>NC_136062.1:428748558-430143558 GCF_964261635.1 Lissotriton helveticus
CAGGTTTAAATTTGTGAAGGGCACAAGACCTGGGTGACTCCGTTCCCTATTACTACAGAGGGTATTGCCCTGGCTTGGTTAGTCCCTTATTAGCAAAAGGTCTTACCAGCTGCATGGGTGTTTTGCTCCATGCAGAGGGCTCCGTGGAGGCTCAAAACTCAATTAGAGCGTATCAGTCCTCCCACGAGTGTGTACAAAGTGTGGCAGCTGTGCGAGTGTCAACACGATTTGTGAAGCGGAGGACAGATGCGGCGGCAGCCCAGCTGGTAGAGACATTCTAGGCGGATAATATGAGATCATGGTTTCCCTAGCGGCCAGAAGACCGTACTGCGGGCGGAGCCTGTAACTGAGGGAGAATGGCTGCGAAAGGGACAAGAAGGTTCCCGCTGCCGTGCTGGAACTCAAAATGAGGTTAAAGGCAGCTCGAAATAGACAGTGCACACAGTGCCTCAGTAAATGCTGAAAATATTGCATTAACACCCTAGAAAACATCAAAACAACATCATATAGAGTGCAGCAGAGAAAACACTAATCTTGGGCTGCTGGAGCAGTGAAAAAAGAGGAGGTTAGAGTATCATCGAGGGAAGTCATTGGAACTCCTGCATTCTGATTGGACATTGTTGATGTTGAAAAAATTGTTGTTTCATTTCCCGAGGACTCATGTGAAATAGAGTTTGTTCTGTTTTGTGTTCCTAATGGCTGCTGGTGAAAATAAAGTGGAGAAAGAACATCCTAATCCGAGCCTCCCGTCCTGACATAGCAATCTGAATATTTTGTGGCATGAAACCTTGTTAAATGATGTGGTAGTGTGGGATAAATAACCTGCATGCTATAATGTGATGGCCTTATCCTGTAAGTTTACAGAACCTTCTACATACTATGGGCCTCATTTATGAGAAATGACGCATCGCTGCGTGTAAGCAGCGATGCGTCACTTCTCAGTGCGCACTCCTTACGACATTCCTGATGCGTCATATTTAATGTACGATGCATCATGTCGCAAGGAGTTACAGATACGTCACTATTTCTGACGTATCTGTAAGCGCAAAAGTGACGCATTGCTGGAGTGTGTCACAAAAGTGACGCAACTCCAGCAATGCGTCCTTTCACCTGGGGCAAGCCCCAGGTGAAAGGGCCTGCGTCAGTCTTACGCCTGCTGTGAGGCAGGCGCAAGATTTTGACGCAACAGCGTCCTAAAAGTGACGCAGTGAAATCTCATAGATTTCACTGCGTCACTTTGCAACCCTTCCTTGCGTCAATACGCCCCCCTTGCATACATTATACCTGGCGCAGGTATAATGTAGCGCAGGGGTTTACAAAGTGACGCATCTACCTAGATGCGTCACTTTGTAAATATGGCACAACAAGGTGCATTTTTTACGCCACTGGTGCGTCACAAAAAGTGACGCACCGGCGGCATCAAAGTGACGCACAGCCTCATAAATGAGGCCTATCTGCCTAAATTTCTTGACTCCATATTTGAAATGCTACTATAGAGCCTTAAATGTGTTATAAAGACTAATCATATTGCATCTGAAATCTCGCACAGCATATACCTGTGAACATTGGCAACATTGCATGTTAACCATAAAGGTCCCATCTTTGTCAGTGGCCTTAAACAAAGTTCTACTTGAAGCATCCATGAGGAAAGTGATTTGGATGACTTAAGTAGGTTGTTTTCAGTTTCATTAATTCCAGACAGATAGCACTTCGACTGAACCAGCTCCTGAACAATACATAGGATCTTTTTTAATATGGTGTATATCAACCATTGGCCTAAGTGACTCTCCAAATGCCATCCCAAATAAATTAACGGTAATCTGTCATTGAGTTACCAAATTATATTTCCAGGTGTGAGTTACTATGTTAACTCCTGGATGAATGTAATCCTTATGTAGCTAAGTAACATTTCTATTTCTAGAACAAAGGTTCTAATTGTTGAATTCAAGACTGCAACAGTTAAAAGTCAATACCAGTGTTTTCCTTAGGTTTATTTCAAGTGTAAGGAATTCACCGAAATCCTACATGGCACTTAGTAATGCTAACAATGTCATCCACACACATCTGTAATGAAGTAGAAACAGATCCTAATTTTTGTCAGAATGCACAGACTTTATTCAAGGTATTAGGGATGTGGGCTAATAAACATTTCAATTAGGGGGCATATTATCAACAAATAGCAATAATTATCGCTAAATGCGCTTAGAGCATTTCTCTTTATCGCCGCGTATCACCGGATATTATCGCTGAGATAACGTGCTAGTAGCAACGTTTATCTCTAAAGCGATAAAATATACGGCGATAGCGGCTCAATGCGTGCATATCGCTTGAAATCCTGCGATATTCAGGCATTATCGCTAATGGGGACTTAACCTGAATATCCACCTCCCATTGGATATACAGGTTAAGTACTGGTCTGAGCAGGCGCTAGGTTCTGTCGATATTCGCGCTTAGCGCAAATTTTTAATCGCTACGCCTGCCTTGCAAATAGGTGATAGCTGTGTTAGCGACTGCTTTTAGTCGCTAACAGGTTAGGTATGCCCACTTTGCATGTCATTAGTGATAAATAGCGCTGACATGCAAAGCAGGCCCCAATCCTGTAGCTATCGCCTATATGCTGTCGCTAACTGCTGTTAGTGACAGCTTGCTAATAGGGCGATAAAGCGATATCGCCCTTGCTAATATGCCCCTAGAATCCTAGTATGCATTTCCCATGCCCGGAGTTTCCTCCAGGGCACACCGCATTGAAACCTATCTATGGTAAAGCTGAAGTCAACAAAGCACAATACACAAATGCAATCTTCAGTTTATCTACTTCAAAGGCCACTCGTATGTCTGTGGATTATCTGCACTAATGAGTAGATATAGAAAAGTACACATGCCTTCCAGTTTTTCTGTCCCAAAAATGACTAATCCCAAACAATTATATGTGTAATCCTACAATGTCTTGGTAATCCGTATTTTTGGTGAATCCGAATTTTAATTCTTTTAAGAAGTTTACAAAAGTTGGAAATATTCCAGTGGAACAATAGTGACTTGAGTCGCGATGCTCTAAAAAGCTTTCTGGCTCCCATATAGAGTTAATCTCTTATTCCTAGGAGGAAAATATATCTTCTGATATTAGTTATAGAATTATCAATGCAATTGTCTGTTTGGCACCCCCATAATTTGCCCTTCTATTCTCCAGTTAATACAGCAGGTGAATACGAAAGAGCTTGGAGAGGCAATCTTGATGACTTTTAAAGTAGGGTACCTCTACTTCCCGTGATTGAAGAGCGCAGGACTGGAAGAAGTACGAGTACTACGGCCCTAATTACGATGAGACTCGGAAAGCCTCCAACCGCAGATCGGAGGCTTTCCAAGTCTCATTGCGGGGTTCACTTTCGACCACCGCATTACAGTGCAGGAGGTAAAAAGTGAAATCGAGCAGTCATTTCGGCTTGATTCTGATGGACTCAAGGAGCCGGTAGGCCAGTCGGAGGTCTGTCCGTTATCCCTGTGGAAAGTGTTTCCGCTGTAGGGATTACGATGTTGGTCTCCGACAGGCTTCCCTATGTCGGGCATTCAACATAGAAAGCCTGTCGGAAAGCAGCAGGGCCCCCAATCACATTGCGGCCTCTGTTGGGGGCTGACCGGGTACCTAGGTGTCCCCTGTTAATCCCTGCACTGTGTGGTAAACAACCTGGGGTGCCTGCCATGTAGTGTAGGAATGAACAGATTCTCCCATTTCTCCATAGGAGCTTGTGCTACGGCTCGTTTACAGCTGCAGCACAAGCTCGCATAGAAAAAAGGGAGCATGCAACCACACCATACACGGTCGTATTATAATGCTGCAGTCGGGACCACTGACCGCAAGTCGGTAGGTACTGATTCCGCAAGGACGTCCGTCCGACATCGTAATTAAGTGTGTTGACTTTGTAGTATCACTACTCAAGACTAAAGTATTGTGTTGCTTATCTGTTCTATATTAAAAGGGTTTTATATCCTGCGTTTTTCGAAATAAATTATCCAAACATTAAACACTGGAGCTCATAATTTCTCCAGAATCCAACAACTCTTTTTTTTTTTTTTAAATGGTACTTTTAATATCAAATGATTAAATATATCGTCTTTCAGAAACATTTTGTGAGCGACTGTAAACACACTTTAAAAATAATCTTGAAATGTTGACTGTAGGTTCTGACAAAGGAAGGACCAGCGGGACAGGTCAAAATCTGTTATCATACTAGAAAGTAGGTGTCTGACAACAAGGGTCCGAAATTTCAAAAGTTATTCATTTGTGGAGGTGATTGTCTCCGGCACTGTTTTTTGGAAACTGGAACATATTTTTCATTTTAAGACTTTGACCCCAAGTAAGAGAAATAAACACAGAAAGCAGAGAAAGAAGGAGAAAGCAAAGGATAGGAAAACAGGAAAAAAAAGTGAAGAAAATGTGCACCCAAGGATAAAAACGTGCCTGCTACAGTGAGATAAAGATGAAGAGTGTGGTGATGGAGGAGGGATGTGGAGGAAGCAAGAAGAGGCATCCTTTGTCGTGATAACCCTTGGATTCAGCAGTGCAGATGGCAAGCTCACAAGAAAAGATGTGGGCACTTGCACTTCTGTTTTCACTAATTCGTCATTTTGTCTGGCACAACCCTGAACATCACAGCATTAATGACCTCTGTGACGTGGCAGGTGCATTAACTGGCTCACTGCCAGGTTTCGAAACCTGCGTCATCTAAAGCAGAATAAATACCACGGGCTGTCAGGTTCTGTTGCTTTATTGTCACATTCCTATAAAAATGTTTCATCTCAGCATAATGCAGGGAAAAGTGGTAAATGTTGCTAAATCATTTTACTGCAAGCGCTGCCTGACTGGATAAAAAAAAGGCCTATGAAAAAATAACATTCGTCTTTCATGTCTCATGGGAGATATTAACAGATGTATATCTGAACACCAGGGAGGCTGTCTGTTTGACTGTTTACAGTATTTATCCACCGTTGACATTTTATACACACTTTTGCTTGGAAAATCCATTAGCCTGCCCTGTTATCAGGCAAAAATATTCTGTCAACATTAACAAAATTCACAATATTAAGATAGGAATCACCTCAGCGAGAAATGAAAAAAATGAAAATAAGGCTTAAAAAGAGATCGCTTGCTGAAGAGGAGTGAAGGCAGATATACAGGGCTGAGTGTGGACATTTTGCAGGGTTTGTTGTGAGAATATATGGGGCACTCATAACAGTATTTCTTTGTAAGTTTAAGTGGAGTACAGAGTTCAAGAATTGACAACTACTGGAACGAGAAAAAAAAAGGAAAACAAATAAATTCCCGAAGAATGTGTATTTAATGTTGCAAACTCTGATTCCGCAATTTGGCACAAAACCACATTAAAAGACAACAATAAACCTTTTCACCTGAAGGCTTGGAGGAAAAGCGGACTAACACGGGTCAATCAGCTTTATATTAATGCTCATTTCTGACTTTTCTGCAGGCTAAAAGTCTATTTAATCTTCTATATCTATTTCAACATAAATTTCAAATATTAGAAAATATTTTAATTGACTATTATCATCATTTCTGGTCTTGCGCTACAGAATCTTCAATGGTCACTTTTACATTAGGTGCTATTCTCCTTGGAACCTCAAAAGCTTGAACTATTTAGTGATTTTTACACCAATTAACCATTGCTAGACCTAAAATAGGCATTGAATTAGCCTGGGAGTCTCACTTGGGGGTATCTTGGCCCATCGCCACTGGAGACACATCTGGATGAAATTGCAACAAACTTCTCATGCTGCTAACACTACTCATACAATAAGAAATGTAATCTCATGAGTGCTCTCTATGATACTTGTCACGCACACCTCAGGCCATCTTGAAAACATGTCAAGAACAACAATGCGAAACGACTACTGCACATCATCATGAATAGGACCCACAACATCCAGTGTAATTCCTTTTGAGGGTCCGTCTGGGAGTTCCCTAATGACCATGGGGCCTCATTTATGAAAAGTGACGCATCGCTGCGTGAAAACAGTGATGCGTCGCTTTTCACTGCGCTCTCCCTGCGACATGATTGATGCGTCATATTTATAATATGACGCATCATGTCGCAAGGAGTTACAGATACGTCAGTATTTCTGACGTATCTGTAGGCGCAAAAGTAACGCATTGCTGGAGTGTGTCATAAAAGTGACGCAACTCCATCAATGCGTCCTTTCACATGGGGAAAGCCTCATGTGAAAGGGCTTGCGTCAGTCTTACGCCTGCTGTGAGGCAGGCGCAAGATTTTGACGCAACAGCGTCCTAAAAGTGACGCAGTGAAATCTCATAGATTTCACTGCGTCACTATTACAAGGCTTTTTACGGGTGAACGCCCCCTCTGCATACATTATACCTGACGCAGGTGTAATGTAGCGCAGGGGTTTACAAAGTGACGCATCTGCTTAGATGCGTCACTTTGTAAATAGTGCGCATCAGGAGCCATGTTTTATGCCGCCGATGCGTCACAAAAATTGACGCATCGGAAGCGCAAAACTCACGCAAGGCCTCATAAATGAGGCCCCAGGGGTTGTACCCTCATTTGCTTAGATTTCTCACAAAGTGCACACATAGAATAACCACTCACCACGCTTTCAACATGTCTGACCATGCCAGGCCACCTACAGGCTCTGCTGGTGTTCACTCCTTGCCCTATTTACATGTTTGCATTGAGCCACTACATGTGGCTTAATGTCGCCTTGTAAATAAAGATCCTATTTACGCAGCACTTAGCATGAATGAAGCATGCATTGAGTGTTGCGGTGAGCGTTCTGCAGCAACAACCATTGCTTTTTGACGCTGCAGATAGAGCAAATCGCTTGTAAGGATAGTTTATGTGCGGGACAGCGTATCTTCCTGCTCATAAATAATGGCCCCTGCAGCGCAAGTGCCAGAGCAAACTGGTGCTAGGGTGCCTGCACGGGTGCTACACAGCTTTTTTAGGGCCAGCGCCAGGGATAGCGTAGGGGGATGCCGCATTTTTGTGAATACTGCGCATCCCTGTGTTATGAAACTGTCAGTGTGGCGTTACTAATTTTGGGGTAACACCACGCTCCGCCAGTTTCTTGTAAATATGCCCCCAAGAACATCAGAGGAAGGAATTAAGAGAGGAAGTTAGGGAGAAAGACGGAGAACAGTGTGAAATATGATGTGAGAGAGAAGGAAAGGTAGGAGAAGAGAGAGACAGAGAAAGAATAAACAGCAAGAATAAACACGTTGACCTAGAGAAGTCAAGAATGATGTTCAGACTGATAACTTTACAAAAGTGTCCTGTGAGATGGAGATTTGAAAAGGGTTTTTGTGACATGGAATTTTGTTAGGCCCTCAATTGCACAGTAAAGACCTCATGGGAAAGTCATGATAGGAATGACCAACTCAAGCTAGTCATCCCACTCCTGTGCTTTCCCAGTATGGACTGCAGAAAGAGGAAGAATATATGGGCCCAAAACTGCCAGCCCCTTGCCTGCATGTTAATTCCTGATTCTGCAGGTGTTTCTCTGCATAGATTCTTCCCGGGAACACCCATGCACCACCCATGGAAGGTCTCCTTATTGATATTGAGTATTTTTAAAAAGCACAGCATATACCCAGAGGCATCTTGGCGCTGTCTGTGATCAAAGTGGTAAGTATTTTCAGTTGGTGAAAAGTCCGTTTTGTAATGCCTTCCTAAAAGCTAGCTCGGTTGTAGTGTTTGGGAGAGTCCTTGATGCAAAACAACACAAAGAATGGTTTTGCACTTTGTTGTATCACTTTGGGTTACAATCTAACACACCTCTGTGTTTTGCGTTGGTCTGCGTTAAAAAAGTAATGCAAGCCCAATGCAACGTGAAAATCTGGGCCCAGAAATGTTTCAGATGTGTTTTTATATTACAACAATTGTGTTATGGCTATGAATGTGAAACTAATTATGTTTTATATTTTCTAGGAGAAAGGGAAGTTGCCAGTAAGCTCTCCAATGACTAGTTGACAGCATTAATGTCACTTATACACAATATACTTTTCTTTTTTCTAAATCTCCTTGGAAGAGTGACCTAATATTCTGTTGCCAAGGGACCCAATGGAATTTGTTATTATTTCCTTAGTGACCACAATGGTCTCATGTTAAATCTGCAGCCTTAAAGTGGTATTCCCCCAAACTTCTTGTCTTACTCCTTCTGTTTTTGCTGAATCTGTTTTTGTTGGCTTTTAAGACAGTGATAACCAGTGTTAATGTCCTTGTGCTGTCTTCTTTAAGCATGATAAAGTTGCCTTACACCCATTTGGCACATTGATGTACTTATTTAGTAGTCTATTGTGCTACTGGTGCGTCACATTTTTGGATGCACTAGCAGCGCATTGTGCCTGCCTATACATACAAGAACACAAAAAGCCACCCTGCATGACTTTTTATAGCTGTGTAAATAGGGCGCCCTTTCTCGAATTGTCTGAGTGAAAAAGGCATTCCTCGAGTGGTGCTGTGGGTGTTCCCACACGACATCCATGGAAAATGACGGATTCCTAGATTTAGAAGATTTTGTAAACCTGAGAATGCTTCAAATGCCTTCCCCTCCCCAGGGGAGGCATAAGGGAGGTGCAATGGGGCACTTTATTTTGCCTCATTTTTTCTTTTTCTAGGTGTATTTTGTAGAACACACAGAAAAAGAAACACACGTCTCATGATTGTGTTTGTGAAGAAAGGTGTCCCTTCCTGCACAATAACAATCACCCATACAGTGCAGACACCCTTGCATCATGGAGCAAGGTTGCCTGCATTGGCACATTTCAGCTCATTGTGTGCTAGCGCAGAGGACAAAGACAAGAATGACGTATCTTGTGGATGTGGTGCATTTCTGTCCTTTTATTTTGGCGCTCGGCTGCACAGCAGGAAGACTTGCTGCACTGCCATGCATAAAAATATTGTAAATATGTAAAGCTATGGAAATACCACATACGTACATCCATACATACAAACACACAGACATACTTACATACATATAGACATTTAATTTTGTTTTCATTTCTATTTATATATAAATGGAAAGGTGTAGCATAGATCTAGAGTTTACTTTTTCATAATAGGACAATAAGTAGTGTGAAACTCATTATACCGTCTTGCAGTAACACTATTGAGTAATGCCTGTGATCATAAGAATAGGAAAGGATGCAATAGTTAGTTACTAATGTTTATCATCAATCTCGGTCGTGATCTTCATGGCCACAGACTTAAAAAAGTTATTTGCATGCATGGTATAATTTTATGCTAAACAGGGCTGAGAAATACAGAGAAAAGTCAAATTCTGGGGAGTGGAGATGCAGTAGTATGTGGTTCCTTAATACTAGGTGATTGTTTACCTCATAGAGAATTAAGGACAGTGACAAGGACGATTGGAAGTTCAATCATGATGTTTGTCGGTATGTACATGCGCCATTGTACACAGGGGGCCATGGTACTGTCTTCCTTTAGTATTTGCAACATCCTACTCGAGGGAAAATTAGAGAACAATTCAGAGCTGACTATAAAGTAATAATACAAAACTAAGATACACATATGCTAAAATCTCAGATAGGGTGAAGGGCACAATTTTGTGTTGATTATAGCCACCTAAAGTACATACAGAACATTGATGTCAGAGGACCAAAAATCTCTATTGCTGACGTTTACAAAATACAGGAGCTGCCATCTATGGGGCAGAACTCTGTGGCCAGTACAATTTGAGTATTTTTAGCATTAAGGAGAACAACTTTTTTAGAGACATTACAGGGATGAGGAAGGGAACTTCTCTGCTGCTCCTAACATTGGATTAGGGAATTCGCCCAGTTACTGAACTTGCAGGGCTGGGACTGCTGCTATACTGGGGGAAACGGCCACTACAACGAGGCCGTTTCAACGAAAACATTAACCACGCATGCATTACAACGCATGCGTGGTTACAACGACAGCCTTTACCACGCATACGTTGCCTTTACTACGAGGTACGTAGTAAAGGCATGTGTGGTAAAGGGTACAAATTAAAAAAGGGGGGTTGGGGGGGCTTCCCCCCAAAAAAACACTAACCTTTAGACGAGATGTGCAGGCAATCGGCGTTGCAGAGGAAGAAAACGGCCGTTTCTTTTTTCCTACGTATGACGTCACCACGGAAAAATACGTGGAGAAGGATAAGCGTGAAAATACCATTCCGTTGTAACGCATGCGGGGTAAAGGCATGCGTTACAACGGAGTTCGTTGTAAGAACATACAACCCTATACTGGGTTTGTGGCAGAACTGGGTATGTGTGTGGACCACAAGAGATCTCCATCATCATAGGTCTGGTCTTAGTGATACGAAGTCGTGAAAGAAATCAACCAGGAGGATCCAGTGGCTAAAGAACTTGAGAAATAAGTGGACAAAGATAGGATTGATAGGGTTTTGGGATGGTCCAGGAAGAGCCAGTTTACGATTAGAATTGGATAGCAGTAGAGGCCCTCTGACTAATCGTTTTTTAATGTATTAAGACATACCAAAAAAGAAGATTTCTTGGATTACATTAGACATAAATGAGCTCACAGTCTCCTCCTCTAGTTTAGGTGCAGTACTCTTCTGATTGCTGCTGCTACTGGGTGTCGGGCTCCTAATAATAATGGTACCAAGAGTTGCAAATTCCGCACTACTATGAACAAAACGGATGAACATGTTTTTTTGTCATTTATTTCCTGTGCCCTGAAGCAGGTGCTTTATTCCCTTCTGCAAAAGTCTCACAATCCTGGTTAGGATTTGTTTCCCACAGGATTGCTAAATCCAAATCCACCTCCGCTGTAGTAGTTGCAGTTTCAACATTTTTATATGCAGCATTGGCCATCAGAGGGAAAGAACTATTGAATCTTCAATAACCGCTGGATATGATTTTTTAATGTTTTATGATGTTGTTAATATCTGCACTTGTTTGAAAATGTCGATTCAATGTTTTAATTGAAGGAATTATGTTTTAATTGAAATACTTTTGTTTTAGTTTAAATTATCCACCTGTTATTTCTGATTGTGTATATAAAATGAATATTTTAGAATCAATATTTCTATTCTTATGTGATATATGACAATGGAATATTTTCTTATTATGATTTCTCGAAAAATTTGAAACTTTTAAACTCTATTGCTCTTGCTTAGAGAATATATATAAGGTTCTTCCAAGATGCATGTGTAGTCAATGTCCACATATTCAGATAATAAAGGAACCAACCTCAAATCGAACAGCCTGAAAGAAAATAACCTATATTCTGTATACATTAGGTGTAATGTTTATTACATGGTTCAGTTTCCCCTTGTAGAAAATCAATGTTTGCTTTATGACAGATACAAGCCACACAAACCTATGCAGTTTAATATTATTTCTTAAATAATATATTATGGTATGACTGATTTGCTTATTTTATATTGGTTTACCTATTATAGGACTGATACAGAAATAATTAGAAGAAAGCTGCATGAAAATCTGCACAATACCTACACAAATATCATAGGTCTGTATGCAAACTCCTATTGCAGCACACTGCCACCGAAAGAGTTCATTCAATCATGTCTGAACCCTTGGAGGATACACTGGCCCTGATTGGCAGTAGGACACATGCAACAACCTAAAGTTGGACATGTAAGCCACAGAGACAGTCAGGGAACCTGCACCCAGTCAGATTTCCCACACAACATTGTCTGTAGTCTCTGAACTTTGAGTCATCTTCTCCCAAGATAGAAGCAATCTAACAGGCCACGCCTGCACATTCCATTTACTACCAAGGTTTGTGTTAGTCAACTCAATACCTTTAAATCAGTCATTGTATCTCAGAGTTAAATCTAAAAAAACCCTTAAGCAAATCAAAACTTAAAACACAATATTGCAGGTCTGAAACGAACGGGACAAGAGAATCATTGACTGGAATGATGTTCAAACTTTCTCTGTTGAAATTGCTGCTTCAAAGATATCCCCCTGTCTTAGAATTTCGGAAACTTTGCTTTCTGCAGATTCTCTGCTTCATGGTTGGGCAAGGAGCTGTAAAACTAATTTGCTAGAGAACATATCCTCTCAGAACCACTGCGTACATTTGTGTATTTTTGTTTAGTTCTCACACTCTTACCTAATTCTACTGCGCATAATGTGTATTACTTATTTGTGTTCAATTTTCGTTTATATATTATATGATATGCTTATGCCCGAATCAAAGATTACTCTTTGTTATCATATAAGCCAAGTTGTACACAGACTCTGAATGACTTTTTAGACCATGTTCCTGGTAGTAATAGAGGTTCAGTCACTTGAAAAGAGGCCAAAAGCCTACAGCAATGGACATGCAACTGCATTGACAACTCTGATGAGCATCTTTCATTCTGCAGCAAATGTCACATGTTTTAAAGACATTTGAGCACACAGAACTGCTCACACTCAGCTGGATTTCAGAAAGAGAATAAATACTTTAATTAAGAAACACTTCCACCCTACACAATAGGAATCTACATGTTACCTGCTTCTTGGGAAGGATCTAAAATCACATCTTTAACCCATGTTCAATTGTCCTTGGTAGACTGAGTTTTCTCAGAAATACTTTGTCAGGAAGACGAATAAAGAATGGAAAAGTATCATATTAACTTTAAAAGCTTTTTATTTGAACATCACTATAAAAGATTTGTGAAAACTCTTCCAGGTGGTAAGAAAAATGGCCACTGCCTCAGGTGATAGCATTTAAACAGCAAGAACAGACACTACAGGGAATTTTGTTCCTGTACTTGCATGGAAACTCTATTAGTGGATACTTTTGTTCCCGCCATAGCGTCTTCGGCTCAGGAAGCATGTAAGGTGTGATCTACCTTTTCTCGAACAAGCTGTGATAAGGGATTTTTTTATCCTTTATTTAAATCATCACTAAAAAAAGGTCTTATTGGCATTAAAAAAAATCATGCACACCGGTATTTGACATAATTTTCTTACGGCTGCGCAGTCATGAGCTCCACAAACTGATCTGAGAGCTCAATCTTTTGGAGAAGAAAGTACAGAAAATGTTGATCCACATACATTTGTGTGCTCCAGTTTCACCCCAGGTCATTTTGCTCTGCTCCTCGTATGACAAAACATGTGCACCACTACATTTGCAGATTAACTCATCAAGCTCCCAATGTGAAACTGATGAATAAAATTGCTCCCTAATGATTAGCTGTAGATATTTGTGGCAAATATAAATTTGTGTAATCAACGCGGAAAAGTGTCTTATCTGTTACTTTATCAGTAGGGGGGCGCGGATGGGGAAGTATTAGTGTCCAGGAAGACAGGTTTAGCTCCATTTTCTCCCCAAATTTACACTTAGAAGTACACATTGAAGAGAAGAGTTGAAGAATTTATATCGGTTAGAAAGGGAAGTTGCAGCTATGTTGACCAGAAGCTCCTAAAATTAGTTGATCTTCACGTCTGTGTGCAGCGAACAGGCAGACAGCATCGTTCAAAACATGCTACAACTTTGACAATTTTTACGCTGCTCGACACCCATTTAGTCTGTTTTGTATACAAGTATGGTGAATGCCACCAACCGAGCAGGGCAGGAAGATCATGCCGGGGCTGCCTTCCTGGAGTGTGTCCATGTGTTAAAATGTATCCATTTCAAAAGGAGTCAGGAAGTCCCCGTCCTGTGTCCCCCCTCTCAGAGATAGGAGACACGGTTATGCGGTACACGCCAAAGGCGCTCCGGCTGGAATGCATGGGTTCATAGGAAACTGCGATGACCAGTACATTGACCAGAAAGGCCGCGCTACCTACACTGCAGCGCTGATAGAGATCGCGCTATTTTAGGAAATAATTGTTTTGGTACAGAAGCAATTTTTAAAATACCCGTTTTGTATTTGCTTGAATTTTTGTTAACTTCTCCCCTGTTTTTAATTGAGCAAACTCCACTTACTTGCACAATAAAACTGTTGAAAGCACCGCATTTTGCGGGTCCTTTTCCACTCCTCCTTTCACAGGCGGCCATCTGAGGGGAAGTACGGGACGCTCGGCGGCGCCATCTTTGTTGCCGCGCTAGTGTCTGACAGACAGGTATTTAGGGCGGGCAAATTAAGGGCTCTGCCTTGACCAGAAAGGGCGCGCTACCTACACTGCAGCGCTGATAGAGATCGCACTATTTTAGGAAATAATTGTTTTGGTACAGAAGCAATTTTTAAAATACCCGTTTTGTATTTGTTTGAATTTTTGTTAACTTCTCCCCTGTTTTTAATTGAGCCAACTCCACTTACTTGCACAATAACACTGTTGAAAGCACCGCATTTTGCGGGTCCTTTTCCACTCCTCCTTTCACGGGCGGCCATCTGAGGGGAAGTACGGGACGCTCGGCGGCGCCATCTTTGTTGCCGCGCTAGTGTCTGACAGACAGGTACTTAGGGCGGCCATGCTGACGCACAGCGTTCGCGCGCAGCGTGAGCACGCCGGAGTCACGCAGAGTCCAGCCCGTCTGCGCCCGTCCGCGCATGTACGGGCGCAGGGGCTGGGACATTTGCCAGTCGCCTATTTTATACATCGGCAGAACTGCACCAACGACACACTGAAGGTGCAGCATTAGACCCAGGTATTGTGGACACACTATCTGATCTGGGTGTTCTAAGACCGACAATTAGTAATTCTGCCTCAAGGCCACCCCCTTTAAAACTGGCCAGTTTAAATACCAGGTCATTGAAATGCCACAATCTTGAAATATTCTCCCTACTTCAGGACGGGGAAATTGATGTTTTAACGTTAACTGAGACCTGGTTGGGAGACAACTCACTGCCAGATATTACAGCTGCCGTCCCGATTGAATACGATACTCTATGGCATAATCGAGCAGATAATGCCAGAGGGGGGGGTAGCAATTGTGTTTAAAAAATCTTTGACGGCAACTAAAATCTTGGCAGAAACGATAGACCTAGCTGACATGATAGCGGTAAAATTTACATTTGACAACTTATGTCTGGTAATTCTTACAGTCTATCGTCCACCAAACTCCACCCCAAATTTTAATGATCTATATCTGTCCAGTATATCTGACATTCGATCACGCTACAAAAATATAGTAGTAACGGGAGATTTTAATCTACAGTGGGACCGGCTAATAAAAGAACTTGCGGCATGTCATTTAGAGCAGACTATGTCATCCTTAGGCTTTAGACAGTTAGTCGATATACCCACACACATAAAAGGACATATCCTGGACCTCATTTGGACTTTGGATCCTAAGGTAGCTCCCCCAAGGGTTGTGCCTTGCATCTGGTCTGACCATCCTTTACTTTACTGTGATATTCCCATAAAGGCAAGACCGATGCAAGTGCCACCTAAAGTGAAGAAAGTCCGGCAGTGGAAGAAAATTGGACAAGGCACCTTGAGAATGACCCTCTCGGAACTCACTCATCCGACAGTTCCTAATAGCAATGTAGATCAGGAATACAGGGATTTAACACATAGCTTGACCAAAGCATTTGACCTGATTGCACCTGAGAAATCACAAAGAGTCAAGGGAGCGGGAAAGGGAGCACCATGGTTCACTCAAGCCCTTAGGGATCACAAGAAGAAGCTTCGTAATGCCGAGAGAAATTGGAGAAAGAAAAAAGATGAAATAGCTCGAGAATAATATAGAAATCTATTCCATCCTTATAAAAAGCTTATCCTGGCAACTAAGGCTGCCTACTTTGAGAATCGGATTAGTCAAGCCGACAACGTCCAGAAGGAGACTTTTAAAATCCTAACGGAGCTAAGTAAAAGACCCCAAGAAACGGAAATACAATTCCCTGCAATACCTTTCAAGGTTACTTCCTAGAAAAAGTAGATACCATCCTACAGAATTTAAGAAAGGATTCTGGGCCAGGCCTTGTTGATCAATTGATTGATCATCCTCTGAAGGATGTTGCCATCTCACATTTTCCTCAACTTGACCCTATGAGCCTGGAGCAAATAATGAGCAAAACTAAGTCGGGGTCCCCAGCCGATCCGTGCCCCCCTAGTGTATTTCGCCTAGCATGTCCCATTCTAGAGGAACAGGTCCTCTCATTGCTAAATAAATCACTACTTACAGGGCAGTTACCCGATGGATTTAAAGAAGCTCGGGTAAAGCCTTTAATAAAGAAACCAGGAGCTGATCCCAAGTCCCTGAAAAACTATAGACCCATCTCCCAGCTCCCGTTCCTCGCCAAAGTCCTGGAGCAACATGTGCTGAAGTCCTTGGCCTTGTCCTTGGAGTCACACCACCTTCTCCACGAGCTTCAGGCAGGATTCCGCGCTCACCACAGCACCGAATTGGTGATGCTTTCGGTGCTGGATGAGTTGAGAGAGATGGCTGACAGTAAGAAACCGAGCGCCCTGATTCTTTTAGATCTGTCGGCGGCGTTCAATACTGTCAGCCATACACTGCTCCTGGACAGGTTGTCCAGCTTTGGAATTCAGGGGTCAGCACTCTGTTGGCTGAAATACTTCTTGACCGGGAGAACACAGAGGATTCAGTTAGGGGAGGAGATTTCAGAGGTTGGAAATCTAACATGCGGGGTACCTCAAGGCTCCGCCTTATCTCCTCTCCTATTTAACTTGTACCTTCAGCCATTAATCAACTCCGTGGCAAAGATGGGGTGTCGCGTATTTAATTACGCTGACGACACCCAATTGTTGCTGAGTATAGATAATAGAGCACAAGCTCAGACCCAGGCACAGAATGTACTCAGATACACCGTCAGGTGGATGTCCTCAAATCTTCTGAAAATAAACCCTGAGAAGACAGACGTTTTAGTGGTCGCATCGACCTGTTCCCCATGGAGTGACCTGTACTGGCCCCAGGAGCTGGGCCCTACTCCTAAACCAGCGGACAAAGTAAAAAGTTTGGACATTAAGATAGATCGGGAGTTGTCAATGGCAAGTCAGATTGCCACCGTAGCTGGCACCTGTACGGGGTTGATTAGACAGCTACGCAAATTAGCCCCTCTTTTGTCCAGGTCCATGCTGCGTACGGTCGTATCCGCAACCATACTGTCCAGGCTGGACTATGGAAATGCGCTGTATTTAGGTCTTCCGAAAACACTAACGAACATATTACAGGTGACTCTGAACGATGCAGCCCGTCTCATTTTTAAGCTACCGAGACGCTCACATGCCTCACCATTGTTACGGAGCCTCCATTGGCTGCCTATAAGGCAGCAGTCTGAATTTAAGAGCCTCTGTATAACCCATAAAGCGATCTATGGACAAGCTCCGTCATACAAACTGCTTGTCTGTCCTCGTTATAAACTCGCTACAAAAGGTGGAAGATCTTTTTCGGTCTTAATCCCTAAAATATGGAACAAACTTCCTGAGTCCCTCCGCAAAGAAGGAAACCTCCTTCGCTTCAGGAAGTCCCTGAAAACAATTCTATTCAGAGAGGCTTTGAGCTTAGCCTAAGCGTGCCCCCTCTCTGGTCATCCTGCTGAGTAAGATGTTGTATCCTTTTGGTCAAAAGCGCCTTGAGACCTGCCGGTGAGTTGGCGCTATATAAACCGGAAATACAATACAATACAATACATTTCTAAGTACAATATACATCCATTTTGTCAATGTTTTTTTTATATCGTTCATTATGGAGTGTTCTTCCAAAAAGCTTTGATTTTTTTTTTTTTTTTTTGCAAAGAAGTGCTCATAGTCAAGAGGATAGGAGGGGGGCAAAAAACAAAGGATTTAGAACCTAAGACCTGGAAATCAAAAGCCCTTCTCTGCTGTGAGTTACAGCTTTATAGAGATATGACAATTCAAAAGCATAAAAAAATACTCTTGAGAGGAATATTATCAAGACAGGTGATAAATTTATCGCCACTATAGCGGCAGAAAACTGCTGCTAAAACGGCGATACTGGACTTGATAATATGCTCTATGCAATTCCAATTGAAGCCCATGTTAGATGTCCTTCACATCTAACATGGGTGTCAATTGGAATTCCATAGAGCATATTATCAAGCCCATTATCGCCGTTTTAGCGGCAGTTTCCTGCCACTAAAGCGGTGATAATTTTATCGCCTTTCTTGATATTATGTCCCTTAGTTATTTCTTTTAAGCACGGTTTTGCAGGACGCTGCAGTGCGTAGCGTCTCGGGTTTACAGCTGAGCAGAGAGTGCAGTAAGTGGGGAGAGCAGAAAATACTCGGAAAGTAATTGGCAGGGCGTCGGGAGCACTTCATTAAGTAGGAAAAAGCATCCTCCGTTTGTTTAGTCCCATTAATTCAGAGTGGATGTCAACCTGGAAGGGATGATGGTGCGACCCCCCACTTGCCCTCATCAGGCAAACTGACAAATATAGCCTTCAGTTCAGAATACAAAAAAACAGGCCAGACACAAATCAAGTGCTTTGCAATACTAGAGAGCCTTTGAATTCCTGGCCTTTCCTTGCCACATTAATTATTCATGAATATTTAAATTGCCCAACAATATTCTCAGGGTGAATTGACATAGGCAACTCTTTCTGTCCTCTACATAGGGGTGACAACTCTTATTAATGGAGTCAGGAAAGATGTGCAAAGTATGTTTATGGACAACCTACACACAACATGTGTACCCTTTGTCAACCTGACCCCAGCCGGAAAAAGAATGACATGAAAGACATGGGATTCAAAACTGACAACTTTTCATGTCACCCATTAGTTCTTTCATGCATTCATTGTGCATATAATTACGAAAATTAACACTTTAATGCAGATTGTGGCTGTCAGAACTACACTGCCAACACAAAACCATGAATCTACATGCTCTCTGACACTAGACTTGCTTCGACTTTACTATCGTTCCTGTCAAATTGCCTGTCCCAAAGTCATATATGTGTGTGTGTGTGCTTGAAAATGACAATATTTTTAAATGTTTTATATTCATTGAACCAATGTCCATCAAAATCAAGCAGGCCAGCTGTCTAAAAAGTTATGTTGAATAAATAGAGAATGTGTAAAAGATGCAGCAAATATTATATACAATAGTAGAGACTTGTCAGAAAGAACAACATTCAGAAAATAATATTTTGTGGATGCTGTAGGGTTTTTTATTGATATGAGCTCAGATTTACCACACTTTTGCATTGCACAAGGTGACACAGAGCAACACAAGTGCTTATTTAGAATTAGGGATGCGCTAGTAATGCTGCAACACGCAGGTATACCCTTGTGCCACCACGGATGTGTCGTATTTACAATGCGACGCACAGTGGGCAAGGATAGCAAGATGCATGTCGCAACCTCTGGCCTAAGGGCGGAACATTGCTGGAGTCATATCACAAGTGTGACGCAACTCCAGTAATGCTCAGGGACGCACTATGTCTAACATGCTTCGTCACTCCTTATGCCTACTTCAAGCAGGTGCAGAGTTTTGACGCAGCATGGATGTAAAAGTGACTCCGTGAAATCTTGTAGGCTTCACTGCGTCACTTTTACGGGGCTTCCTTGTGACAGAATGCCTACCCTGCATGAATTATACCTGAAGAAGGTATAATGTGGAGCAGGGCTTTACAACGTGACACATCTCACTAGATGCGTCATGTTGTAAATCTGTTGCATGGAGCTGCATTGTTTATAACGCCTCTTCATCACAGAAGTGACGTAACAGTGTCATAATCATGTCACAAGTGGCTTGTAAATCTGCCCCCAGAGGTGGGAGCAATTTTTCTTTAGACCCATGGTACTGGTGGTATTTTGGCCACTCCTTGTTAGTCTTTAATAAAAACTCCTGGACAAATCCTGCCAA
This sequence comes from Lissotriton helveticus, assembly GCF_964261635.1. NCBI lineage: Eukaryota > Metazoa > Chordata > Amphibia > Caudata > Salamandridae > Lissotriton > Lissotriton helveticus. The sequence continues at coordinate 428,768,285 of NC_136062.1, forward strand.
TCACCGCATGGTGGAATTTTTCTGCTGCAAGGCTCTAGAATATGCAAGCTGGTGAGCTTTAGATTTAGTTTCCCCTCGTTAGATTTTGTAATGCAGGCAGTTCCCAAGTCAGCATTCACAAGCAGTCGCGGTAAGAGAGCGCCATTCAATTAGATTTTCTACGCGAGTGGCAGCAAAATCAACTTGAATGGCTGCTTGCTCTTGAGCACCTCATGGTGCAATTCTCCCTGCTTCTTGCTGCTAAATTGTAGCGTAAGGAGCACGCCCTGCAGGTTTGCTGCCTATTGATAGAAAGGCTAGAGTAATTCATTGGCAGTCCCAGTGGACTGATTATGCTGCTGTGCTAAAAGAAGGGCTGGAGACTTCTTGCGCCGTATTTCAGTGCAGGCATCAAACATCTGGTGTGAATGGGCCCTTATCTGGTTCGAAGAGCCCAAATGCTTGAATTTAGGAGCTCGATTTCAACACCAAGGGGCAATGACCTGAGAGGCACTACTTGGGTATCAAGAACTCACTGAAGATGTGTCCAGGAGATATGGGGCAGCCTGTTTTGTTCCTTTGGCTCAGATCAGAAGGCAAGCAGACTTGCCCTTGGAGTCACTCGGAGTTCTTGGCTTTAAAATAGAGTTGCAGGTCCAATTCTCCTTTCGTAGCCATGATGACGACAGGCAGCAGGTCTGCACAGGAGGGCAGCAGTTTTGCCAGAGCAGCAGTCCAGCAAAGTGGCAGTCCTTGTAGCAGCACAGCAGTCCTTCTTCCTGGCTGAGTAACCAAAGGACCAGAAGTGAACTGAAGAGTTGGGGGTGAAGGTCCTATTTTTATCTCCTTGAAGGTGGGAGAAGCTTCTGAAATGTTCTTTAAAATGCATGGAATTCCCCTGCCATGGCTCCAAACTGGCTGCAGTGCCAATACAGGGTTGTTAGGCCCTTTATGTGAAGGCAGAGCACTAGCTATTCTGATGTAAATGGGGCTATGCTGAGCCCGCCCCATCCTGCCAGCAGATGGCACATTCAGAAACACCCAATCCCTTGATTGTATGACTGTCAAAGAGGACTACACAAAGTTCAACTGTCAGCTATAGCCAATCATGTGATGTGAACCAAGACAGGCTGCAGGCACAAAGGGATAAGGGCAGGAAAATGAAAACTTTCTAAAATTGCATTTTCAAAGTTGTAATGAAAAATCTGACATTACAATTCAATAGCTACCACACATGATGTATCCACCTCCTCTCTATCAGGAATTTCAGCTTTTTAAATGTAATACAGAATTCCTAATGTTATCCTATGAGAGGGGGAGGACCACCGGGCCCCGAGCAGGTAAGAGCTGTGCTGTAGTGGGTCCTGGTGGAGGGAATTTCGACAGACAATCATGAGGGGAAATTATTTATTTATTTATTTAATTTCACCTCGTGGTCGTCTGTTGAATCTCCTGGCCCCAACGCTCTTACCTGCATGGGCCGCTGCTGGGTAGGTCTCGCAGTAATGAAAAACACATTTGAGAATTTTTCACTACCAAACATGTAACATTTGAAAAGTGCATGTCCAACAATGAATATAAAACTACACAGCACCCTGCCCTATGGGCTACCTAGGGCCTACCTTAAGGTGACTTATATGTAATGAAAGGGAAGTTTAAGACTTGGTAAGTTGAAATGCAAAGTTGGCATAGAAGTGTGACACTGCATTTAGGCTACACTGGCAGGCCTTGGACATGTTTAGAGTGTGTGGGAAAATAAATGCTGCATGCCCGCTGGTAGCTTTTAATTAACATGCCCTGGTTATATAGTATACCGCTCTAAAAGGGGCCTAATATGCCAGTTAGGTATATGCCAAGTACACCATGTTTAGAGAAGTGAGAGCATGTACTTTAAACCGGCTTAGCAGTGATAAAGTGCACAGTGTCCTAAGGCCAACAAAAACGAATTTCAGCCCCCAAAAGGTAAGCAGACAAAAGGGTGGAAGACCACACTTAGGCTGACAATTCTAATACCTACCAATTGGCACTTCTCGTTATTTTATCCTAGGATTGTTTTTGAACAAAAAAGATCACTGCCCATAAGGCAGGCATCTTTGTACCATGGTGCAGGGGTGCTGTAGTGTAGTTCCTATATTCCCAATAGGCTATGCGTATTGGAATAATATACACTGAAGATTTGACATAGGACTGAGGTCAGTATGTCTCTATTGAGTACATTAAACTTAATTGTGTGTGTGCCAGTTAACTCAGAGGTCACTAGAAACTTTCTTAGATAAACAAGAAGAGATTAGTGTCTGACAACCGTATAAACATGACAACTTTGTTTCCCCTAGAACCAGAACAATATCTTCAGAGTCGTGGAAACAATAGATAACTATTTCACTCAGTCCATCGTGCATGCTATGTTTCTACATAGTTGCACAGAAATAGTGAGACGGGCATTTCAATAAAAGGGTTTATTGAACAGTCTTCTTTCTCATGCAAGAGAGGTAAACTACTACAATCGTTAGACAGATTGTGAAGTATAATGCGTACAGCGTAAACAGTAATATAAAATAATACTGTAATAGCATTGTCTGTTGCTATAACATATATAAAAAATACATACATTAATAACATAGGCTAAAATACTCAACGGGTGCTGCTAAAATAATCCTACCCTTGAGTACCTAACCTTAGTCTAGTACTAGGGATGAAGTAGGTGCTGTCTTTTTGTTATAGTTTAGTTCTGCCAAGAATTACCAAAAGTTTCACTAGGTTTTAATCAGCTCCATACCTTAGAATGAGAGAGGTTGGTATCTCTTTCACGGGACTCGATTTCCCAACACCCCGCAAGGGGAGTCAGAAACACTGGAGCTGGATTCTCGGCAGGAGGATGTCAGCTTCTAGTCAGTACGTCAGCTGGAGAGTTAGCTACCTTCGGCACCAGCTGTAGTGAGCTGCGTCGTGCAAGTAGGCAGTCTAACTGCAGTGAACCACACCGTGCTTTGCCATAGAAAGTGTAGGTATATTTATACCTTGAAGGTGTTTAGGAATGCCAATATTGACGTAAAAGTAGGGCATATGAACGTCATGAATGAACTCCTAAAGAATAGATGTTCATACATAATAAATGAGTTCTTAGAGAAATCAATATCCAGGCAAGGGGAAGTCCCTTCAACTTAAGAGTCTGGTTTTCCAAGAAATCGGTGTGACATAGATGAACGGATGGAGTACACATGCCTGTATTTGGGTAGAATGGGCTAAGCCTAATACGGACTGGATTTATATGCCTATATAAGAGCAATGTGAATTGTACCTATATAAGGGCATGAATCTGGAAACTGCATACTGAATCTAAATCAATACACAACAGTGCCTCGATTAGCATTAGGCAGCCCCTAACAAGCCAGGGCAGGGAGAGAGCTAAAGAGTGCCCTTATGGAGCTTTTCAGTTTTATCCTGCTCATGCAATGCAGCACCGCAACATTTCTTTAAGCCATGCGTTGTTAGGACTTTTGTGCAATGTCAGAATCTAACGCCGTGGGTGTGAAGTGGCTGGTCTGTAGTGTACCTTTTGTTTTTCAGAACTACAATACAGCCAAGCTCTGCTGTCTAGCACGCCAGGACATTGGGAACCATGGTTGTCTATATAAGAAAAGTTGGGTATTAACTGGAGAATTTTAAGTATCTACAGCTTGTTTGGACAGGGCTTAATCTGCAAAATACATATGATCCATAGCTAAAAGCTCTTCTTAGGAAGTCAATGACAGAGAGACACATTGCCCTTATTAGGGCATACCACTATCTGTCTACACATATATAAAATAACAAAGGCACTAAACTCATAAAATCATTCATCCACCTTTCACAACACCCTTTCCCTGGCCACAATTGCAATGAGAAATGCACCATTGCTAGGCACCCAGCCTAGGTTTGAGCAATTTATGTACATAACATACAGTACAAACATTGGAAGTTGCAGCTAGTTCAAATAAGCTACATTAACCTTTTTTCAGTGATAGAGTTGATAGAGTTGATGCTGCTTAGTGTAATGCATGAGTATTTTGTCCAGTTCTATTTTTCCTTTGCTTCCTGGTCTTTGCCATCTGCCTTTTTACAAAGGCAAAAAGAAAAAACCCGGATTTTGAAGTATATATAGAACTGGATTCAGGGACATAATGCATACAGTGGGGTGGCCAGAAAGCTCAAATTTTACACAAATCCAGATTCTTAATGTTTTATTAGAATTGCAGAAGGAAGGCGAGGCAGAAGAGAAAGACAGATAATTTAATGCAAGCTGTGAAAATCGCAGAATCCCCAGAGCACTTCTCAATATGCAGCCCTTCTGGTGGAACTCATAGAGGTGTAATTTATAGAAAAATTGTAAAATACGATAAGCAAGATGTTATTTACAACTTTGAGGTTATTGGATATTTGAAATATACCAAGTATTTGATGAGATAGAAAGTGAAAATCAAATACCATCAAGCTGGCAGGGCTCCATAATCTCACCCATCTTTAAAGGAGGAGACAGAACATCACCTGCAAATTACAGACTGATTGCCCTCCTGGACGTGGAGGCGAAGTACTTTGCAGCCCTAATCCTGGAAGATCTAACAAACTGGTCTGACGCCACAAAGAGAATACCACCCAACCAAACAGGCTTCAGGAATGGGACCGGGACGATGACAAACATTCTGTCTCTCTCAGTGTTAGCCGACAAATACCTGCAGAAAAAACAGCCCCTCCACCTATGTTTTATCGACTTAAAGGCGGCCTTCGATAGCATAGATCGTAACATCTTATGGAGGAAACTACGCAGTTGGAACATCCCGGATAAAGCACTGAGATGAATCTTACTCCTTTATTCCAACACTTGGATGGAAGTTAAACTGGGGAATGGAACACGGCTCTCAAGACAAATCAATACTAGCAGAGGTCTCAAGCAGGGCTGTGTTCTGGCCCCGCATCTTTTTAATCTTTTTATGGCAGACTTAGCCCCAACTCTAAATAAGATCCCATCCCATCCACCCAAACTAGGCTCCTTATCTCTAACTCACCTATCCTACGCGGATGACGTGGTATTTCTGAGCCTAACGAAGATTGGCCTTCAAAGGTCACTGGTAGGGCTGGCGGAATTCATAATAAATAACAACCTGGAGATAAATACAACAAAAACAAAAACAATGGTCATCACCAGACGACGGTCAGTCAACCCACACATCCAACTGGAGGGAACAAAACTAGAGGACGTGACCAACTATAAGTACTTGGGCTTCTACTTTGATAATCGACATAACCAGAACAGCTGCATTGGCTCTCAATTCGACAAAGAGCCAAATTTAAAATATGCTGCTTGATCCATGAGTGTTTGAACGGACAGGGGCCCGTTTATCTCGAACAAAAATTTGTTCCCTACGTTCCATTACGTTCACTCAGATCGAGTAAAGACCTCCTTCTGGTGGTCCCCCGCGCCAAAAAGTCCAGACATGGAGGTAAAGCCCTATCCATTACTGGTCCCAAGCTGTGGAACAAACTCCCTCTGTCACTGAGACAATGTAAAGAACATCTTAAATTTCGAAAACTTCTAAAAACCATCCTGTTTAAAAATGATATCTAACTTCACCTCCATTCCACGCCCGCTGTTTACCGTTTCCAAAAGCGCAGAGATACTCCATGAGGAGTGGATTCAAGCGCTATATAAACCAGCAAATAAATAAACAAATAAACCATCAGCAGCAAAAGACGTACATTGCCCAGAGAGCAAACTCACTGTCATTTGCTTTTAGATCTTTAGCTAAAAAGCTTACGGGGCCATCATATAAACCTTTATTGGCAACGATAAAAGCAAAGGTGCTTCCTAACCCTGTCATACGGCAGCGTGGGATTGCACGGGAAAGACGCGAAATTGCACAACAAAATGCAGACAGCCATCTTTAAATCCACCTTTCAAATTCAACGGGGAGCTTCACCAGCACAGATGAGATTAGAATTTGGAATAATAAATGAAACAGTGGGAAGAAAGTACGCAATCATAAAGTACTGGTACAGTTTGAAACAGAACAAGGCAACCTCAGAACTGCACCAAGCACTGTGGGAAGAAATAAAAGCTGATGTTAAATCACCACACAACCAGTACCTTGAGAAGGCCATAACTGAGACTGGAACAAGAAATCTTTGGGAACTCAATCTGCCCTACCCAGCGTTCATACAAGCCATAAACAAGTCAACAAAATACCATTCTCTCCTACTTGACAAAGCCACCTTCAGCACAAGAAAACATGCTTGGATGGTCATATCAAACTACAAAACTCTCACTGCAGCGCCATATCTAACAATTACATTCCCAGCTTATAGAAAACAAAAATTAATGGGACTCCGTCTGGGAAATTTTCCATCAATCATGGACCAACCAATTTGGGTGCACGATGGACCCAAAATCTGTAGATTATGTGGGAGCAGTAAGGAGAACTTTATTCATCTTGTTTGTATCTGCCCGAAATTAGCCCAAGCACGAGCTGCCTTCCTGAAAAAGGCTATGAACGAGCGAGGCATAAGAACGTGTAGATCAGCGATCATGTCAACTTTGAGCCCAACAGACACCTGTTTGAACTGTCTATTGTTAAAGTTCCTCGTGGCTCACGCCCAAGCACTGAAACATAACTTGGTACCCTGTCCATAAAAGGACAACATAACTGCGGTTGTTTTGTAAGAGGGCTCTTTTGAACTTAATAACCTATATTAACAGAACTCTCGGAACTATAAACCACATGGATTGCTTGATTGTTTTTAAATAACAAAACCTTGCACTAGACTCAGAATGTTTTAAAATGAATTAACAGAGAATGTATCCATACATAAGGACATTTTTAATGCAGTAGTTGATTTTATAAAATGTATTGTTATGGTTTTAACTAACTGAAACAATAACATTTTTCATTTTCATTTTTTTCACTGAAATATATTTTGCCAATTATTTGATTTTTGTCTTGGGTAAGGTATCTTAAAGTCGAGTTTTCATTGACTAAAAAATGAGTCACATATCAGAATATTTTCCTTTCATATTTTACATAAAACAAACAAGATCCAGAGGTGTCAGAGAGCGGTACAATAGAATCATTAAAAACATAGTGAGTTTGTTAGTCTGATAAAAGAGTTAAATTTACATAGCGTATGTCTGGTGGCTGACAATATGCTGCTATGAACACAAGGTCTCTTTTAGGGCCAAGTCCCATCAATTGGCATTGATTGACGAGGCATGGCAGAGTCTAGCAAGAGTCTGCTGCTTGGATGACAGGCATGTGGTCTCTTCATTTCAGGAAACGGAGTCATCCAAGGAAGAATCTGTTCAGCAGGATTGTTTTCTGCTTGAACATGGCAAACAATTGGTTTGTGCCAATCTCTGGGGAAATAAGGCCTGGCCGCAACTCTGCGTCAATTTTGGGCAGTAACATGATAAACAAATGGAAGTTAAATAAGCTCCTTTATGATGCGACCAAGAGCTACGTATCTTCCAGGCAACTGATTTCCCCAACCGTCATCTCTCACATTCTAACTGCAACCTTCAATGTTCTTCTAATGTGATTACTTCCATTAAATCATACGTACAGAAGTTCCAGTTTCTGAGGGCTACTGTGTAGAAAGAACATGAATAGGTTTTTATTTTCTAGCGGGCTCTGGTCGGAAGAAGGTGGTCTTGTATATGGAGTGGCTTCCTCCTGATATGGTAAATCTGCAAGCTCTGCATTTTAGGGGTCCACTATATATCTCTTTATGTAACAGACAACCTAATTTGAGTGTGTTTCTGGCTTCTATGGGGATCAATTGGAGCAATAAGTGGGATAGGGTGATGTGTTTGAAGTGTCTTGTGCCAGTTACCAGCTTCACTACTTCATTAAGAGGTGCATTCATTGGGGCTAGGAGAGAATGCTGTGTTCCACAGAGTGTGTCTATCCCATAGTCCAGTTTGGACAGTACCATGGATTGCAATGTAGTCTTGAATTCTGGTGGTGAGATGAACAGTTTGATCTTCTTTAGAAATTCAAAGAGAACACGGCAGGTAGGTGTGTTCATTTCCTGTTTTTTTTCGAGGGTGATCCGAGGGATTCAGTAGAGCCAAGAATTGTTGGTTTTGTGTTAAAGTCCAAGCCAAGCTTGGACTTCCACAAGTCAAAGATATTAGTCAATCGTGTAGATGTGGGTATGTCAGCTCTTCATATTGTAGCATTGCCATTAGTGGTTTGAATAGTTTGCTTAGGATAGAGCACTGGGGTTCACCAACCCTCACTGCAAAAAGGTTCAATTGAACGCCCTCCAGCTTTAGTAGTTGCATGGAGTTCTTTAGGTCCAAGGACAATTAGCTTGGTGGATTTGCTGTAATCCCCATTCTATCCCCTGTATTGTATTTAATACTCCCTACTTGGTACATCCTGATAAATTGAATATTCTTTAAGTCAAAGACCGTGTAACAAAATGGTTGCTGCAAGTTTGGATGCATGATAAATAAACATTGTTTGGGTAGCTATAATGGTTGGCCTTATATATTTCAGTGAACAGTGCTGAACACATGTTCAGCTGCATCAATATTCAAAGGTATCCCCTGGGAATTACTTTCAGGTGTGGGAGAAGGGGAAACAAACAAACCAATATAACAAAACCTCTCACATGACCTATATTACGTTTCTGTTTTCATGTTCAGCTGCATACATGAAAAATTAAGTCTATTGAACAGAAAGCTTACATTTTAAAGATGTTATGTTTTATAGCAATAGCATATCTCCCATCAAATTCATCGGTATTTTTGGGGAGTCTCACGCTACATATATAGCATAACAATCCTCTGTAAAGCGCCCGTTCACTCAAAAGGGTGTATTGGAACTAAATAACAAATCTTATTGTTACCCGACTCAAAGGTATTCATTTTATTAACCTCAGAAGGATGAAAGGCTCTTCAGTGGATACATTAGTTCACTAAGCCACCAGACCCAACCAGGTCTTCAACCAATACCAAGGCAAAGTATCTACCTTAACCCTTTTCCCTAAACCCAATGAACTTAATTGATACATTTCTGTAAATTATTTGTTCAAGTGACTGCTGGTGCTGGAATTGATATGGTCACAGTGTACACTCCACCACAACCACCCTTTATTGATACAACTTTTCTGGCTGAGCTTCTGAAGGACTATTCAGTGGCGGATTCACACAGGGACCAGATGGCCTGACATGTCCAGTTCTTCTTTGGTTAAACAAATGTTGACCAGACTTGCTTGTAGTGGTAGTGCAGGCTAAGCATACTAGTGGTTTTGCAGGTCGAGCACCCAATGAGTTGGAGGTCCCAGTTCAGGACCCTGAATCCTTCTCCGTTATAAATATTCATCTGTCTGTGGAGTTATTTATATAAAATGAGATATACCAGCATGCTATTGGTAGAGGATGACAGCTAGTCAGCTGGTGCAGGTACACTATTAATATAGGGTAAGATAGATGCTTCAATGGTGCCTGATAATTCCTCTGTACCAACAAGAGTTGGGAAGCAAAGGGAGACTTTGTGGTGATCCCATTGGTAGAGAACCAAACATCCACAAGAAGGCTGTTCTTTGTTTGGTGTATTCTACTCTGGAACACTCTGCCAGGAGACACTCACAGCAAAGCAAATCCTCCTAATTGCTGAAAAGTGATGGAGGACTTTTTGTTGGCTGTATGGAAGCCTTGAACAGGCAGGAGAGTGTTGATAGCTGAGATGAGTCAGTCCCTAGCATCCTTTACTAAATTGTTCACTGCCAATATCTCACTCACCCATGATTACCAGTAAAATCAGTGCTTAATTGTTTTGTTATGTTAAATATTTTATTGTATTTCGATAAAAAGAAATACAGTTTTAAAACAATAGATACACAAAAAAATCAGAAATTGATGCCTACAAGTAAGGAGTTAAAAAGTCAAAATAGTTTACATGACAAGCAATATTTGAGCTAGGATGAAAATGATATACAGTTATCATATACAAATAAGAATGTAAATGTCCTGACAGCTCACAGGTATTTCAAATTCATCAAGCTACAATTATAATCCGAAGGAAGATGGAATAGAAGAAAGATCATCATATGGCGCAATAAAGTCAAACATGAAAGATGTGTATCGCTTGGTAAGTAGAACACATCAATAAGGGGAAGAAATGAGAAGGGAGAGAGAAAGAAAAGGAGAAGAGGAGGAAAGGATATGGGAAGTAGGAGGGAGCAATGGGGCTTCCACCACACATTTAATTGTTAAATCAAGGCAGGGACCCAAAAGGATATTGAGCTACCAAGCCCTGAGCAGACAAATCCATATAATTATCCAAAGAATGTAATACGTAGCTAGCGATTGAAGGCTGATATGACACCCAAGCCCACCAAGTATGGTTAGATAAAAGATGAAAATATTTCCATACTGTGGGTATTATTTTATCTGGAATGGATGAAAGCAAATCTAATAGCTTCAAATCTGTATTATCAAGAGGTAAAGCGGGAACAACAGCCCATGGACCCAGCATAATCATATGAAGAGAAAGAGTTATAGGTGTATTACCGATTATAGAGAAATGTTTTTGTATAGGGCCCAATAGGATTCGAATAGTGTGCATTCAAAGAATATAGAATGATGGGTACCTGGTTCTAAATTGCAATTGCAGCATAGATCACTATCTCATAATTTCAGTTTGTTTAAGAGAGCAGGAGTCCAGTGTATGAGATTAATTGTGAAGAATTTAGATTGAATTAGTGAGGGAGAAATTTTGTTATGCAGGGACAATTTCCTAATCAACTGCCAAGTATCCTGAGAAATATGTCATGAGTGCAGCTCCATTGTGCCTCATGACGAGATGAGCTCATCACAAGCACTCAACGGGTTAATACAAGTAATTGTGGATTGTGAAGGCAGATAAAAATGTATAAATTTTTGAAGCAATATGGCCACATAGCAAGCAGGGAGATAATAACTGTATCATTGGAAAGGGTTACTTACTTTAGTAAGCTTGACTTTTATTTTTTTAAAAGTGTAGGAATCTATGTTATTGAGACTAAGGTCCATATTATCAAGAGAGGGCGATACATCATCGCCGCTTTTATCAGCAGGAAACTGCCGCTAAAGCGGCGATAATGGGCTTGATAATATGCCCTTGGTAATTCCCATAGCAGCCCAGGTTAACACCAGAACCTGAGCTGCTATGGGAATTCACAAGGGCATATTATCAAGTTCATTATCACCGCTTTAGCGGCAGTTTCCTGCCGATAAAAGCGGCGATAATGTATCGCTCTTTCTTGATAATATGGCCCTATATTCTTTGGCTAGGAAAGAAAAGGGAAGAGAGTCATGGTTAGTATCATAGAGGTCCTTCACTAATCTGATACCCCCGGCGGCCCACTGAGAAGCGGTAGTGAGTTCAATGTTAGTAGCAAGCTTAGGATTAAGCCATAATAATGTCAACTTTGATTTATGAATAGGGATTTGAAAGTTTCCTGTCAAGATATTTCAAAGCACTAACCATATGTCATAATGGTAAGAAAAATGGTCACTGCCTCCGGTGATGGAATTTATACAGAAAGAGCAAACACTACAAGGAATATTTTCCCTGTATGTGCATGGAAACTGTAGTAGTGGCTAACTATTGTTCCGGCAATAGCGTCCTCGGCTCAGGAAGCATGTAAGGTGTGGTCCATCTTTTCTCAAACAAGCTGTGATAAGGGATTTTGGTATCCTTTCTTTAATTCATCACTAGAAAATGCCTCATTGTTATTAAAAATAATCATCTACACCAGTATTTAACATAATACTATGGCTCAGCAGTCATGAGCTCCACAAACAGATCAGAGAGCGCAATCTTTTGGAGAAGAAAGTACAGTAAAACGTTGATCTACATACGTGGGTTCAATCCAGTTTCACCCCAGGTAATTTCGCTCTGCTCCTCATATGACAAAACATGTGCGGCAGAACATTTGAAGATTAACCTATTAAGCTCCTGCTGTGAAACTGATTAATAAAACTGCTCCTTAATGATTAGCTGAAGATATTTGTGTTAAACATTAATTTGTGTAAACAACGCACAAAAGTGTCTTATCTGTTATTATGTCAGAAGGGGGGGGAATAAGTGTCTAGAAAGACAGGTTCAGCTCCATTTTCTCCCCCAAATTTGCTCTTAGAAGTACACATTGCAGAGAAGAGTTGGAGAATTTGTTTTAGTTAAAAATGGGAGTTGGGGAGAGGCGCGAGACGCGGCGAGCTAAGATGGTCGCGCACTGAGGAGCTCCGCGAAGACAAGCATCGCTCGTGATGTAAAGGCGGATTGTGAGGCGGCTTTTCGCGGCTAAAACGACTGATTCTGCGATCGGAAGCACCCCTCCACCCATGGACATGCTCTCACAAATGAAATATGGTGGTTTGAATACTTTTTTTCTGCTAATCTGTTCCTCCTTCACCAACGACCGCCATTTTGTTTTTTAAATATTTTTCTTCCTTCCTCATATAGCAATTTGTTTCATTTTATTGCTGTTTCTGCATATATTTAATGGCCTTCCTTTTTATTATGCTGGAATGTTTGCCTCTTTTCTGGAATCAATATATCTTATGTGAAGTGCCAATTGTACCTTTGTTTTGCCTCATGGAGTTACCTCATGCGCTCATCTGCGACAGGGCATCTGCCCTTGTCTAAGCTGTTTTTCAGGCATTCTTGCTTGTACTTCTTATAATGTGGCGACAGCGTTTCATTTTTTCCAGTAGGGCATTTCATTGCATCAAGTCTATGCAGAAGAATTATTTTTCTCCTTTTGGCTCCTCATTTCAACGTCTATTGCCTCCATCTTCAGTCAGAATATGGTTTGACTGTCTGCGGCTTTGTATTGACTTCCTCTTCATTATTATCACCTGGTGCTGTTGGTGATTGTCTCCTGTTGCGCCTCAATGTTTGCTTCTTTGGTATTTTTGCTTCCTTGACATTTCCTGTCACAATGGAACCTCCACATACCTCCACAAGGCTCATGGCGCTGCTTCTGGTACACGTAAGGACCCTGCGGCTACAGCCAAACGTCTTAAGAAAGAACCTCCATCTCCATCCAAATCTCCACTTCCTGTCACGTCGGAGGACATTATGGAGGAATTATGTCTCATTCGTTCATTTATGACTGATACTACCACAACCCTTCCGCGGCTTGATGATAAATGGTCTAGTTTGGATATGAGACTGACGGATGTGGAACAAAAAGTTAGTGACGCTCATGACGTTGTAGCCAGGGTTGCTAGTCTAACAAAGGAAGTTGATCAACTTAAAAAGACCACAGAGGATTTGGAAAATCGCAATCGGCGCAACAACCTATGTATTTATGGTATTCCGGAGGGTTCTGAAGAGTCTGATATCATCCAATTTTTGAAGACTCAAGTCCTTCCCATTACTAGTCTTCCGAAACACTTGGATGTCAATATTCAAAGGGCTCATCGCCGTGGACCAAAGAACCCTTCTTCTACTTCCAAACCCAGAGGTATCATTGCTTATTTCCTTCTTTACTCAGACCTGATGACTATTCTTCACTCTGCTAAACAACATAAACAGTTGTTCCGGTCTGGTCATAAAGTATTCCTCACCCAAGATGTTTCCAAACCAACTGCGGCTCGGCAGGAAGAGTTTTTGGACTTGAGACCTGCTCTTCGATCGATGAATGCTCGATATGGCCTAATCCATCCCTGTTTTTTCAAAGTGACCTATAAGGAAAGGACTTTCAGCTTCGATGATCCTGCGGACCTTCGAAAGTTTATCCATACCCATAAGGATGAACTCATGGAACTCAGCAAATCTTACATTTTTTTGTCTCATGTTTGTAGTTTTGTAATGATCTGTATTTTGCCTCTTGATGTAGTGATGTCCCTTCTTTTTTCTTGTCTCACAGGTTCCCCCTTGCAGTTGTTGTTGTGCATCCCTTTTTTGTGCTGCCCTGAAGTTTGTACAGTGCAATTCGTTTTGCTGCCATCTCCTCCCAACTGTTTGGTAAGTCCCCGCTTCTTGTCCTACTTGGTTACATTGGGTCTTGGGACCTTTTTATGTTCCTTTTCTTTTTTAGCCACATGTGTTGCTTATGTAACCTACCGTATTTCTTTGTCTCCTGCTCGTGCGGTCATGTCGTTCTTCGCTGCTCCCCCTCCCTCTTCATTGTCTCTTGTTTAAATGTCCCTATGACTAAAGCCACCTGGCTTTTGGTCATCTTCTCGTTTTTCATTTTACCTTTGGTGAGATTTTGTCTCCCACTCTTTTTCTTTTTCTCTTTACTCTACGTCCTATTTTTTTCCCTCTTTCCTCCTCTTTCTTTTCCTTGGATTTTTCCTTCTTTATCATTCCCTTCTCTTTCTTTCAGGGAATTTTTCTCCTATCCAGTCAATTTTTGTTATTTTTTCCTTTTACAATCCATATCCGGATCTTCTGTTTCATCTTCTCATTTCATTTACTTTTTACTCTCTTCTATTTCTTTTTTCATTGTGGTTATAGGTTTCACTGTCTCATCAGTTAGTTTTTCTTTCCATATGCCTTTTTTCCTCACCTCTTATTTTCTACTCTCGTTTATCTCTATTATTCTACTCCTTTTCTCTTCTACTTTTTTGCCTATTTTTCTTGATCTCCAGAGATGAATGGTCTTCGTGTCATTTCTTGGAATGTTAAAGGACTCCGAAACCCTGCTAAGAAGCAGCGTGTCCTTTCTCACTTAGCAAGATTAAAATGCCAACTTGATTTTTTGCAAGAGACTCACCTTATGCTTAAGCATTTGCCCTCCCTGCGTAAACAATGGGTGGGTGAGATTTTTTGTTCCCCATCTGTGAATAATAAAAATGGGGTTATTATTTTGTTTCACAAATCCCTATCTTTCCAGTTAAAAAATGAGTTGTTTGATACTAATGGTAGATGGTTGTCTTTGGATGCTGTGGTTAATAACATAAATGTATCATTTTGTAATGTTTATGGTCCCACCGGTGTAGACTTAACTTTTTGGAATGATTTTTCTATGCTTATTTCCTCACATGCAACTGCTGATTTAATTGTTGGTGGTGACTGTAATCTGCTCATGGATCCTTTTTTGGATCGTAAATCTCAAACTAGATACATCCCCAATAAGATGCAAAAATCCTTTTACAAAGCCATATCTTCCATTGGCCTGATCGATTCCTTGAGGATTTCCCATCCTGACACATTACAATTCTCCTTTTTTTCCCCTGTACATGCATCCCACTATCGTATAGATTATATTTTTCTTAACCAACACACTTTCCAATTTATGACTAATTCCGAAATTGGCTCTATTCTTATCTCAGACCATGCCCCAATTATCCTTGATATCGATTATCCCCTGCCCACTCCCATTTCTCGACGTTGGCGCTTTAATAATTCCCTTCTTCTAGACTCTCAATTTAATGAGCAATTTACTCTTTTTCTGGAGGAATTTTATCAAAATAATCCTCACTCTGCCTCTCATTTCCACTTCATTTGGGATGCTTTCAAAGAAGCTGCTAGGGGTTTTATTATTGATTTCGTCTCTCGCAAGAAGAAAAAAGCCCTCTCTCAATCATCTCTTATTCTTAAGCAAATAAAAGAGTTAGAACATCTTTTTTTTACCTCTAATTCTTCGGATACACTTTCTTTCCTTATTAAAGCTCAAATGCAATTTAATAAACATTCGTGGGATAATGCATGCAACAATCTTCTTAGTTTCAATGCAAAAATGTATGGTGGAAGCAACAAAGCAGGTAAATCTCTTGCTAATTATCTCAAGATCAAGAAACAAAAATCCAAAATTCCTGTTATTACTGATATCCATGGGAACCGTCATTCCACTGATGATAAGATCTTTGATTGCTTTGTTCAATATTGCTCCTCTCTATATACCCCTCAATCCTCACCTTTCTTTGCTCAAATTGATTCATTTTTTCAAACCATTCTAAAATCTCCGGATGCTCATGTAGATATTTCTTCCCTTGATGCTCCCATCCGTGAAAAAGAGATTCTTCATGCTGTAGCTCTTTTACCTAAAGACAAATCTCCAGGCCCGGATGGTTTTACTGTTTGCTTTTACCTTCACTTTAAGAATATCTTCTTACCACATATATTTTCTTTGATCACTAATTAAATATAAGGGCTCTTTTTCGCAAGCAATGTTATGTTTACTCCCTAAGAAAGATAACGATCCATCGCTTTGTAAAAATGATCGGCCCATCTCATTAATCAATACTGATTGCAAAATATTCGCAAAAAATTTAGCTATCCGATTAAATACTGTCATTCCTGACCTCGTCAATATTTATCAATCTGGTTTTGTCAAAGGTAGATCCATCACAGATAATTCAAGAACTTTTCTCACTATTATTCATCTAGCATCCAAATTGAATTCTCCACTTGCTGCTATTACCCTTGATGCCGAGAAGGGTTTTGACAGAGTTGGTTGGGATTATATGTTTGGCGCTCTCAGATGGCATGGTTTTAGTCCCCATATTATTAAACGTATTCATTTGTTATACTCATCTCCCTTTACCTCTAATTGGGTTAATGGTTTTCAATCCTCCTACTTTACCTTACATCGAGGCACTCGACAAAGTTGTCCCCTTTCACCCCTTCTCTTTATTCTTGCTATGGTACCTTTTCTCGAGCAAATTCGACGTTCTACATCTTATACTGGTTTTGTATAAAAGAATAATGATATTAAATTCACTGCGTATGCAGATGACATACTACTCTATATCTGCAAACCAGAAACTTCTCTTTTTTCTTTACTAAACGATTACTCTGCGGTTTCTGGTTATAAGTTGAATATAGATAAATCTGATGTTTTACTCCTTAATAAATTTTGCCTGCCTCATATGTTCCATGGTTCTGGTCTTGAATGGAACCTTAAGCATATTAAATGTTTGGGTTTCCTTTATACTAATAACATTACAGAGACTATTCAAATTAATCATAAAGATATTCTTACTAAGCTTTCTTCACTAATAGATCGTTGGTCTCCACTATTTTTATCCTGGTGGGGTAGATTAGCAACCATTAAGATGATGCTTCTCCCTATTGTGAACTTTTACCTCTCAATGCTTCCCATTTCTCTCCCCATTTACTTTTTTACTTTTATTAATTGCATTTTCACTAAGTTCTTGTACAATAATCCCAAGTCTAGATTTTCTCTTTCTCGCCACCAACAACCTAAGACCCTAGGTGGAGTCAATTTTCCCAACCTTGTCCGTTTTCACTCAACCTCCAAAGTGATATCTTACACCTATTTTTAAGCATTCCATAGCACTTGCCCTGTCAATATTTCGCTCTTCTTTTTCACAAGCATGTCATTATTTTGAAAAGAATGGATCGACAAAGGCATTATTCTTCATGATCAACTTCTCACTGGTGATTCTTTGATGGACTTCCCCGAAGTTCGTACATCCTACAAATTGTCTTCTACATACTCCTCTCACAATCCCTCACTCAAACTTGCCCTAACTACTTTCATATCTAAACATAGCTCCCTACTCGAAGCTGACCCTTTAGACATCCCCTTAATAGATTTCACTACTCCTCTTAAAGCTGCTGCCATTTATAAGATCCTCTCCCATTCTCCCCCGGATCGCCCTAAATCTAAACTTGAGCTCATGTGGGAAAGGGAATTCTCCTTTCCAATTTGGGATTCTATTTGGTCTAAAATTCACACAGTATCTCGTTCAGCTAGTACTACACAGACTTTATATTTTTTTTACAATCAACTTTTTTTCACTCCCTCTGATTTATTTAAATTTAAAACCTCTGTAAATAAGCATTGTTGGTCTTCTTCTTATGCTGATACTGATTTTTTTCATATGTTTTTTCATTTTCCCTTGGTTAAGTCCTTATGGCATCATATATGGTCTAAGCTAAATGTTATTTTATGTTCAAATCCCCCCTTTGATATTGTTCATATTTTCCTAGTTGGTTCTTCCCCCATTTGGAATGTTCCTCGCAATGTTCGTAATCTAATTGATTTGTTCATAGCCATTTCTTTGCAGGTTATCACATCAAATTGAAAGGACACCTCAAAAATGTCATACCATGCTTGGTGGAATTTGTTGTGTCATCACCACAGACTGGATTGTGCTTTTGCCACCTCAACTCCCCTTCTAATCAAAAAAGATTTGTTATGGTTACCTTTAACTGATTTCCTTTCTAGACAAGTTTCCTAATCCCCTCTCGCAGTTTATGACCTGTTTGCCTTCCCCCTTTCTCCTCCCTTCCTTTCTCTCTCTTTTTCCCTTCTATCGCTTTCTTTTCTTTCCTCCCATTCCAAAATAAACTTAAAAAGCATATTTCCTATGTATATTCTCCTATGAATCCCTTTTTGGGATTTCTCTTTGCCTTTAGCATTACATTATAAATCCCTGTTTTACTCTCTTATTTTTTTCTTACTGCTTCTTTTATTGTAATGATGTTCTACATGGTATGTTTGATTCAAAAAAGCTTTCTAAACTTCTGACTTTCTGGAGCATGTCCACGTGTGAAAATGTATCCATTTCAAAAGAAGTGAGGAGGCTCCCACACCTTTATCCCCCCTCTCAGTGATAGGAGATATGCGGTACGCGCAAAAGGCGCTCTGGCTGGAGTGCATGGGTTCAAAGGAAATTACGATCCAGAACATTTCTAAGTAGAATATACATCCATTTTGTCAATGCTTTTTTTAAATATCACTTGATATAGAGTGTTCCTCCTAAAAGCTTTCTTTTTTTAGCAAAAATGTACTCATAGTCAAGAGGATAGGAGCAAAAAGCAAAGCATTTATAACCTAAGACCTGGAAATCAAAAGCCCTTCTCTGCTGTGAGTTACAGCTTAATAGATATAGGACAATTGAAAAACATAAAAAATGCACTTTGTTATTTCTTTTTAGCACGGCTTTGTAGGACGCTGAAGTGCATACTTTCTCGGTTTTATAGCCGAGTATAGAGTGCATTAAGTGGGGAGAGCAGAAAATACATGGAAAGTAATTGGCAGGGCATCGGGAGCACTTCATTAAGTGGTAAAACGCATCCTCAGTTTGTTTAGTCCCGTTAATTCGAAGTGGATGTCAACCTGGAAGGGATGGTGGTGACACCCCCCAGTTGCCCTCATCAGGCAAACTGACAAATATAGCCTTCAGTTCAGAATACAAAAAAAAGGCCAGACACAAATGAAGAGCTTTGCAAAACTAGAGAGCCTTTGAATGCCTGGCCTTTACTTGCCACATTAATTATTCATGAATATTTAAATTGCCCTACAATATTCTCAGGGTGCATTGGCATAAGCGACTCTTTCTGTCCTCTTCATCGGGGTGACAACTCTTAAAATATTGATGGAGTCAGAAAAAACACAATGCGAGGTATGTTAATGGACAACTTATACACAAACTGCGTACCTTTTGCCAACCTGACCCCAGCCGGAAAAAGGATGACATGAAAGAAGTGGGATTCAAAACTGACCACTTTTCATGTCACCCATTAGTTCTTCCATGCATTAATTGTGCAGATAATTAAATAAATTAACACTTTAATGCAGATTGTGGCTGTCAGAACCACACTGCCAACACAAAACCATGAATCTGCAAATTCTCTATCACTAGACTTGCTTCAACAGTATTATCGTTCCTGTCACATTGCCTGTCCCAAAGCCGTGTGTGTGTGCTTTAAAATTACTATATGTTTATATGTTTTATATTCACTGAGCCATTGTCCATCAAAATCTTGCAAACCACCTGTCTAAAATGGATTTTAAATAAATAGAGGAGTTAATGATATGAGCTCAGATTTACTAAACCTTTGCATTACACAAGGTGACACAGAGCAACACAAGTGCTTATTTGGAATTAACAAAGCCATGTAAGGCCTAATTTGGATGCGCTTGTGTGGCTTTGTAAAGAAATGTGATGCAACGTAGCAGCTTGCGCTGCTTACTCACAGGCATTCCATGGCTGCAGCACGGGTGTTCCAGTGCATCCACCCATGGTTTTTACGCAATTTGAGATTTATTAAGGTTTGTAAAGCAGGAATTGCATGAAATGTGTATGCCTATGGTGGAGCAAGGATTCGTACGTAATGCGACTTGCTTGTATTCAGTCCTCTCGACATAACTTTAATCTACTAATTAACATGTTTTGTGTACCAAAAGCTGCATTACATGACCCAACTAGTACCCAAGGGAAGCTCAACAATGTGCTTTTACTAACTATAATCTGCCTGCACTAAAATGGCTGCTGCTACGTGGGATTTCCTACTGCGCATGCGTCTGTCATACTCATGTGACATGACGTCTTTCTCGGCTTGGAGGGAAACTTTCGCTTCTGCGCACTAGTACTAAGATGGCTGCTCTGTGTTACAGCATGCATGAAGCTTGCACTGCTGCTTTTACGAAGCTGTTCGTTTTGCCTAATCATTGACGCAATAGTAAAATTAGAGTAATGGGAATAGAGTAGAGATAAGTGGTATACAGTATCTTCATTTATTCTGTGTTCTAAAACTGTTTCTTTTCTATTTTTCATGTAACAATAATCTTGGGCCTGGGAGGTGTTATTACTCCATCTTGAAATCCCACAGTGCACATGTCAAACTCCAGGAGGAGCTATAGTCATTTGACATTGAAGCCATGCCAAGCTTACAGCACACTAGAAGATGCACCTGGGAATCTAACCTGCTGATCCCAAGTGGAAGAAAATATTGTTAACATTGTATTACTATAAGAACATCCATTGTTGGGTGGAATAAAGATGCATGGGAAAATTCAAATTGAATGGGCGGGATCGTTAATAGAATATTCAGAAGTAAAAGTTTCATTTTAGTATGGTGTGATGATCTCTCCCCGTCTCGTGTCCAATCAAAATTGGGGATTCTTACACTTGCAACATTGGGGGCTGGTGCACTGTCGTGGAAAACAGTATAACTAGAGTAGGCTTAGTTAGCGAATTTGTCCGACTTGTCCAAATAGCTGACCTCACCTGTTACTGACCCAACGCACTCAATAGGTGACCGACAGCAGATGTGCTGGCGGAACACTCTGTCAGAAGATTCGATAACCCAATCGGGGTTTGGGAGCAAGGGTGCTGGTGCAGCACTCTGTCAGAAGATTCGATAACCCAAACGGGGTTAGGCTGTTAGCTACAGAGAGGGTTGTAGCGCTGGCATAGCAACTTTCACTGTGGGTGCCAGTCTTAGCCTGTGGTGGTTCTGTCCTGATCCAAATTTGGCTGTACCTGTCCTGATTTCTGGTCGGCACCTGTTGTCTCGCTAGCTCTCGCACTTTGGGTTCTATCCTCTAACTGACCCGTGGCCAGGTCAGTTATACCATTCTAGGTAAATATTCCATGTGGGCATGTCATTGTACTGTTTCTTTCTCTCCTCCCACCCAATGTCAAATGCGTAAAGACTGCTTTATAAAATCTTTGCATATTTTCATTCTCATCGTTATTTTCCTGATTGAAAGATTTCTGATGGTTAATATTTGGATTAAGACATTTAAGAGATATAGATAAAGAGTACAAACTTTCCCGAGTTTGTGGTTATTACATGAGTACAAATGTTATTATTCTACCTATTATTCTAACTTCTTTTGATCCCTTAGGACTTTAGGTACCGATGACAAGGATTGGTAAGTCAATGGTATAGGTCCTAAATGAAATTTATAAATCACTGATGAGAGTAAGTACACATGTTACCTGATTAAACTCATTATATGTTGTTTATGGGCCCAGGTGAGTATGGTAAAACCAAGTTGGGTGACCTGCGCGCTCTATCAGTATTTCTTTTGGGATGGTTAGGGATTAGTTAAGATAGGTAGTTAGTTGGTTTATTGAAATTGTGCATATTGAAATTGTATTATTGTTTGAATTGATTTTATGTATTCACCTAAATTGTTCGTACCTGTTATATGTTTTGTCTGGAATCCCAGGGGGCAGAATAGCTGGTGGTAAACGGAATCCACACTGCAGTGAGGTCACTTGCCTGTAGGAAAAGTGCATGGTTAGGTAGAACGGGAGGTAGTGTTAAAGAAACATACTCGAAAATCTTGCCTTGACCAGGTCAACTAATTCTGGTTACCACCACAGCTGTAAAGTGCGCAGGAGTTCCACACTGGATCCATGCCAGTCGCACAAAAAGTATGACTGAACCTGATGAAACTGAAGCTGAAGGTTGTGCAGCTGAGGGGTCTCAAGAATTCGATCCTGAAGTAGCTGAAGAAGAACAACCAAGCACCAGTCAAGATGATTGTATTCCAGTAGTTGAGATAACTGCAGAATACGTGAGAACCAGAAGTCAGACTTATCTAGACAGTCAGAGTGATAGTGAGGATGAGACAGGTCTAGAAGAACATACTCACATACAGAAATCCAAGCAAACAGTAATTCTGAGGAGGACCAGATAGGGAAAGATAAAGATACTCAGACAATCGACACTTCACTAAGAACTCCAGAGTCTGAAAAGGGACCGATAGGTATTAGGGCGGAAGCTCAGGCAGAAGAAATTCAAGCGTACAAAGAGCTTGAGCAGGGCCAGATAGAAATAGAAATATGTGTTCAGGAAGAAGAAGGTGAATCAAATTAAAGTCCAATTCAACAAATACCTGAACAAGGACAGATTAGTGACCAGGCTGAAGAAACTGAAATAAGACCTGGACCAAGTCAGACAGAGAGGCATACAGAGGATAACATTGAAATAGATGTGCCACAACTGAATGAAAATAAGAGAGCACTGAAAGAAGGCCAGAGCACAGTGCCTGCTAAAAGGCTCAGAAAAGCTGACAAGTGGCCTAGGTTTGTTAAAAGACTGAAATTTCGTCTAAAGACAATAAATGAAGAACCAGAACAAGTAAATGAAATAACAAGTCAAGCTGAACAATCTACAGTACAACCAAAAAGGAGAAGTCCACGACTGAAAAGATTAAATAACAAATTCAGAGGCCCTGAATGGACTTACGTCATCCTTGAAGATTTCGAGAACTAAGAAATAAGTGATGAAGTGATAACTAATTAATAGCTGATCAGACTGAAGTGAGACCAACTTGAAAATTTCACAGGGTAAAAGACTGTGTAAAAGCTACAAAGAGGGGTTAAGTCTCCTTGGTCACAAATGGCTGATCATACTTTTAGTGGAATACCAAAAAGAAACTGTTTGAAAACATGCTGTAGAAAATGCACATGTAGTATAGTGATAGTACTCGTAGTATGGTTAGGACTCACAATAGCCATTCCCTACATAATGAATAGAAACATAAAGAATAAAACTAGTGAGCCTGACACTATAGATACTCCTAGAAAAATAGATATACAAGAGAAAGCACTTAGCATTAAGCAACAGAAAGTAGATTTAGAAGCATCAGATGAGGAAGGATTACATTATACTGGAATTAAAAACAGAACTCACTCAAATGTATTTGCAAACCTATTAGTACACTATGTAGAAGCTATGGAAATAGAAGATTGCTATGTTTGTTTGAAGTTACCTACTTCGGTAGCCAAAGGTGTGACTTACCACCATGTACCGCTAACATAAGGTATTTCATGTAGTATTTTAGCTAGTTTATTCTATAAGAAAGGACCTTTGCAGTATTATTATTCTAATTCAGATGTAATTTTTTCTGAACTTCCTATACGTAGTAACCTGAATCCTGTACATATTAAGAGTGATGTAACACGTTATATGGGTGAATCCTTTCTAACTATAGGTACAAAAGATATAGCTAAAGCACACAAGAATAATTTAACATGCTTATTACGTGAAAAAGAGAAAATATTTTTGAATATGGTTGAGAAAAGGAGTGAGAATTTCCAAAGAAAGGCAAATGATAAGAATCATAAAATTCCTAAATGGGCTGAAAATATAGGGTTCACCCCAAATGGCAAGACTCATGCTGCTATGTTGCTGGATTTCGAAAAGAAAGGGAAACTCTGTCTCCATAGGGAAAGAACTAGTTATTATAACAATATGTTCCAGTGAATGTGAACACAATTATAAAGTAATTGGGGGTTGGGGTTTCAAAGATGGAACTGAACCTGTGTTTCCTGGAATTTATTTTATATGTGGAAACAAGGCTTATTACAAACTACCAGATCATTGGTATGGGAGCTGTTATTTTGGAATGGTATTCCCAAAGATATATCATGTAAACAAAATTACTGGAAACAATGAAGAAACTAATGGATTAATATGTAACAAAAGAGCTAGTTTTTGAGAAATAGTAGGTGATATATTTAGTGCATTGATACCTACAGTGGGAGTGGCTCTGAATACGCAAAGAATTTGAAAATTGTCAACAGTGGTGGATCGTTTATCGACCAATACTGATGGAGGGTTCCTAATGGGTTCCTAATGGGTTCCTAATGATCAATACCGAATTGGTTGCGATCAGATCAATGGTTTTACAAAATCGACTTGCTCTTGATACATTATTAGCAAAAGAAGGCGGAGTCTGTAGAATGTTGAAAGCAGCACATTATTGCACTTACATACCTGACAAAAGTGTTGAAAGTGTTGAAATTAAGAGGTATGTAAGAAATATTACAAATTTGGAAAAAGAGCTTAAACCACTGAAGCAGGTATAATGTAGTTCAGGGCTTTACAACGTGACACATCTCACTAGATGCGTCATGTTGTAAATCTGTCGCATGGAGGCGCATTGTTTATGATGCCACTGCGTCACAGAAGTGACGCTACGGTGTCATAAACATGTCGCAAGGGACTTGTTAATATGCCCCTAGAGGTGGGAGCAATTTTTCATTAGGCCCACAGTACTGGTGGCCACTCCTTGTTAGTCTTCAATAAAGAGTCCTGGACAAATCCTGCCAATCACTGCATGGTGGAATTTTTCTGCTGCAAGGCTCTAGAATATGCAAGCTGTTGAGCGAGATTTAGTTTGCCCTCATTGGATTTTGTAATGCAGGCAGTTTACAAGCCAGCATTCATGAGCAGTCACGGTAAGAGAGCCGCCATTAAATTAGAGTAGCTTCCTGTCAGGTAGATTTTCTACACGAGTGGCAGTAAAATCAACTTGAATGGCTGCATGCTCTTGTGCAGCTCATGGTGCAGTTCTCACTGATTTTCGCTACTAAATTGTAGCTCAAGGAGCACGCCCTGCAGGTTTGCTGCCTATTGATAGAAAGGCTAGAGTAATGAATTGGCAGTCCCCGTGGACTGATTATGCTGCTGTGCTAAGAGAAGGACTGGAGACTTCTTGCGCTGGATTTCAGTGCAGGCAGCAAACATCTGGTGTGAACTGGCCCTTATCTGGTTACGAAGAGCTCAAATGCTTGAATTGAGGAGCTCAATTGCAACACCAAGGGTCCAGGACCTGAGAGGCACCACTTGGGTATCAGGAACTCACTGAAGATGCGTCCAGGAGATGTGGGCAGTCTGTTTTGTTCCTTTGGCTCAGATCAAAAGGCAA
Organism: Lissotriton helveticus; assembly: GCF_964261635.1. Classification (NCBI taxonomy): domain Eukaryota; kingdom Metazoa; phylum Chordata; class Amphibia; order Caudata; family Salamandridae; genus Lissotriton; species Lissotriton helveticus. The sequence continues at coordinate 428,793,665 of NC_136062.1, forward strand.
GCAGACTTGCCCTTGGAGTCACTCAGGGTTCCTGGCTTTAAAATAGAGTTGCAGGTCCAATTCTCATTTCCTAGCCATGATGACGACAGGCAGCAGTTAAGCACAGGAGGGCAGCAGTTCTTCCAGAGCAGCAGTACAGCAGAGTGGCAGTCCTTGTAGCAGCACATCAGTCCTTCTTCCTGGCAGAGTTTCTGAAGATCCAGAAGTGAACTGAAAAGTTGGCAGTGAAGGTCCTAAATTTATATCCTGGTGCCCTTCTCCTGGCAGGTTGGAGAAGCTTCTAAAATGTTCTTTGAAATGCAAGGAATTTCCTCACTCCCCTAACCTGGCTCTGAACTGGCGGCAGTGACAATACAGGGCTGTTAGGCCCTTTGTGTGAAGGCAGAGTACCGGCTATTCTGATGTAAATGGGGCTGTGCTCAGCCCGCCCCCATCCTGCCAGCAGATCACACATTCAGAAACACCTACTCCCTCTATTGTATGACTATCCAAGAGGAATACACAAAGTCCAACTGTCAGCTATAGCCAGTCATGTGACCCAAGACAGGCTGCAGGCACAAAGGAATAAGGGCAGGAAAATGACAACTTTCTAAAATAGCATTTTCAAAGTTGCAATGAAATATCTGACATAACAATTCAATAGGTACCAAACATGATATATCTACCTCCTCTCAATCAGGAATTGCAGCTTTTAAAATGTAAAATAGAATTCCTAATGTTATCGTATGGGAGGGGTAGGTCCACCGGCCGCCCCGAGTAGGTAAGAGCAGTGGGGTAGTGGGTCCTGGTGGAGGTGATTTCGACAGACGATGATGAGTGAAAATTATTTATTTATTTATTTCATTTTACCTTCGTGGTCGTCTGCTGAATCCCTCAGCCCCAATGCTCTTTCATGCACGGTCCGCTGCTGGGTAGGTCCCACAGTAATAAAAAACAAATTTGAGAGTTTTTCACTACCGAACATGTAAAATTTGAAAAGTGTATGTCCAACCTTTAATTTAAAACTACCTAGGGCCTACCTTCGGGTGACTTATATGTAATGAAAGGGAAGTTTAAGACTTGGTAAGATGAAATGCAAAGTTGACATAGCAGTGTGACACTGCATTTAGGCTACACTGGCAGGCCTTGGACATTTTTGGAGTGCTACTTAAGTGGGTGGTAAAATAAGTGCTGCAAGCCCACTGGTAGTTTCTTAATTAACATGACCTAGGTATATGGTCGCCATATGGTATATGGTCGTCGAGGACGCCAGCCCACACGATGGACCAATGACACCGCTACCCTCAACGCACTCAAACCTGGCCGGAACCCCGCCTGCTACCGAGCCACCCTTCACCTGCCAAGCCTGCAAGCTCACCTGCATCCGGACCTGCACCGCACCCGACAAGCATACCACCAGCAGCAACCACCTCAAGTGCATCCAGCTCAACACCCGCTCCATCCACAGACACGCCGTCGAACTCTGGAACCTGCTCGACACAACATCACCAGACGTCGCCTTCCTTACAGAAACCTGCATGAACGCCTCCTCAGCGCCTGACATCGCCATAGCCATCTCGGACGGATACAAGATCACCCGGAAGAACGCGTCAACCAGACTGGAGGAGGCATCGCCATCGTACACAAGAACACCATCCACATCACGACCAACCCCGACAACACCTTCACTGCCGCCGAACACCTCCACTTCCAGATACACACCGATCCCAAGACCACCCTCAGAGTCACCCTCATCTACAGACCCCCGGGACCACGCACACAATTCAGCGAAGACATCGCAGACTTCATCAGCCCGCACGCACTCCCTCCGTTGACTACATCCTCCTAGGGGACCTCAACTTCCACCTGGAGAACAACAAGTACAGCAACACCACCACCCTGCTGGACAACCTCGCCAACCTCGGACTTAAGCAACTGGTGAACACCCCCACCCACTACGCCGGCCACACGCTTGACCCCGTCTTCTCCTCCAGCAAGCACATCTCCTTCAGCCACGCCACCGGACTCCACTGGTCTGACCACAGCTGCATCCACTTCAGCTTCAGAAGAACAACAACCCACCACCACCCACAACAGATTCCTCGCAGAAGCTGGAGCAAGATCACCACCGAGCAGCTCACCACCTCCCTCCGAATGAACCCTCCCGCCAGCACAACGGACCCCAACGAAGCAGCCAACAACCTCACACAGTGGCTCACCAACTGCGCAAATGACCTCGCACCACTGAAGAACCCTCCCAGCAGACCCAGCAGCAAGAAAGCCTCCTGGTTCACCAACGAACTCAAGAACTCCAAGAAGAACTGCCGCACCCTCGAGAAAGCCTGGCAACACGACCAGACCATGACTGCCCTCAAGCAAGCCACCCGCAAACACCACCAGCTGATCCGCACCACCAAGAAGACAGCATTCACAGAACGACTGGACAACAACGCCCACAACAGCAAGGAACTCTCTAGCATCATCAAAGAGTTCTCCAACCCCAGCGCCGGAAACAACGACATCACCCCCTCGCAAGACCTCTGCGACTCACTCGCCTCGTTCTTCCACCGCAAGATCGCCGATATACACAACAGCTTCGGCGCACCTACCACGCACCCAACCACCGAACCAACGCCCCCCACCACCACCCTCTACGCCTGGACCCCGGTTAGCACCGAAGACACCACCCTCACAATGAACACCATCCACTCCGGATCACGAACCGACCCCTGCCCCCACCACATCTTCAACAAGGCCGACTCCATCACCGCACCCCAACTCCGGGACGTCATCAACACCTCCTTCAACACCGCCACCTTCCCGGAGACCTGGAAGCACGCCGAGCTTAGCGCCCTCCTGAAGAAACCAACTGCAGACCCCACCGACCTCAAGAACTACCGCCCCATCTCGCTCCTCCCTTTTCCTGCCAAGGTCATCGAGAATACCGTCAACAGTCAGCTTGCCGCCTTCCTACTGACGGACGGATACCTCGACCCCTCGCAGTCTGGTTTCCGAGACAACCACAGCACCGAGACCGCCCTCATTGCAGCCACTGACGACATCAGATCCCTGCTCAACAATGGGGAAACTGCGGCCCTCATCCTCCTGGACCTCTCTGCAGCATTCGACACTGTCTGCCACCGCACCCTAGTGCAGCGCCTCAGCAATATTGGAGTACAAGAGAAGGCACTGGAGTGGATCATCGCGTTCCTCGCCGGAAGAACCCAGAGAGTCCGCCTCCTCCGTTCAGTTCCGAGGCCACCGATCTGCGGCGTACCACAAGGATCATCACTCAGCCCAACCCTCTTCAACGTCTACATGAGCCCTCTCGCAGCCATCGCACGCAAACACAACCTCAACATCATCTCCCACGCCGACGACACCCAGCTGATCCTCTACCTCACCAACGACCCCGCCACCACCAGAACCAGCCTGCACGAAGGGATGAATGACGTCGCCGAGTGGATGAAGAACAGCCGCCTGAAACTGAACTCAGACAAGACAGAAGTCCTCATCATGGGATCATCGCCCTCCGCCTGGGATGACTCCTGGTGGCCCCCTGCCCTGGGCACCACTCCCAAACCAAAGGACCATGCACGCAACCTGGGCTTCATCCTGGACTCCTCCCTCTCGATGACCAGACAAGTCAACGCCGTCTCATCATCATGCTTCAACACCCTGCGCATGCTCCCTAAGATCTTCCGATGGATCCCCACTGAAACCAGAAAGACGGTCACTCAGGCACTCGTCACCAGCCGACTGGACTACGGAAACACCCTCTACGCCGGAACCACAGCCAAACTTCAGAAAAGACTCCAGCGCATCCAGAATGCCTCCGCACAACTCGTCCTGGACGTCCCCCGACACAGTCACATCTCCGGCCACCTGAGTGACCTGCACTGGCTCCCTGTCAGCAAGAGGATCACGTTCAGGCTCCTCACCCACGCACACAAGGCCCTCCACGACCTGGGCCCCAAGTACCTCAACAACCGCCTGACCTTCTATGCGGCCACCCGCCAGCTACGTTCTACCAGCCTCGCACTCGCTGCCGTTCCACGCATCCGCAAAGCCACCGCCGGGGGAAGATCCTTCTCCTACCTGGCAGACATGGAACTCCCTCCCCATCCACCTTCGACTGACCCAGGACCACCTTTCCTTCAGGAAGCTCCTCAAGACCTGGCTCTTCGAGCAGTAGCGGACCCCTCACCCCAGCGCCTTGAGACCCTACCGGGTGAGTAGCGCGCTATACAAATGCCCATGATTGATTGATTGATTGATTGGTATACCACTCTACAAGGGACTTAATATGCCAGTTAGGTATATGCCGAACACACCATGTTTAGAGAAGTGAGAGCATGTACTTTAAACTGGCTTAGCAGTGATAAAGTGCACAGTGCCCTAAGAGCAACAAAACCGAATTTCAGCCCCCTAAAGGTAAGCAGGCATAAGGTTTGGGGGGAAGACCACCCTTAGGCTGACAATTCTGATACCTACCAAAGGGCACTCCTCGTTAATTAATCTTAGGATTGTTTTTGTACAAAAAAGATCGCTGCCCGTAAGGCAGGCATCCTTGTACCATGGTGCAGGGATGCCTTGATTAGCATTAGGAAGCCTCAAGCAAGCCAGGGCAGGGAGAGACCTGAAGAGTGCCCTCATAGAGCTTTTCAGTTTTATCCTGTTCGTGCAATGCAGCACAGCAACACTGGTTGAAGCCCTGCGCTATGAGGACTTTTGTGCAATGTCAGTATCTAAAGCTGTGGGTGCTAAGTGGCTGGTCTATAGTGAACCTTTGGGTTTTCAGAACTACAATACAGCCAGGCTCTGCTGTCTAGTACGCCAGGACTTGGGGAACCATGGGTGTCTCAATAAGAACAGTTGGGCATTAACTGCAGAATGGGTAGTATCTACAGCTTGTTTGCACAAGGCCTAATCTGCAAAATACATTAGAACCATAACTCAAAGCTCTTCTTAGGAGGTCAATGACAGAGAGACGTACTGCCCTTATTAGGGCCAACCATTATCTGTCTACGCATAGTTTCAGTAATAAAGGCACTAAACTCGTCAAATCATTCATCCACCTTCCACAATGCCCTTTCCCTGGCCACAATTACAATGAGGAATGCTCCATTTCAAGGCGCCCAGCCTAGGGTTGAGCAATATATGTACATAGCATACAGTACAAACATTGGAAATTGCAGCTAGTTCAAATAAGCTACATTAACCTTTTTTGAGTGATAGAGTTGAGGCTGCTCAGTGTAATGCATGAGTACTTTGTCCAGTACTATTTTTCCTTTGCATCCTGGCTTTTGCAGTCTGCCTTTTTACAAAGGAAAAAAGATAAAACCCGGATTTTGAAGTATATATAGGACTGGATTTAGGGACATAATGCATGCAGCGGGATGGCCAGAAAGCTCAAATTGTACAAAAATCCAGATTCTTAATGTTTTATTAGAATTGCAGAAGGTTGGCGAGGCAGAAGAGAAAGACAGATACTTAGATGCAAGCTGTGAAAATCAGAGAATCCCCAGAGCACTTCTCAATATGCAGCCCTTCTGGTGGTACTCATAGAGGTGTCATTTAAAGAAAAAATGTAAAAAAACATAAGCAAGATGTTATTTATAATGTTGAGGTTATTGGATATTTGAAATATATTTTGCCAATTATTTGATTTTTGTCTTGGGTAAGGTGTCTTAAAGTCGAGTTTTCATTGACTAAAAAAGGAGTCACATATCAGAATATTTTCCTTTCATATTTTACATAAAACAAACAAGATCCAAAGGTGTCAGAGAGTGGTACAATAGAATCATTACAAACATAGTGAGTTTGTTAGTCTGATTAAAGAGTTAAATTTACATAGCGTATGTCTGGTGGCTGAAAATGTGCCGCTGTGAACCCAAGGTCTCTTTAGGGCCAAGTCCCATCAATTGGCATGGATTGACGAGGCATGGCAGAGTCTATCTAGAGTCACCCAAGGAAGAATCTGTTCAGCAGGATTGTTTTCTGCTTGAACATGGCAAACAATTGGTTTGTGCCAATCTCTGGGGAAATAAGGCCTGGCCGCAACTCTGCGTCAATTTTGGGCAGTAACATGATAAACAAATGGAATTTAAATAAGCTCCTTTGTGATGCGACCAAGAGCTACGTATCTTCCAGGCAACTGATTTCCCCAACCGTCATCTCTCACATTCTAACTGCAACCTTCAATGTTCTACTAATGTGATTACTTCCATTAAATCAGACGTACAGAAGTTCCAGTTTCTGAGGGCTGCTGTGTAGAAAGAACATGAATAGGTTTTTATTTTCTAGCGGACTCTGGTCAGAAGATGGTGGTCTTGTATATGGAGTGGCTTCCTCCTGGTATGGTACATCTGCAAGCTCTGCATTTTAGGGGTCCACTATATATCTCTTAGTGTAACAGACAACCTAATTTGAGTGTGTTTCTGGCTTCTATGGGGAACAATTGGCGCGTTAAGAGGGATAGGGTGATGTGTTTGAAGTGTCTTGTGCCAGTACCAGCTTCACTACTTTATTAAGAGGTGCATTCATTGGGGCTAGGAGAGAATGCAGTCTTCCACAGAGTGTGGCCATCCCATAGTCCAGTTTGAACAGTACCATGGATTACAATGTAGTAGAGGTGAGAATTTATTTTGACCCAGTCCCAAATTTATTTCACCTCCTCAGCGGTTCAACCACCTCACAAGGGGGAACAACCTCTACTCCACTCCACCCTCTCTCCCTTCTGACCTAAATGTACACCTGCACCCTTGTACTCCCAACACCTTCTCCCCTTCTCTTGCCCAACAACAACTCATCCACCCACATCCCCCTCAGACCGTAGGACCCCGCAAAGGTCCCTATCCCACAACCACGCATAACCCCCCCACACCAATATATCCCCACCAACAAGCACCAATCCCACTATGGAACGCACAGGCTTACACATCTACACCATTAATTACCTCCCCCAAGCCTTAAACACAATTTGTTAAAATCACACCCTGAAACCTCCATCTCAGACCCCTTCTTCTCAACTAACAAAGGGCACATAACCACCAATATTATTTTCTACACCAAAAGAAGAGCACAATGGAGGAAAGCCTTCCTAGCCATGTTCCCGATCTCCTCCACCAGGAAAACTGTGTATGGCCTCACAATTTCTATCTCCCCCTCCCCAATCTACAAAGCCGTAGTAACAATCACAATTTATTACAATGGGATCATCCTCATGCAATCATCAGACCGTAGCCTAAGATCTTTTGACTGGGTGTGAGTGTTTGATTGGTTCAGATGCTCCGTCCATCACCACCCCCTTTTGTACCGCTTTGTTCACCATAAGTTGGCAGGATATGCTCAGACGTGAGTCCCTTGCTCACTTTGCCACTGGATTCAAGCAAGCCTGGCTGAAGACGGCTGAAATGCCAGAAACTAGTGCTAGGAAGCTTGTTTCCGGTCCAGGGAAGGCATGGCTTGGCAGTTCGGGCTGGACTGTTCCCATGAGACACAGGGTTAGACTGATTTGCATATGGCCATGTCTGAACTTGGGTGGCAGAGTGGGCTAAAGAACGGTGATGGATTAAACCCAGATCTTTTGACTGGGTGCGAGTGTTTGATTGGTTCAGATGCTCCGTCCGTCACCACTCCCTTTTGTACCGCTTTGTTCGCCATAAGTTGGCAGGGTATGCTCGGACGTGAGTCCCTTGCTCACTCTGCCACTGGATTCAAGCAAACCTGGCTGAAGACGGCTGAAATGCCAGAAACCATTCCTAGGAAGCTTGTTTCCAGTCCAGGGAAGGCATGGCTTGGCAGTTCGGGCTGGACTGTTCCCATGAGGCACAGGGTCAGACTGATTTGCATATGGCCATGTCGGAACTGGGGTGGCAGAGTGTGCTAAATAACAGTGATGGATTAAACCCAGATCTTTTGACTGGGTGTGAGTGTTTGACTGGTTCAGATGCTACATCCGTCACCACCCCCTTTTGTACCGCTTTGTTTGCCATAAGTTGGCAGGGTATGCTCAGACGTGAGTCCCTTGCTCACTTTGCCACTGGATTCATGCAAGCCTGGCTGAAGACCGCTGAAATGCCAGAAACCCTTCCTAGGAACTTTGTTTCCAGTCCAGGGAAGGCATGGCTTGGCAGTTCGGGCTGGACTGTTCCCATGAGGCACAGGGTCAGACTGGTTTGCATATGGCCATGTCTGAACTGGTTTCTGGCTATCAACCGTCTTCAGCCAGGACAGCTTGACTCCAGTGGCTTAGTGAGCAAGGGACCCATGTCTGGGCATACCCTTCCCACATAGGGTGAACAGCAAAACACACAAGATGATGGACGGAATGTTGCACAATGGCAACACCCCCAGTCACAGATCTGGGTTTAATCCATCGTTATTTTGCTCACCAAGCCCCCCCAGTTCAGACATGGCCATTTGCAAATCAGACTTGACCCTGTGCCTCATGGGAACAGTCCAGCCCGAACTGCCAAGCCATGTCTTTCCTGGACCGGAATTAAGCATCTTAGGACCGGTTTCTGGCTATCAGCCGTCTTCAGCCAGGATAGCTTGACTCCAGTGGCTTAGTGAGGGAGATGGGTATGCTCAAACGTGAGTCCCATGCTCTCCACACCACTGGAGTCAAGCTATCCTGGCTGAAGACAGCTGATAGCCAGAAACGGTCCTAGGATGCTTGATTCCGGTCCAGGAAAGACATGGTTTGGCAGTTCGGCTGGACTGTTCCCATGAGGCACCGGGTCAAGGCTGATTTGCATATGACCATGTCTGTACTGGGGGAGTTGGAGTGCCAAAAAATCGATAGATTTAGGCCCAGATCTCTGTACTGGGGTGAATGTATGACATTGTTCTGCATTCTCTCCATCAACTGTTGTTTTTGCATTAAAGATTTTGTGAACACATACCGTAATCCAGTGACAACACTACAGATGGACACCATGGAAGTTGTAGTATAAATAGAAGTATTTGTATATAGACTTAACACAAGACCACAAATGACTAAAATCCACAATACTTTACTTAACAAATGGTAGAAATAGCTTAGTTCTCTTTAGATGTAAAATGCAACACTTTGAATTCAATGTACCTTTGGATGCGTAACGCTATACAGTGAAAGTGTTGCAGGGAATGTGATGCGTCGGTTCATTCCACGCAAGAACGGTGATGCATCGGGACCCTACTGCTGCATAGGGGATGCGTTGGTTCTTCTCGGCGTGGAGAGGTGAGTCTTTGGTTTCTTACTGCGCTTCGGTGGCGATGCGACTAGCAGCACCATGATGTGATGTAGATCCGGTGCAATTAAACAAAAATTGCGTCTTCTCCTTGATGCGACATGATGCGTGCACGCCCGACGGCCGCGCGGCGACTCATCGATTCTTCTGAGCCGCACAGGCCCTACGACTCGCTTCTCCGGTGATGCGACGGCATATGTTGCCACGGCAAAACTCTTCTCCAGTGGTGCGAGATGCTTCAGTGATGCAATGCGACAGCTGCAGTGGTGACCCCCTTCTTCAGTGATGCGACATCAGGCACTGAAGCGGCGACACGCTTCCTGATGATGCGACGGCATCTGATGCGACAGCGACACTCTTCTCCAGCGATGCGAGGTGCTTCTGCAAGGCAAAAAAACAGCTGCAACACCCTTCTTCAGTGATATGACGAAAGTGGCTGCGGGGGCAACATGCTTCTTCTTCGTGAGTCGTACTTCCAGCTCCTTGCGACACGCAGTCCCTCAGAAAGCCCAACACAACTGCAGACACTTCCAAAGAACTCTTGTGGTGCGTAGGAGATTAATTGTGAAGAATTTAGATTGAATCAGTGATAGAGCAATTTTGTTATGCAGGGATCATTTCCTAATCAACTGACAAGTATCCAGAGAAATAGGTTTAGAGATATCATTTTCAAAATGGTGAGACCATCTATTACAAGTAATTGTGGATTGAAAAGGCAGATAAAAATGTATACTTTTTTAAGCAATTTTGCCACTTAGCAAGCAGGGAGATAATAACTGTATCCGTGGAAAGGGTTACTTTAGTAAGCTTGACTTTTATTTTTTTTTAAATGTAGAAATCCATGGTATTGAGACTATATTCTTTGGCTAGGAAAGAAAAGTGAAGAGGGTCATGGTTAGTATCATAGAGGTCATTCACTAATCTGATACCCTAGGCGGCCTACTGAGAAGCGGTATGAGTTCAATGTTAGTAGCGAGTTTAGGATTAAGCCATAATAATGTCAACTTTATGAATGGGGATTTGAAAGTTTCCTGTCAAGATATTTCAAAACACTAACCATATGTCATAGTGGTAAGAAAAATGGTCACTGCCTCGGGTGATGAAATTTATACAGAAAGAGCAAACACTGCAGGAAATAATTTCCTTGTATGAGCATGGAAACTCTAGTAGTAGCTAACTATTGTTCCGGCAATAGTGTCCTCTGCTCAGGAAGCATGTAAGGTGTGGTCCATCTTTTCTCAAACAAGATGTGATAAGGGATTTTTGGTATTCTTTCTTTTAATCATCACTAGAAAATGCCTCATTGGTAATCATGCACACCAGTATTTGACATAATCTCCTATGGCTGAGCAGTCATGAGCTCCACAAACAGATCAGAGAGCTCAATCTTTTGGAGAAGAATTTCAGAAAACGTTGATCTTCATATATATGTGCACTATAGTTTCACCCCAGGTAATTTCATATGACAAAACATGTGCAGTAGAACATTTGAAGATTAACCCATTAAGCTCCTGCTGTGAAACTGATTCATAAATTGCTCTTAATGATTTTGCTGAAGATATTTGTGCTAAATATTAATTTGGGTAATCAAAGCGGAAACGTATCGTATCTGTTATTTTGTCGAGGGGGGGGGATATTATTGTCCAGAAGGACAGGTTCAGCTCCATTTTCTCCCCCAAATTTGCACAAAGAAGTACACATTCAAGAGAAGGGTTGGAGAATTTGTTTTAGTTAGAAATTGAAGTGGCATCTATGTTGACCAGAAACTCCCAAAATGAGTTGATCTACAACAGGAAGGCAGCATCATTCAAACAGGTTTCAGCTTCAACAATTTGTATGCTGCTCGACACCCATTTCATCCCTTTTGTGTACAAGTATGGTGGATGCCACCAACCCAGGAGGGCGGGAAGATCATGCAGCGGCTGACTTACTGGAGTGTGTCCATGTGTTAAAATGTATCCATATCAAAAGTAGTTAGGAGGATCCCACACCTTTATCCCCCCTCTCAGTGATAGGAGACACGGATATGCGGTACGCGCAAAAGGCTCTCTGGCTGGAATGCATGGGTTCATAGGAAACTGTGATAACCAGGACATTTCTAAGTAGAATATACATCCATTTTGTCAATGCTTTTTTTTTTAAATATCACTTGATATAGAGTGCTCTTCCTAAAAGCTTTTTTTTTTTTTTTTTTTTTTAGCAAAGATGTGCTCATAGTCAAGAGGATAGGAGCAAAAACCAAAGCATTTATAACCTAAGATCTGGAAATCAAAAGCCCTTCTCTGCTGTGAGTTACAGCTTAATAGATATAGGACAATTGAAAAACATAAAATATACACTTTGTTATTTCTTTTTAGCACGGCTTTATAGGACGCTGAAGTGCATACTTTTTCGGTTTTATAGCCGAGCATAGAGTGCAGTAAGTGGGGAGAGCAGAAAATACTCGGAAAGTAATTGGCAGGGCGTCGGGAGCACTTCATTAAGTGGTAAAACGCATCCTCAGTTTGTTTAGTCCCATTAACTCAAAGTGGATGTCAACCTGGAAGGGATGATGGTGACACCCCCCACCTGCCCTCATCAGGCAAACTGACAAATATAGCCTTCAGTTCAGAATACAAAAAAAGGCCAGACACAAATCAAGCGCTTTGCAAAACTAGAGAGCCTTTGAATGCCTGGCCTTTACTTGCCACACTAATTATTCATGACTATTTAAATTGCCCTACAATATTCTCAGGGTGCATTTACATAGGCAACCCTTTCTGTCCTCTACATCTGGGTGACAACTCTTATTGATGGAGTCAGGAAAGATGTGCAAAGTATGTTCATGGACAACTTACACACAACATGTGTACCCTTTGTCAACCTGACCCCAGCCGGAAAAAGGCTGACATGAAAAAAAAAAAAAAAAGATGAAAGACATGGGATTCAAAACTGACTACTTTTCATGTCAACCATTAGTTCTTTCATGCATTAATTGTGCTGATAATTACATACATTAACACTTTAATGCATATTGTGGCTGTCAGAACCACACTGCCAACACAAAACCATGAATCTATATATTGTCTAGCACTAGACTTCCTTCGACAGTATTATCGCTCCTGTCACAATGCCTGTCCCAAAGCCATGTGTGTTTGTGTGCTTTAAAATGAATAGATGTTCATATGTTTTATATTCACTGAACCATTGTCCATCAAGATCAAGCAAACCACCTGTCTAAAAAGGGATATTAAATAAATAGAGGAGTTGTAAAAAAAAATGCACAAATATTATATACAATAGGGGAGACTTGTCAGAAAGAACAACATTCAGAAAATGTTATTTTCTGGATGCTCTAGGTTTTTTTAATGATATGAGCTCAGATTCACTACACCTTTGCATTGCACAAGGTGACACAGAGCAACACAAGTGCTTATTTAGAATTAGCACAACCATGTAAGGCCTAATTTGGATGCCCTTGTGTGTCTTTATAAAGAACTGTAATGCAACGCAGCAGCTTGCGCTGCTTGGTCACAGCAATTCCATGGCTGCAGCACAGGTATTTCAGTGCATCCACCCATACTCAATTTGAGGTCTACTAAGGTTTATAAAGCTAGAATTGAAGGAAATTTGTATGCCTTTTGTGAGAAATTGAGTTGTTTGTTGACTCGGGTATGAACCCTGCTCAAACAACAGTCACAGGCTGTTGCTGAGTGAACTACAAACAGTCACTAAATTAACCTATGTTTAAGCCTGGGTAGTGTGCCACAAAAGCAGAAAGGCTTAACTTAAAGGAAATCTGTTAAGTATTTATGCAGTACATGAACAGCAATAAAGTGAAAAATAGAGGTTGGAGGAATGTTTCGTTAGGCCCACTGAAGTGGTGGAATTTTAGCCACACCTCGTTGGTCTTTAATGCAGAGTCCTGCCCAAATCCTGCCAATCACCGCATGGTGGTATTTTTCTGCCATAAGGCTCTAGAAGCTGGTGAGTGAGATTTAGTTTACTCTTAGTTTCCCCTAGGGGGATTTTATAATGCAGGCAGTTCATGAACCAGAGTTCACGAGCGGTCGGGGTAAGAGGGCCATTATTCAATTAGAATTTCAACTAGAATGGCTACATGCTCTTGCGTAGCTCATGGTGCAGTCTTCGCTGATTTTCGGTGCTAAATTGTAGTGCAAGCAGCAATCCCTGCTTCTTTTCTGCCTGTTGACAGAAAGGCTAGAGTAATGCAGCATCGGCAGTCCCTGTGGACTGCTTATGCTGCTACGCTAAAATAAGCGCTGGAGACAGCTCGTGCTGGATTTTAGTGCAGGTGGCAAACATCTTGTGTGAACGGGCCCTTATATGGTTCCGAGGAGCACAAAAGCTTGAATTCAGGAGCTCAAGTGCAACACCAAGGGTCTAGGACCTGGGAGTAACCACTTGGATGTCAGGAACTCACTGAAGATGGGTCCAGGAGATGTGGGTTAGACTGTTTTGGTTCTGTGGCTCAGATCAAAAGTGGAGCACACTTGCCCTTGGAGTCACTCGGGATCCTGGCTGCAAAATGGAGTTGCAGGTTCAATTTGCCCTTCCTAGCCAAGATGACAGCAGGCAGCAGGTCAGCATAGGAGCACATCAGTTCTTCCAGAGCAGCAGTCCAGCAGAGTGGCAGCTCTTGTAGCAGCACAGCAGTCCTTCTTCCTGGCAGAGTATCCAAAAGGTCCAGAAGTATACTGTAGAGTTGGGATGAAGGTCTTATATTTATACCCTGGTGCCCTGCTTCCAGGAGAAGGTGCCTTTTTCTGACTATCCCGCCCTGGCTACAAGCTGGCTGCAGTGACAATACAGGGTTGTTAGGCCCTTTGAGTGGCAGGAGAACACTGCCTATTCAGATGTAAGTGGGACAGTACTCAGCCTGCCCCATCCTGCCAGCAGACGGCTCATTCAGAAACATCTAATCCCTCTATTGTATGATTGTTCCAGAGGAATACGCAAAGTCCAACTGTCAGCTGTAGCCAGTCATGTGACCCAAGACAGGCTGCAGGCACAAAGAGATGACGGCAGGAAAATGATAACTTTCTAAAATTGTATTTTCAAAGTTATAAAGAAAAATCTGACATTACAATTCCTTAGGTACCAAACATGAGATATCTACCTCCTCTCAATCAGGAATTACAGCTTATTAAATGTAATAAAGAATACCTAATGTTATCCTATTGGAGGGGTAGGCCCCGTGGCGGCCCATGCAGGTAAGAGCGGTAGGTCACTGTGTCCGAGTGGAGGGGATTTTGACAGACGATGACGAGGGAAAATTATTTATTTATGTAATGTTACCTCGTGGGTATCTGTTGAGTCCCTGCCTCTAATCCAGCCTCACTGCTCTTACCTTCAAAGGTTGCTGCTGCTGGGTAGGTCTCACAGTAGTGAATACAAATTTGTGAGTTTTTCACTACAGAGTATGTCAAATTTGAAAAGTGCATGTCCAACCATTAATATAAAACTACAGAGCACCCTGCCCTATGGGTTGCCTAGGGTCTACCATAGGGTGACTTTTATGTAATGAAAGGAAAGTTTAAGACTTGGTAATTTGAAATGCTTATTTGACATAGGAGTTGGGCACTGCATTTAGGCAGCACTGGTAGGCCTGGGAGATGTTTTGGAGTGCTACTTAAGTGAGTGGCAAAATAAGTGCTGTATGCCCACTGGTAGCTTTTAATTAACAGGCCCTGGGCATATGGTATACCACTCTACAAGGGACTTAATATGCCAGTTAGGTATATACCAATCACACCATGTTTAGAGAGGTGAGAGCATGTACTTCAGAACTGGTTAGCAGTGATAAAGTGCACAGTGTCCAACAGTTAAGCTGGCAAAATGTTTGAGAAGAAGACCACCCTAAGGCTGACAATTCTAATACCTACCAATTGATATTCCTCATTACTTTCCCTTAGGGTTGTGTTTGTACAAAAAAGATACCTGTCTGTAAGGCAGGCATCCTTATTCCATGGTGCAGGGGGGCCTGCTTTAGAGTTAGGCGGCCTCAGGCAAGACAGGGAAGGGAGAGAGCAGAAGAGTGCTCATATGGAGCTTTTCAGTTTTATCCTGCTCACACAATGCAGCACAGAAACATTTCTTGCAGCCCTGCATTGTGAGAACCTTTGAGAAATGTCAGAATCTAAAGCTGTGCTAAGTGGCTCGTCTGTAGTGAACCATTTGATTGTTAGAACTACAATACATCCAGGATCTGCTGTCTAGCACGTCAGGACATGGGGAGGCATGGGTGGCTAAATAAGAAAAGTTGGGGGTTAACTGGAAGATTGGAAGTATCTACAGCTTGTTTGGACAGGGCTTAATCTGCAAAATACATCAGATCCTTAGCTCAAAGCTCTTCTTAGGAGGTCAATGACAGAGAGCCTGGCTGTCCTTATTAGGGCCACACCATTGCTAGGTGCCCAGCCTAGATTCGCAATACATGTGCATAGCATACTGTACAAACATTGGAAGTTTCACCTAGTTAAAATAAGCTCCATTAGCCTTTTATGAAGTGATATAGTTCAGGCTGCTCAGTGTAATGCATGAGTACAGTCCTATTTTTCCTGTGCATCCTGGCTACTGCAGTCTGCCTTTTTACAAAGGCAAAAAGATAAAGCCCAGATTTTGAAGTATATATAGGACCGTGCCCGTCCGCGACTCCGCCGCGGCCAGCGCTAGGAACCCTAGATCTAGGACCTCCAACCTCTACAACTCTGCTGATCCTGAAACGAACGAGAGCTTCCAGCAAGCGATACCGAATACCACCCATGGCCAGTTCTCCTGCCAACACTGCCGACAATCCTTCAACATCGACAGCCCCCCCACGGCCACCTAACCCACGCCGGATGCCCGTATCACCGAAGCACTGATGTGCATCCTCCTCAACATGTGCTCCGACACAGACACACCATAGAGATCTTGGACCTGCTCGGTACCCTCTCGCCAGACATCGCCTACTTCACAGAAACAAGGACCAATGCCACCTCCGCCCCGACATCACCACCGTCATCCCCGATGGATACAAGAACCAGAAAAAGGATTGCCCCCTGCCCAGAAGGAGGACTTGCCATTGCGCACAAGAGCTCTATCCGACTCTCCACCTACAGCACGAGTAACCCCCTCTCCAGCAGAGAGCACCTCTACTTCCAGATCCAGATCAGCTGCAAGGTACCATCACCTACAATCCCCTAGGCCTCGTGCCTCTTCCACCACCACCATTGCCGAATTCATCGCCTCCCATGCATCACCTCCACGGACTACATTCTCATCAGAGACCTGAACTTCCACCTCGACACTAGCAGCGACCCCCAACTCCTCCGCCCTCCTGGACAACCTCGCCAAAGCAGCTCATAACCACCCCCACCCACAGAGCCTGACACATTCTCGACCCCTACTTCGCAGGAGGGACAAACACCCACTTCAACCAACCACGCAGCCCCCCTGGACAGATCACCACTGTGCACACTTCACCTTTAACACCACCACCGCACCGAAGAACACCCGCACCCATCATGAAGGAACTGGAGCAAGGTCACAGAGGAACACCTCAACACCACCCTTTTCCATGACTCCCCTCCGCCACGACTGACTCCAACTCTGCCGCCAAAGAACTACACCGCTGGATCACCAGCTGTGCAGACAAGCTCGCACCCCTCCGTCACACCTTCAGACAATGCTGTCTGTATGCCGGTTGGTTCACCAATGAACACCAAGAAGCCAGGCACTCCTGCAGACGCCTCGGGATACTCTGGCGGAACAGCAAAAAGCACCAAAGACCAGAACACCTACAGGAACACCATAACTGAATAGCACCAGCGCATAAGAGACACCAAGAGGGCCTTTAACAAGAACAAAATCCACACCAAGGCAAATAATGCAAAAAAACTCTTCAACGTCATACAGCAGTTCACCAAACCCCCCAGCAAAGCCACGGACGTCACACCATTATAGGACCTCTACAACAAGCTCAGCGCCTACTTCCACTGTAAAATCAAGACCCTTTACGACAACTTCAGCGAGCAGACTCCTCCCACCTCTCCACCACTGCCAACCATCCCAACATCACCACCTGGAAACTGGCTACCAACAAAGACACTACCACAACTATGAAGAACTCCCCACTCTGGAGCCTTCACGAAACCCTGCCTGCTACACATCTACCACAGAGCTGTCGCCGCCATAGCACCCAAATTATGGCGGACCATTACCAACTCCTTCGAATCCGGCATCTTTCCTGAAAGCGGGCAGAGGTTAGCCCCTCCTCAAAAACCCTTGGTTGACTCGAAAGACCTGAAAAACTACCGATCTATCTCTCTCATTCTCTTCTCAGCCAGTCACCAAGAGATTTATCAACGCCCAGCTGATCACCTTCATCAAAAAGAATGCCATCCTCGACTCCTCCCAGTCCGAATACAGCAGCAACCACAGCACCGAGACCGCCCTCAATGACATCAGCATGCCACTCGACTAGGACCACACAACGGCCCTCATCCTGCTAGACATCTACGCAGCCTTCGACACCGTCTCCCACCGCACTCTCGCCGCCAGACTCCAAGAGGCCGACATACGGGGTACCGCCCTCGACTGGATCCGCTACTTCCTGACTGGCAGGACCCAAAGGATCAGTCTCCCACAATTCTTCTCCGAAGCCACAGAGATCAACTGTGGAGCACCCATGATCTTCTCTCAGCTCCATGCTCTTCAACATCTACAATGCCCCCCTCGCCACCATTGTTAGAAAGCATGGGCTCAGCATAGTATCCTACGCCGACGACACCCAGCTCATCCTCTCCCTCACGAAGAACTCCGAAGACAGCAGACGTTGAAACCTGGCTGAACCATAGCTGCCTTTAGCTCAACTCCTTGGACCCTCCTCCACCGCCTGGGACAACACCTGGTGGCCTTACACCCTTGGAAACACACCCACCCACCCTTGGAAACACACCCACTCCATCAGACCACGCCCAGATCCTAGGCATCATTCTGGACTCCTCCCTCAACATGACCCGCCAGATCAACGCCATCGCCTCCACCTGTTTCAACTCCCTCCGCATCCTAAACAAGACCTTCAAGTGGATCCCCCACAAATGAAGAGAGACCATCATCCACGCAGTCATAACCAGGAGACTGCACTACGGAAATGCCCTCTATGCCGCAATCAACAAAACCCTGCTACAAAAGCTCCGAAACATCCAGAACACTGCAGCCAGTACGTCCTCAGAACCCCACAACATGATCACATGACCCAGCACCTAATAGACCTGCACTGCTTCCCCATCGAGAAGAGAGTAACCTTCAAGCTACTCACCCATGCCTACAAATCCTTCCACAACATTAGACTCAAATACCTCAACGAAAGAGTCTCCTTCCACGTACCCTAATAGAGCCTACGCTCCACCAAACTGGCCTTAACAGAGACCCCCCGCATCCACAGAACAAGAGCAGGCGGCAGAGCCTTCTCATACGTCGCAGCAAGAACCTGGAACTAGCTCCCAGTCAACATCAGATGCTCCACCACTCTGCACACCTTCAGGAAGACCTGGCTCTTCGATTGTTCCGGAGTTGCACCTCCCCCCAGCACCTTGAGACCCCCATGAGTGAGTAGCACACTTTATAAACCTCTGATTGATTGATTGCTTGATTGATTGATTGATTAAGGGACATAATGCATGTTGTGGGAGGGATGGAAAGCTCAAATCTAACACATATCCAGATTGTTAATGTTTTATTTGAATGGCAGAAGGAAGGCAAAGCAGAAGCAGAGAACGTCAGATACTTAAATGCAAGCTGTGAAAATTTCAGAAACCCCTGAGCGCTTCTCAATATGCAGCCGTTCGGTTGCAACTCATAGAGGAGTAATTTGTAGAAAAATTGTAACAAAAGATAAGCAAGATGTTATTTACAATTTTGATGTCATTGGATATTTGAAATATATTTTGCAAATGATTTGATTTTTGTGTTGTGTATGGTGTCTTAAAGTCGATTATTTATTGACTAAAAAACGAGTCACTTACCAGAATATTTTCCTTTTTTATTTGACATAACACAAACAAGATCCAAAGGTATCAGAGAGTGATAAAATAGAATCAGTACAAGCATAGCAAGTTTGTTAGTCTGACAAAAGAGTTGAATTTACATTGCATGTGTTTGGTGGCTGAATATGAGCCGCTGTGAACACAAGTACTTTTTTAGAGCCACGTTCCATCAATTGGCATGGACTCGTTTTACTGCCGGCAACAGAGACGCTGGGCGTGCTTTTGTTTGACAAGCTTGTGGAGCTATAGAGCCTTTTTTTACAAGCTTCAAGAAAAGAGATGAGACATTAAAAGAACGTTGAAATAAACTTTTCTCAAAAGAAAAGAATCGTACTAAGGATTTAATGTCCTGTTGACATGAGTGGAACACAGCGATTTAATCTATAGATAGACCAACATCTCTTCCAGCAAGTTTGGACATTAAAGATCCACTGTGCAACTGAGGAAAGAACTGCATGTTCCAAGGTTGTTCCTATGGTTTATTAAGGCATGGGCCACTAAACAGAGACTCAGTTACGGGTTATCAGATGCTTCCCGTTGTGTACATTACTACGAACTGATTGAAGATACATTGAATGATACAGAATAAGTTAGGAATATCTTTGTGAATCCTGAAGAAGGTGATCATATCCACCTTGTCCTACCGAAACGCGTTGACACAAAGTTGTGTTAAATTTGATTTGGACAAGAAGCATTTAGACCAGAACTAACAGTCCTTTGCCTTGTTTACATCTGTTTCAAATTAACTGTGTAAAGGCACATTTTTGAATGCCTTATATTAATCCTTCCATGTTATTTTTGTTTAATTATGAGATGCCTATTGTAGAAATCCTGTGTTTTCAATGTTTTTTAATCTCTGGTGGGTACCTTGTTACCCTTTAAAATGTTTTCATTCTATATTTTAATGTGATGATTCAGTTATGTGCTTGTTATTATTGATCTTTTAATAAATAATCTTTTTTTAATATAAGGACCCGTGTTAACTGAATGGAGCTGTTCCAAGTGTGTTAGTGCTGATTGTGTGTGATGACAGTTGATGTCTTGGGTAAATGATATTATACTAGTTCAAAGGGAATCTTCATAACTAAATTGTTGACTTTGGTGTTCTGTCCCTTTGGACTTCATGAGCCCCTCTCCTGGTTTTCAAGATGGACTCGCGTGGGCCAGCAACTTAGTCAATCACAGTGGATTGCAGAGTCTTTCACGAGTCTGCTGCCTGTATGAAAGGCATGTGGTCTCATCATTTCGGGACCGGGAATCACCCAGGGAAAAATCTGTTCAGTAGGATTGTTTTCTGCTTGAACATGGCAAACAATGGGTTTGAGATTAAACAAAACCATTTAAAATAGGGTCCAAGGGATATATATTTTAAAGACCCACACCTGATTTTACCCCAGCACCAACTGAATGTATAACACACGAAACACAGGGGGTCTAACAGCCAAATTGAGAGGCTACACTGTCGATACTGAGTCAACAAGATCTCAAAATATCTTTATCCCACACACATAACATATTAATAAGGATAAAGAAGGAAAAAAGGCTAAAACTACATGCATAGAGGAGACCGGTACATCATCGATAATTCGTAAAATGGCTGATTAATCCACAACAGATTGTAAAATGTTTCCATCAAATTAGACTCAATGATCAGTCCTATCATTTGGCCAAACCCATGTGCAAATGAGGCTGGTCCCCTGATCAGTGAGACACTCAGCTCCGCACCTTATTGTTGTATCAGGATTTGGTCCACCAAATACACAAACCGTCCATGATGACTGATCTTTTGATGGTAAAGTAAGAAGAAATAGTGCAATGAACAAGAAAGTGATTTAAAATAGGATGGAATGTCCTCCTTCTAAATACTTTATTCTGCGGACTGGACACGCCTCCTAATTAAAAAAATAGAACAGTGCAAGAGAAGACAGTGACAATTATCTGTCTACATAAGGGCCAACATTTTTCTGCCTAACCGGTATTTATCCCTTGGCATTCTTCAGGGCCTCTGCTCGTATAATAGTTGCACTCCTAATTGTGAAAGATTAAATTCACCACCATCACCAAAACAAATTATAGTAAAACTGGTTAGAAACGGGACAACCTGTAACAACCATGGACATTAACCCTCCGATTCACAATGGTTACTATGAATTCTGTGAAGGAAAACGTTATATCATTAGTACTGTATTCGATGCATCAGTCTCATGTGCATAGTGTGTCACCAAGCCAACCAATAATGTGTGTCAGAAAATTAATTTTTATGCTTACCCTTTGTGGTAGGGCAATAGACCTCACCTCACCTGGACACTGCTCAGGTACTAAGAAGCCCCGCACTACAAAGATTTAGGGAAAACAAAGGAATGTGGCAAAGTACTGTAAAGAAATTTTTCCGCTTTACACCCTGCCTATAATCATTCCTATAACCAAATGCCCTATATCTAGAGGCAAAACATGTGAGGTAGATAAACACCCCAAACTCAGTGTACTAAGTCTCAAAATGACTCAGAAACTCCACTAAGACACCAAACTTTAAGGAAGATTAACACTCCTTTGTATGCTTATTCAGGAATTTTACAACATTCTGATCTTCAAAACCTGTGATTTGCTAAAGTTTACAACATAGTATAGCCTTAAGTATTCTGTGGTAGCTGCTCACCTTTCCGTCGGTACCTCAAGCTCCCATCTGAGACTTGGGGGAGGCACCGATCTGTAGGAGATGCTAGTATAAGTAGTCTAGTGAGGGTTTGTTAGTGAAGTATCCCTCCACCTTTAAGATGTATACTAGATAGTGGCAATCTTATCATATGTCCCTTCAATTGGTATATATTAGTGGCAAGGACACTATTCTCAGACATTTATTGTAAAATAAGCCTTATTGGTCTTTATTTTCATAAGAAAACTAAGCGCACTACTTTACGCTCGAAATCTCGCGAGATCTCACGAGAGGGCGTGCTCAGAACTACCATATGATGTCATATCGGCCATCTTTGTAGTTCCTAACACTATAATCTGATAATCATTAGACCATGATTATTCCTCACGTGCATATGATGTTAGAATGCCCCCAGTGTTGTGAGTCACTGCCTATTTTTCTACAAAGTAAGCCTAGTTGAGCTTGTTTTCTTAGGAACAAGAGCGCACTACTTAACGCTCGAAATCACGCGGGAAGATGCGCTCAGAACTACCCGATGACATCATGTCGGCCATCTTTGTAGTTCTGAAGGCTCCAACCTGTATATCATAGAATCACGATTGGCCATGTGTTGTTTTTGAAAAAAGTAGCAGTCATTGGGCAATCACAGCTGCCCAATGATGTCATTTCGACATCTTTGTAGTGCGATGACTGCAACCTATTGGTTCGTGATATTCCAATGTTGTTTTTGGGAACGCAAGTGCTCTGAGTAGGGTGCCATGAGTGGCCTCAGAGTATATTCAATGGGCATAACTATGCAGATGCTCCAAAATCTTACAATGTGGATACCATCCTAATGATTGTGCATAGCTATATGTCACCCTCGGGTGTATGTCAGACAACTCCCATACTCAAACCTATTTGTGATATTATGAGAAAAGTGAGAGCAAAGTAATTCAGGCATGAATCAATATGTACAACATGTTTATATAGACACACCCTATTGCAGTCAGTATATTTAAAATTTTAATTTAATTTCAGACTTATACCGCGCTAGGACTCGACTCCCGAAGGAGTATCTCCGTGCCTCTGGCACACAACAAAGAGCAAGGAGCCCAAACATGTAATGGTCATCCCTATAAGGATGAACTAATGCTGGAAGAGAAAGGTTTTTAATTTTTTCCTGAATGGAAAATGTTCCCTGCATAGTTTGAGTTCCATGGGGAGGTCGTTCCATAGCTTCGGACCAGCCACTGACAAAGCTCTGCCCCCTTGTCTTGTTTTGTTAAACTTAGGAACACATAATAATTGTTGGTCTCCGGATCTAAGAGATCTGGAGGGGACGTATGGGTTGAACTTTTTCGTCAAGTAATCGGGACCATTCCCAGCGAGGCATTTATGGATGACACAGCATATTTTAAACCTCACCCTCTGTTTCACTGAAAGCCAGTGGAGTTTGGTCAGCAGAGGTTTAGATGGAGTTCGAGCAGGGACATTAAGAACAAGGCGTGCGGTAGTGTTTTGCACAACTTGTAGTCTTGCAATGTCCCCCTCGTTGGCAGCTGACAACAGCCCATTATAATAGTCTAATCTGCTCAACACGAGCGATTGTACCAAGGTTCTTCTGGTGGAGTCGGTGAGCAGTGGGAACACTTTCCTGAGGAGCCCAATAATATGGAAACAAGAGCCAACCACTTGATTTCCATGTTGTTTTAAGGCAAGCACCTGATCCAATTTTACGCCAAGATCTTTTACAACCTGTTTGGGCTCAGGTACTGGGCCAAGATCTTGAGGCCACCAGTCAGGAGTCCACAGGCGTTTAGCTTCACCGAAAAGCATCACTTCTGTTTTAGAGACATTGCACTGCAGGAAATTTAGTGCCATCCAGTGGGCCACCTCTTTCATCCCCATGGCAAAGGAGTTTCGCACTTCTGATGTCATCGTTTTGAATGGAAAGAGGAGTTGAGTATCGTCCGCATACGATACCGGTATGAAACCATGGGATCTCATGATGTTAGCTAGGGGGGCCACATAGATGTTAAATACCGTGGGGCTCAAACAAGAGCCCTGTGGCACCCCCTTTGAGATCTCTACCTCCTCCGATCGATACGGACCCAAGATGACACTCTGGGTACGCTTTGTAAGGAAACTCCTTAGCCAGGCCAGCACCTTGCCTTCCAGCCCGATGTCAATGAGTCTGGAGATCATGATGTCGTATGACACAGTGTCAAACGCCGCTGACAGATCTAAAAGCACCAGGATAACGGAAGAACCACTATCCTGTAGCATACGAAGATCATCAGCGACGGACAATAAGGCAGTCTCGGTGCTGTGTCTCGGTCTGAATCCCGACTGAGAGGGATCTAGCCCCCCTGCACTTTCGATGTAATTAGACAAGTGCTGATTGACAAACTTCTCAGTAAGCTTCCCAACTAAAGGGAGAAGTGAGATCGGTCTCAAGTTTGACAATTCGGTTAGAGGGATGGTGTTGTTTTTCCTCAGAGGTCTCACAAGTGCATGCTTCCAAACAGGGGGAACTTCCCCTGTGCTCAAAGACATGTTCACTATGTGTCGAATTCCGGCACCCAAATCATTAGCCAATGTTGGCATGATGCGTGCCGGAATGATATCTAAAGGGCACCCGCTCTTTATTTGAGTGGTTAAGGCAATGACCTCCTCCGTCGATATGGGAGGAAATACAGCAAACTTGCCAGTGCAGGTTATATGTACACCAGTCAATGACTGAGCATTACTGTCCGCTGTAGCCATATTATTATTATTATTCTTGGAGGCCAGTATTTTATCATATATTCCTTCAATCTTTCTAGTGAAAAACTGAGAGATATTATTGCAAAGTTCCTGAGATGCTATCTCCTCAGTCTCACAAGCAGCAGGCTTAATGAAAGTTTGCAGCACTTGATATAAAACTTTTGCGTTTTTACCTGCTTCTAGTAATTGTGCTGCTATATGATGTTTTCGTGCAGCTCGAATGGCTTTATGATAGCTTTTTGAAGAAATCCTATAATTTTCCTTATCCTCCGTCTTGCGAGTAATCCTCCATAGTTTTTCTAACTTTCTCATCATTAGTTTTGATTGTCTCAAGTCACCTGTGTACCAAACTTCTTGTTTAGGTGAGGGTCGGGGTTTAAATTTTCTTAGAGGCACAACGTGATTTATAGCCACTGTCACTGCTTCATCAAATTTGCGCAGTGCTGTGGAAACATTGCCCCCACATTCATCCCAACTGGGTTCAATGTATTTCTCCCTAAAACCCTCTGATGTTAGTTTACGCCAGGGTCTCCTAATGTCAGCCATCACCCTCTGAGTGGCCTTAGGTTTATAATTGGTACGGGTGTAAAAGCTAATGATGGAATGGTCTGTCCATTCCACCTGGGTAGGCGGCATACATTTTATGGTAGTTGAGTTGGACAATACTAAGTCCAATGTGTGGCCTGCCAGGTGTGTTGGTCCCTGATTTATCTTTTTTAGCCCCAATGTGCCCAGGTCAGTTAGTAAAGTCTGAGCCTCACCACAATTGGTCAATTGGCTATGGACATTGAAATCCCCTACAAGGATGAAATCCGAGTTTTCCTGCACATGAGGTGCCAAAGCTTCAACCAGTTGAATAGAAAAATTCTCAGTTGGGCCAGGGGGGCGATAAACCAAAGCCCCCTTCCTAGTTTCCCTTGAGCTAGGATTAATTGTAAAGATAAGGAGCTCCATCTGGGGAGTGCACATAGTTTCAGTGACAACAACATCCATCTCCTGTCTAAACACAATGGCTATCCCCCCTCCTTTTTTAATAGGACGATCCATCCTCACCATTTTATATCCTAGCGGTACCCCAAGTGTTATGGCCGAGACAGTATGGGGTTTCAGCCATGTCTCCGTGAGAAAACCTAGAGAGCGGATGTTACACAGTAGGTTTTTCCAAAGGTTTATCCCAGTTATTGCTCACTAGTGCCAAGTCTACAGGGAGGTCCAAGGAATATCATCATTTAATCCTCCTGTATCAGTCCGAAGTTTATAAATTCATTTTTGCTCTTTTCTAAAAAGGCAACCCGACACATCACTTATGTGACTGGGTATATATGGCTTCTCCAGGACAGTCCATTGGAAGTCCGTTTCTAGATGTGCATGCTCCAGGAAATGTCTCATAAGTTTAGTATTGTTTTTCTTACAACGAAAAGAACTCTTGAGTTCCAACATCCTGGTTCGGACTTTGCGGGTCGTCATACCCACATATCGTGTGGAGCAAGGACATGTCAGCATATAAATCAGATTGGTACTATTGCAATTACTATAGTTACTCTGCAACCAAGGTCTCGTGGTGCCTATATCTATCTCCTTCGTGTGTTTGGTATTAGGGCAGACTGAGCAAGTGCCGCAAGGGTGATGCCCGACAGCTGGTGGAAGGTTCCACAGTGTTTCACCAAGTTTCCTAGGGAGCTCATTTGGGCGTGTGTGAACAAGTCGATCCCGAATGCTGCTTGCCCTTTTGAACGCAAACAAGGGTTGCACGATTTTCTCTCTCCCATGGTTCAGAAGGCGCCAATGTCTTTTGACAATCTTCTGGATGGCATTGCTTCTAGTGTTGAAGGTGCTCACGAAAGTGAGTCTAGTCAGAGGTGGTTTAGGGATTGGAGCTTCCAGGAGGGCCGCCCTATTATTGTTAACCGCTCTCTTTTTTGATCTTTTTATGAGTGAATTTGGATAGTGTCTGTCCCGTAATTGTCCACAGAGATTCCTAGCATGCACCTCAAAATCCTCTCTATTGGAGCAGTTCCTGCGAACCCGTAGGAACTGGCAGGGACTTCGGGTGGTAACTCTCGTAAAGGAGGAGTGAGTTCCGCGCCATTGGTTTCTTATACAGTTCACTCTGCAATCCTGCAGTAGTGACATAGATCGACAGATCTAGGAATGCAATTCTTTCCTTATTTGTTTCCATGGTGAATTTAAGAAACTGGTTTCTACTGTTTAGCCATTGGTGGAATTCATTGACGGAATCTACCGTGCCTCTCCACACCACCAACACGTCGTCAATATAATGCTTCCACCACCTAATAGAGGTGTGGAAGGGGTTGGTGGGTGTCAGTACGTGTTGTTGTTCGAACTGGTGCACGTATAGATTTGCCAGGCTCGGCGCGAAAATGCTGCCCATACTCGTGCCCGAGATCTGGAGAAACAGCTTGTCCTCATACTTGAAGAAATTCATTTTCATGGCTATAGTTGCCAAAGCCATTATAAATGGTACAGGGGTTTTAGTTTCACATATACTAACCCTCAGGATGGATGTTACGACTGCCAAAGTCTCATCCTGAGGGATAGAAGTATACAGTGATTCTACATCGAAAGAGACCAGGAGGTCTCTTTCAATATCATAGTCAATTTCTGGAAGGACACGCAATACATCTTTAGTGTCCTGCAAATATGCATATATAGCAGAATATAGTGTTAGGAACTACAAAGATGGCCGATATGACATCATATGGTAGTTCTGAGCATGCCCTCTCGTGAGATCTCACGAGATTTTGAGCGTAAAGTAGTGCGCTTAGTTTTCTTATGAAAATAAAGACCAATAAGGCTTATTTTACAATAAATGTCTGATAATAGTGTCCTTGCCACTAATATATACCAATTGAAGGGACACATGATAAGATTGCCACTATCCAGTATACATCTTAAAGGTGGAGGGATACTTCACTAACAAACCCTCACTAGACTACTTATACTAGCATCTCCTACAGATCGGTGCCTCCCCCAAGTCTCAGATGGGAGCTTGAGGTACCGACGGAAAGGTGAGCAGCTACCACAGAATACTTTTGGCTATACTATGTTGTAAACTTTAGCAAATCACAGGTTTTGAAGATCAGAATGTTGTAAAATTCCTGAATAAGCATACAAAGGAGTTTTAATCTTCCTTAAAGTTTGGTGTCTTAGTCGAGTTTCTGAGTCATTTTGAGGCTTAGTACACTGAGTTTGGGGTGTTTATCTACCTCACATGTTTTGCCTCTAGATATAGGGCATTTAGTTATAGGAATGATTATAGGCAGGGTGTAAAGCGGAAACATTTCTTTACAGTACTTTGCCACATTCCTTTGTTTTCCCTATATCTTTGTAGTGCAGGGCCTCTTAGTACCTGAGCAGTGTCCAGGTGAGGTGAGATCTATTGCCCTACCACAAAGGGTAAGCATAAAAATTAATTTTCTGACACACATTATTGGTTGGCTTGGTGACACACTATGCACATGAGACTGATGCATCGAATGCAGTACTAATGATATAACGTTTTCCTTCACAGAATTCATAGTAACCATTGTGAATCGGTGGGGTTAATGTCCATGGTTGTTACAGGTTGTACCGTTTATAACCAGTTTTACTATAATTTGTTTTGGTGATGGTGGTGAATTCAATATTTCACAATTAGGAGTGCAACTATTATACGAGCAGAGGCCCTGACGAATGCCAAGGGATTAAATACCCGTTAGGCAAAAACATGTTGGCCCTTATGTAGACAGATAATTGTCACTGTCTTCTCTTGCACTGTTCTATTTTTTTAATTAGGAGGCGTGTCCAGTCCGCAGAATAAAGTATTTAGAAGGAGGACATTCCATCCTATTTTAAATCACTTTCTTGTTCGTTGCACTATTTCTTCTTACTTTACCATCAAAAGATCAGTCATCATGGACGGTTCGTGTATTTGGTGGACCAAATCCTGATACAACAATAAGGTGCGGAGCTGAGTGTCCCACTGATCAGGGGACCAGCCTCATTTGCACATGGGTTTGGCCAAATGATAGGACTGATCATTGAGTCTAATTTGATGGAAACCCTTTACAATCTGTTGTGGATTAATCAGCCATTTTACGAATTATCGATGATGTACCGGTCTCCTCTATGCATGTAGTGTTAGACTTTTTTCCTTCTTTATCCTTATTAATACGTTATGTGTGTGCGATAAAGATATTTTGAGATCTTGTTGACTCAGTATCGACAGTGTAGCCTCTCAATTTGGCTGTTAGATCCCCTGTGTTTCGTGTGTTATACAAACAATGGGTTTGTGCCGCTCTCTGGTGAAATAAGGCCTGGACGCAACTCACTGTCAATTTTGTGTAGTAACACGCTACACAAATGGAAGTAAAATAAGCTCATTTGTTACGCGACCAAGAGCTTTGCATATTGCAGGCAACTGATTTCTCCAACTGTCATCTCTCACATTCTAAATTCCATGTTCTTTAATGTTAATACTTCCATTAAATTATACCTACGGCAGTTCCAGTTTCTCAAGGCTGCTGTGTAGAAAGAACATGAATAGGTTTCTTTTTTCTAGGGAGCTCTGGGCAGAAGAAGGTGGCATTGTCTAGGGAGCGGCTTCCTCCAGATCCTTCCAACAGTTTAACAGGGCTCTCCACCTAACAGACTTCAATTACTTTATCCTTTTGTCATTTTTTTTGTTGGAAATTATTCCATAATGTATTTCATTTTTTCCACTTACATACGAAAATGATAAAAGATAAACATATTTATTGATAAAACAATTTTGTTAGTATAATTGTTCTTTTTTCAACCATTTTCATTATCATATATCCCCTGTATCATACCCCTACTTGCATATTAACCTGACATACTAACAGACACTCTCATTCTCTCAACATACATATTCAGTACCCAACCAGCTCACATACACCAAAAAAGTCATGGTAAGGACAGCTTGAAAACCATTGCTGTGTTGTCAGTTGGGTATTAAACATCCAGGTTAGTATGCAAGTGGGGGTATGATTTAGGGGATGTGAGATAATGATGAAATCATTGCTTATGCTGAAAAAATATTGTACATGCTAATTTGTTACAATAGATGAAAATGATTGTGAAAAAGAAAAAAGTATGTAAATGAATTGTTTTATCAATAAATATGTTTATCTTTTATCTTTTTTGTATGTAAATGGAAAAAAAGAAATAAATCATGGACTAATTTCTAAATAAAAAAAATGACAAAAGGATATAGAAATTTTTGTTTGTTTTGTGGATAGACCCGGGCAGCAGTTGTTAGCCAATAGAAAAGTAATACAGGTCATATGGGAGGTTCTGTTATAGCACATGGTCAGCTGCATACATGAAAAATTAAGTATATTGAACAGAAAGTTTACATTTTAAATGTGTGATATTTTACAGCAATAGCACAACTCCGATCAAATGCACAGTTAATTTTGGTGTGTCTCACGTTACATATATACCATAACATATCTTTGTAGACCGCCCGTTCACACAGAAGGGTGTTTTGTCACTGAATAACAGTTCTTTATTGTTACTCAACTCAAAGGTACTCATTTTACCAACCTCAGAAGGATGAAAGGCTGAGTTGACCAGCCAGTATTTGTACCTGTGACGATGAGGTCAAACACAGGCCCTACAGTTCAAGTTCAAGTTCGGGCATTTGTATAGCGCACTACTCACCCAGAGGGTCTCAAGGCGCTAGGGGAAGGGGTTGGTCTCAAGGCGCTAGAGGAGGGGGTTCATTATTTGTCGAATAGCCAGGTTTTAAGTTCTTTTCTGAAGGAGATGTGGTTCTGAGTAAGGCGAAGGTGGGTGGGGAGTGAGTTCCAGGTCTTGGCAGCCAGGAAGGAGAAGGATCTGCCACCCATGGTGGATTTTCTGATGCGCGGGACTGCGGCGAGGGCTTGATTAGACGATCTTAGTTGGCGGGTGGGTTTGTAGAAGGATAGTCGAGCGTTGAGGCATTCGGGTCCTAGATTGTAGAGGGCCTTGTGGGCTTGGGTGAGAAGGCGGAAAGTAATTCTCTTGTTGACATGAAGCCAGTGGAGGTCTTTTAGATGTCCGATGTGATCTTGGCGCGGGATGTCTAAAATGAGTCTCGCTGACGCGTTTTGGATGCGCTGGAGTTTTTTCTGTAATTTTGCTGCGCTTCCTGCGTATAGTGTGTTACCATAATCCAGTCGGCTCGTGACCATGTTGACAAGTGCTGTACTCATATTGTTCATGTCTTTGGCCATATTGGTGATTGTACCCTTGATAACCCTTATATCCTTTCCTTGCAGGCGCTGTACTTTTAATAACTTCCTCTCAATGACACTTCCATTGACAATGTCATCCATTGCTTCATGACTTTGAAAAGGACGTCTGCGACGCCGGATGAATTGTTGCAGTCTTTGACGCCTGCCTGGGACCCTTTGTGCAGGCTCTGCATTTACTGTTGTATTTGGGACTTCAGTGTTCGCATTATCCTCTGCCTCAGATTCTGTGTCTACCAGTTGACGCAGTCTGCGTCTTTGACTTTGTGGTTCCACAGTGGGTGAAGGTGGTGGGTCAAAATTATTACCAGTATCATTTAATAAGTCTTGTGTAAAGGACTCTGCAAATTGAATGAATTCAGCATCCAATTCTGCATCTGAAAATGAGACAGTGGGAGTAAACTGTTAGAAAAGTTTTCCCAATGCCTACTCTTTTTTTACAGGTTAACATATGACACTCATATATTGAGGCATGGCTCACAAATACTCCTTAAAGTGACTCTACATATTTCCTGATAAGACCCTGTTTTTTTGATTTCATTAAAGAAATATTTTGAAAACTACATGTCCCATGATGCAATTTTTTTAAGTTAAATTTACCAAAAATGTCATGCACTTTGGCCAAAGATGTAGTTTACACATTATTAACATTTCAAAATTAATGACAAGTAATGCAGTCAATGACAGTACCCTGATTTCAGATAAAATTTACCTTGACTTGGTCCTGGCTGCTCAGAGGTGTCTATGTCAAACACTCCAATCACTGCTTCTGTAGGTAAAGTCCCTTCCACTAGTTCCTCCCAAGGGGTAGTTAGTATGTCTTTTGGTGTACCCCCACCAGTTTTCCTTGATGATTTAATGCGTGTCGCAATCTTCTCTTTGGCTCTGCTGCGCAAATCATACCATCTCTTCTGGAGATTGCTGATGTCTCTGTGGGCGACACCTACAGCATTGACCTTTGCCTGTATTGTAATCCAAATTTTTCTTTTCATAGCCTCAGGAACTTTTAGAGAATTTTTACCAAAAAGCTGTTCATGCTTAGCTGTGACTTCCTCAATTAGTATCTCCAATTCTTTGTCACTAAATTTGACTTTCCTTTTCCTGGGCTGCTGCTGCTGTTGCTGGGGCTCCAAGACCTCATTGCTTGGCTCCATAATCACATGAGAAAACAGGAACCTCTCCAGCACCTTCCAAACACTCTCCCCAAACTGCCAAATTCAAGTTGAATGTAGCCCACAGGTGTCTGTAATTAGTTTCAGAGGCAGGCACACTACAATCACTTCAGTATTCATCATGTGTGTGTTTTCCTTATTAGCGAATTCGCAAAATGCGAATTCGCTAATAAGGAATCGCATTTTCCTTGCGATTCGGTAAAAATTGCGATTTTTACCGAATCGCTAAAAAATTGCGAATAATTTCATGCATCCCATTATGCGAATTCTTATTTGCGATTCCTTATTTTTCGCAAATAAGAATTCGCAATTTGTCACATTGATGCATGTGGGGGCAAGTGTTTCAGAAACCTAAGGATTATCGAAGGTTCTGCAGTGAACTAAAAACATGGCTGTTTTCTAAGTGAGATGAGCTATGACCCAGTCAGTCTAAGGATCTGCAAGCGCCTTGAGACCTAGCAGTGTTATGTGCACTATACAATATTTGTTGACTTTGACTTTGAAGGTGTGTGCTGAGGCCAAGATTGCAAATGTACTCTTAAGACATGACAGGACTTCTCCTTGGCCGGAGAACTGTGGAAGCAATGTGGTAGCCAAATGAACACGAGCCAAGTAAGAAGCAACTGTCCACCAATCACAGGTGGTGCAAACAGCTATTTATTCTAACAAACAGATGTGCTTGGCGCTTGGTCCCTTATGTCAAATTATACTGGAAAAACATCTGTCACAAAGTACATACAGCCAGATTCATCAAGCGAAATGCACTCGCAAAAGGGCCAGATTCTGAGAATCTGGCCCTTTGCGAGTGCAATTTTTGCATGTGGGATTCATCATCCCAAATGCAAAAATCGCTAATAAAGAATTCGCAAATATGCGAGGATTAGCATTTAAGGAATCTCTATTAGAGATTCCTTAAATGCTATTCATGAAACATTTAAAAATAGCGAATTCGCAATTTAGGACCGCTATTTACCACAAAGTCAAAACTCATGGTAAATAGCGAAAACTTAGAAAAATGCATTTTAATTTATTTTTCTAAGTTGCATGTTACACGCACACATGTCCTTTGGACATGTGTTGCACAACATCAGTGTAAATTCACATTTCAGGGGTGCTACAGGGTGTCCTTTTGACACCCCTGCACCCTTGAAATCGCACCCTTATTTGCGATTAGCAAATTGCTAATCGCAAATAAGGAATAACTCCCCATTCATTCCTATGGGCCTTTCATAGGAATGAATGGGGAGTTATTCCTTATTTGCGATTAGCAATTTGCTAATCGCAAATAAGGAATGTGTAGGAATCGCAATTTATTTAGTAATTCCTACATGAATCCCGTTTTGCAAGTTCTTAATAGCGAGTCCTTATGAATCGCTATTAAAGACTCGCAAAACGGCCCTTTCATGAATCTGGCCGATAGTAAATTAACATTGCACTCCGGATATTGGGTTAGAATACTGACAGTAGCATTCATAGTGCAGTGGTGAATCAGGTAGGGGGTTTAAATTGAGTCTGCAGTGAATTGAGAGGCATTTTATAAGCCCCTTACTGTGCCATGCAACACTTTTTGTGATGCTCTAATGGCGCAGAAACCTGCTCTATATTCACCATGCAGCAGTAAGCCACTTTTTTTGGCATGATGCTGCCTTGTAAATATCGTTCCAACAGACACAGTTTTCTGCATTAAAGGGGCATTTAATTGGTGTTGCTGGGGGCGTTATCACCAACGTCAATGGCTTTTTGACACTTCCCCAGATTTACAAGAAATCGTAACTCTGAGGCGCGCCAAAAAATGACACCTCCCCATGGAAGGCATAAGGGTGGCACAACGAGGACAAATATCTTTAATTTTCCTCGTTTTTCCTTTCTGCATCACACATAGAAAGGGGAAAAAGCCTCTTCTGATTGTTTTTGTGGAGGAAGGTGTCCCTTCCTGCACATAAATAATCATCCCTGCATCACAAGTACCCTTGCACCATGGTGCAAAGGTGCCTACATTGGCATACAGCTGCCCATTGTGCGTGAGGGGGACCGCAACAGTACAGTAAAGCCCGAACTTCCAAGCAGGGTCCTCCATGGACCGGAAACAAGCATCCTGGGACTGGTCTCAGGGCTTCACCCTTCATCAGCCAGGCTAGCTTGAATCCAGTGGTGCAGTGAGCACTGGACCCACATCTGGGCATACCCTTTCCACTTAGGGTGACATATGCAAAAGAAACAATTCATGGATGGAATGCTGGACAATGCAAACATTCAACCCCGCCATAAAGATCTGGGTTTAATCCATTGTTCTTTTGCTCACCACCCCACCCCAGATTGGACCCAGTAATATACAAATCAGTCTTGACCCTGTTTTTAATGGGAACAGTCCAGCCTGAACTGCCAAGCCTGGTCCTCTCTGGACCGGAAACAAGCATCCTGGGACTAGTTTCGGGGAATCACCCCTCATCAGCCAGGCTAGTTTGAATCCAGCTGAACAGTGAGCACCGGACCCACGTATTGGCACATTCTACTCACTTAGGACAAAAAAAGCAAAAGGAACAAATTATGGATGGAATGCTGAACAATTCAACATTCAGCCCCAGTCACAAGGATCTTGATCCATCGTTCTGCTGCTTATCAAGCCACAACAGTTTGAACCCAGCTATATGCACAACAGTGGTGACCCTGTTCCTCATGGTTTCAGTCCAGCCAAACTGCCTAGCCAGGTCCTCCCTGGACTAGAAACAAGCAGCCTGGGAACGGTTTTGGGGCATCAGTTAATTATTGTTGCAGCCAGGATAGTTTGAATACAGTGGAGTAGTGAGCACGGGACAAACATCTGGGCATACCTTTTCCACTTAGAGCGACAAAAGCAAAAAGAACAAATTAAGAATGCAATGCTGAACAATGCAAAAATTACAGGCCAGGCACAAGGATCTGGGTTTTATCCATTGTTCGTTTGCTCACCACATCATCTCAGTTCGGACCCAGCCACATGCAAATCAGTCTTGACCCTGTTCCTCATGGGATCAGTCCGGTTCGACACGCCAAGCCAGGTCCTCCCTGGACCATAAACAAGTATCCTAGGACCGGTTTTGGGGCATCACCCTTTATCTGCCAGGCTAGCTTCAATCCAGTGTTGCAGTGAGCACGGCACCCACCTCTGAGCATACCCTCCCTACTATGAGCAACTAAAGCAAAAGAAACAAATGATGGACGGGATGCTGAACAATGCAGACATCACCCCCAGTCATATGGATCTGAGTTTAATCCATTGTTCATGTGTTCACCATGCCGACACAGTTTGAAGTCAGCCATATGCAAATCAGTCTTGATGCTGTTAATCACGAAAACAGTCCAGCCCAAACTACCAAGCCAGGCCCTCCATGGACCAGAAACAAGAATCCTGGGACTGGTTTCAGAGCATCACCCCTCATCAGCCAAGCTAGCTTGAATCTAGTGGCACAGTGAGCATGGGACCAACATCTGGGCATACCCTTTCTACTTAGGCTGACAAAAGCAAAAGGATCAAATAATGGACAGAATACTGAACAATACAAACATTCACCCACATTCACAAGGATCCATTGTTATTTTTCTCATCACGCCACCCCAGTTTGGGCCCAGCCATATGCAATCAGTCTTGACCCTGTTCCTCATGGGAACAGTCCAGCCCGAACTGCCAATCCAGGTCCTCCTGGAGCAGGAACAAGCATTAGGCGACCAATTCTACCCCCTCAAATAACAACCCAATTTCTCACATCCACCATGCTGTTAATAGCTTCAGCACAGTCACACTTCCCTTTGTCAACATGATGCACCCTACCCTTCTTCCTGTTGCCTCTGCCAGTGCCCTATCAAGCCCAGTCTCTCCATCGTTATGCCTCCAAAGAAGAATTTGCAGATGGATATGTGTTATCATTGTAGCCTGGTGGGTAGGATAATGCCTTAATTCAGCTTTGGAAGAGCAGAAGATGGCATGACTGTCTCCAGCAAGTGCTGGGCCCGCTCCTTTTGTGTGGACTGCTTTAATCTTAAAGTGGTAGTAAAAAATAATATTCTCCAAATGACACCCGCCTAAGTAGCAAGAAACCAGAAGAGTCCCATAC
The DNA here is from genome assembly GCF_964261635.1 of Lissotriton helveticus. Classification (NCBI taxonomy): domain Eukaryota; kingdom Metazoa; phylum Chordata; class Amphibia; order Caudata; family Salamandridae; genus Lissotriton; species Lissotriton helveticus. Next base: position 428,829,835 of record NC_136062.1, read on the forward strand.
AAAAAAAGAACAAAAAGAAATGTGGCCATCATCAAAAACTTATGAAAACAACCACTAGGTCAAGGTCAAATAACTTTATTCGGTTATTGAAAATAACAACCATAAAAGCATATTACATTAGACATACATTGACTCCTATTTACAGAAAGATTGTTTAAAAACGACATGAAACAAAATTGTTACACGTATACCAACTCATATTTGCAGGAAAAAATCTTTTAAAAGACAACATTAATCAAAAAAGTTACAAGTGGAACACGTTCTCAGGATATTAAGCAGTTTTTATAAAAATAAGTAACAAGTTTTTGTTATTAGCTAAAAATATATCTGACTGTCAGAAGCACTATTACCCCTCCATACTTTTCCTAAACTTAAGAGCTAATTTTAAGAAGCTGCATACAAATAAAGTGCAGTCGCAACTTAATAACTGGAGGTAGTAAAGTGCTGGTCTAATTTGCGTGAAGTTCAGTTTTTTGAGGCAAGGTTTTAAAAATTGCCTCCGAGGTATAATATAAAAGGGGCAGATAAAAAGAAAGTGTGCCAGGTCTTGCGGAGACTTTTCGTCGCAGCCGCAAGCCGGCAACACTTGACTGCGATAAATCCCCCTAGGCACGGCCAGTAGTAAGTGAAATAAATCCATACGGAACCTTGTCAACAGAAAGCGGTCGTAACTTGACATAGGCCATGACAGGTACGGTTCCATGAGCATAGATGTTTTTAATAGCACATGTTTCCGTACACTTCCTTTCATTATTTCACTATCCTCCCTGGCTGAATACCTAGAGGAAATAAAAGCCTTCTTTACTGTAATAACATCCAGTTTCGTAATGGATTCAGGGGTTAAAAAGAGTTCGGGGCGCCCTAATTCATTGAAGGAAGTGCTTAGGTACTTTATCCATGGTACATTTAGCATTTTTTCCCACGTTAGCGCTTCCCTCAATATGAACTGAGTAAGGGGTACATCACTGTTTAACCAACAGTTCAGCCAACATAGTAAGGGATTTACTGCTATCTTATCGCTTAAATATGACATACCCAGCTCTTCGTGTACAGAGAAGTTGGCTGTTCCCCTAGGTACCCTCAGTATCTGTTTTAAGAAGTTGTTTTCTACCACCTCCAGGGCACCTATTGATGCATAACCCCATAACTCGCTGCCATAACATGCGATAGCGACACTCTTGGCCTGGTAAAGTTGGAGCAGTGCAGCCACTGGACTATTACCCATTTTTCTTGCAAAATCGAGTATTGCTTCATTTGTCCGGGTTACATCTCCCTTTTTCTTCTGTACCGCGGGCCCCAGTTCAGTTGGTGGTCGAACAGGACTCCGAGGTAAGAGAATGTTTTTGTTATTGGGATTATTTCCCCATTAACATTTAGATGGTTTGGCTTTTTATTACCTTGGCCTACTTTCATTACAAAAGATTTGGAGTTATTTATACTCAGGTCTCGAGATTTCATAAAAGCAAAGAAGGAGTTTAACAGTGTTTGAAGACCAATTGCAGTCCTGGATAAAAGGACTGCGTCATCCGCATAGAGCAGAACCGGCAGTCCCTTCTGTCCAACATAAGGATAATCTGCACCTGTACTTAAAAGATGCTCTTCCAAATCATTTATATATAGGTTGAAGAGGAACGGGGCTAAAATACAGCCTTGTCTGACACCCCGCTGCACACCAAAATCTCTTGTCACTTTTAGGTCTTGTGTGTACCGGACGTTTTCTCTCGTGTCAGAATGCATATCCGCTAATAAATTGATTAAATTCTGCTCTACACCCATTTTCGCCATGGGCCCCAGAGCCTTCCTCGGCCTACACAATCGAAAGCCGACGATAGGTCCATGAACGCCATGTGAATTGTACCTTGTCGGGCCATGGTATATTTCCCTATAATCATGTACAAATTCAAGCACTGGGTGATCGTTGAGTGGCCGGGCCTAAAGCCGTATTGAATTGGGGATATTACTTTATTTTCGTCTGCCCATTCTACTAGCCTATTTAAAATTACTCCCCCCACTACTATGGCCACCGAGTTAATTAAAGATATTGGTCTGTAGCAGAGGGGGCTATTACGTTCACCCTTCTTAAAGACGGGTACGATGGTAGACTTCCCCCACGACTTTGGGCAGCCAGAAGCCACAGCCGCGTTAAGTACAGCTGTGAGGACAGGCGCCCATAGCGATATGCAAGATTTAAAAAGATCCGGTGGAATACCATCCGGGCCTGGGGCCTTATTACTTGTTAGCCCTTCAATTCCTTTTTCAACCTCACTTACTGAGAAGAGCAAAGGATTTTCCCTAGATATAACCGGACTATATTCTGCTTGGGACTCATTACATTTAAAAATTGAGCTAAAGTGATTAACACACTCTTCCTCTGGGATATTTGTACCAATGGTGGAGTTGTTTGGGAGATCAAATAAGGGTTTATTTATAATTTCCCAAAACTTAGCACTATCACTCAAAGCTTTAGGGTCTAAAAAAATCTCCCATACACTTTTCTTTACCTCTTTCTTTCGTGTAGCAAGAGACTTTTTGTACCTGCCACGCATGGCCTTAATGAGATTCAAATCTCTAGGTTTGGTTTTCAATGCCAACTTAAGATCTCGGCTAGCCTTGGAGCACGAGTTATCAAACCATTTTGGATTATTACTGGTATTCCCTTTGGCTGGCACCATTAGCAATGCTCCTACTGTTGATACAACACCCTCAAAAGCTGTCAAGATTTGTTGTGATGATGAAACTGATGACATGCATAAGAAGAGTTCAGAGCTACACTGTTTATTAATAGAAGTATACAAGTCTTCACTATTCACCATTGTCCATTTTAAGCGGCGTTTTCCGTTTATGCCTTTTATGGATCCATGATCTACACGTGGTTTTCGTTGTTCGAAGATTCCCCCACCCATTTTGATGCAAATGGGGTTATGATCACTATATATGCTCGTTTGTATGGAAAAGTCCAGGACTGTGTTAGCAAGGTCTGCTGACAATAATATGTGATCTATGTACGATCCGTTTGTATGACCCTTATACGTCGGAGCGGAAAAAAGATTATGGCCCGCCACCATGGTCATAGCTGTAATTAGGTTGTTTTCATTCATTAGCGCATTTAATTGTGTTCCACGCCATGAGTGATCAAAGTGGAAGCCTTTCAAGCTGTTGCATCCCAATTGATCAATAACAGTCTCTCCTGGGTTTCCACATGGACGAGTATTAAAATCACCTACAATCAACATTTGTCGCGGCAAACTCCTCGCGTTATCTCTCAAAAAATCACCCAAAGATAATATATTACAATCGCCATTCTGCTTCACTGCATTGTAAAAATTAATCAAGGCGAGAGTAGTTTTTCCTCTCTTTAGCACTAAAACCTGAATGTTTCTGTTTCCAGAGTCACGCGTAACTTTATGACATATAAAAGCCAAGTTAACATATATTGCCAGGCCCCCCTTTGCTCTTCCACTATTCGATGGTTCAGCTGGGATAAAAAAGCGTTGGTACCCCTCAATATAAACATTTGTTTCAACCATCCAAGTTTCTTGTAGGCATATCACTGCATACTGTTTGACAAAGGACAGCCAAGTGATGTCGCAAGCTTTATCAACCAGCCCTGCGGTGTTCCAAAATATTAGGCTTGCGCTACCAGGAGTTTGTGAGTACAGAATCTTACTGTCTGTGTCTATATTAACCTTTTCAAGTGGGGTAGCATGCGATAACTCAATGCATCTAAAGGTCTGCTCTTCCGTAGTATTATATATTTGATCAACTTGTATTGAAACAGGACTATATTAATTTATTAGGTTAGTGGGTTCGTTTGTCCGGGCTGATGTTACCTCTACCACAGTTGAAAATCCTGTTGCCTCAGCTGTAAAGTTGTTTAATTCAGAATTTTCAGCCGAGGTCGATCCATGTAACACATTTATGTTTTCCTCAACTCCTAAGTCTATGTGATCAGTATGATCAAGCTGGGATATTGTTCTAGGTAGTCATTCTACCCCTTCCAATCCTCCCTGACCATAAAGGGCGTCAAACCTATTTGAAATTGGAACACTGTACTGGTTGTTAAAATGGATTGGATACTGATGCTTGTGTTGGTGTAAGTGATTAGGTCCTATTTGCCTCTCTAGTCCGCTCCCCCAATCGTTTACAGGAGCACCCATACCCCATCCATTTGTCGTTACATTCCACTCTGGTCTTATATAATTAGGGAATGATTTGGGATATGACATACTTCGATGTTTTCCATTAAAAAATTCTAAGGTGAGTGGAACAATAGTACCACTCCTTCGTTGAGGGGGTAGTATATTTAACAGGACATTAGGATGTACAGCCGAGTTAGAAAAGTTTAAAACTATTCAGACTCCTTTAAACTGTTTTGGGTTGTGCCCTATCCATGGTACCCTTCTAGCCGACTTAACCTCTCCTGCTAATTGTTGTTTCCCCCAGGGAGCCATCTGCATATTACCAGACAGCCATTGCAGGGCCTTACTTGTCAAAGAAGTTGGAGATTCTGTTTGACCAGGGGTCAGAGGGGGTACATTTGCTAATACCAACACTAGAGGGGAAGCTTCCTCTATGAATTGTAATGGTTCTTTTTCTACACATAGTGTGGTCGCTTGGGGTGGTCTTTGTGCAGGGTGATTCCTTGTCTCTAGCTGACTATGTTCTATTGTTGGTATCTGTTCAGGGGGGATATTCAGTGCCTCGTTTTCATCTCCCTCTGCCCTATCCCGATTGAGCTCTTTGTATATATTGGCTAAATTAGTCACCATGATTATTGTGTTTGCCACCTCGTCCGCTATCTTATTCTGTGTCCCACCCAATTTCTTCACTTCGGCGGTAAGTTTATCTAGTTTAGCCACCAGTGGTTTAAGGATGGCCTTGAACTTACAATCAATCATGTCCGCTATCCTGTTAAATAGCTCTTCGTCCATATTTTGTTTTCCGCCATCTTCCTCATACCCCCTATTTTTTTCCCTTGTTTTTACTGGTGATATAGCCCTTTTTCTCCCGGGTCGTGACCCTCCGCGATTTGACTGGACTTTTCTACAGGTTCTGACCGCCCGAGTGACGGGCACAAGAATAGGAGGTTTCTCTGCTGTTGTGTCAATCTGTGAATCCACCTGTATAGAGGAAACCTCTGCTGAAGCGTTAACCTGAAACTCGGGTCATTTTCATCATCAGTTTCTGGGTCGATCTCTACAAGTACACTGTGATTATGGGTCACACTATCGCGTAACTGGACCAAATAATTATCCATAGTATTGGACGCTATAGCGGGTGTCTTTTTTGGCATGCTATATGATGTTTGATTATAGCACAGTTTCTAGGCCAAACAGTAGTAATATGCAATATGGAAAGTTAAGGCTAAATATTATTACTCAGATCAACACTATCCATGCACAAATGTCTTACTTTGACGAGGGTTTCGTGGCGGCGGCATGGGCAGTATGTCGTGCCCAGTCCAGTCTCGTTCTGTCTCGGACTGTCTTAGACTGTCCGCCCTTTGTCCGAGCTTTGTCCCGCACACGCGTCCCGCTAACGCGCAATGGGCCCTCCTATTATACAGGGTGCAGTCTAAAGGGGAGGGGACACGGGAAGAGGCGTCAGGTGTGCGCGATGGAAGGGACGCACTGCCTGATGGGCCTCGCAGTCCCGGTCTCCTGCTGACAGAGTCCTCACGTGCAATCAGGTTTTTAACAGCAAGGGCAGCTCAACTCCAACGACGAACAGCAGGGCAAAGATCCAAAGTCCTTAAAGCCGACTACGAGCGGCTCCCGTGGAGCGGGGGCCGCGAGTCGTCTTATAAAGCGCCAGGTAGCAGAAGCAGTAGAGGGGAGTGGACACGGGAAGAGGCGTCAGGTGTGCGCGATGGAAGGGACGCACTGCCTGATGGGCCTCGATGTCCCGGTCTCCTGCTGACAGAGTCCTCACGTGCAATCAGGTTTTTAACAGCAAGGGCAGCTCAACTCCAACGACGAACAGCAGGGCAAAGATCCAAAGTCCTTAAAGCAGACTACGAGCGGCATGACAACCACTATACTCCGACCATAGTAGTGCTCAATGACAAAAATGTTTGAAGTATAATTAATGATGAAGGGGTACAGCTCAAAGTACATAGGGTACATATGATTGCCGGAACGAAGTAATGACAACATAATGAAAGCTCCAAACAATTAATGAATTCATTAGTTCATTGTTGCATACATAAAATTGCCTGATTCTTTTCTAAGAAATAAATGTTGTCATAGTCTTGTTTGTATTGAAAGTCTACAAGGACCATGTGATCAGAGACCTCATGGTTGTAACAACTAAAAATAATCTATGGACACCTGTTTTCATAGCACATGGAGGGTTCTACGGAGCTCAGTCATGAGGTGCTGACTGATTATGAAATAGAAATGTGAAACAGAGCAACAAATGCAACCTTTAAATAAATAACAGCATATATGTATGTATATCCAAAACCATAAAGCCTATCTCTTTTTTGATAGGCGTTATTGTCAGTATCAGAAAGTACATTCCAATAATTTTCAAACACAATTCTGATCAAAACATATTTTGAATATAAATACCATTCATTATATTACACTGTCATTATCAGGAAGGAGCTGACCATTTCATGTGTATCCCCATGAACAAGGCTAAATAACAAGGAAAAAAACAAAGCTTGATTTTACAGGACTACGAGTATCATGATCCTTTGGTCTGACTGGCTGGCCCTCTCCTAGAGCTCTCGGGTTTCGGGATAACCAAAATGGCAAAATCCCTGAATAAACCCACCCGCGCTCAGAAGAATTAGAAGTAATGTAATGTAATTGCCCATTTATATCGAGCAACAATCGCTCCAAGGAGCATCGAGGCGCCCAAGTATGGCCAACCGATGTAATGTTGCCTAGCTGCTTGACTTGACCAGATCAGGAATCACACTAGGTCTCTGGCAATTGTGTCTAGGAGTTTAAAAAGCCAGGTTTTTAGTTGTTTACGGAACTCTGTATTACTGTCCAATGCTCTCAGATGTGCGGGGAGAGTATTCCACGCTTTTGCACCTAGTACCGCCAGGGACTTACCCCCTCGAGTTTTGAATCTAATCCCTGGAACGGTCAGCAAATTTGCATTTGAGGATCGTAGGGCTCGTGTTGGACAGTATCTCACAAATTTTTTCCTTAGGTGCGGTACTTACCCGACATAGCGTCACCTCGTTAGCAATGAGCCAACTGCGCATCTAAGGAATACCAGAATACCAGGAACGGGGCTGGCGGGAACCTGGTCATGCCTTGAGAGGTAGCTGCCTTGACCGATGCACCAGCTGCGTGCCGAAGAAAGACGATTCCGGTGCCATACACGGACCCCCTGCGGGGTGGGCGGGTCATGAACGACAGGGATTGAGACCCAGAACATCGGCCGGTAACAGGAGTTGGATGCCCCCAACAGGTCTGCGCCAGGCGCATGTCTTGATCAACTGTGGGGCTGCGAGCGAGCAGGAAGGCAAGCGTACCGCGTCTGGGCTGCCAGCCATCAGCGGTAACAAGCGGAAAGAGACGGGTCTGCGCCACGCGGATATCCTGCCTCGGCTGAAGGGAGGGGGCTGCGAGCGACGGAGGGCATCTGGGCTGCCTGCCGACAGCGACGATCTTTTGGGTAAGCGACGCCCCAGGCAGTCAGCGCCTCGCCACCATGATCAGTAAGGGGGCAGCGAGCAGGCGGAAAAGTCCCGGCGCACGGCGGTGCTGAATGGAAGCGGAGACGTGAAGGGAAGCCTAATGAAGAGAGTTGCTGCAAGGGCCGACGGGACAGTGGCAAAGAGCACATGGTATACGAGGTAGTGCAAGGAAATAGGAAATAACGCCAGGAAATAGACTCAAAATATTCTCTGGAAGGGGAAGTAAGAACAGTGAAACTAAATCCCGGCTAGCCTGACCTTAAAATGGCGGCCACAGAGGACATCCAGCCGTGTGGTCAATTACAGTAGCCCTTCTTCACTGAGGTCAATGCATCCTCAATCAGCATACAATCCAGGAATTAGTATACGGCCATCTTGAGTACAGGAGGTCAATGTGAAGTGTACATGTCGGTAGATTAGCCTTTCAAAAATGGGAGCAGCAAATAAGAACAATGAAAAGAGGACTGTTATGGTCTTATAAGTAGCCCCATGTAAAGGCAAGTGAAAGAGGACTGCTCAGCAAGGCATGTAAAAGGGGCGGCCATCTTAAAATACCCTTTAAATCAAGGAAAAACAATTGGAAGATCACCGATCCTTGGACTATCTACACAAAATAAACAGAAGGTATCCTAAGAGAAATCAAAATCTAACCAGACCAGTAGTGTACAGGATCATTCAACAAGGTTAGTATTTAGCAACTATTTCTGCCACGCTCCCGACCTTTAAACAATCATGATGGACAACTACTTAGAGCCTGTAAGCATGAACGCCCACATCATAAAGTATCCTACCAAACTATCTAAGAATGCAGCAAAAAAACTCAAGCATAACCTAATGAGGAAAAACCCAGACACGCTGATATCAGACCCCATGAGTAACATAGTTAAAGGAACTATCGTGAATGACTTGATATTTTTTACAAGAAGAATGGGTAAATGGCGTTGTGCCATTACTAATATGCTCTCCAAAAAATCTATAACCAATATACCTCATGGCACAAAAACTATGACCAAGGCATCACCAAGATGCAGAGCAGACCTCTGGATAACCATGTATAAGACCGGGACAGTGCTGAGACAAGCTACCAACTTCGAACTAGAAAAATTTGACAACGTATTCCCAACGCTAAAAAGGTATGCAGAGAATGCAAGACCTGAACAACATCTGAGTCAACAAGAAATTACTCCTAACATTGGGGTCAATACTTCCACAGAAAACATAATAATTAGAGAGCTGTAGGAACCACAACAGTCAACGCAAGTAACAGTCTCAAGCGGAACAGAAAGCAAGTTGCTCGAATATGACACAAACAGAACAGAAATATCTACACATTTTATGGATAACGACATAGAAAGTCAGAGAGAAGAAACATCACCCCGCCTCAATCAAGGAGCATCTCCGACAATGAGGTTACTCACTGAAAACCAAGAACTATCAGATATAGAAGACGTCACCCCAGTTATACCCAATTCTACTCCAGCTCAAAGGACGTCTAGAACGACAAGAAATGTATCTCAACCAAACAGAAGATTAAGGGCACAAAGTTTGGAAAGCGCATCCAACAATGCTAATAAAAGTGGATCAGTCATCCGAACGAACGTCAGAAAGAAAAGCAACTTGATGAAGAGTACAGAACAAAAAAACAGGAAAACAAAATGTGAATCCCAAAAAAAATGGGGGAACACACCCAAAACATCACCCCAGACCCTGAGAGAATTCAAAGAGCTTCAAACAAAAATGAACAACGTGGCGCTAGACATGATCAGCTCAATGCAAGCAATGGAAAAGTTACGTGAAGCTATAGAAGGCACCCACAAGAAAGTTGAGCACATCATTGATCTAATATACAACCCTCGAAGAAAGAATAAGGAGACTGCGATGCCACTATCAAACAGGAATAATCGACCTGACAGGAAACATAAAGTCTTAACAGAAGAAGAAACCCTATCCCTACTCCGGGGATATGAGGCGACGGAACATAGGAGAGGGGAGGAAATCAATACAGTCTGGATCAATACAAATAGCACATCTAGACCGAATGAAAGGAAACCCAACATTAATAACTTACAACAAGTCCAGATAATCACAGAACCGCAAAATCTGAACCCAAACAATGCTGGGAAGACACTGAAATGCCTTCTGATCTACTGTAGGTCCGCAGCCAAACACGCATCAGACATAGCTGACCGCATCATTAACCAGGAAATTGATATGACAATCCTCACGGAAACATGGCTATCGGAATCATCATCTCCGGTCATGGACCTACTAGTGCCCCCCCTCTATAGCATTGTGAGACTGGATAGACAAAAAAAGTCAGGGGGTGGTATAGCCTGCATCCACCGTTCGGACATAGAAGTAAGCCAAATACAATCAGAACCACTCAAATCCTGCGAATACCTGGGTCTCAATGTAAGATCGGCTAACAACCAAACCCGCATCCTGCATGCAAATTATCACCCAACAGATAACAATATATCCTTCATAGAACAACTAATGGAGATCATCACCGCAAATGCTAACTCCGACGCAAATAATATATTCCTAGGGGATTTTAATCTACACTGGAACGACAACAATTACAAACAGGTCAACATTATTAAAGACTACCAGGCCGAGCTACACCTCTCCCAAGTATGCACATAGTCAACTCATGCGAAAGGAGCTACATTGGATTGAATCATTAAAAAAAGAGAACACTTCAGTCCTATCAATAGAAAAGTGCGACTGGTCTGATCACCATGCCATAGCCTTTCTGATTCCCACATGGAAAAAGAACAAGCATGCGCAACTGGATAAAGTAAAAAAATGGATACGGGACACTAAAGAACCGAACATTGAACTACTAATAGAAAGCTGAGAGAAGGAACTATATCCACCTAACAACTTAAAGAACGTGAATGATCTAACGGACCACTACAATACTTCAATACCGGATATAGTTAACACCACTATGCCTCTGAAACTGAAAAGAGTTACAGAGAAGGATAAAAATCCATGATTTTACGGGTCACTGAATGAGGAAAGAAGGAAACTGAGACAACCAGAGAGAAAATGGAGACAACACCCCTCATCTCCTGAACTGAAATCCCTCAGAAAAAACAGAAAAGAATACAATAAGAAGATCCTCAATTCCAAAAAGGAATTTATTAGATAAAAAATAGACCCCGTAAACTATTCGAAATGTCAAAACAACAATCCAACAAGTTGGCCAAATCGGCCCATGAAACCACAAAAATACACTTGTAGCAACATCTTGATGGTCGAGAGAGCACCTTGGGTGGGTCCCAATAGAAAAGCATTGCAGGGGGATTGTGTTGTAGTGACTTTTGAGGATCCCCGAACCGTGGAGTACATTTGCATGGGGAAACCTGGTCCTAATGGCACCTCGGTCGTGGCTAGACCATTGTCCTACTTTTACACGCCTGGGGAGCAGTTGGATAATGGCTGGGGTTGGATGAGGGACACAAATCATGTCTGGGGAGGAAGGAGGCACGAGGTCCGCAGGGACTTGAATCGTTTTACCCAAGGTGGAGATGGGGCGGAAGGATGGAATCTGATACAGCGCGGAGGAGGGAGACCCAAGTACGGTGGTATTCAGTGTAGTGGTGAATGGTATGGTCCTCAATTTATTCCACCTCTTATCCCTTACCACAATCGGTACGGTGCACTGGAGGATGTCGATTGACTCCTGGAATCCCCAGAAGTCTCCCGGCCATCTATTATTCCAACTACGATCACGGAAAACTTAGCCAGCAGCCCACATAGGTCAAACGTGGACTGTGGTAACCTACCTCTAGTGCCCTCTGCTCTGGTAAGTGGGGACGATAATCCCAAGTCCCGGGGTATTTACCACACCTCGTGTGTGAGAAATGAGGTGGACTACTCTGCCCCGTTTGATACTAGTAATTTAGGGAATAATGAATTTATAGCTTCGGTTAATCCCAGCATTCCGATTCCCGCTGTTGGTCATGGCAATGAACCTGTCACATTATATACCAACGACCAGAGTAGCCATTTGAGTGTCATCTCCTGGAATGTCGCAGGTCTTGGGAATAAAACAGCACTTCCCGATTGAAACGAACTAATTGGAAGGTATGACCTGTGTATCTTCCAAGAAACATGGCGTCTGGAACCGGCGTATAAGCCTGGCTATTCCACTTTCCATGTCCCAGCTATTTCCTCTGGACGGGGCGGCCCTTCTGGCGGTTTGCTCGTCTGGGTTACAGCCTCTTTAAATTGTAGGATCACACACTCTCCTAACACCTCCAACGATATGATGAGGCTAACGATCAGGGTTCTCCAAGCCCCAGTGACTCTGGAAGTCTTTAATATCTGAGGTATACCGGGGGGCGGTAAATCCCCAACCATTGCCTTACTTGCAGACTCACTCTGTAATTGTTCCCCAGATATTTTACCGTTAATTGCTGGCGACTTCAATTGCACCTTTGAACCATTGGCCGCTGATGGCGCAACAGGTTTATTTGAGGAAGATGCGAGATGGGGAATCCCGCAATTGACGATTGTGCCAATCAAAAAATGGACACCTGTCATTATCCAAATGAATGCCTTGGTGATGGAGCACGCTCTGGTAGCAGTGAATGGGCGCACGCCTTCTGATTTCTCTGGTGCTTGTACCTACAATAGGGTTAGTTGCCCTAGTAGAATAGATTACATTTTGGTTGATAGGAGACTGTGGAGATATGTGTCAGATATGGTAGTCATTCCATCTATGCATAGTGACCATAACCCACTGTCCCTTAGTTTGTGCAACCTGAGAACTGTGGGAAATTCCCTGCCAACCAAAAGTCCAACAATGGCGACTAGAGAATTATTACCCTCGAAATGAATAAGATTCATTAAATGGCACAGATTTGCCTTTAATGATCAAAAGACAAATGCCTTAGGGGAGATCGTATGAGATCAGACCGAGAAGCTTTTTGAACTCTGTACTGATGATCCAGGCTCTGCCCAGGCTAACACGGTATACGTGGAGACAATTGACAGGATGGCCGCTCTCTTCCATGATGGATGTGGGGTAAGCCAAATGAAGCGTAGGAAGCCCACTGCTAGGTGGTTTAACCACGAATGCAGAGGGGCCAAGTCTAAACTGATTTGTGCCATTAAAACCCGAGAACCAACTGAGGTTTGTCTAGCCCGAGCTGTATACATACGTGCACTATTAGTGGCAAAGAGGGCTTGGGATGACTCCCACTGGGAAGAGTTAAAATTGGCTAGTCAGAATAGGAATGGTGAACGATTCTGGGCTCTAGTAAGAAAAACTAATGATGATGGCCTAGATCCATTACCCAATTATATCACGAGCAGGGAATGGTTTGACCACTTCAGGAAACTGTATGCCGGGGTAGGGGTCCCCGAGAATAGCGAACTGATAGCAGAATGTATATTACCCCCGTATGATACAACTGTAGTTACAGATCCTATAGGGCAGTCCGAAGTTGAGTCTGCGATCAGCAAAATTGTCCCAGGCAAGGCACCGGGCCATGATGGCATTCCCGGTGATCTGTTCCGCTCCAGCCCCAAGCAATAGGCCAAGTTTTTCTGCCTCTTGACTAATGCCCTCCTCCTTGGATCTCCAGTCCCAAGTTCATGGAAGGGGGCTGAAGTGATTCCTATTTACAAGAAGGGGCCAAGGGGTGACCCTGCCAACTATCGTCCGATCAGCTTGATCGATGCTGGTCAGAAGGTGATATGCAGAGTCCTCCTGGAGAGGATCCTCTCTTGGGCAGAGGAGAACAACATTATCTCCCCCTTCCAGGCAGGTTTTCGGGCTTGTACAAGCACTGTAGACCAGGCTTTCAGGCTGTTACTACTTCATTGGAAGACAGTCTCGATCGGTAAGGGCAGTCTGTACCTGGCCTTTATCGATTTGAAGACCGCATTTGACTTGGTCCCACGGGGGCGTCTGTGGACGGTTCTTCAAGAGATGGGGTTTCCTTTGCCCATTCTGAACTTATTGGCCCGCATGCACGATGGAACGTATGCATGCATTCGGTGGGGCACGCAGGAGCAGAAAACTGCAAAAATCACGGTGAACAGAGGTGTCCGCCAAGGATGCTTCTTGGCGCCGACTCTCTTTTCTTTATTTGTCAATGGGGTGGTCTCTTTTCTATTCGATATTAATGCTGATGCCCCTAGTCTGGCCGGTGTGAAAGTTCCGGCCGTGCTTTTCGCCAATGATACGTTACTAGTCTCCAAAACGCCCATGGGGCTCTAAAAATTGCTGGATCGGTTCTGTGTCTTTTGTAATTTAAGGGGCTTGGTCATTAACACCACGAAAACCAAGCTCTTTTATTTCAACCCCAGTAGGAAAGCTAATCACCTGCTCACACTTAATGAAGAACCATTGGAGCGGGTTAAAATGTTTGACTACCTTGGGATTAGGATATCCGACCAACTTAAATGGAACTCTCACATTGAAAAAATGGCTTTAAACCATAAACGGGTTGTGGGCGTTATAGGCAGGGAGCATAGATCTTCAGTATCAAGACCCATAGCTCCCGCTCTGGAGATTTATTCAGCAAAAGCAGTAGGCAGTGCACTGTATGGAGCAGAGCTCTGGGGATTTAGTAATGTTGATTCCCTTGTAATGTCCGAGAACAAATTTTATAAGGAGCTTTTATCTGTCCCTAGGAGTACCCCAAGCAAACCCATACAATACGATCTTGGTCGCAGATCTATCAAAGATCTTATAATTCTGCGGCTGCTTCTTTATTGGGCCCGCCTGTGGCGCACCAGAGCTAAAGAGCTACGCTGACGGCCTTAAAGAAGTTATGAATTTGCAGGGGTCTTACAAAATTGCTTGGATCTCCAAAGTGAAGGAGCTCCTAATGGCCATTGGCCTATGGGCTGTATGGGAATACGGTGCATCAATTTCAAAACTGGAGATCAAGCGGGCATACTGGGTGTGGGTCGACGCCCAGGATTCCAGAGCGGATAATCTAGGTAGACTCACAGACGAGTTCCGTCTGCATAAGACAGTACCCTTGCTTGAACCCTATATGGATTTCATCAGAAAACCTGAAGATAGGGCATTATATATCCAGTTTAGAACGGGAACACTACCAGTCCGAGATCGCACCTCTAAATGGAAACCCCCCCATCAGACACCTGCCACCTGCCCACACTGTAGCGCTGAACTGGAAACCATCCCGCATGTCTTTTTTGTCTGCAGTGCCTACAATAAGCCTAGATCTAAATGGCTAAAACCAGTCTGTCGGCTACTCAAGACTAGAGGCTATGCACCAGCATTAAGAATCTTACAATCTGACCCTAATACTGTACTGGCCTGTGGGGTAGCTAAATTTCCTAGCTGGGCATGGGTGATTAGACTTAAAGCTATGCGATGAATTTTTCTCTTGCGGTCTCCTGTTATTTTCCTTTTTAACTAACTCAAAGCTGTAAATGGTTTAATGCTGTTTTATGGTGCTTTTTAATTATTTATTAAGTGTTTTAATTAATAACATGAATTGTATTTTTATTGTTGTGTGCTTTTATGATATTTCTATATCGAATAAAGCTTTGATACAATTCGCAAAAATACAACTAAGCTGCAATGAATTCTAAACATTCTTCACCGACAAATCCAACAAGTTGGAAAGTGAGCTCAGGAGTGCAGCGGATAACTTAGACAGCCAAAGACCCACAATGAGCAAAACCTACTCTACCAACTCAATAATTAAGGAGGATAGGGCAAAAAATAAGGCACATTGGGATACGTTCAAGTTGATGGACCAGTATAACATCGCCAAAACGCTACTAGATATCAAACCTAATAACCACTATAACGACCCTCTCCCAGCAAAATGCTTCAAAGAAATCAGCCATATCGTGATTCCAATTTAGACAAGAATTATTAACGCCTCTCTCTCACAAGGGATACCACCAGAAAGCCTAAAAAGTGGGGAAGTCGTCCCCATTATCAAAAAACCGTCAGCGGACCCGGCTGATCCGAATAACTTTCGACCGGGAACCAACATTCCTGTACTTGCCACACTAAAAGAGAAATGTGTGCAAAAACAACTTAGCGAACACATAGACAAATTCTCCCTACTGGATGACTGTCAATCAGGTTTCAGAACAGGACAAAGCATGGAAACAGCAATTCTACATATAGTCAATGATGCCCTTCAGGCCCTAGACCAAAATAGATCTTGTCTACTCATCCTCCTAGACCTGTCATCTGCATTTGACATGGTAAATCATGCAAAATTACTGAACAGGCTCCAGGACAGGATGGGAATTTCGGGTAATGTGCTGAATTGGTTTGAATCCTTCCTCAAAAATAGAACGCAAAGAATCCTGGTCAACCAAGCTCTGTCACCTTCATGCTCTAATACGATTGGAGTCCCATAAGGATCTACATTATCTCCATTATTGTTTAACCTGTATGTTTAACCGCTGACGGAAGTTCTTCAAAAGTCCAAAATATCCTTTCATATGTACGCGGACGACACTCATATATACATCAAGATCGCGTCTCTAGAATACATCAGGTTAATGAACGAGGCCTTACATTTGACATTTCATTGGTTAACAATCAATCATCTGAAGCTAAACACTCAGAAAACAGAATTCCTACTAATTTCTCCACAAAAGAACCACACAGAGGTCAAGGAATGGTCTAAAATGATCACGGCACTTAACTGCACCCCTACTTTAATTGAATTGGCTAAATCACTAGGAATCACACTCGACGAGAACCTTGATAGGAAAGCCTACATCAAAGCAATGGCTAAAAGAGCCCGTTTTCACTTGAACTACATTAGAAAAGTGAAACCCTTCTTCACTTTAACTACATTAGAAAAGTGAAACCCTTCATCTATCAAGCAGGTCTCAAACTAGCAGTCCAATCATTGGTCATCTCGAGGATTGAATATAGTTGCACTACTTTAGCAGGTCTTTCTTAAATATCCACAGCACCACTAAAAGCATACCTCAACACAGCTGCAAGAATTATCAACTGTTAACATATAGACTACAATAGGTACAAGGATTTTATTATGTAGTAAATCACAAAAATTAGAACAAGAATATCAGAACACAGACTTGTAGTAGGGCACAGTCCTATACCATACTTAGGAGGAAAGTACTGGGGAAGGAACACATACAACATAAACACGTTTCCAGGCAAAGACTGAGCAAAGTTGGCCACTTTTAAATCAGTGTGTCAATTTGAAGTATTGCCAAAGTGCGAAGCACAACAAAATTATACACAATGGTAAGTTGTGGAGACAGTAGAAGAAGTCAACGTTTCGATCCCTTGCTCTAAATAAATTGGGATCATCATCAGGACTGACAATATTAACATTTGCCTGGTATTTATCAGTTAAAACCGCCCGTTGTAAAGGCAGTTTTGTTCCGGCTGGGTCTATGATTACAAGGAGCCGGGCGTCTGCTTATGTAAAAAAAGCCGTAATGGTTTCAGATGGGTTTCTGCCCAGGCACTTCTGTATGGTATAGGACTGTGCCCTACTACAAGCCTATGTTCTGATATTCTTGTTCTCATTTTTGTGATTTACTACATAATAAAATCCTTGTCTGGCTGGACATAGGAGGAATATAGCTACCTATTGTGGTCTATATGTTATTACTTTCTTGATCTTTCAAGTGCTAAGGACCCTTGTTCTTTGTAATATATGACACCCGTGGTCCTTAGCCGATTGTTCAGGTTCCTTTGTTTTATTGAAAAGGGCAAGAATTATCAACGGCTCAAGAAAGTTTGACCATATCTCTCCACATCTGAAAGTATTAAACTGGCTACAGTATGAAGCCAGAATTCAACTAAAAGTGGCATGCATCACACACAAAGCGCTTCACTACAATACACCAATATACCTTGCCCAGCAATATCTGAAGGTTATAGACCAGCTAGGAGTGTCAAGGAGCTGGTTCTGAGACCACTCTTTTTCAAGAAGAAGAGAAGCTACGATAGAGCCTTCTCAGGAGCAGCAACCAGAATTTGGAACTCTCTTCCCCCAAACATTAGAAAAATAACAAACACAGCAACTTTTAAGAGTGAAACGAAAATATTTCTAATGAGCAAGATCCTCCCATAGACAAGATGGCCCAGCTTTAGTACCATTTCATAGTCCTGACCAAAATCTTTTACTCTAGGGTAGTGAAAAGAAGGTCGCTGGCTGAGTTGCACATACGCGAGGGCAGTACGACAGGTATCTAGACCCTGAGTGGAGAAGATGGTTTATAAAGGAAATATCAACTAAAATTCATTTGCACTGAGGCGTTTTCTGAATCTACCTCTATACAAATTCCTGGACACAGATGTAGTAGAATTTAAAATGCTAAGGAAAGTTCATTTGAAACTTATTGCAAGGAAGAAGTCGAATCTTCCAACATAATGAGTTGTATCACATATCTGACTCTTGCACTGCATAATTGTGTTAACCCTGTAATTTGTTTGATCGTGTTGTTTGTATTCTTAGTATACCATTTAACTGGGTATAGTTACACTATACTAAACTTGTCTCTATTCTACCTCATGCAATGTAAAGCGCTGTGATACCCAAGGGTCTTGTTCGTGCTATACAAAACTCTTTAAATAAATACATTTTTTTTTAAAATGCTTACTAATCGAAAAATCCCTTGTTGGGCAGAGAGGAGGAGTGCTCTCTCTTTGACTTTCAGATGTCATACTCGTGGAACCTTTGAAGGAGAGTTTGCAGGCTTTCAACATTTAGAACCCTCCTGGGGCCTAGGCGCTAGGATATCTGCCAAGTGAACGTGGCCATAGCTTTGAGCATTGAGAATCCACCTGGGGCATAGCTGCTCATAAATCTGCAGAATGAGTGAGGTCAGTCTGGCTCCTTTGTGCTGTGCAGAAGCGCATTCCTTTTGGAAAAATCAAAGTTTCATCTTAGAGATTTTGACATTCATTTTATCTGTTCAAGTATGGAAGGAGTGCATTTGTCTTTCTTGGTAGTGATAGTTGTTAACTGCATTCAGTTTCAAAAGTTTAAAGACTGTGTACCAGCAATTAACTCTTCTGAAAAAACTAAGGCTCATATTGTCAATTAAAAAACTCGAGAAAAGTTATTGTGTGTCACGGCAGAAACCTCTTGCGCCACCATCAATGCGCAGCATTTACAGTGTGGCGCACCATGGCGCAAGAATAGACAGATGCGTGTTGCAAATGTTGCCGTAAACGTGCTGCAGTGCTGGAGTTGTGTCGCAAGCGCGACGCAACTCCAGCACTGCAGGGGGGCGTCTTATACTAGCTATGCTGCCTCACTCCTTAAGCCTGCTACAAGCAGGCGTAAGGTTTTGACGCAGCGGGGTCGAAAAAGTGATAGAGTGCAATCTTGTAGATTTCACTCAGCCACTATTCTGAGGAGTTCCTGAACCAGAACGCCCCCCCTTGTGCCAGAATGCCCACATGGAACATGACGGAGGTTTCATGTGGTGCAGGGCTTTACAACGTGACACATCTCCCTAGATGCATCACATTGTAAATACCGCGGAGCACGACGCTGGCTTTGCGCCGCCGCTGTGTCACAGAAGTGATGCAACGGCGGTGCAAAAGTGGCGTGCAGGGCTTGTAAATCTGCCCCTAATTGTTTTACTAAAATGATCTCCATGACTCACTCAGTTGCATTGGCAAATACAAACTCAGATATAAGTATCTTTGACGTGTCTTTTCAAATTACCAAGCACAGCAGAAAAGCACATCCCAGGTGAACTACAGCAGCATTACTGAAGCAGCAAGCACTGAGGAAAAGTGCAGTTGTTTTTGAGTTTAAAAGGCACTATGAATCGAAGTGCTGATATAAGCACAGTGGTGAGAAGAATTTAAGGCAAAGTTATTTGATAACACAGAGGAAAGCATATTCAATTTGAGAAGATAATCACAAAATGTATTCATAGCAAGAAGGTTCAAGCTATGTGTATTTCTTTAATGAGAGAAACATTGTGGACAAAAGAACGGTCGAATCAAGGCTTTCCTTCTCTCTCGGGGTTTCCCGAAAGATGTAGGATCATATCCAGTGACAGCCTATTTCCTTTTGGAAGAAAGGATCCTCAAGAAATGTACTGAGTGGAGTGGTGTGGCTCACTGGTTAGAGGCGGCAGACCCGGAAGCAGAGAACGCCCCGGGACCAGGGTTCAATTCCCGACGCGGCAGGATCGTGGACCAGGGTCAGCGGACTCGATAATTCTCGCCTCGGTGCCTACTATAACCAGGGATCACACTCGGCAACTCTGGGCATTAGCTAGCCTCATCTCTACAACAGCCCCCCACATTCGCCAGGGATACCTGGTTTCACCTTGGCGATACCCACTAGGGACCATCTCACAGGGATAGCCAGGACGGGTTCCCCAGCGGTCTACAGCGCCACAACGCCTCAGGGCAGCAGTGCGCTTTACAAGACACATACATTTACTGAAGATACCAGTGGTATTACAAGTACACACATTTTAGATGATCTTTGAATTCGAGACATACACATACTGCGCAAATTTTCCTTATATTTGTTATTTTAGATATCCTTCCCAGCAGTCTCTTTTCAGACCTTTCTAGTTGTATTAATTTTTTATGCATATGACCTGATTTTTTCCAGTTTATTCACATTTTAGATGGTTTGAGTGAATTCCCAAAGGATTGTATGCGTACACAAAAGAATGCTACAGGTGCAACCTAATACGTACTTTTACATGCATTTCTGATTCAGTGCCAGAGTTCAAAAAGAAATTTATAGTAGCCACATTTACCAAAAGAATCAGAATAAAAGAGCTAGATCACAAGAATAGGACGAAACCTTTTACACCCTCACATCATTGTAGAAAAGACAGAATTAGGTTCCTTTTAGGAATGGGTAAGTCAAGTTGCTATTCACCGGGTTTGAATCCCTTGTTAAAGAAAGAAATTAGGGTGAGTGTGAAAAAAGGTAGCTTCTTGTTAGGTGTGCAGATTATTTCTTACTCTTAAAGTATATATATTTTTTTTACAATTTTATGATCTGAAATAAGGTTGACTCAGGTCTTTCAATGAAATACAAAACCATCACCTACCTGCTTCAGATTTTCACACCTCAATTAGAGACACATGTTCAAGTAGTGGCTGCTTTTTATGTATAAATGAACATAATTTGGGTGCAGGGTGTCAGCCTTCCAATTTATGGGTCGATATTCTCATTCATATTTTATTTCCCCCCTGCACAGTCTATATCACAAGCCAGCAGGTGAGCCGACTTCAGCTACTGATCAGTTATTCAGTCATTCACTTTTTATTATGGGCACAGTATTTAGGAGGCTGTAGTGGGTGGGTTGGTGGAGAGACAGAATATCTGCGCCTAAATATCGAATTGCTTGAATATCCAGTGAAGAATATCGATGGTGTAAAATAACGAGGTACGTTTTTTCATTGTTAAAAATATCGATTTTTGGGTTACGCAGAAATATCGATTTTATAAACATCGATGGCAAATATTTAGTAGTAAATATCGATTTTGTTTGTTTTTGTTTAATGTGTATTTTTTTATTAATTTTTATTAGGTATTTTATATAATGTAATACTTTTTTATGTCATAATGTTTGTTTTCATTGTTTTTTATTTATTTTTTAGGAGCGGGGGACTGGGTTTATAGGGGATAAATAGTGTAGAATTTAAATGCTTTTCAAATTTTTCAAAAAATTAAGGTACAAGAGAATTTAAATGCTTTTCAAATTTTTCTAAAATTTAGTAGCAGGATGCTGGGTTTATAGGGGATAAGGGTAGGGAATAATGTTAAAATATTCATTTAAAATGTGTTATATTTTTTTATTTTATGTAAAAATAAATTGTTGCAGCATGTTGTGTTTATAGGGGATAAGGGGGGAGTATTTTGAGAATGCTGGTTTAAAAGATTTTTGAATTCCAATTTTTTTAAAATATATAAAGAATTAAAAAAAATTAAATATTTACATTTTTTTTTAAATTTCTCTGTTGCTAATATTTTGATGTAAAGTGTGTAAAATATTTTAGAAATATTTTATTAATTAAAGAAATATATGTGTTTATTTTTTACATTTATTTAAAAGACATATTTTAAAATGATTTTTAGTTGAAAAACTGAAAAAATTGGATAATTTAGAATTTTATAATATTTAAAAAATGTGTGAGTTTGATATTTTTTACGTTTGTGAGAAGGGGTGTCACATTTTTTGTTATCATTTTTAAAATAATTATGAATAATTTTTCATTTTACATATTTAACATTTTTGTGACAAACTTCTTTTTTTAAAGTGTTACATTTCGAAATGTGTTAAACAAATGTTATTTTTTATTTAAAAAATCTGGTTTAAATTATTTATTATTTTTCTATATTTGTAATTAGTATATTGAGTTGTATTTTTTTTGTTTTGTATTTGGACTATTACTTTTTGGGGCATTTATTATCCAACACTTTCGTTGAGGTCTGTTGGTTTTGGAATTGGACTAGTAATTTTCTGGGGTTTATTTTTCAGCACTTTACCTGAGTTTAGTTAGTTTTGGAGTTGGAATTGTAATTGTTTTATTATTAAATTATTATTAAAAAATTTTATAGAGCGCGTAGTCACCCTGAGGTATCCCAGCGCTGACGAACCCTACACCAGTGGGGGCTGGGGGGTGGAAAAAGGGGGGATAGTAGTTTTAACAGAGGCAGTTTTTAAGGCGAAACAAATGTTTAAGTCGGGGTGGTTAGAATTTTAAGGAAACAGGTATGTTTTGAGTCGTTTTCTGAATCTTAGGTAGTTCGATTCTTTCCGCAGGTCTCGAGGAAGGGCATTCCATAGACGCGCTGTGTGGATCGAGAAACGTCAACCACCCGTGCGGGCTTTCTTGAATCTAGGGACGGCGATAAGGGACTCCATGTCCGATCGAAGAGATCTAGGGGCTTTGTAGGGTTGTATGAATTTCCTCAGAATCGGTGGGCCCTGATTCTGCAGTAGCCTATGGGCCAGGCTTAAGGCTTTGAATGTTACTCGTTCCCTCACTGGGAGCCAGTGGAGGAGTTTCAGGGCAGGTTTGGCTGAGGCTCTGGCAGGAGTATGCGCGAGGATCCGGGCGGCCGCATTTTGGATTTTCTGCAGTTTGTTTAGGGTTGCTTCGGGAGCGCCCGAAGTTTTGACTGTATTATCCAGCACTTTCCCTGAGTTTAGTTGATGTTGAAGTTGGAATAGTAATTTTTGAGGGTTTATTATCAAGCACTTTCCACAAGTTTAGTGGGTTTTGGAGTTTGAATAGTACACTTGGCAGAAGTCTAAAAGCTCCCTGTATTCTTAATTGCAGCAAGTACGTGGGTGGAGTGGATTAAACCAACCTAATATTTGTACCATATAATGCAAGTTGTAAATCTTGCACATGGTATAAGAGTTTGGCCACTCAACTGATTTATTTGGCGCAATGCACATGCTTTCAATGGGCAGACCACTCCTGGAAATGGCCCTTTTTATAGGGTTATCCCCAAACTTTTTCCTTCTTCTTCCTATTTTTTCCTGACCTGTTGTTGTTGGTTTTAGGACTCTGGGCACTTTACCACTGCTAATCAGTGCTAAAGTGCCTTTGTGCTCTGTGTAAATTGTTATTATGATTGGTACTCCCTGATTGGCATATTTTGATTTACTGGTCAGTCCCTAGTAAAGTGCACTGGGTGTGCCGGGGCCGGTAAATCAAATACTACTAGTGGGCCTGCAGCACTGATTGTGCCACCCACATGAGTAGCCCTGAAAAGATGTTTCAGGTCTGCCACTGCAGTGCCTGTGCGCAGTTTTCTAACTGCCAAGTCGATTTGAAGAAAATCTAGGCATTGACTACCTAAAATACGTAACATGTCAGCACATCAAAAAGAGCACAGAGGAATAAGGGATTTTTTCCTACATTGATGAATTATATGATTAATGATTCCGTGCTCTATACATAGATATTTTTTTTTAAATCTATGAAATTGATTTATTTGCTGTATAATTTGCACTTAAGGTCACAATTGGTTTATTGTGTTTTTGTATATATTTGTGTGTACTGTGATGTAGTATGTATAGTATGTGTAACGTAACTGAATGTAAATTAATTTTTTGAAAGTATTTTTGTAATATATGTAAATTGTGCACTAGTTTTCCTTTTCACAGACAAAACACTTAATGAAAAAATAGAAACAAGACCTCAAAAAAAAGGTATAAATAAAATACAGGTACAAAAACAGAAATGTGTTTGGCGTATAAGCATTACTTATAAAAGATTGTAAGAAGTAGAGATTCAGGCAAACTATTTCTTGTAACATTTCACAAGCATATCTTCACATAGGGATATGATAGAAAAATAAAGTTTTGGCTCTCTGAACTCAGATTTTAATAACACATATTTTACTAAAGATGGTTTTTAAATTGTGTGTTTGAAAATTCCACTTTTCGAAACCAGCCATTTTTTGTTTAACCATTCTATGTGCCTCTGCCTATCTGAGTATCGACTGTCTGGTTTTCTAAGGACTTTTGAAAGCCATTTTTCTTAATACTTGTATGTTGGATTTTTGTTGTTTTGTTCTTGTTAAGTTTAGATAAAGATACTTTATTTTTTTCTATACCGGTGTGGTGTCCATTTGTGGTGTTATCACTGTCTTATTGTGAGTGTTGGTTCAAAAACTTTACACATTGCCTTTGAGATAAGCCTGTCTTCTCATGCCAAGCTACCAAGGGGGTGAGCATGGGTTATCTAAAGTGTGTATCCCCCTTACCCTGACTAGAAGCAATGGTCCCTATTTGCCCTATTTGGACAAAGGTACAACTAGAAACCCCCATTTCTAACAACCACCACAAGAAGACTGATGTCCTAAATTGACTAATTGGTTTTCTGTTATTGAAAGCCTCACTGCTATAGAAGCAGCAGCCTCTATTTCCTCTCTTATGGAGGACATTGAAAGGCCGAATTATTGATACTTTGATGACCGCTGTCCTACAACAGAGCAAAAGAGTCACCAAGATTGCTGATGCAGGATTTATGCTTGGCAAGGAAAGAGGTGGTAGCGTAGATATTAAAGTCCCCTGTGTACATCTCAGCCTGGACTGTGTTTGCCAACAAGCTTCTCTTTGTGCGAAACAAAGGTGTAGTTCTGGGAAACTAACTGAAGTAGAGTACATAGATTAGGAGTTGCTATGTGACCCAAATAAATGTACATGGATACATACCCTTTCATGGACCATTAATTTAGTAGCTGTGTAGCCTGGGAAATTTGTCAATTCTCGAATGCAAGATTAGTTTGTCTAAATTAGATTTGAGCTACCATGTATTTACTGACTCCAGTACAGAAGCACACAATATACTTGCTTTTAGCCACTTTCCCCATTAACAATGAGGCAGAAATTCTATCCAGCTTAAGTGCATTTCAGTAAATGCACTCTACATATTAAACAGGACATGTGCTATGTTTTAACAGAGTACCCTGTCCACCAAATTCTAAAGTCCTTAGTCTTCCAGAAGTGTTTTTTTCAAACATTTAGTAGAGTCTGTACCAGAATGTTTAGGATCATTTTCAGAGGCAGATTTGCTGACACAGTTTGAGAAACGGGCCACAAATGCATCATCGGGCAACTACAAGTTACTTACTCAAATTAGAAGGAATTCGCTTTCGTGCAGTGGGTATGCTGAAAGTGCATGTACGTCTAGTCTTCCTGAGCTTAAGCAGGCTGCCTCAAGGAGGTGTTAGGAAAGGTGAACGTGGCACCCTCACGTTATTCAGACTCCCTTTGAGAGACAGACAAGAAACAGACATGAACAGGTAGCCAAATGTCAGCCTAGGTTTTCTATGAATCGAAATCATGTAGGAAGAAGACAGCTGAACAAGGTAGGATTGACATACAGATCACTGTACCCTCTACTTGTCACATGTCATACGTGTAATCTCTTTGCCACAGTCACCCTCCATCAAAACATGGCGTATAGTCTGCCCGCTATGTAACTAGTGCCTTTCAGTCAATACACGGCGCAAAACGGTGGACATGACATGAGCCATGTGCTGACTTAGTACCTTATTCACATAACCCTAAGGCCCTTATCCTTTACGGAAGTGTTCCTTAGGGAATTTAGGTGAGTCTTCCCCAGATAGTTAAGTCCCTTTTTTAAATTTACATTTGGTCCCAGAGACTGAGGATGGTCCAGAAATACATCCCCAGCCAACCCCAACTTACTGCCACAGACTAGAAGGATTCAGTACATTGAGTGCTCTGAGGACCATAAAACGAAAGTATTTCTGACCCTAATATGGATTCCAAGGTGAGGCTTTATTAATGGTGCACTTGGCACCTGCGCAGTATCCGGACCGGAGGTGAGATGGAAGTGATCACTTAATCAATCCATAACCTATGTTTGTTTTCATATGGATCTTGTGACGGTAGGTGTCATGGTCAGAAGTCAAACTATGGTCAAGGTACTAACCCAACAATAGGTGGCAATATGTGTGTAGTGGCAATTGTGTGGCTGTTGGCTGGCGGAATGTGTGTTTTGTTTTGCCAGAGGTGTACTTCTATAGTAAGTGGCCGTTGTGTGGCAGTGTGTTTGATGTTTCAGTCTTGTTGGCTTATGGGGTGGTTGGACCTTGACTGGTGGCAATTTGTTGATGTGAGTGTTGTGTGTGTTGGGTCCGTGGTAGGTGGTATGAACGGCTTTGTGTGGCACACATGAAAAGAGTGTGAATGGACCATAAAGTAGTTGGCGGCTTGACCCAAACAATATGAATTTGTGCTTGTGTTAGGGATAGACTTGAGTTAGACTTGAGTTAGGGAATGTAAATTAATATACCCTCACATTTTTGTAGACTTAACACCTAGTGGTTTAGGGTGCTGTAATATGTTATGTTATATGTTATGTTATATTTAGATTTGTATCGCGCACTGTTAGTCAAGACTGCCTGGCGCGTAGGGGAACAACATGCGTGTAAGACAGACAAGGTAGCTAGGCCGCTTGTTGGAAAAGATGCGTTTTGAGTAATTTTTTGAAACTATTCAAGTTCGTAGTGTATCTGAGTAGGTCAGGTAAATCATTCCACATGGTGGCCGCTCTAACCGCCAGGGAATGACCCCCAAGGCGCACCCTCTTGAATCTGGGGACCACTAGACGTCGGAGCGTAGCTGAACGAAGCTCACAAGTTGGCTGGTAGAATGTGAATCTGGCCCTCAGGTAGGATGGACAGGGGCCATGTAAGGCTTTGTGAGTCAGTACCAGAGCCTTAAAACGCACTCTTTGGGCCACGGGAAGCCAGTGATGCTCACGCAGCTGTTTACGAACACTTAACCTTCTAGGTATATCAAAGAGGAATCTCACTGCCGCGTTCTGAACTACTTGCAGTTTGCGAATCAGAAAGTCAGGGGCGCCGATGTATAGGGAATTTGAATAGTCCAGGCGTGAGAGAATTAGTGCCCTGGCTACTGCCTCCTTAGCAACTTGTGGGAGAAGGGGAAACAACTTCCTGAGGGTCGCCAGGGTGCCAAAGCATGTTCCCGCCAACCTCATGATTTGATCGCAAAAGCACAGATCCGCACCAAACCAGAACCCCAGGTTTTTTGCTATCCCGCAATCTCCCTTAGGACAAGGTGTATCTTTAGGCCAGAGTGAATCCTTAAAGTCCACCGGGAATTGTCCGTACAAGAGAATCTCGGACTTATCCTCGTTGCACTTAAGGCTGGCCTGGGCCAGCCAGGCAAAGACAGCGGGCAGGCACTGTTGGGTTCCGACCGTACCAAAGTCTCTGCTTTCCCAGGTGAAGAGAAGTTGGGTGTCATCGGCATAGGCCATTATTTTGGCACCCAAACTTTCTGCCAGATAAATAAGGGGGGTCATGTAAACATTAAAAAGCAGAGGGCTCAAAGTCGACCCCTGCGGGACACCTGTTTCCACTAAAATGTTTGAAGAGTGGTGAGGAGGCATCCATACTTGCTGGAAGCAGTCCGTAAGAAATGACTTAACCCAGCATAAAGCCGTGCCCGAGATGCTAATATCAGACAGCCTGGAGAGTAGCTGGATGTGGGGTACCGTGTCGAACGCGGCAGAGAGGTCCTATAAAATTAGAGCCGCCCTGCCGCCCCCATCCAGACATACCCTGATGGCCTCGGTAACTTCCACAAGTTCCGTCTCCGTGCTAAACGAAGTTCGGAAGCCAGATTGGGCGGCATGTAACACCCCCGAAGACTCCACGAACTTCTCCAGCTGTCTGAAAACGGCCTTCTCGCAGACCTTAGCCAGAGCCGGGAGCAAGGAAATAGGACGGTAATTGGAGGGGAGAAGCGTGTCAGCCGAGGGTTTCTTAATCAAGGGGAGAAGCTTATCCTGTTTGCATTGGTGGGGCATCACACCTGATTGCAATGAATCATTGACCAAGGCCGCCACCATAGGAGCAATAACTTCCGCCACTCCCCTAAGGACCCTTGCTGGACATGGATCCACAGGGGATCCAGATTTTAATGATTTTAAGATAGCCAGCATATCTTTCGTCTCAACTGGATCAAAGGTGTTTAGGAATTGGGAAGGGTTATTACAGTCCTGGACCGCAGGGGTGGGAGAAGACCAAGCCCGGGCAGGTCGCTTAAGGCTGGCCTGAATGTTTTCAATTTTTTCTATAAAGAAAGTGGACAGCTTTTCACACCAGCCAGGAGAAGCAGGTGCCGAGGCGGTTTCTGCCACTGGGGATGTAAAGCTCCGTACTATTGCAAAGATTTCTCTGCTATTATTCTTCGCTTCGGAGATTCTAGCTGCAAAGAAATCAACTTTGGCAGACTTGATGGCTGCATAATACTCTTTTTGTGCTGCTCGGAATTCCATCTTGGCTAAGGGACAATAGTCCCGTCGCCAGTCCCATTCCTTGGACTTACAGCCAAGTTTAAAATTTTTAAATGCTCCGTATACCAGGGAGAGGAAGGGGAGTTTCTAGAACGCCGATTTCCTAGTGGTTGAGGGAGAGATTCAATAGTAGAGCTCCACCCTGTTGAAACATTTTCGACTGCTCCCTCTAAATTAGTGGCCATGGCGGGACAAGATTGCGCCAATGCAGTGTTCAGGGCTGGGATGCTAATTTTAAGGGGGGGGAGGGCCCAGATGCTCTTTTCCCGATATGCGAGGACTACCAATGTCCCAGGTAAGGCAGACCAAAAAGTGGTCCGGCCAGGTGACGGGGCGCAGAGCTTCTAGTGACAGACTGAAGTTGGAGTAGACAAGGTCTAAACAATGGCCCCCAGAATGGGTGGAGCTAAGCACCTGCTGGGATAGGATAGTAAGATCACAGAGGTCACACAGGTCCCCCACTCCAGGTGCAGAAGAGGTGTCTACATGGATGTTGAAGTCCCCCAGCATCAGAAATTTGGAGAACCTCAGTACTCTCTGTGTCACCACTTCCTCCAGAGATTTTAGAAACCTACCTGGAGGGCCAGGGGGGGCGGTAAACCAGTATTCCTCCCAATGTAAAATGTGGGGAAAAAGCAATGGAGAACTCCATAGCTTTTCCCTCAGAAATTTCCCCTGTACTCTCCTTTAATAGAGACCACTTGTCCCTAAGAATCACTGCTAAGCCCCCACCTCGGCCGGAACTGCGGTCGAGCCTGGATATCTTATACCCTCGAGGGGTCGCTAGTTCTATCACCGGTGCGCAGGATTCGTGCAACCATGTCTCTGTTATAAATAAGAGATCAAGTGCCTCATCGATGATCAATTCATAAACCTCCTCTGCATGTTTGACCACAGAGCGTGCATTGGGATGTATGACATTACAACGCATGCATTTACATCGCATGCCTTTACAACGCATTTATTACAACGCAGTCCATTACAACGCATAGTGCTTTGGGGGCTGGATAGTGAATAGTTTAATTTACTATTCCAACTCCAGTCCCCGTGGACACTAGGGAAGGTTATTGGATAGTAAATTAACCTAATCCCTATCCTAGAGCGCCCCCCAGCGCAATGCGTTGTAATAGTTTTCGTTGTAATGGTTGCGGTGTAAAGGCTCTGCGATGTAAAAGTTGCGTTGTAAGTGTTGTTCACCCGTGCATTGATGAGGGCTGCACGAATGTAGGAATGATGGTCGATGTCGGACGGAGGGGATAAGGATGGACATGACCTCCTGAATTGAACATGGAATTCAGGGCAGATTCGGGGGCATTGCGTGCTATTACTGCAGGGGCTTTTATTAAATGAGAGTAGTGACTCTCGACTATAGACAATCAGTGGGTCCCCAGAACCGACCCTCGTAGAGCCAGCATTCCTGGCCCTCTGCACTGTCGTAGCGCGGACGGGCGCAGACGGGCTTACCTTCAGCTCGCCATCGTCGCGCCCGCTGCGCCCGTCCGCTGCGCTCCCGAAAACACATGTGCCCTTTATGCTCTGCCTCCCCAGAAGCGCTAGACCGCTAACTCCGGCCTCGCTCCAGGAAAAACACAGCCCAATATGGCGCCTCGCCCTCCACACAAACGGCACAGTCAGCCGCGGTGGAACGGGGCGAGGGAGGCCACAGGAGGAGCGAAAATGTACAAAAAATGCTTTTGGCAGTATAAAAGATTAAAATAGTGCACAGAGTGGTGGGTGACAATTTTAAAAAGTAATTATGGCGCCAGCATCTAAATCATGCCTGCGCTCTCTGTAGTGACTGAACAAGCTTAGCTGGTAATAGCGAGCTCCAAGAATAAATTGCTCACACTAGCACAGAGTCCCCCCAGTGAACTTCAGGAGCTGCCACCAACCTGAGAGTTCATCGCGAGCCCTGCGCTGCTTGTCCCTTTATACTCTGCCTCCCCAGAAGCGCTAGACCGCTAACTCCGGCCTCGCTCCAGGAAAAACACAGCCCAAGATGGCGCCTCGCCCTCCTCACAAACGGCACAGTCAGCCGCGGTGGAATGGGCACAGAGTCCCCCCAGTGAACTTCAGGAGTTGCCACCAACCTGAGAGTTCAATATGCATTAATCAAATTTACCTATCAACAATTCCCTCCAAATTTCCGACTTTTTCCCATGGTTAATAACACACATTGCTCACATTTCTGTGATGGGCACTTTCAGATTCTCTGACTAGCTACAAAATTCCTACTGCTCAGTGTTTCCACTCTTATCCTTATACAAATGCTAATCCCCTTGTGTGGTTTGGCCTAGTGCATGTGACACAAACTGTCCTTAAACGCAAAGTGGAGCCCTTAGCAAATAGATAGCTGCGGTATTTCGACAGCCTCCCCGACAAGCATATCAGACCCACACATTTCTGAAAACTTGTCACCAGAGGGGGGAGGTCCAGGGGGGGTGCTCCGTGTGGATCCCACAATGTTTTCTTACCCTCAATGACCTGAAAACTTCAAACATTAGTAAAAATACATATTTTCCCTATATTTCTGTGATGGAAAACTTTTCAAAGTAGCAGGAAGCCACACAATTCCTTCCACCCAACAATACCCCACTTGTCCTGATAAAACCTCTGCCACACTTGCGTGGTTGGGCCTTGAGCTTGTGACAGAAACAGGTCAAACCAAGGTCAGTGGGAGAACCCACCCACCACAACGCCCACTGAATACCTTTGAATCAGAGTAAGGCAGCTTCTTTGCCTTACTCCATATCTACAAGGCCATGAAAGCCACCCAAAGTGGCTATGCATTATCTCGTAGATATGGTTCTGCACACTGTGCCCCAGGAGTATAATGAATTTGAAGCTCCGGCGTTGCAAATGTGCCACAAGGGGTTGTAAGAAGCCCCCAGTAATTAGTCTGGAGCCTTCATTAAACTGCAGCAGGTTAAACCATTTCGAATTTAACACAGGAAATTAGCACAATATTTATGGTGACGTGCAGATTTTGGTGCTGTAAGCATACAAATCTGCATTTTATTCCTCAAAAATGTGAAGTTAGTGCACTTTAGAGCACTGATACATGTCTTATCGGTATGTAACCGTTACAACGCAACTTTTACAATGGACTACTTTTACAATGCAACATTTACAACGCAGGATCCATTACAACGAATATTTTTACAACGCATTTTTTTACAACGCAAATACCTTTACAACGCATACCATTACAACGTAAGTATAGGTAAGTATATAATTATAGTAAAAATGTTATAGGATTGGGTTTTTGGGTACAGGGGTATTTTTAGGGTTCAGGGCTAGGTTTGGGTTTTTGGGTACAGGGGTATTTTTAGGGTTCAGGGCTAGGTTTGGGTTTTTGGGTACAGTGGTATTTTTAGGGTTCAGGGCTAGGTTTGGGTTTTGGGGTACAGGGGTATTTTTAGGGTTCAGGGCTAGGTTTGGGTTTTTGGGTACAGGGGTATTTTTAGGGTTCAGGGCTAGGTTTTGGTTTTGGGGTACAGGGGTACAGGGTAAAAATAAAGTAAAATTACATTTAAATTAAATTAAATTAAATTAAATTAAATTAATTTTAATTAATTTACATTAAAAAAATATTATATACTTACCAATACGTACGTTGTAATGGTATGCGTTGTAAAGGTATCTGCGTTGTAAAAACATGCGTTGTAATGGTATTTGTTGTAATGGATCCTGCGTTGTAAAAATTGCGTTGTAAAGGTAGGCATTGTAAAAGTATGCGTTGTAACGTCATACATCCGTCTTATCATGTGGAGTCAGGTTTTATTGGATGCTATCAACAGCTCCTACCCTCCAGGGTCAAGGTCTCAGTAGATTTTTGTAAAGTTGTGTAGAAATAATCCTTGGCTATCATTTTAAAACTGCAAATGTTGCTCAGGTACGAAAGAATACAGCGGTCACTAAATCACTTCTAACCGAATTTACACTTTCCTCGTGTAGGGCCACACATACGAAAGCATGCCAAGTGAAAAACCCATTCTAAAAATCCTTATTCAAATCCGTGTTTAAATTCTGGTGCGGCAAACCTTAGATGACCTCTTTCTGCTGGCTCTAAATGGCACTAATGTCTAGAGTTACATGACTGTTAACTTAAAATATTAAAACGACTTCTACTTAAGGTTCAACGTTTAAAGTCCCAACTGTTCTGAGACATGGAGTGATGATACTAAGCACACGCTCAGCCATAAAACATTCTGCAAATGTATTTGATCTAATTAGGGACATGTCCCTAGACTTACTGTGCCAAAGAGAAACATGTTTTGCTCACTTCCTACTGCCTGGCCTCTCAGCTGCTGCTCAGCTAGGATGTGAAATGGCTCTTGTCTTGCGTTGCTAAACAAAGAATCACTTGTGTACACAGTCAGACTTACTTTGTTAAAAGGAAACATTTCATTTCCCTGACTAACCTTTTTTTTAATTGCAAACTGAATACCAATTGTCTGCTGCGTGGTACTCTTGACCTAGAGAATTTATGTGGAGTTAACATTAACCCTGGTAGGGTGTTTATTGTTAAATTAAATGATTTAAAAAAGTTTAAAATATAAGTAAACATCATTTAATGTTAAAAAAATAAAAGTAATACAAATGCGCTATTTAATTGCACACCATTTTACAACAATTTTTGAATGCATAGATGAATATACTTTTAGTTTTATTAAAGTATAATGAAAATAATTTTACATGACTTTTAATAAATATTATCGCACAATAAAATACAATAACGTTATTAATTTGGAGTGTTGAAGGGATCCTGCAGAAGAACAGAACTATCAGCCAGATGCATCAACAGATGGAATTGGGATTCCTAAATAGCAATTTTTAAGGAATCGCTATTTAGGAATTGCATAAGCCTATGCTTTTGCGACCGGTTTTTAGGTTAATGTTTCTGGCTGATACAGCCAGATGCATCAACCTAAAAACCGGTCGCAAACGGGCAGATTCTCAGAATCTGCCCCATTGCGACCG
Organism: Lissotriton helveticus; assembly: GCF_964261635.1. Taxonomy (NCBI): domain Eukaryota; kingdom Metazoa; phylum Chordata; class Amphibia; order Caudata; family Salamandridae; genus Lissotriton; species Lissotriton helveticus. The sequence continues at coordinate 428,863,293 of NC_136062.1, forward strand.
GTACTTTTGCATTTCAGGTGCATCATCCCAAACGCAAAAATTGCAATTTAAGGAATCTCTAAATTGAGATTCCTTAAATTGCGATTGCATTTAAGGAATCCCAAATTGAGATTCCTTAAATGAAATGCATTAAAGTAAAAAAATTAGCGATTTCGCTAATAGGAGAAGCAAATTACCATAAAGTTCAACTTCATGGTAATTTGCAAAAACTTTGAAAAATGCACTTTTGTGCATTTTTCAAAGTTTCATGTTGCGCACACACATGCCCTGAGGGCATGTGTGTGCGCAACATATGTGCACAGATCAATTTCAGGGGTGCAACAGGGTGTCATTTTGACACCCATGCACCCTTGAAATTGCATGAGCAATTTGCGAGAACCTACTGGTACTCGCAAATTGCTCATGCAATCTCCAATTCATTCCTATGGGCCTGCAGGCCCATAGGAATTAATGGTACAGCATTCCTTAATTGCGACTCGCAATTTGCGAGTCGCAATTAAGGAAAGTGTAGGAAACGCTAATTTATAGCGATTCCTACATGAATAGGCTTTTGCGATTTCTAAATAGCGATTCCTTAAAAAATCGCTATTTAGGAATCGCAATTCCATCTGTTGATGCATCTGGCTGCATATGTATCAAGCAAAATTGCGTTCGCGAAGCAATTTCGCCAAATGGTATGTAGTAAGTCAAAATAAGGAATCGCAAAATTTGCGATTTCTTATTTTGTGATTGCATTTAAGGAATCGCAAATTTTGTGATTCCTTAAATACAATGTAAGAAGCACCAAAAAAGTGCAATTTGGCCTTAAGGAATCGCAAATTACCACCAACTTCAAGTAGGTGGTAATTTGTGATTTCTTTGAAAAATGAACTTTTTTGCATTTTTCAAAGTGCAATGTGAAGCACATGTATGTGCGCCACATGTGGACCCATGCTTATTTCAGGGGTGCATCAGGGTATCCTTTTGACACCCCTGCACCCTTGAAATTATTCTCAAATTGTGATTCTCAAATTGCGAATCGCAAATTGAGAATAACTTCCCATTCATTCCTGTTTGCCTCCTGGCCCATAGAAATGAATGGGAAAGTATTCCTTAATTGCGATTCACAATTTGCTAATCGCAATTAAGGTATATTAAGAAATCGCAAAAAAATTGCGATTTTTTACATGCATCCCTATTTGCAATTCTCAAATAGCGATTTCTAAAAAAATCGCTATTTGAGAATCGCAAATCAGGATGTTGATACATATGGCCCTAAGTGAGAGACAGACCTCAGGCTTCAGCCTGGCTTGAGCTTTCTGTCCCACCTCCAACACCATGGGATAAGTTATTAGCAGAAAACCTTTGCTAAATGCATTTGTGCCATTTTCCGTCATTGATACATTGCAGCACTCCCTTCTTTCACAAAGCACTCCATTGCATCAACAGCAAGCAAATCTGGGGGTTGGTGTGCTCGATCAGCTGGGAAAGACCACACTTAAATGTCCAGCAATAAACCAGTTGAGTCAGGGACAGCAGGAGAAGATCCAGGCACAGACAAGTAGGGTCAAGTACAGAAAGCAGTGTCATTCAGGGTCACTGCCCCTGGAGGTAATAAGCCTGCTCTGACTGTTGTGTGTGGGCAGGTTTTCGAACTGTTTGTGGGCCTTTCTTATGGTGTGCTAGACTTGTTTTTACTGTTAATGTAATGTGATATTAACACAAACATTGCCTGCTGAAAGCTCAAATCCAAGCAGTCTTCCATACCTTGAAAAATACTTCTACAGCGTATTCCAAATGTCCCCAACTTGCAAACATGGCCGACTTATTTAGCCCACTAATTCACTAATGATGGTCCCCTTTATGTTGGTGCCGGGCCTATTTTCTGTTTTAGCCTAATCTGCTGACCGTTCCACCCAGGAACTAGTAGTCCTTTCCACAATTGTTGTGGCTCAGAGGCTGTCACTATTGTTCTACCTAGGCGTTGTGTGGATGCTCCAAAAATCTTATGAATCATTTTCACAGAGTCCCCTTTTGAGGTACAAGAAATTAAACCCTTGCTCCCCACTAAAGTGCACTTAAAGAATGTGCTGCGCCCTACTTACCATATGTTGTTTTTTTCCACTTTGATGTTTCAGGTACATGGTTTGAAAAAGATGTGGTTGACTTACAAGTTTTTTTTTACTCTAGCAACCAATGTTCTGAGTAGACCCAGGCAAAATGAGCGCTAGTCTGGTATAATCAGAACAATTTCTAAAATTGTGCATGAATTCAGTTGCAGAACACTCCTGAAATCATGCCCTTCCGCCACATAGAATAATTATGCACCATTCCCGGTAAAAATGTGTAGCTGACACATAAAAACTGGCAAACTACAGAGTGCAAGCAGCTGTTGTTTACAGTACTATTCTGCTTTTGCTCTATTTTTTGCTGCAAAATGCTTCCTTGCATCCAAAGTGGATGCGAGAACTCATTTTCGCTTAAATACAGCGCTAAATGTCAGTTTTGCATTCCATGTAATTACTCATAATTCGTTGTAATCTTACCTGAAATTTCACATAATTATGCAAAAGCAAGTTAAGTATATTTTGCACATCTTACTTCTGAGACTGTGGAGAATCTTGGGGCATATTACCAACCAATAGAGATAATTTTTGTCTCTAACTTGTTTAGAGACAAAAATTATCGCCGCACATCGGCGATTTTTATCGCAGATAAACCTTGCTATTAGCAAGGTTTATCGCAAATGCGATAAAAAACGGCCGCAATGCATGAATATCGCTGAAAAGTCAGCGATATTCATGCATTATCGAGCAAATGCTCTTAGCCATGTTATCCACCTCCCATTGGTTAACATGGCTAAGAACTGCTCAGGGCAGGTGTTAGCTTTTGGAGATATTCGCGCTTAGCGCGAATATCTCCAAAAGTTGGTAATAGGAGATAGCGATGTTAGCGACTGTTTCCAGTCGCTAACATCTTGGCACGCCCACTTTGCATGTCATTAGTGATAAATATCACTGACATGCAAAGTGGGGCCCAAGATGGTCGCTATCTCCTACTAGCTGTCACTAACTGGTGTTAGCGACAGCTTGGTAATAGGGAGATAATTTTATCTCCGCTTTCTTGGCTTTTAAAGCCAAAAAAGCGGAGATAAACCTCCTTGATAATATGCCCCCTTGTCTTCTTCTATCATTAGTAAACCTATCAAAGAAAGAAATTGTGGATGCGGTACTTGGGTAATATGAAGTGTTGGCAGAAGCGTGGTATTGATTTTTCTTTATTTTCTCAAATGTGAAGCTAGAAGCAGACTTACTATTATGTGTGTTCAGAATAAAAGATGTGATGTTATGATGCTGTGACGTTGTAGCATTGACATTGCAATCAACCTGGACAAATTATAATACCATTTGGTATATAAGAGTATTTGGGCACATGCACCAAGCATTTTACCTGGCGCAAGCGGGGCGATTTGCAGAATCGGCCCATTTGCGACTGCTAAAATGCCTTTTCCGATGCATCAAAGGCACTGCATTCTCAAATTAGGTAACCGCACATTGCGATTACCTAATTTGAGAATGCATTTAAGTAGTGTTAAGGATTGGCAAAAATATTCGTGAAGCCTTCATGCATAGGCATTTGCGATTAGCAATTAGCAAATTCGTAAAAATCTCTATTTGGTAATTGCAAAGGATTACCTTGATGCATGTGCCCCTTCGTCCCTTTCCATTGGTCCATAAAGATGCCTCCAATGACATCCCTATTCTATCTAACAAACAAAAGGGTATGGAGGGTCAAGGGGAATGTTTACCGACCTGTCTGCTCACTCCCCAATAATCAGACTAAACACACAAAGGAGCAGAACAGGTCTAGGAGTGGTGTGTGACCACAACAGTAACTCAGGGACAGAGGGCAGCATATGTGAACCCATGTTGCTGGAGGTTATGGGAAACATTGAGCTAGTACAAAACCCATCAGACCACCCATGTGGTGGAGTTTACGTCACGTGGGAATTGCAGATCAATCCATATCCAAAAGCGGCCATATAATGCCGGTATGGGAATGGATGTCGGAAAACTAGCAGCATGTTTGCCATGTAGTGGACTAGACAATGTGCAGTGCTCAAAAAAGAAGTGATAAATAAAATTGACTACCCAGACTCTGAGTGAACCTTTTAAACAGAAGTCGGTGTGTCAAGAGATAAAAACTACGCCTGGTGAGACAACTACCATATGGCGCTGCGAGCAGTACGGTCAACATGTTTCTGCCTTAAAGGGGAATTTTTGCCCCAGGCATTCTTCAGGACCTAATATAAATCAGCTACTGCAGACATAACTGTAATAATTGTGTACAGAGATGGGATTACTGGTAGAAGGATACATATCTATCAGGACCCTCAGACAGAGATGGGAATACTGGTAGAAGGATACATATCTATCAGGACCCTCAGCATTTAGATGTCCACTTGTGGGAAAGAAGGATATCTTCTTCCTATCAATAAACAAAGAGTTATTGTATAGCAACATTAAATTAAACATACACACACCTCAGCCTCCAGAGAGACTGTATAGACAACACACACCTACAGGAATACTTTTCATTCTGTATATTAAGGAAGCATAATAGCTTGATCACTGCGAGGCATTTCCTCAAAGTGATACTCACCCAGCATTGTGTGGGTGACGACCTCACCTCACCCGGCGACCGCTCGGGAGTATGAGGCCCCGCTCTGTGGTGTAGAAAAAGGACACAGTGAACACACAGTACTACAGTGCCCAAGCCAATTGCACTACACACAAACCCAACAGAGGTGTGATAAGCACCCAACTGGCAAACCCAGTTCACACATGTAACCCCTACCCAGAAGAGATGGCATAGTAAAAACCTCTACAGATGGTTAGGAGAGTCTTATGATAGTATATAGACCCCTCATATAATGAAGTATTAAGGAGACTTCATGAGAACCAGTCAAAAACATAAGGTACTGGTGGTAGGGACAGAACAGCGACCAAATGGAAACTGGTATCCTCAAGTAAGACCCTTCACAGTATCGAACAGTATCATGATATGGCTATTCTCAAAATGAGGCCCTTACAATCCCATATAGTTACCCCTACAGATGTCCTAATCACATTTTGGGACAGCGCAATTAAACAAGCTTGGACTGCTCTGTACAGATTCAGAGAAAAGAGAAAGTCTAAAAGGGGCAATCACCTGTCCGTCGGTGCCACCGGTAATGAGCCAAGCGGAAGTGGAGGCGCTCAGAGGGTCGTTCTCCACCCTTTAAATAATCTCCAATCGTTGAAAGATAAGGCTGGCGTGGTGGACGGTGCGCCCTTCTGACCAAAACTCCCAAACCAAACGCGGCGCGAAATGTAACTGCAACGCGCATGCGCACTAGGTGAAATGAGCGCAAGTAAGGTTTGATATAACAAACCAATTAAATCAGCCTCTGAAGCATTCTAAGGTCCGTCGCTGGTATAAACGGCATCATACATATTTGTGGCATTGTTTATCCGCTGGGAAAAGGATCTCAGAGAACCATCAACAAACGCGCGAAACGAGACACTGCTCTCTCGCGCATGCGCTATCCAATATCAAAGCGAGGGGCATGTATGCTGTGGAACATAAGGAAGACCGCATCAGTGCTGTTACAGACTGTTCCCCTCATGTTGCACATTGTTGTGCTAAGGAAAAACTGTAATTAGGTCCGCACTGTGTCCAATAACTAAGCACAGCAGAACAACTCTGTGGACTAGCTTCACTGATGAACTAGTGGCACTAGCCTCACTTATGTTTCATAGAAACAGACCGTGTGGATAGATGTCTCAAATGTGTTAATGACCTAGGAACAATATTATTGGAAGGTTTAAATCACTATAAAAGCATTATCATCAGATGTCTTCTCATCAGAATGTCGTGGGAACAGGGGTTAAGATGGTGACTAGGTAGACAGAAGGGAGAACCCACACACCTCAGTTAGGTGAGCTATTGGGACGCAAAAAACTATGTTTGCATCCGAATTTACTAGACCCGCAACTAACAAGTTGCTCTAAATACTAACAAACAAAAGGGTATGGAGGGTCAAGGGGAATGTTTACCGACCTGTCTGCTCACTCCCCAATAATCAGACTAAACACACAAAGGAGCAGAACAGGTCTAGGAGTGGTGTGTGACCACAACAGTAACTCAGGGACAGAGGGCAGCATATGTGAACCCATGTTGCTGGAGGTTATGGGAAACATTGAGCTAGTACAAAACCCATCAGACCACCCATGTGGTGGAGTTTACGTCACGTGGGAATTGCAGATCAATCCATATCCAAAAGCGGCCATATAATGCCGGTATGGGAATGGATGTCGGAAAACTAGCAGCATGTTTGCCATGTAGTGGACTAGACAATGTGCAGTGCTCAAAAAAGAAGTGATAAATAAAATTGACTACCCAGACTCTGAGTGAACCTTTTAAACAGAAGTCGGTGTGTCAAGAGATAAAAACTACGCCTGGTGAGACAACTACCATATGGCGCTGCGAGCAGTACGGTCAACATGTTTCTGCCTTAAAGGGGAATTTTTGCCCCAGGCATTCTTCAGGACCTAATATAAATCAGCTACTGCAGACATAACTGTAATAATTGTGTACAGAGATGGGATTACTGGTAGAAGGATACATATCTATCAGGACCCTCAGACAGAGATGGGAATACTGGTAGAAGGATACATATCTATCAGGACCCTCAGCATTTAGATGTCCACTTGTGGGAAAGAAGGATATCTTCTTCCTATCAATAAACAAAGAGTTATTGTATAGCAACATTAAATTAAACATACACACACCTCAGCCTCCAGAGAGACTGTATAGACAATACACACCTACAGGAATACTTTTCATTCTGTATATTAAGGAAGCATAATAGCTTGATCACTGCGAGGCATTTCCTCAAAGTGATACTCACCCAGCATTGTGTGGGTGACGACCTCACCTCACCCGGCGACCGCTCGGGAGTATGAGGCCCCGCTCTGTGGTGTAGAAAAGGGACACAGTGAACACACAGTACTACAGTGCCCAAGCCAATTGCACTACACACAAACCCAACAGAGGTGTGATAAGCACCCAACTGGCAAACCCAGTTCACACATGTAACCCCTACCCAGAAGAGATGGCATAGTAAAAACCTCTACAGATGGTTAGGAGAGACTTATGATAGTATATAGACCCCTCATATAATGAAGTATTAAGGAGACTTCATGAGAACCAGTCAAAAAACATAAGGTACTGGTGGTAGGGACAGAACAGCGACCAAACGGAAACTGGTATCCTCAAGTAAGACCCTTCACAGTATCGAACAGTATCATGATATGGCTATTCTCAAAATGAGGCCCTTACAATCCCATATAGTTACCCCTACAGATGTCCTAATCACATTTTGGGACAGCGCAATTAAACAAGCTTGGACTGCTCTGTACAGATTCAGAGAAAAGAGAAAGTCTAAAAGGGGCAATCACCTGTCCGTCGGTGCCACCGGTAATGAGCCAAGCGGAAGTGGAGGCGCTCAGAGGGTCGTTCTCCACCCTTTAAATAATCTCCAATCGTTGAAAGATAAGGCTGGCGTGGTGGACGGTGCGCCCTTCTGACCAAAACTCCCAAACCAAACGCGGCGCGAAATGTAACTGCAACGCGCATGCGCACTAGGTGAAATGAGCGCAAGTAAGGTTTGATATAACAAACCAATTAAATCAGCCTCTGAAGCATTCTAAGGTCCGTCGCTGGTATAAACGGCATCATACATATTTGTGGCATTGTTTATCCGCTGGGAAAAGGATCTCAGAGAACCATCAACAAACGCGCGAAACGAGACACTGCTCTCTCGCGCATGCGCTATCCAATATCAAAGCGAGGGGCATGTATGCTGTGGAACATAAGGAAGACCGCATCAGTGCTGTTACAGACTGTTCCCCTCATGTTGCACATTGTTGTGCTAAGGAAAAACTGTAATTAGGTCCGCACTGTGTCCAATAACTAAGCACAGCAGAACAACTCTGTGGACTAGCTTCACTGATGAACTAGTGGCACTAGCCTCACTTATGTTTCATAGAAACAGACCGTGTGGATAGATGTCTCAAATGTGTTAATGACCTAAGAACAATATTATTGGAAGGTTTAAATCACTATAAAAGCATTATCATCAGATGTCTTCTCATCAGAATGTCGTGGGAACAGGGGTTAAGATGGTGACTAGGTAGACAGAAGGGAGAACCCACACACCTCAGTTAGGTGAGCTATTGGGACGCAAAAAACTATGTTTGCATCCGAATTTACTAGACCCGCAACTAACAAGTTGCTCTAAATACTAACAAACAAAAGGGTATGGAGGGTCAAGGGGAATGTTTACCGACCTGTCTGCTCACTCCCCAATAATCAGACTAAACACACAAAGGAGCAGAACAGGTCTAGGAGTGGTGTGTGACCACAACAGTAACTCAGGGACAGAGGGCAGCATATGTGAACCCATGTTGCTGGAGGTTATGGGAAACATTGAGCTAGTACAAAACCCATCAGACCACCCATGTGGTGGAGTTTACGTCACGTGGGAATTGCAGATCAATCCATATCCAAAAGCGGCCATATAATGCCGGTATGGGAATGGATGTCGGAAAACTAGCAGCATGTTTGCCATGTAGTGGACTAGACAATGTGCAGTGCTCAAAAAAGAAGTGATAAATAAAATTGACTACCCAGACTCTGAGTGAACCTTTTAAACAGAAGTCGGTGTGTCAAGAGATAAAAACTACGCCTGGTGAGACAACTACCATATGGCGCTGCGAGCAGTACGGTCAACATGTTTCTGCCTTAAAGGGGAATTTTTGCCCCAGGCATTCTTCAGGACCTAATATAAATCAGCTACTGCAGACATAACTGTAATAATTGTGTACAGAGATGGGATTACTGGTAGAAGGATACATATCTATCAGGACCCTCAGACAGAGATGGGAATACTGGTAGAAGGATACATATCTATCAGGACCCTCAGCATTTAGATGTCCACTTGTGGGAAAGAAGGATATCTTCTTCCTATCAATAAACAAAGAGTTATTGTATAGCAACATTAAATTAAACATACACACACCTCAGCCTCCAGAGAGACTGTATAGACAACACACACCTACAGGAATACTTTTCATTCTGTATATTAAGGAAGCATAATAGCTTGATCACTGCGAGGCATTTCCTCAAAGTGATTTGCAGAATCGGCCCATTTGCGACTGCTAAAATGCCTTTTCCGATGCATCAAAGGCACTGCATTCTCAAATTAGGTAATCGCACATTGCGATTACCTAATTTGAGAATGCATTTAAGTAGTGTTAAGGATTGGCAAAAATATTCGTGAAGCCTTCATGCATAGGCATTTGCGATTAGCAATTAGCAAATTCGTAAAAATCTCTATTTGGTAATTGCAAAGGATTACCTTGATGCATGTGCCCCTTCGTCCCTTTCCATTGGTCCATAAAGATGCCTCCAATGACATCCCTATTCTATCTGCATAGTGGAGTACATATAATGAGGCCTTCTATTTCCTGGCTGATTACCATTTGTTTGTGCCTTTTCTCTAACTTTTGTGTTTTGAGTCCTAGTGTACCCTATTAAGGGCCATATGTAGGTAGGTGTATTGCGATCGCAAAACCTGAAATTCGCAGAATTCTGGGTGTTTGCGAACGCAAAAGTGTGTGATGCGATGTAGGTAAGTAATGTGCAAATGCAAAATTGCTAATCGTAAAAATTGTGATTACCAATTTAGCGATTAATGGTTTTTGCATTTTTTTGCGAATTCGCAAGGTGCGTACCAATAATTGCGAATTCGCAAAATGCTATGTAGGTAAAAATCGCAAATTGCGATTTTACGAAATTCGCAATTTTGCACTACTCTATTAGCACCAACGCAGACCAGGTGGTAATCAGGTGCAACCTATTTAAACAGGCCCATAATGCAACAGTGGCTTCTCACAATGGCTGGGCTTTATGTAATAGCCAAGAGGCTGCGAATCCAAGAGGCTGAAGAGAGAAGGAAACGCCAGGAGAGGATTTACAGGACACGCATCACCGTTTCCAACGCACTGAGGAGGACATCCATGTGCACTACAGGCTGCATCCAGAAAGTATCCTGGAGCTGATAGAGGAACTGACACCCATGCTGGAGCACCCCATATACAGGGCCCACACCATTCCCACACACATACAGGTGTTGTGCTCACTGCACCTCCTAGCGTCAGGGAGTTTTCAGTGGGTAATAGCCGCAGTAGAAGGGGTGTCCCAGAGTACACTTTCGCGCTTTTTCCACGCTTTTCTCAATGCCATGATGCAGAGGATGCACCACCACATCAAATTCCCAGACACGCAGCAGGAACTGGACCAAACAAAACAAGATTTTCATCAAATTGCGCAATTCCCCCACATGATTGGCTGTGTAGACGGAACACATGTCGCACTGTCCCCCATCACACAATGAGTATGTTTTTAGAAACAGAAAATCATACCATTCATGAAACATCCAGGTAGTCTACAACGCTAAACATCTAATCACAGATATAGTAGCCAAATTGTGGTTTACATCGCAGACTCACAAATGGCGAGTTAGGAGAGGGATAACTGATAGGTAATTGCATGGCACACACAAATAGTAGTATGAAATGTCTGAACTTGCAGTATCTCGCTAACCATCAACATACTTTATCCCTGCAGGAGACAGTGCATATGCTGTGCGGGACTACATCCTCACACCCTACCTCAATCCATCCACAGCTGCTGAACGGAGGTACAACACTGCCCACAGAGCCACAAGAGCCAAAATTGAGAGGACCTTTGGAATTCTCAAAAGCTGTTTCCAGTGCCTCCATAAGAGTGGTGTTACCCTACAGTACAGCCCGGAGACATGTTGCAAGATTGTGGTGGCCTGCGCAATGCTACACAATATCGGTACCAAGAAGGGCACCCCAGATGCAGACACATCAGATGAGGAGGATACAGCTCCCCAATGCAGATGTGCAGGTGGAGTCGGGGCAGCTGCCGGGCGCCTGAGACGTGATGACATCACACATAACTACTTCTAGGTGAGCAAATAGACCACAATGACCAATGTTGATGAGAAGAAAATAGGTTTATTCCCTTAACTTCAGGATGTGAATAGTCACACAGTGTGACTGTAACGTTGTTAGAAGCACATGTTATTGTCCTCACAGTGCCATCATGATAGTGAGTTTGGTAGTCCTCATCGCATGTGTTGCCTCACAACATGTCATTGATGCATGCCGCCCCTTCACCTCCGGCGTGCACGCCCTGATGCCCCATCTTCAGCCTGTGCACTTGCCTCGCTGTTGTCATACACAGCTCTGCCCTGATGTCCACTCCTACGCCTTTCAGCAGGAATAGGTGGAGTCGGTGTGCTCCTGCTGGATTGCCCATCTGTGTCCAGGCTCCCTGGTGTTCCAATTCCCCCAGTGACAACAGCCCGCAGTTGGTCTAGTGCATGTGTTACCTGCACTAGGCCCTTGGCAACGTCCTGGCAGCAGTGTGCCATCTCATGTTGCATGCTTATGCATTTCCGTGCTAGCATGATTTTGCTGTGGATTGCCCGGTGACAACCCTAGTGAACTTGTCCAGTCGGGTGTGTAGCCGATGTTCTTCCCTGAGCCGGGCCTGCCTATCCTTTCTGTTTTCCCTCAGAATTGCCTCCGAAGCTTGTGCAATTGCTGTCACCCCAAGTCTCAGCTCCGACATGTGGTGGTTGTGTTGTGCTAGCTGGCACTGAATTGACATTATACCTTTACTTTGCAGGCGCTGCACACACAACATGTTACCCTCCAGCCCTTTGAAGACCAAGTCTGTACCCGAGGAGGCATTGCTGGTGTTGGCCCGTGTCCTCTGTCTTGCACCACTGCCAGTTGTGTTTGGTGCATAGGATTGTGTTGTGCCCTGCCTGCGGTTTTGTGTTTCTGCAGACTGTGTGTCCTCTTCAGCATCCATAGACTCGGATGGCATTGGTATTAGTGCATGAACAATTCTGTGCCGTTTTTTTGCGCTGCTGGTGTGTCCCGTGTAGCACCCTGCCTCTCCTGCCCTGCCTGGTCCTCATCTGTTGCTGTCTCCCCCACTGCAGCCACTGTGTCCTGTGTTGTGGGTCCAGCTGCAATAAAATAGCACACATGAGTTGTGTGTTTTTTTTCATATCAATAAAGCTCTTGACACTACAAATGACATGACTACTTGTCTATTTTGCACATTGCTAGTATGACTGTTCCCTATGTACCCTTTGTATGTGCCACAGGACCAATTTTCAGTGCAATGATGCAATACAGGGTGACCGTCAAAACATGGACCAGATTCCTATTCATGCATGGGTATTTTGGGTAGAAGTGGGATGGGTATGTTTTGGGGATATTGGCATGCATCTTACCTTCTATGTTGTCACTGTTCTCAGAGCTGTCAAAGTCGGCCACGCCCGTCACTGCCTCAGGAATGAGTGTGCCCGCCACCAACTCCTCGAGGGGCGTCGCATCTGGTGCAGTGGAGGTCCCACCTCCAGTCTTCTTTGCCTCTGCCAATCTGGTGGCCACCCTCTCCTTTGATCTCTGCCTCATGTCGTTCCACCTCTTTCGTAAGTCCTCGGTGGTACGGTGTGTTACGCCTATGGCATTTACCTTCTCTTGGATGTCAGTCCACATTTTTCTCTTCCTGGCCTCAGGGACATGGAGTGAGGCTTTCCCAAACAGGAGGTCATGTTGCCTCACTACCTTTTCAGTCAATACCTCTATCCTCCTTGCTGAGAATGTTTGCTTTCTCTTCCTTCGTTGTTCCTCAGCCTGCTTGTCCACACCCTGGGATTCCATTTCAGCTACTGTTAGGTGCAGAGACAAATCCACACTCCCTCCTCACTCCCTCTCAGGCAGCAACTGACTCAGGAACAGGTGCAGGCAATCAGGTGCAGCATCGGCAGTCACACTTCCTGGTTGTGATGTCATCATTCTGCACCTGAATTGGCTTCTCGCATTTTTGCGATTCTTTATTAGCGAATTCACTAATAAAGAATCGCTATTTGAGTAATCGCCCAATAATTCTGCGATTTTTTGGTAATCGCTATTTATTAGCGATTTTTTTTATCTAAATCCTGTTTTGCGATTCCGAAAGTGCGATTCGCAGAAAATCACTTTTTCAGAATCGCTAAACTGGATTTACCTACATATACCCCATAGTCACTATCACCTTGCTAAAAGTTCAATGTTCAGACCACAATATACTCCAGGACCTTAGAACGATGCTCTACGAGTTTCAGACCATTGTACATAGAAGTGGGTGAAAGAAAAATCCTTTGTTCTGTGCAGTGAGATATGCAGCGGATGAGATATTATTGTGCTGTCTGATACTGTCTAATACTGTCAGGGGCCTGACAATGCAATTACCCTGATGGAAATTCCATTAATTTGATTACTCTGGACAGCTGATGACAGTGCTTTTCATAGCAGTTGTCTCAGGAGGAGAGCTTGTGTGTGGCCTCTGCCTGCTAGTGCACCAAGAGACCTTGCAGACAGACACAGCACTCAGACCATACTGCAGGGGCATTTGCTTTGAAGTGCACTGTTAGGGGTACGAACAATGTAGATACCTTGATACCAGTAGCACAAATTTAAATAACGCCCTAATCTTTACAATTCTTTTGGCTTTTGCCTTTTTTTCCTCCCATAGAGCAGCAGATCAGTGCTAATTCCACAGTTTGTGTGAAAAAAATGGGAGAATTTTGTATGTTTCATAATTCACTCAAATGTTCACCCATCTACTTATAAAGGGCCAGCTTCCTAACAAAGCAAGGCCCATTTAAAACAATGCAAACAACATGTTTGCTATGTTTTGATTTCATGGTTAGTGAAGGAAGGGGTTAGTGGTAGGATTTGTGCATTGCAGTACATTTTTGTCAAACTGTTAGAGTAGGCTTTGCTATAAAAAGTTAGTGTTGCCTCACAACTTTGAAAAACAAATCTACAAATTAAAATTTCTAATTATTCATTTGAAAAACTATGGGCCTATTTATGACTATGGCGATCCGATCGACCAACATAGCCATAGTAGCGGTGTAGACACTACCACACCGAAGGTCCGACTGCCCTTTTACATGATGGGCGGTCCGACCGCAATAGGACCACCACAATCGCCAGGGATCAGCAATCTTTAGGTCTTTAGGCCGCAATATGCTTGGCAGTGCCAGTGCAGAACTGCCAAGCATATTACGAGTTTCCTCTCTACCACTGTTTTCATAGCAGGTGAGCCCGCCATAAAAATTGTGGCAGAGAGGAAACAAAGGCCTCAGGGTCATGGGTGTATGCAAGGGGGCACATGTTGTGCCCCCTATGTGCATGTACCCAAGTTTGATGCTCTATTGCAGTGCCTTTTTCCATAGGCATCACAGTGGAAAAGCCAAAGAACCATCCGCCAGAGACTAAAAAAGTCCTAATATGGGGTGCAGTGTCAGTACAGCTTTGGGGTGACAACCTGCTCCAAGACCACCAAAGTCATAATTTGGCCATAAATATTTTTTTTTTAATACACTTCTCAAATAGTTTGTACACACATTTACCGTAGTAAGGAGAGTGTATTTAGGGTTAAAGATTATGGTTTAGTTACAATGGGTGTAAGGTAAAAGATAAGGGTTTGGGGTTCGGATAGGTTAACGGTATAAGGCTAAGGGTTGGTGGTTAAAGGCTTAAGGTATAGGGCAATAGGGTATTTGTTAAGGGTTAAAGGAATAGTACAGTATACAAAATTGAGGAATAGGGTTTCAAAATACTCTTAGATCACTTGTGACTCTTATATATCTAAACATTTTGGACTGTATGAGCGGCTAACCACTGGAGTGTTCGGAGAAGGCTGGCTATTAGATCATTTTGTATAAGATGACTGCCTAGTTGTAAAACGATTTAACATCACAAACACTAAATCGGTGATAGTGCATACTCCTTATGCCCTTGACTTATAACTCCATATTTACACTCTAAAACCCATAGATAATGAAGATTAAAGGCTGACCATAGACTGGAGAAGTGTGGCTCAGGGGTTAGAGGCAGCAGACCCGGAAGCTGAGATCAGTCCTGGACCAGGGTTCAATTCCCTGCCTCGGCGGGTCTTGGGCTAAAAATTCCACGGACTCGATAATTCTCGCCCCGGTGCCTCCTCGACTCACGGGTTCACACTCTGCGACTCTGGGCAATAGCTTGCTTAATCTCCACAACGGCCCCTCGCGGCGGGATGCCTGACTTTCACCTTGTGGATACCCTGCTATCTCACAGGGGAATACCAGGAAGGGTTCCCTAAGCAAGCGCCGGGAAACCCACTGCGGGTAGCTGTGCGCTATATAAGCTCAACTACATTTACATTTACATTTACAAAGAAGGTGCATTGTAGTAGGAACCTTTGGCCTACTTAAAGACAGATTTTCGATGTCTACATAAAAGTAGCGGCACTCTGGATTATGACTCTACAATGTGCTATAAGATTATTGCCAGATGTGCAGTGGAACTAAACTGTCTCTAGGAGTCTACACATAGAGTCAGCAAGCGATGTTTCAGAAAGGGAGAATGACGAATATCCTTATTTCCTACCTCTAGGACTGGATGTAGCAAGAGCAGCAGAGGGACGTGGCTGTCAAGGTGATTTGACTAATCGCTATTTTTGTTGTATAGAAAATATTTATATAAAAATATACCTGAAAATGTGATTCATAGTAAATAAATATTATTGAGTTTATTCACAGTTTATTCCGAAGATGAGCAAATTATCTATCAATTTTTCTTTGCATACTAAATTGTCCTTTTGAATATGTTGGAAAGTATAAGAAAGAATTATTCTATTGCAAAATGAAAGTCTTGGCAAAGTGTATGTGTATTTCTGCCTTTGATATTCAATGCTAGGCCTACTGGGTTTTCGTACAGAATACTGGTTGCTCCTTCTCTGCCCTTCTACATTGGAAGTTCCTAGTGCTCACAGATGCAGCAAGCTCGCCCACAGACATCCTGCTTACACTTGCTCCCTCCTCAGTGTCACCAACTGGCCATTGCGGCCTATTTCTAACATTAGGAGTTTGCATTTCTTCAAGGGTTTTGGTTATTTCAACTTATGTGGGTTTGATGTGAGTGGGTCAAACTTGAGCATACCCTGAATTTAGTGTACAATCTGAAGGCACTCTGACTCTGTATTTCACCAGCTTTTATCACAGTGTGGGATAAGAGCTGGTAGCTGGAATTATCTATCTCTGCCACCTGTTAAGTGGGTGTGCAGACAGAATATCGAGTAAAAAGTATTGAGCTGCACAAATATCGACTAATAAATATTGTTGTTCAAAAATATTGACAGCAAGAATATTGTGGTCACGAATATCGACTTGAGGTAAGTAATATTGATTTTAAAAATATCGAAGTGTTTAATATCGTTTGAAAAAATATAATCGTTAAGGTTATTTTTTTAATTAATGCTATGTATTTTAGTATATATTTAATATGTTTGTGATGTATGATTTTTTGTATAAGAATTGTTTGTATTTGTAATATATGTGTTATATTTTTAGAAGTTATTAATTTTCTTTTATTTGAACCTTGTGTTTTTAGTTCCGGAGTGGGTTGTGGGTGTATAGGGTAATAGGGTGGGACGTAATCTAATTATATTAAACTAATTGATTACTTTTTATTTATTAATATTTGTTTAATTTAGATTTAATAGTTGGTTGTTAATTAATTTAAATTAGTTAATTGGTATTTAATTATGGTAATTGAGTAATTTATTTTTGCTGTATGTTGTGGTATTTATAGGTATAAAGGGTGGGAAGTAATTTATTTTAGATTATGGGTCAATAATTGGTTGTTAATTAATTTAGAATAATGAATTTTTAATTAATTGTGTAATACATTTTAGCTGTATGTTGTGGTGTTTATAGGGGTAAAGGGTGGGAAGTAATATATTTTTAATTGATTAATTATTAATTGGTTGTTAATTAATTTTAATTAAGTAATTGGTAATTAATTATGGTATTTCTGTAATTAAATTCAGGTGTGTGTTTTGGGCTTTATAGGGGTAAAGGGTGCTAAGTAGTTGATTTATTTTTTATTATAATTTTTTTGTTAATAGCTATTTATTAAATTAATAAAGATTTTATAATGTAACTGAGCAATTTATTTTGGGTGTATGTTGAGGTGTTCATAGGAGTAAAGGGTGGGACGTAATTTGTGTTTAATTAAATAATATATAGTTAATTAAAGTTAATTTTTTTATATTTATTTTGGGTAGTAGTTTATATTTTTGTGTGTTGTTTTTACTATTATAGGGGTAAAGGGGGGATTAAAGACAATTTAATTACTTTATTATTAGTCGGTAACAGTAATACATTTTTTTAGAAAAATACGTTTTAATTGTGTTTTATTATTTTATATTTAATTTAGGTGTGTGTTGTGAATATTATAGTGTTAAAGTGTATGTTGTCAATTAATATTTATAAGTTTCCTTTATTTATAATATGTTTTAATTGATTATTATTATTACAATAATTATGGAATTTAATTTGATTTAAAATGTTGAAGTTGTTTTTGGTTTGGTACTACAGGGTAGGAAATGATATAAATACATGTATGTATTATTTAATTTTTGGAATTTTCATTTTTTAAATATTGTTTATTTTCATGACTTAAAAAAAGGAATTGGTATGTACTTTCTTTATAACTGTTTGAGTGTGATTAGTAATTTTTGTCTCTCTGCTATCCAGCACTTTCCCTAGTGTTGCACTCACTGAAGTGGGAATAGTAATTTTTACCTCTCTGTTATCCAGCACTTCTCTTACTGTCGAACACACTGGAGTGGGAATAGTAATTTTTACCCCTCCCCTATCCAACACTTTCTCTACTGCTGCACACACTGGAGCGGGAATAGTAATGTTTACCCCTCCGCTATCTAGCATTTTCCCTACTGTTTCACTTTTTGGAGTGTGAATAGTAATTTTTACCCCTCCGCTATCCAACACTTTTCCTACTGTCGAACTCCTTGGAGTAGGAATAGTCATTTTTGCCTCCACGCTATCTTATACTTTCCCTACTGTTGCTCTCACTGGAGTGTGAATAGTAATTTTTACCTCTCGGCTACCCAATACTTTCCCTACTATTGCACTCACTGGAGTGGGAATAGTTATGTTTACCCCTTTGCTATCCAACACTATCCCCACTGTTGCACTGATTGTATTGTGAAATGTTATTGTTTTAATTTAATGTAGATTTTTTTATATATATTTCAAATCATTAATATATATATATATATATATATATATATATTCTTAAATATTATTTTAAACTTTTAACATACATTAAAAATGATAATTTATTGTTTTAAAGTTAATAGATATGTATACATTATTATGTTTGTGTTTTTTATGAAGTGTATTTGTTATATTTTATTAAAATGTATTTTGCATGTATTTTATTTTGTCAACATTATATTTTATATATATTATTTTATTTTATTTTTATGTAAAGGTTGATCTTTGGATGCGCTAAACCACAGAGAGCCTGCTGTGAGGGGAACAGCCGATCATTGCCTGCCTGCCGCCTGCTCCAAATCTTCCACGCTCATTCCTGCCAGTACTGCTATGAGGGGAACTGCCATTGGCTAACTGTACCAGCAGCCCCCCCGGTGCCTACAACTCCCAGGGGGCTGTGCGAGGCGCACGCGAAATGCGTCAGCGGAGGGCGCCGGAGGCCTTCAAAGGACGCGCTAAACCTCAGAGAGCCTGCCGTTAGGGTAACGGCTGATCATTGCCTACCTGCCGCCTGCTCCAAATCATCCACGCTCATTCCTGCCAGTACAGCTGTGAGGGGAACGGCCATTGGCTTACTGTACCAGCAGCCCCCCCGTGCCTACAACTCCCAGGGGGCTGTATGAGGTGCGCACGAGATGCGTCAGCGGAGGGCGCCGGAGGCCTTCAAAGCCGGCGCGGCCCTCCCGCAGCGTGGGACGCACTAAACCACAGAGAGCCTGCCGTGAGGGGAACGGCCGATCATTGCCTACCTGCCGCCTGCTTCAAATCTTCCACGCTCATTCCTGCCAGTACCGCCATGAGGGAAACGGCCATTGGCTAACTGTAACAGCAGCCCCCCCGGTGCCTACAACTCCCAGGGGGCTGTGCGAGGCGCACGCGAAACGCATCAGCGGAGGGCGCAAGGCCTTAAAAGCCAGCGCGGCCCTCCCGCAGCACGGGATGCGCGCGGGCGTGCCCAGGCGCTGCCCGGGTGGAGCTGGGGCCAAGGGCGGACCCATCCAGCGCCTGTCAGTGCCATTAAGAGCCAGGGCAGGGCCACCCCCTAAAATCCTCTATATTCTAGCCCCAGGTGCTTTCAAACGAAGTGTGAACTGGCTAAGAGAACAGAGGAAGGTACTTTTACCTGTTACATCTATTGTTTCCCCAGTTGAAAGTATCTTTGTCACTCACTGTGGACTATCTGAGGACTAATTGTGCTAATTGCTTCTGCTTGAAGCCCTTTAGTACCAGTAAGTCAATGGAAGGGGGAGGGGGGACTTAAGACCGCTAACCCCTCTAAACAGAGAAAGGGGAAGAAAGCTAAAATGATGGTTAAACATGCTGCTTCTGCTGCTGCTGCTGCATATGCTTGACCGTATTAATGGCCTTGTTGAAGAATGTGAGGCGATCTTGACTACTGGAAATAGTGTGCAAAAGGGTGGCCTACTATCCAGCAGAATAAAGGTGGTTTGAGAACAGATTGTGAGGATAATATATCCCCTGTTGTCCCTGCTATGTTCCTCTGAAAACAAAAAGGGTCAAATGGAAGCGATTTTGATGTAAGGGGGTCTTCATCCCCAGTGAGCAAGACCATTGACCATAAGGGCACCGATAAGTTTATTCTAGTAAACAGTAGCCATCCATCTGTGTCTGACCTATCAGTACCGTGTACTAATAGATTCCCTGTTCTGGCGAACATACACAAGGAGAGCCCTGTTCCACAAATATCACAAACTATTAGATCAGGAGTGGCCCCAGTTTTAAACTCTTTATCAAGCCATGCTTTAGATCCCCAAGTTTCACATAGCTGCAATGACAGAGGTGACTCACAAGATATTAGTGCTCTGATGAATTTAGTTTCACTTTTAAGAGATGAGGTTGAGTCGATGAAACTTTTGACTATAAATTTAACTGCCATGGTTGGACCTACACTTGATGGAGGGTCTCACACTTTGTCTAATATTAGTATAACTAATACTAATTCCTTCCCTCTGAAATCTACAGAAATGGTAGGGGCCGGTGGGCATCTAACCATCCCTTTGCCCACTGAGGTAGACAGGGAAAGCAGATCCTCGGCATTGCCGAAAGCCCAAAATAAGCCATCATCAACACCAATTAATAGGCCAATGTACCAGAAGTCAATATCAGATTGGGAACATTCACCTGTTGACATCAGAGGAAGTGTTAAAGATGGGATTGCACTAAAACACAATACTCATACTAGAAGGGACACATAAGTGGAGCACACAGTCCAAACAATATGTATATGACTAATGTTCCTAAAATAGCTCCGGGGCGAAATAATATTAGTGAGAGTGCCAATTCTCTAACTAATAAAGCGATTCACTGGGTGAGGCATGTCAGAGGATGTCGTTCGATAATCAGGGAGGATATTACCAAGGCGAGAAGGCTAAGTTCTCCCTCTGAGCAATATGACTCCATTGAGCTAACGTTAAGGACAGAGCTTCTGGCTGAAAACGTGTTTGCCCTTGAATTCAGAACTAGTCCGCCAGCACATTCACGCATTCAGTTAAGGAAGATTTGCCCCTTACTCCAGGTTCCTTTGCTCTCTAGGCAAAGTAAGTGGGGCAGGTCTGGCGGTTCTGGGTTGGAGAATATCGATTGACTCCCTCTTGATTTAGCTTTAAGTTCCCCTAGTGATACAGTGGGCGAATATAGTAGGGGAGAAACTGTTACCCTTATAATTGATAAAAGGCGACTACGCAGCTATAGTGTCAAGGATCAATCTGACAGTGCTATCCCCAGTAACATCAGGGGCGAGGCCCCCATTATAATTCACCCAAATAATTGTCCTAATTTAGGACCAAAGAGGCAGCCCAGTATAAATCCGTCAATTGAAGGAAATATTGCATTATCCACAGGTCATAGCTACAGGGGGGGTACGTTAATTTCATGGAATGTAGCGGGTCTGGGCTCCAGAGTACAATCGCCGGAATGGCTCACATTCATCAATGAATTTGATGTCTGTGTTTTTCAAGAGACTTGGTTGTGCGAATCACACTTTTGCCAGGGCTATTAAATTTTTTTTGTTCCCGCGACCAAAGGGGCGATAGGGCGTCTGATGGGTTGTTTAACCATCTGGGTTCGCCAACAATTATCTATTACTATTAAGGAGTTATCCACCAAGAGCAATGATATTCCGCTCATTAGATTAGATTTGGGCCCCTCTAGTTGTTTGGACATCTATAACGTGTACGTGAGGGGGTCCCGGGGGGGGGGGGGGGGGTAAATCCCAGGTTATAGCGGCCCTGGATTCCCTCCTAGAACTCCACTCGGTAGAGAGTAGTGTAGTTATTGCGGGAGATCTAAACTCAACTTTTGAACCTCTGGTTGATCATGACTGGTATCTCCGTTGGTGATGAGGACAACCAATGGGGGGTACCGGAATTGGATCTTAACCCTGTAAAAAAAGTGGACAGAGGCTGTCATTCAGATTAATGCTATCTGTTACGAAAGGCGATTGAGGGCTTAAATGGCAGAACTTTGAGAGATAGGACTGGGGCCAATACATTTGACAACGGGCGTAGTAAAAGCAGGATTGATTACGTCCTTTGTAGTATGAAGTTTTGGCACACGATAGTGGACATGATGGTCATGGTACGATTAGAAAGTGATCACAACCCCTTGTGTCTTTCACACCTATGGTGGAAGTCAGAACCACTAGGGGTAGATAGGGATGAGCTCTGTCCCCCTGAAATCGTCCCCACTAAGGATATCCGACGGCTTAAATGGTCGCATGTCATGACTAATCACAAGGCCCTGTACAATATTAGCAAGGAGGTTGATAAAGCCATATTGGACCTAGATCATGTTAATAGCTCCGGAGACGATCTGAGAAGCGTAACTAAATATCACAACACTCTTTTTGCGGGTATTAGGGCCCACTTTCTTATGCCGATTAAAAGCAATAAGGTTATTCCCCCAAACCGCTGAGGTGGCACAATGATGACTGTAGGCGTGCTAGATCTGCACTAGGCATTGCCATTAGGGGAGGGGAACTGGATGCTGTCCGATTAGCCAGACAGAAGTACAAAAGGGCTATATATAAGGCCAAGAAATTGTGGGATGAGCTCCGATGGCAGGACCTCAAGGAGGCAAGTGAATATTAGGATACTATGCTATTTTTGAATATTGTTAAGTGGGGGAGGGGGACCAGTCTTATCCGCTTGAAAATCATGTTACCCAGGAAGCTTGGGTAAACTTTTTTAGACCGCAATATGCGCGTAACCCTTTAGATACTGTAATGGGAGATTTTAGACTTGTTTTATATATAGACAAAACATTTAATGATAATGATGTGTTAGTGGCTCTTAATACAGTGGCTGGTGGAAGAGTGCTGGGACCAGATGGGGTCCCTCTGGATGTCTTTCTCCATGATAAGGCACGCTGGGGCCCAGGGTGCACCAGTCCCAGGATCGTGGAAATGGGCAGTGATAATCCCAATGCACAAAAAAGGTGACAATACGCAGCTGGGAAATCTTTTTCCTGTGAAGAAGTATGAAGAAACATTGGGTCATTCTTAGAGCAGAAAAAACCCTCAACAAATACATTGCAGACACGCCACTCAACACATACAGAAGGGGCAAAAGTATTAGATATAATCTTAGCCCTAGTTATCCTAAACAGAGTAACAGGGGAATTGGCTCCATCAGAAATGCCTGGGTTTCCACAAGTGTGGGAATGGTAAATTTTGTCCACTGGCTATAGACAACACTAGAGAGTTTTTGGAACGATCTAGGAAAAAGATTTCAAATACGACAGATGAAAAACTGTATTAGCAGATATGTTGTGTACATGTTGAAATGTAAATGTAACCGCTTATATATTGGGAGCACTATAAGACCACTAAAAATGAGGATTGGAGAACACCCGAGGGCCATTAGATATCGTGACCCCAGATACCCAATTGTTTTACATGTTAATGAATGTGCTGCACAAAGACTAGACAAATGTATTGGATTTTGTGGGATTGAAAAAGTGGAACATAACCAGAGGGGTGGCAATTCAGAACTACACCTCAGACGGAAAGAGGCACTCTGGATTATGAAATTACAGGCAGGAGATAAGGGTCTCAATTTAGACCATGAGCTGTATTATTTCTTGGGGGATCACTGAATGTCATAATGTACATATATGTCACCACGTGCTTGAAGTTGCTTGAACATAGATCTCACTGATCCTGCCAAATAATGCAAATATACACCACCTGGAAAAAAGTATGACACTTTAGAACTTGGCTTCAGCGAATCTGAGCACCTCTCCCCACATATAAGGCTGCACATATACCATCTAAACCACTGAGAAATTTTAGGAGAACTGCTCTGGGATTACATAGATTTTCATGCATTCTACATGAAACATACTGTACACTTGACCTGACATTACACAGACCCGGTTTTCTCCTGTCTTTCTGTGTGTGGATTATCTCCCAGGTTATTTGTTGTTCAGACTGGTCCTTTAGACCATATTTCGAATTATGTTTTGGATAATTATGACCTCTTTGAATAGAACTCAACAAAATTGAGACTATGTGTGATATAATGGATGCTCCCCGATTCCTGAACTTATCATATTCAAGCATACATGTATATTAAGAAACAGGCATAGGGACATGAATCGCGTTTTTAATGAATAACAAATGGGTGGTAGTTTTTCAATACTGGTTCTGCACAGGGTTTTAGGGTAGCAGGAGAGTGACGCTCGTACAGGTAACCTAGTCGGGTATTGACAGAATAGGGAACAAAAGCAAGTGGTGCTACGGGGTCAGAGGTGGACCCAAAACCCCTGAATGAGGGAACAGCTAAAAGCCCTTCGCCAAAAAAACATGAACAAATCCTGGGCACACGTATATACTCAAAAGTTAATACAATTATGAAAAGTGATATAGTCGACACCAGTGGTTTTCTTAGGGGATGTTCATGTGAAGATGTTCATGAGAAAAACAACGCCAGCCGACACTTGTTTCGTCAACAGGTCAATGCCTGTGACTCTTCAGGACTAGATGCGCGTGTAGCGAATATTTAAGTACCGGTGATACTTCCAACCTGGTTAGCGGGTTATCAAGACAGCCGAGTGTGGCAGTCCGGTAATGGAACGATTGGAACGGGTGGGTACGTCCGTGTGGAGTGGAGCCTTGTGGTGCAGGGTCCACGTCGTTGCTCATCTCTTGCCGAAGGAGTGTGTCGGAGCAAGACGTTAGATGTAGATAAGCGTTGTTTATAGAGGCAGTACCGCCCATGGGATTTGTATATTAATTGGTACTCTGAAACTGTATTACTTTTCAGCATGGTTAATACGGAACCTTAA
This sequence comes from Lissotriton helveticus, assembly GCF_964261635.1. Taxonomy (NCBI): domain Eukaryota; kingdom Metazoa; phylum Chordata; class Amphibia; order Caudata; family Salamandridae; genus Lissotriton; species Lissotriton helveticus. The sequence continues at coordinate 428,887,909 of NC_136062.1, forward strand.
GCAGCTACTGCTGCAGCCGGAGAGAGGATTGGGAGATTTGTAAACCAGAATTTGAAGACCTGGTTATTTTGGCAAATCACTAGGTATGCAACGTTTTGTATAAGCCTTGCAATAAGATTGTTAGACACACGCATGGGGAGGTTGTGAATATTACAAATGATAGAGTCTCGGATGCACTACTAGCGCCGGGACACCTCCTAGCGAGGTAGCTGTTCGCGCTTTACAAAATGCTGTATTATTATTATGCACGCACCCAGTGGATTACCATGCACCAGGGCTGGGCCAATTGTTGCAGGACACAGGCAGCCACAATAATTGTGTCATACATATCGTCTTTGTTAAACGCGTAATTTTGGGGAATGTTAGAAATGTGTGACGGACTTAATATGACACACGTGATAGAGAGTTGGCGTCTAATGAATAACATATAATAGATAATGCTATTGACCCTAAATATATGGAGGTATACTCACACTTGGATACACCTTGAATTCTAAAGGTGTTCAAAAACCACAAAATAGGACCATGGAAGTGCATCTGCCCAGGCCGCTATTTTGGCCGGGACGGAATTAGAACCGGCTATAAGGTATGCATCACACACAGTCCTAAAGTTCTTTTTAACTTTGAATGATACATATTTCCATCACTGCCTGTATACTTATTTTACTCACACAACCTACAGGTCAGACGCTCTAGATACTAGTGATACAGGTATGCCATATGACTTGGGGTTTACACTCTGTACACTGAATACATTGACTTTAGCATGCGATATTACCTAGCACTTGGGGCGATCAAATTTAATAGTGTGTAAATATCTAAAAGGATGCTTAACAGAATTTGGCATATGCATGGAATTACGCACATTGTTAGATAAGCTGTGCTCCAATGCACAGATGACATAGTTTCTGTCTTACCAACCCACAATTTTGGGTCTTTGAGTTGTTCTTAAATATTGGGACTGAGGGTCTTTCTTCACTAATAATTATGTAAAACTGTGGAATACATATGTGTAATGTTGTTACATCACATTTTATATATTTCTTTCCAGCCCTGACGAAGTCGCGGGTGACCCGCACAAGCAGCCAAAACACGTGTTGGCGGGAACAACTGTAATAAAGAGAAAATTAGACTGAGAAGAATCACTGTTGCTGTGGTGTATACTTAATGTCATAAACATAATACAATTGGCTTATGTGTGCTAGGACATTGCAACAATTGTTGAGGATCTCTTTTGAGATTTGATTGATTGGTTTGTGGATGATAAGCCCCTCTCTAAGCACCATTACAAACTAGATCTAGATCAAAAATTAGACGGAACACAAAGGGAAGTGCCACTGTCACTAAAATACACGCATCATCTCTCTTAGTGAACACATCTAACATGAGTGCACTTCTTAGGAAGACTTCACATGCTTACACCCTTCTGAGGACTTACCCGGAGAAATATTAAATTGGGATGTAAGGCTAGCAGTAGTATAGGGACAGACTAATGCTTTTTGTTTATGAATCGCAGATGAAGATGGCTCTTGATTTAGTCTGTATAATTATTTGTATTCTGTTTCTTCGAATTGGTTATTTTGTGCATGTTGCGCCGTCAAAATTTCATTTGTAGGTTTGGGTTTTAATAGTGCCCATGTATCTATACACTCTCGTCTTGAGGTGTTTGCATGTCTAACTTTTCTAGGCCTTATAATAAATATTCTAAAATTTGGATCAGGAGTCTGTATTCCTTTAGAGTCATGGGTAATGATAATTTATAATTGGTTAATGATTTTCATTCGGCTATCGATCAAATAGCACTGGAACATAAAGAAAGAACAAGACTTAAAGACAAAGTGGCCCCCCGGTTTAATGACGTACTGAGGGAAAGTAAACAGAGCCTTCGCAAAGCCGATAGATGGTGAGCTAACTACCTACAAAGCTACACTAACTCCCTCTAAAAAATCCATTATTACCAGGAAAGTCGAGTACTATGAGGCACATATAAAAGATGTTCCAAACAAACAAAAGGAACATTTTAAGATCCTAAATGAACTCAGTAAAAAGTCTAACGTAAAATCTGCAGCAGCACCCTTTGACTCTAATGCACTACAGACTTTTTTTCTCCAAAAAGTAACAGACATCCTCCTAGAGATCGGAAAAACCACCATCACCCTGAGCTCTGTGGAGTTGGCTACACCCCCGCTCCCTTCTGGCCAGCTCCTCACTAGTTTCCCTCTACTAGACCCAGAATCTCTGACGGGCCTGATAAATAGAACCAAATCAGGCTCCCCGGCCGACCCGTGCCCGCCAAGGATCTTTTGGATGGCCCTTCCGACACTGCACAGCCAGATTCTCACCCTCTTGAATAATTCCCTGGCGACTGGTCAAGTCCCCTCCAACTTGAATAAGGCTAGAGTTACTCCTCTACTAAAGAAACCGGGAGCAGATAAGGCCGAGCTTAAAAATTATAGACCTATCTCCCAGCTCCCGTTCCTGGCGAAGGTTGTGGAGCAACATGTCCTGAAGACAACCTCAGCGTTCCTGAAGGAACCAACATTGCTAGTCTGGGTTCAGAGCCCACCATAGTGCGGAGCTATTCATGCTATCTGTACGCGACGATCTCAGGATGAAGCCCGATAACAAAGAGTCGAGCGCCCTGATTCTTTTACATCTTTCTGTGGCGTTCGATACGGTAAGCCATACAACACTACTGACCCGGCTGACTGACCTGAACTTTCGGGGGCACGCCTATAATTGGCTAGAATCTTTTCTATCAGGATGCTCGCAGAGGGATACAACTTGGCGATCAGGTATCAGAAAAGGGCAACATCTCCTGTGAGGTCCCTCGTGGCTCCGTACTGTCCCCGCTCCTCTTCAACATATACCTGCAGCCCCTGGTGGCCGCACTACCCAATATGGAATGCCGAGTTTTCAATTACGCGGATGATACTCAGCTCTTCGTGAGGATCGATCACTCGGTCTGCGCCCAGGAGTCAGTCCAGAACATCCTCAGTTTCACAATAAACTGGATGACTGCTAACTCCCTAAAAATTAATCCAGATAAAATCAAAGTCCTAGCCATTACAGCAAAAAACATCCCATGGAGCGGCCTGTTTTGGCTCCAAGAGTTAGGCGCCTCTCCCAGTCCATCAACAGTTGTAAAAAGCTAGGGAATTAAGTTCGACTCCGAGCTCTCTATGACTAACCAAGTCAATTCGGTGGTAGGCACATGCATTGGTCTTCTAAGACAGCTGAGGAAACTGGTTCCCCTGCTCTCAGTTTCATTTCTGAAAACTATTGTATCAACAACTATCATCTCGCGACTTGACTATGGCAATGCGTTTTATGTCAGGCTCCCCCAGAAACTTACGAACAAACTACAGGTTGTACAGAATGACGCAGCTAGGCTGATCTTCAGGCTGCCCAGAAGAACTCACACCACTCCCTTGCAGCACAAAGTGCAATGGTTGCCTGTCAAGCAAAGAGCGGAATTCAAGGGACTCTGGATCGCCATAAAGCTCTTTGCGAACATGCCAAGAGGGGAGACCCAGGGTTATTCTGATTTTCGTTGGTAATTTCCTGTTAAAGCAGGCAATCATGGATCGCGCTAGACCTGATTCCAAAAGATCCTATGAGGGACACACATTCCTACGGTCGACCGGATTTTTGCCACTGTCGTTTTTGTTTTTCACTGCCCGACTTAAGGTTATTTATAGAGGGAAGGTCAGGATGTTCTTCTCTGAAATTAAAGCTCAAGATTTCCTTACAGAAATTACCGAAGCACGAGGGGGAAGATCCCTGGGCCTGGTAACGGGAACGGAAAGTACAGCGAAGGACTGAACTTTAATGTATCAATTTGGCAATCTTGAAATGTTATTGGTTATTATTGCAATATAGGGTGCAGGGGTCATGTTTGAGGTGGTAGAGTTAGAGGCTTTTTCTCTTTCCACGCTGGTTGCATTTCTTCCCTGAATGAATTGGTAGTGTGGTGGTAGGCGTTTTTGGGGGTAAGGGGGATTATGTTATAAATTTGTTGAAATCACTGCGGGGGAGGTCGGTGCTGACAGGGAGCGAAGTCAGTGGACACACCTAGGTCATGCTTGACCTGCTTGCCTGTATGGGAGGTTGGGATGTGGGGTGGTGTGTGGGGGAGAGTCAGGCAGAACATCAGTACTACAGGAGATGCATCGAGCTGCGGGATTAGGGAAGATGAGTTATTTGTGGGTTCAAGCTGATTTTGTTCACTTATATAATGTGTTTTGTTGTATGACTAAAAGGGAAGTACGATGGAACCGAACATTAATACTAGATAGACTTAAGCATAGAGAATCCAGTAACTATGTAACATGAGTTTGCGGATTCTAACAGTCAACATATGTGGGCTTAATGACCAGCATAAAAGGAATACGGTGGCTGTCTGGTCTAGAACTCTTTGGCTAGATTTTTTATGTATACAGGAGACGCATGTAGAGGGCTGCAGAGCTCGTATTATGGAACAAATTGGGTTTAAACTCTTGGCATTTACAACACAGGGTTCTCGTACTCGAGGGGTGGCTATCTTTACTCGGAGAAATTATGTTAAGATTCTCAAAAAGTCCGTGGATCAGTGGGGGCGTTGGGCTATGGTTGAATGTTTGGTAAATAATCAGAAGTTTACACTCTGCTCAGTGTATGGCTCAACATGTGATGATCCAGAGTTAATAGAATATCTAGATTCCAGCTTAGGGACCTGGTCTGCTCCGATAATTATGTGTGGGGATTTTAACATAAATGGTTTAGGGGTACAATGGGGTGTCTCAGGAAGAGAATACTTAGGGAAAAAAAGAAAAGTGGGTCTTGCTTTATCCAATTTAGTTCATAATAATGGCCTATTGGATGTTTGGGCTTACTTGAATTCTTCTCAGGGAGGAAGAACCTTTTTTTCTGCTCCTCACAAGGTCGTCTCCAGTCTGGAATATTTTTTTGTATCTAGTGGAATTATGACTGATCTAGGTGTTGAGAAGCACCCAAGAATAATATCCGATCACAATCCCTTACTTCTTATTGTTAACTCTGAGAATGGAAAAAAAAGAATGCTGGCTGGACGTTTGAGCGCAGGTTGCTATATGACCCTGACTATGTTGTATTTATGCAGGGATGGATTAAGGAGTTTTGGGATTTTAATCGGGGGAGCACTGGGTTGGGAACTGTTTGGGACGCTTTTAAGGCAGGGGGTGAGAGGGGTGACAATAAGCTACAACTTGCGTCGCCAAAAACAAGGAGCAATTGACCTAGAATTAAGAGAAGAATTAAACAAAATGGAGGAAACATTAGCTAGGATCGTTGGTGCCGGGGAACCGGCTGAAAGGATAATATTGCAGCTGACTGTGAAAAAGGTGGAGGCAGGGGACCACCTCACTAAGAAGGCTGCTGAGATATATTTATCGAAAAAGGAACACTGCAATGAATTTAATGAGTGGGTGGGGCACACCTTGGCAATAAGAGCTAGGCAAAAAACATCACCCAGAGAGATTTCTGAGATTTATGACTTTTGTTAGAAAGTTATTACAAAGGGATCTGTGAATATCTGAATAGGGTATCTAACAAAAAATTGGACGTTATAGACAGGGAAAATCTTGAGAGGGTTTTTTCTCAAGATGAGATCGTAGGAGCTACAGGACTTGCCCTCTAGGAAAGCCGTTGGCCCCGATCAGATCCATTTAGAGTTCTATCAGATCTTTGAGGATTCTATTGAATCAGACTTCATAGAGTTAATGATGCTAGCTCAAAAGGGCAGATCTGTTCTGGATTCCTGGGCGGAAGCTGATATTGGGTTTTTTAATGAAAAAAAATAAATCTGCTCAGAGAACCAGGGTCATACCACCCTATCACCCTTATGAATAGTGATGTTATAATCTTCTCCAAAATTGTTGCTACCCGTTTAAATGTTATCTTATGAAAAACCATACACCCGAGTCAGCATGGGTTTATTATTGGTAGAAGTACAATCCAACATATACGTCGGGTGATTACTCTTTTGACGGGATGGAGATCTCAGGATACCCTATGTCTGTTTTGCTTTTAGATGCTGAAAAGGCATTTGATAGGGTCTCCTGGGATTTCCTCTGGGGAACAATGAGATGGTACGGATTGGGGGAGGGATTTATTAAAGCTATCCAAGTGTTATATAGGGCCCCAAATGCCCGAGTAAAAGTTAATGGCAACTGCATGCCTTCCTTTAATATACAGAGGGGAACGCAGCAGGGATGCCCTTCTTCCCCTCTATTATTTGCCATATACATGGACCCCTTTTTATGGCTACTTGTAGCAAGCAATGGAATTTGTCCGGTCATAAATCAGGGGCTCGAAACAAAGGTCCTTGCCTATGCAGATGACGTGGCTATTACCACTGCTGATCCACGTAAGGCATTGGAGGCGGTCTAGACTATCGCTATAGAGTAAGGCAAGTTGTCAGGCTATGCACTTAACAGCTCTAAGACCCAAATAATAAATAATCAGTGGATAAGCAGTGAAGACTCGCGTGTCGTTGACTCAGCTGTATATCTTGGTATACAAATTACAGCAGATCTGGAGAAACTGGTAGATAATAATATGGAACCAGTAGTCAAGAAAGCAAGAGGGGATTTTGATAGATTGAATAATCTCCATCTGTCCCTTGTCGCAAGATGTAACATCATCAAGATTCTGTTTTTACCAAGGATATTGTATCTTTTTAGGGCAATACCATTAGAATTTCAGAGATCTTTGTATGTTGTTTTGGAGGGTTTAGTTAATCGATTTATGTGGGCACAGGGGAAAACTCGGCGGGCACTTAGATTTATGTCTTTACCACGGGAAAACCGGGGGTTTTCGGTTCCTGACTTTCGAAGCTATTATTGGGCAGCTGCCTTACAATATATGGGGATACTGGTTGGAACAAGCTCAGGAGATATGGATATCGAAGCCCAAATCGATCTTCCAGATGTCTACAGATTGTTATTGGGAGATAACGCAGAGAAATGCTTTTTTAAATTTATAGAGCCAAGCTATTACAAGAGGACAAGATTCAAGACCCTGATTGCTGCCTTTAAAATCTGGGGGGTAAAAAAGAAGATTGGCTTGGGGAGATTCAAATACTATACGGTTTTATATAGGAATCCCACACTTCCAGGAATCTTCTCAGATGAGATAATAGCAGGGTGGACCAGAAAGGGGATTCAAAAGATTGACAACCTAATTAATAAAGTAGGGTTTCGCCAGTTTAGTGATCTGCAGATGGAGTTTGGGCTAGAAAAGGCCAAATTCTTCAAATATTTACAGCTGCGTAGCTTTTTTGGCAATAAAAATGGTGGGACGAGTGGTTTTGATAGCAGTGTAATAATTGACACAATTAAAGGACGGACCAAGGTGGTTATTAAGGCGATATATGGAAAATTGATACAATTAAACCCAGACAATTTGCCTTCCCCTCACTCCATCTTATTTGTAATCAATCTCTTGTGACGGGTACTGTTCCAGCTCAATGGAAGCGGGCGTTAGTATCTCCGTTGCTAAAAAAGCCCTCTCTCGACCCAGACTGTTCTAAAAACTACCGACCCATCTCCCTGCTACCGTTCTCAGCCAAGATTGTTGAACGGTTGGTTAGTAACACTCTCTCCAACCATCTGGAATGTCATCAACTACTAGATGTTGATCAATTTGGTTTCCGGCCTGCCCATGGAACTGAAACCGCCCTAATCACCGCTATGGATGAGCTTCAGAGACGTGCAGACAGAAAGCAGGCAGCGTTTCTGATCCTGCTTGATATGTCTGCCGCCTTTGACGCGGTGAACCATAAGATTCTGCTGAAACGGCTGTATGAGGCGGGAGTAAGAGGGTGGGCGTTGCAATGGTTCCACTCATACCTGCACGACAGGCAGCAGGCGGTGTCTATCCCCCCTTTTCAGTCAGCTTTTTCTCTGATTTCGCATGGGGTTCCCCAGGGCTCAGCAATCAGCCCAATCCTTTTTAACCTCTACCTTAGACCTTTGATTACACTTATCAAAAGTTTTAATATTAAGATTGTCAACTACGCTGACGACACGCAGCTGATCCTCTCCTTGGAAGGAGAGGATTCTACATCTGTGGATGTTTTCCACAATTGTCTGCGTGATTCGTCTTGTTGGCTAAAGGACAACTCCCTCCAATTTAAAGCGGGGAAGACGGAGGTGCTCTTCAGCGCTGGAACCAAGATCCCCCGGCCATTTCCAGACAAATTCTGGCCCCCGGAAATAGGAACTACAGTCCGTCCGGTGGAATCAGTCCGCAATCTAGGGGTCACAGTCTCAGTTTGGAGACTCATATACAAAAGATGACTGCCTGTTGTTTTGCCATCCTCCGCTCCCTAAGGAAAGTCCTGCCCCTCTTACCTTCCCACGCTCATGCCCAAGTGGTAAGGTGTACCATCCTCAGCAGACTGGACTATTGTAATGCCCTTCTGCTGGGATCCCCTGGGTTCCTGCTGGACAGGCTCCAAAGGGTCCAATCAGCAGCTGCTAAACTGGCCTTGGGGCTTCCGAGAAGAGCTCACGTGCATCCTCTCTGGGCAAACTACACTGGTTACCGGTGAGACAGAGGAGACAGTTCAAGGCCCTTTGTATAGTCTTTAGGGCTCTTCATGGAATTGGCCCTGCTTCCCTACAATCGAAATTTGCCTGGTATACCCCGACTAGGCAGCTTCGTTCTTCTGAGGCCAAGCTGGCAGTTGTTCCCAGATTCAGGAAAGTCAGAGCCGGAGGCAGATCCTTCGAGGTTGCAGCTGCTAAACTCTGGAACACGCTCCCGGCCGACATTCGGCATATTACTGATCTTCTCCCATTTGGAGAAGGATCAAAACTTGGTTATTTCCCACGATTACCGCCTGATAACTCACGCCCCTGTGATTCACTTCCATTCTCTTCTGATCTAGTCAGCGCCAGGATGCCTGCAAAGGTGGTAGTGCACTTAACAAATTCCAAAAATAATAATAAATAATAAACATGTGGTCAAACAGGAAGAGCGGGTGGGGGCTGCTTCTAATGCAGTTTGGAAATCTTTGGAGTTAGTTCAGTTGGTATTATGCTAGGCCAGCTTTCAGGCTCAACATTTTAAAACGGTTTTCTTCTTATATTATACACCAGCCAAAATTGCACAATGGGGTGGAGTGTCGGGGATCAAATGTCCCAAATGTGGTGGGCTTGAAGCAGATCTAGTTCATATGTTTGGTGCATGTCCGCGGTTACAGGGAATCCTGGAATCAATCACGGAATATTTAGACCACTCAATTGGAGAAAAAGTTGTATTAACCCCTGAATTAATCTTGTTAGGGATAAGTAGTACGCGGTAGACTAGTGCTGCTGATCGCTTTCTCTTCGTATCTATGGCAGTGCTAAGGATTAACATTGAATCTGCATGGTTAGATCCTATCCCACCTACATTTCAGCAATGGTTGGCTTGATTGCTCAATACATTTATGTTGGAGAGAGCTATATATGAAAGGAAGGGAAAGAAAGAAAAATTGCTGGGACAGCAAATCTGGCCTCCTCTTATATGATGGAAGGCAGCAGCTTAATGGAAACTAATAGCAGTGGTATTAGCTTGCCTTAAACTGACGAACATGATGTGAAAATGAGATGTGTGTTAATGCAAACTTCTGTATTTCTCTCTAATGCTATAATGGTATTTTGAATACAAGCACAGGTGCACCATAAATTAAAAGTGCTAGAATAACACAATTATTACAAAAGCACAGATAGTAATGTCCAGAAGTCTGGTTGGTTTGGATGATTTATTTGTCAAAAATAGAATGAAAATGAACAGCCGACGCGTTTCGTCCCGGATGGGACTTCTTCAGGGCTGTATTTACAAAAAAAGAAAAAGACATATACATTCCATTAAAACCTTGGACCATTAAGTAACTCAGCCGAGCAAAAAAATAGTCACAATTTTAAAAGACATTTTACAAAAATCTCATGCAGAAAGCAATTTTAGTTTCTTACATTCCTGAATTTGTCCATACAGTAAAACCCCAATTATACACATGTAACCACAGGTTTAAGGTACAGTATTTTAAAAAGTGAAAATAATCCATAGAACGAACATACAATATGGACGGATACTTGTTTAGAATTGCATTTTTAGAAAAAGTTTCACGGATTGGGTAGTTAGTAAAGCAGAAATAACTGTACATTGCTGTACTGTAGGGAAAAGAAAAATTAACAAGTGAGATGAGAAAAATTGACTAGTGAGATAGCATGTGGTCACCACTAACTTATGAGTAGTCAAACAATACACCTACCGAGAAACGTATATAAACTCCTTGGTGGTACGAGAAGGCCAGAGGGTAACAATCCGTATCGTAATTACTGTTCCAAACTGAGAAAAACGGGAAAACTGAAAAATAAGATTTAAAGGGAAGAAGTTCTGTTTGGAAAACAACTGACAAACAACAATGTTTTGCCAGAAATAAAGAGAAAAATGTCAAGAGGACCAGGTGAAGGGCCAAATTGGGGCAGGGGGGGGGGAAGTAAAAATGTGGGATGGTGAGGCATCAGTAAATATCTTTTCTAATGTTTTCAAACGAGTATAACAAGCATTAACAGGAACTTACTGTTAAAGTATGTAAAGTATAGGAGTCTTCTGGTAATTTAGATCCTATGAAGTCATATGTTCAGCTGGGCTAAAAATTGTACTCTAAAAATTAGGGGATACAAAAAATCTGTGAAAGATCTAGATAGTTCATATTGGATATAGACAACTGAGACAAATTCTCTTATTTAAGGGGCTACTCCAAGAGCTAATAATGAGTAAGTTAATAATACGGTTAATACAAGGTGCACGTTCCATAGGGATTGTGAATGTTATTATGAGACTGTGGCTTACCTAAACACAAGCTATCAATAATGAGATAAAGTTTAATCTCAGTCCAAATATGAATGAATGTAAATAGGGTGCACCAATCATGAGATGTGCACCTCAATCTGAATAAGAGAGAAACAATAATTTGTATTAAAAAACTGAAAACCTGAAGCAAATGAGATAGATAGCACAGAGGGAAATAATGATGCAGAAACGGAATCACCTGTGAGGGTCCAATTGAACCTTTCTATCTGTGATAGTGTGGTGTACAAAACATCTCTCTATATTTCTCCACCAAGTTACTGAAAAAAATAAAAGAGAATGAGTAAAAATACATGATTCAACATAAAAAGCAACAAATAGAGATTTTTAACAATATTGTTCCCAAAGAAGAAAACCGATCGATATTTTAGACGATCTATTGAACTCCCATTGGGAAGAATGTTGAGACAAAGCAGAATTGGAAAAGCGCCTGAAACCAACTACAAAACATAGTTGACATGCTATGTCTTTGTTATAAATATATTCTGGAATGATTATTACTGCCTCCTAAACATTCAAGGGTAATGTGGGGGAGTAAATAAAAAGAATTTTCACAAGGATGAAATCAATAGAGAACAAAAACGAATAGGTTGAAATGGACCTAAGGAAAGATCAGTTACCAATGTATTTGATATAGACCATTTAAATACATTATATCAATGAAATGATTGATACGTGGCTAAGAAATTTAGTTTTTGCAAATCATACAGACTTGCTAAAATACATCGTATTGATGAAGAAATTGGTTATAAATGAAAGACATTCTGTCTTCTTTAAATACAATATATACAACACCAAATGTAAATTAGATACATATATGGATATAGTCCACTCTCTTTCATGTTATATAGTCCATCCTTCCTCATGATATTCACTTGATATCTCAGTTTCCTTTCTCCTTTCCCCTCCTCTTTCCCTCTTGACAAGTGAAGTAATGGACATGGTCTACCACTGTCGACAATTACACATCACTATTTACATGATTATTATTTACTGCACTTTTTATAAATCATGGATATTTTATCCAGAATCGAGTGTGTATGATTCGGTACGCCACTATATGGTAGTCTTTCTACCATTTTCATCCATTTATCGTAGGTTTATTTCTCGATTTCATCTTACTTCCGTTTTTTCGAAATTCAAAATTAAATTGGATTTATCATTACCAATCGGGGGGTTGTTCTATTTTTGATAGTTGTTTTTTTCTTTTAAAAATACATGATCTAATTGACAAATCTTGACGCTTGCTCCATTTGAACATGGCCGTGGACAATCACGGATTTTCGAATTAGCGTTCGGTTACTGCTCCAACATGGCCGCTGTGGTCTTTAGCCCTAAGGGATAATAAGATCACGTTTTTTACATATGACATTACGCCACATTAGTATATATTTAATAGACGCCTTCTGTGATTAGCTTGTATATATGTACACATTAGTTTCTATAATTGTTAGGACGTCTGAAAGTTATCGTCCAGTATTCTAGTACCTAGGGATAGCCTATTGACACCACTCCAATATGGCCGCCGTAGTACGTTACTTTTCCCATTGGAAGCGCAACTCTGTATCTCACAGGTGAACACATTTAAACAATTATACGGGGTATATATGCGAGCGCGGACATGGGTCCTTTCCATCAGGCGCTATACGGACAGAGGGGACACCATGTCTGGGCTTCTTTCTCCAACGTTTATTCTTTGTACGGTGAGTAAACCTGTACAACTCGGTTTCCATTTGCTATCGACATAGGACTGTTAGTTATAAGATCTTTCCTTAGGTCCATTTCAACCTATTCGTTTTTGTTCTCTATTGATTTCATCCTTGTGAAAATTATTTTTATTTACTCCCCCACATTACCCTTGAATGTTTAGGAGGCAGTAATAATCATTCCAGAATATATTTATAACAAAGACATAGCATGTCAACTATGTTTTGTAGTTGGTTTTAGGCGCTTTTCCAATTCTGCTTTGTCTCAACATTCTTCCCAATGGGAGTTCAATAGATCGTCTAAAATATCGATCGGTTTTCTTCTTTGGGAACAATATTGTTCAAAATCTCTATTTGTTGCTTTTTATGTTGAATCATGTATTTTTACTCATTCTCTTTTATTTTTTTCAGTAACTTGGTGAAGAAATATAGAGAGATGTTTTGTACACCACACTATCACAGATAGAAAGGTTCAATTGGACCCTTACAGGTGATTCCGTTTCTGCATCATTATTTCCCTCTGTGCTATCTATCTCATTTGCTTCAGGTTTTCAGTTTTTTAATACAAATTATTGTTTCTCTCTTATTCAGATTGAGGTGCACATCTCATGATTGGTGCACCCTATTTACATTCATTCATATTTGGACTGAGATTAAACTTTATCTCATTATTGATAGCTTGTGTTTAGGTAAGCCATAGTCTCATAATAACATTCACAATCCCTATGCAACGAGCACCTTGTATTAACCGTATTATTACCTTACTCATTATTAGCTCTTGGAGTAGCCCCTTTAATAAGAGAATTTGTCTCAGTTGTCCATATCCAATATGAACTATCTAGATCTTTCACAGATTTTTTGTATCCCCTAATTTTTAGAGTATAATTTTTAGCCCAGCTGAACATATGACTTCATAGGATCTAAATTACCAGAAGACTCCTATACTTTACATACTTTAACAGTAAGTTCCTGTTAATGCTTGTTATACTCGTTGGAAAACATTACAAAAGATATTTACTGATGCCTCACCATCCCACATTTTCACTCCCCCCCCCTGCCCCAATTTGGCCCTTCACCTGGTCCTCTTGACATTTTTCTCTTTATTTCTGGCAAAACATTGTTGTTTGTCAGTTGTTTTCCAAACAGAACTTCTTCCCTTTAAATCTTATTTTTCAATTTTCCCGTTTTTCTCAGTTTGGAACAGTAATTACGATACGGATTGTTACCCTCTGGCCTTCTCGTACCACCAAGGAGTTGATATACGTTTCTCGGTAGGTGTATTGTTTGACTACTCATAAGTTAGTGGTGACCACATGCTATCTCACTTGTCAATTTTTCTCATCTCACTTGTTAATTTTTCTTTTCCCTACAGTACAGCAATGTACAGTTATTTCTGCTTTACTAACTACCCAATCCGTGAGACTATTTCTAAAAATGCAATTCTAAACAAGTATCCGTCCATATTGTATGTTCGTTCTATGGATTATTTTCACTTTTTAAAATACTGTACCTTAAACCTGTGGTTACATGTGTATAATTGGGGTTTTACTGTATGGACAAATTCAGGAATGTAAGAAACTAAAATTGCTTTCTGCATGACATTTTTGTAAAATGTCTTTTAAAATTGTGACTATTTTTTTGCTCGGCTGAGTTACTTAATGGTCCAAGGTTTTAATGGAATGTATATGTCTTTTTCTTTTTTTGTAAATACAGCCCTGAAGAAGTCCCATCCGGGACGAAACGCGTTGGCTGTTCATTTTCATTCTATTTTTGACAAATAAATCATCCAAACTAACCAGACTTCTGGACATTACTATCTGTGCTTTTGTAATAATTGTGTTATTCTAGCACTTTGTAATTTATGGTGCACCTGTGCTTGTATTCAATTCATGTGTAAAGTTCTGGTTAGAACTGTCACTGTGTTGGCGGGTGACGTATCGGTGTGCACACAATCTCCGCCCAAGGGTTTAGATAGGAGAAAAATTATGACATTGGCAATTTATGTATCAGGTGCATTTCTATGAAGGTTCCGCCATCTACTATGTACTACTATAATGGTATTTTGTTTTTCTTTTTTCCTTTTCTTTTTCCGTTTTCTTTTTTTTTATTCTCTGATCTATATTCTAGCAGATTGACATATGAACCCTTTAAATTTAAATTTAATGTACTATTTTGTTTAGATGATTTCTTGGACTTATTCTTGCATCTGTGTTGTTTTTTCCTTGACTGATTCTTGCATCTATTGTATTTTTTGGTGAAGCGATTCATTTTTTGAAGTGAATATGTACTGATGTTGTGGGAGAAAATTGGAGGGGACATTTTTTTTTTAATAAAGAAAGTTAAAAAAATATAAAAACGAACATGCCCCAGGGCACAGAAGGGAACGCCTAATCAAATACGTGCCAGGGCGGGCGCTCCGCTCAGCAGAAGCCGCCCAGCTGGTCTGCCCGGTGGGTACTTTTGCTTCCAAGGGAGCACGAGATTTCTCGGTCCTTCTGCCACAACTCTGAAACCAGTTGCCAGATATTCTCCGTAAAGAAGCTGCAGGCATATTAGCAAGAACCTCGTTAAAATTATCGCAGTTTTAGCGGCAGAAAACTGCAGCTAAAACAGCGATAATGGGCTTGCTAATATGCGTTATAGAATTCCAATAGAAGCCCGGGTTAGATGTCCTGCACATCTATCCTGGGCTACTATTGCAATTCTATAACGCATATTAGAAAGCCCATTATCGCCGTTTTAGCTGCAGTTTCCTGATGCTAAAACAGCAATAATGAGGTTCTAGCTAATATGCCCCTTGGTCTGCTTCCCTTCTGGAAACAGCTAAAATCCATTCTTTTTAGGGAAGCATTAGACACGACCTAATACTTCTCAGTACCATGGAGACTACCCTGCCTTGATCTGTTTTACTTCTTCCAAAGCGCTAAGACACCTGTTGGTGTACATGTGCTATACAAGAATAAAATAACATAACATAACATTTTCTCTCCCCTCCACATTTACAAGCAGGCAACAAAGAACCATCAGCCAGGGTTCCAGAGTAAGTCTAGAACATGGAATCCGGCTCCATCACAGTGTTTAGGGCAATCCTAGTGACAATGGGGTAAACAGTAGCCTGAGTTTCCGTGCATATAAGATGGACACGTCTAGTTTAGGGATAAGGTTAAGCTAAAATTCTCATTGGATAAAGTCAAAAAACGTCAGCCATCTTTAAAAGAGTAAAAGTTTACTGATTTATGAGCCAAATTCAAATGCCCCCTCCCCCCTCACCCTTATTCCAAGTTGCAGCCTGGATATGAAAAGAGTGAGATCCTGGGTGATGTGCTTCTTGAGGAGATACATTTGAAGCAGCTTTTTACATTTATGAAAGGACAGATGGGTCAGGTATCTAGATCCTGTGACCACACAGCAAGAGAATGCTTCTCATGCGGTCATTTTCTTTTAATCTTTTGATTGCCAATCTAAGACTGTCATGTAATAGTAACTTTTTCAAACAGTCTAAGTCAATGGTGTTGGAATCTTGGGGGCAGATCCATCATCGAGTTGTGTTGCTCTTGTACGCACCGGGGCGCAAGGACAACAGAACAACTAAGTCAGATTTATCAAGCCACGCCAGGCCACCTTGCGTGGCCCTGCGTGGCTTGATAAATCTACTCTGTCCTAGGGAGGCGTTCCATGGGTGGAGTGTGGGTGTTTGCGCGTATCCACCCATGGATTTTGGAACATAACTAGATTCACCATTAGTGGTAGACCTGGGAATGTGTCAAAATGCTACGCCTCCCCAGGAGAGACAATACGAGGAGAAATGCCTGTATTTTGCCTCGTTTTTTCGTATTTCCGTGTGCGCTGCACATGCCTCAGATGAGGTGTCCCTTCCTGTCCAAAAACAATCCTTCCTACACAAAAACTGAGACACTCATGCACAGGTGCCTGTGTGGCACTAGGCAGCACATTTTGCGCAAGCTCCAGGAAAGGACAGAAATGCTCTGTATATTCTCATATTTGTCACAAACCTGTCATTTTTTATTTCACGCAGCAAGGTGGCCTGCAATGACATAACAAAACTTGAAGGCCCCCCACAAATGACATGCAGGGGGCCGTCCATGCTGCGGATGCAGTCCGCAGCACAGGCCTTGCCAGTGCCAGAGAGGGCCCCAGGAGCTTGGGCTCCCCCACCCTCGCACAGCTGTGGCAGCAGGGGTTTTTGTTACAGCACTGGTGGATTGCTGCGCTGGGTGAAAAAATGATAATCTGCCCTTGGGTGACTAATTCTGCTCTGCAGGCTGCTCCTCGTTGTTGGCTTTGGGGTGCTCTTGTGTGAGTAAAATCACAGTTTGAAGAGTTGTTTCTTCCATTATTTGCATGTGAACATATGCGATTAACACATCTGCAAATCAACAGAGAAAGCCACAGTATGGAAGGAGGTGGTGCCTCACCTTGTTAAGCACTGAGCCACATAACCTGTGGCAGGTATAATGTATGTAGGGTGGGCGTTCCCATGCAAAAAGCAATGTATAACTGACGCAGTGAAATTTGCAACATTTCACTGCATCACTTTACATCTTCACTGCATCAAAATCCGTACGCCTGCTCAGACCAGGCGAAAGGAATGGCGCAAGGCTTTTTTAATGGGACTCACCTCTTTATTGTGGTACATTGCTGGAGTTGTGTTACTTTCATGAGCAACTACAGTAATGCATCCCTGCGCCAATAGATGCATCAGAATTTCGGACACATCTGTCAATCCTTGCGCCATATTGCAAATACAGCTCAACCATGGTGGCACAAGGTTTTTGTATGGCGGTGTAAGGAAACTGACACTTCTGTACAGATGTGTCAGTTTCTTGTAAACCTTCCCCATCAAGTTAAACCTCAGGCATTCCGTGCCACCACAGAGCAAGGTTAGGACTAAATCTCGTTTTCAGACACAAGCATATAGGCCTCTCCCGGTCTTGAATTGAGTGGCCTGTAAAAAAATATGATGAATAAAACAGAAAACAAAACAAGCCTGTCTCCAACAAAACATCTTGCATTTAATTCTTGGGTCAGAACTCGGGGTCCGCCATCAGTTGAGGCGTCTCTTTCTGACAGCTTTTCCATTTCTATGTTCATTTCTATCCATTTTTGATGGGAAAAGCAATGCGATCTGGACTGCGGTAATGAGCCGCATTTCATGTGTTTACAGTGCACAGTCTTCTTGTAATGCATGGGTCTGACCTGAACAATTTTTTGCTTTTAAGAAACCTTTCAGGAAATGTACTGAGTCAGTTGTCTCTCCCGCTCTGATTCTAAGCACCAATTAGAACGCCTGGAAGAGCTGTCGCACGAATCTGCGTGCTTGAGAAAAGCGTGCGAGGTCAGCGAGGTCACGCTCGACTCTTCCTGGTTCTTCCAAGCCTCAGAAATGAACCGAGGTCTTTAAAATGCAAAGATGCTGAATACATTAACTTTGTTAAATACAGCGTAGGCTATACCTGTCACTGGTACTTCATCACCCGTATACCCACTTAGTAAGATTTGTGCATCCTTTGACAATTGGAGTAAACATAACGAGAAAAAAAGCATTGGTAAAGCCAAACAGGTCTGGCGAGGGACGCCAGCCATTTGGCTATGTAAGGACAGTCGTGTGTTGCTTTGTCATGGTTTAGATAGGTAGCTAGATAGACAGGTAGGTAGATATATAGACAGGTAGAAAAGCAGGTGGATAGACAAGTAGACAGTAAGACAGACTGGTAGACAGACAGACAGGCAGATGGACAGAAAGATGGGTGGATGGACAGGTAGGTCAAAGACAGATGGACAGGTAGACAGAGAGGTAGATAGACAGACTGGCAGGTAGGTAGAGAAACAGACTGACAGACGGACAGACAAATGGATAGACAGGCAGCCAGACAAATAGACAGACAGACAGATAGAGATAAATTGATAGATAGACAGACCAGTGGATAGACTGGCAGGTAGATAGAGAGACAGACTGGCAGGTAGAGAAACAGACTGCCAGGCAGATAAATATAGCTAGCTGGATAACATAATATAACAGGTGTATTTCTAAAGCACACGATTACCCTTAGGTGTCCTGGCGGGGAATAACAGATGTTTATTGTTACCCAACTCAATGGTACTCATTTTATTGACCTCAGATAAATGAAAGGCTGAGTGGACCCAACAGGATTTGAACCTGTGACTATGAAGTCGAACACAGGGCCCTGCAGTGGCAGCTTTAGTCCACTGAGCCACCAGTCCCCACATAGTGGTAGATAGAAGTAGATAGACAGAGACTGACAGGTAGGTAGAGAAACAGACTGATAGATTGATAGATAGATAGATAGATAGATAGATAGATAGATAGATAGATAGATAGATAGATAGATAGATAGATAGATAGATAGATAGATAGATAGAGAGATAGATAGATAGATGGATATATTGTATTGTAATTGCATTTATATAATGCTTACCACCCATGACGAGGGATCAAAGCGCTTTTTCGGAGGCATAGAATAGATTAGTTAAAAGTATACGTAAGCACACTATACAAGAGCACTCAAAGCAAGCTAGCAAGCCATTCAATTATGAAATACAGACTTAATTGGTTTATATGTATTACTAAAATCCTCAATTAAATACATACCAGCATTATATACAGGAATGCAGTAACAAATGCACTTGATTTCATTCATACAGAAAAGAGATATATTTCTAAAGAAAGAACAGTTTTATGTGGAATCAATCTCATTAGCTGTTAAATAACAGCAGTCAAATATTAGCAGGAGACAGGAACTGATATAGTTGTATTGTGCCCTGTGCTAACATCAAAAGGTTTCTGCTATCACATCGATGGCTATAAAAATAAAAGCAACACTATAGTAAGAAAACAAATAAAGAAACTACCTTCTTTGGGATATTCTCCTTATGAGTGTGCAAAAGGCAGTCACTCAAGGTGAAGTAAGCCACTAGCTGATGTAGGCTGACCCACTGCCCCATGATCTATTTTGTAATGGGCAGAATCAACACATGAATGACACTACAACAGACCAATGGGTGAAGAGAGGTGGCTAAAAGCCCCTTTAAGTAAGTATATCACACATTTGATTTTAGTAAAATCAAAAGGGCTTGGCCTATGCCAGACCTAAAACAAGCATTAGCAATGCAATCAGTCTTGTTTTTGGAACAGTATATGTATTTAGGTATGTAGCTGGGTGCTGAAACGTCTACTGTTCTTTAACATGGAGGGAAAGTAAGCACCAAACTGCTTGACTCGCCAGGTATGGGAACACATGGGGAGAAATATTGACTTTCAGCAGGAAATGATATAGTCCAATGCTCGTTTTTTAATATAAAACCAGGGCCTTCGGTGGTCATATCACTGAAAATACAAGATTTGAAAAAAATATTGTCTACGGGTGCTCATGGAAGACAATTTCGATGGACTGGAATCTAGTAAATGCTAAAGTAATTCTAGTATTTTACTGACCTCTGCTGTTCGTTTTCTATCTAGAAAGTGAAATCAAGGCAGTTGCCGGAAAAATAAAAAAAGAAAGTCGCTCAGCAGAAAGCAATTCTGGTATTTTACAGAGCTCTACTGGTCGTTTCCTATCAAGACAGTTAAATAGAGGCAGCTAAACAAGAAAAACGCAATTCTGGTATGTTACTGATCTCTACTGGTCGTTTTTAATCAAGACAGTTAAATAGAGGCAGTTGAAGAAAAAAAAAGTCCCTAAGCAGAAGCAGACAAGTCCTAGGACTGATCTCGAGAGCCCACATAGTAC
This sequence comes from Lissotriton helveticus, assembly GCF_964261635.1. Taxonomy (NCBI): domain Eukaryota; kingdom Metazoa; phylum Chordata; class Amphibia; order Caudata; family Salamandridae; genus Lissotriton; species Lissotriton helveticus. Next base: position 428,908,265 of record NC_136062.1, read on the forward strand.
ATACACATATAAATATATACTAAAGTACATACAAGAGGTCTCGCATACTCGACCTAAAAAGAGGGGAAAACTAAATGAATGCACATGATGTAAACTGTGGTTGCATTCTGACCTGATCCAAATTGTTTCTTCTGGGCTTAGTATCCAGCAAGTATATTTATGTACAACTAGAAATGCCCTAAAGATAAAATCATGTTCTTGTCTAGCAATGGCGCTCTTTGGAATGTCCATTTAAGCAGAGAGTTTCCCTTTTTTAAGCTGTGAAATCCAAATATAGTCTGATGTCCCAAAAACACTAATGCTAATCTTTACCCTGGAGAAACCCATTTATTACTGGTCAAATGTAGTTTCTACCAGGTATACCTATATTAATTATTACTCTGCCCCACCTGAATCCATGAATAGAACCTGTAAGTGAATGTTTAGAGTGACCATTGGTTTTTGCCCCTGAATTCCAAGCATATGCTCTGAGTAATGTTATAATCCAAAGACAAAGGGTCTGATTTTGAGTTTGGCCGATGCAGACGAGGCTGACAAAACCACCTGCGGACCTGTCCACTGTCATGGAGGTCCATCAGATATAGAGTCTTGCAGTTTAACAGATTGAAGTCCACCACATGTTCCTTCTGTAGTCAACAGTAACACATCGGAAACATAAAAGCGGGAGTAACAGAAAGCCTTCCAACAAAATAGTAGGTAAGTACATCATCTATATTTTTTGAAATGCACTAAACTTAACTTTATGTACAGCAAACCATATGTCACATAAATGTACCCTCTCCCGTTCTGGCTACATGTTTCACACTACATACCCACATGAAATACTCAATACAATTTCACTACCCCACCCTAACACTTCAAGCCAGTAAGTGAATGGACATTTTTTACAACTTCACATGATCAATTAACATATAAAGTGAACACCCTATGATTGAGAATTTTTAAATATTTACAAAATAAAGGTATTCTAATATCTCACAATGAAAGTGGTTTTTTTTTAAGTTCAAGAATTTTTTTATTGACAAATAAAAACGTGTCTATAAAAAATACATAATAATAACCTCATATCGGTACATTGAGAATATGCCATATCGAGAGTATACGAATCAGACTTATAAATAACAACATATGAGATACAAGTAATACAAATAAAATCTGGGTATCAATAAATTACAGAGGATATTAGCAATGATTAGGGGATCAGGGGCTTATACATAATAATAACCTCATATCGGTACATTCAGAATATGCCATATTGAGAGTATACGAATCAGACTTATAAATAACAACATATGAGATACAAGTAATACAAATAAAATCTGGGTATCAATAAATTACAGAGGATATTAGGAATGATTAGGGGATCAGGGGCTTTAAGAACTACTTGTTGTTATGGTTGTAGCTGAGAGAGACATTTGGCACTTGCATCGAGAAATTTTGTAAAAGGTGACCACAAATCCAAACGTTTCATTGCCAAATTTATAGGGTAAACAAAAGAAAAATCTGACCTATGGTTGTGGCAAACAGCGTACCACCAGCCTCTATAAGAAATTTTTGTGAAGTCTTTCCAATTCCTAGTAATTTGTTGAAAAGCAACTGCTAATAACAGATTAGGCAGGTAGGTAGAGAAACAGACTGACGGACAGATAAATATAGCTAGCTAGATAACATAATATAACAGGTGTATTTGTAAAGCACAGTATTACCCTTAGGTGTCCTAAGGGGGAATAACAGTTGTTTATTGTTACCCAACTCAATGGTACTCATTTTATTGACCTCAGATGGATGAAAGGCTGAGTGGACCTGACAGGATTTGAATCTGTGACTATGAGGTCGAACACAGGCCCCTGCAGTGGCTGCTTTAGTCTACTGAGCCACCAGACCCCACATAGTGGTAGATAGACAGAGACTGACAGGTAGGTAGAGAAACAGACTGACAGATAGATAGATAGATAGATAGATAGATAGATAGATAGATAGATAGATAGATAGATAGATAGATAGATAGATTGTATTGTATTGTATTGTATTGTATTGTAATTGCATTTATATAGCGCTTACCACCCATGACGAGGGATTGAAGCGCTGTTTCGGAGGCATAGAATAGATTAATTAAATGTATATGTAAGCACACTATACAAGAGCACTCAAAGCAAGCTAGCAAGTCATTCAATTATGAAATACAGACTTAATTGGTTTACAAGTATTACTAAAATCAGCAATTAAAAAACATACCAGCATTACATGCAGGAGTGCAGTAACACATGCACTTGATTTCATTCATAAAGAAAATAAATATATTTCTAAATAAAGAACAGTTTTATATAGAATCAATCTCATAAGCTATTAAATAACAGCAGTCAATTATTAGCAGGAGACTAAAACTGATATAGTTGTAATGTGCCCTGTGCTAACATCAAAAGGTTTCTGCTATCACATCCATGGCTATAAAAATAAAGGCAACACTATAGTAAAAAACAAATACTCTGCCTTGTAAAGAAACTACCTTCTATGGGATATGCTCCTTTTGAGAGTGCAAAAAGCAGTCACTCAAGGTGAAGTAAGCCACTAGCTGATGTAGGCTGAGCCACTGTCCCATGATCTATTTTGTAAAGGGCAGAAGCAACACATGAATGACACTACAACAGACCAATGGATGAAGAGAGATGGCTAAAAACCCCTTTAAGTAAGTATATCACACATTTGATTTTAGTAAAATTAAAAGAGCTTGGCCTATGCCAGACCTAAAACAAGCATTTGCAATACAATCAGTCTTGCCTTTGGAACCGTATATGTATTTAGATGTGCAGCACATTAGCCTGGGTGCTGAAACGTCTACTGTTCTTTAACATGGAGGGAAAGTAAGAACCAAACTGCTTGACACGCCAGGTATGGGAACACATGGGGAGAAATATTGCCTTTCAGCAGGAAATTATATAGTCCAAAGCTCTGTTTCTAGTAAATGCTAAAGTGATTCTAGTATTTTACTGACCTCTGCTTTTCGTTTTCTGTCTAGAAAGTTAAATCAAGGCAGTTGCCGGAAAAATAAAAAAAGAAAGTCCCTCAGCAGAAAGCAATTCTGGTATTTGACAGAGCTCTACTGGTCGTTTCCTACCAAGACAGTTAAATAGAGGTAGTTGAACAAGAAAAAAGCAATTCTGGTATTTTACTGATCTCTACTGGTCGTTTTTTATCAAGACAGTTAAATAGAGGCAGTTGAACAAAAAAAAGTCCAGAAGCAGACAAGTCCTAGGACTGATCTCAAGAGCCCACAAAGTACATACACATATAAGTATATACGAAAGTACATACAAGAGGTCTCAAATGCTCAACCTAAAAAGAGGGGAAAACTAAATGAATGCACATGATGTAAACTGTGGATGCATTCTGACCTGAAACAAATTGTTTCTACTGAGATTGGTATCCAGCAAGTATATTTATGTACAACTAGAAATGCCCTAAAGATAAAATCATGTTCTTGTCTAGCAATGGCGCTCTTTGGAATGTCCATTTAAGCAGAGAGTTTCCCTTTTTTAAGCTGTGAAATCCAAATATAGTCCCAAAAACAATAATGCTAATCTTTACCCTGGAGAAACCCATTTATTACTGGTCAAATGTAGTTTCTACCAAGGATACCTGTATTAATTATTACTCTGCCCCACCTGAAGCCATGAATTTAACCTGTAAGTGAATGTTTAGAGTGACCATTGGTTGTTGCCCTCGAATTCCAAACATATGCTCTGAGTAATGTTATAGTCCAAAGACATAGGGTCTGATTTCGAGTTTGGCCGATGCAGATGAGCTGACAAAACCACCTATGGACCTGTCCGCTGTCATGGAGGGCCATCAGATATAGAGTATAGCAGTTTAACAGATTGAAGTCCACCACATGTTCCTTCTGTAGTCAACAGTAACACATCTGAAACATAAAAGTGGGAGTAACAGAAAGCCTTGCAACAAACTAGTAGGTAAGTACAACATCCTATATTTTTTGAAATGCACTAAACTTAACTTTATGTACAGCAAACCATATGTCATATAAATGTACCCTCTCCCGTTCTGGCTACATGTTTCACACTACATACCCATATGAAATACTCAATACGATTTCACTAGCCCAGCCTAACACTTCAAGCCAGTAAGTGAATGGACATTTTTAACAACTACACATGATCAATTAACATATAAAGTGAACATCCTATAATTAAGAAGTGTTAAATATTTACCAAAATGAAGGTATTCTAATATTATCTCAAAATGGAAGTGATTTCTTTTTTAAGTTCAAGAAATGTTTTATTGACAAATATAAATGTGTCTATAAAAATACATAATAATAACCTCATATCGGTACATTCAGAATATGCCATATTGAGAGTATACGAATCAGACTTATAAATAACAACATATGAGATACAAGTAATACAAATAAAATCTGGGTATCAATAAATTATAGAGGATATTAGGAATGATTAGGGGATCAGGGGGTTTAAGAACTTCTTGTTGTGATGGTTGTAGCTAGGAGAGACTTTTGGCACTTGCATCGAGAAATATCGTAACAGGTGACCACAAATCCAAAGGCGTTGTTGCCAAATTTTTAGGGTAAACAAAAGAATAATCTAACCTATGGTTGTGGCAAACAGCGTACCACCAGGCTCTATAAGAAATTTTGTGAAGTTTTTCCAATTCATAGTAATTTGTTGAAAAGCAACTGCTAATAACAGATTAATAATTTTGACATTAAACATCACATTCTCCCAAACAGGTGAAAGACTTCCTAAGAAAACATTGGCAAAGGAAAAAGGAAACTTAGGGGCATATTACCAAGGAATAGCGATATTTGTCGCAAAATGCACTTAGCGCATTTTTTTAATCGCTGTCTATCGCTGGATATGTTAGCGGTGAAACTATGCTATTAGCAAAGTTTTTCTCCGTGGTGCTAAAATATCCAGCGATAGGGGCAAAATGCGTGAATATTGCTGAGAATACAGTGATATTCACGCTTTAGCGACAAAATGCTCTTATGAATGAATGAATGAAAGGGCTTTTTATATAGCGCAACGTTCACTCCAAGGAGCATCTTGGCGCATTTCGGACATCAGCAGAAGGATTTGCAGTGGGGAGGGGGAAAAAAGAGGGGAAAAGCAGCAAGAGATAGGTGGAGAGAATCATATTAATGACAGAATTTGATGGTCTGTGGTACCAAAGATGCAGGTTTTAAGGAGCTTCCTAAAAGCCATGTTATCCACCTCCCATTGGATAACATGGCTAATAGTATTTGGAGATATTCGCGCTTAGCGCGAATATTTCCATCGCTACGCCTGCATTGCTAATAGGCGATGCGACGTTAGCGACGGCTTTCTGTCTAACTAGTTGGGTATGCCCACTTTGCATGTCATTAGCGATAAACACCGCTGACATACAAAGCGGACCTCAAACCCCTCGCTATCACCTAAAATCTGTCACTAACATCAGTTAGCGACAGCTAGCTAATAAGGCAATAGAATTATCGCCGCTTAGCGGCCGAAAACGGCCGCTATATCGGCGATAATTGCCGATCGTCCCCCTTGGAAATATGCCCCTTAGTTCCAAAAATTAGGTTGATTTGAGCCCAAACTTGTTTCCAGAAGTTACATACAGATACACAGGAGAATAACATGTGCAATAAATCAGCGTTTGGGGATAAACATGTCCTGCAAGCATCTGACACAGTTGAAAAACTTTTACTTAAAGCATGTGGTGAATAAAAGTCTACTGTATAGAAAAAATAATGTTTGCATTGCGTTTGCTGCTCCGGAGGATTTACATAACTTAATCCATACGTTCATCCATAAAGGAAATGGCCAAGATGTCTGAAAATCATGTTCCCACGCCTCCTCTATTTTGGATTTCTGCCTCATAGTGTCATTACCCTGTAAAAAACTGTATATAGTGGAAGTTTTAGGTGTACTTTTTAACAGGGTATGCAATCGTGAAAGGAGTCCGAATTGGTAGAAATAATAGATGTACTGGATATTCGGGTATATGTAGTCATCACGGCTTCTTTTAATAGTGAACGAGGTAGGCAGGTTAAACAATTGGCTAAGCGAGGGAAAAGATAAAAAGACTGAGTGAGAGAATAACTGGTGAACCCAAAGTAATTCTTTCTGTCTCCAAGTTTTCCAATAGAAGAGTTTGTTATGAATGAGCAAACTTTTATAATGCTAGATTGTTAAATTGAGGAAGGAGTCTATAGTGTTATGTGTAGGGGGAGATGGTGACTGAAAGAGTTTAGAGGTCAATTTAATTATTGTGCGAGAAGGAAAGATTCTCATGAAAAGAAAAGGGAGATAGAAAAAGACGCTCAATTGAGATCCATAAAGGGCAGTCATCTGTGGGCTGGAGGGGATGGAATTGATCCTCTTAAATTATTTAAAAGGAATTAGAACTGGTATGTTGGAGATAGTGTATAAAACTTGGCGTCCCCACCAAGATAAGTAAAGGGGATGCCACTTAGCGGTTAGGTCTGAAAGCGTTTGAATACATTTATTCATGCATAGTGCTACTGTGTCTGATATATAAGGTGTCATATGTAGCCCTAGGTACTTAATATGATTGGGGCTCCATGTAAATTTAGAAGCACTAAATTCTGGTTTAAAACTATATTGGGTTAAGGGCAACATTTCGCATTTATCCTTATTTAGCTTATTTCCAGAAATAAGGGAGTATGCTTGAACTTCAGCTAGAAAGGCAGGGATTGATTCATTTTATATATAAAAGCAAAATATCGTCAGCATAAGCTGCAAGTTTAATATGATAATTTAACATTTGGAAACCATGTAAATTTGAGTTTTGGCGTAATTTGGAGAGAAAAGGTGCAGAGCCAAATTAAATATGAAGGGAGATAAGGGGCATCCTTGACAAACTCCTCTACCTAAATCAAAGAATGAGGAAATCAAACCAGCTGCACCGGCGTCTCGTGAAGACGAACACCCGATTCTAAACCACGCTATCCCGAATTTCAGGTTAGTTACCGAACCCGACTGCTGTCAATTTTGACCGTTTTTCCCTTAGACTCCAGTAGCACGTACTGACAACGTCACTTTTACTTTTTTACAGAACCTGATTTATTTTTTCAAGACAGGCACGTAAGTGATACGCCACCTTTTCGTTTCACCCTCAGCAGCTTATGCGCATTTAGAACCATATTTTCGGTGCACATCATTTGTTATCAGGAATCATCGTACATGTATTAGCACCATGATCTTCACAATGTATTATGTTCATGTTTTATTTTATTGTTTGTTGATATTACGTGTAATGTATAAACAACATTGTTAGGAGTCATACTAACAGTCCCCCATGTTATTTTTCACAGTGTCTATTCCCTGACGAAGGGCATGAAAGCAATGCCCGAAATGCATTGGATACGTTTATAAGGACATTGCCTGTAGAAAAAAATTCCATATCATGAATCTGAATTTATTATACAACATACTTGAAAACTTAAAACCTAACATGAACTGAAACATAAAACAACGTTCAAAAACTTTTTGATTGGAAGTCTTTATTCATTCAATAAGACAAAGATTAGTGTGCCTGTGCAGGGATGAAACTAGAGACCCTCTAATTTCACGTTGTTTGTACATTCGCTGACGCCGTGGGGCCCTCGGCGCCACCTGACGGAGCACCTTAAAATTTCTTCATATAATCAAGTATAGTACTTTCAAGAAACACTGGCTAAACAGCTGTGCATCTACCCAATCTTCACTTTTGAAATCAAACCATTAGCACAAACTGCAGCACGAGGATTGGAATAAAGAAGAGAAACAAAGGATGTAAATTTGGGACCAAAATGAAACCGTTTAACCACTTGGATGCTAAGGGGTGTGCAAGAATGACCATTGACTTTCCATTGAAATCAATGGAAACTCCATGACGAGCTGAGCTCGTCATGAGCGTCGAAGGGGTTAAGAGTGTAAAACAAATAAGTTCACTCAACCCTGTCAACCGCTTTTTCCGCTTCTAGTGCAATTGCAGCTAAGGATTGTTTTAGGCGAGAAGAGTTGGACAAAACGTTAAAAATAATTTGTGTATTGTCTGAGATAAATCGTCCCTTAACAAAGTCAGACTGTTCTTTTCCCAACAAGTTTGGTAGGTAGGAATCTAATCGGATAGCTAATGCTTTAGGATAGATTTTATAATCAATGTTAACCAGGGAGATAGGCCTCTATTTTTTACAAAATATAGAGTTTTTGCCTTTCTGGCACAGAGATGCATGATAACCATTGGATAGGTGTAATACCATGTGGGTTTCTTTTGTGTATTTGCCTAGGTTGTCCTTTCATCCTTGTCCTGAGGAGGCCTAGATTCCTGGAGGCCGAAACGCGTTTGCGTCGACATGCCATTTCAGACAAGAGGAGACTTTTGATATTTTGTACCTAATTTAATTTTTGATTGTACACAATCTTCGAATTTAGGTTCAGAACGTACTAGAACCGATTGTGTGAATACATGACTTCCTCTTAGTGTACCTCCTGATTTAATAGGGGAGACACTCCATTGATTTTGTGTGATCTTTTGGGTAAAAAAAGATTAACTTTTTACTAGATTATTGTTTGTTGTTATATATTGTTTGTATCTGATTGTTAAATAGAGATTTGTGTATATATGTGTATTTTGTATGATTAATAGTATTACATAAAAAGCCTCACTTTGAATTATAGATTGCTACAAATAAAATTGGTTATCTTGATGATGACTAGGCATGTGATTATTGTGTACCCTTTAAGGAATTCGAGATTGATCCCTCCCGACCACTTTCTTTTTTTTGCAGTTTTGTGTCCCTTACCCAGGTGTGGGAGGGTTTTTGGGTATACCCCTATTATTATCGATATTTCTTGGAGATGAGGCAAATATGTGCTTCTGAAAAGGAACCATAGGAGTTAGTTAAGGAGCTAAAAAATTTTATTAAAGAGTACAATTTAGGCAAAAGGAGTTTGGAGAAATGGAGATAAAATTCAACGGTAAAACCATCCGGACCCAGTGCCTTATCTTTTTTAAGATGCTGAAGTGCATTTAGGAGTTCCTGCTGTGTAATACCTACACTAACGGAAAAAGAATATGAGCAGACAAGATGTCCAGTGAGGACTGGACCAGACCGAGAAGGGAACACGCCAGAACATAAACGTAACTGTGGAAACAAAAAAGAAATGAAATGATAAAATTAGCACTAGCTTATATACTAAGCATAAACATAGAAGAAGCAAAAACTTGTAATATTAGTTAGCATTGTCAAAGATAACACTGAAATGTAGAACTAATAAAAATATATACCAGCATAAATCCTGCAATCATTGAGAAAATGATAACTCAAATAAGAGACTTAGACAAATCAAATGTCATGCGAGGAGGATGGCCTTGAATTATCCATGAGATCTGTCTTGTGTGCATTAATGAAGCTTTGAAGACGTACTGGATCATCGTAGTTTTGAAGTAGTTTTGTTATTATAAGTGACTTTAAACAAGCATGGATGAAATAGACAGTATCTGGCATCAATGGAGTGAAGGACTGGTCTCATGTCGAGGAAGGCTTTACGTCTTGACACAGTGGCTTTGGATTAATTCTGTGCAAAAAATTAATGTAGCACCAAATCAGGAAATTTTTTGAAGAGACCTGGCAGCAGCCAGTACTTTTAACAGGTCTGTGTACTCTAGAAAGTACAAAATGACTCCTCTCAGCCTCTGTGAAGATGAAGTATTAGTGGCAATACGACCTTATCTGTGAGCACTGTGGTGTCTTCTGGCAAATGAAGAATCTTGGGAAGAACAGATTTAAAGAAAGCATTAGGATCCGTACCTTCAACCCCTTCTGCCAAATTATAAATGCGCATGTTGTTTCTCCTATTTTGATTCTCAAGGTCCTCGACTTGTTTTTGTAGTGTTGATACTAGAGAGTGTAAGGAGGTAACGCATTTGGTGGTGTCATTAAAGGAGCAAACATTCTGCTCCACTGTTGTGAGTCTAGGGTCCAGCTGCAACCAGTTATCTGAGAGGATTTGTAATTTGGTGTTTGTTTCCTCCATGAAAGGTCTGAGAGCTCTTATTTCCTGTAATAATAATTCCATTGAGACTGGGGAAGCTGGTTTAGTTGGTGAGGAGGGATCTTTTTTTAAGCATTTCACATTAGACTTTCCTGTTGTTCACTGCATGGGCTCCATATCTGTGTTGCACTGGTCTATTTCAAGGAATCCCAAACTTTCCAAATTAGAGAGTTTTGAGAAAACTTTAGAGTTTTTGATAAAGGTGCATTTTGGTTTCGAAGTAGCAGAGAGGGTGCCTTTTATTCTGCCCTTCAAACTGTAATATCGAGAATCCAAAAAGCAGACGCATACTTCGAAAGTGAGTTGGCAGAGATGAGAAAAATCTGGCTGAAAGAATGTACAGTTGAACGGGACACCGCCTTGAGAATGGATGTTGAAGAATAAAACAGTTCAAAAAGTGTTAAGAACCTATGTATATCAAGAGTATGTTTAGAAAAAGCACTATAAATCGTCTCAATCATATCCATATGCCGGGTCTGGTGGCTCAGTGGACTAATGCGTCTACTGCAGGGGCCTGTGTTCGACCTCATGGTCACAGGTTCAAAACCCGGCGGCTCCACTCAGCCTTTCATCCATTGGGGTCGATAAAATGAGTACCATTGAGTTGGGTAACAACAAACATCTGTTATTTCAGCGCCAAGATGCCCGTAGTGGTGAACGTGCGCTTTACAAATACTCATGTTATGTTATGTTATGTTATGTTATAAAGCAAAGAGGTATCACACATGAGAGGAGTGTTTCATACAGAGCCTCACAATGCTGTAAAAGTAAAGCTAGTGTGCCTCCTATTAGTGCTGAAAAGCTATCGCAATGAAATTGGAAGTGAGAGACAAAATGGCGGCAGTTACTACATCACCCCAACACCTGTGGAAAGGTGGGGTGGAACTGGGCTACTGCGCCGCTGTAGACCTCTGCTGAGAAAAGATATACCATTGCTGGAGCACGGAGGGTCCAATGTGTGCATTAGTAGAAGATAAAATCGCCACTTATGTAGATTCAGAAGCTCTCACGGCATGTTAAAAAAAACACAAAATGGCGGCCGTCATAGCGCGAACTCTCAGACGCGCGAACAACTTCTAATAAATCCATAAAATTTACCAAAAAAGCGGCTGGAGAGACCACATCTTTGTGAGTATCAATTCACCCGCAGGGTCTTCCGGGCAGCTACACAATTGACTTTCTTTGAGCGCGATTCACCTGCACCGGTCTGGGAGCTTCACTGCAACGCCGCCATGTCTACCGGGCTCCAAGACACGCCCCCGAAATGGGAGTGTTTTACATAAATCACACAACTATTCTAAGACTGCAGTTCATCCCCATTTACCCAGTTACCAACCTCACCACAATCACTTGACTCTTTTTTGGAGTGTGTGCTGGCTCTGTACCTGGGGACAAGAGTGAGCGTTGTGTTGGTTATAGTGGTGAGGGAAGCCACAGAAGCTATAATGCACTGTGATGTTTCGGCTGCCACCACAAGGAGCTGGCCAAAGTCGGCGGTCTCACAATCTGAAGTGCTGGTAAACTCCAGGCCAGGACCATCAATTTCTTTTCTACTGGGTCACTTGACGTCAGTGGATCCACCAACTGACCCTCAGTGGCTCTCCTGCTGCTTCCTCAAAATCTGGCCAGTGTCTCCCTCACTTGCTCCTCATGAAATAGAAGCAGACTTAAGCACCCAGCAATAACATACTACAGAGGTCAATGTCAATATGTGCACACATCGAAGAGAACAACATTCTAGACATTTTATCTTACTAATCTAAATAAAGGTTACAAGATAGTACATCATAAAGGGCCAGATCTTTATTTTGGAGGACCGGTTCCTTCATTACAAATGTCATGGATGATCTGTCTGCCTTATTAAAAGTACATTACATAATTTGGCACTAGTAAAAAGGTAGATTAAATATTAGTATATTTTTAACTTCTTCAATCACTCAACTAAACTAGACCCAACAGCAAACTAAAAATCATCTGTAATGCACTAGTTTGAAGTAAAGCAATATTTACCTAAGTTTCAGTAATTGTAATCAAGCTTCAAAAAGTGACTCATATATATTCATGCTGTGAAGTGTAGACAGGGTAAATCCTAATGGAATTCAATTCTAATTGAATACTGTGCTAATTTATCAACAAACTGATCCGAGCACTCAAGTGAAAAGAAAAAGTCAGTCTTTAGACCAACAATAAATGATATACAGTCCACTTTAATCCGATTCATCTGTTCATGTCAAGGCAGTGTCATTTATAAATCTTCACAAAAAGGCTAGTTGAAATTCACACAGGCAGTAAAAATCCCAATCAATAGCATATTTATACAGCTAGCATAGAACAGTTCATCCAACACGTGTTGTGTTGACAGGCATGTAACACCTCAACTTCTTAAGGGCGGATACTCTGAAAAAATCCAACTCAATCATAAAAAGTATAGCAGGATACTGATGCGTTACTATGCCGCAGTATTGTAGTGCAAAAACTGACTGACTTACGATCCCGGCACCACAGAGCCGGTTATCTTGATGTACTTTTTATGACTGAGTTGAATTTTATCCGGGTATCAGCCCTGAAGAAGCTGAAGTGTTACATCTCTATCAACCAAACATGTTGGCCATTTTTAAAGACACAAATGTATTGTATGTGGGTATTTTACAGGAGTCCCAGCACTTGGCGTGATTGAGAAACTGGGTTGTACTATGATATCGATGATGACTTGGGAGTGACTGCTGAACCAGATTTCAGTAGGAAATTGGAAATTCAAATGCAGTTCATAGATTTTATCTGTGATGAGCCATGTGAATTTGCTAAGCACATTGAATGCCGAGTCTGGATTAATTTTTAAAGGTCCTACAATACTTTCACCTTCTGTGAGTTTTAAGGTGATTTGGGCATGGTTGTTGAAAGAAGAAGTAACCAGCGGTTGTGTGTAGTCACATTGTGATGTGCCAAGGAGAAATAAAGTTAGTAAGGGGTTGTTTTGGTTGATTTAGGGAAGTTCGTGGTTAGGTGTTCAAGATAGTTTACTTTGAGCTGCAGATGATATGTGTCATGAGCTATCTTATGGAGATGTGGAGAAGCAAACGTTTGGGTCTGTTGCTGATTTTCTTAGGTGAGTTAGGGTGAAACGTTTACTTTGAGGCTGTTGAGAGTGATGATTAGGCCATGGTAGAACTGAGGTCTGAGGAAAACCCATAATCCATCCATGTAACACCCACCTGATGCAATTTAAGCAAAGAGGTGGTATGCACTGCCTAGCCTTACTTTGTATTTACTAAACCACACAAAGCCACACAAATCGACTTTGCACAGTTTAGTAAATGCCAAAATGTTTTTATGTTGGAGCAGCATCACTAAAGTGATGCAACCCCTATGCATATTTCACCACTTAAGTGATGCAACCCCAACTCAGAATCTTGGCCTCAGTTTTCACCTCATTCAAATGATCAGCAGCAAGCAGCAATAGGAGGGAAAATGCAAACATTAGGCTACAAACTGGAAGCTCCAGATCAAAAATCTGAGGCTTGCTTGTGGGTCTTTTTGAAGTGCTGTAAAGCCTCTGCTTACCAAAATCTATTTTTATTATCAGCATGAGTAAATGATCAAGTACTTTATTTTCCTTTTGGTATTTTCTTTGACTTATGAATTGGGGGAAGTTGGACCTTTCCCTTTTTGCAGGGTCACTCCCAAACCTTTTCCATTCCTCTTCCTAATTTTGGCTGAATTTGTTTTTGCTGGCCTTAGAACTCTGTCTTTACCACTGCTAACCAGTGCTAAGGTGCTTGTGCTCTCTCCATTAAACATGGCATATTTAATTTACTTATACGTCCCTCATAAAGTGGCACTTGATGTGCCAAGGGCCTGTAAATTAAATGATACTACCCACTTGAGTAGCCCTTTAAACATGTCTCAGGCCTGCCATTGACCAATCTATGCGTGCAGTTTTAAACTGCCATTTCGACCTAGCAAAATAAACTTTTTTCCTGACACAACCCATACTGTTTAATACAAATAAGTCACCCCAAGATAGGTCCGATAAAGCCCCCAAGGCAGGGTGCAGTGTTTTTAAAATGTTAGACATGTACTTTTAAGTTCTACATGTCCTGTAAGTGCAAAAAAGCATACATGTGTTTTTTACACTGCTAAGCCTATGTCTTCCACAAGATGACATTGGACTTGCCATATTACATTTTCTAAGTGAAATTTCCAAATAGGAAGAGATAACTGGTTCAGGTTTGGTGTCTCTGGAATTCTCATTTAAAATCCTAACTTATGATGAAGTTGGATTTTAAATTACAATCCTAAAAATGCCACTTTTACATAGTTGTGCTAGGCAAACAAATGATGGACGGAATGTTGACATTTTCTTGCCTTGACAATTTGGTGCGTGTAGCCTCTCTCAGGTCACATGACTGGGTGTAGCTGACAGTTGGGCTTTGTGCATCCCTCCTAAACATCTACACACAATTGAAGCTTAGTTGTTACTTGGTGGGCCATTACTGACAGGAAGGGAGGGAGGAACTATTCCCAGCTACACTTACACTTGAATAGGATATGTCATGTCTCCGCACTAAAGGCTGTATACCCCATGAAGTTAGTCGGGAACCAGAGAAGGGAAGGCAGGGCATCTTTGTACTACAAAGCCATGCCTCAAGTAGCATCTTCCTACTTCAAAGGCACAACTGTGTATAAAAGAAGGACCTCAGACACCACCACTTCAGTTTACATCTGGACCTGTAGATACTCTACCAGGAAGAAGGACGGCTGTGCTGCTGAAAGGACTGCCATTCCGCTGGACTGCTACTCTCAAAAAGCTGCTGCCTTGCTGTGATGACCTGCTGTCATTTGTTTTGTTGCCGGGAGAGGAAGAACTGGACTCAGAAACCATCTTGGACCCAGGACTCCAGAGTGACTTAAAGGCTAGTCTGCTGGCCTCCTGATCTGAGCTTCAGGGACATAACAGGCACCCCAACAGCTTCTGGACACATCTTCAGCAAGTCCCTGATCCCTAAGGTGTGCCCCAAAGGACCCGGGCCCTTTGAGTGGCTCAGTGGGCACTAAACTCAAGCTTTCACTCTCTTTTCAAACATAAATGGGCAAGTTTGCTCCGGAACGTCACCCGTTCATAGCAGAAATAAACATGAGACCCTGCTAGCCCATCATTTCTATATAACAGCAACGTGAGCCCACAGAGGGACACCAACGTTAAGCTACATACCCCCCTTCCGCGATGCCTGGCATACTCTTCATGCCACACCGACTCTTACATGCAGCTCTCTCTTTCCTCCAATGCATAGGGACTCTTGGTACAAAATTTCAAACGGTAAACCTTCAGCAGGACTAATCAAGGACTGTGTCCGACCCGCACTCCATCGCGATCGGTCTGAAACTATGACTTTGACGCACCCTAGCAATCCCAGATAGCAATTGTTTATGCTTTTCGCAGCCAACATTGTAGTTTACTCCTTAAAAATTCCTAACTCCAGTTCTACTCATTGGATTATTGTCATTCTGGTCTTGTTTTATTTATTACATATAACTCTATTTGCCTGTACCTTACCCTTACTAGGATTGGGGTTGTTGATTGACCAGGGCTCACACCTCAGTGAACCGAAAAACCGACTTCTTACAGGGGAAAATATGTTTGAAGGTAGAGGGGTGATATAGTAAAGAGGAAAATAAAATTCTTAGGCCCACATTCTGAGTAGGCTAGTAATTGTGGGATGTAATACCAACTGGTGATCCAGCCAGGCACACCATCTCAGCTGGCTGCATTTTTTTACATCCACAATATGAGTCCAGCATCAAAACAAGACATTCACAGCTGCATTACACAGACTCCTTTATTTGAAGTCCACCCACAATTCTCAAGCTATTACTTTGTGATATTGGGGGTTATTTATGGTCCCCATGAACTGCTGAATAATCGCTTTTTGTGATGCTCTGGCGGCGCAAATTACACATTCATATCTATGAGGCCACGCAAAGCCACTATGCCTGGCTTTGGATGGTCTAATAGATGTGGAGTAAGGCAAGGCAGGGCTAATCACTGCATTGCCTTAATCTGCGCTCTGGAGTCCTTCCATGGACACTGCGGTGGTGTTTCCCATGGATTTTGATACTGACCCAGAATTACAAGATCATGTAAACCTGGGTAAGCGCCATATCTTTACGCCTCCCGAGATGATAATTATTACTCCAAGTTTTTTCCCACTTCTGTGTTCCGCAGGACATATAGAAAGTGAAAAGGTGTCTTACAATTGTTTTTGTGCAGAAAGGTGCCCCTTCCTTCACAAAAACTATCCTGCCTACAATACAGGCACCATTTCACTATGGAGCAAGAGTGCCTGCATTGGAGCATGGCTGCCAAAACGGCGCTAGCGCAGGGGGAAAGGACAGGAATGCATCATATTACATAAATACCACGTTGGCGTAGGGCAGTGTAGCAAGGTGACTTGCTGAGCCTGCGTATGACAAAACCCCTTGCATTAGGGCTTTGGTGTGGGGAGAAACTGCTTTGTTGTGTACGTAATGCTGATTCCGATGCAAAAGCCTGGTTCCGCCTAAGCTGGCATTACTGTAATTTTTAATTTACCGGATGAAATGTTTTCAAATAAATGTTTCAACACAAAAAAACTAAATCTCATTTACACATTACATTTTTTTTTAATAAAGTCATTATTTCCAAATAGGAGTATTAAGGAATAAATTGCCAGTTGGAATCCTCACTTCCAGCTATGCTGGGCTCCCTATACTGCATAGATAATAAAGTAAAAACAAATAGCATATTAGGTTTATAAAATGGAAATCACAAGTTGGCACTCCCCAAACTCAAAATTTTTTAATTTAATAACCTGGAAAATTGTAAGTGATCCTTGAATAGCTGAATACTTGTAATAAACAACTTGTCCGTGTAATTGTCTGTTGCAGTGCGAACTCCTTTCAACACAGCAGGCAACTTACGTGAAAAATACACCTTGTTGTAAAAGGAAAACAATAATGGAAGCATCCCGCTGACTCGCTCCCTGCACCTGCATGGCAGATTCTTAATCTCTGCTTCAAAGTGATGCGTGGTGGACTCGAGTCCACCTGCCCTCTGGTCACAAAGCACATTACCTGGAACAGATATTTTATAAAAAACAACCTGTGAGACGTCTGCCTGCAGCATGTGGCACTAAACAATTCACCAAATAAATAAATAAATACATGAATGACCGGATTGTTAGGTGTTGGTTCTGAAAACAGAGATCATTGCATTTTATCTCTGTTTCATTTTATACCCCCAAAAATGATCAAATCCGTCAATCTAATCAAATCTTATGTTTCTATCATTCAGACAGTCGCATAATATATATGCCCCACAGCCCTCATGTGCAGGGGGGTTAGAGGGGGACTCCGATAGTGTACACAGGTCACGAGCCCCTGGCCTGAGAGCGCCTGACTGTGTCCAGGCGGGGCCCCTCTATGCTCTTTGCAGGGGGGGGGGGTCATCAGAAGCCATTTTAAGGTACGCCCAGGGCCGGTTCTATGATTTGCGAGGCCCTGGGCCAAAAGGGAATGCGCGAGACCCCTCTAATTTACTTAAGGGAATGCGCAAGGCCCCTCTAATTTACTTAAGTGACCCAGTGCAACCATTCAGAGACACACAGGCACTGTGTGTGGCCCATTGTACAGGATTTTAGCGCCCCCACAGTTTTATCTTTCCGCCCACAAGCAATTCTCACACTTCCAGCCCGATAGGCGTAAGAAATGCTTGTGGGCTGAGAGTTAACACTGTGGGGGGGGCTAAAATCCTGTCCAAAGGGCCTCCCACAGTGCCTCTGAATGGTCTCCTAGCAATTGGAACAAGGGGAAGCCTCTACCTCCACTAGGCCTCCAGACACCATCCCTGAGAGGCCCAGGGAGGGTGGGACCTCCCCCAGGACCTAATTGCAAGGAGACAGGGAAACAACAGGGCACACGATCGGTGCGGGGCTCATGCTGGTGGGCTGAGTGCGAGGCCCAGGGCAGCTGCCCACGCTGCCCATGCCTAGCGCCGGCCCTGGGTACGCCAGTTTCTCCACATGTGTCCACATTAGGGACTGTGGAAGTATCACAATGCCTTCTGCAGTAAGGGACCAAGGTCCAGTCATTATTACGCCTCCACAGCGCCATCCTGCCAGCATGGCTCTACAGGATACCGATGTCATGGCTTCAGGATGCTGTGGTTGTGGTGAGCATCAGTGGGGCAACGTTATGCTGATGTCCCTGATTTTTCTGTTGAAGACCACGGTGAAGGGGGGGCTATGACCTTATTCCTCTACAGTTTAGTTGTGAGCTGTGTGGGCACTGTGCTGCAGTTAGGCATGCAGTGTCATAATAAGTTCACATATTCCCAAAGAAAATTTAAAATGCCTTGTTAGTATTACAATGCACAGGAAGCTACAGAATGCCATGACAGGTACACTTGACCCTAGTTAGATGCCCAGTGTCATGCAAGTCTCACAATGCCAGAGTTAGGTGCACAATTAGCACAAAATAAAATGCCAGATGGAACTGGTGGTTATCACAGAAGGGTTTAATTTCATCACTTGGACCATTACTCAGAGTTGTGTTGTATCCGAGTGGGCTCAACCTGCTTCAGGGAGATACTTGATATTGTAGGGATCTAGTTACAATGATGATCTAGGGTGTAGCCATCAAGTCTCGATTTATTGTAGGTTACCCTGATAAGGTTGAAAGCTGTGGTACAAGTTCCTACTAAAATGGTAGCTTTGCGCTACCTATATTTCTGACCAGGAATGCTTGGGGTCTTGGTAGTTGTGAATACCATCACACAAGTATGTTTATGGAAATTTACAAAATTCTATCATCTCTCTTTCCAGCCGGGAAACAGTACCGGTGTTAAACTCCTTCCGAAGTGAGAAAGGGAATGAATCAACCCCAAAATTTGCCAGGGGTGTAAGTCCCTTCATGGGTTTTGTCTAAGGTGAACCTTTTTAACCCCTTCCACACTCATGACGAGCTGGGCTCGTCATGCAGTAGCCTCCCAGCACGCTCATGACGAGCCCAGCTCGTCATGAATAATGGGTTTTTGCATATTCCAGCACAGGGCTGGAACTCATCGAGCATCGATGTGGTTAACTCTGGACAATAGGGAAACAAAAACATGTGCATTCACACGGGGAAATGTATACCCCAGTGCAGGGTTGTGCCCAAGCGAGCAATGCATTAAAAACAAGGAAAACTTGTTTATAAATGTGAATGGAAACCTGCACCAGGTGCATCTTCCTACATGGTTCTCACAAGTATCGAAACTAGCTCTGACCTAGATTTAAAAATCCCTCGGTAATAAGCACAAAGGGGCATATTATCAAGAGGGTTATCTCTGCTTTGTTGGCTTTAAAAGCCAAGAAAGCGGAGATAAAATTATCTCCCTATTACCTAGCTGTCGCTAACACCAGTTAGCGACAGCTAGTAGGAGATGTAAATGTAAATGTAAATGTACAGGAATTTATATAGCGCAAATCACCGAGCGGTTTCTAAGCGCTTGCTTAGGGAACCCGTCCTGGTATTCCCCTGTGAGATAACACCGGCAGGGTATCCGCAAGGTGAAAGCCAGGCATCCCGCCGCGAGGGGCCGTTGTGGAGATTAAGCAAGCTATTGCCCAGAGTCGCAGAGTGTGAACCCGTTAATCGAGTAGGCACCGGAGCGAGAATTGTCAAGTCCATGGACATTTTAGGACTCAAGACCCTGCGGTGCCAGGAATTGAACCCTGGTCCCGGGCTGACCTCTGCTTCCAGGTCTGCCTCCTCTAACCAGTGAGCCACACTTCTCCATCTTGGGCCCTGCTTTGCATGTCAGTGAAATTTATCACTAATGACATGCAAAGTGGGCGTGCCAAGATGTCAGCGAACATCGTTATCTCCAAAAGCTAACACCTGCCCCTGAGCAGTTCTTAGCCATGTTATCCAATGGTAGGTGGATAACATGGCTAAGAGCATTTGCTCGGTAATGCATGAATATCGCTGATTTTTCAGCGATATTCATGCATTTCGGCCGATTTTTATCGCTTAGGAGATAAACCTTGATAATAGCAAGGTTCCTAAGCGATAAAAATCGCCGCAGCACGGCGATAAAAATATTGCCGCTAAGCCAACATAGCGATAATTATCGCTAGTTTTGGTAATATGCCCCAAAGTCTCCTAAAACATAATATGCAAACAAAAGCCAGTCACACACACAATATTTCCAATAATGTAGGTAAACACAGTTCTGGTTTACGGTGCTATACTAACACCACAAGACAACACATTCCCTGACTGTGAAATATGAATTAAGGTGGTATATCTAAATGCGAGGAAGCTTTTGTTATAAAACTCAAAGCACACCTTTATCGTAAAAGTAAATTAAAATAAGCTGTTTACATTTGCGAAATAGAAACAGCAAAGTATTAAGATTCCCAATTCTTAACTGCCTATAAAATTGAACTTTGTGAATGACTAGCAATAAGGCATATTTTCTTTGAAAAAATTTGGTTAGGGACCTAATGTTACTACTTGAAACGCTCCGTCTCTTTTGGGAGCCATTATCTTTTCTTGGTGAAGAGGGCAAGACTTAGGTGTCGATTCCGATCCGGTAAAATCCCCGTCCGTACGATTCGTATCCGGAGCCGTTTCCGTACGACTCGTACGGACGCCGTACGACCGGACGATTCCGATCCCGATCGTCCGACCCGGGCGCGATTCGTACGGTACACGTCGATTCGTACGGAAAAGCGCACAATCACCTACACACCGTACGGCGCGTACCCCCCATGATCGCAGGGGTACGCGCCGTACCCCTGTGATCATGCGGGGTACGTGCCGTACACCCAGCGTACATGGGGTACGTGCCGTACACCCACCGTACATGGGGTACGGTGCGTACCCCATGTACGCTGGGTGTACGGCACGTACCCCGCATGATCACAGGGGTACGGCGCGTACCCATGCGATCATGGGGGGTATGTGCCGTACCCAGGGGGGGGGCGTTCCGTACCTGTTTCGGCGCGAACTCTGCGTTTACGACTCTTTTCGGCTCCCGTAGGAAAAGGGTCGTACGGTGCGTACCCGACGCGAATCGTACTTGCTGGGTCGTAAAAACCAGCCGCGAACAGTAGTGATGTCGTGTACAGCGGGTTCCGAGTGAGACTCGTACGGAGATTTGAGTCGTACGGAGTCCTGTACGACTCGTATGGAGTTCGGCTCCTGGTACGGATCGTACTTCGTCGTACGTACGGGACGTTTACGGGTACGATTCGTACGGGGAAAAAACGCTCCGTACGACGATTCGGAGCGCATTTTACCGGATCGGAATCGACCCCTTTGTATCTCTGTCCCAACTTTCATTACCTCCCCAAAAAGCATGTGAGAGAGCAGATCGTAGTACACAGTTCGAGCAGAGAAGCCCAAGGTAACCCAAATGCACTGTACATTTTTCAGTAGGGAGGTCTGCTACACCACAGTAGGCAACAGGTGGTTGGTTAAATGCATGGCGCCAGCAGCAACATACAGGGACCCCAACCCAACAAGGATGGCTGATGGGATGGTTAACTATCTGGTGAGGCAATGCTTTACACAATTGCAAACCCACCTTTGCAGTGGATTTAAACCCCAATGCAGAACATACACTCCATGCACACCACAACACACATTTCAAACATAAAGACTAGTAAGATAACATTTGGAATTCTAGGACTTAACTTGCTTTCAGGAAACTAAGGACTACTTACTGTAGGTTGCGTCGATCGGGAATCAGCACTAGAGTTCACAGTTCAGGTGCCTGCGGTAGCCTCGGCACAACTCTGCTGCTGATCCCCCAAGGTGGGGTTGGCTCTCCACAGCAGCCAGGGCAGGGCAGTCTGATGAGGTGGCAGGGCGACTCCTCATCCAGTACATAAAAAGCAGGCACCCAGGTCCCCTCACTCAAGTCTAAATGGGAGAGGTTCCTTTGACCAGATCAAATGGACCCCATTCTCGGGCTCTGGGCCAGAACCCAAATTCCTTGATTGCATGTGGTCCCAATCATAGCCAATAGTATCCAGGCCAATGGAGGCCCTTATCAGTTTCAAAACGAGGCAATTTTCAAATGTCGGGAGCTAGGTCTACCAGACACTTGAGATGATGAAGAACCCATAATGTCCAAAGCACAAAACTCCGACCATTCACAAACTACTGCTTGGTGCTGGGTCCGTAGGGTGTTCACCAGACCAATTGATCATGCTGGTCTATTACCCGCATTGGGCACATTTTGACGAGTTTGGCCTTGAAATGGACTCTCACTACAGTATCCTGTCTCCTCCTTTCTCTCAAGTTTCTCCAATCATCCACAGCCTGATTGTTGGGTTATGTCCCTCCAACACATTGAAGGTAACATGTCACCGTTTGCAAGTCTCGGACTACAACTGGGGACAGCAGACTCAAGAATCTTGGGTAGAACATAGTAGGCGAGAAAAAGTGTTCCAGGAAGAGGCGAGTCAACACAAATCCATAAAAGCCCCGTGTGAAGCACTCAGAAATAGTCTCACCGCTGTATCCGTCCTAGCAACCAAGCTTACAACACACCATGCCTTCCACACGCCATCTAGGAGAGCAAATAAGCCTAATCTCAGACACCACCACATCAGAAACACACGGGGCCATGCGACAGCTCTTGGACCCCTTTAGTAAGTGACAATAGAAATGGCCAAATCACAGGAGACCCTAGGGAAATACCCAAGATGCCTGCAAAAAAAGCCCCAAACTAGCCCACTAAGAACAATCTAGATAATGGGCGTGGTGAAGACACATGGTGCAGTTAGGGAGAGTATTAATGCACACTACCTGCTGGCACAAGAGGGGTATACACATGACCCCGGAGCATGGTGTGATCACCCCAACACCTAATTGCAGCATGCCCCCTCTTCACGTACCACCCCGTGCATGTGTAGTTCAAAAGGCACATCCTGCACTCCCTCACTAGGGAAGGCAGGATATTAGACTTCCAGTGACACTCATTAAACCTTAGTTAAAGAATCCAGACCATTCATAGACTCACAACAAGGCACCACATAGCAAAATATATCCTTTCTTATCATAGTGAGGGAGGAACTGATGACCATTAAGCAAGAATTACAGTGACCCATGAATAAACATCCTTTATCGCAAAGAAGCAGATGATCTGATCGGAGCCACCTGCTGGTGCCCACCAAAAATAAGACGTATGAATGCAGTAGCACACCCCTAAAAAAGAAAGGTACAAGAATCACAAAGAATGACTGATGATGGTAAATAAGGATGTAAATATTGGTTGGTGAGAGTTGGTGGGCCACCCTTACAGTGGCCCACCAACTCTCCGCCAGCCACATCCATATTCCTAACAAAGACCTAAGACGTGCAAGTACAAGACTACAAACTTCTATCAAACTGTTGTACACCAAACTCTTTCAAATCTTTCTAAAGTAAAGAAATCTCCCAAAACACTGGCGACCACAGATATCTCTCCTGGATCCATTCCCAAGGGCTGCAATGTTTCACAAGTTATGAATTGTTGTACACTTGTATACCCTCTGTTTACTGTGGTTGTGACTACAGCCACATGTTGCCAGAGAGCTGCCTATTTCAATGAAGTCCACTCCTACATTTGCACAGTGCTTGTGTAGAGACCTCTCTCATGCCACCTATAATTACACTGAGCACAACACTAGTTTTCCATATGCACTACACAGCACACTTTACACCACATAAGATGGGTCCCATACATCGTCCTGGTCAGGCTTCATTTCTGTTCACTGTTACCACATGCAGTAGGTGCAGACAGGCTTTATATATCCCAATAGATAAACCTGACAAATCGAAATACCTTTTTTACATATACCTATGTAGTATTAGGGCCAAGATACAACGAAACAGAGTAGAACCCCATAGAATAGTAGTGAATGTGACACTTTACGATACCAATCTCACAGTACTTTAACTCTTCACCGAACCTGGTGAGATTCAAACAGATCTAGATAGAATGCAGATGGAGGGGCACCTTAGGGATAGATACTGGTAGGCCCCCAACAAAAAAATGTCTTGGAGGTGGCAAAGTCACTGCACCAGTGCGCAAACACTTCTGGTCCCACATCTGTCTGTGGTCCCTTGGTGGCCCTTAGCATGTCTGGTGCAGTTTTCTTTAATTACAAATTAATTGCAGATTTGGACTTCCAGTGTAGCGCCATCATCTCAAAATTTTAGCCCTCTGCAATCCAACACTTTCCCTACCTTTGCACTGACTGGAGTGGGAATAGTACATTGTAGCCTTCCACAATCTAACACTTTCCTTACTTTTGCAGTGACTGCAGTGGGAATAGTATATTTTACCCTATCCACAGTCCAACACTTTCCCTACTTTTGCACTGATTGGAGTGGGAATAGTAAATTATACCGTATTGTTGAGTTAAGTGTAGCGGGATTTTTTTTTCTATATAATAATTTGATTGCTCTGTTAATTGTAGTGGGAATAGTGAATTGCAGTGTTTTGCGCTGTTATATGTTATGTAATTCTATTTTTGTTATAGTTAGAGTAGTAAATATTATTTTTGTATGATGTACAAAATGTGTTTACTGTTGTGTTGTGTTAGGTGGAAGTTCTAATTTGTATACTTATTTAGTATAAAAATATATTTTTTAATGTAGTGGGAAATTTCTATGTATTATTTACATTTTTTATATTTCATTTTATTATGCCATTAATAATTTTTCTAATTTTTCTAATTATGTGCCTCATTATGATGTCGGGCGGAAAGCCTCTGCCCGACACTGTCTCGGATTTGCGACCGACCGACTGGTGGTCAGCGGGTCCGACTGTAGGATTACGATGCAACTGAGCACTGTTCAGTCGGACTGCTATTATTCCCTATGGTAGATTGTATTACACCCAATAGGAACCGCATGGTGCCTGCCACATAGTGCAGGGTGATACAGGGGGTATCTTAGGTACCCTCTCAGCCACCAACCATGGTCCGCGGGCGGCAGGGGCCCCTAAAGTCACTTTTTGACAGCCTTTCTGTGTCAGACAGGTCTTCATGGAAAGGCTGTTGGAAACTGACATTGTAATCCCGATGGTGTAAAAGTCGTCAATAGGTAGTTACGAAATGGTTCCGACCCACAGGAATACTCCGCGATTCATTCGGAACTGAGTCGGAATGACAGGCCGGTTTATGGTACAACCGTGATCATCGTAATCAGGCAGTCAGACAGTAAACCGACTGAGTCGGTCGGAAGGGCTACCATGTGGTTGTGAAGATTCCGATTGTTGGACATCGTAATGAGCCCCTATTTGTTTGATTTATTATAATAAAAATATTTATAATTTACAATATTTTCTGTTTGTAAATTATTTTAAATACATTGTAAGAAATGTGTGTTTTATTTAAATTTGATTTGGTTTCCTTTTTGTAATATTTTATGTTTTTGGCATATTTAAATATGTATCCTACCTCCATTTTTTATAATATATATTATTTACTATCACTTAAATTATAATATATTTTAAAATATTAGGTAATTTATTTGTATTATATACATATGTATTAATATATATGTGTTTACATGTTTAAAAAGAAGCTTATTTGTTTTTTTGTTAAAATGTTCATTTATGTATATTTATTTTTTATAAATAATGTTAGTATTTATGATATGTTTATTTTAATATTGTAAATTATATTTATTTTAAAATCGATATTTAATACAACTATATTCTGTAAACAATATATTTTTTTCGATATTTTTGTACTTACCTTTCTAAGTATAGGTAGTCAATATTTTTTAATCCTATATTGTTCCCTCAATATTTATTATGTAGATTTTTTATGGTCACTATTCTGTCAGTGAACCTTTACCTAGGAAATCTGCCTCCTATCCCAGATGCGAAGCACTTGAGGCATAATTCTTTCATTTGACTTAGACCTGTGGTGTATTGGCTGATTATTAGGAAGGGTGGTTTTGAGACTATGAGAGGCAACATAGTTGATTTTGCAGTGCGGGCCCTCCTAGTGTTTGTTGCATTTCATATTTAAGCCGGAAAAACATGCACTTTAACAACAATTTTTGTTGTTGGACCTTTTGCTGAGAAAACAGCACATAGCCATACACTTGCTCCAGTTCCAGAGTTCCGCACACCACCTCAAAACGGACCAAAAACCTTTAGCACCTGTTGCATCTGAAAATAATTGCACTTGCTAACCTGTGTTGCTATCCAAAAAATACCACTCAACATGTGAAATTCAAAAAACCAGGCCAAACAGGCCAAAATCAGATGTAACATTTGGACATACCTCAACTCAATTTTCCATTCAAAAATCCCCTCCATCAGGGAACTTTGTGAATGTCTGACAAAATATCGATAACACAAATATCGATATACAAAAATATCGGAACAAAAATATCGAAGTCAAAAATATAGGAATCCTATCCCTAACAAGGTAAGTACAAATATATCGAAAAAAAATATATAGAATGACAAAAATATTGTTTTTTGTAAAATATAGTTTTTTTAAATTAAATAAAAATCTAATATTAACAAAATAATACGTATAAATGTAATAAACATATTTAAAAATTTACTATAATATTTAAAATTAATACATAATGTAATACAAATTAATATTAATAAATATATAATACATAATATATTTTTCATTAATATTAACTCTAAATTAATTATTTTCATAACTTATAAAAAAATAAAAATATAATAAATTACTAATACATTTATATACATAAAATAATCACATAAATAACAATTAATAACAACATAATACTAATAAAAAAGCTAAATACATTTTAGATAGTGTATGAGTAAAAATTACTATTCCCACTCCAGAGAGTGCAACAGTAGGGAAAGTGTTGGATAGCGTAGGGGTAACAATTACTATTCCAACTCCAGAGAGTGCAACAGTAGGGAAAGTTTTGGATAGCGTAGGGGTAACAATTACTATTCCCACTCCAGAGAGTGCAACAGTAGGGAAAGTGTTGGATAGCGTAGGGGTAACAATTACTATTCCCACTCCAGAGAGTGCAACAGTAGGGAAAGTGTTGGATAGCGTAGGGGTAACAATTACTATTCCAACTCCAGAGAGTGCAACAGTAGGGAAAGTGTTGGATAGCGTAGGGGTAACAATTACTATTCCAACTCCAGAGAGTGCAACAGTAGGGAAAGTGTTGGATAGCGTAGGATTAAAAATTACAATCCCAACTCCAGAGAGTGCAACAGTAGGGAAAGTGTTGGATAGCGTAGGGGTTGAAATAACATACTTGTAAAAAATAATTCATTATTACTTAATTACATTAAAATTAGTTCCCACCATATTCCCCTATAAACACACAACCCACAACAGAACACATTTATCAATTAATGAATTATTTAAAATTAATTACCAATTAATTTTAATTATTTACCAATTAATAACAATTAATGTATGCTTCCTACTAATTAATAATTAATTCTACATAATTAAATTACTTCCCACCCTATTCCCCTATAAACCCATAACCCGCTACAGAACATATTTATCAATTAATCAATTAATTAAAATTAATTAAAAAGAATTCTCAATTAATTAATTAATAATTCCTACTAATTAATAATTAATTTAACATAATTAAATTACTTCCCACCCTATTCCCCTATAAACCCATAACCCGCTACAGAACATATTTATCAATTATTCAATTAATTATAATTATTTAAAAATTATTCTCAATTAATTAATTTATAATTCCTACTAATTAATAATTAATTTAACATAATTAAATTACTTCCCACCCTATTCCCCTATAAACCCACAACCCGCTACAGTACTAAAAGACAACATTTCATTAAATTACATTAAAAATAAATTATTAAACATAATAAATACAATATAATATACACAAAATGTATTTAAAAATCGATATTAGTAACATCGAAATTATTTACTTCGATATTACTGACATCGATATTTAAAACTTCGATATTACTAATAACGATATTAAGAGTGTCGATATTACTTAGCTTCTATATTATGTCCCTTCGATATTTAAACTTCGATATAATTGTATATCGAAATTTAAAACTCGATATTTTGTCTGTGTACCGAACTTTGTATCTCAACCATCTTTGTTTGCAGCAACTACGCCACAAATGGACCGTTATCCAGCTCAATACCCAGGAAAGTCAACACCTCAATAGGACCATCTGTCTTCGCTGGAGCCAAACCCATTCCAAAACACCCTGCAATGGATTGAAAATGCTGCACAGCCCTGAGGCATTCTCTCAAGTCCTTCTTACCTACGAACAGAAAATTGTCCAAGAAGTAAGACACTTTCCGATGACCACTAGATTTAGTGAACACCCATTGCAAGACAGTAATAAAGGCTTCAAACAAGACGCAAGTAAAAGGCATAGCCGATCTCCAAAACCCTGTCTACATGGATGCCTCCCCACCCCTGAACTGCATGCCCAGTAGCGAAAATTCAGAGGGGTTCGTTGGCAGCAACAGAAAAGTTAAGTTAAAGTCGCATCACACCAATTCTGCTCCCTGACCACAGTGTCACACCAGAGGTACAGTGTCATCCACTGATGCATACAGACCTCTGATATCCTCTTCAGCAATGAAGTTTTTTCACCAAAGTTCCCTCCAGCTACGAAAGGTTATGAATCAAATGAATTCCCCCAGCTTTTTCTTTTTGGGAACAACCCCCAAAAGAAAAAGCTGTTGAGTCTGAGATGGGCCACTCAAAATAAGGTCCCACTATTCCCCCATCAGCCACTTCCTTGTTCAGCTTCACTGCCACTATCTCAGGAAGATCTTTGGCAGTCCGCAAATTGTCTGCCCACCTGCACCCTATAGGCCCCAGGCATCCAATCTTAAAGAATGTGACGTTACATCGCATACATTTACAACCCGGTATTTTACATCGCGTTCGTTACAACGACATGCGCTGGAGGGCGCTGTACTTAGGAATAGTATGATTTACTATTCCAACTCCAACTTCTGGTGAACTTTAAGTCAATTGTTTTCACTTTTAATTGGGAGGCTTCAGAAGTCTTTCAGCCTAATTAACTCTTCTCAGCAACATACTTGTAAAGAAAACCCTGTTCAATAAAAGCATTCTACAAAATAAGTATAAGTAATTGTCTCTGACGTCTCCTAACATTTCTTGCACTTCAATATACAAAAAGTAATGTATTCAAGAAGGGCTAAATGTCACGGAAAGCTTAAGTGGCTTTCCTTCCAGCGCAATTTTAGGAATGTTTTCATGCACACTTTCCAAATTACAAATCAACTGTAAAGCATTGTTTATAAACACCCAAGTGTCATTTACTTAAATAAGCCTTTCTATAAAAATAATTACATTATTTTCAAGCCGCATTTTCAATAGCAGCAGCATGCTGCATCGTCTCTTATGCCTAGCTCTGCAGAATAAGAGCATCTGGGTGTGGCTCTCTTTTTTGTGAGGGAGCAATTCAAGATGGCTGACATTCTTGCTACTATTCCTGGAAGCGCTAAGATTTCTGTGACATGTAGTCCTACAGTTCAAACATATTTCAGAGGAGTACTTTCAAAGTACTCTTCCTACTAATACTAATTAAAAGTACACGCTAATTGCGCATATAGACAGCTTCTGCTTTATGCGTCTCTTTTAATGGAGATTAGGGAACCTTTCATGATGCCCACTTCATTGAGACAGCCTATAAAGCAGGGGTGTCAGAGTTCTGAAAAGCTAGTTTAAAAGTGATGGGGAGCCGGTGTCAGATGGGGAGCTGCAATAATAAGGGGACTTTCAAAAGGCTGCCATTCTTTAAACTAGAAGAGAGGGTTCATCTCAGGCCGTCCAACTAGTCACCTTCTTCAAACGTTGTAGCCTATGTGCATTGTCAAATTCGAAGGCCCTAGATAGGAACGAAGAAATAAGTTCACAGCTGAGTACCCAAGACCTTGGCTACCTAGCAAAATACCAGCAACAGTGGAAATATTACACTAAGGGGCCGATTAGGATGGCGGACGGACTTGCGTCCGTCCGCCACCCCTGAGTTGGAGGGACCGTCCGCATGGGCAGCGGCGGTCCCTCCATAGCAATTAGGATGTGACCGCCACCCTAGTGGTTACATCCTGTATGTTTTACATTGCGGCGGATGCTGCTTGAAGCAGCATCCGCCGCAATGCAAAAAACGAAAGGTGTGCATTTGCATGCACAAAGCGGCAGGCACCGCGCGGTGCCTGCCGCTTCGTGCACGCACCCCCCACGCGCGCACCCCCCACGCAACCTTCACCCAGGGGGCCCGCAACGGGCCCCCAAAGTGACTGTCCGTATGCTTTTCCACGGCGGAAAAGCCGCCGCGGAAAAGCATGACTCACCCTGCATCCTAATATGGCTGGCGGTGTCTGATAGACACCGCCAGCCATGTTATTGCTTTTCCGCCGTGGTCGCCTTCCGACCGCAGCGGAAAAGCGGCGGACGGATTGGGAGACCCACCAGCCATCCTGATTTGGCGGTGGGTCTTTCAGGCCTCCTCGGCGGATTTCCCGCATACTCCGGGCCGGCGGTGGCTTCCGCCGGCCCGGAGTATGCGGGAAATCCGCCATCCTAATGACCCCCTATATGTCAACTTTTAAGGGGAAGGTTTCGAGAGACCTCAAGAACAGGATAGAGAGCATGGAGAGGCTGTCTGGATAAATTGATGGATCTATCTACCCCCCTCATGAAGATTCTAAATATTGCAGTGAAGGCCACAAACGAAGGCCAATTTGGCTTTGCTAATTGCCCCCCGGTCTGCAGGTGCTGCTGATCAATAATAATCGAGGTTAATTCAAAACGAGGAGGCCTTGCTTCCTCCGAAAGAGGACCTATCACAGATGTTTATGTTTTTGAGATCCTTTTGTCAAGGAGCTTAAGACATTCCTTATCACCTTCCGAGCCCTAGATAAGGCTTAGCTGTTCATACAGAACATCTTTAATCAAGATCCTTTTCTGCAGAGCCGGTTGTGGAAAAGTCTGCACAACTGGCCATTTCCCAAACGAATTTTGACACAAGGTTCATATTTCAGTTGAAGACACGTATGGGAAAATCATCAACTCCCTGAGTTTGGTGGCAGGGAGTGATCACCCCTATACTGACAAATAACTACCGGCCTCTCTCTCTCCTTCCTTTCCCTGTTAAAACCACTGAAAAACATGTGAATCTGTAGGCGTCAACGTTTATTACGAAATCAGAACTACAGACCCTGGATCAATTAGGTTTCAGGCAATTTCACAGCACACAGACCACACTTGTGTCATCATTGACAACATTCAGTTGGATGCTTGGTGAGGGTGGCAGAGTGACTCTAATTTAGTTAGACCAATTTGCTTCTTAGATACAATTTTCTTCTGATAAGGAGTGTATAAGAGGCAGCTATTAAAGGTCATGCATTAGCATTGATTAGATGCTAGCTGGACAACAGAATTGAAGAGGTAGAATCTCTTCCTTTTAATCAGTTTTTAAGCCACTGACACAGGACACTTCTTGTTCTTAGTACCTAATTCATTGCTGACCACTCGCGGCCTATACGTCTAAGATCCTGAGCCTACCATCTTGCATGCAGAAAGCATTTAAAGACATGGCTCTTTCCCAGTTTCTACATGTCCCGGGGGCTTGTAAATTAAATGCTTACAGCACTGCTTTTGCCACCCACCTCGGAAGCCCTCTCACCATGTCTCAGGCCTGCCACTGCAGGGTCTGTGTGTGCAGTTTACTATCCCTTCGACTTGGCATTTAAAATCCCTTACCAAGCCTTAAACTCCCCTTTTTTCACACATAAGTCCCCCTAAGCTAGGCACTAGTTAGTCCTAATGGCAGGGTGCTGTGTAACTAAAATATGGGCATGATAAATCCTCTTAACGTGTAAAGCTGTATTTAACATTACTATTTTCGAAATGCCAATTTTACAAAGTGGGCATTTCCCTGCTCCTAGTGCTCTGCACACAGTTAGATAGCTTGAAAGGAGTACTGGCACACAACAAAGTCACTCTTTGGAGTATCCCCCCTTCAAAGGCACATTTGGTTATAAGTACTGGGTCTCTGACCCCACCAAATTAGGCACTCCTGGACCCGTGACCACTTTATCTGGTTGAAAAGCTGTCAAGCTTCTAAAAGGACTGGTATGCTGCCAATCCACTGCTTTGCTGAACTCTGCATTGCTCTGCTTTTTCTGCGCCGAGCCCAACTGAATGAGATGAACTGGTTCTGCATCCCAGAGTGACTCCAAGGGCTTGCTGGTTTGCCTCCTGTTCCCAAGTCTCAGAAACATCAAAGACTTGAACCATCTACAAGCCGTGAGTCAGCCCTGCCAAGTGGAGCCATCCCAGTCCTGGATCCTTGAAAGTGAGGTTTTAAGGTGCTTGACAACTTTCACTCACACATGTGCATTGGATTCAGTGCCTCTCTACCACCGTGTGGGTCAAAACCAACGCACTCCCACTGTTATATGTAGTGGACTCGGCGTATCACGCCGGTTACAAAAAAGGGATCTACGTTTTTCATCTACAGCGGGATTTACACAGCCTCGTAGCAACAACATCGTCCGGTTCAAAGGTACTGTTGTTCAGCACACACAAGGTGGTACCTGTGTTGTATGTCGATTCAGACTTCGTATGCATTACCCCATTTATGCCCTTATATGGGTATCATTCACATTGCCCATGCTACACAAATACAGGCATGGCTACTTACATCCGTTCATCTACGGCACAACGATTTCTTGGAAAACCAGACTCTTAAGCATTAGAAACTTCCCCTTACCTGGATATTGATTTCTCCAAGAACTCATTTATTATGCATGAACATCTATTCCTTAGGGGTGCATTCATGATGTTCATAGGCCCGACTTTTACGTCAATACTGGCATTCCTAAACACCTTCTGGGTATAAATATACCTTCACTTGCTATGGCAAAGCACGGTGTGGTTCGGTGGAGGTTAACTACCTACTTGCACAAAGCAGCTCATTACAGCAAGTGCCGAAGGCAGCCAACTCCCCAGCTCACGCACTAACAAGAAGCTGTTATCCTCCTGCCGAGAATCCAGCTCCGGTGTTTCTGACTCCCCTTGCGGGGTGTTGGGAAATCGAGTCCCGGGAAAGAGATACCAACCTCTCTCATTCTAAGGTATGGAGCTGATTAGAACCTAGAGAAACCTTTGGCAATATTTGGCAAAACTAAACTATATCTAAAGACAGCGCCTACTTCTTCCCTGGTACTAGACCTAGGTTAGGTACACTGCGGTAGGCGTTTTTTAGAAGCACCAGTTGAGTATTTTAGCCTGTGTTATTTATGTATGTAATTTTTATATATGTCATAGCAACAGACAATGCTATTACGAAACAGTGGGACTTTAATAGCCATATAGCCCTGCTACGAAGGGCTATAAGGCTATTAGAACATTCTGCCACTAGAGGGTAGAATGTTCTAACAAATTAAACAAAGGGTTCTCGAAGCTTGAGGGGTTATAAATCCCCTCGAACTTCGAGAACCCTTTGTAGAACATTGGAATGTTGCTCTGGGGGCCTTTACCGGCCCGTAGAAGCAGGGAGCACTCCATTGTCTGCAATGGAGCTCCCAACATTCCAATGTTCTAATTTATATTACTGTTCACGCTGTACGCATTATACTTCACATTCTGTCTAACGATTGTAGTACTTCACCTCTCTTGCATGAGAAAGAAGACTGTACAATAAACCCTATTTATTGAAACGCCCGTCTCTCTATTTCTGCACAAAACTCTGTAGAAAAGAAGCATGCACGATTGACTGAGTGAAACAGTTATCTATTGCTTCCACGACTGATGATATTGTTCCGGTTCTAGGGGAATCAAAGTTGTCATGTTTATGCGGTTGTCAGAGATTAATCCCTTCTTGTTTATTCGAGAAAGTTTCTAGTGACCTCTGAATTAGCTGGCATACACACAATTAAGTTTAATGTACTCGATAGAGACATACTGACCTTATTCCTATGTCAAATCTATAGTGTATATTATTCCAATGCGCAGAACCTATTGGGAATATAGGAACTACACTACACCTGTTGCCCACCAGCATTCCCTTGGGGTTGGCCTGACCTATTGATTTTGTCCTGGCCTAGCGTGACCCAATAACTCACTTAAGCGCTTTTTGTCCCTAAGCACTCTTCTGGCTTTTGTGATTCCATACAAATTCATACTTCAATGTCTACTAAAAGGATAATTATCGTTTTTTGTCTCCTTTTATTTATAAATTCTAAACTGTTGTGGAGTCCTTTTGTGGTGTTTTTTGTGGTGTTTTCACTGTGTTAATGTATGAGGTTTTGCACAAATACTTTACACATTGCCTTCTAAGTAAGCCTGCCTGCCAGCTCTGTGCCACGCTACCAGAGGGTGAGCACAGGATAATGTAGTTTGTGTTGTGACTTAACTGATAAGGCTTGTGGTCCCTTCTTGGACTGGGTGCATACCTGATTATTTTTTCAGAGCCCTTGTGTCCATATGGGTCACTGTTGCTACACTGTTTGTGACGCTGCAGCAGCATAAATAATGCGCCATGTCGTGCCATATTTATGAAGTGATGTTTCTAGGCAGATGCCTCACTTCGTAAACCCCTGCTCTACATTATACCTGCAACAGGTATAATCTATGCAGGGTGGGAGTTCCCCCACAAGAAAAGGTCGTAGGAGTGGCACAGTGAAATCTATGAGCTACTTCTAGGACGCCAATGCGTCAAAACCTTCCGTTTGCCTCATTGGCAGGCGTAAGGGTGACACAGGCTCTATCACATGGGGCTAGCCCCACATGAAATGACACATTGCTGGAGTTGCGTCTGTATCAGACTCACCCCAGCAATGCGTCACTTTTGTGCCTTCAGATACGTCAGCAATACTGACTTATCTGTAACTCCTTGCAACATAATGGGCCATATTGTAAATACATCCATTGTGTCGCAAGGAGGGCGCATTGAGAAGTGTAGCATCGCTGCTTTGTCTCAGCGATGCAACACTCCTCCTAAATAAGGCCCCCAATTTCTAACACCTCTCTTGTTTTTACTTTGTTTAATGAAAAACACTTTTGAAAGTATTACTACTCCAAATCAATGGGATATAGGGGCAGATGAACCTTGGGTAGTGTCACGGGTGTGCACAACTGAGTATACAGAGCTCAATTTGCTGGTAAGGATAATTCCTTGTACTTGTATATGATTTTGATATCTTGTGAATCATTTTCATAGGTGTATGTTGACAAGCACTGAATAGGTTTTGCATAGAGCTCAAGGGTTTTTGTTGAAGCTTTTGAGTCGCCCCACTAGTCCTGCAGCACAAAACCAATTGTATTTTCCAACCAGTAGCAGTACATGAAAAAGTTAATCGATTGTTAAAACAAGAAGCAAAACAAAAGTCTCAGCCTCGCTCTTCCTGGTTCCTGAATAAAATCTTTATAGTTTACTAGCAGTGCAAGAGGACACCGAGTGGTGAATAACCTCAAAGAGCTTATTTTATGGTTCTGTATTGAGATTTTAAGGAGTTTAAATGCAAAAAACTGTTGGATGTGGTATATGATAAAAAAGTGGAAATTTGTTTATAAGAGTTTAGAGTTTTTCTCAAAAATACTTTAGTGGTTATAACAACAAAACAAAATTGGTTAGGTAAATTATCTAAACTTGCACCCTCACATGCACAGAAGTAAACACACCATGAATTGGTAAAAAATCATAAACCAAGCACATGAGATAGAAGGGAAGGCCGAAATGAATACATAAAACACCTACATTAATGCTACGACCACCAGCCAGAGTCATTACACTATAGTAACTAAGAAAGTAAAAAAATATTTGTAGAACGCATGAATGTAAAGACATCTTGGCGCTTATTGTGACGTATACCAAGAACTACTCAGAGAAGGAAGATATAGTATTCTTACTTAGGCAGGAATAGCCATGTCTTTAGCATTTTCCTGAACAGGAGTCTATTTGTTTTCTACCTAGTAGTTACTGACAGCGTTTTCGAGAGCTTAGCTTAGATGTTTCTCCTCCCCCCATCTAGCCTGTTAAATTTCAGAGACCTGTACCCGTCCTTTGACGGCTGATCTGAGGTCATTCTATGGAACATGCCAGTAGAAAAGTTTCTGTAGGTCTGCCACCCCCTCCCCCACCACCCATATACTGCCTTATGCACCAGGCACGAGTCTAAAGTTCAATTCTTTGCTGGACCAGGAGCCAATGAAGTTTCGTAATACTGTTGGAGATAGAATGGAATTTTGTGATGCTAAGCAGTAC
Source organism: Lissotriton helveticus (assembly GCF_964261635.1). Classification (NCBI taxonomy): domain Eukaryota; kingdom Metazoa; phylum Chordata; class Amphibia; order Caudata; family Salamandridae; genus Lissotriton; species Lissotriton helveticus. The sequence continues at coordinate 428,944,640 of NC_136062.1, forward strand.
CCGTGCTGCGGCATTCTGCAAGGACTGGAGTTTTAGTAGATGACATTTGTCAATACCCAGGAAAGTGCCTTGCAGTAGTCAAGTCTGGAAAGAAGTAGGACGACTACTACAGTTTTCTGAGATCTTGAGGAGAGAACAGGAGAATGTTGCGCAAGTTCTTTAGGAGAAAGAAGCATGAGAAAGTCAGAAGGTTAATTTGTGATGTAAAATTGGGCTGATCATCAAACATGACTCCCAAGTTTCTGACCTTCTCCATGGAGTCAGGACAGCGGTCCAGCCTACAGTGGGCACCGCATGTGGTTCCAGAGTAATGGTTGCTAACTGAACTCTACTACTTCGGTTTTATCAGTATTCACTTTAAGAAAATTCAGTTGCTTCCACCCAATAATATGCACTAGAAGATATAGATATGACTATTTAGGTTGCGTAGGACACCAATGAGAACCCATGCGCTTTGATCAGCTTAGCTAGAGGAGTAATGTAGATGCTGAACAGAGTCGGGGACAGTACTGAGCCTTGAGAGTACCACACGGGAGTGAGAAAGCCTCCGATGTGAGATTACCCTAGCACAGCTCCTGTTCTCTAGAGGTTAGGAAAGACATAAGTAGGGCTACAGCTGTCCCCTTTATTCTGAATGCATTTAGCCTCTTCATTAATAGCAGATGGTTGACAATAACAAACACTGCTGAAAGGTCAAGTAAAGTGAGGACGGTCCTGCCTCCAATGTCAAGCTGTTTACGTATCTCCTCGTTGGCCATGTCGAGTGGTATTGTCTGAAGCGTGTTGGGTGGTGTTTGTGAGGTCGTTTCAGAATAGGTATAATACGGAGATGCATGCTAAGTGCAGATCCCCAAAACACAACGTGTGTCACGGTGAATACAGCACTTGCAGATCAGATAAAATAGGAGGCTTTTGTATGGGCAAAGCATAAGGTCTTAAAATTAATTCTCTTATCAATTGGCAACCAGTGTAACTTGGGCATGAGCTTTGATACCAAGCAAAATTTAGGGAGAGCTAAAAGAGTGCATGCTGCCACCTTTTGTACCCTCAGTAAGGGCTGATTTATTTGCACCCAAATAAAGAGAATGACAATATTCCAATCTAGATAAGATCATAGATTGGATGATGGTCTGGCAAGTTTACGGGTAAAAAACCCTAACAGAGGCTTGAGTCCATGTAAAATCCAAAAACATATCCCACCAATGCTTGGTTTGGGCTTCGAAAGACAAGGCACTGTCCACCCATATGCCTAGACTTTTGACAACCTCCTGGGATGGGGTTGCGGGCCCCAACGTACCTGATTACCATTGCTCTGACCACAAATGGATGTCTTTCCCTAACAGCAACATTTCAGACTTACTGGCATTTAGCTGCAGATGATTAGCTGTCATCCAGTCTGTGATTGCCAGCATGTCTTCCTGAAATTTATTGAGGTTATGCTTGCAGTTGTTGGAGAAAGAGATAACAGGTTGGGTGTCATCAGCGTAGGATACTAATGACAGTTCTTTGTTTTTTGCCTCTACCGCAAGGGGCTGTAGATAGATATTAAAGAGCGTAGGGCTCAGCATCAATCCATGCAGAAATCCGTAATAAACAGCATATTTCCGAGAGCAGTAGGGGAGGTGTAGTGACTTGAAATGTTCTGTCGACCAGAAATGATCTGAAACAGGCCAAGGTCGTGCCACCGATATCTATCTCCTTCAAGCAACACAGTAGGATATTATGAGATACCGTATCGAATGCAGCACTGAGATCAAGAAGAATCAAAATCGCAGAGTTCCCTTCATCCAGAGTGCTTTGTAGTTGCTCCATCACTGCCAACAAGGGGGATTCGGTGCTGTGGCATGATCTGAAACCGTTTTGTGAGGAGTCCAATATCTCATTGAACTCTACAAACTTCGTGAGGATGGAATTCACATAGGATTCAGTGGCTTCACCCGAATACGGGAGTTGGGATATAATTCCGGTTTGGATGTATCCAAAGAGGGTTTTTTTAATAACTCGACAACTTTGGTATGCTTTCATGCAAAAGGTATTAACGCCCTAGTCAATCAATCAATCAATCAATCAGTTCATTCATAGAGCGCGCTACTCAACCGTCAGGGTCTCAAGGCGCTGAAGAGAGGGGGGGGTGGCTGCTGCTCCTAGAGCCAGGTCTTAAGGCGTTTCCTGAAGGCGGGATGGTCCTGGGTAGTTCTGAGGTGTGCGGGGAGGGAGTTCCATGCTTTGGCCGCCAGGTAGGAGAACGATCTTCCTCCGGCAGTGGTTCTGTGGATCCATGGGACGGTGGCGAGGGCGAGGCTGGCAGAGCGGAGCTGACAGGTGGGCGTGTAGAACGAGAAGCTGCTGTTGAGGTAGTCGGGCCCATGTCGTGGAGTGCTTTGTGTGCGTGGGTGAGGAGCCTGAAGGTGATCCTCTTGTTGATGGGGAGCCAGTACAGGAGTTTCAGGTGGCGGATATATGGCTGTGGCGAGGAATATCGAGGATGAGGCGTGCGGAGGCGTTCTGTATGCGTTGTAGTCGTTTCTGCAGTTTGGCGGTGGTTCCTGCGTATAGGGTGTTTCCGTAGTCCAGTCGGCTTGTGACGAGGGCATGGGTAACCGTCTTTCTGGTTTCGCCGGGGATCCACTGGAAGATCTTACGAAGCATGCGTAGGGTGTCTAAGCATGATGATGAGACAGCTTTGACTTGCTTGGTCATCGTGAGGAGGGGGTCCGGGATGAACCCGGGGTTGCGTGCGTGATCCGAGGGGGTCGGTGCGGTGCCCAGCGCCGTGGGCCACCAGGAGTCGTCCCAGGCGGAAGGGGATTGTCCGAGGATGAGGACCTCCGTCTTGTCTGAGTTCAGTTTGCGGCTGAGCTTCATCCATTCCGCAACCTCTTTCATTCCTTCCTATAGGTTGGTTTTGGCAGTGGCTGGGTCTTTGGTGAGGGAGAGTATCAGCTGGGTGTCGTCGGCGTAGGAGATGATGTTGATGTGGTGTTTGCGTGCGATGGCGGCGAGGGGGCTAATGTAGATTTTGAAGAGGGTTTGGCTGAGCGAGGACCCTTGGGGTACGCCGCAGATGATCTCGGTGGGTTCTGAGCGGAAGTGGGGAAGGTGGACTCTCTGGGTTCTGTCGGAGATGAACGAGCTGATCTAGTCCCGGGCTGTTCCTAGGATTCCAGTGGTGCAAAGGCGGGTTACTAGGGTGCGGTGGCACACGGTATCGAAGGCTGCCGAGAGGTCCAGGAGGATGAGGGCGGTTGTTTCTCCGTTGTCCATCAGGGTCCTGATGTCGTTGGTGACTGCAATGAGGGCGGTTTTTGTGCTGTGGTTGGCTCGAAAACCAGACTAGGAAGGGTTGAGGGATAGGTTGATCAGCTAACCACAAACCAGTAGGAGATGAGTTTGAAATTTGCAGTACTGGTATGGTTTCATAGGGTCTGCTGGGGAACCTGGTTTGATTTTATTAAAGAGGGACTCAACCTCTGTAAGAAATAATAAAGGGAAGGAGAGTAATGTTCCTCCTTCACTGTACACATTGTCCCTTATCCCTTCCATACCACCCATGCTGTCATTTGAAGTTAGGAAGTTTTTATAGATATTCTCCACCTTTTTTCATAAAGTAGCTGGCCAACTCATCACACTGAGTGGTTGAAGTAATGGAAGGTTCAGCTACTGAATTCGGGTACTTCATGTCATTGAGAAGGGAAAAAATAATGTTTTAAGGTATAGGCAACGTAATCAGCCCTGGACTTCTGAATCAACTTGTGGTAGGTCTTGATGGATGCATAATACTGACTTTTGGCTTTTAGGTCATATGAGTGTCTCCAAGCCCGTTCAAGAAGCTTGCAGATTTTCCTTGCAATTGTCAAGGAATCATTAAACCACAAGTTAGACTGAGTTATTTTTCTGTGACCACGTTTGGCAGGAATACAGCTGTCCAGGGACTGAGTAAGCCATTTCTGGAAAAGATAATTTGCTACATCCATGTTGTGGAACAACTGGGGCTTTTCTGTAGCTATGTGAAGTATTGATGGAGGACATGGGTCTGATGGGGAACCTGATCTGATGGTTAACATTAGGTCATTTACTCTCTCAGAGGTTAACAAAGAAAAGCCTGACATTTGACGGGTAGTAGGCGTATCAGCTATAGCATACTCTATTTGTATCTTGTTAGCAGTGACTGGAACATTTTCTGCGAGCTCCTTATAAACTGTTTGTACTTTTGTCAGGAAATAGTTGTCCACTTTATTACAGAAGACTTGATCTGGAGAGAATTGATTCTCCCGCTAGAGTTTGGATAGGAAGGTGACTGTTTTAAAAAGCTCAATTTGAGTTTTCTTCGCCGCCTCTAATTTGGAGGTGAAATAGTTATTTTTTGAGGTTCTGATTGCTTCTTTATATTCACTAGGGCTAGTCTATAGTTGAGTTATCTATGCTCACTGTAGTCTAGCCTCCAGGTGTGTTCTAGGTGCCTACACTGTGATTTTATATTTCAAAGTTCTACACTGTACCATGGGGCTGAGGCTTGATTTTTACATTGTTTGATATTGTTTTCTGGGGTCAGAAGGCCAATAGCTGATCTTAACCAACCGTTGACGTTATCAGCCACCTTGTTATTATCGTGGACCAACCAAGGGGAAAGTTTATCAAGGGCCTCTTCTAGGTTGGCTTTGTTAATTTTGTTCCACTGCCAGGCTTTAGAAGGAGGCAGTTTGTTTTGTTGGGGGACTTTGTCCCCTGGAAAAATAAGTTTAAATAATTGGTCCAGGTCAATGGAAGTGTTTTTTCCAAAGTAATGTTTGGGTTGATGGTAAAGATACCATCTAATGTATGATGGGCCTAATGTGTGAGCTCCTTAACATTCTGGGACAATCCAAAGCCTGCCATTAATATTTAGCAGAAGGGATGTGTCCACATTGGTACAGCATTATAAGTGGTAGTTGAAATCTCCAAGTACCATGAAAGTGGGGGAGTCTAGGCATGATTCCATGAATGTTTGGGGTGATTGTGTAAACGGGGCCCTAGGTCTTGGCGGCTGGTATAAGAGTAGTACAGGGAAGGATAGAGTGTTATTAAGTTTGGAATTGTAGGTCGTAGCTTTTACTCCCAGATGCTGGATGGGATTCAATGTAGCTTTCAGGCTTGAACAGTAGATACTTGCTATGCCTCCTTCCCTTTTCCCTTTCCTGTCTACACTGACCAATTTGTTTCCCGCTGGTAGATCCACGTCCCAGCTGGGCTCAGAGGTTTCATTGGCCCAGGTTTCTGCTGGAAAAACTAGATCAGGATTGGAGGTTTGTATCAAGCACTCAAACTTGTATTTGTGCTTGATTAATAATCTGGGGTTTAGCAGGATACGGATTAGGGATTTGCTGGTGGAGTCGAGGCTGTTGTTTTCCCTCTTTGTGAGTTTTGGTGTATGTGCCTCAAAAGAAATGGCTACTGGGACATTTACCAAGGGGGAGAAATTGCATACATTAAATCGGTATACTTCTTCCTATGCCATAAAGGGGAATTACCGCACTTACTTTTGTTAAGTGCAAGTAGTTGCTCCTGTAAGTAGACATGGTAATAAAAATGACCAGAGGTCCTGGCCCATGGAGCATTCTGGGCACTGACAGGTGCAGACGGGCTTGTATTCGGCGTGCCTTCTGCACGCCTGCTACACGGTCACGTCAGCATGCAACTTTATGTCCTTGCATACCCAAACACTAGCAAGCTAACCTCTAATGTCGGATTCTAGTGGTGGGCTCACTCATACTTTGTGGGATGCGTGCTTGAAGATACATGTTAGGTACATACAAAGCCTTATGTTTAAAATACAGAACCTCTTTCCAAATAGCTGGTTTTAAAACAGCAAAGGAATACTTTGCATTAATAGCTCAGTCACAACAACACCCAGTAACAGCTGTGTAATTTGTGTTGCCTTATCGGGTACAAAATGTAAGTGTCATATCCTGTTTCAATAGAAATTAAACTATACTAGTTGATATATCAAGGCTTGTGTCTATTAAATTGGGTAATATTAGTTGTGCAGTATGTGAGTCCTGCATGAATAATATGTCCATAGATGTCTCCTTACTGGGTTCCACATTGTAGCACTTGACTCTCTCATGGTAGCAAAGCAGAGCAGTCAAATGCCTACTCAGAGGAGGCGGTGTGAGCTAGTAATCTCCATCCCCTGGCATACCACAACATCAACACCACCCACTAAATAATTTTCCAGTTTGTGATGTTTTGATAAATTAAAAGTACAAATGTTATACTCGCACTACTAAATACTGCACATTCATTTATGAATCTATACAAAAGCTAGCTGGAAATACCTCCGTGACCTTCTGAAATCACATGTAACCCCTAGTGGGTCATGACCACCATAATAATAAACCAGGTGTAACAGCACAATATAAGAGAGATTATTTTTTAAATAAAGCAGGCCTATTGATTTTGTCAAGGGGTCACTACATCAATACATAAGGCAAGTCTATTTGCTGTGTCAAGGAGTCACACTACATTATATTGATACTAATCCCATGCACTTCCCTCACTCCAAATGATGGATTAAGGTTGTGCCAACTTCCGGGTAAATCAGAGAGAAGCAGTAAAGCTGCATGCACTCTTTTCCATGCAGGCATGTTTCAATGGACAATCTTAAGTTTAATTGGCCAGGCCCTATTTGACCAATGTTCTTGATCTTGTACTCATCCTTCTCCTTGTGGTAAGCTCTCACCACCTCGATGCCATTGCAGCAGGCAAAGGATCCACACTTTGCCGGGAGCTGGTGTCACTGCACCAGTCTTCTCCTCTCCCGATGGTGGTGAATTCTGCACAGCCACTTCACCCTAGCCAGCAAAGCACCCTCTAAACCACAGTCTCAAGTTCCAGAGCATCCTGGCTGTCCTGCAGGAAACTTCGAGAGACCGTGGAGACCCAATATTTCTCTAACTGGTCTTCCATGGTCATAAGGGTGCCAATTCCATTGGTACTCATGAGACCAATCTAGTCCTATGGGGTCAGTAGTAGGCATAGTCCTTAGCAGAGATTCAAGTGGCTTATCCTTCCAGTTGTACCTGGTCCTGCTACTTTCGCCTCCCAGGTCCATGGTCTTGATCGTCATCTCTCGCTTGTGCAGTGATTTATAAGTGTGGAAATAATATGTAATAATATAGTTCACCACCCTTGTCCCAAGCCTCTTGTATATTAATCTAACACAATACAATATGGCAGAACTCTTCTTACCCAGTCTGAGCTCCGGTGCCCAGCCAAAGGTGTGGCTGTGATAATGAGCAAACCATCCTTGATGGTCACTCTAAAACAGTTCTGGGGAAGTTCCTACTCATTTTGTAACCAAGCTGTCTAGGAATACAAAAGGACGCAGGCCTGAGTGTGAGCTAGATCAGCCAGTGACAGGGTAGGCATGTTTTGAAGCTCAGTGAAGGGCTGTACACAGGACCTAAGGATCAAGGAAGTGCAACAAATCCCAAGACCCAAGTCCACTGTCTCTGATCAATACCCGCCGCGGCCGGCATGAATAGCAGCTATGGAGGCCGGGAGTTGACGGGGAGGGGGCCAATTTAATAAAATGTTCTAAATTTAAAAAAATACCTTCGCCACCGGTCCTGGACTCCTGGACTCCCGAGTCGCGTCTCCTGCTCTCTGCTCACAGGAAGCAAAAGCAAGCAGCCTCCCTCTTACCCGAAGCCAATCACAATGCTGCAATGGCAGCATTGTCATTGGTGAGAACACCAACCTTACAGGCGTAGGAAGGCCATTTTCTTCATGCAGGCTGCACAGCAGCCAACATGGAACTATCCAGCTGCCAGGTGGCAGTTGAATGGTTACAAGCTTTAGGCACAAAAATTGTAGCATTAAATAGTGCCATTTACTCAACAGGTACAAAGATTTCAATTTCACCTTTAAATTGGATTTGGAATCACTATTAATATGAGTCTTTGAATTGTCTGCTGCCAATTCGAATTTAGCACATAATACATGTAACAATGGAGCCATGTAAGAAAGTGGGTCACTGGTTGAGAGAGATGAACCCTACTCAAGCAGGAACCACAATCCTTCTCAGGGTGAAGCAACAAGCCACCCAAATAAAGCTGCGGTAAACCCACTTGTAGCTTGGCACAGAGCAGTTAAGCTTAACGTGGAAGCCATGTGTAAAGTATTTATGCAGCGCTTCCATCCGTAAAAACACAACTCTAGAAAAATCCCACACCAATTTAGAAATATAAAGTAAATTTAAATTGGTAAATCAAGACCAAAAGGACAATAAACTAATCAGTAGAACCGTAGATGTGCAATTTAAAAAATGTGAGTGAAAAACTTGCCAAAAACCACAAAGGACCAACAGTGGATTACTGGTCATGCTAGACCGGAACAAAGTCACAAGTTCAGTTGTGCACAATGGTGCACATGCCCTCCACAGGGATCCAGTTAGGCCTGCTGAACAAGAGTTGCCTAAATCCTGGTACCGAAGAGTTGCAGAGTCTCGCAGGGATGATACAGCTGAGGCAATGCAAGGTCCTTGTCGGAGACGCATCACAAAGCATTGTTTCTGAGGAGCTATGAGGTTTGATCAAAGGTCCTGCATCACCTTTAAGGAGGCCGTTGATGAGGGGTCTTCGGGTGTGAATTTCTACATCTAAGGTGCATCGTGCAGTGAATAGTTCTGAAGAAGATGCTGGGTTTGCAATGCAGGGTCCTGTGTCATCATCAAGGCTGCCACTGATTAGAGGCTTGTGATGTGAGAGCCTGTATCGAGGATGTTTTGAACAGCAGCAGTTCTTGTAGGGCTATGGGCTGTGAAGTCCTTGCACCAGGAAAATTCATGCAGAAGAGGCAATGTGTTGGTTCTGGTCAGGCTTGATCCAAGCAGCAGAGGGGATGTGTTCCTCCAGCTGGGCCCACAGATGGGCTGAGAGAGAACCTTCACGCCCTTTTTACTGGCATAGCCTTTAGGTCCAAAGGTTTAATGAAGATTTAGGGTCTGAGGTCCAACATTCATACCTGATGCTACTTTGAAGTGGAGGAAGAGTAAAGAGGTGTCCACCCCCCTAATATGTCAATCATTTCTTTCCTACCTGTCCTGGCCCCAGCTTGTCTGGGATTAGAAAGACCAGTGTCATACAATTTGTGATAGGGCTTAGAAAAGGCCTTTGTGATGTGCTGCAAGCACCAAATAGGACAGAAAAATGCCAATTTCTAAAAGTGGCATTTTCAGAATAGTCCCTGAAAACCTGATTTCCACATTAAGGAGAGCTTTTAGTTTTAATTCTTTAGATTCCAAACTCGTTCTGTGTACCTGCTCTCAATTAGAAGTTACAGCCTATTAAAGGTAATTAAGTTACTCCAATGTTAACGGTAGTGAGCGTTAGGCCTAATCATAGTAAAAATTGAATTTAAGAGTTTTTCACTACCAGGACATGTAGAACTATAAAGTAGATGTCCAACTTTATTAATAAACTGACCGTTGTCCTCAAGGTTGTGTAGGACATGTTCTAGAGGTGATGTATATTTGTTAAAAAGGAAGGAATTTTGGCCTGGCAAAAGGATTTTCGTAATCTACTGAGAGCCCAGAAGAGAGGTCTATGAGGGATACAGAAATTAATTTTTGTGACAAATGAAAAGAGGTGCTGTATACATTACTCAGAAATTCTGAGATGAATGGTTAGCTGGAGAAAGTTTTAAACAATTGTAGAAGTTCTCAAAAAGTAAAATATGTGCTGCTTGAGTCTGAACAGGCTGAAGTTTGTTGATTAGGAAAGAACTTATATCAGAATAGGCAGCGTAGGACAAATCCATCCAGGACTCAGTAAAGTAGAGCGGCGACCTACCAGAGTTGAATAAGGCAATATGCAATTTCCTCATCTGAATGGTACAAGAGGCCTCCTGGGGTATCATCTGCATATCATTAGACTCAATCCTGACTCTTTGAACAGTGAACGATGAAGGCAGGAACCAAAGTTTGCAGACCAAAATGAAGTGTTCAATAAATCAGAACTCCTCCCCATACCAATAACCAGGAGCTCTATTTTGTATGTATTAAATATTACCCAGTGTGAGTGGCCCTGGCAGGTGTGTACAGTCACTCACTGTAGGGTGATAACTCTTCCCTTTTTTAAAGAAGGCTGCATTCGGCGTGAGCTTGAAAGATGGAGCAGCATCTTCAAACCGCCACTAAGTATTTTAGTAGCGAGCTGCCCCAGGTCTGCATATGAGGTGTAATTAGGGACAGTCCCTGTTTGCACTTATTTAAGGTGCCTCGTGTCTCAAGCAGGGACAGTTTGCCCTTTACATAATTCTGTCCTAGAATGTATTGAATAGGATCTGAAAACTGTCGGCATATGACCAGAATTAAAGACTATAGGAACGGATAAGGCTTTGTCACTGTATGACGTAAAGAACGAAGAGTAGGGTAGAGAAAGATGCTTGAGGGACACTGCAAGAGATAAGAGTAAGCTGCCAATGATCAAGAAATTATACTAATACTTTGAACCTCATGACAGGAAAAAGTGAATATAGTTGAGAACAGTACTCCCTTGTGCCACATTACAGGAGTTCAGTCAGAAAAATGGCATGGTCGATAGTGTCAAATGGTAGATCCAGTAAAATCAGGGCATTGTTGTTGTTGACATCAGATGGCAACAAAAATCATCCAATAAGGCTGGGGTAAGTAACAAGGTACTTCTGTCAGTTCCTGGGTGTCATATAGAACACAAAAAGTTTCCACAAAGTTTCAAAATTACTTGGAGACATGAGGCATGGGACTGAAGAAAGCTTAGCCCCTGTGGGAAAAATGGAAATAGGTCATGGGTTTCTAACTAATGAGGCGAGTACATTTGACATGCAAAGAAAGTAAATTGGTAATAACACTTGTTCTATTATTCCCAGTTCCCCTAAGTCTCCCGATAAAAACAGTACCTCACTTGTGTGGGTAGACCTAGTGCCTGTCCAACATGCAACTTGGACACATCACATTTGTCAAGTGAAAACTGACCCTTTTATTTGCTATGTGTCTAGCTGTGGATTTTGGACCCTAGCTCAGCCGGCACTGAAGGTAACCTAGCAAACCTCTACATTTTTAGAAACTGCACACCCAAGGAAACCTATCAAACCTACACCTTACTAAAAACGAGACACCCAAGGGAATCCAGGTTGTGGTGGCTTGGGTAGCAACTACGAGGTTCTGTTACTCAGAATCTCTAGCAAATATCAAACTTTGTCAAAAACAAACACATTTTCCTCATATTTCTTTGATGGAAAGTTCTGGAATTTGTATGGAGCCACAAACTTCCATGCACCTAACATTCCCCTTAGTCTCCCAATGAAAATGGTACCTCACTTGTGTGGGTAGGCCTAGTACCCGTGACAGGAAATGGCCCAAAACACAACATAGACACACCACATTTTGCCACAGAAAATGTACCCTTTCTTTGCAATGTGCCTAGCTGTGGATTTTGAGAACTTGCCCAGTCAGCACCTAGGGAAACCTAGCAAAAGTGTAAATTGCTTTACACTAGAAATCCAGGGAAATCCAGGATGGGGGGACATATGTGGCTTTCACCAGGTTCTGTGACCCAGAATCACTTGCACACCTCACACTTTAAAAATAAAACATTTTCCTCACATGTCTGTGATGGAAAGTTCTGGAATCTGCAGGAAGCCACCAACTTTCGCCCACCCCAGAGTTCCACGAAGGCTCCCAATAGAAATGATACCTCACTTGTGTTAGTAGACCCACAATAAAAATGGTACCTCACTTGTGTGGGTAAGCCTAATATCTGCGACATGACAGGGCCCAAAACGCAACGTGGACACATCATATTTTTCCCGTGAAAACTAATTAATTTTTTCGCAATGTACCTAGCTGTGGATTTTGGACCCTATCTCTGACGGCACCTAAGGATGTCTATCAATACTATACATTAATAAAAGCTAGACACCCAGGGCACTCCAGGATGGAGTGACTTGTGTGGCTCCTACTAGGTTCTGTTACCCAGAAACCCTTTCAAATATCAGGCTCTGTCTAAGACAAACACATTTTCCTCACATTTCAGTGATTGTAAGTTCTGGAATCTGCAGGATCCACAAACTTCCGCCCAAACAGCATTCCCCATAGTCTCCAATAACAATGGTACCTCACTTGTGTGGGTAGGCCTAGTGGCCATGACAATAAATGGCCCAAAACGCAATGTACACACATCACATTTTGCCACAGAAAACAGACCCTTTCTTTGCAATGTGCCTAGCTATGGATTTTAGGCTCTAGCTCAGCCGGCACCTAAGGAAACGTAGCATAACTATACATTTTGAAAAACAAACACCCAGGGGAATGCAAGATGGGGTGACTTGTGTGGCTCCTACCAGGTTCTGTTAACGAGAATACCTCTAACTTTAATAAAAAACACATTTTCATCACATTTCTGTGATGCAACGTTCTATAATCTGTGTAGAGCCACATACTTCCATCCACCCAGCACTCCCCCAATTCGCTGATAAAATTGGTACCTCACTTGTTTGTGTAGGCCTAGTGCCTGTGACAGAAAATTGCCCAAAATGCAGCGTGCACACATCACATTTTTCCACAAAAATGACCCTTACTTTGAAATTTGCCTAGCTGTGGATTTTGGACACTTGCTCTGCTGGCATCCAAGGAAACCTAGCAAAAATATACCCAGGGGTTGGAGGGACTTGTGTGGCTCCTATCAGATTCTGTTAACCAGATTCCCTTGCAAACCTCAAACTTTATTTTTAAAAAAAAGATATTCTCGCATTTTTATGATGGAAAGTTTGGATTCTGCGTGAATGCACGAACTTCCATCCACCCAGCATTCCTAAAAGTATCCCAATATAAATGTTACCTCACTTGTGTGGATATGCATAGTAACCCCAACTGGAAACGGGCCAAAACGCAACATGGACACATCACATTTTTCTTGTGAAAAGTGATCCTTTTTTTGCAATGTGCCCTAGCTGGGTATTTTGCACCATAGATCTGCTGGCACTAAGAAAACCTAGAAAACCCATAATTTTTTTTAACTTAGACAGCCAGGGGAACAGAGGATGGGGAAACGTGTGTGACTTTCACCAGGTTCTGTGACCCAGAATCCCTTGCAAACCTCACACTTTGTAAAAAAAAAAAAATTCATCACATATCTGTGATGGAAAGTTCTGGAATCTGCGGGAAGACACTAACTTCCACCCACCCAGCGTTCCATGAAGGCTCCCAATAAAAATGGTACCTTACTTGTGTGGGTAGGCCTATAATAAAAATGGTACCTCACTTTGGTGTGGGTAGGCCTAGTAACCGCAACAAGACACGGACCGAAAGGCAACGTGGACACATCACATTTTCCCAGTGAAAACAAACCCTTTTTTGGCAATGTGCCTAGCTGTGGATTTTGGACACTAGCTCTGACAGCACCTAAGAAAATCTAGCAAACTTATTAATTAATACAAACTAGACACCCAGGGCTATAGCAGATGGGGAGAATTGTGTGGCTCCTACCAGTTTCTGTTACCCAGAATCCCCTGCAAATATAAAACATTGTCAAAAACAAACACATTTCCCTCATATTTCTGTGTTGGAAAGTTCAGGAATCTGCATGGAGCCACAAATTTCCATACACCTAACAGTCCTGGTAGTCTCCCTATAACAATGGTACCTCACTTGTGTGGGTAGGCCTGGTCGCAGTGACAGGAAACAGCCCAAAACGCAACATGGACACATCACATCGTGCCACAGAAAACTGACTCTTTCTTTGCATTAGGTGTGGATTTTGGGCTCTAGCTTAGCTGGCACCTAAGGAAACAGAGCATAACTTTACATTTTGAAAAACAAGACACCAGGGGGAATGCAAGATGGGATCACTAGTGTGGCTCCTCCCAGGTTCTGTTAACCAGAATACCCTGCAAACCTCTAACTGTGATAAAGACACATTTTCATCACATTTCTGTGAAGGAATGTTTTGTAATCTGCATGGAGCCACAAACTTCTATCCATCTCACATTCCCCCAAGTCGCCTGATAAAGATTGTACCTCACTTGTGTGTGTAGGCCTAGTGCCCATGACAGGAAATGGCCCAAAAAGTAATGTGCATACATCACATTTTTCCACAGAAAAATTATCCATACTTTGCAATTTGCCTAGCTGTGGATTTTGGAACCTTGCTCTGCCGGCACCCAGGCAAGCAAAGTAAAACTATACAGTTTTTAAAACAAGACACCCAGGAGGTGGGGTGACTAGTGTGGCTCCTACCAGGTTCTGTTAAACAGATTTCCTTGCAAATCTAAGACTTTGTAAAAAAAACTATTTTACTCATGTCTGTGATAGAACGCTCTGGAATCTGTGGGGAGCCACAAACTTCCACCCACACAGTGTGCCCCAAAGTCTACCAGTAAAAATGGTACTCTCACTTGTGTGGGTAGGTCTAGTACCTGCAACATGAAATGGGCCAAAAAACAATGTAGACACACCACATTTGTACAGTCAAAACTGACCCTTTCTTTTCAATGGGCCTGTCTTTGGATTTTGGGCTCTAGTTCTGCTGGCACAAAGAAAACCTAGCACACCTGTACATTTTTTTAAATGGACATCCAGGGAAATCCAGGATGGGATGACTTGTGTGGCTTTCACCATGATCTGTTACTGAGAAGCCCTATCAATTCTCTAACTTTGACAAACAAAACACATTTTCATAATATTTCTGTGAAGGAAAGTTCTGTAATCTGCATGGAGCCACACACTTCCACTCACCCAGCATTCCCCCAAGTCTCCCAATAAAAATGGTAACTCATCATTGTGTGGAAGCCTTGTGCCCGTGATAGGAAAGGGCCAAAAACGCAACATGGGCACAACACATTTTTCGACAGAAAACAGACCCTTTTCGCAATGGGTGTAGCTGTCAATTTTGGGTTCTATCTCAGCCGGGACTTAGGGAAACCAAGCAAACCTGACACCCAGTTGAATCCAGGATGAGGTGACTTGTGTGGCTCTCACCAGTTTCTGTAACCTAGAATCTCTTCCAAATCCCAAACTTTGTAAAAAAAAAACAAGTCTTCCAAACATTTCTGTGAAGAAAAGTTCTGGAATCTGCAGAGAGCCACAAACTTCCACACCCCCAGCAGTCCCCCAAGACTACTGATAAAAATGGTACCTCACTTTTGTGAGTAGGCCTAGTATCCGTGACTAGAAATGGCCCAAAACGTAACGTGGACACCACATTTTTTCACTGATATCTGACCTATTTTTAACAATGTGCATAGCTGTGGATTTTTGACCCTAGCTCTGCCGGCACCCAAGGCAACCTAGCAAACCTATACATTTTTAAAGCTAGATATCTAGGGAAATCCAGGATTGGGTGACGTGTGTGGCTTTCACCTATGGTTCTATTATCCAAATTCCCTTGAAATCCCAAACTTCATAAAAAAACACATTTTCATCACATTTCTGTGATGGAAAGTTCTAAGCCACAAACTTCCACAAACTTCCACCAACCCAGCATTTCCCTGGGGTCTCCCGATAAAAATGGTACCTCACTTGTGTGGGTTGGGCTTGTGCCCGCAACAGGTAACAACCCAAAACGTACTGAGGAGACTTCAAAATTATCGATTACAAAAATACAGTGTTTTGCGAGGGATTCGCCTGCATTTTTTAACCCAGGCTCGGATGCCATCTAGGACGGCCTACCAATCCCAGATATTTCTGAAAAACAAGACACAGGGGAGACCAGGGAGGTATGACTTGTGTGCATCCCCCAATGTTTTCCTACACAGATTGCCTGAAAACCTAAACTTTTGGTGAAAAAATAAAAAATGTCTCACATTTCCGTGTTGGACAGTTGTGGTATCACCGGGCTGACACAAATGTCCTACGACAGAGCATTCCCTTAGGTCCTCCATAAAAAGTTATACCTCACTTGTGTGGGTGGGCCAAGTACCCACGACAGACAAGGGTCTAAAACGTATTGTGGAGACATCAAAATTATCTATCACAAAACAACTTGGTTTTGCAAGGGGGGGCATGTGCATCTCTGGTCATGGACGCAGTGGCCATGTAGGTAAACCTACCAAACTCACACGTTTCTGAAAAGTAGACGCGCAGGAGAGTCCAGGAATGTGTGGCTTGCATGGGTCCCCCAACATTTTCCTACCCAGAATCCCCTGCTAACCTCAAATTTACTGATTACATTCACAGGAATCTACTAGGTAGGAGTACCATTGGAAGAGGGAAATTCTCTCTTTTCCAATGATATCTCTCCAGTGTGTTTTGGTGCTTAGGGGCTGAGATAGCCCATGTGCACTGAAATAGTGAAACTGAAAGTAAGTTTAAGTTTCATTTTCAATGTAATTACATCAGTGAGACATGCGCGCGATATTTATTAAGTTGAAAACAAAAAAAAACACTTCAGAGGTTGGGGAGGCTTTTACCCACCTCCCAAGGCAAAAAAAGGAAATCCCTCTGCTGTCTGCCGCAGAGTAAATTTGTGCTAGTGTGCACATAATGGAATTTTTCCTTCATGAGCACACGAGGACTACTGCTCATGATGGAACCATTCCGTCATGAGCAATATAGGGGTTAATGCCACCTTGTGAATGAGGTGAAGGTTTTATCACCACAGGAACGTCACAAAAAGTGATGTTCCGGTGGCGATAAACTCTTGTAAATATGCCCCCCCCACTCAACACCCTCTGATTTACGATGAGCTGTGGCGTCATATTCAGATTTACCAACTGCTTGGTACAAGTGGGATGTGTGAACAGAAAATGTCTCTGGCATTGGGGGCAATACGTGAAAAAAGACTAGGGGTCCAACACAGTTTGATGGGTGGGTTGCTCCATATAAAACGCGGCGGGCATTTCGCCACTGTATTAAAACATTATGGGGCATATTACCAAGGGCCATTATCGCCGCCTTAGTGGGACTTTTTCCCGCTAAAGCGGCGATAATTTTATTGCCCTATTACCTAGCTGTCGCTAACACCAGTTGGCGACATCTAGTAGGAGATAGCGCTCATCTTGGGGCCCACTCTGCATGTCAGCGATATTTATCGCTAATGACATGCAAAGTGGGCGTGCCAAGAAGTTAGCGACTGTAAACAGTCGCTAACCTTGCTATCTCCAATTATCAACAGAGCCTTACTTTTGGAAATATTCGCTCTAAGCGCGAATATCTCCAAAAGCTAACGCCTGCCCAGAGCAGTTCTTAGCCATGTTATCCAATGGAAGGTGGATAACATGGCTAAGAGCATTGTCACGATAATGCATGAATATCGCTGATTTTTCAGCGATATTCATGCATTTCGCAGGATTTTTACCGCTTTTGAGATAAACCTTGATAATATCAAGGTATCTCAGCGGTAATAATCGTCGGAGCGCGGCTATATAATTTTAGCCGCTAACCACGCATAGCGGTAATTATCGCTATTGCTTGGTAATATGCCCCCATATCCTATGGCACTTGTAAATCCGGAACGCATACATGTCACGTTTGTGACAGAGTAACCTTCCCGCAAAACTCAAAATCAGGCGCTTAGTTTTTTGGATCCATTTGGTTATTCCCTGCATTATCTGGTAATGGTTATGTTTTGGGGGGACATTGCAGCTGGAACCATTAGTTCACAGTATCTCCTTAATTTCTCCACCAGCCTTGTAGGGCAGGATGAGCTAATACTAGAGTTGAGGGAAATAAAGGATGGGGAGACAAGGAGAGGCAGCAAATGAAGAGCATGTACTGCTGTACAATCTATTGAAGGAATGGTGTCATTTCATTTAAAACAGAGATGAAAACGAGAGGTGTAAATGCAATTATAGATTATTTAAAGAGCTAATCAAACACAGACAAATTAGGCATACGTGACTTTCTGGAGCAAAAACCAATTTCAAGGCTTTAAGAGATTGTTGAGGGTCAGGCACCTGCGCCCTGCAATTTACAAAGTGTTGGCAATGTGTAGAAGTGGAATTGTACTAATTAGGACACCTAGCTACACATGCTGAATGAACAATATTTGCACCATGGGTCCCTTTTGGGCTTATAGATAATAAGACACTTTGTGCTGCTAAATTGTTTGCCCTTTGGAAATGCTGAGAACATCGTGGGAATGAGCAAACAGAAGATTTGGCCCAAATACTACATTTGAAAGCCAATTCTAATTAGGAGGCTTTGTTAATAGATTTTCTTTTACTGTAAACGAAACAAGACCCATTGATTATTTGCTCCATATTTGCCTGGTGCAGGAAAGGACGAGAGGACTAATTAAAATGGCCTCCAGGGTGCTGTGTTCTTTTGATCTTGAGAGAGCTCTGCTTGATCAGACGTGTGATGTGCCAACTGCTACAATGTTCAAGCAATCAGTCATTTCAAAGCATTCTGGATGAATAGGTGCCTTTACCTTGAAACCTTGTGTGCAGTGCAGTTGGCCTTGACACACACTTTGTGCTCATAAATGATCAACAGTGTCATGCAGATAGAGCAGTAGACCCTGACACTACCAGTTCCCTTGATGATTCAATTGTGGGGATATGGAGGTGGCTGGGGCGTGGATGCTCTGATTATGGATGGGGATGTATGTTGTTACAACGCATGCTTTTTCCACGCATTCCTTTACAACGCAAGTCGTTACAACGACTTGCGTTGGGGGGCGCTGGATAGTGAATAGTTTAATTTACTATTCAAACTCCAATCCCCGTGGATAGTAGGGAAGGGTTTGGATAGTAAATTAAACTATTCCCTATCCTACAGCACCCCCCAGCGCAAGTCGTTGTAACGACTTGCGTTGTAAAAGTTGCGTGGTAAAGGTAGTGCGTGGTAAAAGTTGCGTTGTAAACGCTGTTTACCTATGGATGGTATCCACACATTTAAATCTAGAGATTATAAAATATTTCCTATAATAAGAAGAATATACACTGACCCTGGAGTACCAGGTACAATTCCACGTGTATTTCCACATGGTGGGGAAAGAGATGTTATTCAAAAACCACTTGCTTGTAGAATTTAGTAAAATTATGCAGGTATGGTCCATCGCAGTGATGGACCGTGGTAGCAACCAAAGGCAAAACATGTCAGGGTAGAATTGGGGGATTAATTTCAGCTTCACATGCTGTGCAGAAGCAGGGCAGGGGAGGGTAACTGCCCACCCACTCAGGGTGGACCAGCAGAATATAGATTGGGGTGAAGCCTGATATAGGTATGTTTCTGAGTGAGGGAGAAAGGCGGGAATCACCATGTTTTGAAAATAATTAAACCCGCACACATGCCATATTCAGCGTGTTCTACCTCCAGAAAATCAGGCTGAAGACGCGCTGCCTTCCAGTGATAGGAATCCCAAGATGTTTGAATGTGGAAAATATATAATTGTGGCATGTTGTCACTCAGTCCATGGACGATATGAAAACCCCACACTTAAGAGACATAAGAAAACACAGGTATGTCCGGAATTTGTTTTGCATTACTGGATGCAATTATCATTTTTTGGAAAGAAATGCATAAAACAGATATGACTAATTCCTTGTGCATCATGGTTTCATGTCCAGTCAGTACACATTGTACATTTGGAGAAGTGTCACCGACTGGATGAAGACAAACTGCCTAATGTTCGACATGGAAAACACGCAGGTGCTGCTTTTTGAGAACATTACCACCGTGGGGAATGACACCTGGTGGCCCATCAAACTTGGACCAACACCCACACCTATGTACCACGAACGCAACTACAGCATCATCCTGGGCAGCAAACTCACCATGAAATGACAGAACAAAGCAGTCTCCTCAGTCTGCTTCTAGAGCCACTGGATGCTTCAGGTAGCTTCCTGTCAACACCTGAAAAAGCGTCACTCAAGCCCTAGATGCCAGGGGCTGGACTACAGCAATACACTCTATACAGGAAACACCACCCAACTCCTGAAGAGACTCCAGATGATACAGAACTCGGCTGCCAGACTCATCCTTGGCCCCCTAAAAGGGCCCACGCCATCCCCACCTCAGGATCACCACTGGCTCCCAATCCAAGAAAGATGCAAGTTCAAGGAAGTGACACACATCTATAAAGCCCTGCATGACTAAGGACCATCACGCATCAACTGCAGCCTGAACTTCCACCAACCCCTGACACATGCGCTCCACCTTCCTTGCCCTCACACACACTCCCCGCATCTGCTTTAGCAACAGTGGAGGCTGCTCATTGTCCTACTTTGCTGAGAAGTCCTGGGATGACCTTTCTCTACACTATTATCCTCACTCCTGGAAGGAGACTTAAAATCTGGCTTTTTGACCCATCCCAGTAATAACCTCACAGGTAATCAGCCACACTATACACATCACAAATGATTTGTTGATTGATTTAGTTCTTACAGAATTAGATTGATATATTTTTCAAATTTCCACATAGTTTACATAGTTTTAATTTTGAGATCTGTCATCAAATGAACCATGCAATGTAAACAGTGGTTTTGTCACAATGCAGTGGCCTTTGCTAGTATTACATAATTGATTGTGTAGACTACATTCACTATAAAAAGCAACTCACATTTGGTATTAATTCTGCACCTTTTACAATTTGTCATCAGGCTGTAATAACATATAATGCAGAATTTGTACCAACAAATCACTGAATGTGAAAAAACCCATATTGAGACTGATTGCCCATACCATCCTGAGGAAGACCCACAGGCTAAGGTCCCCACTCACCCCTGAGCCCCAAGTCAGGTCGAAACGTCGACACCTTTCTACACCTCACCTGGACCACCTTCCTTCTTTCTTCCAAAAAATGTGTCACTTAAGAATTTAATTATGGACTGTACAAATGTAAATCAATGATATTGATATTACAAGCCAACGTGGCCAGGTGCCAATAGGGCTGGTATTGTATGATCAGCCACCTTCAAACTGTCAAACCTTTTTCTTTATCACTATTTTTGCAACCTTCACTTCACTCTATTCATCACACTAGCACTCTCCTTCTTTGCACGCTCTTAGAAGTTTTACGCACCTTTGTACTGAAAACTGTGTGTTAAACAAGTCAATATAATTGAGTTAATACAATGGAGTAATTCATTAAACGCCATTTGTTGAAAAACTATTTTGTTTGGTTTTTGCACATTTTTTATTTTTAAACAATTAAGTGGATTTATACAGAGCGCCAAAAGGTTAGAGGCGCATGAAGTTTTTCAAATGATGATTACAAGTATATGTTTAAATCATGTATGATCTTTAGTCTTGGACCATTGTTTTTCATACTTGTCTAGGACGAAATGCATTGGTTACACCTGCTTGCATAATGAGAGAAAAAAAGAAGAAATAAAAAGGAACGTTCAAAGAATATTTGACTTTTTAAACATTTTTGGAAGGGATCATTGTTAATTGACCTGATGCCTAATTAATTCCTGTTTATGTATTGCCTCTCATCGCTTGCCTGTTATTATATATAATTTATTGAACATTTTGCAGCTGGCTATTTGAAGAGGGAAGTATTGGTGTTGTGAAACACAGTTGTGACTACATTGGGTGGTGGAGTGACTGAGTTTACCAAGCTGCCACTATATAGTTTTTCATTTAGGCTTTTGTCAAAGGAAATGTGTAAAGTATTTGAACTCAAAACACACTGTAATACAGTGATAACACCATAAATGGACACCACACCAAATTAGAAAACTAAAGTATCTTTATCTAAATTCAACAAGACCAAAACAACAAAGATTCCAACATATATGTAATAGGAATATGACTTTTGAAATGTTTCAAGCAACTGTGTCCATAGAAAACTATGGATACGTGATTCTGCAAGAAGTACCTGTAGATGCGTCAAAATTCACATCGATATGGCGGCAGCAAGCAGCTCTGTGTCAGTTTCTTCAGACTCGATCCCACGATGCATCGGTTCTGGCAGCCACGACAGGCCATACGTCCCCTCTGCAGCAGCATGGCAGTGCGTGGAGATTCTTTTCACATGGTGGTGCAGCATCAGGGAAAAACAGCTGCAAGGAGGGAGATGCATCAATGTTCTCATCTCTTCAGGTTTCTTCCAGCTCCTAGCAGCAGGAACGACCTCCAGAGGCCCCAAACTGGAACAGGCACCTCCTGGCAGATCAAAACTCTCAGCAGCAGAGTTCAGGGGAGCTGGCGGCAAACTCTTTGTGTCCCTGAAACTTCATAACAGGAGGCCAGAACACACAGGTCCTTGGAGATTCTTCTTCAAGTAGGTTAACAGCAAAGTTCCAGTCTTTGTCCTTTCTTTAGCAGAAAAAGCAACTGCAGGCCAACCCCACACAGCAAAGGGGCAATAGTCCGCCTCAAAGCTCTTTAGCTCTTTTCCTTAGTTAAGGTTCCTCTTCAGTCCAGAAGTGATATAAAGTTCTGGGGTTTAACGTCTACTACTTATACCCCATTTTGTCTTTGTTCTGTTTGTGCAAGGGCCTCTGAGCCAAAATCCAAACCAGATCTATCCTCAATGATGCAGTATGACCACAGGGGGTGGAGTCAGCATTGTGCAAGTGAGACCGTCCCTATTTAGGTGCAAGGAAATCTCCTCCCACTACTGTAAATGCAGCCAAGCCTGATTCAGTTCAGATATGAGTCATCCAGGAAGGGCCAGACACACCTCAACCCCATGAGTGGCTGTCTACAGTGAATGCACATACCCCATCCCTGTCACTCCAGAACCAGATAGTCAATCCACAAACAGGCAGAGGCACACAGAATGGTTAAACAAGAAAATGCCTACTTTCTAAAAGTTTAAAAACAATAGACGGGGGTTGGGCCCTTACCTAAAACCATCAAAGAACTCTATGAACAATCAAAAAACAAAGCAGTTGGTGGTTGTGATTCTTTTTGTTTTTAAGTTTTTTTTCACAAGATCATTCTACTTAAAAAAAATGACCTGTAAATCAATTATGGCATATTATCATGGTGGCGCACATTACTCAGTTTTTTTTCACAGAGAGTGATACCGAAAGAATTGAAAACCTATACAAACTAGTTTCTCTTCGCAAATTAACTCACATCAGTAAACAAGGTGACACAAATCAAGTAGAATCAATCAGTGTTCAACCCATCTAAAGGTGTAAGCCAGACCGGCTTCTCTAAACGTTCTTTGTGTCAGTTAGGGGTTCTAAAGACATCAAATATGAAAAGTGAAAGAAAAAATTGCTATTCATAGGAAGTCTTTTGTCATCCTCTATATTAGTGTTGGTTGGACATGGAGACCCCAAAATATTAGTCTACGCGTTTCGAACCATAATCATTATAAGTTCTCCTCAGGATAAGGCTGGGTGATTTCTTAGGTACTCTCATATGATGTAAGAGGGAGAGCCTCTTTCAACAGTGTCCGTATTTATTTATTTGGATGTAGAGTTGGTTAGTAGCAGAACTGCAGTCCTAGATGATGACTGTGCTTCAATTCTTCATGGGAGAATCTTTTTATCGATGGAATCAGACTTGTGGCTTTAAACTCCCCGCAAACCGTGCAAACCGTGCTAAACCCCTCCTTCTAAGTGTTACAGGGGTCCAGGACGTGACTGATGAAAAAGCTTTTGGAGACTGGATTTCTAAACCTGGTATGCGTGCAAAATATATTCGTTAGTTGAAAGCCACATGCCTGAAAAACAAAATTAGCAGTATTGCACTATCAAGACATGTCACACAGACCAGTACATATCCTACCATTCACATACACTGCACCCTGCCCATGGGGTACCATGGGCCTACCTGGGGGCTGTCTTACACGTAAGAAAAGGGAAGGTTAGGGCCTGGTAGGTGGCTGCACTTGTCAGGTCGACATAACAGTTTTACAACTCCATGAAGACACTGCAGTGGCAGGTCTGATATACCTTTTTCAGGGCTTCTCATTTCGGTGGCACAATCAGTGCAAAATGCCCACTAGTAGCATTTGATTTACAGGCCAAGGCACATTCAGCGCTTTTTATTAGGGACTTACCAGTAAATCAAATATGCTCATTAGGGTGAACCAATTGTAATAACAATTTACACAGGGTGCACTTGCACTTTGACACGTATCAGCAGTGGCAAAGTGCCCAAAGCATCTAAGCAAGCAAGAACAAAATACAAAACAGCATCAAAAATATAAGAGGTAGAGGAAACCTCGCCAAAGATGCCAAGTCTAACAGTGGTGTTCCTATAAAATGAATAAAGCATGGCTGTAGAGCAGGAAATCGTCCCATGAGCTATGAGTCAGGGCCAATTAGAACTCTATTAGTTTCTGCAAGGGGTCTAAAATTTGTATATTGGGTTTCCATTGTGAACACCCAATGCAATGCTCTAATAAATCTGGGTCACCCTGTTTATACTTGGTTTGTACATTTCAGTGTCATATAAATGATGAAACTGAAGTACAAATTTATCAAGGGTTTTGCGTCCCCTTGCACCATACAAATGGGGAACAGGCAGACACAAAATCAATAAAGACATTTACAATGCCACTCAAGGCAAATCTGGAGTAAGGCAAGGCAGTGCAAGTCACTGACCTGCGTTACTCTGCCATAGGGTGGCATTCCATGTATGAAGCGTGGGTGTTCCCATGCATCCGCCCATAGATGCTAACACATTCCGAGGTTTACCAATAGTGGTAGCGCTATGAATGCATCAGACCACTACGTGGTCCGAGGAGAGGAGTAACAAGGAGAAAAATCTTTATTTCTCCACATTTTTCACTCTTTATATTTGTGCTGCATATTGCAGCACACGCAGAAAGAGGAGAAAGCCTTAGAGCATGTTTTTGTGCAGGAAGTTGCCCTTTCTTGCACTAAAACAATGCCACCTGTAACATAGGTACACTTGCACATGATGCAAAGGTGTCGGCA
The DNA here is from genome assembly GCF_964261635.1 of Lissotriton helveticus. Lineage (NCBI taxonomy): Eukaryota > Metazoa > Chordata > Amphibia > Caudata > Salamandridae > Lissotriton > Lissotriton helveticus. Next base: position 428,969,447 of record NC_136062.1, read on the forward strand.
TTGGTTCTTTGCAAACTGTGTGAACTAAGCTACACCTAGCTGAAAATCCCTAACTAGGACAAAACAGGTCCTAGGAGGCTTGTGTTCTGGTTCAAGAATGATGAGATAGCAGTTTGGGCAGAGCTGCTCCCATTGTAGGAGGGCCAAGACTGATGTGCATATGGCTGGGTTTAAACTGAGGTGGAATGGTATGCAAAATAATGAAGGAACGGGATGCACCCCTGACCAATTAACAGTGGCTGAGATTAATTCAAGAAGACAACCCATCATTTTTTGTAGACATCAGTATGTACCCTCCCGGGACATCTATAGCACTAACTACTCCATAATGTTACTCCATTTCCTGTTTCCCCCCCCCAGTATGAACTACTGAAAATACACAACTGCACCTCAAAATCAGACTTAAAAACAAGAGCGAAGTTCAGTAAAAAATGTCAATTTAACACATTGACCAAAATAGAAACCCCATAAAACTAAATTCTAATGCTACAAACAGTGTTGAGGTAAGTGATCAGCTTCCTACAAGAACTTCTCTCTTGGTACCGCCCCACAACGCAAATGCTTATAAACCGTCCTTGGTACTGTACATCAAGAGGGCTAACCGCAGCAAAATGGCTCTCCACATCCTGTGTTTGCACTACTTAAGGCTACATAAAATAGTCAACAGCTCCCAAAAGTCGGACTGAAAAAGGGCTGTAAAAAGTGCAGGAAAGATTAGTCAATATATCACACTGACCAAATAAAAGGCAGATAAAAGTCAATTCTAAGGCTACAAACAGTAACCAAGAAAGGCGTGTTATCAGCTTCTTACATATATTACTCTCAGGGTATCTGCATACACCCAAAACAGAGTTTACGATGGACTAGCACCAAAGCATGATTCTGTCCTCAATTTGCCTGCATTACATTGCAAATCATTCCAAGTGATCCACACTATCATTCTTAGATACTGACAAAAACAATTCAATTTGTTACAAATTAAACCAATATGTTATGGATTTGTGACTCGCTAAGAAAAATCTGTTTGGAAAAATCCTTTTATCGATTTATGGAGATCTAGTGGATGCCACCCACTACAAAATTTGTGAAAACAGTAAATATACACATAGCTGTTTGAACAATGCCTTTTTACAAGGCATCATTCAGAGGATGGTAAAGTTTCCACAGGAGAGCTCTGTGCGCATTGCATCAGTCTCCACAGTTAATACTGTTGCCAGTGATTTTGAAATGAATACCATTTCTCGGTTTCTCATTTAGTCTCAAAAACTGATATGCATATGTTTTTTTTAAAAACTCTAAAAATTATCAATGCAGTTTGATTTGTAAAGCAACTTCCAAGCACTTGCCTCTTCTACCCTGATTACCAGTGCCAGGAGAAGAAGTGAACATTATGACACCCAATCCAGTTTTATAAGCGTTGGAGTTTGTTGTGTGCCATAAACACCATACCATTTGCCCATGTTATAACTGCTGAAGTTGGGGCGTGACTTCCGCACTGAAACAAGATGGTGGCGTACTTCTAAACCCTGTTAAGACTGCGCAGCTTGTTTACTTTTTCAGCCCTTTTCCACCATGCCATGCTATATACCCCGTAGAGCGCTTGTATCCTTGCAGTGGCGGCAGCATTGCGTACCGAATACATGGTTCAAGGTACGTTTTATCAGCTCCTGGTGCCGCAGCAGTGATCCTCATGCGAGCGCTGCTACTTTAATTCATGTTGCTCACTCGAACTTCATCAGCACCAGCTTCCCTGGGGTTTATTCCCTCAAACAACTCCCCACTAAGCAAAGAGAGGAATGGTTGTGAATTACCTGTCTGTTGTCTTTGGTACACTTGGTGCCGCAGCAGTGATCATCCCCTTTAGTCAAGTGAGGGTTTGCCTTCTTGTTTGTGCAGCTGTTTTCCAGCATCATTGGGTCTGTTTGTCGGCTTGCCTTCACCTTTCAGGAAAGGACATGCTTTTTTTTTGTTCTCGTTTAGCCTCATTATTGTTCGTTCTTCAGAATTTTTGATGGCTCAATGATGTGGTTTTTTGGTGAATGCTGCTGGCCAGCCTCATGTACAGGCTACAATGTAATTATGATACAATTATGATTTTTCCTGGATAAATCATCATAAATAGTTCTATACTCAAACATTAATTTGTGCCTCTACACCTACTCAAACCGTATTCTTTTCTTAGTGGATGGGCAGGATTCTGTCTTCTCCAAAACGTGTGCAGCGTTCATTGCAATGTATCAGGATGGGCAATTACTTATACTCAGCATCCAAGCCGGCTTCTTCAGGAGCCAAACCAAAGAGAGCAAAAAAGGACCCTCCTTCACTAATTTTGTCACTCAAAATCCTGTTTTAGACACCATTCTGGAGAAGGCGCGTTGCCCTAAACCTTGTATGTGTGCAACCAATGAGTAATTGCAAGAAATAGAAGATCGTTGGATCATTCTGGAGGGTAAGAGGACTGAACTGGAATACCGTGTTGGTGACCTTCAAGACATTTCTTCCAAAATATCATTGTTAGAGTAAGAAATTCAAAAACTTTAATTACACACCAAAATTGAAAAAGAAGGAATAATCTCTGTCTTTATGGTCTCCCTGAGAATCTTGAGGGTCCTGACGCTTTGACTTTCCTGAAGAAGTTTTTACCGGATCTTCTCGACCTTCAATCTGCACCTCCTCTGAATATTCAACATGCTCATCGCTTGGGCAGTCTTCTACCTCACTCCACTGAACCATGAGGCATTATAATTCACTTTGTGGAATTTACTGACTTGATGCGTGTCTTGAAGGTACCTAAGGTAAAACGTCACATTGCTTGGTCTGGCCACAACATATTCATATCCGAAGATATTTCCAATGCAACCAATGCTCGGGGTAAAAAATTCTTAGCCCTTTGACCTCGGTTGAGACAGTTGAACATATGTAATGGCATTTTACATCCCTGCCTGTGTAAAATTACCCACAAAGGTATCTCACGTTCTTTTGATGATCCGGCTAAATTAAAAACTTTTGTGCTAAAAATGACAAGTCAGACTATGGAACTTACTACCTGATACCTCTAAATATTCTTGACTCTAAGCATGGTTTTTCTTAACTTACTTTTTAAGTCTATCTATTTTTTAAGATATATGGCTTTGTGTTTTTTCCTTTAAAATAGCCTGTTCTCCTTCTCTGCTGTCATTCTTGCTTTTGGCGCTAGTGTGCTCTCTATTCAATTTTCAGTCTCTTGACTTCAGGTCTAGATATTCATCCTTGATCTGTCTTGTATGTTCCTTTCTATTATTGTCTCTTCTTCTTTACTTTCTCTTTTTTATTTATCCTTTCATTCCATTCTCCTTACTCTTTCTTCATATTCTTCTTGTATTCGTATGAGTGTTTACTCTTTTTTCTTTTTTTTTGGTTGCCAATGATTGCTTCCTTTTACTTCTAAATTATTGATGAATGGTATCCTTTTGTGTTTCCTATAGGTTTTACAGCCTGTTGTATCTGTACTTGTATCCTTAGCCTCACCCCACAACATGTATAATGTTGTCTTGTGGAGTGTTCGTGCTTTGGGTCACCCTGTCAAGCGTCAAAAGGTACTTTCTCATTTATCTAAATTTAACGCACATGTTGCTTTTTTACAGGAAACACATTGTAATGATATTGAATCGCTCAAACTTAAACGTCAATGGGTGGGTCAGGTTATTTTTTCTCCTGCTATTAATCGCAAAGGTGGTGTTGCCATTCTATGCCACAAATCATTGAGTATTCAGATGTTATCCTCTGAATGTGGCATGAATGGATGATGGGGTTTGTTGTTGCTATTATATTTCAAAAACAGGTTTCTTTCTATAATATTTATGCCCCTGTTAAATCTGATCCTGAAGTTTCTAAATTGTTAAACTAAAATTATCTTCTCTTTTTAACCCGGATATTATAATTTCTGGTGAATTTAATGATTGGCTAGACTCATTTACTGATGGAAAATCTATACATGAAGCCTTTCATTCTGCCATTGCTTCTCATCCACTCTTTGATGTATGAAAAAGGTATAACCTGGACATATGTGAATCTACTTTCTTTTCCAATGTACATCACACTATGCCTCGAATTGATTATATTTTAGTCTCTGAATCCTTACTCCTTATCATACAAACATGGGTAATTGGTTCTATTTTTATAGGCCATCCACCTGTTTTATCTTCTATTGATTTATCTCTCAATACCTGTAAACAAGGATGATGGCATTTTGACAATTCCTTATTATCAGACCAAACCTTTATCTTAGAAGCCCACTCCTTTATTACCGAGTTCTTTAGATTTAATCAATCCGAAGAAACTTCTGTTCAAAATAATTGGGATGCTTTTAAGGCTTCCTTTAGGGCCTTTACTATTGCCTATATTCCCAAAAAGAAAAAGATGCTGGATTCCCAATATCTCTTGGCTCTCCAACACATTAAAATACTTGAACATGCCTATTTCTCCTTTAAATCACCCTTTAATTTGCAAGAGCTGATTAAAGTTTAGTCTGCCCTAATAATATTGTCACGGTTGACGCTTGCAAAGTCCTCCTTAAAATTAAATCTAAATTCCATGGAGGCCAAAATAAAGCTGGTAACCTATTGGCTAATTACTTAAAAATCAAATCTGAAAGGAAAAATATTGGTCCCCTTTGTAATGAATACAACAACACTATTATATCATCTGACTCTGATATCACTTGTGCTTTTCAATCCTATTATGAATTATTATATACAGAGGATACCACTTCTAATGAATGCAATATTAATACTTTTTTCATGACATTCCCAACCCTCCCTCCATTCCTGATACTTTTTTTAAATTTTGAAAAAGATATTACTCCTTTTTGGATGCCCTTATTGTCATTATCCCCAAACCGGATAAAGACCTTACCATTTATAAAAACTACTGCCCCATTTCATTGATTAACTTTGATTGTAAAATGTTTGCTAAACTTCAGGCATCTCAATTGGAGGAAGTTGTCCCCCTTCTTGTTAAACCTGAAATAAGGGCAGGCTAAAATATTTTCAAATATCCTTACCCTTGGAAAAAGGCACCCATTCCCTCTTGCTGCCCTTTCACTTCATACTGAAAAAGCTTTTGATAGTATAAATTGGCACTTAATGTTCACTACTCTCCAATGGCTTGTTTTTATACCAAAGTATATATTCCTTATCAAATTACTCTATGTTGAACCACGTGTTTCTGTTTTTGTTAATGGTCATTTTACCCTTATTTTAATGTACATAGAGGTACTAGACAAGGTTGTCCTCTTTCACCTTTGCTATTTCTTCTTTGTTTGGAACCCTTCCTTGAGCGTATTTGCTATAATCCCCTTATATCTGGTTTTAAACATAAATCTCTAGAATGAAACTCTGTACTCATGCAGATGATAATCTGGGTTATATGTCTAGTCCCCACACTTCCCTGGAACTTTTTTGCAAGAAATTGATTTATTATATAGTATTTCTGGTTACAAATTCAACTTCTCTAAAACTGAGATGTAACCATTAAACTCCTCCTGCTATTGTTATATGTTCAACAATATTAATTTGCCTGGTGTCCTTCTAAAATTAAGTACTTGGGTGTCTGGTTTTCTCCTTCTATTCCTAATACGCTCGCTCATAATTTTAATGCTCTCAAACTTAAACTTCAGAATGTATTTTCTACCTGGTCCCCTCTTTATTTATCCTGTTCGGGTAGGTTAGATACCATTAAAATGATGATTGTACCTCATGTTCTGTTTATGCTATCTATGTTATACTTTAAAAAATCCTAATTCGTTTTTCTCCCAAATCACATCCATTTGTATTAAATTGTTTTGTAATAACAAACGTGCCCGTATGGCTTTATCAAAACTGTCTCGACCAGGGGGCGTGGCTTGCCGGGCGATGATGGCGGTCGCAGCTTTGTAGAGCTCCCGCCGGCCCGACCTTGATTCGTACACTTATCCTGGTCCCCGAGCCCGATACTGCTTCCCGATGACTGGCGCGAAGCTGGTGGAGTCCCCTGCCTGCTCCGGAGTACCGATCCTGCGCTCTTCTCTCTCCTGTGCCCGTTGGGAGGCGACGGCGCCCTGCGGCCTGGTGACCGGCTGGAGACCGGGGTCCTCGAGTTTCGGGACGCCCGGCGGTGGTCGCAGGCTCGCGGGTGGTGGCGGCTTCAGCTGCGCCGCTACTGGCTCCGTCCTGCTGCTGCAGCTGCCCGCGGACCGCGGTGGCACCCTTCATCCTCGTGCCTTGGGTGGACGCCTCTCTCCCCTGAAATCCCGGGGAGGCAACGACGGAGTGGGGCCTGGTGACCGGCTGGAGACCGGGGTCCTCGAGTTTCGGGACGCCCGGCGGAGGTCGCGGGCTCGCGGGTGGCGACGGCTTCAGCTGCACGGCTCCTTGCTCCTTCCAATTGCTGCGGCTGCCCGTGGACCGTGGCGGCGCCCCTCATCCTTGTGCCCTAGGCGGACATCTCTCTCCCCTGCAGTCCGGGGGAGGCGCCGGCGAGGAGCGGCCTGGTGACCGGCCGGAGACCGGGGCTCCCGAGTTTAGTGACGCCCGGCGGCGGCTGTGGGCCTGCGGGTGGCGGTGGGGTCCGCTGCACCGCCCCTAACTCAGTACCCCTACTGCTACGATTGCCCTCTGACCACGGCAGCGCCTCCCCGTTCCTGCACCCTGGGCAGACATTTGTGGAGATAATCGCCGGGACGGCCTGTCCCGCCTGGGTGAGACCGGTCCTCGGATTTCGTGGCCTCGGGCCTGGGCTGGCCTCTTGGGACTCTCCCACTGCAGTTCTCTTCAGGGGCCTGGGGCCTCCAACGCTAGTGGCGGTAACTGGGGGGTCCTGAGCCTTGTTGTAAGGAGTGCCGGCCTTGCCCGGCGAGCGGGCCCGGCGAGCCCGTGTTGGGCCATGACCAGAACCGGAGGTGGCGGCCCGCCTAAGCATGGCCCTATCGATAAATTCACGGGGCCTAGTGGCGGCTCCGGGGCGGCCGGTGGCAGCGGTGGCCCTGGGCCGGACAATGCGGCGATCCTGGCGGCCATCACCCAATCCCGGGATGCGCTTGATGCCAAAATCGGAGCGGTGGGAGAAGATGTCGCGCTGTTGCGCCAGGACCTCCGGAATGCGGTGGGTCGGATCACCGAGGCCGAATCCCGGATAACGGTGACCGAAACGGACATCGGCGCCCTGAAGAAGCGGTTGGCGGAAGTGGAGGGAGTCCAGAAGACGTTGGCGGCCCGCGTGGAGGATGCCGAGGGGCGCGCACGGAGGAACAACCTCCGCTTTATTGGCTTTCCGGAGAGGTGCGAGAAAGACGACATGGAGGGGTTCTTGACCCGGTGGCTGGAGAGTTGGCTCCCCGAAGGGGTGCTGTCCACGTGCTTCGTTATCGAGAGGGCGCATAGGGCCCTAACCCAGCGGCCACCGGAGGGTGAGCGTCCCAGGTCAGTCATAGCCCGGCTGTTGAATTACCACGACCGCGATGTCATCCTGCGGGAGGCAAGGACCAAAGGCTCGCTTACCTTTGAAAATCGTACCATCATGATCTTTCCCGACTACACGAGGTTGGTGCAGAAGCAGAGACAATCCTTTGTAGCCGCCAAGGCCAAGTTGAGGGGCTTGAAGCTCCAATACTCTCTCCTATACCCAGCCCGTCTGCGAGTGGTACACCAGTCCAGGACGCATTTCTTTGATTCACCTGAGGAGGTTTTCCGTTGGACCGACGAGACGGTGCAGCTCCGGCCGCATCCCCAGCCAGGTCTGAATCCGGGCGGGTCCCAGAGGTCATCGCCGGAGCGGACGAACCATCAGAACCGGAGGGGTCGACACCGGAGGTCCCGGTCTCGGAGGCGGGCGGCCTCTGCTAGTGCATCGCAGACGAGTGGTGCGAGGGACTCAGAACACTCTGATGCCGGCAGTTGAACACTGGTGGGACTGGGCCTTATTGCTGAGTCCTGAGTTGCCCTTCATAGGCTGGTGAGACTGTTCTCTTTTGATTTCCCTATGCCAGTCTGTTCCCGGTTACTGCCTCCTATTGCTTTTAGCGGGAGCACGGTAGGGCTCGGGAGGCACCTTTTGTGGGCCTCTAACCCTCACGGTTGTGAGTGTAGTGGGGGGGGTGGTGTGTGTGTGTTGATTGGGGTGTTGGGATCCATTGGTATGGCGGGCCCTGGGTTCTCTGTTTTGGACCCGGGTCTTTCCATGCCGCGACAGATGCTTCAATGTTCTCTGAGGTATTGGGGTGGGGGGAGTGGGGCGTGGGGGGATGTTCTTTGGTTGCTAATGGTTGGGGGGGCCTGGGTCTGGGGGGGGTTGCTGAGTATTGGGATGGGTAGGGGGGGACCACACGTGCCTATGATCGTTGATTTTGTTGTTTTGTGGGGTGCGCCGGGGTGGTGTGGAGGGCCGGGTGCTGGTCCCTGTATTGACTATGGCTGATGCCGTGACTATGTCTCCTCCTGAGGCCCTGCGTGTTGTGACATGGAATGTGAGAGGAATTTTAGATAAAATCAAGCGTGGGGCTGTGCTACGATGGGGGAAGAGGGAGAGGATAGATGTGCTGCTGCTTCAGGAGACCCACATGCTGGGTTCCAAGGCCCTTAGCCTCCAGAGGTTTGGATTTCAACAAGTGTACCATGCAGGGTTTACAAGGGGCTCGCGGGGGGTGGCTATCCTGGTGCACCGCAGGGTGGCTTATGTGCATGAGAGGCAATGGATAGACCCTCAGGGCCGCTTTGTTTTCATCAAGGGCCAGCTGGGTACTGAACAGGTGGTGTTTGGTAGCGTGTACGCCCCCCCCCTCTCCAATGGGCCCTGTCTGAGCGGCTGTTCGCGCTGTGGGATGAGATTCCGGAGGTGCTGACCATGGTGGGAGGTGACTGGAATGAGGTTATGGATGTGGGCCTGGATCGTCGGAGGCGGGCGCCGGCTGTGGTGGATCCCCCCCCGCTGCTACTCCCACCAGATTGAGCGCGACTGCGAGTGGCCTGGGATGGGTTGATGTGTGGCGCCACTTTCATCCTGCTGTGCGTGAATTCACATTTGTGTCGGCGGTGCATGGGTCCTTTTCAAGGCTGGACTATCTGTTTGTGCCGGGTGCCTGTCTGAGTCGAGTCAAGGATGCGGTGATACTCCCCAGGGGCCTGTCTGATCACTCCCCGGTCCTGGCGACTATGACCCTCCCTTCCCAACGACAGCCGTTTAGATGGCGGATGTCGTCCTGGCAGCTGCAACGGCCCGAGTACGTGCATCACCTGCGCGTGGCGATTGATCATTATTGGCGTGAGAATCTTGTGGGTGATGTGGATGCGATGGTGGTGTGGGAGGCGCTGAAACCCACGTTACTGGGTATTGATATTGCATGGTGTGTGGCTGCTAGGCGGAAGCATCAGGAGGCCATTGTGACCGCTGCCGCCCGTGTGGAGGAGTTGGAACGGCGTGGTAGTCTTGGGAGCGACGACGACATGGTGCGGCGGCTCCTACAGGCCCAACAATCGTATGCCTCCGTCTTACATGATGAAGCCCGGCAGGCGTGGCTCGCCACGCGCAGCAGGGTATACCAGTGGGGCGACAAATCCTGCACTATGCTACACAGGTTGTGTCAGGCGACTTTCCAGCCTCTTGTGTTGCCGGGTCTTACGGCTGAGGACGGCTCAGTTATGACTGACCCGGCTCTATTGGCGGCCAGCTTTGCCCGCTATTATGAGACGCAGTACGCCCCTTGTGACCAACTGGAGGAGAGTGGGATCTCCGCTTATCTTGACGACCTGCTACCGCGGGCCGTTTCTGATGAGACCAGGACCGCCCTGGACGCCCCGCTCACGGCTGAGGAACTCGGGGAGGCCCTTGGTCAACTGAATGCCGGGAAGGCGCCCGGCCCGAGTGGCTACCCGTGCGAATTCTATAAAAAGTTTCACGTCCAGCTGGGGCCCCATTATCGGCGTGCCCTGGAGGCGGCGCGGGTTCAGGGGGAGATGCCGCCGGACTGGCGCCATGCCGAGATCGTGGTCTTCTTAAAACCGGGTAGGGAGCCGGACAGGTACGACTCTTACCGGCCTATTTCCTTGTTAAACATCGAGGCTAAGATCCTGGCTAAGGCCTTAGCGAACCGCCTGCTACCCCACATCACTGACCTGGTCCACCCAGACCAGGCTGGATTCATGCCAGGGAGGGCCACCCGACACAACATCCGACGGGCGCAGGCGGCAGTGGATGCTATGGGAGCTAGCGATGAGCAGGCGGCACTCTTCTTGGCAGATATGGACAGGGCCTTTGATTCTGTGAGTTGGGTTTATCTGTTTGCCCTCCTGGCCCGCCTCAACCTGGGGCCGGTTTTCCTGTCGTATGTCCGTCTCCTCTACACTAACGTGACGGCCTCGGTCCGTGTGGCCGGAGCTACCTCTGGGCGTTTCCATATAAGACGTGGCACTCGGCAGGGCTGCCCCCTGTCCCCATATCTGTTTGCCCTTGCCATGGAGCCCCTGGCGTCGCGGGTACGAGTGGATGCCCGATTGTGTGGCTTTGTCTGGAATGGGGACCTGGCGGACAGAATTGCGCTGTATGCGGATGACGTCCTCTTCTTTCTCACCGACCTGCAGCGCTCGGGCCCCCGGGTCCTGGAGATTATGTGGGCGTTCGGCGAGGCATCGGGCCTCCGTCTCAACCTTAACAAATCGACCCTGTGGGTGCTGGGCGGCGGAGTGGTTGCCGACCCCTGGGCTGCGGAGTTGCGAGTGGCGACGGGAGGCCTAAAGTACTTGGGCGTTTTTCTATCGGAGTCGCGGGTTGTGGCCTGGGCGCGTGGAGTCCTGCCGGTGTGGGAACGGGTACAGGCTGATGTCAAAACTTGGTCCAGGATGCCGCTCACCATCTTTGGTAGATCGGCCATCTTCAAGATGGTGGCGCTTCCGCGTCTACTGTACCAGCTCCAGAATTTCCCATACCCCATCGGCCTGGAGTGGTTCCGTCAGGTTAACTCTGTTTTGGGTCGTTTCCTGTGGGATGGGGGTGCGGCCAGAGTAGCACTGAAGACGTGTTTTCTGTCCACATACTGTGGCGGCCTGGCCACCTCGGACCTCCTCTCCTACTATCAGGCTTCCCAGTTACTTGTTCTTAATGAGTGGTGGTACGGCGATAGAAGTGATCCGGCCTACGCCCTGGAACGGTCACTCATGGGTGACCATACGCTCCACACCATCCTGTATTCGGCTCGCCTGCGTCGTGGGTTACCCTCGGTCACAAGGGTGGTCTTTGCCGTGTGGCGACAATCCTTGCGCCGCATGGGATGGTGGGGCAAGTTGACGGCTGAGACGCCGCTTTGGCATAATGGTCTGCTCCCAGAGCTAGCGGCTCTGGCCGGCTTTGAGGGTTGGGAGGCCATAGGGGTCACACAACTGGGCCAGGTCGTGTCGGGCACCACTCTCAAATCCTTCGAGGAGCTCCGCACGGAATTCCAGATGCCTCAGTCCCAATTCTTCCGCTACCTTCAGTTGCGCCATGCCCTCGCCCCGAGCATCGCCGGTCTCGACTCCTTGCCAGAGTTTAGCCCGATCGAGGCCAAGGTGTTTATGGGAGACTTGGGAGACAGAAAGGTCTCCAAGATATACCAGACACTTGTTGTCCACTGCTCCTCCACCTTACACTCCCTTCGAGAGGCATGGGAGATGGACGTGGGTCCCCTCGATGAAGACGATTGGAGGGAGGCGCTGGAGTCCCCACGTGGAACTGCCATTGCTATCCGGCTCCGGCTCATTCAATTCAAGTACCTGCATCGGGCATACTATACACGTGAACGATTGTGGAAAGCTGGTTTGATTGCATCCCCGGAATGCTTGCGCTGTGGGTCGGTGCCTGGGTCCTTACTGCATACTGTGTGGACGTGTGGCCGGCTGACTGGGTTCTGGAGGGGTGTTTGGAGTTGCCTGGCTGAGGTGCTGGGCTGGGACCTTCCTCGTACCCACCGGTTAGGCCTACTGCACATCATGGAAGGGATTGGGGGTAACATATATAAGCGCCATTTGCTGCTCTTGGGGCTGGTTGTGGCCAAGCGAGACCTGGCCCGGGCATGGAAAGCGGTGAGGGCCCCCCCCCTTTCTGCTTGGAAGGCGGGGCTGGATTACCTCATGGGTCTGGAGAAGCCGGTCTTTGAGGCACGGGGCTGTCCCCACAAGCACTTCAAAATTTGGAAGCGTTGGGCTGACTATCGTGGTCTATTCCTGGACCCCCCAGCGGAGCGTGAGGAGGACATTTGATCACGGTGACACTGTTGGCCCGAAGTAACATTGACCTGGTGGCGCTGCACCTACTTGCTTTTCTTTATTGCTTACTATGCACGTGTGGTGGGGGGGATTGGGGGGTGTCCGGGGCTGGGGGGGGTGGAGTTGTGGGTTAGGGTGGGTCACTGGGGTGTTTCTATACTGAGCATATTTTATGAGTCTACTCTCGCATTTGCTGCCTATGTAATTGCTGTTTTGATACTGTCGTGGTGTTCTTCGGTTGTGGAGATGCCACATTCTCAATGCTCATTTGCTCAATAAAATTGGTTGTGAAAAAAAAAAACTGTCTCGACCAAAGACCGAAGGTGGTGTACATTTTCCTAATTTCAAATGATACCATACTGCATTTTTATTGTGTCAATTTTATGCTTTGAACAATGAATATTATATCTCTCCCATACCACAATGGATTAAGTTTGAACACTCTTTAGTACATGATCTTTTATTTTATGTCCAATAGTACATTCATGTGTAAAAATCCAATTTTAAAATACTCTCAATATCTATTGCATACTCTATTTACCCAGGGCTTTGACTTCTTCAAATCCTTTTTAGTTCCCTCCATTTCGTACAATACATTTATTAAATGTTGGCATAAATAATTTTGTTTTAAATATTGGAAGGAAAAGGGTATATTTTATGTTCATCATCTGGATTCTCATAACTCTATTTTGTCTTTTGCTCAATTACAAGAACGATATACCCTACCTGATTTCTGCTTACAACAATTCAATCAATTGCTACCTGTGCTTCAATCTTTTATATCATCCAATAATTTGTTCCCTGACTCTACCCCACTTGCACAATTGACACCAAAATACCATCTCACTTATGATTCCATCCTTAAAGCATCCCTTATATACAAATGTCATTCTTCTCCGATACCTATGAGAACTAAATCTTCTATTGAATTACTATGGGAAACAGTAAACTGTACAAATATTACCAATGATTAAAGGAGTCATTAAACATGCCCCAGACATATTCAAAGATCCTGTACGAGCCAGAATTCTTAATCCTAGAATACATAAAAAATATAGACCTGCCCCTGACGACCCTGCGTATATCAAAGGACAGCTACCTTTGGATTCACTAGTAGTTCCCAATGCTAGGTAGCACGCCAATTCACAAACCTCGGGGGATGCACCACCTCCCGATAAAGAATCCAAATTACTAGAGGCATCTTGCAAAAGGGTAGCTGCGCAGGCGACCAATCACTGGCGCATAGCCAACACTCAAGCACTGCTGGCTAGATATGATAGGGCCCTCTATGATCAGCTGGAGACTCTATTACAGCATTTGCCAGACCAATTCAAAACTAAAGCAAATGACCTGAATCAAGACGGAAAATTAATAACAAATGCCTAAATTAAATGCACTCTTGATGCAGCAGACACTGATTCTAGGTCCATCAATACTAGTGTACCCCTCAGACGACATGCCTGGCTACACATTTCAGGTTAAGCAAGAGGTCCAAACAGCCGTTTTAAATCAGCCATTCAATCAGGAACACCTTTTTGGACCGGCTGCGGACACGACTCTTGAAAATATGAAGAAAGACACAGAGACTGCAAAGTCCATGGGAGAACTGCAGTCTCCACACACACGTGGCTCCTTTCGTTGCTCTTTTTATACAGGGGCCTCTAAAAACATCGGTACAAATACTTCATCTTCGTTTAAAATCACCACCCAAACATTGCCCAACAGAGGATTTTTTAGGGGAGGATATAGAGGGAATAACAAAAAAGAGAGACTGCGGTAACAATAACACTCGCACCTCCCCTGCCGCTAAACAGTGCCTTCTCTCTACTCCCCCCAGGCCATTCCACTCCGGTCGGTGGAGGATTTTCACAGTTCCTACCTGTCTGGAACTCCATCACAACAGACAAGTGGGTAAGACAAATTTTCCATTATGGTTACTGTCTAGAACTTACAGCTACCCCCCAAACATACCACCCAAGCAGCTTCCAATGTCCACAGAACAACTAACACTTTTAAAACAAGACGTTCTCACACTGCTTCAAAAGCAAGCCATAGAGCCAGTTCCCTTACTACATCAGGGAACAGGAGTTTACTCCCTATATTTCCTAATACCAAAAAATGAGGGGACCCTAAGGCCAATATTCAACCTCAGACCCGTCAATCTCTATAAACACTCGGATCACTTTCACATGATCACTCTCCAACAAGTGCTTCCACCTCTCTAACAAGGACACTTCCTTGCAACACTAGATCTCAAGGACTCTTACTTCCACATTCCCATACATCCTTCTCTCAGAAAGTATCTAAGGTTCTTAGTGGATGGACAACACTATCAGTTCAAAGTCCCTCCATTCAGGGTCACCAGCGCACCCAGAGTGTTTACCAAGTGCCTTGCAGTGGTAGCAGCACACCTAAGAAGACAACAGATCCATGTCTTCCCATGTTTGGACGACAGGCTAATAAAAGCCAAGTCATTCAACCAGTGTGTTCAACACACTCATCAAACCGTCCAAACACTGCACAACTTGGGATTCACAATCAACTACACCAAGTCACATCTCCAGCCCTCTCATGTACATCAATATCTAGGAGCCACGATAAACACTTCCACAGCTCTATCGCATCCCAGTCCAGCCAGGATAGCCAGTATACAAGCTCTCAATACCAGATTTCAAACAGAACACTCTCTACTAGCCAGAGTGTTCATGCAACTCATAGGCAAGATGGCATCTTGCATATTTATAGTAACATATGCAAGACTTCAAATGCGTCCCTTACAGGAATGTCTTGTTCTTCAGTTGAATCAGGCTCGAGGACAACATACAGATCTGGTGTTGGTGGACAGCCGGGCACATCGCTCTCTGCAGTGGTGGAACACAACAAACTTCTCATAGGGGCGGCCGTTCCTCGAGCCAGTACCACAGATAGTTCTGGCCCTTCCAGCTACCACTCCCATTATCCCCCTCCAATTGGACATGGGCTGTCGCCCAATTGAGGATCAAGTGAGGCTCCGTCCCCTCCTCTTATGGGCACGCATATGGAGGGTGAGAGAACTTAACAGCTACGCGGAGGGTTTGCGTGAAATTCTGGAATCCCCTAGTTGGGCGAAAGTGAAGTGGCTCAGAGACATAAAAGCTTTTTTGATGGACTTAGGGTTGGGAGAGACTTGGCATTCCCGGACTGCCCCGCCCAAAGCAGTACTAAAAAAACTCTATTGGTCCTGGATTATGAGCAAAAGGAACTCCAATCCCAACTTGTGTAGGTCTTCCAGGACTTTTTTGTTGACCAAAGATGCCCCCCTGCGCGAGATTTATCTGGGCATTATTACAATCTCTTGGGACAGAGCTTTGTTTTTCAAATTTAGATGTGGCATTCTTCCGGTAAGGGAGTACTCCTCCCGGTGGAAACCTCCTTACCAAACTGTTTCCTTTTGTCCCTTCTGTCCCTCCAGGCCTGAATCCATCTCCCACCTACTGGGTCCCGCCTATAAAATACCACGTGGGAGGTGGTTAAGACCCGTGTGTAAGACTATAGGCACGAGGCAGTGCTGTGTAGCCCTAAGAATCTTCCTGACAGACACTCGCCCCTTATTTGTTTGTTCTATAGCCAAGTTTTTAGGTTGGGCTTGGCGCATCCGGTCAAAGTGGCTTCTTCAAAATATTTAATTAAGGCCTGTAGACACAGACCATTTTACTAAGTTTATTACCCCACCTACCGTAGTTGTGATCATGCTTTCTATGTACTGTGTGGGTTTTTATCTTTTTTAATTAGCTGGGTATTTTGATCAATGTATTTATGCTGTGTGCTTTTTAAGATATAAGTATATCGAAATAAAGCCTTCTTTGACTTGAGATAGTTCTAACAACAGACGCATTACTCATAGTATGGAGAGCCCATCTCCTCAATCACACCACTCAAGGCAAATGGATCACTCAACAGAAAGTGTTCCATATTAATCATCTGGAACTATTAGCAATATTCCTAGCACTGAAACCATTCCAACTCCATGTACAAAACATGACAGCCATGTATTACACACAAAAACAAGGAGGCACACATTCTCTGCAGCTGTCCCAGCTCACACAGAACATTTGGAGGTGGGCCATTCCGCAAAACATATACCTGCTTGTAGAACACCTTCCAGGAGTTCACAATCAGATTGCGGATCTGTTGAGTCGACAAACACAACAGATTCACAAATCGGAACTACATCCACAAGTTCTTCTACCATTTTTCCAAATGTGGGGCCAACCAGACATAGATCTGTTTGCCACACACGAAAATGCAAAATGCCCATACCTTCGCCGCTAGGTTCCCACACCCGCTGTCCAAGAGCAATGCGATATGGATGAACTGGTCAGGCAGATTAGCCTACGCTTTTCCGCCACTTCCACTAATTCCACTAGTGGTGTGCAAGCTCCGACAACAGTCTCTAAAATTGATCCTATGGCTACCACATGGGCATGTCAACCGTGGTTCACAACACAATTGGAACTCTCACTAGTCCCACACCAAAAACTGTGCCTCTCCCCATTACTACTAACACAGAACCATGGAGAGATAAGGCACCCCGATCCAACTCAGCTGAATATGGCAATCTGGCTCCTGCAGTCCTAGAGTTTGGTTACCTTAACCTTCCACTACACTGTATGGACATCATTAAAGAAGCCAGGCGCCCTACAACCAGAGCTTGCTATGCGGCAAAATGGAAGAGATTTGCCATTTACTGTTCTAATAATTATATCAATCCACTGGATGCATCCATCCAGAACATTATTTGCTACTAACTACATTTGCAAAGATGTAATTTAGCATACTCATCCGTACGTCTACATTTAGCAGCCCTTGCCGCTTACTAACATAACAGACAGCATCTGCCACTTTTTAGGGTCGCAGCAATTAAAGCCTTTATGGAGGGCCTTAAAAGAATCATTCCTCCCAGATTATCACCCTCTCCGGTGTGGAATCTCAACATCGTACTTACTAGGCTCATGGGACCCCCATTTGAACCGTTATATAAATGTGAACTTCAATTTCTCACATGGAAAGTAGCTTTCCTTATCGCAATCACCTCTCTCAGAAGAGTAAGTGAGATCCATGCTTCAACCATACAAGAACCCTTCTTAAAAATACATCGTATCAAGGTAGCTCTCAGAACAAATGCAAAGTTCCTTCCTAAAGTCATTTCTGCTTTTCATCTTAACCAATCGGTAGAGTTACCGGTGTTTTTTCAAAACCCAGACTCCGTAGCAGAGAGAGCTCTTCACACGCTAGATGTCAAAAGAGCTCTACTTTTTTTTACATTGACAGAACTAAGTCCTTTCGAAAAATAAAACAATTGTGTGTAGATTTCTCCCCACTGTTTAAAGGTAATCCCATCTCTAAAGCTGGGATTGCAAGGTGGATTGTTAAATGTACCCAAATATGCTACGAAAAAACCAAACGCACATTGACAATTCCCCCTAGAGTGCATTTAACATGCAAACTAGGGGATTCCATGGCATTCTTAGGGACCATTCCCCTAGAAGACATTTGTAAAGTAGCAACATGGTCTACAACACACACCTTCACTAAACACTATTGTGTTGATGTGCAGCCAAGCAACAAGCTTCGGTGGGCCAAGCTGTTCTTAAAAGACTCTTTCAAACTACTGCAGCCGATACAGGTGACCACCGCTAGAGGAGATACTGCTGTACAGTCTATGCAAAGTTTGTGATCTGCGTGGCCATATAAACTCGACGGCCAAGATAGCCAGGTTCCATCTGAGCTACCTAAGAAACCTAAAACCCTTATTTGACGTTTCCAACCTCAAAACGGCAATCCAGGCTCTAGTCATTTCCTGACTAGATTATGGATGTTCCACTCTCGCAGGGCTACCCAAGTACTCCCTGGCCCCACTGAAAGCCTGCCTCAACACCGCCACCAGACTCCTAACTGGCTCAAAGAAATTTGACCACATTTCCCCCACCTCAAATCTTTGAACTGGCTTCTCCTAGAGGCTAGAATCCAATTTGAACTGGCTTGCATTACTCACAAAGCTCTCTACTCCAATTCCCCTGCTTTTCTCGCCCATAAACTAGTCATATCAGGAGGAGCCAGGAACTCCCAATCTGCCATAGACCTATTGCTGCAACCAGTCCGCTTCTGGAAGAAAAAACCTACAATCGGGCCATCTCTGGGGCCGCTCCAAGTTTCTGGAACTCCCTCCCACCCGCCATCAGAAGACTTCAGTCCTTGGCACATTTCAAAAAGGATACCAAAACCTCATAATGGGCTAATACCTTGTCTTATGATTACATCTCAATCACGTAGCGACATGTTTCCACCCTCCACCTTGACATCATCCACGGCTCTACGGAGGATACCTTTTACTGCACTCCTGGGCATCCCACCCAAGAGTTGAGAGTGCGTGCCTTATTTTATACGTGTCTACCTATTTTTTACTTTTTATTCCTCTTGTAGCCGAGACCTTAGATTGCATGCTTTTTCTTGTATAATGTATCCCCTATGTTACCCAATTGTTCCCTCCCTTCCTCACCCTTTTTATACCACCCTTAAACCTGTAAAGCGCTCTGATACCTTCACTGGTCTGGTTCGCGCTCTATAAAACTTTAAAATAAGTAAATAAATAAACTTTAACCCATCTATTATAGTGACTGAATTTTGGAAATCTATTTGGTCAAATTGTTTAATGATATTTTCATGTAATGATCCATTATCTATTAAAGTATGTTTTTGTTGGGACTCTATCTGCTGGTTTTAATATTCTTTCTTTAAAACCTAAACTATTTGATTTGTGTATTTCACTTGCTTTTAAAGTTATACTAACTTGTTGGAAAGATAATTCTGAAATATGTACACTAGCTTGATGGAATCTTATTTTTGAGGAACATAGACTATCAACTGTATAATCATCTACGATATTGCATAAAATTCTGTCTGATTTATTCTGGATACCTTTCACTACTTTTTAGTCTTCACACTCTACCTCTTCTTAAAACTTTATATCTATTTATCTATCACTTGACTTTTCTCTTCTCGATCTATTCTTCCTTTCTTTCTCTTTCTTTTTTCTAAAAAATATATATAATATAGATAGATATTATTGCTACACTTTGTTATGTCCCATTATTTGATATGTATTTTATATCTCCCTGATGTTTAATGGGATTTCTTCACCAAATAAGTTTATCAGTTTTGATATTTATCTCATCACTATATATTGTTTGACATTTGCATTGTTCCCTACTTTTATCTTAAATAACAAACTATTGAACTAAAAAATAAAAAAGAACTGTTTACATAATTTACAGTGGGTGATGTAAACTACGCAACACTTGCAATTCCTACTCCAGACAAATCGGTGTGTTTGCCGGTGTTAGAGTAGACCAGCGTTTTCATAATCAGGCCTTGTTTTTCTATGAATATATTTCTGTTACTATGCATGGGTATCTGAGCAGTCAGTTCCTGTTCCTTCTCCTTGTAGATGCAGACAAAGGTTCACAAATATTGGTAGTAAGAGCTCCGTCAATAGTGAGCATGCCCTTGTTTCAGTGTTCAGGAGTACAGTACATCTCCTACAAATAATGTTTGTGCACATTACATTCACTCCAAAAAATAACTTGGCGGACCTAAATCTGTCCGAGCCTATGGCCCTAATTTAAACGAATAGTTGACTATGTGGCTCAGGGGGTAGAATTCCTGAGTGTAGCCATGTGCTCAAAAAACGACATCAGTGCTCCTGCCAGCAAGGACTTGTGCTGACGGTTCAAGAAGATACACCGTCAAGAATACTTCTCTAGGGGCTTTTCCTGAGATAGTCATTGAGAAACATTGTCAGACACTGGCTTTGTCAATTTCAGATATTCGCTGCGTCTGTTGTCAGACACTGGCTGTGCCTGTCAGACATCAGCTGTGTCCACTGCCAGACATCAGCTGTGTCCAGTGTCATCAGTGGCAGTATCAACTGTCAGACATTAGTTGTATTCCCTTTCAGTTGTTGAACGTGCCTATTGTCAGACAATGGATGTATCCATTGTCAGACATTGCCCCTGTCCATTGTCAGACACTGACTGTGTCCATTGTCAGATGCTAGCTCTGTCAACAGTCAGACATTGGCTGTGTCCATTATCAGACCCTGGCTGTGCCCATTGTAAGACATTTTCTGTGTCCACTGCCAAACATCAGCTGTACCCACTGTCAACACTGACAGTATCCATTGTCAGACATTAGTTGTAATCACTGTCAGACATTGGCTGTGCCCATTGTCAAACAATGGATGTATCCATTTATCCATTGTCAGACATTGGCTTTGTCCATTGTCAGACACTGGTTAAGTCCATTGTCAGATATTAGCTCTGTCCAGAGTCAGATATTGGCTGTGTCCGTTATCAGACATTGGTTGTGCCCATTGTCAGATATTGGCTATGTCCATTGTCAGACATTAGCTATGTCCATTGTCAGACACTGGCTGTGCACATTGTCAGACATTTACTGTGTCCACTGCCAGACATCAGCTGTGTCCACTATCAAGATTGGCAGTATCCATTGTCAGACATTGGTTGTATTCACTGTCAGATGTTGACTGTGCCCATTGTATTAATTGTCAGACATTGGCTCAATCCATTGTCAGACAACAACTGTGTCCTTTGCCAGGTGAGAGAGCCACCCCACAAATTTGGTCCGACCACAGCTTCATCCCATTACTCATTCCTATTCCTCAGTAGGAGTATAGAGAGGAGAAGCCAGACATAGGGCCTTCCAGGAGAGAATGGCAGCGCCTGCTTACAAACAACTCGCTACATATAGCGGCACAAGACAAGGTACCCACCCTCACGGGAGCCCCAGGGGAGGATTCGAGTAGGTTCCAGGCATGGATGAAGGCGATAGGAGATGAATTGGCTCCAGTTGGTCGTCCAGCGGGTCAAAGACAAAGTAAAAGGAAACTGCATAAAGATCCCTCGTTCTCTAAAGAGAAGAACTCCATCTGCAGTTCAAGTAGTTGGTACGTAGATGGAGAAGGGGGTATGAGGAGTTCAATCGCCTGATCTTTAAAAAGTTCAGGAAATCATACCACGCAGCCATTAAGTTAGCAAAAAAGTACTATTTTTACGATAAAATCGCTAGAGCCAAACATAATCAAAAAGATATTTTTGCTATTATAAAATTATTCATTGACCCCAATGGTTTGCATGTCGAAATTCCTGCCTCTCAAAAGTTATGTGATGATATTGCAATCCATTTTGACCAAAAAATCAAAAAGATTCAATAGAACTTTGTCTACCATGACCATTTGGAGCACATAGTGACAAAGGGGACATATAACAACAATGGAAGAATGGACCTCCAAGGGTTCGTACCGGCCACCTTCGCCCAGACAAAAGAAGCTATACAGGCCTGTAAATCAGGCTCCCCAATGGATGCCTGCCCTCCGCTGCTGCTACATCACCTAATAGATATCGTTGCCCCAGTGATAAAGGAGATTGTGAACTCCTCTCTGGCCACAGAGACAGTCCCGGATGAATGGAAGTTTGCTATAGTAAAGCCACTAAAGAAAAAAACAAATATTGATTCCTTAGATCTCACTAACTACAGACCAATATCCCTGTTACCCGTATTGGGGAAAATTACAGAGAAAATTGTATAAAAGGAATTTGCGGATTACTTAGAGACGACAAAGGCGCTCCATCCTCGTCAGTCGGGTTTCAGACCAAAATATTCTACTGAGTCAGCCTTGTTGGAGATAGCAGATACCATCAAATTTATTCTGGATGAGGGAAAGAAGGCAGTTCTGATCTTGTTGGATCAGTCAGCTGCGTTTGACTCGATTTCGCATAAAATCCTGCTGCCAGATTAAGTGCATGTGGAATATCAGATCAAGCCCTGTCATGGATAACATCTTTCCTGACTAACAGGACCCAATCGATCACTCTGGGGCCCTTCAAATCATCAGTCCAAGTCATCTCTACAGGGGTGCCGCAGGGGGCTTCTTTGAGCTCTTTGTTGTTCAATGTATATATGGCCCCTCTAGTTTCACTGATATCTGACTATGGGATCGAGACAACATTGTATGCTGATAACACCCAATTGATCCTCTCCCTGGATAAGACCACCTGTACGGCAGAGGGGAGATTTAAAAACTGTCTGACGGCAGTGCTGCAATGGATGAGGGAAAATCATCTCTGTTGTAACACTAGCAAGACAGAAATTTTACCAATTGGGAAGGACAATCTTTTTCATCCAAATGATTGGTGGCGAGATGACACCACAGCACCACCATAAACTGTGGAACTGTGGAAGTGGCCAGAAACCTAGGCGTATGGTTTGACTGTAGTCTGTCCTTTAAGCCTCATGTCTCGAAACTGACTGGGACCTGCTTTGGACTCATAAAAACCTTGAGGAAATTTCTTAATCTGATTCCCCTGGTGGCAAAAAAGACAGTGACAGTGACCCTCATATCATCAAGGTTAGACTACTGTAATAGTCTCCTTGTGGGAAATAATAAAACAATCCTAAGGAGATTTCACGTAGTCCAGAATGCAGCTGCCAGACTGGTATTGGGCCTGCCATGTAGGGCATCGGCCACAGTGGCATTGAATACCCTCCACTGGCTACCGGTGTGTAAGGTAATCCTGTTTAAACTGTTACTAAAAACCTACAGAGCCTTTCATCAACTTAGGCCAGCTTATCTCTCAGCAAGATTTAAGCCATATACAACGACGAGAACATTAAGGTCAACCACGGCTAACTTGAACAGAGTCCCAGCATTCAGGCTAGCCACCAGAGGCGGAAGGTCAGCAACCGTTTTGGGAGCTAAAGCTTGGAACAGTATGCCCAACACGCTTAGGTCCATCAAACAAGAGGGGCCGTTCAGAAAGCAGTTAAAAACATGGATTTTCGGGTTGTCAGTGGATTGCTGCCAAAAGCTTATTTAGGCTTTTATCACCTTCTGACTAGTTGTTGTTCAGCGCCAGGAGACTTCGTTTGGAGTGACAGTTAGCGCTTTATAAATTTTCATTTCATTTCAGATGTTATCTCTGCCCGCAGTCAGACATTTACTGTATCTGTTATCGGATATTGGCTGTACCCACTGTCAGACATTGGCTGTGTGCATTTTCAGATATTGGCTGTGTCCATTGTTAGACACTGCCATGCCTATTGTCAACCATTGGCTGTGTCCATTGTCAGACACTGGCTGTGCTCTTTGTCAGACACTAGCTGTGTCCAGTGTCAGACACTGGTTGTGTCCACTGTCAGACATTGGCTGTGTCCAGTGTCAGACATTGGCTGTGTCCATCATCAGTCACTGGCTGTGTCCATTGTCAGACAGACTGGTAGTTTGGTCTGCCCTGTTCCCATGATGCACTGGGCCAGGGACAGACTAATTTGCATATAGCCAGGTTCTGAACTGGGATGGTGCAGTGAGCTAAAAAACGGTGATGGATCAAGCCCTGATCTGTTGACTGGGTAGGAGTGTTCTGATTAACTCAGATACTCTGTCCATCACCACCCTTTTTTGTAATTATTTTGGCCACCATGAGTGTGGAAGGGTATGCTCAGACATGAGTCCCTTGCTCATTGCACCATCAGGATTCAAGCAAGCCGGGCCGAAGACGGCTGTAATGCCAGAAACCGGTCCCCGGAAGCTTGTTTCCTTTCCAGTGAAGAATTGGCTTGGTAGTTTGGTCTGCCCTGTTCCCATGATGCACTGGGCCAGGGACAGACTAATTTGCATATAGCCAGGTTCTAAACTGGGATGGTGCAGTGAGCTAAAAAACGGTGATGGATCAAGCCCTGATCTGTTGACTGGGTAGGAGTGTTCTGATTAACTCAGATACTCTGTCCATCACCCCCCCTTTTTGTAATTATTTTGGCCACCATGAGTGTTGAAGGGTATGCTCAGACATGAGTCCCTTGCTCATTGCACCATCAGGATTCAAGCAAGCCGGGCCGAAAACGGCTGTAATGCCAGAAACCGGTCCCCGGAAGCTTGTTTCCTTTCCAGTGAAGAATTGGCTTGGTAGTTTGGTCTGCCCTGTTCCCATGATGCACTGGGCCAGGGACAGACTAATTTGCATATAGCCAGGTTCTGAACTGGGATGGTGCAGTGAGCTAAAAAACGGTGATGGATCAAGCCCTGATCTGTTGACTGGGTAGGAGTGTTCTGATTAACTCAGATACTCTGTCCATCACCACCCTTTTTTGTAATTATTTTGGCCACCATGAGTGTGGAAGGGTATGCTCAGACATGAGTCCCTTGCTCATTGCACCATCAGGATTCCAGCAAGCCGGGCCGAAGACGGCTGTAATGCCAGAAACCGGTCCACGGAAGCTTGTTTCCTTTCCAGTGAAGAATTGGCTTGGTAGTTTGGTCTGCCCTGTTCCCATGATGCACTGGGCCAGGGACAGACTAATTTGCATATAGCCAGGTTCTAAACTGGGATGGTGCAGTGAGCTAAAAAACGGTGATGGATCAAGCCCTGATCTGTTGACTGGGTAGGAGTGTTCTGATTAACTCAGATACTCTGTCCATCACCACCCCTTTTTGTAATTATTTTGGCCACCATGAGTGTGGAAGGGTATGCTCAGACATGAGTCCCTTGCTCATTGCACCATCAGGATTCAAGCAAGCCGGGCCGAAAACGGCTGTAATGCCAGAAACCGGTCCCCGGAAGCTTGTTTCCTTTCCAGTGAAGAATTGGCTTGGTAGTTTGGTCTGCCCTGTTCCCATGGTGCACTGGGCCAGGGACAGACTAATTTGCATATAGCCAGGTTCTGAACTGGGATGGTGCAGTGAGCTAAAAAACGGTGATGGATCAAGCCCTGATCTGTTGACTGGGTAGGAGTGTTCTGATTAACTCAGATACTCTGTCCATCACCACCCCTTTTTGTAATTATTTTGGCCACCATGAGTGTGGAAGGGTATGCTCAGACATGAGTCCCTTGCTCATTGCAATATCAGGATTCAAGCAAGCCGGGCCGAAGACGGCTGTAATGCCAGAAACCGGTCCCCGGAAGCTTGTTTCCTTTCCAGTGAAGAATTGGCTTGGTAGTTTGGTCTGCCCTGTTCCCATGATGCACTGGGCCAGGGACAGACTAATTTGCATATAGCCAGGTTCTGAACTGGGATGGTGCAGTGAGCTAAAAAACGGTGATGGATCAAGCCCTGATCTGTTGACTGGGTAGGAGTGTTCTGATTAACTCAGATACTCTGTCCATCACCACCCCTTTTTGTAATTATTTTGGCCACCATGAGTGTGGAAGGGTATGCTCAGACATGAGTCCCTTGCTCATTGCACCATCAGGATTCAAGCAAGCCGGGCCGAAGACGGCTGTAATGCCAGAAACCGGTCCCCGGAAGCTTGTTTCCTTTCCAGTGAAGAATTGGCTTGGTAGTTTGGTCTGCCCTGTTCCCATGATGCACTGGGCCAGGGACAGACTAATTTGCATATAGCCAGGTTCTGAACTGGGATGGTGCAGTGAGCTAAAAAACGGTGATGGATCAAGCCCTGATCTGTTGACTGGGTAGGAGTGTTCTGATTAACTCAGATACTCTGTCCATCACCACCCCTTTTTGTAATTATTTTGGCCACCATGAGTGTGGAAGGGTATGCTCAGACATGAGTCCCTTGCTAATTGCACCATCAGGATTCAAGCAAGCCGGGCCGAAGACGGCTGTAATGCCAGAAACCGGTCCCCGGAAGCTTGTTTCCTTTCCAGTGAAGAATTGGCTTGGTAGTTTGGTCTGCCCTGTTCCCATGATGCACTGGGCCAGGGACAGACTAATTTGCATATAGCCAGGTTCTGAACTGGGATGGTGCAGTGAGCTAAAAAACGGTGATGGATCAAGCCCTGATCTGTTGACTGGGTAGGAGTGTTCTGATTAACTCAGATACTCTGTCCATCACCACCCCTTTTTGTAATTATTTTGGCCACCATGAGTGTGGAAGGGTATGCTCAGACATGAGTCCCTTGCTCATTGCACCATCAGGATTCAAGCAAGCCGGGCCGAAGACGGCTGTAATGCCAGAAACCGGTCCCCGGAAGCTTGTTTCCTTTCCAGTGAAGAATTGGCTTGGTAGTTTGGTCTGCCCTGCTCCCATGATGCACTGGGCCAGGGACAGACTAATTTGCATATAGCCAGGTTCTGAACTGGGATGGTGCAGTGAGCTAAAAAACGGTGATGGATCAAGCCCTGATCTGTTGACTGGGTAGGAGTGTTCTGATTAACTCAGATACTCTGTCCATCACCACCCCTTTTTGTAATCATTGTCAGACATTGGCTGTGTCCATTGTAAGACACTGGCCATGCCCGTTGTCAATCATTGGCTGTGTCCACTGTCAGACATTGGCTGTGTTCATTGTCAGACAAAGGCAATTCCACTGTCAGACATTGACTTTGTCCATCGTCAGTCAGTGGCTGTGTCCATTGTCAGACAAAAGCAGTGTCCACTGTCAGACACTGGCTGTATCCATTGTAAAACATTGCCTGTGTCCAACAGCCATTCACAGACAAGTGACATCTTCTCCCCACTCCAAGGCTATATTTGGAGTTTGAAACACGCATATATCACCTGACTTTCATCCCAGTGCTTCCCGTCGCGACTATCCACCCACCCCACCTAGGCACTGTACATGAATTACCAAACTCATTTGCCCTATCCGTAGCTCTAAATCTCCTCTTCTTGCTGCCTTTAGAGAACTCAAATGCTCTTGCAGTTGGGCTATGTTAGACCTGTCTGGCCTTTTTGCGTAGCCCCTCCTAATAATTATTTATTTTGCCCCCTTTTTGCCCCTCATACACTTTTTATCTTTTTGAGTCCACTAGATTTTTAGGGTGTTGTCCTGGGGGATAGATGCTCTTTTGCCCTCATAGTTTTTTACCTCAGTCCCAGGTGCCTTTTCTCTGACTAGAATCCACCCAGATCTACAAAATGGTGGTTTTTAACTGTCACAACTGTCACACCTGAGACCTGTCGCATAGGATAGCATTGAGGCCTTCTAGAATCTTCTGGATTCTGCTGGACCCTGGGTGGCCAGCCTATAAATAGGGCAGGGGCAAGTAAACCATTTTGTGCAGTGAGAGAACTGACCAGTGCGGAGGGAGGCGACTTAAGGTGGAGGATAATACTCTAGTGGGGACACGATCGACCTGTGGGCCGGCTGTTCTCTGCTCAGAAGTGACCCCCCTTGAGCTGACCAAACCCCACTACCATAGAATTCGGATTGAAGGCCAGAAGACTCTGTGACGAATTTCACAACCGTTGGTGACTCTAGCGGTGTGATTACTAAGAGACTGTGAGGAATTGCGCTGAGGGCACGAGCGCGGCTGAAGTGAATCCAGTTACCCTCTCTGTGAACCTTTGAGTGAGAAAGAGACAGGGGACTGAGATCCAACCTTCCGCAACTGCAGTGTATGAGGAAAAGTTACTCACAGTGAGCAGAAGCAGCTGACAACTCATCAAGAAGTGAACCCTCATCGCCGTGTGAGAACCCTGTTGTGGGGTCGGAGGAAGCGGGCCCAGCTGATCCGTGTTTTCATTCCGGAGTCCGCCCGAGGTGACGGCGGAAGAGGCGGAGAGTCTGCGGAAGGAGGCCGGACGTGGGAGGAGCCCACCGTGACTGAGGAGAACGCCCTTGCAGATCCAGCGACGGCTTGACGCTTCGTGATGTGGTAGCAGAGCCGGGGTAGCAAGGCGAGCGTGTGTCAGCGGTTGTTGGCAACCTTGAAGAGCAGCGCAAGTGGTTCGAGAAGACCTACATTAACCAAGTAAGCGAGGGAAAGTAGTCGGGCGGGGAGGAGAGACTGTTGCCCCGCCGTAACCCTCATCGAAATGAATGGCGCGGGGACTGTTGAAGAGCCCGTAAACTTATATGACTGACAATTCCATTTGAATCATCGAACCTGAGACAATCCGCTTGGGGGAGGGGGCTCTCCAAAAGTGAAATCGATAGCCCAAACCAAGCCCGGGGAGGGAGAGTGAACCGTGAGCTGAGGTAAAGAGTGAAGTTGGGTTCACAGGAGGTTGCGGGGAGATCCTTAATGTCACGATAAGCAACCTTGGTGGTGGGAGTAATTGATAACGGAAAGCTTATCTGGGCCTATGAAAACTCCGCCGGGGTCCAGTAGTTTTCCAAGGTTGTAGCCTGTATTAAAAATTGAGCCACAGTAAAGTGATAATTTCCTTGTCTCCTTCAGTTACTCTACTGCTTGCACCAGAGCCTCGCGGGAAGGTGTGAAACTGTGGGGGAAAGCTGCATCCTATTAAATGTAATGTATCAGTTTGATTTGCTGTAAAGAAGCCTGATTGTTCATCAATACCTTAGCGGGGAAGTGAATGAATATTGCACATTTAAATTGTAAGGGTTTTCTACGTGATCTTTACATTTGGGGGAAGAGAAGTTTTGGAACTGTCATATGAACTTTGAAAAGAACTAATAATTGAATGTGAGGAGATGTATTGAACTGAATTTGCAAACCTGCCTAAAGGAAAGAAACATATACCAAAGAGTTTTATAAAAGGAACCGGTATTTTTCTAAAATTGGTGTGGTGTCCTTTATTTTTAGTGGTAGGTCATTGAGTCACTGTGAGTGAATTGTAAGCATTACACTAAAGCCTCGGAGGTTAGCTGTTTCCACTCTGAGCCAGGCTACCCTATGTAACCTGGGTACCCCTAGGTCCAACATAATTGGTGCTTCAGCGGTGGGATACGGGTTTGTGCTTACAACCACTTATTAGTGACACAGTGTTTACCACGGACCTACACCTGGAGTTTTCTCCTGGTGGACTTCCTAATTTTTACTTTTGCTTTTTCCAAATTTATTCCTGGTGGTGGGGTGGAGGTAGCTTCAGGTTGCCCTTGCAACTCTATCCTTTTTGTGTGCTTGACCTTGAATTGCCTTTTGCAAAATGGAATTTGCACTGGAAAAACTGGACACTTATCCATTGGCCCAGCTAAAAGATTTCTGTCAACAAATGGGAGTGTTCTTTAAGCGTGGTGCCAAGAAGGGGGAACTCCAGACCAGTTTGAGGGCTTGGGTGGAAGCGCGCTGAGAAGAGAAGGAGGAGTATGAGGAGACAGACCGGGCCACGGTAATAGGGGTAGAGGGATTGTTCCAACCAGAGGTGGGAAACCTACTCCCCGAACCAATGATCTCTTCTAGGAGGGGCAGTAGTGTCTCCGGGGGAAGCTTGACCGAAGCAGAGCTCACAGACAGGAGGGAAAAAAGGAAGCTGAAGTGGGAGTTAGCCAGATTAGAACAGGAGAAGGAAGAGCGGAGAATGGCTCATGAATTCAAACTAAAAGAGTTAGAACTCCAGGCCCTGCAACGGGGACCCTTTCCAACTCCAAATGGTGGCAGCGAAACCAGAGAACCAACCAGGGAGTCCAGACCCTACCTGCCTAAGGGTATAAATGCCAGCTATAGCCAGGGGGATGATATAGCCAAATGGCTGGCTGCCTATGAGGTCTCCTTAAGAGCCCATGGGATCCAGGAAAAACACTGGGGGGGTGGGTTGTATAAGTATATGCCTCCCACTGGTCGAGACACCTTGTTAGCTTTAGAGCCAGAGGAGCAGACTAACTACCCCCCCATGAAGCTAGCATTGATCAGGAAGTTTGGGCTAACCCCAGAAAAGTATCGCCAGATGTTCAGGGGGAGCCACAAGTTAAGCACCCAGAACTGGGTGGATTTCCTGGATTATGCGAGGAAGGCATTGGAGGGCTGGGTACAGGGCAGTGAGGTGAGGGATTATGAGGGGTTGTATGATCTTTTTCTTAAAGAGCATCTACTCGAGAAATGTTTTCCCGAGCTGCGCCAGCACCTGGTGGACAGCAAGCTGACCAACCCCGGAAGCTTGCAGAGGAGGCTGACATCTGGGCAAGTACCCGGGTGTCCTCAAACTGGACTGGAGAGGATTCCCGAAAGGCCGGACAGGGCGCCCCTCAGAAGAAGGAGGGGGGAGATAAAAAGCGGGAGTTCTCTAAAGGTCCCCAAAACAGTTTCCAGGGAAAGGGAACATGTTTCACCCCTAAGGCTAACCCGCCCAGAAACCCTCATCCTGGCCAAAGCCAGCAGCCAAGGGTTGTCCACTGTTTTGAGTGTGGTGGTGTTGGACATTATAAGGGAGATGTCAGATGCCCAAAGAGACCACCCCCTCCCACCGGAGGAAAAGCCCCGGGAGTAGCTAGTGTAGCGCTCGGGGAGGAGTTTCCCTTAGATAAGGGGGGTGAGTGGGCGGGTGTCACCTTAGTGTCCCTGGGAGAACGGGAGATGGTTCCTAAGATCCAGGTGCCCCCAAATACTACCAAGTATGGGCAGTGGATCACCATCAATGGCCAGAGAGGGGAGGCTCTGAGAGATACAGGAGCCAGTATGACTATGGTGAGAAGTCATCTGGTGTCTCCAGAGCAGGTGATTCCCAATGTACTCCACCCCGCCGCGATGGCTGACGGCAGAATGGCTCACTACCCCGTGGCCGAGGTTCCCTTTGAGTGGGAAGGGGTTGCAGGTTCACTTCGAGTTGCCGTAAGCCCTGCCGTGCCAGTTGATTGTCTGCTGGGGAATGACATGGAGCACAATGCTTGGAGAGAGGTGGAATACCGGACGCATTCAGCGATGCTAGGTACACCTGACTGGGCCTGTGTAAGCACAAGGTCTGCGACTGCCCGGAGAGGGAGTTCGCCTGGGTTGGAGCCTGGAACAATGGCCCAACCCGCTGCCAAAAAGGGACAGACCCGAAGACAGGAGAAGCCTGCTTCGGTTTCCACACCCCATGTGACAGATCGGCCACCTGCAGTGGTGGACCAGGAGTCCGTGGAGGGGGGGTAGTTTCTCTGGAGGACCTGCCCCTCCCTGCTGAGTGGCATGTGGAGGGGGGCCTACCAGAGAAGAGTTCTGTAAGGGCCAGAAGGAGTGCCCTACCCTTGAGGGACTGAGGCGACAGGCTGAAGCCCAGGCAGCAGGGGACGTTGCGGGACACTACCACATTTACTGGGAGGATGGACTCCTCTACAGTGAACCCAAGGTACCCTTACCTGGTTCATCAAGGGCCTTGGTAGTCCCGCAACGGTACCAAGCCTTTCTGCTGGAATTGGCTCATGAAATTCCCTTGGCAGGACACTTAGGTCAGGACAAGACCTTTGCTCGGCTTGTCCCCCACTTTTACTGGCCTCAGATGAAAGTGGCGTCTAACACCTACTGTCGGACGTGTGTAACCTGCCAAGCCAGTGGGAAAACAGGGGTGAAGCTGAAAGCTCCCCTGGAACCACTTCCTGTCGTTAGCACCCCCTTTGAAAGGGTGGGCATCGACATTGTAGGGCCATTGGATCCACCAACAACAGCTGGTCACAGGTTTATCCTGGTTCTGGTGGATCATGCCACACGGTACCCAGAGGCAATACCTCTGAGGACTGTCACTGCACCTGTGGTCGCTAGGGCCCTGATGGGGATCTTTACCCGAGTGGGATTCCCCAAGGAAGTTGTGTCCGACTGGGGGACCAACTTTATGTCAGCATACATGCGGGCAATGTGGAAGGAGTGTGGAGTGACCTACCGGTTCACCACTCCCTATCACCCCCAGTCCAATGGACTGGTAGAAAGGTTCAACAAGACCTTGAAGGGCATGATCAGAAGTCTGCCTGAAAGCCTGCGGAGGAAATGGGACGTCCTCCTACCCTGTCTGCTATTCTCCTACAGGGAAGTGCCACAAAAGGGAGTGGGCTTCAGCCCCTTTGAGCTTCTGTATGGGCACCCTGTATGCGGTCCTCTCAGCCTGGTGAAGGATGGATGGGAGAAGTCTCCCAGGAAACCCCCCCAGGATGTGGTGAGCTACATGCTGGCCTTCAGGAGCCAGATGGCGAAGTTGTGGAAGCAAGCTTCTGACAACCTGGAGGCCAGCCAGGCGGTGATGAAGGAGTGGTGTGACCACAAAACGCTCACCAGGTGGAATTGGAGCCTGGCCAGAAAGTGTGGGTGATGGAGCCTGGAGAGCTTAGTGCCCTCCAGGATCGCTGGACAGGCCCCTTTGAGGTGTTAGAAAAGAAGGGTAAGGCCACATACCTGGTGGACCTTAAGACCCCTCGACAGCCCCTACGGGTGCTACATGCTAACCGACTCAAACCCCACCATGAGAGGCCCGAGGTCATCTTAATGATGGTGACTGATGGGGGAGAGGAAGCGGAAAGCAAACCTCTCCCAGACTTGTTCTCGTCTCAAGAAAAGGATGGATCAGTGGAGGGAGTGATTCTCTCTCCAACCCTAACTCCTGAACAGCGGGAGGACTGTCGCCAGATACTGGAGCAATATTCTACGCTGTTCTCCCTTGTCCCGGGAAGGACTCATCTGTGTACCCATGATGTGGACACAGGGGACAGCCCACCAGTGAAGTCAAAGACCTACCGGCTGTCCGACAAGGTGAAGGCTAGCATCCATGATGAGGTTGCCAAGATGCTGGAGCTAGGAGTAATTGAACCCTCCAGCAGCCCCTGGTCCAGTCCGGTGGTTCTAGTGCCAAAGGCAGCTCCACCCGGCACCACTCCAGAACTGAGGTTCTGGGTGGATTTCCGGAGACTGAACTCAGTCACCAAGACTGATGCTCATCCGATCCCTAGGGCGGATGAATTGATTGACCGGCTGGGAGCTGCCCAATATCTGAGTACCTGCGACCTCAGTTCAGGGTACTGGCAGATCTCCCTTACAGACGGAGCAAAAGAAAGGTCAGCTTTCTCCACGCCTGAGGGACACTTCCAGTTCTGCGTGATGCCCTTTGGGCTCAAGAACGCCCCTGCCACTTTTCAGCGGCTGGTGAACCAGGTCCTCTCCGGAATGGAGGGTTTCTCCGCTGCTTATCTGGATGACATTGCTGTCTTCAGTAGCAGTTGGGAGGACCATTTGCAACATTTGCAAGCAGTTCTCCAGGCCCTGAAACAAGCTGGATTGACAATCAAGGCCAGCAAATGTCATATTGGGCAGGGGTCGGTTGTGTACCTTGGACACTTGGTGGGAAGGGGGACAGTGCAGCCCCAGCAGGCAAAGATTGATGCAATCACGGCCTGGGAACCCCCCAAGACACAGACTGAGGTCCGAGCTTTCCTGGGATTCACAGGCTACTACTGTCGCTTTGTGAAGGGGTATGGCACTATTGTAGCACCCCTCACAGAGCTTACCTCAAGGAAACAACCCCGACGGGTAGTTTGGACGGAGGCTTGTCAGCAAGCCTTTGAATAGTTGAAGCAGGCAATGTGTGCAGCACCGGTCCTGAAGGCCCCAGACTTCTCCAAGGAATTCATTGTCCAGACAGATGCATCAGAACATGGCATTGGGGCAGTGTTATCGCAACTGAATGAAGAGGGCCTGGATCAGCTTGTAATTTTCCTATCCAGGAGACTGCTTCCCCGGGAACAGAAGTGGAGTGCAATTGAGAGGGAAGCTTTCGCGGTGGTGTGGGCTCTGAAGAATCTGCGGCCATACCTGTTTGTCTCGCACTTCCTGGTTCAGACCGACCACCGACCTCTTCGTTGGCTGATGCAGATGAAGGGGGAAAATCCCAAGTTGTTGAGATGGTCCATCTCCCTACAGGGAATGGACTTCCGGGTGGAACATCGGCCTGGAGTGGACCACGCCAATGCAGACGGTCTCTCTAGGTATTTCCGCCTTAGTGATGAGGACTCCCAAGGGGTTGAGTAGCTCTCCCCACTTTCAGCTGGGGGGGACGTGTGTTAGACCTGTCTGGCCTTTTTGCGTAGCCCCTCCTAATAATTATTTATTTTGCCCCCTTTTTGCCCCTCATACACTTTTTATCTTTTTGAGTCCACTTGATTTTTAGGGTGTTGTCCTGGGGGATATATGCTCTTTTGCCCTCATAGTTTTTTACCTCATGCCCAGGTGCCTTTTCTCTGACTAGAATCCACCCAGATCTACAAAATCGTGGTTTTTAACTGTC
Organism: Lissotriton helveticus; assembly: GCF_964261635.1. Classification (NCBI taxonomy): domain Eukaryota; kingdom Metazoa; phylum Chordata; class Amphibia; order Caudata; family Salamandridae; genus Lissotriton; species Lissotriton helveticus. Next base: position 429,003,639 of record NC_136062.1, read on the forward strand.
ACAACTGTCACACCTGAGACCTGTCGCATAGGATAGAATTGAGGCCTTCTAGAATCTTCTGGATTCTGCTGGACCCTGGGTGGCCAGCCTATAAATAGGGCAGGGGCAAGGAAGCCATTTTGTGCAGTGAGAGAACTGACCAGTGCGGAGGGAGGCGACTTAAGGTGGAGGATAATACTCTATTGGGGACACGATCGACCTGTGGGCCGGCTGTTCTCTGCTCAGAAGTGACCCCCCTTGAGCTGACCAAACCCCACTACCATAGAACTCGGATTGAAGGCCAGAAGACTCTGTGATGAATTTCACAACCGTTGGTGACTCTAGCGGTGTGATTACTAAGAGACTGTGAGGAATTGCGCTGAGGGCACGAGCGCGGCTGAAGTGTATCCAGTTACCCTCTCTGTGAACCTTTGAGTGAGAAAGAGACAGGGGACTGAGATCCAACCTTCCGCAACTGCAGTGTATGAGGAAAAGTTACTCACAGTGAGCAGAAGCAGCTGACAACTCATCAAGAAGTCAACCCTCATCGCCGTGTGAGAACCCTGTCGTGGGGTCGGAGGAAGCGGGCCCAGCTGATCCGTGTTTTCATTCCGGAGTCCGCCCGAGGTGACGGCGGAAGAGGCGGAGAGTCTGCGGAAGGAGGCCGGACGTGGGAGGAGCCCACCGTGACTGAGGAGAACGCCCTTGCAGATCCAGCGACGGCTCGACGCTTCGTGATATGGTAGCAGAGCCGGGGTAGCAAGGCGAGCGTGTGTCAGCGGTTGTTGGCAACCTTGAAGAGCAGCGCAAGTGGTTCGAGAAGACCTACATTAACCAAGTAAGCGAGGGAAAGTAGTCGGGTGGGGAGGAGAGACTGTTTCCCCGCCGTAACCCTCATCGAACTGAATGGCGCGGGGACTGTTGAAGAGCCCGTAAACTTATATGACTGACAATTCCATTTGAATCATTGAACCTGAGACAATCCGCTCTTGGGGGAGGGGGCTCTCCAAAAGTGAAATCGATAGCCCAAACCAAGCCCGGGGAGGGAGAGTGAACCGTGAGCTGAGGTAAAGAGTGAAGTTGGGTTCACAGGAGGTTGCGGGGAGATCCTTAATGTCACAATAAGCAACCTTGGTGGTGGGAGTAATTGATAACGGAAGGCTTATCTGGGCCTATGAAAACTCCGCCGGGGTCCAGTAGTTTTCCAAGGTTGTAGCCTGTATTAAGAATTGAGCCACAGTAAAGTGATAATTTCCTTGTCTCCTTCAGTTACTCTACTGCTTGCACCAGAGCCTCGCAGGAAGGTGTGAAACTGTGGGGGAAAGCTGCATCCTATTAAATGTAATGTATCAGTTTGATTTGCTGTAAAGAAGCCTGATTGTTCATCAATACCTTAGCGGGGAAGTGAATGAATATTGCACATTTAAATTGTAAGGGTTTTCTACGTGATCTTTACATTTGGGGGAAGAGAAGTTTTGGAACTGTCATATGAACTTTGAAAAGAACTAATAATTGAATGTGAGGAGATGTATTGAACTGAATTTGCAAACCTGCTTAAAGGAAAGAAACATATACCAAAGAGTTTTATAAAAGGAACCGGTATTTTTCTAAAATTGGTGTGGTGTCTTTTATTTTTAGTGGTAGGTCACTGTGAGTGAATTATAAGCATTACACTAAAGCCTCGGAGGTTAGCTGTTTCCACTCTGAGCCAGGCTACCCTATGTAACCTGGGTACCCCTAGGTCCAACAGGCTAGTATTGTGTAAATAGTCAATACAATAACACAGAAAAGTGTCTAATAGATCTCAGATATACATGAAAACACATATATCTTCAGAGATAGATACGGACAAACTCACCATAATAGGAAGTGGCACACACACTGACATATTAAAACATTCAGGTAGAAACAGACACTCACAGCAACAGAAATTGACAGAGAAACATCCGGCAACTGTACAGCACTGACATAGACAATAAAATGGAAGTATCTGGACAGGGAACAGATTTAGGCTAAAATATCAGGCTGACACAAACATGGTGTAGATTTTACCTAGTGGATGGGCTGCCAACTTTGAAACCTGGTGAGCTGACTTGAATGATAATGTATAAATCTAGAGACATAAGGGGAGATTTAATTAGATTTCGCTCCATGTTTGCGTCACAAAAGTGATGCTAAATTTTTTTACACTTTATTTTCCTGGAAATAACAGAAAACTAATTTTACATTACATTGCGCCATGGGAGCATACCGAGGGTGGTACATGGGCGTTCCTTTTCAACCACCCAAGTTTTTTCATATTAAACGCAATATACTAACTAAAGTCGACTGGGTTTAGCGTGAGAGAATTGCGTCCTTTTCAAATAGGCACAAGGAAGGAGAAATGCTATGATTTCTCCTTTCTTTTCTGACTTTGCATGTGTGCTGTACCTTTATAGTATGCATACAAAGTGGGAAAATGGATAAAGTGAGTCTGTGTATAGTTGTTTGTAAAGGGAGAGTATCCATCTATTACATAACCTATGCTAGACTCACTGACATCCCTTGCACCATGGTGCAAAGCTGTCTCCGTGGTTCACAGCAGCTGATTTCGGCACCAGCGATAGTAAGAGGGGCAGAGTGCCTTATTTTAGAAAATAGGGCTCTCACTTCCTCTCTCCTTTTCACGCAGCACAGAATTTGCTGCAGCTGCAGTGTGATATGGAAAAAATAGTACATCTGCCCCCAAGCTCAATCCATTGCGTGCCTATATATGCTCCTGCCACCCTCCCCTTTGTTTCTCCTGCTTTGAAGTTCTGTACTGAGGGAGGGAGTGAATATCACTTGCAGCTTCCTCTCCGTGCGGTCTCTGCTGCTTTCTGGAGTCACCTGTGCAGCGCACCCAGCAAGCAGTTAAAGTTGTGAATTCTCAATTGAATCCACCCGTGCGCCTGCATATGCAGAGTGTCTGGCTATTGCCCAGACAGCCGCGGCCGGTGGAGGGAGTTGCGGTGGGGCAGAGAGGCAGGGCGGGGAGGGGAACGGTGGTGAGTGCTAAAAACCGGAATACGGATAATTGGAGGTAAGTAAACAATTTAATTAATTAAACGAATTTCATAGCGCAGGCTGCATCGCATTTTGTGTTGCAGGGCGCTCTACGAAATTCGATTTATTTATTAAATTGTTTACTTACCTCCAATTATCCATATTATGGATTTTAGCACTCCCCACTCTGCCCCTCCCCCGGCCCACCTGTCTGCCCCACAGCAACTCCCACCACGGGCCATGGCTGGACACCAACATGCTGGTCCATTAGAGTGAGTCAAAAGAAAAGGCTTTTTGGGTGACTGGGAGAAAGAAAGAATGTGCCACACCCATCAAAGATGGCTGAGTTGAGAGACATGGTAGTATCCTGAGATTTTCTATGAGTGACTTTGAGTTTATGATTGAGTATATATGTATGTGAGTAAGGTACAGTGTGTGGTTTTGTCTGAATATCTTGACTTGCCATTCTCCTAGTGTATTTACGGTGTTTTCACTGAAGGTGACTCGTTCTGACTATAGAGTATATTTTGATTCCATTTGTAGCAGAAGCTAATGTACAATGTTGAGGTTAAGCCTATTACTTTCTCACTATAGGCTGCGATGGCCTATTTGGGGCTCTAATTGAGAAACTTACTGCGTCTATGATTGAAGTGTTGTGCATTTCCCAGCTTATTCTATAAAATAATAATTGCAGAGCCAGTATTATTTTGTTCAAAGTCTGCAGTCGATGCTATCGAAGTTCATGGTGCTAAATGCCAAGAATGAGTAGTCGTAACTCCACCTCATGCCTCTTTAATCCTCTGACAGTCATTCTCTGCTTCTTTGGCTCACTTTGCGGATTCTTTTTTATCCCTGTTTTCTTCCTTTGTAACTGATTTTCCATCTTTCTCTACCTCCATTATCTCCTCTCGTGTTTTCTCTCTTTTGCTCTGGATCAAAGATTGTTGCGGAAAAATAAATGCTGCTCCCTTAAAAAGAGTGCCAGTGGCCCAAACCTGCAACCTGCTCCCTGAAGCAAGTGGCTCAAAGAAAGCACTGCAAGTCTGCCAATGACTAGCAAGGAAATGAATTGACTGATGACTGTGTCTCACCTGTGGCACCACTTTCTAATTCTCAATTATCTTTCATAAACCATAATGATATATGATATTCCAGTTGGTTCAGTTTAGGCGAACCTATACTACAGCTTCTACAATAAATCAGGTAGTAAAAGAAAGATTACGAATGGAATGTAATAGCCCCTTTCACATAGTGGATCTACACGCACACACGCATGCAAAAACACACACAAACAAACGCGCAGAAACACACATGTGCAGAAATACACATACACACGCACAAACGGACACAAACACGCTGAAAAACACACACACAAATATACTAGCTAGAAAGTACATAAAACACACTATGGAGACCTGTACCCATAGGACACAGGGGTATATTATCAAGGGGTTTATCTCCGCTTTTTTGGCTTTAAAAGCCAAGAAAGCGGAGATAAAATTATCTCCCTATTACCAAGCTGTCGCTAACACCAGTTAGTGACAGCTAATAGGAGATAGCGACCATCTTGGGCCCCGCTTTGCATGTCAGTGATATTTATCACTAATGACATGCAAAGTGGGCGTGCCAAGATGTTAGCGACTGGAAACAGTCGCTAACATCGCTATCTCCTATTACCAACTTTTGGAGATATTCGCGCTAAGCGCGAATATCTCCAAAAGCTAACACCTGCCCTGAGCAGTTCTTCACCATGTTATCCAATGGGAGGTGGATAACATGGCTAAGAGCATTTGCTCGATAATGCATGAATATCGCTGACTTTTCAGCGATATTCATGCATTGCGGCCGTTTTTTATCGCATTTGCGATAAACCTTGCTAATAGCAAGGTTTATCTGCGTTAAAAATCGCCGATGTGCGGCGATAATGTTTGTCTCTAAACAAGTTAGAGACAAAAATTATCGCTAGTTGTTGGTAATATGCCCCACAGTTCCTCATAACGATAGTGTTTATCTGGTACTATCAGTGTTTATTCGAATCCAGACCTTACAGCATGAGTAATACACACACAGACATGCATGCAGAAATACACACACAACACAGTGAGACTGACATACAATCTATTCCCTTTTAGTTAACTCTTCTGACCTACTGAGTGAAACACATAGTGTGCCTATGCCGCTGGCCATGCATACGATACACATACATATGTCAAGAAATAGAACTCAAAGATGCCGCTGTGTGTTCGTTTGCAGAACATGGCACTGTGTGAGTCACCTGTAAAATATATATGTGTTGCACAGTTCCATATAACATTGCCTAAGGTTATGACCTGAAACACCCTGGATCCCGCCTTTAGCGCTTGACAGAAAAGCATACAGATTCTGAGCAGATCGCTTATTTGCCACTGAAACAAAATGTGTAAAGAAATACACAGTAGTTGAAATGTTTCAATCCTCTTTTGATTCCTCATCTCTCCCCACACTCCCCATTGATAAACAGTATTCATTTGTTCCCTAGTTAGCTCTACATTATAGAAACATAGAGGAAGGGAGACTGATATCTCTGTAGAAAAGTTTGCTTATAATTCCCTTTCCATGGGTGTATTGTGACGTCTCTAGTCATATGTAATAATGAGATGAGCTAGTGGTTCTCCTGTTATAAGTTATTACAGTTCACTTGTGATGTCATAATGCCGGCTGCCAGCACCCAAGATGTATGGCAGGGAAAGGAGCATAATTACTGCTGCACTTTTGGCGATGAGAGGAGGAAAGATATTTATGGAAACATGGTATATATTTTAATTTCTAAATGTCATTACAGGAAATAGAGAATATCTTTGCATATATTTACACCTTGTAAGCCTCATCATTTTTAAAATCTGCCTTACTTTGAACTGATTCTAATATATGTTTCCACACAATTGGTAACAGCTTTGTCATGTACCTCTTTTTGCATTAGATTCTGCTTTTATTTCTCATGTCTGCAACTATAGTATCTCTTTCATATTAAAGAACAACACATCAAGAAATTCAGTAGCTTGAGTGAATGATGATGGGGTGACCATATATTTTAAGGAATAAAATACTGCCTACCATACATTGTAACGATATTGTGACCTCCGTGCTCCATGACCTAGTAAAGCTGTGAGACTCAAAGTACGACCCGGGAGCTGCATACGGCCGACCTGGTCTTTAAATGCGGTCCTCTGGTCAACAACAGCACTGGGCTGTTGTTGACTCGAACCAGACTGAACATTAATAAGATGTTAAATAAAGAGGCAAGAATTTGTTTTCAAGTTAAATGCAGCCGTGGCCACAGCAGGTAGGAGTGGTTAGGCAGTAAGGCCAGGTGAGAGGGGATTTCGAGAGATGACCATGAGAAAAAAAAATAATAATTTTCCCTCTTAGTCGTCTCCCGAAAAGCTCCCTCACCTGGCCCCCACCGCTCTTACCTGTAGCGGCCGCAGCTGGTTAATTGAATTTAAAGAAAGGCAGCAACAAAGATTTCTTGCACCACTTAACTTTAGGAACACTTTCATTTTTAAAGACATCTTGCAACAAAGGAAAGAAATATGATATATTCAAAAAGTGTATTTCATTAGCACCAACAGAATTGTTTCACTATAGTACATCAGATTTTACTATTGCATTGAGGAGTGATTTTTTTATAGCGATATTTTATAAACATTCATGATTCCTTCTACCCACACTGCTGAGAATCGCAATAGTCAACTAAGTGGCAAGTCACTTGTTATGTGTACTCTGATGGGCCTGAGTTGCTAATATTTTTTTAATTTGTATTTTACAGAATTTTATAAAGCGCAAACTTGACCCGAATCGGGTATCAGAGCGCTTTACATAGCACCAGTTGCGTTATATGAGGACACATTCGTTTTTTGTTAGGCACCGGGAGATTAAGTGATTTGCCCAGAATCACAGGATGTTCAGCATCATTGCCGAGACTCGAACCCAATTCACCAGTTTCGAGGACAACCGCCCTAGCAATTAGGCCAACTCTTAGCCATTGACAACATTATCATTTATGAAATCATTCACAGGGTAAAGTTGCGTACAGCACTCATTTTGTAGTCATGTATTTAAAGTTCTTCTTATATGTGATAATGTAGAAAAAGGAGGGAACGTGCAATAAATAATTGCCTAGAATCACACAATTTATGTAAGTGGGGAAGCCGGGACGGACCCCCGCTTTTGTAGTTTCACATTGTGCAATTCAGCCACGAGATTTACAAGCTACACTTCCCGTATACCTACCTTACAGTCCCAAACCATCCTCCCCCAACTGCTACTCTATTGGCATCAATGTGGCCCTTCGTCACACCACAGATCAAATTGTTGTCCCTTGTATAAATGTTTGCAAGCACCCATGTTGTATAGGAAGTCAGCCTTCGGCCACATTTCTCTGTATTGTCATATAAATCATTGGTAGCTTAAAAGGTAGGGGTATATTATCTCATATAATATTATTACATGGCTACCTTTTATGTACAGTGTACACAATGCTCCAGACAGGGTGGTTGCTAACGATGCTGTTCATGTTGTACTCGTCCTCGGTGTCTCCGTTAGTTTAAGGGCCTGTCTTATCAGGCCTTGTGTTTCTCCAAGCAAGGACCCCATTATGACGTCTGCAGTGTTAGTGCACATGATCCGCTTCATTCCTACAACACTGATGTCGCTTCTTGTGAAATATTCAGGACCAAGCGTCACATTGTGCCACTTCCTATAATGTCACCTTGTCCAAGGGCTTGTCATGGCCCTGCCCTATGCCCGTTTTGGACTGAAAAGACGCCAGCGGGTATTTAATTCGATATAGAGCTGCATAAATGCAGCGTGCGTGCGACAAAATTCTGGATGCGACAGTTACCAAAATATCCAATGTATCCAATTCACGCCCCTCTAATCCATCCAGACTTAATTCTTCCTGAAAAGAGCTGCAGAACCCCCCTCTGGAGTATCCTGGACGGCGGTGTCTGGCTCCTGAGCCACCCCCACGCCCCCCTGCTCCCCGGCTCCGCATGTCAGATGCTCGCTCCAAACGTCCACGCCGATCACAATGATTACCGATGATGCAGGCACTTACCTCGTGCCAATGTGGGGATGGATGCGCGTGCAGAGTAGATCTGTCATGCGTTGGAGACAACGAGGAGAAGGGCGCGCTCGTTTAGTCCTGCGCCGGACCCGCTGCCAGCAGCAGCAGCAGCTGCTCTGAGCGAGGACTGAGGCTTGCACCGAGGAGATGGCATGGAACCTGCACGTGCGGAGGGAAACCGGCCAGGATGAGCAGGTGACTTTGAGATGCCCTCTCAGTCTGTATCCCAACTGCTCGCGTCTCCCTACCAATGCTAAGATACATTAGGTGAATACAAAAATAGCGGGGCTTATTTACAAGCCCCTTGCGCCGCCTGTGCGTCACTTTTAACACGGAAGAAAGTGACGCACAGGGGCTTGTAAATAGGCCTCAGTGTTTCCAATGTTTTTAGTGGAAATATAAAAGTCCACGTACCAACTGGTGTATGGTTCGGGTTTTCTTTTGAGAACATCCAAGACCCGCAGTAGTGAATATCGCAGTGAATTCCACCAACGGGTTCGCCTCCTGTTTTACCCCTCTTCCAGATTTCGGTGGATTTTCCAGTGGTATCCAGCTCTGAGGCCCTGATTCCTAGGGGCATATTATCAAGAACGGCGCTAAAATTATCGCCGCTTTAACGGCAGGAAACTGCTGCTAAAACGGCGATAATGAGCTTGGTAATATGCCCATGTGAGTTCCCATAGCAGCCCAGGTTATGGTGTTAACCTGGGCTTCTATGGGAATTCACAAGGACCTATTATCAAGCCCATAATCGCCGCTTTAGCGGCAGTTTCCTGCCAACAAAAGCGGCGATAATGTATCGCCCTTGCTTGATAATATGGCCCTATGTGCATAAAATAATATCTACCATGAGTTTTTGGTGAATAACGTGCAGATTTTGGTGATTACTGCTCCAAAATCCACATGGTACGGTAAATACCATATAAGCCTTTTTAACCCGTTTGCTGCGCCGCCGATTTTGCGGAAGTGCGGCACTTCCGCAAAACGGGCGGAGTCGCGTCGGCCATTGGCCGACGGCAGCACCAGCGAGGCAGTGCTGCCGTCGGCCAATGGCGGACGGCAGCATTGAAGGGGTTAAAATTCCAGCAGGTTTGACCTGCTCTAACTTAACAAAGAGTGCAATATTTAACTCACCTGGAAAGTAGTGGATGCGTTAAATACCACCCTACCGGGAGTTCTGATCCCTGCACATGGGGTGTAAATCAGGATTGGAAAATTCTGACCAACTTGTAATCAGGGCCTTAGAGTGTGAGAATATATCTCCATAACTCACAATTATGGACTGCGTGTTTGCAGATTACTGTGTGTCAAAAGGTGGGTGCCTGATATTAGGGTTGGTGAGATGGGCACTCCTGTAGCATAACAGAAAGTAGCTTCATGCCATACAAACATTTGTCTCTAGGAAAAAAGGTCCAATCTGGATTACCTGAAGGCATGTTTGAAGGTAAGTATAGGTAGTAATATAGGTTGTATCACCAAGGCTCCTGGTTGTCCTGCTGTACCTATCAGTTAATCCCATCACAAAAAATATCTCATATTCCAGCATCTGCAAAAACAAAACAGTTTTTTTGTCACAGTGAGACCACACTGACCCCATAGGTAGTGTGTCATATTGTTATATATTAACACACTTAAGTGGTGACGTGTACACACTTTAGTGGTGACGTGTATATATAAGAAAACTGAATTTCAAGATTTGGTAAAATCTTTTTTTCCTGCGATGTGTCACTTCAGTTGTCTGCCATATGACTCAATATATCAACCCGTTTACACTTGGTATTATTGTTATATTTTATGATGTCCTCTATTTTATTAACTAGAATGTCATTGCTGACAGTCCTCATTCTTATGTTTTATTACTTGAAGGTTGGAGATAGTTAAGTGGAGCCAGTTCTGTGAATGACAGACGCAAGAATCAGAGGACCTCTCTGCTAAGTGCCACTGCAAATCAATGAGATCAGTGTGATGGTTGTGGCTGTTCCACTCCAAGGCTGACCTGGTCTGTATGTTTCGCGTGAAATCTGATGCCATTTGTTGTCTGGAGGTGCATGTTGCAGCATCTCTATGTGATTGTCACTATATTTGTGCCAGTGATTTTAGGAGAGAGACAATAAGGTAGTATCCAATAAACAGGACTCCTCTAATCAGCCTGCTCCTGTCCTACCGCCACCTGTTTCTATCTTCAATCTAAAAACTATCCCCACAACCGCCACCATAGTCCCAGCCTGCCATAAAGAAAAGCAATCTCAGTGGTGCTCCACTTAAATTTCTGAGTTTCGATCCATAAAGAAGCTGTGTTTAGCTCTATGAAGAAGCTCTACCTGTTGGTTAAGACTTTTCAAACATTTAGGTCTAATGAGGAACACATTGCTGACATCTTATTTTGCAGTCAAATAGTCAATCCTAGAAAGCCTGTAGGCCATTTTGATGTTAGGAGCCTTTTGCCTCACATGAAAAGCAAAGTACTATATGAGAACTGCACCTGGGGTGTAGTGTAGTTCCTATTATCCCAATAGGCTCTGCGCATTGGAATAATACCTTCAATAGTATAGGCCTAGACCAGACGTTAACTAGGTCTACTACTGTCGATATTAGACTTAAAGTTTTGGGTTTGCCAGCTAGCTCAGAGTTCACTAGAAACTTTCTCGAATAGGCAAGGAGGAGTTGAACCTCCCTGGATAGACAAGAAGGGATTTAGTTTCTGACAACCATAGAACATGACAACTTTGCTCTCCCCTAATCAAGAGTGTATCTCTAGAGTCGTGTGAAAACAAAAGACGACCTATTTTACTCAGTCAGTACGTGCATTCTTAGTCTCACCAGATTGTAGAGAAAAGGAAGAGACGGGCGTGTTCAATAAAAGATGTTATTTATTGATCAGTCTCTTTTCTCATACAAGAGAAATGGATCGATATTATTGCAATACTTATGGTTAAGTAAAGTGCATACATTAAAAGCAGAAGTATAAAATAATACTGTAAAAACATTGATATGGTTTCTAAGCCCTATGATGGTTTAAAATGAATAAAATGAATCATACACATATACATTTGACTAATCGTACTCAACTGGTGTTTCTAACTACGCCTACCCCGTGTACCTGACCTAAGCCTAATACGTGGGCGGGAATAGAAAGTTACAGTTTAAGTTAAGTTTGTTTTGCCAAGTGACTGACTAGAGAATTCTCTGCGAGGGGTTATTCAGTTCTGTACCTGGAATCTAGGATGAATGAGGGATGGTATCTCTCGTCTCTGGTCTCGATATTCCAGGCTGCCTGCGAGGGCTACCCGGAAGCGCCGGAGCTGGATTTCTCGGCAGGAGAAAAGGCAGCTTCTCGTTCTCAGCGCGTCAGGAAGGCGGGGCTGCGCCAGCGGGGTCTGCTCTGCTCTGGGCTTCGGCAAGTCTGGCTGCTCCGATCTCGTCACCACCGCGTGTGTTTGCATAGGGCAATATCGGTAATATTTATACCTTTAAGGTGCCGAGATTGACGTAAGGATGGACATAGATACGTCAATAAGGATGTCATACGACCTGGTCGTTAGCACATTCTTTTGCTGAAGTTCTCGGTGAAATCAAAACAATGGCCGCAGGGTTTTTCCCAGGTCTGTCAGAGGTTTGATTTGTTTTGAGAACTCCGTATGCCTTATCAGGAGCTGGAGGAATATCGCTTGTCTAATTAGATGGCAAGAGTTATGACCTAATCAGATAACACGTTCCTGTGCCGTAGTGTGGCTTTATCAGATAACGGTTCCTGCATCATGGGGGTTTTCTGCCTCATGGGATGGCTGCTAGTTAACTTGTTAACCAGAATAGGGTCAGGAATAGGGGGATCGATACAGAACCTATAGGAATACATCACACCCACTCCACGCTAACTATGGACATATTTACGAATCTATGCATAGTAAAACATACTGTAGGGTATCGTGTATACCTTACCACCCCAAAATACATAAATGCATTTTGAAATTATCAAATATACGGAAAAAACAGTCACATGTAATATATGCACTCAAGCTGTAGAATAATGCTAAAGTAATCACGCATATCTATACATCATCACTAATTTGTATATGAGAATTTACACATGAAATGGCTCTTAATACAGAAAAAAGGTTCGAGACCATTCCATCACAGAATAAAATAATTATGAACATACCAGCGGGCAGCTAATGTCTATAAAGTATCTTAAAAATAGAAATCTTAGTTCTCTAGGAATAGTTCTTACTTTAAGCAGAAGATAAGTGTCCCGAAAAATATGTAGAAATATTTGGGGCTGCTGAAAAAAATTGCTGTCCGTGAACTGGAGGGAAAATTGTTCATGGTATTTTGCTATTCTAGTTGAAGGCCAAATTCAGGGAACGCCGTGTGCGAGCTTGCTCAAAAGTCTCTATTTCTGCTCTGGTGAGAACATCATATCATTTAGACTCTCGAAAAAGTTGTCAACAGCTTCCTGGGAGAGTTCCACTAACTCGGAAAAAGATGTAACCATGCATTCGTGCGCATGATTGTCTCCATTGACGTTTTGATTTGTATTGCTGACAGAAGGTCGTACCTGATCAATGCTGCTTTCATCTTGAACTTCACTACCCCTTAATCGTAGTGGTGAAGCCTCCACGAATGCCGTCACCAGGATTGGTAGCCGTTGAGGGCAGCACAAAGCATGAGCCTTTATTGGACTCAACAATGTTTCTGCATCCATTGGCGCATCTGATTGTAGCGTCAGACAGGTGTCTAACACGCATTCTTCTCCGCATAGCAAGCACCTTAATACAGGTAAAACACATCGATGCCACATTGGTCGAAATGAAAGAAACCAAGTCATGTTCAGGTCTCTAAGCCGGGATAGTCCCAGGATTTTTGATATCCGGTCCCGGTATCCAATGGCTAGAATTGTTTCTTCCCTTGTCGCAGGTGTTTTGTCTGTGACATGGTTTGCCATAACGAAATATAAGGACTAAGAATAGGATTCCTGCAAATAGTCCCAAAATGAGGGGAAGTCCGCCAAAAATCGAATGGACGAAATCTGGAAAAATACCCAGTATGGCTTTGAATGGTGTTAATGCCATCGAAAATACTGTCTTAAATACTTTTGAGACTCCACTGGTATCAGAAATATTTAAGATTTCATTCAGGATTTCTGCTAAATGTATGGGGGAATTAGTTGATAATAAGGAGTGAATCTCTGCAGTCGTCCTTGCGACTAGGAGATCATACGTTTCTTTTGATGACGTGAGCCTGGTGGGCGTCTGAAGAGGCACTGTTTTCATTCTGCTTAAAGTATCTATTCGAATAGAAGTAATTTTCAAGTTGGGCCATGCCCTTGCCTCCCTGTCTGGAAAGGAGCTGGGGAACAATAAGCGTCCACAGCACTTGACCTTCGCAGTCGTAGTTACGAGATAAGGAGTTCCTGGCATAAGACTACAACATCTGTGGTCCACAATTAGAATGTAACTCCCATTATAGAGTCTTTGAAAGAATGGTTCTATCTCTGTCGCAGGTGAGCCTAGCTGGTGACATGAAAGGTTATTTGAGTTCCCTTCACAGGCTCCATGCAAACTAATTCCGTTACACAGAAGTGTACCGCTTAGTGACATTGCACAATTATTGCCACTAAGAAACACTTTCTGTGCTTTATTACTGACACATGCATGTGAATAGGGCAGGTTCCATGTTGTTTTAATGTACCCCTTTCCCAATTTTTCGTACATGCCAGCCTGTATATATTTTTGGCAGTATTGAAACCTGAAGGTTGATATTGGAATATTAATTATCCAATGAATTATCCATTCACTGACAGGTCGTTCTGACATTGTCACTGGTAATCTCTCAAGTTTCTCAATGCTCAGGATTGTATAATCAGCACCCTTTTGTGCCATACTGATTTGTTTATCAGTAAGGTTAAAGATATTGAATAGTGACGTTGTGTTGATTAAACGCCAAGGCACATAGCCTGAACGCAGATTTTGTAACGTCCAGCCAAGCTGTACAATAGAACGCAATTGAGACTGGCCGTGTTGTAACAACAGTAAGTCTTGCGATAATATGTCGATTGCTGAAGACACAATGCTGTCCAGAGAAAAAATTCTGGAGGACAGAGTCATTAACCCATTGTCCACTACAGAAAGTGATTTTTCCAAATTAATACGGTCAATTTCCCATATACTTTCTGCTATCTCAATTTGAGTAACCTTCCAGGCCTCGTTGTATGCTGCATATACAGAGGCTGCTATGAAACGTTTCTGACGCTGTTTGCGCGGTCCCATAATAAAATCACGCAAGTCAGCACCATCAGTAAGTAAAGTTAGGTGTTGCTTAATTTCTGCCAGTGTGGAAGTTTGTAGCCACTGAAGGCATAATTTGCCCACACTGTAGGTGGTTATTATCCCAGGGTGTTGTCTTTGGGAATATCTAGGGTCTGGCCTGGTCATTTTGAACCCCTGTGTTTTGTTCAGGAATCTATCTTGACAGTTATTAGTATCTGTGGGCCAGATCAACCACTTTTTCCAATCAGGATGTGTTCTGTTTTGGTTTAATACATAATTTACGTCTATCTCCTCATCTGTAGAGCTATTGTTGGTTTTGGAATAGACGGTTTATTCAAGTCTTTGATTTTGGCTAAGCCAAGACAGGTGGTTTGTTGAACAGTGTCATTTAAAAATATAATTTGTTCTGGGATCATGCAGGCTCTAAACAAAGATTCTATACCTTGTACTTGCCATTCTTTCGTGCCCCAAACACTTTTTACTTCAACATTTTTGTCCCAATAATCAAAACCAAAAGTATTCATTTGTTCAAAGAATGAGTCTGAATATATCAATTTCGTGTTTGTTATCATGGTCTTTGTCCCTGTCTTATTTGACAATTTGAAATAAAATGTTTCAGCATTACTTGTGTTGAAACCTGAAAAGTATGAATATTTGTCATAAACGGTTCTTGAGCTTCCTTTTGGAGGGGTTGCACAATGTTCCCATTGATTATAATTTAAAACATTTCTAGGTTGTGCAGATCTATGTAGAAAATGGTTACCATAGTGGTTATAACAGTACATACTATCATAATTTGTCGAACCCTGCAAATAATCATGTTTGGTAAATTTAGCAGACATTACTAAGTCAGACATCATATTATTTATACTTTCAAAGTCCCAATCATCAGCAAATGAGCTCGGTTTTACAAAGTCACTCAACGAGATCTTAATTTGGTGTGGATATTTCAGAATTTCAACCGGACCATAAATTTCGTAGTCAGTGTTTTCCCATGGTACCCCACCCGGTATAGGATTGGCTGTGAAGTTGACTGAAGAAAGTTCTCTTTTCTCGACGTGTGAAGATGTGTGTGGTTTGAGGATCAAGTTGATTTTCTGACTTGCTGTGTCCATTTTAGCATATTTTCCCTCAATGAAGCGTCCCAAAGTTAGTACCATGATGAGCCAAAGTATGAGGATAAATGCACCAAAACCCACCCAAAATTCAATCCATGGAGAAATCAGATATGTTTCTTTCAGTTGTTTCAAAAGTACTTTAACTTTATCTTTAAAGGTTTTTGTTGATGGCTGTGTTTTTGATTCATTTAGGTCTTCAGAGGAATCATCGAAGTTTATGAAGTAGCCGGATGCAGTTTTGTCAATTGTTCCAATTGCTTCAGGATTACTGTTTCTTGCATATTCGTTTGTTACTTCATTATAGATTGGTGTGTCTCTGCTAAATGTTTTTATTTGGGTTTTCAGAGGTCTAAGTACCATTGCATTGTTGCATAGTCCTTGTTGTAGTTCTGTAGGCGTTTCAAATGTGATTAGCCTCTTAGATTGAACCTCTGTGTTTGTAGCAAATCTTGGTGTTCTACTACTTATCGGGAGTCCACTTGGCCTACTGTTTGTTATCGGCCACATGATTGTGGTTTTACCAGGTCGATGGATACAACTCGGTTCTCCTTTTTACCAGCAAGCGGCGGTAGTACAACTGATCTTGTCCCGTTGATAGACAAGACAGGAACTGCTTTTCTGTAAGAAGGCCCACATTCCTTCTTTACCGCGATCTTTTCCCTGACTAGATCCCCGACTTTTGGAATCCAGACAGGTCTTGCTGGGACAGGTGGTGGTTCTTCAGTGGTTGTTGGCTGCTGTTTCAACTTTATGTTGCTCAGGTCTTTTCTTGTTTCGTTTAAGTCCTGCAAAATAGCCAAACGATCTTTGATATCAAAGCTTTTTTCCTTCACCACTGAAGTCTGACTGTCGAGGTCTAAGACTAACATCCTAGTTCCAAACAATAATTCGTACGGACTGAATCCCTTCAGAGAATTTCTTGGCAAGTTATTTAGACTACGTTGGACACTTATTAGATGTTTGACCCACCCAGCTCCCGAACCTAATACCTTTGCCGTTATCGATTGCTTTATGTCACGGTTTTTTCTTTCAACAATTCCGTTCCCCTCAGGGTGAAATGGACAAGAGTACCGCAATGTAACGCCCATGCTGACCATGGCCTCCTTATAAGCTCTAGAGCTAAAAGCAGGACCATGGTCCGAATGCAGCATGCCAATTGCGTATGTGCCGATAAAGACTCGCAAATCTTTTATAACAGTTCTGGCGTCAGCCGTTCGCTGGGGCCACATCCATATGAATCTCGTGCATGAGTCCACTGCAACCAAGATATATTTATAGTTACCATCCCTTTGTAAGGGACCACAGTGGTCTAGGTAAACACAGGCTAATGGTTTATCCGAGATTAGAAGGGGCGTCTGCGCTGGACGTCTCACCATTGATACTTTCATTCTTTGACATATTTCACATTCTAAAACATAGTTCTTTGTTTGTCTTCTCATTTGTGGCCACCAGTATCTCTGTTTGAATAATGATACTGTGGCTGAGACGCCAGCATGTATAGAAGCAAGCCCTTCATGTGCCGCTATTATCAGTCCTAACCTATGTTCCATGTTTGGAATTGCCCTATCCCCCACTCCAGGGATTCGAGCAAAAGGAACATTGTTTGCATCAGTTATGTATGAGTATTTTACTGGAAAGCCTTTCGGGAGTGTTTCTATCAAATCCTTTTCTGTAGCGCTGACAGCCTGTAATATTTCACTGTCTATTTTTGTTTTTGACCGTGTGATGGCAGCTACGGAAGCCGTTTGCACAGCTGCCTTCGCGGCCTCATCAGCCAATGAATTCCCTGCAACGTGAACGCCATCACGTTGATGACTCAGTGTATGTATCACGTGAGTCTTTGGTAGTTCTTTTTGTAATAGAACTACTTGTTCCCACAGCGTCTTATGCTTGATTGTGCCTCCTTTTGCATCCTTGAAACCATTCTGAAGCCAGATCTGCAAGTATTCATTGCAAGATTGAACGCACTAATACGAATCGCACACTATGAGTGTGGGGAATTCTCGATCGGTATTTTCAAGCGCCATCTTGAACGCCAGTAGTTCAGCTCGCTGAGCTGTACAATCTCCTAGAGATTGTGTCTTAGTGATAGCTGGTTTAATTTTTCTTTCGTGCCAGCGACCTTTTACAATCGCGCACGCAGCACTGTAAGCTTGTTTACCCCCTACTGCGGGTTGTGCTGATCCGTCTGTATATATTATACAGCCGTAATGGTCTAGAGGCAGAATTTCGGTCGGCGGAGGACATTCAAATTCATATTGGAGAAATTCTTGTGTTTTTAAGTTAGGATCAAATTCGTATGCCTCGTCTGTTGCAGCAAGAGAATTAGCCCATTGTATCCATCTCGGATGGAGCGCTTTAGCATTTGGAATGCTTGCTTTTGTTACAGCCTCCAGGGCTGGTATCGGTGTCACGATTATTATTCGTTTACCTTGTGCCAGGGCTCGTTCTTTTGCTATAGCTGTCTGTGTTGCAGTTAGAATTTTTTCCGTTGGGCTGAATTTCATTTCTGCTTTAGTGTACAAGTGTGATTTGAATGCAATTGGTACCTTTTCTCCCTCATTAGAGGTCAGGTATGTGAATCCGCATCTTCCTGGGATGACTCGAATCACAAGATTGCGTGTGTTATCACGTGTTTCTAATTTTGTTTTAATTAACATGTCTGTTTGTAAGGATCTCAGAATTTCTGTGTGTATTTGAGTCCAATTGGTTCTTTTAAAATCTGGTTTTATTAGATCATAAAGGGGTTTGACCCTTTCTGTGTAATTTGCAATGTATGTTCTTCCGAAATTTAGGAAGCCTAGAATTGACTGTAGGTTTTTTAGTGTTCTAGGTGCTTGGAGTACGGCACATTTCTCTAGGAAATTGTCAGCCAGGCTTTTGCCTTCACTTGATAATTCATATCCTAAGAACAGGACTGTTAGATGGGCAATTCTGGATTTTTTAAAGTTGAATTTGTAACCCTCTGCTGCGAACCCAAGTATTATGGTGTTCACTCTCTTCAAGTGAGTATCCAAGTCATCATCTGTTAGGTATATGTCGTCGACATAAGATAATGCTTCGTCATCATATGTTTGTAGTAACTCTGTTACTCTCGCTGAGAATACCCCTGGGCTATTCTTGTACCCCTGGGTTAACCGACAGAATTGTTTTTGAGTGCCATTTATTGAGAACGCAGACAAATATCTGCTCTCTGGTGCTATGTTTTGACAAAAGAATCCATTAGAGATGTCTAATGTTGTTTTGTATTTTTTGCGCACTATGTTATTCATTAGTGCAGCACTATGCGAGTTTTGTACTGCAAAAGTTTTGCAACATGAGTTAAGGTGTCGGTAATCCAAAACTAGACGATATGAATTGTCTGGTTTGGAGACCGGAAACAAAGGGTTGTTCATTTGTGAGGTGCAAGTTTCAATCACCCCCTGGTATTCTAATTGATCTAGGATTTCTTTTACCTGTTTTTTAGCTTCTTGCTTAATTGGGTACTGTCTTTGTGCAGTAGGTTGTGTTTTTAACTGGATTTTATGAGGAGGAGAGTCCTCATCCCATCCTACATGATTTTTATATAAAGCAGGAGCTTGAGCTACTGCCCACTTTCTGGCAAGTGTATATTTTTTATGAATTGGGATATGATTTGAGAAGGCAGGCATAATTATTTCTTCGCCATGAGGGCACTCCTTGACAAACTCTGGTGGCCAGTCTTTTTCAGCTAGAAGGATGTCATAGCCCTTGGAGAGATTATCCCAAAATAGTCCCCTTATTTTTCTAGTCTTATCCCCTTCTATACGTAAAGTTATTTCATATATTTTGTGAGGTTTGCTAACTCTG
Source organism: Lissotriton helveticus (assembly GCF_964261635.1). Lineage (NCBI taxonomy): Eukaryota > Metazoa > Chordata > Amphibia > Caudata > Salamandridae > Lissotriton > Lissotriton helveticus. The sequence goes on from NC_136062.1 coordinate 429,022,961, forward strand.
GTGTCTGCAGTTTCCCCTTGAAGATCTCATTCGTGTCCACTGTCTCCAGATGATTCATAAGGACTTTGCGAGCTATGCTCACTTCTGCTGCGCTGTCTAGCATTGTCTGAGCCCATTCTCCGTTTTTCAGTTGTGTCCTCAGTATTCTCAGCATTGTTAACTACCTTGATACTGGCTACCTTCTTTTTTGGAAATTGTAGTTTCTTTTTTAGATGAGCAGGTTCCTTGTCTTTGGACTTGGCGTGCTCTTCTCTTTGTTCTGATCGTCCTCTTCTTTCCGATTTCTGCGAGGAAGTCTGAAAAGATTGAGAGGGACGTGTATCAATGTCTTGATATCTATAAGGCTTCTTTATATTATCCCTATTTCTAAGGTTATATCTTTTCCCAGAGGGGTCACTTTGGGGTGACCTGTGTCTTTGGTTCGGAGACTTTTCTCTTCGCCGAGGAGACCTTCCTCTGGACTGGAATTTCTTTTCTTTAGGATTGGATTGTTTGTTTCCATCCCAGCTCATTTTTTGTGATGTTGAATTATTATTAAAAAATATTTTTTCAGGACTTTCAATCAGTTGTGGTTTTACTGGTATTCCACCTAAACTATCTCTACCTAGTTCCTCATAGGACTTTTCTATAATTCTGGCAATTTCAGCTGGTTGGTCTGCTATATCTGTCTCCTTTAACCTCTGGCGGATCACCACGTTTGCTGCTTCTCCTTTTATGTTGGCTAATAATATAGCCGAGACCTGCTTGAAGTCTTTTAGTAATTTCATACCAAGAGTGAAAGCCGGTTCTGGACCGTATTCGTCTTGAATTTGTTTTAGCACATCTGGTATTACCGAAATGGATGGAACACCGTGCGTTTTTGTGTAGATGGAAGCAAAGACTGTACCCCTAGTGTTACAGTCCTCCACGTGTGGTGCGATTCCCATTGAAAGACAGATAGTCAGAATCCTGTGTTTTTCTAACGGGGTGGTGTCTGGAAACAACGCCTCTATTTGGGTGATTTTTTGTGCTAGCCAGAATGGTATTTGTTCCCGTTTAGCCGGTACTTTACCTAGGCAGGACTATATGTTTTGTGGTGTAATTTTATTTGTATTCCCCTGGTGAGGGGTCAGCTGTGGAATTTTAATTGCTGGTTGAATTGTTGAAGTCCGCATACATATTGGACTAATTGTCTATGTATTTTTATTAATTGTTTTAGCTGTGTCAAAAGCTCTGCTGCAGACATCCCATCGATGTCTGGATGTGGTGTGTATCCGGCTAGGACCGGCCACGTTGCTCCTGGTCTACCTAAGGGACCGAGCCTGGTGATGTGATTATTATGTTTTAGGGCACCATTAAATAAGAGCAGGTGCTCTTGAAATTTAAGTGGTACTTCCACCTCCTCGAAAGGAGTGTACGTATCAGGAGGTTCCTCTATTTTGTAATAGTGGAAGTACTTTGTTACAGCATTTGCTGCTGGAAAATGTATCCATGAATAGTATACCTCTGTCTGCCGATATTCGTGTGCCTCAATTACGAATATGACTGTGCCACCTCTAGGTGTCAGTCCATTCTCTATAAGTTTTAAGGTTATAGATTTTCTTTTGATGACCGGGATGAGTATTATATCCTGGTCAGCGTCTTGCAGTGCATTATCAGCTGCTGCGAGTTCAGTTGCTATCCTAACTGTCTCTCTTTCATCATCACTGTCTACCATTTTACCGACAGGAAGGTTATTTCTTTGTTTGCAGATCAGGTTTCTTATGGAAACAAAGATTAGATGCACAATATTTTGGAACAGTGTATCCTTCAACGTTGACTAAACCAAGAACCATACATAGGAGTTTCCTCCTGCGAGGTCTGGCGGATATTACCTTTCACCCACTCCAGACGTCTTTGGAGTATTATGGGAAAAAGGGGTCTGAGTGAAAAAGCACGACTGAGTTACTCTAAATGTCTTACGTTAGTTTTATCGCCCTTCCAAACGCATTGGGCGCCATGTAGTGTAGTTCCTATTATCCCAATAGGCTCTGCGCATTGGAATAATACCTTCAATAGTATAGGCCTAGACCAGACGTTAACTAGGTCTACTACTGTCGATATTAGACTTAAAGTTTTGGGTTTGCCAGCTAGCTCAGAGTTCACTAGAAACTTTCTCGAATAGGCAAGGAGGAGTTGAACCTCCCTGGATAGACAAGAAGGGATTTAGTTTCTGACAACCATAGAACATGACAACTTTGCTCTCCCCTAATCAAGAGTGTATCTCTAGAGTCGTGTGAAAACAAAAGACGACCTATTTTACTCAGTCAGTACGTGCATTCTTAGTCTCACCAGATTGTAGAGAAAAGGAAGAGACGGGCGTGTTCAATAAAAGATGTTATTTATTGATCAGTCTCTTTTCTCATACAAGAGAAATGGATCGATATTATTGCAATACTTATGGTTAAGTAAAGTGCATACATTAAAAGCTTGGTATTATTGTTATATTTTATGATGTCCTCTATTTTATTAACTAGAATGTCATTTCTGACAGTCCTCTTTCTTATGTTTTATTACTTGAAGGTTGGAGATAGTTAAGTGGAGCCAGTTCTGTGAATGACAGACGCAAGAATCAGAGGACCTCTCTGCTAAGTGCCACTGCAAATCAATGAGAAGTAGGAGAGAGGACAATAAGGTAGTATCCAATAAACAGGACTCCTCTAATCAGCCTGCTCCTGTCCTACCGCCACCTGTTTCTATCTTCAATCTAAAAACTATCCCCACAACCGCCACCATAGTCCCAGCCTGCCATAAAGAAAAGCAATCTCAGTGGTGCTCCACTTAAATTTCTGAGTTTCGATCCATAAAGAAGCTGTGTTTAGCTCTATGAAGAAGCTCTACCTGTTGGTTAAGACTTTTCAAACATTTAGGTCTAATGAGGAACACATTGCTGACATCTTATTTTGCAGTCAAATAGTCAATCCTAGAAAGCCTGTAGGCCATTTTGATGTTAGGAGCCTTTTGCCTCACATGAAAAGCAAAGTACTATATGAGAACTGCACCTGGGGTGTAGTGTAGTTCCTATTATCCCAATAGGCTCTGCGCATTGGAATAATACCTTCAATAGTATAGGCCTAGACCAGACGTTAACTAGGTCTACTACTGTCGATATTAGACTTAAAGTTTTGGGTTTGCCAGCTAGCTCAGAGTTCACTAGAAACTTTCTCGAATAGGCAAGGAGGAGTTGAACCTCCCTGGATAGACAAGAAGGGATTTAGTTTCTGACAACCATAGAACATGACAACTTTGCTCTCCCCTAATCAAGAGTGTATCTCTAGAGTCGTGTGAAAACAAAAGACGACCTATTTTACTCAGTCAGTACGTGCATTCTTAGTCTCACCAGATTGTAGAGAAAAGGAAGAGACGGGCGTGTTCAATAAAAGATGTTATTTATTGATCAGTCTCTTTTCTCATACAAGAGAAATGGATCGATATTATTGCAATACTTATGGTTAAGTAAAGTGCATACATTAAAAGCAGAAGTATAAAATAATACTGTAAAAACATTGATATGGTTTCTAAGCCATATTATGGTTTAAAATGAATACATACAGATATACATTTGACTAATCGTACTCAACTGGTGTTTCTAACTACGCCTACCCCGTGTACCTGACCTAAGCCTAATACGTGGGCGGGAATAGAAAGTTACAGTTTAAGTTAAGTTTGTTTTGCCAAGTGACTGACTAGAGAATTCTCTGCGAGGGGTTATTCAGTTCTGTACCTGGAATCTAGGATGAATGAGGGATGGTATCTCTCGTCTCTGGTCTCGATATTCCAGGCTGCCTGCGAGGGCTACCCGGAAGCGCCGGAGCTGGATTTCTCGGCAGGAGAAAAGGCAGCTTCTCGTTCTCAGCGCGTCAGGAAGGCGGGGCTGCGCCAGCGGGGTCTGCTCTGCTCTGGGCTTCGGCAAGTCTGGCTGCTCCGATCTCGTCACCACCGCGTGTGTTTGCATAGGGCAATATCGGTAATATTTATACCTTTAAGGTGCCGAGATTGACGTAAGGATGGACATAGATACGTCAATAAGGATGTCATACGACCTGGTCGTTAGCACATTCTTTTGCTGAAGTTCTCGGTGAAATCAAAACAATGGCCGCAGGGTTTTTCTCAGGTCTGTCATAGGTTTGATTTGTTTTGAGAACTCCGTATGCCTTATCAGGGGCTGGAGGAATATCGCTTGTCTAATTAGATGGCAAGCGTTATGACCTAATCAGATAACACGTTCCTGTGCCGTAGTGTGGCTTTATCAGATAACGGTTCCTGCATCATGGGGGTTTTCTGCCTCATGGGATGGCTGCTAGTTAACTTGTTAACCAGAATAGGGTCAGGAATAGGGGGATCGATACAGAACCTATAGGAATACATCACAGGGGCGGCTCCTCCACTATAGCGGAGGGGCGTCGCCCTAGTGCTGCAATGCAGCAGACAGAAAAAAATACCAAAAAACTACTTTATTGATATTTTATTTTTCACTTCCAGAGTCGTCTAGGGTGGGGCGGGCTATGAGGTAGCCTCAGCAGCGTGGCTCAGTGGTTAGAGGCGGCAGACCCGGAAGCTGAGATCGGCTGTGGACCAGGGTTCGATTCCCCGCCTCGGCGGGTCTCGTGCTCAAAAATTCCACGGACTCGACAATTCTCGCTCCGGTGCCTACTCGTCTCACGGGGTCACACTCTGCGACTCTGGGCAATAGCTTGCTTAATCTCCACTACGGCCCCTCGCGGCGGGATGCCTGGCTTTCACCTTGTGGATACCCTGCCGGGGTATCTCACAGGGGAATACCAGGACGGGTTCCCTAAGCAAGCGCCTTGATGCCTTCGGGTGATACGTGCGCTATATAAGTCGCAATACATACAGCAGCAGTGGTAGGCACTGAAAGGTTGGCTGGCTGTCCTGAGACAGCCAAACCAACATGCATACTTAGATATCTCCAGGCTGTTCCTTGGAGATACCTGCAGTGCTCAGGGCACGGGCTCCCAGCCCCTGCTGGATTATGAAACCAGCCCCCCTGCCTAATCCTAGTGCTTTTCTCATGCTGGGAGTAATAGCATGAGAGAAGCAATGGGATTATATGGGGAGCCTGGGAGCCTGTGCTCGAGGGGACAGCAGTACCGGGAGCAGAGGAGCCACGAGGCGTGGCACGGGAGCAGAAGATCATGGTGGCAGGCTGCAAAAGGTATGTCATTTTTTATTATTTTTCCCCCATATTGCCCCCCATGTCATATTGACAGCAGCTGCAGCAGAACTGCACATAAGAAAGATGAGTGTTGCTGAAAAAGCATCTAATGGGATAAAAGGAGAGGGTTATTAGAATGAAGATAATGCTTTGTTTGAGACAAGCAGCCATTATCCTCATAGTATGCATTCTGCTTGATACAAGTAAATAGACACAATGGGTCCTAGTAGCCTACTCTCATAAAAGTCATCTGAGATGGGATCGACAGTAAAACAGGCAAAAACCCTTACCAAGACTACGTATGGCTAAGATGCATTGTACCATTGTAGTGGAGAAGCGTGGCTCAGTGGTTAGAGGCGGCAGACCCGGAAGCTGAGATCGACCGTGGACCAGGGTTCGATTCCCTGCCTCGGCGGGTCTCGGGCTCAAAAATTCCACGGACTCGACAATTCTCGCTCCGGTGCCTACTCGAATCACGTGGTCACACTCTGCAACTCTGGGCAATAGCTTGCTTAATCTCCACTACGGCCCCTCGCGGCGGGATGCCTGGCTTTCACCTTGTGGACACCCTGCTGGGGTTTCTCACAGGGGAATACCAGGACGGGTTCCCTAAGCAAGCGCCAGGATGCCCTTTGGGTGACAGGTTTGCGCTATATAAGTACACCTACATTTACCATGGTAACCATCACCTGCTTCATTTACACATTGGGAAACTGACCAAACTATTAGTGATTTACGTACTCACCTTTCCCTTGTTGTAAGGAGAGTAGGTTTCTGGAATTTGTGGATATGAATTTTTTTATGTTACAGTGTTATAGATGCACTGAGAAGTGATATGACTGATTGCTGATGCAATGAAGGAGAGTGCTGTGCACTATATACGTCTCAGTACAGACATGCGGACACCATATCAAGATACAAACTTAACGTGCACAAATAGCTGCCAACATTCTGCAAGAACTAAATGAATCGCTTGAACCCATACATTTAAGGATTCAATGAAACTGACACAGGCAGAAACATTGTCAATACCACGGCATAAGGAAAATGATAGAGAGTGCTCTTTTTATCTCATTGCATCAATAAAATTGTACAAGTTTTTTTCACAAGAAGAGCTTGTCCACACCATATAGTCATCAATCTGGAGATTTTCACACATTTTGCCTATTCTTTTAAAGAAAATTAGCTTGATAATTACACAGTGAGCAAATAAAGTTTTGTAGAAGAAAAAACTAGGGCATACGCACCATCGAGCCAACACATCTCTTGGAGGAGGAGTTAATAGCGTCAGCAGCTGTTGCTATCTTTCAAGTCTAGATAGACTATGGAAGTATGCCTCGTACTGTTCATGTTCAATAACTCCAAAAATATAATATTTTAGCTCAGAAGCCCATGCTAATGGATGTTGGGGTTCACTGACAAAATATTTACCAGTGAAATATTGAGAAAAAAATATTGTATACAATAATATTGTTGTATTAAATATCGATTTAAAAATATAATGTATATAAAAATGTAAAAGTAACATTTATGTAACACAAATAAATTATATTTAATATATATTTTAACAAATATAACAAATAAACGTACTTTCAAAAAGTGAAACACTTACATATATATTAACATATATCTATTGAAAAAATATATTGACACTAATAAGTTTGTATTATATTATAATTTAAAAAATATTGAATAGAATATAGGGACCAAATATTTATATATATTATATATATATATATATAGATCTATATATAGATATATAAATATCTATATATAGATATATATATATCTATATATATATATATATATATATATAGATATATATATATCTATATATAGATCTATATATATATAGATATATCTATATATAGATATATTACCTACTGGCAGTCGCCAGTAGGTAGTTATAGTTAAAACCTAGTTTCCATAGGAAATCCACAACATTCTATTTGGAATAACTTTGGCACCGGTGGACGAATCTTCGCAAATTCCTCCAAGAAAATGGCTTGCTCCGCTCCTTCCCTGAAAGGTAATGGGTGATTCGTGAAGTGGGGGGCGAGAAAAAAGGGGGGTCCCACAACGTGTTTTCCCCATGCAATTTTCCATAGGACCTTTAGCCAGGGCTACAGCACGAACGGCTGAACGGAGTTGCAACAAATTTGGCAAAAAGGTAGAGTTCGGTTTGCAGATCACGCTTTTTGGTAAATGGTGTAAATCCGTTCAGTAGTTCCTGAGAAAATCAGGAGCTTACTGTGAGCTTACTGTAAGCTTACTGTACTCTGTACCTTCCCGCTGACTAGCGGGTCCAGCGTGGTGATTACAGACGCAGATGGAGCCTTGTGTTTTCCTGCCGAAGGGACAATCACAGCCCTGCAGCCACTCGTAACAGGTACAGAAACCCACTGTGGTATTGAATTTGATGGAGTGACGGCGGCCACAGGTACATACCTTGTCAATAGACTTCATATCCCAGCATGCACTAAGCTGACACGCCCAGCTGGGCGGGACTATTTAGGGATGTTTGAAGGCGTATTGCTGCTCACACCCATCGGCCAACACCTGTGAACAAGGGCGCATGGACGCTTGAAACGCGTTAGGAAATGCTGGCTAATTATTCTCTGAACTTGAAGTGAGTGACAGCGGGACTGCCTGGCATGAAATGAACATTAACACTTGGCGTAGGGCTCTCCAAGTCTGGTGCTTCTTCGTTTGTCATATAATTGCGGCCTGCCGGGGTCGCGGAGGTGCCCCACCGCTGACTAGCGGGTCCAGCGTGGTGATTACAGACGCAGATGGAGCCTTGTGTTTTCCTGCCGAAGGGACAATCACAGCCCTGCAGCCACTCGTAACAGGTACAGAAACCCACTGTGGTATTGAATTTGATGGAGTGACGGCGGCCACAGGTACATACCTTGTCAATAGACTTCATATCCCAGCATGCACTAAGCTGACACGCCCAGCTGGGCGGGACTATTTAGGGATGTTTGAAGGCGTATTGCTGCTCACACCCATCGGCTAACACCTGTGAACAAGGGCGCATGGACGCTTGAAACGCGTTAGGAAATGCTGGCTAATTATTCTCTGAACTTGAAGTGAGTGACAGCGGGACTGCCTGGCATGAAATGAACATTAACACTTGGCGTAGGGCTCTCCAAGTCTGGTGCTTCTTCGTTTGTCATATAATTGCGGCCTGCCGGGGTCGCGGAGGTGCCCCACCGCTGACTAGCGGGTCCAGCGTGGTGATTACAGACGCAGATGGAGCCTTGTGTTTTCCTGCCGAAGGGACAATCACAGCCCTGCAGCCACTCGTAACAGGTACAGAAACCCACTGTGGTATTGAATTTGATGGAGTGACGGCGGCCACAGGTACATACCTTGTCAATAGACTTCATATCCCAGCATGCACTAAGCTGACACGCCCAGCTGGGCGGGACTATTTAGGGATGTTTGAAGGCGTATTGCTGCTCACACCCATCGGCCAACACCTGTGAACAAGGGCGCATGGACGCTTGAAACGCGTTAGGAAATGCTGGCTAATTATTCTCTGAACTTGAAGTGAGTGACAGCGGGACTGCCTGGCATGAAATGAACATTAACACTTGGCGTAGGGCTCTCCAAGTCTGGTGCTTCTTCGTTTGTCATATAATTGCGGCCTGCCGGGGTCGCGGAGGTGCCCCACCGCTGACTAGCGGGTCCAGCGTGGTGATTACAGACGCAGATGGAGCCTTGTGTTTTCCTGCCGAAGGGACAATCACAGCCCTGCAGCCACTCGTAACAGGTACAGAAACCCACTGTGGTATTAAATTTGATGGAGTGACGGCGGCCACAGGTACATACCTTGTCAATAGACTTCATATCCCAGCATGCACTAAGCTGACACGCCCAGCTGGGCGGGACTATTTAGGGATGTTTGAAGGCATATTGCTGCTCACACCCATCGGCCAACACCTGTGAACAAGGGCGCATGGACGCTTGAAACGCGTTAGGAAATGCTGGCTAATTATTCTCTGAACTTGAAGTGAGTGACAGCGGGACTGCCTGGCATGAAATGAACATTAACACTTGGCGTAGGGCTCTCCAAGTCTGGTGCTTCTTCGTTTGTCATATAATTGCGGCCTGCCGGGGTCGCGGAGGTGCCCCACCGCTGACTAGCGGGTCCAGCGTGGTGATTACAGACGCAGATGGAGCCTTGTGTTTTCCTGCCGAAGGGACAATCACAGCCCTGCAGCCACTCGTAACAGGTACAGAAACCCACTGTGGTATTGAATTTGATGGAGTGACGGCGGCCACAGGTACATACCTTGTCAATAGACTTCATATCCCAGCATGCACTAAGCTGACACGCCCAGCTGGGCGGGACTATTTAGGGATGTTTGAAGGCGTATTGCTGCTCACACCCATCGGCCAACACCTGTGAACAAGGGCGCATGGACGCTTGAAACGCGTTAGGAAATGCTGGCTAATTATTCTCTGAACTTGAAGTGAGTGACAGCGGGACTGCCTGGCATGAAATGAACATTAACACTTGGCGTAGGGCTCTCCAAGTCTGGTGCTTCTTCGTTTGTCATATAATTGCGGCCTGCCGGGGTCGCGGAGGTGCCCCACCGCTGACTAGCGGGTCCAGCGTGGTGATTACAGACGCAGATGGAGCCTTGTGTTTTCCTGCCGAAGGGACAATCACAGCCCTGCAGCCACTCGTAACAGGTACAGAAACCCACTGTGGTATTGAATTTGATGGAGTGACGGCGGCCACAGGTACATACCTTGTCAATAGACTTCATATCCCAGCATGCACTAAGCTGACACGCCCAGCTGGGCGGGACTATTTAGGGATGTTTGAAGGCGTATTGCTGCTCACACCCATCGGCCAACACCTGTGAACAAGGGCGCATGGACGCTTGAAACGCGTTAGGAAATGCTGGCTAATTATTCTCTGAACTTGAAGTGAGTGACAGCGGGACTGCCTGGCATGAAATGAACATTAACACTTGGCGTAGGGCTCTCCAAGTCTGGTGCTTCTTCGTTTGTCATATAATTGCGGCCTGCCGGGGTCGCGGAGGTGCCCCACCGCTGACTAGCGGGTCCAGCGTGGTGATTACAGACGCAGATGGAGCCTTGTGTTTTCCTGCCGAAGGGACAATCACAGCCCTGCAGCCACTCGTAACAGGTACAGAAACCCACTGTGGTATTGAATTTGATGGAGTGACGGCGGCCACAGGTACATACCTTGTCAATAGACTTCATATCCCAGCATGCACTAAGCTGACACGCCCAGCTGGGCGGGACTATTTAGGGATGTTTGAAGGCGTATTGCTGCTCACACCCATCGGCCAACACCTGTGAACAAGGGCGCATGGACGCTTGAAACGCGTTAGGAAATGCTGGCTAATTATTCTCTGAACTTGAAGTGAGTGACAGCGGGACTGCCTGGCATGAAATGAACATTAACACTTGGCGTAGGGCTCTCCAAGTCTGGTGCTTCTTCGTTTGTCATATATATATATATATATATATATATATATAGATATATCTATATATAGATATATTACCTACTGGCAGTCGCCAGTAGGTAGTTATAGTTAAAACCTAGTTTCCATAGGAAATCCACAACATTCTATTTGGAATAACTTTGGCACCGGTGGACGAATCTTCGCAAATTCCTCCAAGAAAATGGCTTGCTCCGCTCCTTCCCTGAAAGGTAATGGGTGATTCGTGAAGTGGGGGGCGAGAAAAAAGGGGGGTCCCACAACGTGTTTTCCCCATGCAATTTTCCATAGGACCTTTAGCCAGGGCTACAGCACGAACGGCTGAACGGAGTTGCAACAAATTTGGCAAAAAGGTAGAGTACAGTTTGCAGATCACGCTTTTTGGTAAATGGTGTAAATCCGTTCAGTAGTTCCTGAGAAAATCAGGAGCTTACTGTGAGCTTACTGTAAGCTTACTGTACTCTGTACCTTCCCGAGCACGATCTGAATGCTAATTGGCTGTCAACACTCCAAACCAGGAAGTGTTGGCAGCCATCTTGTGCCTCGGTAGAACCGAGGCACAAGAAAGCAGAGAAACAAACGTGGAAAACGCAAAAAGGGGGCAGGGTAGAAACACCCTGACCACAAGGACCCCCAAGGCCCCAATTTGTTTTTTTTTTAATCGCGGGGTCCACGTACGGTAAGCGAACTCCGCAAAAAAAAAAAAAAACCCGGGTCTGCTCTTTTATAAATTAGCCCCCGGGGGATATAATCCTGGGGGCAGAATGATTTAAAAAGTGTGTGGGGGGTCCCAATCCCCCCACACTGGCCTGGGGACCGCCACCCCCCGGGGCTTTAATATTAATGATGGGGGCCTCTAAGGCCCCCTGAGCCCCGGGGACCGCCACCCCCAGAGCTTTCTTCCTAGGAATGCGGAGGGGCTCACGGCCCCCCGCAGCCCCGGGGACCGCCACCCCCCGTGGCTTCATTTAAAAAAAAACCTGTATGGGGGGCTCAAGCCTTCCCACATGCTCCGGAGACCGCCACCTCCCCGGGGCACTAATATGCAAAATAGGGTGGTCCGTGATGGACGCCCCAGCCCCAGGGACCACCACCCCCCGGGGCTTTGTTGATTTTGGGAGGGGGGGCCGCATGGCCCCCCTCCTGGAGCCCTCAATGGCCCTGGGGACTGCCACCCCCCAGGGCCGGCTCCTGCAGTGTCTCGGGACACTGCTGTTTGCTGTGGTAGGGCGGGTGAGTGAGTACATGGATGAGTACTGTTAGTGAATGCCTGGATGTGTATGTAGATTTTAGAATTACTGAACAGGTTGTTCTAACTGGAATTGTTTATTTCATTTTTTTTTGGAAATGTTAGTTTCTATTTTTTAATGTGTGTATCAAGGGTTATATTACGCTATTACGCTGAGAGGAGGACTGTCACTCTTTCACAAGGATGATGTCATCAGTGAGGTCATCAGTAATGTCATTTGAGATGTCATCAGTGATGTCATGAGTGATGTAACTGACCATGTCATGAGTGATGTAATATGTGACGTCATCAGCAGTGCATTGCGGGAGCACGAGTTATAGTAAACTATAACGGGGGAATTTCAATGGTTTTGTATGAGTGAAATGTCCAGCTGACTATAACATGTGTGAAACCTATGGTTTTTCAGTGAATTTCTAACGTTTTTTAAATGCTAATTTTTAACAATAATGTGTGTGAAACCTATGGTTTTTTCATTTAATATATATATATATGTATATATATATATCATCTGATAAAAATATTCAAGGCCCTGATTCACAAAGATATTCTTAGACGAAAGTCTAACTGTACTACTTTTTGGAATTCCCAGAGGTAATTTACGAGTCGTATGTCTATGTCCACAGTCGGGCCGGAATCTCTGCAATCGTGGCAGCATCCCTCCAGGTGGACGGGATCTCCGGCATGTGCTAGATGGACATTGCCTTGAATTATAAAAACCTGTGTAAGTGCTTACCCTCCCTCCCCCTACTCCAGCTGAAACTCTGTAGACCAACAGCCAATTCCAGTCCTGCAGAAAACATAAAACAGAGCTACTATAAACAAACCTTTTTAGACCTTTCAACATGTCCCTAAATATGTTTTTTGCTCCGACCCCTGCAATGTGTCATGAAGATTTGAAGAGGAGGAGGAGAGTAGAGAGGATTTTCAGACAAAGGATAAACTTTTTTGTGATGTCCAGCCAAGATGTCAGGGCCAGCTACTGTTTCCCCCCAGATGTCATTTTGGAGATGGTTTGTGGGTGGGAGTAGAAACTTGGCCCTGTGATTTATCTTTCTCAAGCCCTCCCAGCCCTTGTCAAGGTCTTTGCTGCTCTCCATGGTTTTGCTATTGGGTAGTTCCAAAGGATCTACAGTTACCTTGTAAGTATCTTATAGGCATGCCAGTCCCGATGCTTGCATCAGGTACTGCAAACACAACAGTTGATGGACAGAGTGCAGAACAATGTCATACATTCAACCCAGTACAGAGATCTGGGCCTACATCCATCGAAACCGGTCCTAGGATTCTTGATTCCAGACCAGGGAAGACATGGCTTGGCAGTTGGGGCTGGGCTGTACCCATGAGGCACAGGGTCAAGATTGATTTGCATATGGCCATGTCTGAACTGAGGTGGAGTGATGAGCAAAATAACGATGGAATAAACCCAGATCTGTGACTGGGGTGTGAATGTTTTGCCAATGTGCAACATTCGGTCCATCACCTTGTGTGTTTTGCTGCATCAGGTACTGGGCTGCTTCGGTAGGAGTGCCCATCTCCACATAAAAATGCCCCATACACTGACCAGGAGGCAAAGGGTAGCTAGGGATTTTTTTTCACATGGATAGTAGAGGCAATGGTTAGATTTTGTAAGGAGAGACTTCATATGTTCACCTTTGAGGTTCTACAATACAACTCCATTTTCAAGGAAAAAATTGTGAGAGACAACTAGTGAGGGAGAAAGGCAAGAAACTCTTTTTTGATTATATCAGAATAATTAAGGTCATTAGTCTGTGAAGGGAGCTGTCTACCAGTGGCAGAGAGGAATTATTTAATTGCGAACTGGGAGGGAGTGAACTCCTGGGACATATCGGTTTAGTACGAGAAAGGGATGAGGAAGCTATCAAAAGGATATCTGAGTTGTTGATTTTTTGTAGATGATAGCAATCCACAATCTGGTCCTAGGATCCTTGTTTCCGGTACAGGGAGGACCTGGCTTGGCAGTTCGAGCTGGACTGTTCCCATGAGGCTCAGGGTCAAGACTGATTTTCAAATTACCAGGTCTAAACTGGGGTGGCATGGTGAGCAAAAGAATAATGGATTTAACCCAGATCTCTTGACCGGGTGTGAATGTATTGATTTGTTCTGCATTCCGTCCATCAATTGTGTGTCTTTTGCTTTCTCACCCTAAGTGCGCCAGGTATGCCCAGACGTAGGTCCTGGACTCAATGTGCCACTGGAATCAAGCTATCCTGGCTGAAGAGAGGTGAAACCTAGAAACCGGTCCTAGGATGCTTCTTTTTTCCGGTCCAGGGAGGACCAGGCTTGGCAGTTCGGGTTGGACTGTTCCCATGTGGCACAGGGTCAAGACTGATTTGCATATGAACAGGCCTAAACTGGGGCGGCATGGTGAGCAAAAGAATGATGGATTTAACTCAGATGTCTTGACAGGGGTTGAATGTTTTGATTTGTTCTGCATTCTGTCCATACATTGAGTGCTTCTAGAATCCCAGAGCACTCCATTGTTTTCAATAGAGCTCCCAACACTCCAACGTTCTAATACCACTCAGACATGACTGACATCATGCTAGTCACCTGATTTCCCCTTCATCATGTGTGTATCAGGCACATCTCTCCACCTTCATCCCTCTCTGCAACATACTCTAAACTCCTTACAGAGGCTCATGTACCAAGGACCTATTTATTGGTCCTACATCCTTAATGAAATGCCAACCCAGCTGTAGCTGAAATAAATAAACTGATCGAATTGTCTGTGTAGAAAATGTATGTCCTTGCTTTAAAGGTTTTGACTTTTCATTTGCCCCACCATGGGCACGAGTAGGGTCAGGGACAGTTAACCGTTTAACCGCTGCGGCCATTCTGCTGCAGTGCGACGGTTTAATTGAGTGGGTGGAGCCGCGTCGGCCAACGGACAAGTACAGAACTACGGAGGTAGTGCTCGCGACGGATGTTGGCCGACAGAAGCATCGTCGCCCTGGCTCCAAACTCTGCAGCGTCCACAAGCCACTGATATTCAAACAATGACAGAAAATATGTTCCTAGTATGAGGACATTCGCTCCCAGGACAACGGTCTTCACGAGTGCCCTTCTGGGTACATTCATCCTTGATGGTGTTTCTCCACAAAAGGAGAAATGAAGGTTAACGTTTGTCAATACAGTGCTAGTTTTATTCAGGAGTAAAGGGCTCAACATTTCCAGCTTGAGGAAAATGCTCTTGGTAAACAATCGTTTTGTCCAATAATATCACGTCACGTAAATTCCCCATAGTGGCAAATATCAAATGCGGTCTGGGCATGCCTGGCTCTGAGCCATTAGGAGAGCTGTAATTTTAGACTATAATTAAACAATGCATTTGTTTTCTGGACACAGCCCAAGCTATTAGGTCTGGTGAGCATTTTTGACATTCTGTAATTTGTCATTTAGGACCACTTCCATAGTACAAATGACACCGGAATTGAGTAAGGGTGTGAAAACTCATGTCCTGCTATCAGCAAGGTGGGTTGTGCAACATCTGTTTAGTGAACTAACCCACCAGCTGCAGATATTTGTTGTTGAACCAATGTTCACAGGCTTAAAGTCTGCTGAGTCCTCTCTGCCTGTCATCCTTTTGAGGTCGATAAAATGAGCACCATTCTGTTGCGTTAATTATCCATATCTGTAATATATCACCCAATACCAACATTATAGAAAACCAATGGGAACAATGTGTCATATGTTGTGTTATGTTCTGTTATTTACAGCTGAGTATCTAAAGTAAGTACATTATGTTTCCCAAGGTCACACTGGGCAAACTTACAAAGGTATTTTTTGCCGGCCCTAAACATACATCTATGATTGAAAATATCCTCATTTGGGCATGTCAGTAATTCACCAAAGGATTCCTAGCAGATGTAAGTGGATACACTACACCATATTTTTCTCCCAATAATGCATTGAAATCCTCAGTTGTAAATCCTACACAAGGAGTGGAAAGTTGTTGCTAAATGTGTGGTAGGCCTTGTGTGTATGTGAATTCCTATCAATATGTGTATTTGTGAGCCAACAAATAGTCAAAAATGTACTTCAATCATAGGAACGAGTAACTTTTCAATAACCAAAGTGTTTAATTATTATTATTATTAGGGAGTTTTGTAAAGCCCCTGGTTACGCTCAGATGGCGTGTCCCCGCGCTATGGTAAGTGGAGTCAGCAAAGATGTGCCGCAGGGTCTACTCGGTTTAACGTGTATAAAGATGAGTTTTTAACTTCTTCCTGAAGCCAAGTTCAGATGGCTCCAGGCGAAGGTCCAGTGGTAGGGCATTCCAACCTTTTGCCGCCAAGTATCTGAAAGATCTGCCTCCCATGCGTGCCTTTTTTATCCTGGGGACCTTTAATAGCCCTACACAGGAGGAGCGCAAGGCACGCACCGGCGCGTATCGGGTGATCAGACTCTGAAGCGGTACTGGTGCCTTCCCATTCAGGATGCGGTGGCATGTGCAAAGGGCCTTAAACTCGACCCTGCTCCTTACTGGGAGCCAGTGAAGGGTCTGAAGGGCTGCTTTGGAAGCAGATCTCTTAGGGAATTTTAGAATCAGGCGAGCCGCTGCATTCTGGGGGTCTAGAGAAAGAACTTTATCCACATGAAAGACCAGAATGCAGTAGTGTTCATTTCCATAGCAGGCTACATTTCCATCTGCTGAAATCTACTGTATGTAGATTTCAGCACAGTGCAAAATGTCCCATGGTGCTCCCTGGTGCTCGAAACTGGCGCCTGATGTACTATTGAGAATGTTTGTGAATTGGAATATGCTTAAAAGTGTGTTCACCTATTTGTGAATATTATCCATGATGTTTCACACCTCTAAACCAGGAAGGATTCTGGTGGAGAAATGTGATTTATAAAACCCTAGGTAATATATGTGGACAAAATCATATAACTGCACCAGAGCTTGGCAAGTTTTTGCTGGTGATGGTGACTTTTTCACCAATATTTAACTTACATTTAGATAGAATGACTCCTGCAAAATATTATTTTTACGTCTGTCTTGACTTGTTACATCTGGCTTGACAGTCTGCTAGACTATTGCCACAATCTATTGGTTCCTTGGTGTATCATTCCTTTTACCAACGTGTGCTTGCTTTGTCAAGCATGAAGGACTATGGGGAATATCAGAAACAGCCGTTGATAATTCTAGCTAAGCGCGCTTAGCGCGAGGATAATTATCTCCGGCTATCGCTGGATGTTATCACTGAGATAGCACACTATCAGCGACGCTTATTTCCAAAGCGATAAAAATCCAAGCGATAGCTGATGAATGTGAGATTATCGCTGGAAATCCAGCGATATTCGCACAGCCATTGGCGATAGCTTAGTGATAGGGCAGGGCAGACTTAGCCATAATATCCACCTTCCATTGGATATAATGGCTAAGTCAGATTAAAAGCAAGCGTAAGAAAAGTAGCGATAAGCGCGGGTAGCCCTACTTTTCTTATCGCTCTGCAGGTTCGCGTGAAGCTAGATAATTGGAGAAAGTAGGGTTAGCGACATTTCTCACGTTATTTTGGGGAGGGACTCCCACTTTGCATCTCATTAGAGATGCACAGCTGGGAGTTCAGGAAACAGGCGCTGAGGCATGGAACCACGTGATAGCGTGACCATGCTGATATTGAAATAAAATTATCACCGCTTTTCGCCCGAAAACGGCCGCTAAAGCGGCGATAATTTTATCGCAGCGCCTTGATGATATGCCCCCATATCATCTCAAAATTACACTGAATCATCACACATTTTTTTTATCTCTCGGGTGCATTGTATACAGAGAACCTCTGTGTTTATATTATCTGGCCTGACAGCGCAGTAACTCAGCTGCGGCCGGGGCAGGTAAGTTAGGTGGGGCAGGGGAAAGTCTACAGACGATGGAATAGGTTGTATATATTTATTTAATTTTTCCTGCTCCATTGTCTGTTGACTCCCCTCACCGCGCTTACCTGCATTGACCACCACCGGCGCAGTTGTTGACAGACAGTTTTGTGAGCAACTCTAGAGAGGGGCTTTTGCTCTGCCCACGTGTTGGGAGCCAGGAGTACATGTTTTGATTGGGTAGAAGTTGCAGACTCTTACAAGAAAAGTGTTGTACTCCTGCAGCTGAGATCATATTGTATTTATCCAGCAGGCTGAGTTTGAACTTTTAGGGGCACAGCACATAACATTGTAAAAGTATGAAAGTCTCATTGATAACCACATAAAATATGAGGGCAGTTACGAATTTCATCTGTGGCTTGACAGTGCAACTTCCACCAGACCATTTAACCTACAGCAATATCATTCTAAATTTCTTTGCTTCCACAAAAATACATATCTATTTCCATGCTATCTCCCTTTACTGCTTCACATTACCATGCACCGCCCCTTTACAGCCAGATCTATTAGAATGGCCAATGCTTGTTTTATTTTTTGGTTTGTCACTGCTGCAGGCTTTAAAAATTAGCGAGGGCTCAAAATACAAGACAGCAAATCCTATTTGACAAAGCTTGTTGCACTGGTTGGCGAGTTAAAATGTCACTTTGGCAGTAGACCTTGGTGGAGAGATGACACTCAAAAAAGTGCTCGGCAGTGGTGCATAATTGCCCGGAAGGAGTGCAAAACTGAGAGACATCCGTGCGGTTTCCGTGGCCGCGCGCTTGTCTCTTCTGCTCGTCACAGCTGCACACAGACCCACCGCTCCTGGACTCATCTAGCTGATAGGCTACTTGCCCCCAATGTGATTTCCTAACTTGACAGTTTAAAGGCAACACGAGTTCATTCCTGTGCGCAGCTCAAACTTGTCATTGTGCTGTCCAGGGTTTTAACGCGCAGTCTCAGAACTTGTAAGACGCAGCGACACGACGACGGGTGACTTGACAAGGCAGGAATGAGATCAGAGGAAGGAGCAGGCCTTTGCTGCCAATTAAACGACTTACACGGCTTCGAGACAAGTCTCCTGCTCAAATGCACTTCATGGTTTCTGTTGGTTTCAACTTATTAAAATGCAGGATTCCCCGCCCACAGCCATCACCGCCGCGAACTGCCTCGCGCCCCCCCGGGCTCTGCAGGCAGATTACCCAGGGTTCATCAGGTGCGATAACCAAGCTCTAACTATGACTCATGATGCACTATTTAAAGAAAAGATTGTGTTATTGTGCGCAGGACGGCGCTGACACTATCAGCTGTCAGCAAGGAGGTGAGACTGTCAACAACTCAGACCCCAGGAGCCCGGTAGTCCAGTAGGGTGGATAGAAAACTTTCTTGTGCAGTTCGATAAAGCCTGGACCCAGATATAAAATTACTAGGGCTCAGATTTATCCAGCACTTGCACTCCCTAGTGTCACGCACGATGACGCAAGGTAAGCATTTAGGTCAGACTGATAAGCCACACAGCACCACCTTGCGTGACTCTGCATGGCTTAGTAAATCGAGGCAGCACATTCCCAGATTTTCTAAGGCTAGTAAATCTAGTGTCAAATGGCTGCGCCTTCCTGGTGAGGCGTTCCTATGTTCCTATGTTCCTATGCTGCATTGGCACACATAGAAAGAAAAAAATGCCTCTGAGGATTGCATTTGTGCAGGAAGGCCCCCTTTTCTGCACAAACACAATCCTGCCTGTAACATATATACCCTTGCACCTTGACAAAGGTGCCTGCATTGGCGTGTGACAGTCACAAGTGCACCACTGCAAAGAGAGAGCAAAAATCCACCACATGGGGCGTGGCCAGCGACCGGCTGAAATGCGCTAGCCACCAAGTATAAGCCCCATAGCAACCGGCATAATTCGCCACTTTCAAGTGTGCTTTCGAACGAGGAGCAGTCTGAGTGCAGGCAGCAGCCCCTCAGACAAATGGAGGTCCGAGCGGAAGGCGCAGGCAGAAGATTTGTCCAGAGGCGGCTAAGCAGGCAAAACGGCGCCACCTCATCAGGCTGGATTCTAGCGAGGCCCGACCTTGCGAATCAGAGCGGTTGCACGGGGCTGTGACAAAATCTGGGCCAGATTGGTCACCTATATGGTGACAGTGTGGGAGGAAGGCCCCCTCCACCAGTGATCCTCGGAGCGGCAGGGCATATTACACTCGCCAGTAGAGAGGCACAAACTATTTTGCTATTGAATGCGGCTGACCAGCTGATACTCCGCGTGCGGCCCTCTGCTACTGCAGGTAGAGAGCAGGCGAGCAGCAAATAGCTGGGGCAGCAGTGTTGGAGTGCCAGCCCCCCTACGGCTCTCACCCCTTCTGAGTGATTGATCGGGGAAGAAACGGCCACGGGTGCGGCGGATAGAGATGCACGCCTGAAAGTGGAAGCCTAATCTTGGCTCATAGAACAGATCGGCAGACGGGCACAATGAGGCAGTGGTTCCCAGGTGGCATTGGGAGCGCTGCTTTAAAGGTGTTGGCCTGTCCAGTGAATCTGGGGGCCAAGGGATAGTGGCCTCCATGGGTCCTGGTAAGGGCTGAGTGGCCTAACAGCGGAACTGGTGTGCAGGTGAGGAACCTGGGACCCATACAAGGCTTTGGTTAGCACACAGGCATTGAATTGGAGCAAGATCACCGCCGACCAGCTCACCACCTCCCTCAGCCAGAACCCACCCGCCAGCACAACGGACCCCAACGAAGCAGCCCGCAACTTCACGCAGTGGCTGACCCCCTGCGCCGACGACCTCGCACCACTGAAGAACCCTCCCAGCAGACCCAGAAGCAAGAAGGTCTCCTGGTTCACCGACGAACTCAAGGACTCCAAGAAGACCTGCCGTACCCTCGAGAAAGCCTGGCTCCTCGACAAGACCACTGACAACTTGACCGCCCTCAAACACGCCACCCGCAAGCACCACCAACTTATCCGCCCACCAAGAAGAAATCACTGAAGGAACGACTGGACAACAACGCCCACGACAGCAAGGAACTCTTCAGCATCGTCCAGGAGTTCTCCAACCCCAGCACCGGCAACAACGACATCTCTCCTTCACAAGATCTCTGCGACTCTCTCGCCTCGTTCTTCCACCGCAAGATCGCCGACATCCACAACAGCTTCGGCGCACCACCAACGCACCCAACCGTCGAACCAACGCCCCCCACCGCCACCCTCCGCACCTAGACAACGGTGACCACCGAAGACACAGCCCGCACGATGAACACCATCCACTCCGGATCTCAAACCGACCCCTGCCCCCACCACGTCTTCAACAAGGCTGACTCCACCATCGCACCCCAACTCCGGAACATCATCAACACCTCCTTCAACACCGCCACCTTCCCGGAGCGCTGGAAGCATGCCGAGCTCAGCGCCCTACTGAAGAAACCAACAGCGGACCCCACCGACCTCAAGAACTTCCGCCCCATCTCGCTGCTCCCTTTTCCTGCCAAAGTCATCGAGAAGATCGTCAACAGACAGCTTGCCGCCTTCCTCGAGACGAACGGATCCCTCGACCCCTCGCAGTCCGGTTTCAGAGCCAACCACAGCACCGAGACCGCCCTCATCGCAGCCACCGACGACATCCGAGCCCTGCTCAACAACGGGGAAACAGCGGCACTCATCCTCCTGGACCTCTCTGCAGCTTTCGACACTGTCTGCCACCGCACCCTAGTTCAACGCCTCAGCAACATCGGCATCCAAGAGAAGGCACTGGAGTGGATTATCTCGTTCCTCCCCCCGTTTCGATCCGAGGCCACCAAAGTCATCTGCGGAGTACCGCATGGATCATCACTCAGCCCCACCCTCTTCAACGTCTACATGAGACCTCTTGCAGCCATCGCACGCCAACACAACCTCAACATCATCTCCTACGCCGACGACACCCAGCTGATCCTCTCCCTCAGCTGGTTCGACACCGCCAGAATCAGCCTACACAAAGGGATGAAAGACGTCGCCGAGTGGATGAAGAACAGCTGCCTGAAACTGAACTCAGACAAGATGGAAGTCCTCATCCTGGGACCATCGCCCTCCGCCTGGGACGACTCTTGGTGGCCCCCCGCCCTGGGCACCACTCCCAAGCCAACAGACCACGCACGCAACCTGGGCTTCATCCTGGAATCCTCCCTCTCGATGACCAGACAAGTCAACGCCGTCTCCTCATCATGCTTTCATACCCTTTGCATGATCCGCAAGATCTTCCGATGGATCCCGACCGAAACCAGGAAGACGGTCACCCAGGCACTCGTCACCAGCCGACTGGACTACGGAAACACCCTCTACGCCGGAACCACAGCCAAGCTACAGAAAAGACTCCAACGCATCCAGAACGCCTCCGCCCGACTCATCCTGGACATCCCCCGACGCAGCCACATCTCCGGCCACCTGAGGGACCTGCACTGGCTCCCCGTCAACAAGAGAATCACGTTCAGGCTCCTCACCCACGCACACAAGTCTCTCCACGACCTGGGCCCCAAGTACCTCAACGACCGCCTGACCTTCTACACGCCCACCCGCCAGCTACGATCTACTAGCCTCGCCCTCGCCGCCGTACCACGCATCCGAAGAGCCACCGCCGGAGGCAGATCCTTCTCCTACCTCGCGGCCAAGAGATGGAACTCCCTCCCCATCCACCTCCGGCTGACCCAGGACCATCTCACCTTCACGAGACAACTCAAGACCTGGCTGTTCGAGCAGTAGCAGACCCCTTCCCCCAAGCGCCTTGAGACCCTTCCAGGTGAGTAGTGCGCTATACAAGTGTTATGATTGATTGATTGAATGTGGGCTGTAAGCCCAGATAGAGGAAGATTGGGCTTGTATGCGGAGGCTACGGCATTGGAAGATCCGGGTGGCCCTGTGGGGGCAACTGAAATCTGAAGGCAGCATAGAGAAGCAGGGTGCCCAAGTGCCCTGTACAATGCTGGGGAAGATTGTTGTAACTAGGGGCCAGAGTGAACCGAACACGGAGGCAATTTTTTGACTTGGCATAGGAGATCCAAAATAGAGTTCGGCTCATAGACAGCAACACGGGGTGGCCAGATGGGGCGCACTAAGGGTGTCCGAGCGGGCAAATCAAACCACATTGACAAATTTACTGTCAGCATGGGTCAGGAAGAAGGTGCAACAGAAGGAACACAGACACATGAAGGGGAGTACCAGGCACCGGATCCCACGTTGAGAGACATAATGAGGGCAGTAACAGAGCTACAAGGGACCTTAGAACCAAAGTTAGACTCTGTCATCGAGGAGGTCAATTTGCTTAGAGTAGATTTCAGGAAGATGGCAGACAAGGTGAAGTCAGCAGAATCCGGCATTGACAGGTTACAATCCAAAGCTAAATGCCTGGAAGAGCAAGTCTTGACGCTGACAAAGAACCAGACCGACATCCTGGCTAGACTTGACGATCATGAAGGCAGAGCTTTTCGTAACAACATTCGAGTGGTGGGGGTGTTGGAGGGTTTGTAGGGACTATCTGTGGACCTCTTCCTAGAGGATTTTATCTTAAAGGAACTGAATCCGAAACGTTTCTCAACATTCTTTGCTGTTGAAAGATCACATGGTGCCCTGGGGCCGTGGCCTCGACCGGGGGCCCCCCTTGTACAATAATTACACGCCTCGCTTAACTACAGGGACAGAATCCTGCAAGCGGCGCATCAACATGGATGTGAGAAGTTGGCCTGGTATATGCTGTCCACTAGTTAAAGGGGGCACCTTGCACCAGTCCAAATTACCCTTATTGATGAATAGGTTAAAGACAACCTTTATTGAAAGCTTTCCTAGTGGTAGCTATGGAGAGCAGCATTCAGGCTAAGTCTCGAGGGAATGTAAACAAGCTTGGTCTACCAGATTATAACCTCCTGAATGACCAAATGAAATGAGAACCACACACAGAATATATAAAATATATGTATTTATTACTAAACACTGAACTACTAACCTCTTTATGAGATTAGAGAACAAAGCACACAATATTAAATCACTAGAACAATAGTAAATAGCACTAGAACAACAGTAAATAGCACAATACAATACACTGGGGGCTCCAGGGGGATACCATACCATATCCTAAGAAAGTGGTATAACAACCACGACTTGACTAGACACAGTGCCTAGAGCACGTAGAATTGCTGGGACCCCAAGGAACCACCCAAGGTAGTGACACAGGGGACCCACAGGGGACGGTGCAGTGTGAGTACACAAATACGGGCTCCGTAAAACTCTATGGGAAAGTCACGGTTGAAATGTTACAGATTAAGGACACTTAGGAGAGGACTTCAAGCAAACCCTTTGGAACAAAGAAGGTTCTAAGGCCAGCACCCTTGAGAGTACTGAGGTTTCCGTATTACCTATCCCAGGGAAGCCGGGTGCATATGGGTCAAGTGGTGTCAGAAACGCGCATTGATTTCAATGGTGTGATGCGAAGAAGTGCTGCTGCCGGGAAGAGGAAAAGTGCCCGGTGTGATCCAAGACTGGGTAGGAGCTGAGAAGAACCTGAAAGCAGAGAGGACAGAGTCTGTGTCTCTTCAGGGTGACCAGGGGCTCGGTAGACGAATGCCCACCGATTTCGAGTGTTTCGGGTGCGAAGAGGTGAAGCTTGACTCTGCAGCCACGGGGACCAGGAGATGTTGACGATGACCAGAGGTGAGCTGTCCCACTTAGGATGTTGAGTGCTGGGGGGGTGAGTGTCCTGACTGGTGACTAACAAGCCTTGGCAACTGCAATCCACGCGGTCAGAGGAAATCAGCTTTGGTGAGGACCTGCAAGGTCCTGGGGACTCTGCAAGCAATGGCGAAACAGGGCATTTCTGGAGCAACCAGGAAAGCCCACAGAAAGTTAAAGTTACCTTCACAGGGACCTACATGCCAATGGACCAGGGATCCGGAATGGACCACGAGAGGAATCCAAAATACCAGCCCACGGAACACTTGTGGAGTGTAGGCTGGAAATCTTCAGTGGAAACACTGTTCTGCGTCAGGACTATAAGTAGCCTAAAGCACAGCCTCAGGGGTCGCCAAAAAGAATATACTGCTGAAAATGTACACGGTGCCCAGGGGTTCGGGTTGCACGGCCCCACGAGGGATACAGGCCTCAGAATACCAGAGAGCGCAGATCAACCTCAGAGACCACAGGAAGCCACCTCCTGTGTTGCAGAAATCTTCAGAGTCCTTCAGGAGCTGCATAGATTCAAACCGGTCAGAATCATTTACGTGCCTGCTTAGCAGAGGAGTAACTCCTTTACTCCAAGGGAGATTCTTCAGTCGTCCAGCGACCACAGGAAGCCACCTCCTGTGTTGCAGAAATCTTCAGAGTCCTTCAGGAGCTGCATAGATTCAAACCGGTCAGAATCATTTACGTGCCTGCTTAGCAGAGGAGTAACTCCTTTACTCCAAGGGAGATTCTTCAGTCGTCCAGCGTTGTGCAGATCATGAAAGTACTTGGTTTCTGTAGCAGTTTAGTCCAGGTAATATCTAAAGTCTTGCAGTCAGGGTTCCCACTTTATACCCAAGGAAGGGGTGGGACAAACTCTGAAGACCCACCTATGGGAGGGTCAGGACAGAGGGGTGGCTACATCCATGTCCTTTGTCCAGTTTTGCACCAGAGTAGGAGCAAATGTCTCCTGCAACCGGTTTGAGCTGGACTATGCACAGGGATACCAAATGTGCCCCCAGTGCAGACATCATTGCACTCTCAGAGTGTACCCACCCAGCCCCCATACACTAAAGTCTGTCTGGGAGATGGTCACACCGCCCTGTGACAGGAAACCTATTGTCAAGCCTTCCCTTGCTGGAGTTTCATCCAGCAGCAGGAGGGCAGAGGTGTCTGTGGCTGGCAGCATTCATCTTGTGATGCCAGAGTTGAGAACGCTGGTACCCGGTGTGTCGGTGTTTTCATAGTCCCTCTAGGAGGGTGGAATCATACCTCCCCCACTAGTTACTGGCAGGGAGGTATGATTCCAAGGTGTTAGACACCAAACACAACATGTTTCCTTGCAGCTGTTTTAAAGTTAGCATTTACCGCAAGGTTATATTGCACCTAAGAGTATATGGTTGGCAGCATCACAAATAACCCCGGAATATAGGTTCCGAAGGCTGCAGAGGGGCTCTGCTCATGCAGGAGCACCCTCTCACATAAAATCCAGCACCCTGCCTTCACGATTGATATGGCTGCCATAGGGGTGACTGATAGGTTTATATGTGCAGTGATATATGGTATATATAGTGAATCTATGTCTAAGTAAGGAGTGCATGCACCACCTTACACAGGCTGCTGTTGCGGACCTGTGGTGTCATTTTGAATGGTCTCCTAGAGGTGGCATAATACATGCTGCAGCTCCTCTGAGGCCACTGGGGTACCCATGCCCTGGTTACATAATATACCATTTACTAGGGACTTATAAAGGTACCCCAGAATCCAATCTGGAGTGTAGCTAAAGTACATGCAATCAATTTAGAGGAGAAAGAAGCAAGGCTGCGTTCCTGGATAGCAGGATCCCAACCAGACTAAGCCGGAAACAGCGAAACATCTGCAAAAAGTGGGGGTTACTATAACAAACAGATCCTACTCTCCTGCAATGGAGATCTGCAACTCGAAAATGCCACAATCTGATTTTTCCCAGACTTCCAAATTCCAGGTACAGCATTAAAGGCGCTCCGTGAAGAGGGCCCTGCACAATCAGAACATCAAGTACATGATGCTATTTCTAGCCAAGTTGAAGGCTATTGCGGAGGACAAAGCCTTATTCTTCAACTTCCCGGAGTAAGTGAGTGACTCGCTGGAGGGTTGGCGAAAGGTTGGGTGGAAAGGGGGCAGGGCCCAAAAGAAAAGTCCCCAAGAAGCGTAATGGAGGGCTGGGAGAGGAGGACCGGGACCGAGAAAACCCATCGCAGTGACAACAACCACATAAGTGAACACGAGTGGGCTCTAGGACTGTGAGGTTTACTCGTTTAGCTACAGGGAGGGGGCCGGGGTTAGATCGAATTAGTGAATAAATGGTTGTAAGGCTACTCTTCTGCACTGAGGGCCAGCTGTGGAGACTTTGAATTTGGAACTGCTGGAAGCTGGGCTAGAGACAAATGTACAGAAGTGCACTAATAAAACAAACTGGGGCATTGCTCATCCATTTGTGACATGAGGTGCCCTGTGGCTGGAGACTGGTGCCCAACCCTCATCAGTTGTTACCATTACGCAGTTAGGGCGACCGGCACTCTGCATGTGAGGAGGCGGGGGGTTTCTACTCGCCGAGGAGGGCTGCAGGGAGGGGGGTGTTGGGGTTGGATGTTCTTAGTTCTCGACCAAAAGAAATTCACTGTACATGCACGAATGGGGGGGTGGTAGGTGAGGCACGGAACAGACTTTAGGGACTATGCCCACAACAATAGATAACCCAGCGCAACTCTGGGCTTGGACTTGGAATGTTAACAGTCTGGGAAACAAAATCAAATGCATGCTTGTCCTCCAGTATATCAAGAAGCATGCCCCAGATGTCATAATGCAGCAGGAGACACACCTGAGAGATAACAAATATAAGGCACTGCATTGCTTTGGGTACATGCTAATTGCACATTCAGGGTATACATATGACGCTAGGGGAGTGGGGAGATTGGTGCGGACTACATGCCCACTCATCATAGAAGGGGTCTGGTCTGACGAAACAGGTTGCTGCGTGGTTGTGGCGGGGAAATGCGAGGTGAAAAGAGTTAATTTCTATTCGTTTTAAACGCCACTGAGGCTTCAGAAGCTAGTTTTCCCAGTGATTAGCAAAATTCTGATGGGTCTACCAGTGGTAACTCTGCTAGTTGGGGGCGACACAAATGCGGTTCTGCACCCGGAGATAGATTTCTCGAGTACATAAAAAGGGCAGGGGGTGAACGGCTCCTCTTTGGTTTTTAACCACTCTGGGCTTGGTAGATATTTGGCATACGTTGTACCCCCACCAGCAACAGTACACATACTACTCAGCAAGGTACAGCTTATTCTCTAGAATAGATTTCCTGTTCACAGTGCACCCCAAGACCACACTCAGAGGCACCCTCATCTACAGACCACCAGGACCCCGCACACAATTCAGCGAAGACATCACTGACTTCATCAGCCCGCACGCCATCCCCTCCGAGGACTACATTCTACTGGGAGACCTCAAATTCCACCTGGAAAAGAAAAACGACAGCAACACCACCACCCTTTTGGACAACCTGGCCAACCTCGGACTCGAACAACTTGTCAATACCCCCACCCACTACGCCGGACACACGCTCGACCCAATCTGCACCTCCAGCAAGCACATCTCCTTCAATCATACCACGGCTCTCCACTGGACCGACCACAGCTGCGTTTACTTCAACTACAAAAAGATCACGACCCACAACCCCTCACAACCTATTCCCCGAAGAAACTGGAACAAAATTACTACCGACCAGCTCTTCACATTGCTTCGCCAAAACCCTCCCGCCAAAATCATCGGACCCAAACCAAGCAGCCACTAACCTCACACAATGGATCTCCCACAGCGCTGACGAACTAGCACCCTTGAAAAACCATCAAATCAAGCAAGGTAGCAAAAAAGCCCCCATGTTCAACGATGACCTTAAGAAATCCAAGAAGCTCTGTCGTACCCTCGAGAAAACCTGGAGAAAAAACCCAACCACTGAGAACCTGGCCATCTTCAAGAACGCCACCCGCAAACACCACCAACTGATCCGTTCCACCAAGAAACTAGCAATCAAGGATCGCCTTGACAACAACGCCCAAAACAGCAAGGAACTATTCAACATCATCAAAGAATTTACCAACCCCACCGCTGGCTCCAACGACATTACTCCCTCCCAAGACCTTTGCGACTCTCTGGCCTCATTCTTCCACAACAAAATCGCCGACATACATAACCGCTTTGGAATCCAGTCCGAAGACCAGTCCTCTCCACCCACCTCCAAACCAAAACCGCCCTCCAACATCCTTTGCGACTGGAACCAAATCACCACTGAAGACACCGTCCGCCTGATGAACTCCATTCACTCGGGATCTCCAACCGACCCATGTCCCCATCACATCTTCAACAAAGCAGACTCCATTATCGCACCCCATCTCCGTGACGTCATCAAAAGCTCCTTCAACTCCGCTACCTTCCCGGAAAGCTGGAAACACGCCGAGCTCAGCGCCCTTCAGAAGAAACCCACAGCAGACCCCACTGAACTTAAGAACTACCGCCCTATCTCGCTCCTCCCATTCCCTGCCAAAGTCATTGAGAAAGCCGTCAACAGTCAGCTCGCCGCCTTCCTCGAATCCAACAAATCCCTCGACCCCTCACAAACCGGCTTCCGAGCCAAACACAGCACCGAAACCGCCCTCATCGCAGCAACAGACGACATTCGAACCCTACTGGACAACGGAGAAACAGCGGCCCTCATCCTACTGGACCTCTCCGCAGCATTCGACACAGTCTGTCATAGCACCACCCTTATACAACGCCTCAGCAACGTCGGAATACAAGGAAAAGCATTGGACTGGATCATCTCGTTCCTCACCGGAAGAACCCAGAGAGTCCGCCTCCCCCCTTTCAGATCAGAGGCTACCGAAGTCATCTGCGGCGTACCACAAGGATCATCACTCAGTCCCACCCTCCTCAACATATACATGAGTCCCCTCGCATCCATCGCACGCCAACACAACCTCAACATCATCTCCTACGCAGACGACACCCAGCTGATCCTCTCCCTCACCAAAGACCCAAACACCGCCAAAACCAACTTACACAAAGGAATGAAAGAAGTAGCCGAGTGGATGAAGAACAGCCGTTTAAAACTGAACTCGGACAAAACGGAAGTCCTCATCTTAGGTTCATCCCCCGCTGCCTAGGACAACTCATGGTGGCCATCGGCCCTGGGAACCGCACCCATACCTACAGACCACGCACGTAACCTGGGCTTCATCCTGGACTCCTCCCTCTCGATGACCAGACAAGCCAACGCCGTCTCATCATCTTGCTTCAACACTCTACGCATGCTCAAAAAAATCTTCCGCTGGATCCCCATCGAAACAAGAAAGACGGTAAGCCATGCACTGGTCACAAGCCGACTGGACTACGGAAACACCCTTTACGCCGGAACCACAGCCAAACTACAGAAAAAACTCCAACGCATCCAGAACGCATCAGCCAGACTCATCCTGGACATCCCCTGCCAAGCGCACATTTCTGGCCACCTGAAAGACCTCCACTGGCTCCCCGTCAACAAGAGAATAACGTTCCGTCTCCTCACCCACGCACACAAAGCCCTCTACAACCTAGGACCCGAATTCCTCAACACGCGACTGTCCTTCTACACCCCCACCCACCAACTACGATCATCCAATCAAGCCCTCGCCGCCATTCCGCGCATCCATAGATCCACCAGGGGGGGAAGATCCTTCTCCTACCTAGCGGCCAAAACCTGGAATTCTCTCCCCACCCACCTCCGCCTTACACAGAACCACCTCTCCTTCAGAAAGCAACTAAAAACTTGGATATATAAGTAATGTACCCCCCTCCCCAAGCGCCTTGAGACCCTCTGGGTGAGTAGTGCGCTATACAAATTTTTGAACTTGAACTTGAACTTATGGCCAGGGGCATCTCAGATCATTCCCCGATGGGAGTCACAATCCAAGGTCCACAGGTTAATCAACGGGCTTTCCCGAGGATATATCCATGGCGATGGGGATGCAGACCTATGCATGCTTTGGCTCCATGGCGGTACAAAAGGCGGTGGTGATGGATGGAGCATCTGAACCAATCAAACACTCACACCCAGTCAAAAGATCTGGGTTTGATCCATCACCGTTCTTTAGCCCACTCTGCCACCCAAGTTCAGACATGGCTATATGCAAATCAGTCTGACCCTGTGCCTCATGGGAACAGTCCAGCCCGAACAGTTTGCTCTATAGCAACACAATTTGATAGTAGCGGCCGAAGGTGCGGCACGGGCACAGGCTTTGGCAGTACAACAACATCTATACGATGTTGGAGACAAGGCATCCAGGCTACTAGCCTTGCTTGAGAAGCAAGATAGAGGGCGGTCATTGGTAGCAAGTATTAAAGAAAAGAACGGTGTGCTACTGGTCTCTGGTTTAGAAATTGCGGCAGTGTTTGCTTCCTATTATGAGGATATTTACTCACTGATGTACATGAGATCTGCAGAGGACTGTAATGAGTTACTGAGAGATTTCTCGCTGCCGCTGGTGTCGGCTGAGACCTGTGAGGCCTTAGCAGCGGAGAGAACAAAGGTAGAGTTGTAAACCGCATTGGGTTCCTTAAAAGTAGGTAAGGCGATGTGCCCCAATGGACTCCCAGTGGAACTGTTTACGGGTCTAGTAGTGCCACCATTACGTAGTACATTACTAGAGGCTCAGGGAGAGGGACAATTGCCAGCCGATCAGCAAGTGGTCACTATTGTGGCGATACAAAAGTCAGGAAGGCCCCCGGATAGATGGATCTCGTACAGACCAATTTCCCTCCTAAATGCCGAGGCAAAGGTGTTATCAAAAAACTTGGCAAATAGGTTAATACCGGTGATCACCACAATAGTTCATAGAGACCAATCCGGCTTTATGCCTAGCAGAAGCACCCGACACAACTTGTGAGGACTGTATGGAGTGCTACACATAACGAGGGATCCCTTAGGTCAGCAAACAGTTCTGATGGCACTGGACGCCGCCATGGCATTTGGCAGTATTGAATGGCCCTATCTATTTGCAGTACTGATTAGGCTGGGCTTTGGCACAAATTTTTGTAAATGGGTGAGACTGCTCTATCGAAACACGGTGGCTCAAGTAAGAGGTAATGGTGTGTTGTCTATTTACTAAATGAGTAGAGAGTTTTGACAATTAAGTTTTGAGGTGCGTCTGTGGTCATTTATTCTTTAACATGTTTATTTTGGACAAATAAATTAATTTTCAGACTCGTTTTTTTTAATAAAACTAAATTTTCAATCAATTAACCAAAATGAACAAAGGGCAAACCGGATCAGATTTGTAATAACTTTTTGACCCATAGCCTTTTGTATCGATAAGACTACAATATGTGCGCCAACTGTATTATCAGTCACAAGGAATTCTGTTCCCTTTCAACACATTTTTCCTTTCCTCACTTCACTTAGAGTCCCTCTTCTTCGCTTTGTCTTTTTCGTTGGTGCTGAATTGTAAAATTTGAGCCTTCTAATGTGATTTTTATTGTGCTTGTTTTAAGATAATTTGTATCTAAGAGTGCTGAATAATACCACCAGTAAAGTACCGTTTGTTTGTTATGTTTGTTTTCCAGCCCTGAAGATTTGGAGTGCATTCCACTCCAATGAAACACGTGTCGGCTGGCGCAATAAATATTATTGCTGCACTTACCAACTGTCCCTCGTTGATGTTATATAATCAAGATCAAAGACTTTGGATTGTAAATTGTACCAAGTTTGTGTGTGCTCAGGTTTTTCTCCTCACAAATGTATATGTATGTGCTTGGCGCATTGCATTGTTAAGGGGTTGTACAGGTCACCCCTTTGCCTAGAAGCACCACCTCAACATAACCACTGCAGAATACACTCCAAATACACGTTGGTGCGCAGAGCCCCCTTCATCTAAGTACCTGGTCCATTGTATGAAATAAGGGGGGTGGGGGGACTTTTTTGTGTTCAGTTTTATGGTAATACTTTGAAAGAGGAAAATCTCTTTGAAACGAAACATTTGCAGTCAATGGAATTTTTATGAATTATTACTTCGCCTTCCCAATACAATGAAAGCGGATAATAAAGTAGTATGGTGGGATGGGCAGGTTTAGTATCGGTTTAGAGGTCTGATGGGCAATTATGTCAAAGTAAATACATTTTGAACTTTGAAAGCATTGGGTGAAAATCTACGGATTTTGACAATTCATATCACAAACTTGGCAGAGACAAATTCTTTGTACATTTTCTATTGTGCATATAAAAACTCTGCAAAAGGTAAACATAACAATTATCTTGTTTTGCTGTGAAAAAGATTTCAGTGTGCTGAAAAGTTTTGCACAGGTGAGGTTTATCCAGGAGGGGGACCAACTTTTGCAGAAAATCACCAAAAAAAACTTTGCATGCACCTAGATTATCACCCTTCCAAATATTATACTAGCTCCATATCTCCTCCCCCTCAAAAAAGGTATTGAGATGAAACTCTTAAATTACCATTTTTCCAGCATTCTTGAGGAGATGCAATTGTTCAATGGCCCATTCCATTTTACCATATACATTATCGTGAAAACTCCATATTTATTTAGCACTGTGTTGATTCAGTGATAGTCTTATACTATGTCCATCTAAGTGCATAGGTATATATACAATGCCAATTTCCCTCTCTGTGCAGCCATTATAACTCCATGTGTCAAACCGAGGGGGGCGTTGACAAAACTGGAGACGGCTTCCTCTGCTATTGTTCCTGTCAAGCACTTCCATGTCAATCAATAAATGCCTTAGTTTTAACTTTACTAGTACTAGAGACTCTTTTAAAAGCATATATACATTTTAAATTAGAAGCAGTGCATTCACTACAAGCCCTTAATCTCCAAGTTATAGTTATCAATAAGCATTGCATTTCAACTAGCGGCCATTTCTTAATGCCTATGAGGCCTATTTATGGGCTCTTTCGTCACTTTTGTGCCGCTGGTGCATCACTATTTGTGATGCACCAGTGGTGTATAAAATGCTCCATGTTACGCCATATTTACAAAGTTATGCATCTAGGTAGATGCGTCACTTTGTAAACCCCTTCGCCACATTATACCTTCGCCAGGTATAATGTATACAGGGCGGCGTTCCGGAGCAAGAAAGGGTCGTAGAAGTGACACAGTGAAATCTGTTGGATTTCACTGCGCCACGTTTAGGACACAAATGCGTCAATATCTTACGCCTGCCTCATGGCAGGCGTAAAACTGATGCAAGCACATTTAACATGGGACTTGCCAATGTGTAAATGACGCATTGCTGGAATTGCTTCACTTTTGTGACACACTCCGCAATGCGTCATTTTTGTGCCTGCTGATACCTCAGAAATAGTGACGTATCTGTAACTCATTGCGACATGATGTATCCTACTGTAAATATGACGCATCCAGCATGTCGCTATCAGTGCGCAATGAAAAGTGACGCATTGCTGTATTCACGCAGCGATGCATCACTTTTCATAAAAGAGGCCCTGAGTTTCTAACTGTGGCATGCACCATTCTTCATCTTCCCTAATTGTACAAGATGCCACAGTATCAAGGGGTTCAAATGTAATGTAGCATGTAACAGCAATCGTCACCGGACATTTAGGATCACTCGGTGATCTAATAATGCAACCAACTGTTATGAAGATTACATTTGGTCTCCAATCTATTTTTCCCTTCTATCTTAGCATCTTGTATAGATGGTGGTTAGAACATGTTTTTCACTAACATGAAAAAATGACATGCATGCAAATCATAATGGCTAAACATGAAGTCACCTACATCATGTTTAATTTCGAATGTTTAGAAAAGGTGCATATTTCGGATGCTGAAACCCCATCTGCCGTGTGGTTCATTCATGATTCATGGTTATATTTCTCTTCAGATTTCTACATTTCATTTTAGATCAGGTCTCAGGCCTTTTCAAGTGGGCAGGTGTGAGGAGATGGGAACACATTTTTTTAATACAAAACTTGGTTCCTCATTGTTCAGTACAGATGCAAACATGAGAACAAAGAGGCTTCCGTTAGTCTATGTAATGTGGATCTTCTTTAGGTCCCTCTTTGGTCTGCAGAGAGATTGAGCTTCATGGAGTTTGTTATACCTCTATACCCACACAATTGATAAAAGCTGATTTTTTTGTTGCTTTCTAATTAGGCGAT
This sequence comes from Lissotriton helveticus, assembly GCF_964261635.1. Taxonomy (NCBI): domain Eukaryota; kingdom Metazoa; phylum Chordata; class Amphibia; order Caudata; family Salamandridae; genus Lissotriton; species Lissotriton helveticus. Next base: position 429,057,654 of record NC_136062.1, read on the forward strand.
CAAAGTTGTTTCGGGATGAAACCAGGTTTCATGTATGTGATCAATGTTTCCAGGGTTGTAACTTGCCATAGCATTTTGATGAGCATGTCCACTGTTTTCTTTCATGCATCTAACACAGCTGTAGTAGCACGCTTTTCTTAAAGTGATTGCGTCTGGACTTGTTTCTACATTCCAGACTGTACTTGGAGCTATCCATGCTTTATGTACTCCTTATTTTCAAGCATTGTTGGAGGCATTATGAATGTGTCATTGCTCTTTGTTACTGTATTGGTTCTATTTTTGTTGCTCTTAAATGGATGTCCCACAATGAGGCCAGATGGAAATGGAACTACCACATGTCCTTCTATGTCACAAATGCATGATACAGTATTTTGGAGAGTCAGTGTTACTGAACTGATTGAACACTGGTCTCTGTCCTTCCGGCCCATGTGGTTTCAGAGAGTGCAGCCAGTGTTTTACTGTCTTTGGTGCTCATTTGAGTGTAGACTCGACTGATGCCTTGCTACATAATTGTTGCAGTCTCCAAATATAGCCGCAGAGGAGGCGAGAGGCGCGGCCCGGGACTGCGAGGACCAGCAACCACCACCACCAGCTGGGTCCTCTTCCCGTGTGAGCCGCGCCCCCTCCCAGTGCCACGCCCCCTCTCACCCAATAGGAACTTAAGCGAGTTTACTACCGCGCACCTCGGGACGCGCGCGGGTCGCAGCCCGGGGCGAAGACCGGGCAAAGAGCGGGCCGTTCGAGGACCTGAGAGACTGGACTGGGCCACTCCCTTTGTAAGTAACCTCTCAACTCCCAAACATCCATCACCCAAGTAAGATTGTTTGAGTGTTATTACCGCCAACGCTATTCTCACTTCTAACCTCTCACTATGGTAGTTACAAGAGGAAAGAAGACATTGGCTCCGGGGAGTGTAGGAAAACTTCTAGGTCCTATGGACGACTTCATCACAAAAGCAAACTCGTTCATTGATCAAAGTATTTCCCTAATGGAGAATAGGGTTTCAATGGATCTAGACTTCGCTAAAAGATCCTCCCTGGGAAATCTTGCCGAAGCAAGAACACCTGTCCCGAGTAGCAACAAAGAAAGACCAAGGCTAGCGGGTGAGGGTAGACGTAGTTTGCCAAATAACGTAGACTTGTCTGTATCTGAGCTTGCAGATTCACCCCTAGGCTCAGATCTTGAAAAAACCCCTGAGTTACCCCCTCAATCCCCCGCACAAACATCAACCCTGGAGAGAATTCAAGCTAGGGGAAGGAGGGAAGGTGCAATAAGCAAAAATAAGACCATCCAAACAAACTCTAACAGACATACAACGGAACCCCTCTCCAGCGCTTCACACACCCCACTTCCAAGATTAGACCAACATGTCGCCAATGTATTGGTACATCAGGACCACCAGGAAGGTGCCACTCCCATAATATTAGACTCACCAATTCTAGTACCTACAGATAAGGGCCCGACAGATCGTGATAATGCTATCACTCTAAACTAATTCGCCGAACTCCTTAAACAATCCTTACAACCTGTAGAACAAAAACTAATAAAATTAGAGAGTCAGATTCTAAAGCTCATTACTATTTCACAACATAATCAGGGGCTCGCCCCACAGAAGAAAGGGGGAACAAATCGTGCTCAGACACCTCTCCAGAATCCTTTGGGTGCCATTGCAAAATCTACAATTCCCCATACGATCACCCCACAGACAGCAGTTTCAATAGCACCACCCCCCATTCCAACATTTTCAGTAACGTCCACTTCGAGCACCCCAAACCCAACCACCACCGTAGCAATTACATCGAAACAAGGCAATACTGCGTCATCAACAACTATCTTGTCGCAACCAGCGGCAAGAAAAACTGTAGCTCCCAAAACTCCGGCACATAACCTCTTTTTTCAACCGACTCAAAGAAACACACTAAGAGGTCCCGGTGAGGTTAGAGCTCATTTAGAGCTACCACCTGAAGCTGCACCATATGTAGCGGTTATGACTGGTGTACCTGAGCTAGCTTCCAACACTGCGGAACCTCTCTGGTCATTAAAAAATAAAGTACAACACTGGCTACAGACAAACCGCCCCATGCCACCAAATTGCCATGGAAGGATTTCCTCATTGCGTAGGACTCCTTGGGTGGGAAAAGGTAGTAAACAGCTCCCAGGGGACTGCATCGTTATTACCTTCGAAGATTCCTGGGTGGCCGATTACATCAGCTCCTGGGATCAATCTAATGTAAACGGAGGAATCAGAATCAAACCGTTGTCATTCTTTTACCCTATAACTCAACCTAATAATAATAACTTCTTTGAGGATCCTGTCTTTCCCTGGGCTGAACCACCCCCCCGTCAGGCTACATTCTATGACAACAGACAATATGGAGCCCCCCGTTTTCGCGAGTATGAGAACCCCTGGCATATAGTAAGACCACGCCATCAGGGAGTGAACTGGGGGGAATGGGGACATCAACAGCAGAGGATGGTTCACAGAGAACCGCCCCGATGGGACCCCTGGCACAATATCCCACTAACAAATAGATATAGTGCTCTAGAAATGGTCGATTGACCATCAAGGGAAATAGAGCAAACTAGCCCTAATCCTAGCCCTAAGTGAAAATACGATGCAGGTTCCAGTAACACTAACCCCAAAAGCTAACGTTCGAATTATACCCTTCCTTTTTTGGAACGTGGTGGGTCTACGAACAAAGATTGAAGACGCTAGGGCCCTAAATTTCCTAGAACAAGGAGAAATAATCTGTCTCCAAGAGACTTGGATAACAACAGAGCTCCATCTTTTGGGCTACAAAACTTACTCGTCTCCAGCTATTCGTAGCACAACAGGCAGACCCAAAGGAGGGCTAATAATATATATTGCTAACACCCTTCCTCTCCTGAAAGTGTCCAACCTATTCACTGACTCTAATTGTCAGACATTATCCCTCTCCCTTGTAAACAAAGATATTATCATTCTAGTTAACTTGTATAACAACCTAGATGAAAACGATTTTTTGATCTTTGTTAGCAATATGCAGGAGAGACTAAGAAGTCTACAGCAGTGGAAGGACCACACCAGAATGATCCACCTCCTATGGGGAGGTGACTTTAATCTTCACCCATGCCCCATGATAGACTCCCAATGTTGTGGGTTCGTGGACGAACACGAGGCTCCATTAGCCCATTTCGTCCACAATAAATCGGGAAACGCAATGAATAATATACTTTCCGATTTTGATCTAGTAATCGCTAATTCCCCAAATTCGGAGAAAAACCTGTTCTATCCAACCTATGTGGGCAGAGGCCATCAAACGACAGTCGACTATATTCTGCTGTCTCCAGGACTCCTCCCGATGGCCAAAGCCTACCATGTTATGGACAACCTATTAAGCGACCATTCTGCATTAAATATGGAACTTCACATGACCGAATCTAAATCTAAGGTCACTGACATAGCAAACGCTCTCACCCAAGACAGGCTAGAACTAGTAAAACACAATGGTTTTTCTATAAAATAGGAAAAGATTAACCCTAATGAACTAACAAAAAAGTTAGTGGACCAGGCATACCCAAACATAATTAAATGCCTGGATCCCGCGCTATATCATGCAGAGGTACTGAACAATGTTATAGAAATCTTAGAAATAACTAAGGGATTGCTCACGGTGAAAACAACAACCAAACATCCCACTAAGAAAGGATGGTTCAATCATAATTGCACGAGAGCCCTCTCTGATTTAAAATCTGCCCTTCATAACAAACCAAGAGATGCGGGCCTCATTCAACTCTTGAGACGTAAATACATTCAGGAACGTAAGTTAAGAGTCCAACAAATGAAAGAGAAACTCTGGGAAGATCTAAACAAGAGCGCTCTCCTGAAAAATAGTCAGGCCTTTTGGAGAATGGTGAGATCCCCCTATCTTACAGATAACAATTTCCCTAAGATAGAGGTGGCCATAGATGAGGATACCTGGGTAGCCCACTTCGAAAACATCTTCAAAAACCAAGTGCGTGCCGATTGCCCAATGAATACTCATAACAAGGTACAATACCCAATCCCATTGTCCTTTGACATCTCTGAAATATTGGTGGCCTTAGAAAAAAGCAAGACTGGAAAAGCTCCCGGCCCGGATGGCGTCCCAGTAGACCTTTTTAAATTTAACCAAGATCTATGGGCGCCTATTCTCACAAGAGTATGTATAGCCGCAGCCAGCGAGGACGTATTAGATTCCTGGACTAGGTCAATCATGGTCCCCATTTTTAAGAAGGGGGACCGCCAGGACATGAAGTGTTACCGCCCCATCTCACTCCTGGACTCTCTCGGCAAAGTGGTGGGGAGGGTCATCTTGGAGAGACTTCAGCAGTGGGGCGAGGAAAGAGGCATTATCTCGGACCTGCAATTCGGGTTCCGAGAAGGCTTTGGGACGGTAGAGCAGGCACTTAACCTCAGTCTGATAATGGGCAAATACATGCAGGCAAAGAAGAGCAGTGTATACATGGTCTACGTGGACCTGTCTGCCGCGTTCGACTGCGTCTCGCATTCCAAACTCTGGACAGTCCTAAGACAAATGGAAGTGGACCCCTCCCTACTAGATTTTTTTAGAGAGCTGTATTCAGGGGCTTCGGCGAGAGTTCACTTCGGAAGGAACGGCGAGCTGACGGCGTCATTTGGAGTGGAGCGGGGAGTTAGGCAGGGCTGTGTCCTGGCCCCCTGCCTCTTCTCACGCTATACCAATGGTCTGGAGGGGGATATGTTGAGGGGGGCCCAGGACCTCCCAAAAGTAAAACAGCGCCTGATCCCAGCACTGCTCTATGCGGATGACGCCGTCATCCTGGCGCGAACTCCGCGCGAGCTCCAGAACTCACTAAACAGATACACGACTTTTATGAGTAGTCTAGATCTTAAGGTCAACGTAAAAAAAACGTTTGTCATGATCACGGGGGGGGGTGAAGAAAGGCACAAAAAAGATCTACCTTGATAATCAAATACTTGAGACCACCACACAATACCCATACCTCGGTATCATGATAGACGATAGGCTGACATGGAAACCAGCAGTGGAAACGAGATGTCACCTATTTAAGCGATCGATAGCGGCCCTACAGACTTTCTCGCAGAAGCTGGGGAGGAGGGCCCCAGTAGAGCTGCTGAAAATCTATAACGCCAAGTGTCAGGCTATTGCCCTTTACGGAGCAGGGGTGTGGGGTCACACAGATGTTAGAGCCCTACAGAAAATTGAAAATACATTCATAAGATTTCTTCTGGCTACACCAAAAGGCACAACTACTTATGCCTCCCACATGGAACTGGGAATTCCCTACCTTCAGGACCTTCTTAAAATTCAGCCATTGATGTTGTGGAGGCGCATTTGGTCATCTGACACAAACATACTAACACAGACAATAGTGGCCGATACCATGTCACTTGATTACTCCTCCAGACTGAGGTGGCTTCGCTATATCAGAAACTTTCTCACAGATCTCGGACTTGAGAATTACTATCTTCAACCTGAGACGATAGTCGGCCTGACAAAGAAGGGTCTCAAGCAACTAGCCCTACAACATCTGGAAACATTGAGATTGACATCTGATGTCGCAAAACCTTCAGTCATTCACGCGAATATAGGACAGATAACATATGGCATTCAACCGTATTTAACTCTGCAGATAAAAACATACGAGAGGATGCTGTTGACTAGGCTCAGGCTGGACATCTTTTTCAGACTGGTTGTTTTTCCAATGAATAAGGCCTGGGAACCAAGTTTGCCCCCATGTCCCTGTGATGGGAAATCCATACAATCCAACATGCACGTGATTATGTTCTGCAAATTTTACCATCCCCACAGAAAATGTTGGCTTTGTCCTATATTTAGGCGGTGGGGTCTTAGACAGTGCCGACCAGCATTTTATCGACTGCAACTTCTAGAGTCTGAAGAAGTGTGTTACGTAGTTCTAAACTTTTTAAAATGCATTATGAACCACAGAAAAAATGTTTAGTACCGTGTTTATGTAAAAATAACAACCCTGAAAGGCAATACTACTGCAATATGTCCGTTTATATTCATCGCATATTGCTTTTTTATGAAATCTCTTTTTTATAATCTGTATTTTTATCGATTTGTATTTTTGACTGTGTCTTTTATGGTTTTCTCTGTGATAAACCGAATAAAGAGTTGTTATTATTATTATATGTTATCCAAACTGTCAAAACATTTTTTGGACTGCAATCACCTAGAGACAGAATTTCTCTGGACAGTTTTGGAGAAACCGTATATTCCCCAACACGTGGCTGACATCTCTAGGTTTCTCTTCATGAAGGAACAGAGATGGATTTATAAATTGACCACAGATAGCAGTGGGTTAAACGATGAAATTCCGTGGACATTGCTCCACTGAGTTTCAGGACACCACAAATCAGTTATACTGCTCGTGCTGCTACGTCGCCATTGAGTGGCTTAATATGGGTGCAGCAACTTAGTATTCATGACTGCACAATTTGTAATGTCTGTTGATACATTATCTAGTTTACCACTTATCAACACCAACATACCTCTTTGATTAGATAATACATAACATTTTTTAGAGGTAAGAAAGGCCCCATGACATTAGACATGCATTATTGCCTATCTGTCAAAGGAACCATGGTGGGTACCTGTGACAATTCATTCTTTGTTCATTTCCTGTCTAACCACTTACATTATAGTAATCTTTATAATTTTGATAACATTAACATCTCAGGTGGCTATCGCTATTTATCTAGTATAATTATGACTTGTTGTGTAGATAGGAAGGAGTGTTGTTGTAATGTCTGGGACGCATGACCTAATAATAACTAAAGGTGTCTACCTCAAGCATTGATGCCATGTCTTGTGCTGTGTGGCTAAGAAAAATACTCTTAGAAACGCTCTGAGCACTTGACCTTATAACAACTAATAACCAAACTAACCACTCTGTTTTTAATCATTGATCTGTCCTTGCCTGACATATGCGAGCGTAACATACTAGAACTACATTTTTCGACGCTTTGATGCGATTTTGTAGTTCTTTGATCTACCGTCGGCTCACGCGATGTTATCACAAGGAACTACACGTTCTGACGTGATGACGCGTTTTTGTAGTTCTTTGTTTACCCCCGCGCTCGAAAGAGAGATCACCCAGAACGCGGATAGGGACAGAACTGCCCTAACTTTAAAGATGGCACAAGTAAGTAAAACGTGCCTTCTACCCTTTTTATGTGGGGGAGGTGATATTTCAAGATTGCGCGGTCTCTGGGAAACAAACATGACGGAGTGAGCTCCGCCCCCCTACATACTTTCATGAGCACCTAGAACACCGCCCTCGTTGCCTCCCTCAGAGCTCAGATGATAGCGACGGGGCAACGACGGATAGGTGAGCAGAACACCTGTTGAGATTGTGGGTCGAGACAGTAGCCCTGAAAAGGTTGGCACAAGCCCCATTAATCGTCTGGTTGTGCCGTATATAAAAAGATACAAAAAGACTCCTTCACCCTTGTTGGAGTAGTTATACAACTTTTTCATGCTTGTTCAATATTATCTATATAGACCCATGAATAAGTAAAATAGTATAGATTACTTCGTCTTCTGAAGATAGTGATGCAGGGCTGGGTACGGTCCCTCGTCTCCCCTGGGAGGGGTCGGGTCACTCCAGCAGTTTAGAGATCTGGTTTTAGCTCTAACAGGCTCTGAAATCACAAGGGTGTCAGTCAAGGAATTTAGGAGATAGATTAGGCTACATCAGCCTGTGGCTTCTCCTGTTCACCCCCTTTTTTCCTTGCCTTTTTTAGAGCGGGCCTCAGTTTTTCCTGAGCAATGGACCAGGAGAGGTGAGGTTTGCTCCCTGTACTATGCAGGTCAGTACATACATAAAAAAATATAGTTACCTAGGCATGGAACTAATGCCAACCATCAGTCTCTGTTTTGGGACTCACATAATTTTCTTTTATTTAATTTTTGTAATCTTTGCCTTTCTTTTTCTTTGCGAATAGAGACAACTTGTACTGCTTGTTACAGAGGACTCAGAACAACATGTCTGACACAGTTGTATCCTTTGATTGATTTAGTTTATTCATTAACTCATTTTGCAGTAGCAAACGTTAAGGACTGTGGCCCTGAAGAAAGCCGAGGGATTGTTTTCCTGATAGGCTGAAACATGTTGGCCGTACATATGCATTTATATGGTTAGACTGCATCTTTGCACTGTTCTTGGTTTTAGTAAGGGAGCGATCAAGTGATATTAAAATTGTGTATTGATCTTCTATCCTTTTTTAACTCACCGCATTATATATTTTGCACTGCACAGGACTCCATCATGATCTCAGCTCATAAGGTCTTCACTACATCTTGAGATGTGATCCAGACACTCATATGGGATTGATTAGTCTCAATGATCATGGGATGACACCATTCCAATGTGGATGACCAAATGAGAATACATGATCTACATCTGACATTGATGGACATCCATTTCTTCTCTGTATGGGTCTATTCGACATTTGTAGTGAATTCCCTTACACAGGCTATATAGGTTGGTAATTTATTGGTTAGCTACATGGTACATAGCCTCAGCAAAAATCTACTCACTTTGTTAGTAAGGTTTTTCTCAATAATTTAGAGCACACTAGGCTCTGATATAGACCCCCAGTGTATGTTTTTGGTAGTGAAGCCGCCTTTTAATTGCCATAAAACCCTGCCGTTGTTTCTGGACTGCCTGGGTGAACTCAGGGAAAAAGAGCAAGGAAACGTTCTCAAATGGCAGAGGTCCCTAGGATCTTGCCGTCTGTAGGATGGCGTCCCGATCCCGAAAATCAATATTCGTGCGATCATGGGACGAGGGAGCGCCCCAGTCTTCGGGCGTCCGCCAGGAACTCTGTGGGCTCTTTCCACCGTGAAAAAGTTACTAAGGCCCTTGGTTTTCAGGTGATTCAGGATAAGATCCTCCACACAGAGATCCGGGGCCTGTCCCTCTGACCTCTCCGGTATGCCTAGGATGCGGACGTTATTGCGCCTCGCTCGCCCCTCATATTCATCCAGCTTTCGGTCACATTGAGTCCGAGACGCCTTCTGGTCTCCCACCTCCCGCTGAAGTTCCGACACATCGTCTGTGAGGCTCGATGTTTTAATCTCAAGCGTCTTGACCTTCTCCGTGGTTTTGGTTAGGTCCCCTCCGATAAGGCCTACCTCGATAGTCACCGTGTCCAATTTGGAGTCCATCCTACCGAGGGAAGACTGGACCCCGATGATCGCTGCCAACAGAGCCTTCATCGTCGGGTCTTCTCCGGAGGGATCACCCTCCTGGCCCCCCGAATGAGCGCGCTCCTCGTCCACCGGGGAACCCTTACAAAAACTGTATTTTTCGAGTCTATTGGACTGAACCAGTCTGGTAGCCCTCGATGTTTTCGGCGGTGGCTTTTCGGGGTCCCCTCTCGCCGCCATTCTCAACCCCTATCCGGACACCACCTCTGCCGATCGAACAAGGCCGTGCCAATGTGTCGCCAAGTCAATCAAAGCCTGTCGATCGTGGGTTGCTCCGTCCCGGCAGGGGAGCACAGTGTGAGCAAGTCTTAGAGGGGGACCCTTAGGCACCGCAGATGCGACACGACATCCGTGGACCGGGTGTCAGCGAGCACTTCCGGTCCCACTCGCCGTTGTTGTTGAACTCCAAAGCGGGCAGTGCGACACGCGGGTTCCCGGTGTCGTTTCCAGAAGGCTCCAAAATTCCAGATGACGGTATTAGGTCATCGGAGCACCCAAATCATTCAAAATTTCACCTGGTGGTTCAGGTGCCGGTCCCCCACCCGATGGTAGGGATGGGGCTCAGGATAATGTGCCGGATGGCAAGTCAGGATGTGGCGGCCGGTGGAGCCGATGCTCAAGCGACCATCTTGGTCGCTGGCGCGGCTCCTCCTCGATGCAAGTACATTTTAATGTGGTGGATAGGTTAGTCAGGTATTTGGATTTGGAATGATAGCAGAAGGATAGAGGAGGAAAAAGGCTTGTATTTATTTAGTGCTTGTTACTCCTGATGGGGTGTTGACACACGTTATTCAGGAAGACCATAATGAATTATTGTTATTATTATACAGCTTATGTGGCGCCTGGTTACTCCAACGGAGTGTCCCCGCGCTAAACACCAGCTGCGCTAAACACCGGCTGCGCTACAGACCACCGCCCCCCCCTGCAGCCAAGTCCCCTAATAGGACGGCTAACTCAAACCTAATTCCGGAGATCCAAATTCAAACGGAAAAGCCATGTCTTCAGTTTTTTTCGAAATACTGTCTGAAGGACACTTCCTTAGGTCAATAGGGAGGTTATTCCAAGCTTTGGCCGTGAGGAATCCAAAAGAACTCCCACCTGCCCGTACCTTCCGCACCCTAGGCACGGTCTACTTTGCCGTATCCAGGGACCTAAGGCAACGTTCAGGTCTGTAGACGGTAAGAAGAGGGTACAGAAAGCTAGGCCCATGTTTGTAGAAAATCCTATGGGTGAAACACAAAGCCTTAAAAGTAACTCTAGCTTGAATGGGCAGCCAGTGTAATTTCCTCAGAGCCTCTCCAACCAGGGCCCGCCTAGGTATATCTAGTATTAGGCGGGCTGCCGCATTCTGAACCTTCTGCAGGGCGTGCACATTTTTCTGGGTCACCCCCAGGTACAGAATGTTGCAGTAGTCTAAACATGACGTAACAAGAGCCTGTATAATCATCCGTCTAGCCTCTACTGGGAGAAGGTCCAAAATTGTTCGCAACATCCTCAGAGTGCCAAAATAGATGCAAGCCACATGTTCAGAGAATGAAAGGGATTCATTGAACCACACTCCCAGGTTCTTAGCCTTGGCCTTAGGGGTCGGGGTGGGCCCATCTCCTCCGCCACCACAAGTGTGACCAGGGGGAGGGTTGCTTACCCACCACCATCACCTCCGTCTTTCCCGTATTCAGCTGCAAGCTGAAAATTAGTGGTGAATTAATATGGTGAAATATGAAGTAATTTCAGCGGTGGATATTAGTCAGTTATTTGGAATGAGAAGGATAGCGGAGGGATAAAAGGGGAAGAAAGGTTTGCATTCATATAGTACTTGTTACCCCTGATGGGTGTTGAAGCGCTTTTCTGGACAGTAGCACACCACTCCGGAACCTATAAAGGATAAGTGGTGAATTAGTATAGTTGAAAATGGAATTTGAGAAGTGAACATGTCAGTCTGTTAATTTTGATTTAAATGGATAGTGGAGGGATAACAGAGTAAAGATCTTTTTTTTAAGGTCTTCGTAGTAGGAGGAGGCTTTTGGATGGGTAAAAAGGAGTTTTGGAGGGAAATAGTCAGAGGGAAGAATTTAGAAAGGTTTTTTTTAGGGGATCCGTATAGTAAAAGAGGTGTCAGATGATGCAAGGAGAGGAAGAGTAGGAGAGAGTCTAGAAAGGGTTATTTTGGGGATCATAGTAATGGTATGGGGTTTGGGATAAATGAGAGTGGATGTAGAGGATATATTGATAGATGTATAGGATGAGAGATAGGGTAGTGTAATAGAAAGATGTTTGGGATGAGTCAGAAGGTTGGGCTACACGATATATTGAGCAAAGTATAGGTTGAGGAATAGGGTAGTGCATTGAAAATGATAAATTAGAAGAAAGTGATAAATATATAGATCCATATGTACCAGAAGTTTGTGGATGTGGATGGTGTGGGCTGGGTATTGCTAAATGGGTTAATGGGCAGCAATGGAAATATGTCCTCCCTATTGTATGGGGAGCTAATCCATTGGGTCAGTTGAGCAAGATTCAACGAGTCACCAAATTCCATCGTGTCGGTGGCTTCCACACAATCCAAATGAATATTGAAGTCCCCTAATAGTAGGAAATTTGGGTAGTGTAGAGCTCTCTGCACAGTAGCTTCATCTAAAGCCTCCAAGAAGGTGCCAGAGGGATCAGGGGGACGGTATATCAGGACGCCACCCAACGGGCCGCAAAGACGAAACCTGGTGCTGCTCTCATAGCCTAAGAGTAGCATCTTGATTGGGTGGGGAGCCTTATGTCAACCAGAAACTGATGGGACTTAAGGGTCGAGGCGTCTGTCGGTGTCAGAGGCAGTGATAGGTATATTTTTTAAAATGATTATTTTCCCCTAAATTTCCCTTCCTTCCCTCACCACCAGGCCATCGCCCGCCCCCCCACTTTCGTTTTATGGCAGCCGCCCCTGCTCATGCCATTCTTCTCTATCACAAACACAAGTCTGCAAACAATGATGTGCAGCCTTTCAATAAACAATAACCTCAGAAGACAAAGCCAAAAGCTGACTCCTTTTGTGCAGCAAGCAAAAAGAAACCCCGCAAAACTGAGCAGTGCAGTGCACGTCCTCTGAAGACGGGTCTACTGGAAAATGTGCTTTTGTTCCCTTTCAGTTCGTTTTCAGCCTTGCAAGCATATCCATGTACAACAATCACATATCTGGTTCTGGCACTGTTTCTTTTTTTTAGTAAACTGCCCACAATTGAGTGACAGATTGATAGATTTGTTGTTGAAATGCTTCTGTTGCCAACCCTACATTCATGAATTAATTGCTTCGCTTGTACATGTGCCAACGTTACATACAATGCTCAAAGTAAGGAAAGTAAATGCTCGTCAAACTTCACCCTTCGGTTGTCGAGCACTCAAAAGGAAACATATTGTAAATTGGAGGGACCTATCAGCCTGATTCATGTACATGCCGTTTTGCGTGTCCCTAATAGCGAATCATAGCGATTCGCTATTGAGGACACGCAAAACGGCATTCATGTAGGAATTGCTACTTAAATAGCGATTCCTACATGTTCTTTATTTGCGAGTAGCAATTTGCTACTCGCAAATACTCCCCATTCATTCCTATGGGCCAAGAGGCCCATAGGAATGAATGGGGATTTGCGAGTAGCAATTTGCTACTCGCAACTAAGATAGCGATTTTAAGGGTGCCAGGGGTGTCCAAAGGATGCCCTGTAGCACCCCTAAAATGCACTTTTGGACAGGTGTTGCGCACACACATGTCCAAAGGACATGTGTGTGTGCTACATGCAACTTTGAAAAATGCTTTTAAAAGCATTTTTCTGAGTTTTTGCTATTTACCGACAGGTCAGACCTGTCGGTAAATAGCGGCCCCAAAAGTCCAAAATCGCTATTTTGTTTTGTGTCATGAATAGCATTTGAGGAATCTCTATTAGAGATTCCTTAAATGCCATTCCACGCAAATATGCGAATTCTTACATAGCGATTTTTGCATTTGGTATCATGAATACCAAATGCAAAAATCGCACTCGCAAAGGGCCAGATTCTCAGAATCTGGCCCTTTGCGAGTGCAATTTACCTACATGAATCAGGCTGTTACTCCTTTGTGAGTTAATATGAGGACTTGAGCAGCCCACGGGCTGGCAAACAAAACACATAAGCATCCCCTGCAAACGGTGCTGTTTAGAGCATGCACAGCAAACTATGCACCAGAAAGTAGTCTGTACTGTATATTGTTAGAGTTGTGAGCAGGTTAGAGCAAGTACAATCTCCACTTTACATGATGAGTTCCACTGGACCACACATCTTACTACAGGGTGCTGGGAAAAAAACAGTCTGTATCTGGTGGAATTTTCCAGTATTTTTGATACATGCGAATAGTTGCAAGCTCATACCACTACTCTGTGACACTGCGAGGCGGGGTGGGGTAATTTAGATGCACACATTTCACTCCTGCCAGTTGGCAGAGGGTGCACAAGAAACATAAACCTCTATTCCTTTAACCTCAGCACAAACGAAATGGCGCTGCTCAGAATAGTGGGTGATTGTCCTCAGCTGCCCGGAGTTCCTGGGGCAGATACAGCTTTTGCAGCATAGTAGCCATGTTGGTTACCTTCTCCTCTTCTCGGCTAACACCATCCTCAGTCCTTGCCTCCTGATCTTCATCATGATGGAATCTGCACACATTTCAGTGCCAATGCACGTCTGAGAAGAGTGCAGTGCAGCACACTCATCTGTGACCCCCCACTACAAAGCGTCACTGATGACGTGCCAAGTGGGGGGCCTCCAATAAGGATACGAGGGTGTGTGGCCCCATTATGCGCTTTTAGGTTTGAAATGTGCCTATGCTGAGCTCCAGTCTCAAGAACATCCCTTGAAGGCAGTTAAGGTGGCAGCCACCTGTTTCACCATCTTAAAACGGCTGAAAAAAATTATTTGGATGCTTCCGGTTTCCACTCAGAAAACCGCAGTCCAGGCACTTGTGACATCTAGAATGGACTACGGAAACATCCTTTATTTGAGGAACTAAGTATTTATTTGTTTATAAGTTGGTTGGACGCATACTTTGGACCCCGTTAAATATTGTCCACTCCTGGTTCCTATTTTGTACTTTATCAAATAGGGATGTCACATGGAAACTACAGGTGGTGCAAAACTCTGCTGCCAGGCTGCTCTGCCAGCTTTTTTAAAACCTCATCCACTTCCTGTGCCTTGCGCAATCTTCATTGGTTTAAAGTTGAAAACCGTGTGAAGTATAAGGCCATGAGTTAAATGCATAAAATTAAAGCCGGCTCTGCTCCTAAATATTTGCAAACTTTAGTTCACGCTTACCAGCCCCCTCGCCTATTTCGTTCGGCCATGCAGGGAAAATTCTTGGGGCCCATAACTAAACTGAAAAGAATGGGTGGTCGTTCATTTGCCTGCCTTCGTCCATCCATATGGAATTCTCTTCCCACTGCAATTCGTAATGAAACTTCATATATGAATTTTCGTAAACTTTTGAAAACTATGGTTATTTAACCAATAATCTATCTGAACTGCACTTTCCTCGTTCTCTACTTTTTTGTACTTTGTCAGGTTTAGCGCTGGGAAACCCTTGTTGAGTAGCTCTGCGCTGTATAAAATTAATTTAACATAACATAACAATCCAGACTGAGGGGTCACTGTTGCATGGAGGGGTGCTGTGCACCATGCCCTGGTCCCCTGCTTGCAGGTCAGGCCCCAAAGGTCGTGCCTGATAGGAAGCAGCAAGGGGGCTCCCACAGGCAAAGGAGAAGGTAACGTGCCAACATTTGTGATAATACAGATCTGGGGCCTGTGTTTGACCCAAAAATATATGCGAGTCAACCACACCCTTGGGGTTGTCTCCTCTACTACCTGTGGAAGTCAGAGCGTCAGCCTAAAATGATGCAAACGCAAGAACAATTTGAAAGAAGCATTGACAATGGCAATAGGTCAGGCTTAAAAGGAATGTTTTTTAGTGATCTGAAGCATTACAAGTAAATAGCATGAGATTAGGTATGTATTTGTTTAGAAGCATAGCACGTAGAATAATATTAGCGTAGGTTAAAGCATCAGGGGACAAGTCAGACACAGAAATCCATGTAGGCTTATGACTGCCCTCCTCCCACCTGTGTCCAACCACTGAGAAAATAGCTACGAGTACAGCAAAATGTGGGGGGGTTTGGAAAATGGGAATTATTATATTTTAGCAGACTTGGAAAAAGAGAAAACGTGTTTTCCCAAAAAAGTGGTGATTTTTCTTAAATTGCCATCAGCCAAAAGTTTGCTGGATGACCCTCTCTGAGCTTTCAAAAACAGGCAGAGCTGTAAAAACCTTTTCAACAAAGCGTTTGCACTTAAGTGGTGGTCAATAATTTCGATTGTATGGCTTCTACCTAATTCAGTTTGTGGGGGAAAGAGGTGTGAAACTAATGAGTGAACCCTGGCAGCTCTACATTTCTGAAAAGTAGACAAAATTCTGAGTTCATCAACGGCCTGTTTGTTCCTATTGTTGTGGCCTTGTTTAGAGCCATTGTTCCAACTATAGCTGCGATTTTTGGTCGGCGCTTTAGTCTTTTGTTCAACTGTCCAGCCCAGTATTTCATGGAGCCTAGGGAATGAATGCTCGCAGCGGGTTTACCACGGCACACCAAAAGCAAGGCCGTCTGCACAAGTTCATGGCCGGCCGGGGCCAGGGGCCACAAACCCTGCCTCTCAGTGGCCAGCTAGTATGACCTTTACAGCTGCGCAATTAAAGCCATTTAAAAAACCTTTGGAAGAGGCTCAGTGTTTGCAAATTGGGGCCTCGCAAGCATTGTAAATGGAAAATAAGGTACATGAAATCTATACTAAGTAGTATGTCTAATTTCTTCCCAACAACAAGGCCTCATGAACGTGGATTAATTGCAGATCGATGCCAAAACGCAGCTTAGGGCTATTTCTCTTAGTAGAAGATGAGCAACCTGATGTTCTGTTCTTCACAGAAACCTGGCTGAGAGAAGAGTCTATGCCATCCATAGTTCTGGCGCTTCTCCATGGCTACACCATTCAAAGATGTGACCATGAAGACAGTAGGGGAGGGAGGTGGCCATCATTTTTAAAGCAAACATAAAAGGTCAGTTCTCTACCACAAGACTTCTGGGGAGTGAATGCCTAATGTTTTTTTCTGGAACTCTCAGCTGGCTTTACCTTCTCAGGGATTTTAATGCATTGTTCCTCAGGCCCAAGTATGCAATTCACTCCATGAACTAATTGCTGAATTTAGTTTGAAAAAATCGAATTTTACAGTACTAGGTAATCTGAACATCCACTTCAGTAAGTAGAAGTATAAAGTATATAGAACTTCATGCAGGATATGGCAGCAATCCAGATCACTCGAGTAGGCAAACACCCCACCAAGAAACTTGGTCATACATTGGATCCTATTTTTTCCAATATCAAGCAATCATATCATAGATACTAAGACCCCTTATGTGTTGATAAGGTCACTATCTAGCACCCTAAAGCTGAAGCCTCACCTATCGCCGCCCAAGCTACTACAGGCCTACGTGCAGCCATGCACTATGAGGGAAGCTGACGGACATTTCGCTCTCTGCCCCAGCCAGCCGAAGGGGAGGCTACGTCCAGCCCAGCGGCCCTCCCTGGCAGTCGGGACGATACAGAAGTGACGAAGCCTGGCCACAACAGAGAGGTGACTTGAGCTAACAGCTGCACCGCACAGACACGGGCAGCTGCATATAGAATAGAATAGAATAGAAGTGGCATTTATAAAGCGCATGGCTACCCATGGGCATCCCAGCACTGGAAGAATCATATCCATTTGAGATGCTGCGTGGGGGACCTGGCTAGGTCTCCTCAATGGCCAAGGCCATTTTCCTTGCAGCCTTAGCACCATCGGGGTTTCTGCATTCTAATTTGGCACAGGGCAGACCGGACGAGGTCACACTGCCAACTGGAGCACTTGTTCACTGGAATCGAAACATGTCGCATGTCGGGACAACTTCCCAGATTACCCTATTTCTAATAGTAGGAGCGCATGTGCTTTTCCTAGGGCGACATTGTTCTAGCTGGAAGATACCTCTGCCATGAGGGGCCTCAAGGATTTTATATGAACCTAAATACAGCATCTCTGGTTCCATGCTCCAATATGATGAGTATCTGTTTCACACCTGGCAATGATGGGAAAACAAGCATCCCTTTGCAGGAACTGCATAAATATATACAGTGATAATGTTTTCATGATGTGTGCAAACTACAATGATTTACTGTATTGCACTAACTGTTGTGTTTGTGATAATTACCTTATGAAATAGTTATTAATGACCTGTGCAACCCATGTGTTTATACTTCAGTGCACACATGTGATGTAAAGAGCAGTGCCTAGTGGAAAAGGGATCTGTGTGATTGCGGCCTAAATTATTTAATATATAATACAAAGGATATTTTTATATAACCTTTGTGGGGTGCCTAGAGTGCCACTGGTGTGCGTGTGTGTTCACAAAAACTTAACACATTGCCTCTGGAATAAGCCTGAATGCTCTGCCAATCTACCAAAGGGTGAGCATTGATTATCTTGTGTGTGTAACTCCATTATTGTGACTAGAGTGGTGGATTGGACTACGGAACTCCCTTTACTTAGGCAGCACTAAATATGTTATCAACTGACTGCAGATAATACAGAATCCAGCAGCATGCAAGCATTTCCGAATTCCCAAAATACTGCAGCTGCCCCTGCTCTGGCAGCTCTTCACTGGCTGCCAGTACAAAAAAGAACACCATTCAATTCCCACTACCAGGTCCATGGGGCTGTACACTGAAAAGAACCCTTGCCAATTCAACATCTAATCCCTCCCCCCATCATCAAATGAACCCTACTTTCACAGGGTCAAAACTTTCTTCTGGTTCCTAGTATTAAGAAAGTAAGGAAAGGTGGAAGCTTCTTTAGATTTCTAGCTCCTAAGTTCTGGAACAAGCTCCCTTGCCACATTACACAGGTGAAAACAGAAATCTCTTTTAGGAAACTTCTGAAAACCCATCTATTTTAGTGACTCATAGATATCTTTATTCAGAGCGAAGGTCTTTACCAGAGTTGGGAGGCCATTCGCTGTATACATTCTGAAAATACAAATATTGCTCATGTTTTTTTCAAATAAACAGTAACACTAAAAACAATGAAAGTAAGTTGGAAAAATGTGAAATGACTTACAATATTTTCATGAGTAATTGTATGCACTGAAGGCTGAACTCAGTGGCCGCTGTCACAAAGGATGGTTAGGCTGGTGGAGAGAACACTGGAATGGGAATGTGGTGGAGGGGTTGCGCGGGGTGTGTGTGTTAGAAATAATACATATTTGTAAAAAACCTTACCATTAGCCGCCAGCCACCTCCAAGGTCAACATGTACCGCTTCTCCTCTTGCTGGTCCCAACAGGTTCTGTTCACTAAGTTGGACACGGAGACGGCTCTCGACTTTTGATATAAAATGATACCATAATGGATCTGAACTTTGTGTCTCAATCAGAACATTGATTTACCACTTTCAATATTACGCAGCGGTTGCTGCAATCTATGCAGGTTTATTGATTCATGAGAGGTGCACTTGTGGGTGTTTGAGCTTGAATAAGCAAGTACTATGTGATAGACAGTTATGCCATGACCATTCTTATCATGGACATTCCTTTTTATTACAGAGCGGGCCCCCTTCCCTGAGTAGTTACTAGGTAGAGGTGAGGGTGATACCCAATCGTTATGGGTAAGTGTATGTACTGTATGCATTATATAGACTACTTTGTAATCAGTTAAGATTAATTTTTATGGAAAAATCGTGAGTGATGGGAAGCACTATTGTAATATATGTATATTGTCTTCACAGGTAACCGGTAAAATCTTCTACTACCACTTAGTTGGACATTACCGGTGGAGTATATGTTACATTTGACATTTATCACCGTATTATATATTTTTTTCTTCACTGTTTTGATACCAGCAGCAGCTGTATATAATTTACGCTTGTTTGGTCCTGAGGAATGCCCGATACTTTTAGATCCTTGTGAGGGCAGAAACATGTCGACCTATTAGATTGTCTAGCATTTGATAAACTTCAGATGTTGACATACTGCTTTTTAAACATGACAAGGGCACTCTAACAATAAAATGAGATTTGAGTCCCCTTAGTCAATTTTGACACACTTTTTCTGTATGATTTAGCGCTGCATTTTTTCTTAGTCTTATGGTAGAAACCCTCTTCACACAGCATGAACATATGCCTATGGGTTCTATGTTAGACTCTACGGAGTCAACAGCCATCCACTAGTCCATCAACCCG
The DNA here is from genome assembly GCF_964261635.1 of Lissotriton helveticus. NCBI lineage: Eukaryota > Metazoa > Chordata > Amphibia > Caudata > Salamandridae > Lissotriton > Lissotriton helveticus. Next base: position 429,077,234 of record NC_136062.1, read on the forward strand.
CGCAGGATATCTCAGTCAATTCCATAGACTGAGTTACCGAGCGAGAGGAGGCCAGACCCAAATGATGAAACCTCACAATTTGTGAATGATGGGTACTGGCAACAGTGTTTCTCCTCTCTATTAGAGGTGGCTGGTACCTTTACCTGTTGACATATCTTCATCTTCTTTTTCCTACTCACGTACCATCTTTCTGCCCAGACCCAAGGTATTTTGTGTTATATGTATATTCTAGAGGGGAAATACACCTTGCAGGTCTTAAAACAATTCCCTGAGACCTCCCATAATGTTTTGTTTTCCGTAATTCAGCGGCCACGGTCGCAGGTCTGTTTGAATATCCTGGCACCTACAGGATTATTGCAGCGTTCTTGTCTTGTAGTTTCGCTTTTGCATTCTGCTTTGTACCTCTCTCGGATCCAAAACCTGTTATAGATTCTACATTTACACATTATCAGTACTGCTCTCCCTATTCCTTTACAATTGCCGATAGACTTGGCTTAGCTTTCGACGAAGCAGTCGCATTAGATATACTAGCTACACCGAGTATTATTGACAGTCTCTCGGGTCTCAGTACGACCAACAATACAGATGATTGGAACAAAGTGTTATTGTTAAAACAATCCCATTCACGTACTCAGGTACACGGGGCTATAATGACCGAGTATTTTAGGGCCAATTGTGCACCCACTGGTCTCATCGTGATGAATGCACCCAGGCTATTCCTGGAAGACAAAATGTTTTTGAAAGATTGGTCCTCAGTTGCATGGCGATGCACTAGGGATTGGCGTATCCTCATAATAACAACTGCCAAAAGGATAGCCGATAACATCTTGATCAAAATTCAAACACTAGAAGCACAAATTAAATCGGTATTGGTCACCACGATTTATAACAAACAAGCGAAAGAATCAGAAAAAACCAACAAAGAGTTTAAGGACAATATCTTGACTAATAAGATCAATAAATTCAAAAAAGATTTGGCCAAATTTACAATGGAGAAAGTATATCCTTATACTAGTGACTCCTATGTCCCTCCTGTCTACAATCAACAGGGCAGAGCACAAGGGTCAAACTATTCTACTTCAGGCAGTGACGACAACTCAACAGATTCTGACTCTTCTATGAACAACCATACAAGAGGTGGTAACCAAAGATTCCGAGGTCCAAGAAGGAGGAGACAGTTCCAGACTCCTCCTCCACCCCAATGGTGGCCACCAGGACCATTTCATTTTGTACAACCTCCTTTTCCAGGCCCAATGTACCCATACCAACCATTGAACAATTACGTACAACAGCCTTTTTTAGGACAGGGCCCAAGACGATCCAGAGGCAAGAAACGGCCCGCACAGACCACTGTACATTGGAGCCCTCCACCATCATCACGTACCAGGAGCAACAAACAGGATCAAGCGCAATCAGGTCCGAGCAATCCCCGAGTATAGTTGTCAACCTCAGTCATCGGATGTTGACTTCGCTAGAAGAATCAGTCCTAGAGAAAGGACTCGGCTACGTACCTACTTACAAGGGTGATCCCTTTCAGACTCGACAAGAACTGGCCGGCTTTTTTAGAAAGATAAGACTCCGCGCTTTTTTTAATGAGAAAGCAGTCTCAGATGTTGAAAATACACGAGAGATGAACACGGGATTGCGTTCGAAATCCACGTTCATCCCGCCCACTAGTCAGACGCCGCCTGAAGTATTGACATTCGAGCGAGCGGTACTAGAAGATGCAGAGTTGACCTTCCAAACTAACACCAAACAGTTTAATAACCTTACTAAACTAGAACGGCTGGCCCTGTCTACACTGGCTAATGATGATTCCATTACGGTGAAACCCGCCGACAAGGATGGGGCAACTGTAATTATGGATACAGATGCTTACACCACCGAGTGCAGATGCCAACTGGACAACAAGAAATTCTACCGCTGCCTCAAAATGGATCCCACACAAAGACTATCTTTGACAATAAAGAAATTGGTTGAAAAGGCAGTTGAAGAAAGTTGGATTACTCAACAGGAAGCCTCCTTTCTCATCACTTCACATCCCGTGGTTCCTTATTTTCATGTACTGCCAAAGATACATAAAAGCATTCTGCCTCCACCTGGCAGACCTATCATTTCAGGTCTGGGTTCCTTGTTAGAACACCTTTCCACATTTGTGGACTTTTTTCTGAAACCCCTTGTGAAATTGATGCCCACGTATATATAGGACACTAAAGAACTACTACTGGTCTTACAGGATGTGCCATTCGACGAAGACCAAGACTATCTCGTCGCGTTCGACGTCGAGTCACTCTATACATGCATACCCCAAAATGAAACCTTAGCAGTTATTGAGACTCTTTTAAGTGATACTGATCTGGACAATATGACTCCTCTTCACTTCATCATGTCATGTGCAACTTTGGCCATGAAAGAGAATTTTTTCAGCTTTGAGAATAACTTCAAGTGTCCGGGACCTCTATGGGCAGTGTCTTTAGTCCTTCGTTAGCTAATCTTTACGTTCATCATTTCGAGCAAACAGCAGTGCTTTTTGAGACCAATCCATATTTCAGTCACATTGTGACTTGGAAACGATATATAGACGATATCTTCATAGTCTGCAGAGGACCATCTTCGTCTATAGATGAGTTTAATTTGTGGCTGAATCAACGCAATACATTTTTGAAATTCACATGCGAATATTCTAAAAACAGCTTGCCATTTCTGGATGTGAGAATATATCCCCATGAGGGATGTCTCTACACAGAACTCTACAAAAAACCGATGGCAAGAAATTCTTTGCTACATTTCCAAAGCTACCAAATCAAGCGCAAAGAGAAAATTTGCCGTTTGGACAATTTTTGAGAATTCGCCGGGATTGCTCAGATGTTTCAAAATACAAGGAACATGCTAATCTTTTGTCCTCACAACTTCGAGACAGACAATACCCAAAGAGAACAGTGAAAGCATCCATGAAAAGGGACTACAACAATCATAGGGATGCCCTACTAGAACCCAAAGTGATGTCCTCAGGAGATTCTTCCACCCAGAGAATCACATGTGTCAACACCTTCTGTAGCTATTCCAATGCTTTAAAGAAGAGCATTCTAAAAAATTGGAGAGTACTCAAAATCGATGGCAAGGCATTACCTCCACCATTTTTTGCCTTCAAATGCAGTTGTAACATGAGAGATCAGTTGGTGCACACTCGCCCCAGAGACAAGAAATCGAATTTTAATGAGCCAAGTCTATGGGGCCTCCCACCAGTCAAGGGTCATTTCCCTTGCAGAAATTGTTCAGTCTGCCCCTTGACTAGTGATGTGACACAGGTAGATATAGGCACATCTATCCCCTGGGAGCTTACAAAACACACCAATTGCAATTCAGACCGGGTAATGTATTTGAGATAATGTCCATGCCATAAAAGATACGTGGGCATGACCTCACGCAAATTCAAGGTCAGGATTTCAGAGCACAGGAGCACCATTAGGTATAAGAGGAGTGCAACCAAACTCACTAATCATTACATAACTGTTGGACACTCTGACATTGATTTACACTGGGTTATTCTAGAGAAACCACATATCCCTTCCCATGTCACAGATATCCAAAACTTTCTCTTAGTGAGGGAACAGAAATGGGTATATAAATTAAAAAGTGACCTCTTTGGACTCAACGTAGAGATACCATGGCTGACACTTTAAGCTGTTCGAATATCGGTAGAGAGCAGGACTTATAGTATTCCCCATATCCATGTTGACTCTTTGGCTGAGATGCTGTCTAGATTACAACTATATACACCTGTAGTTGTTGTACTCTTTTCATGTATTCAGAGTTACCCCACACGCAAGGAGTTTTGACTCTATTATATAAGTACCCCTTGATTGTGGTCAGTGGTGTTGTCTGACTATTTTAGCCCCATAACACTCTGTCTATTAGTGTACAACGAGAGAAAACCAACTTGCAGAGAATTTCATCCAGCTCTCATTATATAGTGCATAAGTTGGCTGATCTATCTGTTTTCCAACTCCGCTTGACTCCAACCGTGGAATAGATCCACGTTACAATGGACGTAATGTTTTACGAATAAAGTTTTTTTCTTAGATCTCAATGAAAAAACCAAGATTCACCACACAAGATCTAACATCGCGATGAGCATGTGCCAACCGGTGTACACTACTCACCGCCGCCATGCGCAGTAACATTACATAAGATTTTTGAACAGGCACCAGAGTAGATAGCCTCGGGTCCTGAGATGTCTGCCTGCATTTGTGGATAAATGAATATACTATGGCCGCCGTCGGTACCTCCGGTCACTACTCAACGACCGTTTCGGGGTACCGACCCTCACATTATTTGTGACAATTGTCCACACATCATCATTGCGGGCGTAAATACTTAAATATTTGGTTGCCACACTAACGGACCTGTTTTCAGATATTTTTCACTTTGACCGATAACTTTCTTTTTCCATAAATTATCATGTTCCAGAAGGTAAGGGGCGCTTGCTACGCGGGCCCGTTTATAGCCTCTGTTACCGAGGTTCTGTTCACTAAGTTGGACACGGAGACGGCTCTCGACTTTTGATATAAAATGATACCATAATGGATCTGAATTTTGTGTCTCAATCAGAACATTGATTTACCACTTTCAATATTACGCAGAGGTTGCTGCAATCTATGCAGGTTTTTTGAATCATGAGAGGTGCACTTGTGGGTGTTTGAGCTTGAATAAGCAAGTACTATGTGATAGACAGTTATGCCATGACCATTCTTATCATAGACATTCCTTTTTATTACAGAGCGGGGCCCCCTTCCCTGAGTAGTTACCAGGTAGGGGTGAGGGTGATACCCAATCGTTATGGGTAAGTTTATGTACTGTATGCATTATATAGACTACTTTGTAATCAGTTAAGATTCATTTCAGCCCTAAATAGGCTATTTTTATGGATAAATCGTAAGTGATGGGAAGCACTATTCTAATATAAGTATATTCTAATATATGTACATGTAACCGGTAAAATCTTCTACTACCACTTAGTTGGACATTACCAGTGGAGTATATGTTACATTTGACATTTATCACCGTATTATATATTTTTTCTTCACTGTTTTGATATCAGCAGCAGCTGTATATAATTTACGCTTGTTTGGTCCTGAGGAATGCCCCGATACTTTTAGATCCTTGTGAGGGCAGAAACATGTCGACCTATTAGATTGTCTAGCATTTGATAAACTTCAGATGTTGACATACTGCTTTTTAAACATGACAAGGGCACTCTAACAATAAAATGAGATTTGAGTCCCCTTAGTCATTTTTAACACACTTTTTCGGTATGATTTAGCGCTGCATTTTTTCTTAGTCTTATGGTAGAAACCCTCTTCCAACAGCATGAACATATGCCTATGGGTTCTATGTTAGACTCTACGGAGTCAACAGCCATCCTCTAGTCCATAAACCCGCACAGGATATCTCAGACAATTCCATAGACTGAGTTGCCGAGCGAGAGGAGGCCAGACCCAAATGATGAAACCTCACAATTTGTGAATGATGGGTACTGGCAACAGTGTTTCTCCTCTCTATTAGAGGTGGCTGGTACCTTTACTTGTTGACATATCTTCATCTTCTTTTTCCTACTCACGTACCATCTTTCTGCCCAGACCCAAGGTGTTTTGTGTTATATGTATATTCCATTATTGCACACAGTTTAGCATAATTGTTCTGAAATTTCCTGCAATTAAGCAAAAGAAAATTATGAGAATTTCACAATACCTACCCATTAGGTGATTCTGAGGACATTTTAAAAAATGTGCTCTCTAAACACAAACTAACATTTTGAATGCAGAAAAGTATATAATAACCGATGTGTAGTTGACATTCTGACACTTCTTCCAATACCAATGGTGTGAGGGGATATATTGCATCGGACACAAAACACAAAAAACGCTGGATCCGCTCGTTCCTCACCGGCCGAACCCAAAGAATCAGACTGCCACCCTTCCTCTCCAAACCCACGGTAATCAACTGCGGAGTACCCGAAGGATCGTCGCTCAGCCCACCATCTACATAGACCCCCCTTGCCGCCATCGTCAAACACCACAAACTCAGCATAGTATCCCACACCGACGCCACCTAGCTCATTCTCTCCCTCACCTAGGACTCTTCCACCAACAGACTCAATTTCTAGGAAAGAATGAAGGACATCACATCATGGATGAGCAACAGCTGCCTACAGCTCAACTCGGAGAAGACAGAGGTCCTCATCCTCCGACACTCCCCCTCTGCGTGGGACAACTCCTGGTGGCTCACCGCCCTTGGCAGCCCTGCGCCGACACGAACCACACCCAAAACCTCATCATCGTACTCAACTCCTCCCTCTCGCCTCCTGCTCCTTCAACACCCTCCTCATCCTCCAAAAGACCTTCAAATGGACCCCCCAAGTCAAAAAGGCCATCACCCATGCACTCATAACCAGCAGACTGGACTACAGAAATGCCCTCAACACGGGGATCAACAAGTCTAAGCTCCGCAAGCTCCAGACCATACGGAATACCGCAGCCAGACATGTCCTCGGCATCCCTCGACACAAACACGTCTCCGAACATCTACGGAACCTCTACTGACTCCCCGTTGAGAAGAGAGCTACTTTCAAGATACTCACCCACGCCTACAAATTCCTCCACAACACCGGGCCCCAATACCTCAACAAGAGAATCTCCTTCCACGTATCCAAGAGAAACTTCTGATCCACTGACCCTGCCCTCTCGGATACCCCACACATCCTCAGAGCCAGAACAGATGGAAGAGCCTTCTTCTACATCACGACCAAGACCTGGATCAGCATTAGACGCGCCACCTCCCTGTACATCTTCGGGAAGACACTCAAGATCTGGCTCTTCGACTGAACGTAGCTGCTTACCCCCCCCTCCCAGCGCCTTGAGACCCTCACGGGTGAGTAGTGCGCTAACAATTTCCCTGAATGATTGATTGATTGATTGAATCATACCATAGAAATATCAATACTTGTCATTGCAAATCTGGGAATGTGGATAGGTGCAGTAATCACAGAAATATCTGTATTCTAGACACTGCAAGGGCTTCAAGGGGTTTTGGCTTATGTGGATCCCACTGATTTTTCTTACCCATATTGTTTTGAAACTATAACACTTATGCCTAGAAATGCTGAAATTCACCTCACTATCCATGGAGCATTCGGGGCTGGGGTCAGGTGGCACAAAACTACACACACGGAAATACGGGGTGGTATAGAAGAGTCCGTCTCTGTAAACATTCTTATGAGGAAGGCCTGCAACTGTGAAAATTATGTTAAAAAACATCTGATTTCTACTCTCTCACCATGGATGATATCTACAAAATGTAGTCCTAGGTCAGCTGGCACACAAGGTTGGTAGAGGTGCTGGCCGGATCAAAAGCCAAATACTGCAGCCAGATTCTCTGGCAAATGAAAGGTGTTTTCAGACAATGTTTTCAGGTTTTCAGGGCTTTCTATGTAAGAAAATGTAATGGGATAAATGTGAGGTAAACCCCCTATTCTGGTCCTCACATTCCTTTTCTCATTTATTTATTTTCGTTCTGAAGGGCTACTCGACCGCCTAAGGTTGGCAGATTGGTGTGGATGCCACAGTTTGACTCCTGATGGGGAACAGAAAGATTCTCTGGGGCCAGTGGAATCGAGGTAGCTAGGTCCTATGACAGGCCTTTTGTTTTTTCCTTGCTGTCTTGTTGGCTTTCTGTCCCCTCTCTGTGGGTCTAGTGAGATCTTTGCCCTCTATGTGCTCACCTCAGGTTTGTTAGAAAGACCACCAGAGTAAAAAGTGGGAAAAGGAATGAGGTGCAGGGCTTGCCCACCCTGGCATTGGATTAATTTCTCACCCCTGGCACCAGACAATATTTCTTCCCCTTTATGGCTGGATTTGGGGGTTCACCTTCAATTTTCCTGTCTCAGGGTTGCAGAAAGTGCCCTAGGCACCTGGTATTGCTGTCCAGGAATAGAATGCTGTGTGACACCGGGGAGCCTTGTCATTGTGTACCAGATATTCTTTCTATCCAGGCAGAATGAGCTCTATCTCCACTTTTGGCACCATATGTGTCAAAACAATGCCCAAAGAAATTAAAATGTTGGCGTACTTGCCATGAGGCATAGTTGCAGTACTTAGGCACATGTACTAGAGAGGGGAAAAAAATACTTTCTTGGGGCTTAGCTAGGAAGGCAGTCAGTTGCCAGAAAGGCCCCCACTGCATACCTTTCCTCTTTTTTGTAAATCCTTATCCTGGTGACTGTTGTGCTTCTGCCTTCTAGTGTGGATTGATTGAGTGAAAAACCACAATCTGCCACCCCCAGTGGTCCACCTCCCAATTGCCAAGACAGTAGAATAATCTTGGTGCTAGGATCGTAGAGTGGCTTGATATCAGGACCAGCAAGCCCCACTATCTAATTCCTTTCTTTTTATTTATTATTTCCCTGGTAGGCTTTCTGCTCTACTATGAGGCAGATTGGGGCTCAGGTTCCCACTGGAGGGTTAAAGGCCCAATTCTAGGACAGGACAGTCAATCATTGATATTTAAAAAATATGTTCCCATTTGTCTGGTGGCCATTCGGCCTCACCTCCATGGGAGGAAAGATTGGGAATAAGCAATTCAGGGAAATATTAACAAGAATTGACGCTAACCAGTGTTTGCGTTACTCAGAGGCATTTTTCTGAACGCTGTTTATCCCTGAAAACTATCGCTCTGTTACCAACATGTTTACAATACATCGCTACATGGCGATAGTATCAGCTAGGCGCAACAAAAACTGTAGCTAAGACTAGTGTCAAGGCGCTAAAAAACTTTGACGTTAGGGAAAGAAAAGCGCTGAAATACCAATTAGCGGCAAAAAAAATCACGTTAGTCAGGTCAATGTCACTTTTCAGCCTCTAGAGGCAGAAAACACCTATAAATACACCTCTAATAGAAAAAATAAAATAAAAACAATGGAATGCTGAATAGAGCAGCCGGGCCAAGTTCAGCTTTGGTCAACAACCCCACCAAACCTCCCAGCAGCCAGGATGACTAGCCAGAGTCCTGGGGAAGAGGAAATGCAGAATTAGGGCTTCATTTATAAAAAGAGGTCCATCTCTGGGGAAAGACAGTTCTGCAGCACTTTGCATATTGCCATACATGCGACATCCATGGCAGCCGATGCCTGGAAGCCTGGCCAGTCTCTGGGGCCCAGAGGCCTTGCTGGGCCTACGTCTGAGACCCGGAGTGGGAGGCGGCAGTGCCGGGCCCAAGCCTGTGAGCTGTGGCAGTAGACATTGAGGCATCAACGATCGCCCTTACCTTGGGGAGAAGTCTGGCAGGTTACATGGAAACACATTGCTGACCTGTGTGAGAAGACCGCCTGGTGCCCCTTATAGCTGTTATCACTAGAGGCGCTCCTGTGCACTCACATAGGGAGGTCTGCATTACATAACACATGCCACCACTACACTGGGGTGCACGGAGGAGACTGTCATCACAGGCTGAGGGATGTGGCGCTGCCAGGACACTGTGGAGAATTATGCCACTGCGCTGCGCCATACTTGTGTGGCGGGAGCACTGCAACTTCATGCCTAAGGTGGCCCTGTTGCATCACCTGCATTGGGAGGTTCCCCATCAGACTTGGTGGAGACTGCTGTAACCAGGCTTGTGAAATTCTGCCTGGCTGAAGCTCTTGATGGCTGAGTCACAGATTCGGAGAGAGCGAGGCTGATTGAGCCACAGTGTCGATGTCCAGGTGAGGAGAAGATGGACGCCAAACAGAGGATGCCTGGGAGTCAAGTTGAGCCCTGGCCTAGTGGATGTGAGTGGCGCGCACCATCACCGGAGCAATCCCTACGCTGCGGCTGACAAACATAACTGAGGGCACTGCATAAGACCGGTGGGGGACTCCACTAACTGGCTCTAGTCGCTGATAGCGGCCGTTGGTGTTTGAGGGTACCAGGGGCACAGGGTCGTTTCTGGCTAAGGCCTTTTGTGTGCGTAGCTTGAGGCATCTCGGAAGCAGTAGACTGCGTTATATTCAGGTTGAGGTCTACCTACAGTTCAATAAGCTAGCAAAAAACATTATAGTTCCCCTGCGCCATCTCTTAATTCATTTATCACTTGAAATGACCACCCAGATACTGGCTCAGTTATGTTAGGCATGTTTGTTTAGACAAGAAAATATATATTGGTAAATCATATATAAACCATATCAGGTTGTTCATATCATAAACACAACCGAATATCTTAGGCACTATTTAAAATGTGTCATATGGATAACATTTTAAATATACATTATTGTAGCAGACTTAGTAAAACTAAGGTTGAGAGACAAAATACACTTTTTTACATATATTCATAAAAGGTTCTAAATACAGAATGGATCTGTCCACCTGAGGAAACCAAAATAGTTTGTTTTTTGTAGTCCAATTTTCAAATCAGTCATAAACAGATGTTCCTGTGTGATTTCACTCTGAATCTTTGACGAAAAACTCCTCTCGCAAAATGTACTGACACTTTGCATGACCTTTTGAGTTTTGAACTCTTGGACAGATAATCACTGAATAAAACATTGTTGTATAATATAAAGCAACAGTTTATAAAAAAAACAAGTTAGGGACATATTCTCAAAGACATATCGTCGCGTTAGCAGCACTTTTCAGCCGCTAAAGCGGTAATATTTTTATCGCTGTATTACCAAGCTATCACTAACAGCCGTTAGCGACAGTTCTTAGGTGAAAACGTCTGTTATAAAGATCGCTACTTCTGTTAGAGATATTTATATCCTGGAGAGGCGTTCCCGTGCAAAAACACCCACAAACAACACTACTCCATATTCACATGGGGATCCTTGAACTTCTGTAGACCAAAAAAACAGGCTCTAATTGCAGTTAGAGCCAGTTACTTAAGACCAGAAAATAGCTGGTCTTGAAAATGGGGATAACGCTTGGGGCCACATCACAGCATGTTTTGGTGCTAGACAGCACTGCAAGCAATGTTGCAGCACTGCCCTACGACAAAACTACAGTGTAGGAATGCGCAAAATCAATAAGATAGTGCGCACTCCTGGGCCCCAGTCATGACAAGTGTTGCAGCGCTGCAACAAGACAGTTTCGCAACAATTCTCACTACGCCCTTCTTTGTTACAGCATGGATGCGCTATATTCAATGGACAGCGCTCCATGATAGAAGTATTGACAGATATGTCAGGAATCCTGAGGTATCTGTCTGCGCTAAAGTCACGCATTGCTGCAGTCGTGTCACAACCATGACGCAACTCCAGCAATGCAAGGGGCTAGCCTATCCCTATGGCTCTGCGTCACCCTCACGCCTGCCATCAGGCAGGCGGAAGGTACTGACGCAGTGCCGTTCATCAGGGGTGCTCAAATGTCAGCGCTGTTGTAGACCCATCGGTGGTGGTTGCGCGCTGCGGTGTCATCGTTTGGAAGCATTGGTGGAGTGTCCTTGCGGAGGGAGTGGCCGAGATTCTCTTTCTCTTCGGTAGCCCAGATCCAGCTGCGAGGGAGTGCGATGATGGATGTGTAGTCCGGTGGGCAAGGTGAAGACGTGATGTTACCAATGATGTTCCGACCAGGAGAGTCCGGTGTTGTGGCTGTAGTTGAAGTTCCTGTGTGTGTTGGGGTGAACTATGGTATTTGGGGGGTATTTTGGGATAAAATATGGAATTTGGGGTGTGCATTTAGGGTACAATAATGAAATTGGGGTGTACATGTGGGTCAAATTTGATTTTTGGGTGTGTAACCAGGGTTCACAGTTGGGTTTGGGGAGCAAAGGTTAGTTCTGGGTTGCACTCACTGATGTGGGAATAGTGATATTGATGTCTTCGCTATGCAACACCTACTCTACTGTTGTAATGTGCCTAGTATTAGGAGGCATAGGAATGGAATGCAATGTTATGGCATGCATCGCAACCACGTATGTGCCTTTGGCACACGGGTGGTACGCCCTCTGTGGATGGGTGCACATCGGCCACCATTGAGAAGTGCTGGGGGGGCCCGGACAGCTGTGAAGTGGTAAACGGTGGAAAGAACACTGGATGGGGTGTGGAGGAGAGGATGTGTGTATTGTAAATATATTAATAAGGGAAGTCTTACCACCAAGCCGGGTCCCGTGTCTTCCTTACTACTGCTCTCCTGCATCTGCTTCCAGGAAGAGGAAGTAGGCAGCCAGGCTCCCTCCCTTGAGCAAATCACAACGCTTCGATGCGGCAGTGGGATTGGTATTTGGCAACGGGACATGGCATGCGGCCAGGGGCTGTAGGGGTGGGAGTGTTCTCCATGCAGGCTCTAATGCAGCCTGCATTACGAACAGGGAAGTGCGCATGACTGCTTTTGGCGGTCTGAGTGGGCCGACTAAACAGTCATTGCGCACTTGAATGGGCATGCCAATACGCCCTTGCCTTACCCTGTGCTTAGAGCAGTCCTACCTACCCTCGCACCCGCAAGGGAAACATAACACGGTTACATCAGTTAGTTATCATCATGTGACAATTGTGCCTCCTCTGCACTGCTTGGAAGCAGTGGGGCAACGCTCTCCCATCATAGTGGATGAGCCACCACTGGGGGTGCGTCTTCTACATTTTGCTAGGCCTGGGGGACTCGACACCCAGGAGTCCTGCGCTACGCGTCCCTCCTACTCTTTACCTGGACATTGACCCCGAGCAACGTGTCTCCATGCGACCTGTCAGACTTCACCACCAGGTACGGGAGATCGTTGCGCATCAATGTCTACCACCACAGCTCATCGACTCCACAGCATCTCCGCATCCTACTCCAGGCGCAGGTCCAGCGAGGAATCAACGCCACAGACACAGGTGCAGCAAGGCATCTAGGCTCCAGACGCAGGTCAGGCGAGGCATCCAGGCTCCAGACATAGGTCCATCGAGGCATGCAGGATCCAGACGCAGATCCAGCGAGGCATCAAGGCTCCAGAAACAGGTCCAGTGAGGCATCCTGGCTCCAGACGCAGGCCCAGCGAGGCATCATGGCTCCAGATGCAGATCCAGCGAGGCATCCAGGCTGCAGCAGAAAGTCCAGCGGGGCATCCAGGCTCCAGACGCGGGTCCAGCTAGGCATGCAGGCTCCAGACGCAGGGCCAGCGAGGCATCAAGGCTCCAGAAACAAGTCCATTGATGCATCCATGCTCCAGACGCAGGCCCATCGAGGCATGGCTCCAGCTGCAGGTCCAGCAAGGCATCCAGGCTCCAGAAGCATGTCCAGCGAAGCATCCAGGCTCCAGACGCAGGTCCAGCGGGGCATCCAGGCTCCAGGCGCAGGTCCAGCGTGGCATCAAGGCTCCAGTCACAGGTCCAGCGAGGCATCAAGGCTCCAGGCACAGGTCCAGCGATGCATCAAGGCTCCAGGCACAGGTCTAGGGAGTCATCAAGGCACTCATCCTGGTCATCCTGGCTATTTTTAGAATTTGAGTCACATTGGGCTGACTAACATGAGTTTTTTTGTAGCTAATAGGCCTATCGGTAGTTATCGCCCGCTAACACCGGATTTCCTATCTTCATCGCGCTGTTGGTAGCAGCAGTTTTCACTGCCGCTCCCTGATGCTATTGCCATGTAGCGACCGCTTGTTAATACATAGCTGATATGGCGATAGTTTTCAGGGTTAGGCAGCGATAAAAAATACTGCCGCTATCTGGCGTTTGCGGTAGGTATCGCCGGTCCTTGAGAATCCCCCCCTTAGTGTTTAAAGTATGAGGGACTTGAGCTGTTGCATACCTGGCGCATCTAGGGATTTGCACCAATGTGTCACCCAATAGTCATGTAAATAATGAACGAAAAGGAATGAAAGTGGCCCACTACTCCTGGTATTACACTGTCACCACCCACATGCTCTAGGCAGTCTTTATGCCCAAGGAGGGCAGATTGTGGGAGTTATCCCCCTCCTAGAGGAGTAGAACTTTGAGTAGACCCTAGACAAAATAAATTTGAAAGGCAATTATTGGCCGAATGTATTAAGATTGGGTATTATAGAACGTGGTTGCTGCAGTAGTTGAAGTAGATTGAGACTACTATTTATGTCTCAAGATTTAACAACTGGGACAACTAAGGGAGACAAAGGGGTAAATCCCTGATTACTTTCCACTTATTTTCATTTCACTCATTCTTCCTCATCACGATAATAGACATAAAACAGTGCTTGATTTGAGCTGGTGGTTTCTGGTGCTGGGCGCTACCATTTAATTCTCAACGCCTGCACTTGTGACAGTCTGCCACAAGGTGGTGCTGTCTAGCTAATTTAGAGATGACCTCAACAACAGTTAATATTTAATTCAATATACATTGACATGAGAATTGACTGCCACGCAGTAGCGGTCGGTAGTGGGAGTGCTGCGGGGCGGTGACGTGGGGCAGGGGAGGCTGGGGGGTAGTAAACTACGGAATACGGCCAAATACAGGAAAGTAAACGTATAAATTAATAAAACAAATTTCGTTGCACGCACTGCATCGCCAAATGCAATACAGTGCGCACAACAAAATTAGTTTTATTTATTTATATGTTTACTTACCTGTATTTGACCGTATTCTGTAATTTATTCCCCCCCCACCCTGCCCCTCCCCTGCCCCATGTCACCGCCCGGCAGCACTCCCACCACCAACCGCTGCTGCTACCACCCAAACCATTCGTATAGCTTTGGGGGACCTGGAATAGTTCGAATTGTCACACTTGTAGGAGCATGATGGTTAGTGGATGTGTTGTTACAATCTTTGGCAGTGGCAATGTGTGGTAGAAGCTGAAGTGGCCTACTGGCTAGAGCCCTGGCGCTTATGTTTTTACAAATTAAGCATTGCCTCCAAGGGATATGTGGAAGCACTCATTGTCAGCACTGTGCAGTGAAACCCGAAAGATTACAATAATATCTTCAAAAGTTCTTGTTAGTCTGTATTCTAGGCTCTGGTGCGTCATGCTATAAGAATCTTAGGAGAGCTTATAAACGTATTGCACACATTATTCCTGGTGTCATCACCTTGATTATAGGATTGACAATTAACAGTGGTTAACATCAATATTCTGATCGTTAAAGCAGAGAGCAATAACGTACTACGAACAGCACTATGTATCCACATGTGTGGTACAATTTCGAATAATTGAATGCTATTGAATTGTGCTATGCCCAGTACAGTGATAATTAGCATACTATTGCTTTCCGACTATTTTTTATTGTGTCCAGGGCTGCATACTAGGCTGATATGCAATACATATAACATCAGATATATTGGTTAGGGTTCACTTGTGATTGAATTTCTGTAGATCGGATGTTCATTCCACGGTCGCCTTATGCCGAAGATTGACTGGGAACCGACTCACATGGGTGAGTACATTTCAATTGCTCGTGGGCTATACACACACTACTGCCATCTAATAAACAAGCTCCGCGGGTGCTGCCAGCTCGTGCATCTGTTAATGAGGTGTTGTGTATGCAGCCTTGACATGTGGCATGGGTTCAGTAAGCAAAGCATGCTCAAGGCTTGCAAACAATATAAGATATTTCAATGTGACACTGACAAGCCAAGTAATTGAAGAGCACAATGTGACAACTCCCTGGCATTGAAATGCAATGCTAATATGTGCTCCCCTGCAGAATACAACTATTTCCTAATATTTGGGTTGACACAGTCGCATGGCCTGCAGTTTCTCGAAGACGGCGCGCGGGCGTGAGCTGAGCATGATGGTTTGTCCCGGCCCCGTAGTCCATCTGAAATCCCAGTCCATGGTTGCATTGTCCTTCGCTCCTGGTCACGTCTTTGTCCAGCCACTTGAGACTTCACGTAACCATCCGCGCGCTGCTGCGTGGGAGCCCACTCCGTCATGTCCTGCCATGGGGAGGGGTCAGACTTGACGTTACGCGCGGGGCGGAAGGGGCGACTGCGGAGAAGGGGGCAAGTGGCTACAACTCTGACCCAAGAGATCATTGCAGCGTCCTGATGATTTATTATTGGAGAAAAGTGAAAAATGGCCAGCCCGGGCACTATCCATCACTTTGTTTCATAAATGGTGTAATGGAAACGTCCTCTGCACAATGCACATCCTCTGTACCAGTACACCTTGGAGTGTTTCCTACAATTCCCCTAATTATGCCTATAATTGCACGTCCATTGACATCTCAATTTTTCAGTTGTTCAAAATGAGCCAAACACATTGTTCTACTGTCCTTTGTAGTCGGTGTATTAGTTGAAGACTAAATGTTCTTCAAGAAAAATAATACTGTGTTATGATGTGAGTTGTAAATTATTAAATGGAAAGGAGGCATATAAAAAGCCTGAAGGGTAACATTTATTTTTTCATTATTCTGCTACTAAAGTTCAAAGTCTTTTACTTAAATGTAACATGATTACAAAGGCTCGGGAAAAGAAAGTACTTCATGTCACTTATAAAGTTTCAGAATAACACTGCTCCAAATGGATTTGCTCCGAGTGTTCCACCTACTCATTCTCACAACAGAGTTTGATAGAATAATACTTTGAAGGTATATATGTTATTACTTTGGCAAACTAACCAAAGACTTTTCTGTACGGATCTATGGCGCAAGCTACAGTAAGAAAAAAGAGCACACACATTACACACACTATAAGTAGGGCCGCTGGAATTATGCGATTATGCCAATGCTGCATTTTGTTTTGCATAAATATGGATTTGTCGCATTTGCAACACAATATATCATCTGATGCATAGTCTGCCGATTTCAACAAAAAATGTTGGTAAACTCCCGCTAAAGCGGCGATAATGGACTTGATGATATGCCCCTGTGAATTCCCATAGAAGCCCAGTTTAACACCAGAACCTGAGCTTCTATGGGAATTCACAAGGGCATATTTTCAAGCCCATTATCGCCGCTTTAGCGGCAGTTTCATGCTGCTAAATCTTGATAATCTTGATAATATGCCCTGTTGTTTCTAGCTCAAACGGATCAAAAGTTACTAAAAATACATCGACACAGTAGAAACTCCTTGCTGCTTTTTATATTGCGATATTTCGGTACTAATGAGGTGCAACAAAGCCAGTATTAAGAAGTGTAAAAAATAAATAAAGCATTGGCTATAAGCGGAAAAAAATTTGGTAGTGTTTTTGGCCTCAAAAAACACACATTGCCGTATTAGTCCCTCGCACTGCTGGCAATATTTAGGTATTGCAAAACATGTTCAAACAAAAGACCAGCATTAACTTTGCATCCTGTGCATATTGTTTGTTATTTTTATTTTACTAGAATCATGACAAGGTCATTACTTGGCGCACTCATAGAAAGCATATGTGCGACACAGATGTCTGTCTACCTCCCTCCAGCTCATTATGGCATTTGAATTAAGTTCTGGACTGGTCTTGCATTTGATAACCACATGCATTGTGGCAGTAGGAGTATTACTTTGCCTCTTGTCGAATTAGACTAACTCACTTAAAAACAATGGTTTGTAGATGAATCAATAAATCAACCAGCATTTGTAGAGTGCAGCAGTGTCTTTGGGATGGGGTTCCAGGTCTCCATTGAAAAGCCAGGCCTTGAGGAAATGGCAGTAAGTTAGAAGAAAAAAGCAGGAAAAGGCAAAACAAGGTGGAGAAAAATGAGCACAGAAGGCCAAATGAGGGTAGAAAAATAAACAGAAAAGGCAAAACAGAGAGCAGAAGAAAAAGCAGAAAAAGGCAAAACAGAGGGTGGAAAATTAGCAGAAAAGGAAGAACAGAGCAGAAGAGGGCAAAACAGAGGGAAGAAAAATAAGCAGAAAAGGCAAAACAAAATAGAGGGCAGAAAAACAGACAAAAAAGGCAAAACAGAGAGCAGAACATTTTTCAGAAAAGGCAAACAGAGCATGAGAGTACAAAATAGGGGGCAGAAATATAAGCAGTAAAGGCGAAACGGAGGACAGAACATTTTGCAGAAAATGCAAAACAAAGGGCAGAAAAGTAAGCAGGAAAGGCAAATCAGAGGCCAGAAAAATGAGCGGAAAAAGGTAAAACAGAGGGCAGACAAATGAGCAGAAAAGGGGAAACAGAGCAAGAAACTAGTAGATAAACTGATCCTATGTTGATTTGGCTTGTGTTCCAGATAATCGAAAAAGAACGGGCAATTCGTCACCGTTTGGATTCTAAACGGTGACGAATTGCCCGTTCTTTTTTGAAGACTCACTCGAAGATGCCCAGGTAATACCTATACCTGCTCCAAATCTAAAACGAAGTTGAGGAAATTCAACCAGCACGCCAAACATCTGTACAGATTGACAGAAGTGGCGTCCAAAACTATCGACACCACCGGAGTGCCCGTGGGGGCGCCGGTAGGATACGACCTTTGACCCACCAGACATTGATCCGATTATCTGGAACACAATCCAAATCAACATAGGATCAGTTTATCTACAGTTAGGAAAAACCCACAAAGTTTGGAGGGATCCGGACCTAACCAGCTCCATTGGTGGTTGATCCAGAGACTCAGTGGAATTACGGCCAAGCCCCACCTCCCCCCCTACCCCCACCCTTTGCCCACGTCCTGAAGAAGACCCGCAGCCGAGGAAACAAAATTCCCGAGAGCATCAGGGTCGAAACGTCGACGCCCTTTATTTTAAGTGCCTGTACCCTAATTTGCCCTGATTTCCCCCCCCATTCCTTGCCCTGGAAGGAATTGGACAGGCTTTTTCAACTTGCGGGAGCATTACCGCTTTGTTGTGTTGTTGTAAATATTGTAATTGCATTTTAGGATCATTCTTTCACTCCTTCTTTTCACTTGAGCACCCCCTTTCTCTTTATCTTTGACTATAACTCTTATAGTCCTTGCGCCGTGTACAAATAGAATTGTCACTTGTTTGATTTTGTAAATAAATGCGATTGAATTTTGATAAAATTTGAAATGTGGATATTGTGTTTACCCTGCATCTGTTCTTGAGAGCACATTTGTCTCCCTTTTGTGTACTGTTTCTGCATGTAATACGCAGAGTATAATAACCAGATATTTCTTTCTCCCACATAGATTGATTCTAAATATGCAGATTTAATCGCATTTTCGTCATCTAAAATGGTTTTCTTGATAACATCAATCTAATCAATAGTCTAGGACCATTGTTTTCTATATCATTTATACCCAGGTCCTTTGATTTTGTGGGTGACACCCCATTAATTTAATGGTCTCACACCCGTGTGTGTACAACGTTTACACAGCAGGGGAATTAGCCCAGCGTGCGAGCGTTCCAACGGTCATGACGAGCTCAGCTTGTCATGAGCACACGAGCACCGTGGCTCATGACGAGCTGAGCTCGTCATGAGCGTTCAAGGGGTTAATACATATGAGTCACTAGTAAGGTAGACCCTAAACAGCGCTTAGAGGCCCCGGTGGCTATAACGCGCGATACAAATCAAATAAATAAATAAATAAAATAAATAAATAAACAGTCCATAGGGTGTTTTAAAAAAGTTGAACATGTACTTTTAAGTTTTGCAGATTGTAATAGTGAAAAACTCTTAAATTAGTTTTTCAATACTGCAAGACCTACCTCTCCCATAGGATAGTATCGGGTTACCTCATTACAGTTGTATATGATCAGAGTGAAGGACACGCCAGCTTCACCTGATGCTGCCCTGTGTTCTTCTTTTCTCCAGTAGAAGATGCCTCTCAACCCCTGACATGGGTTTAAGACGTGAACCAACGGCTCAGTTACTGCTTACATACAGTAGGGGCTACTGGTTATAAGGTATGGTTGGGAACAATTGCACCAAACTCACCATAAATGCTGCACTTCTCCCCTGAGATCCACTAGCAGGAATGGAAGGACTTTTTTCCTGCTCAATGGAACGCGAATGCAACCAATTCTGGAGCTCCTCTCATAATCAGGAGAACAGCTCCAGGATTGGTGGAAACAGGCTAACCCAGCACTCATTTTGAGGCTGGGGACCTGTGCTAGCAATCTCCCAGCTGTTTCAAAGCCCAGGGATTGCAGGGTCTACAGTACGCATGTCGGGCTGGCCCTAGACAGCAAGCCGGCCAACACAATGTGTGCACTGAAAGGGGCAGCAGTAATCCTATAACTGCAGGATTCAGTCCCTCCCCTTGCCTCACGCTCGCACTGTACACATGCCTTTTTATTTCACAGCAGTTGGGGGGATGTTCCACCGCTCTTGTGAAGGAGCTTCCGCTGCTTACATAATCAGTAATCAGAAAAAAATGGGTTTAGCTCAGGGTAAATATCCTATCAAGACGCAACATATAACATATAATTTGGAACAGATTTTTTAAACTGATAGGACATCATTTAGCATATCTGAAAAAATTGAATCATTTTAACACAATTCTATCTATAGTATCTGCATTAAAAACAAGCCTTGGTAAAACTATTAGTTCTAGCTGGAGGTTTTGGGCTTTTAAAATGTTTGTTAGTAGAATCCTTGAGACAGGTTGTAAAGAATGAGGCAGTCATTTTCACCAGCAGCAGGAGCCTGCCAGCTCCCTTTAATCCTGCACCACAAATACTAAACAGCAGCAGTGGCCTAGTAGCAGCATGAAAAAGAGCCACCAGGTGCCATGAAGGGTGGAAGTGCCCTTACTACAGGAGAAGGCCTAGCTCCATGATTCACACAGAAATTCACAAGAATCTGTTTTTGTTGCTAATCTCACGAGATTTTAGCTATCCTGAGGTCAGAATGTTGGGAAGGTCGTGGTGCAGCTATTTTAAAGTCAGACTTACATTCCTCCTAACAAAACTATCTGAAATGTGGCTACCACGGTGAAAAAACAACAAACAAATCACTGTATGTAAAAAGAATGCCTGTATTCATGATAAGGGTCTGAATATGACAAAACATTAATGAGCATTTACTGGATTCGTTGCATGAAAGAACTGCTTTAATCAGCCAGAGTCCCTAATCTAGCAGGAGTACTCTTGGACCATAAGAGATTTTGTGGCCTGGAGGAATAAACCATCTCTAAGTGCATTTTTCCCACTGCAGACCACCCTTTCAATTGAACCTTACCTCTTTTATAACATAACTGATTACCATTGGTTCCTTTTAATTTGTTTTAGATTAAATGTAATACATTATTATGGAGGTCCTCATTTATATTGAGTTCATTAGGGACTCTGGTGTTGAGTGATAACATAAAATGGGTTTCCTTCTGTCTGAGTAACCTATCACGGTTCCCGCACCATCCGGGGTTAGGGACTGTACCCAAGACAGTGTATTCCAAGTCCTAAAGTTTGTTATTGTGTATGGACCTGAAGTGCCTGGCCACTGGATAATTGCTGTCTGAGTTAACGATGGCCCTTACGTGTTGCAAAATACGTTTATAAACGGGGAGCTTCGTGCTGCCAATATATTCAAGATCGCAAGTACATTTGAGTTTGTAAATAACATATTCTGACCTGCATGTCAGATATTCTTGTATTGCGATCTTTTCCTCACTAAATACTGTTCTGAAGTGGGTACCATTTTTCACAAAAGTGCAAGCACGGCATGACTTACACTTAAAGAAACCTATTTTGGATAACCAAGATTTCTTAAGTGGGACCTCTGGCATTGATCTATCTAGGGTATCCCGCATTGAAGGGGCCCTCCTAAACGTGATTGCTGGTTGACAGGGCATGATGGGACCCAAAATGTTGTCAGTCATAATGATAGGCCATTCGGAGCAAATAATGCATCGAATGGCTCTCTCTTAGGTACAGAAAGTCGTTATAAGGCGAACTGGACACTCCGACTTATGGTCAATTGCTGAATTGACCGTAGGTTCCAGTAATTCATCTCTAGGTCTGCTTTTGGCCTTAA
The DNA here is from genome assembly GCF_964261635.1 of Lissotriton helveticus. Classification (NCBI taxonomy): domain Eukaryota; kingdom Metazoa; phylum Chordata; class Amphibia; order Caudata; family Salamandridae; genus Lissotriton; species Lissotriton helveticus. Next base: position 429,099,011 of record NC_136062.1, read on the forward strand.
GTAGAGCTTGATCTAAGTTCTTCCTTTTATAGCCTCTTTGAACGGCTTCAGCAAGACAGGCATTAGCAGTTATATCACTACTGCATAACCAACGGATACGAATAAATTCTCAGCACAGAATGCTGTTGATAGTGTGAATAGAATGGGCACTTTGGGCATGAAGGATAGAATTGCCCGCTGTTGATTTTCTATACAGCTTCGTTTGTAAAGCACCTGCCTCAATATACAATTGAACATCCCAAAATTCAGCCAAACTGTTACTAATTGAAGCCGTAAATCTTAAATTAAGATCATTAGTGTTGATGTCATTAACAAAAGCCAATGCTTTATCATGCAACCCCCTCCAAACAATGCACACGTCATCAATATAACGCCAATAGTGGACAATGGGCTTCAACTAGTGGCGATGGGCAGCTCCGAGCACGTGCTCCTCCCACCAGCCAACATGCAAGCATAAATAGCTGGGGGAGAAGCACAAACCCATTGCCACCCCGCGGAACTGCTGGAAGATTTCATTTTGAAATTGGAAGAAGTTGGTTTGAAGACAGATCGCAATCATTTCTATTAGCATTCTGTTATGATCTCTCAAAGTGACATCACGGCTATTTAAAAAATATTCAGTAGCCTTAATACCATGCCGATGATTGATGCTGGTATATAGAGATTCTATATCCCTAACAACAAATAAATATTCAGAACACAAGTTTACAGTTTACACTCACAGTAGTGTCCTTCAGATAGGAAGGTAGACTTGTAACATGCGGTTGAAGAAAGAAATCGTCATACTTCGAAAGGTTTTCATTCACGCTTCCTTGTGCTGATATCATTGGACGACCCTGGACTGGGGTAACCAACTTGTGGACCTTTGGTAGGAAATAAAGTATATACATATATGTGCACTGAAAAAAACATAGGTTTCAGGCACGTTATAGTTAGTTGGACATTTCACTCATACAAAACCAGTGAAATTCAACCGTTATGACTCGCACCCCCGCAATGCAGTGCTGATGATGTCACATATTACATCATTCATGACATGGTCAATGACATCACTGGGGACATCACGGATGATATCTCAAATGACATCACTGATGACATCAGCTCAGCTAACTATAATAGCCAAATTTCACTGGTTTTGTATGAGTGATATGTCTAACTAACTATAACGTGCCTGAAACCTATGGTTTTTTCAGTGAATTTCTATGGTTTTTTAAATGCTAATTTCTAACTATAACGCGCCTGAAACCTGTTTTTTTTCAGTGATTTTCAATGGTTTTTTAAATGCTAATTTCTAACTATAACATTTCTCAATCCTTTGTTTTTTTTGTGAATTTCAAAGGTTTGTTAAATGCTAATTTCGAATTAAAATGTTCATTAAACCTATGGTTTTTACAGTATTTTTAAAAAATATATATTTTGTAACTTTAATACCATAAGAATAGTTTTTGTAATTTTTTTGGTTTGTTATGAAAACAATATAATGTCTTTTGTTTTCTTAAATATTAATATATATCATGTACCTATCTCAGTGGATGCGCGGATTCAAACCGCCATATTGGTAAAATCGTGAATGTGTGTTTTAGCCAGCCCACTCTGCTTACGGTTACAGAGAGGGTTATGTTTTATATTCTTACTTTGTTTGCTCATCTCCTAGCTACAAGGTTCTTCTGTTGGAGTCTTGCATGTGGTGTCCAGCAGAGAAGCTTGGCTGTGGAGCTGAGAGGTTGGCCCTGGGGGTCGCTGTGCTTACACTTCAATAAACAACCTTATTTATCTTCAAATGACTCCTGAAATCTTAAAAGGTACTACAACGCTACATGTCCCAGGTCTTCCCCGTAGTGATCTGCTGATCACAGGTCTAGCTGTCAGCAAGCCACAGCCACTCTCTCAGGGCTGGTTTGCACCCACACCACACCCAGCCTACACAGGCGTTATAGGACATGTATCCCGGCGACTAAAAAAGGGCTGGGCGCACGAGCTCGATGCCATTTTCACTCACTATCCGGGTGTGTTTGAGTGGTTATTGTTTATTCATGAGGGCCTAGGGACCTACCACATCACATTCCCCACTGCCAGAGCTGATATGATGGTGTCTGCACCACGATATACAATCATAAAGGGCCCATGACTTGAGGTGCATAGAGTTAGTGGCAGCTGAGGCACTTTGGCTGACACAGGCCTTACGCAATGTGTCGAAGACTTGAGGTGCACAGAGTTGGTGGCAGCCGAAGCACTTGGCCCAACACTGGCCTCCTGCCACGAGGCGATGACTAGAGGTGCACGGACTTGGTGGCAGCTGAGGCATTTTGGCTAACACGGGCCTCCTGCCACGTGGTGATGACTTGAGCTGCACTGAGTTAGTGCTCCCAGAGCTGAGTGGGTGTGCAGCCTGCGATGATGCGTAGGCCTTGTTACACCATCCTGGCAATCTAGACCTGATTTGAATTGTGAGCTCGGCTGGACCACGTGTACACCAAAGGCAGCTGGGTGTACAGACATGACTCCTCGGCGCGGCGCAGCAGGATGCGCGGGGGGCCTGTGCCGTGGAATCCAGTGGCGGCTGAGGAGGTTGCTCCGGCACGTGGTGGGCCCTCTTGGAGACACGCTGGTGGCAGCAGGTGAGCATTGTAGTCTGTGTGCGCAGAGTCAGGCAGTCATCGCTGGGCGGCAGACTGGTCTGGAGACCAGGGCTGGGATGCTTGCGAAAAATTTACGAATCATGCACACTTTCGGAGAAGTTTGCGAGAACATTAGTGTACAAGCTCCGAATGAGAGAGGCTGGAATCTCTTTCCCGGGTCTCGATCTCTAACACCCCTCAAGGAGAGTCAGAACATTAGTGCACAATGTTGGAATGCGTATGGTTTCTGTTGCGGTGATTGTGTGCAATGTCGGCAGGGGGGACAAGTAGTACATATGTGCAGTCAATTGGCCCCAACACGTGCAGGAAGCATGCCATGGTGTGGTTACCTTGCTTGGTATTCAGATGTGGGTGTAGTGAACATACATGTGTATCAAGCAGAAATGAACGGTGATGCTTGCAGGTATGATAAATCCTGCATAATGAGACCGTAACAGAAGTTTGTGTGGTTGTATTGTTCCTTTATGCCCACATGAACTTCTGTTACAGTCATCTTGTGCAGGATTGATCATACCTGTAGGCATGTTGTGTGTCGATTTAGATTCCGTATGAATTTCCCAATTTATGCCCTTATATAGTTACAATTCACATTACCCTTATTTAAGCACAGAAATCCAGCCCTTATTTAGGCATTGCTCATGCTAACCAAATAAAGGCATGGCCACCTACATCTGTTCATCTACGTCACAACGAGTTCTTGGAAAAACCAGACACTTAAGCCTTTAGGACTACCCCTTGCTTGGATATTGATTTCTCCAAGAACTCATTTATTATGCATGAACATCTATTCCTTAGGAGTTCATTCATGACGTTCCTATGCCTGACATTTACATCAAAACTGGCATTCCTAAACACTTTCAAGGTGTAAATATGCCTTCACTTGCCATGGCAAACCACGGTTCGTTCCTTTGTTCGAATGCCTATTTGCACGACGAGGCTCGCCACATAAAGTTTGGAAGGAAGTCCAGTCCCCAACTGACACACTGACCAGACGCGGCAATCCTCCTCGCTGATATTCCAGTTCCAGTGTTTCTGACTCCCCTTGCGGGGTGTTAGAGATCGAGACCCGGGAAAGAGATTCCAGCCTCTCTCATTCTAAGGTATGGAGCAGACTAGAACCTAGAGGGACTCTTGGCAACTATAGTTAAACTAAACTATAGCTAAACTAAACTGTAACTAAACAGCACCTATTTCTTGCCTCATACTGCACTTAGGTTAGGTACACTGGGGTAGGATTATTTTAGAAGCACCAGATGAATATTTTAGCCTGTGTTATTTGTGTATAAATTTTTATGAATATATGTCATAGCTACAGACCATGCTATTGCAGTATTATTTAATCCGACTGCTAACACTGTACGTATTATACTACGCATTCTGTCTTACAATTGTGACAGTTCATATCTCTTGCATGAGAAATAAGACTCTTCAATAAACCCTTTTTATTGAAACGCGCGTCTATCTATTTCTGTGGAACTCTGTAGTAACGAAGCATGCACGACTAATTGAGTGAAACGGTATCTATTGTTTCCACGATTCTTAGATTGTTCCGACTCTAAGGGAAACAAAGGTGTCATGTTTATGCTGTTGTCATAAACTAATCCCTTCTTGTTCATTCGAGAAGTTTCTAGTGACCTCTGAGTTAGCTGGCACACACAAGTAATTAAGAACCATATTTATCAAAGTCCTCACTTGCGATTCTCAAATAGCGATTTTTTGTGTATCGCTATTTGAGAATCGCAAAACGCTATGTATGTAGGATTTGCAATTAATTTTGCGAAACCTACATATTCCTTAATTGCGAATCTCAAATTGCAATTCACAATTAAGGAATACCTCCATATTCATTTCTATGGGCCTAGAGGCCCATAGGTATGAATGGGAAGACATTCTCAATTTGCGATTAGCAATTAGAGAATCGCAAATTGAGAATGCAATTACGAAGGTGCCAGGGTGTCAAAAGGACACCCTGTTGCACCCCTGAAATAAGCATGGGTGCAGATGTGGTGCACATACATGCCGTAAGTGCATTTTTCAAAGAAATCGCAAATTACCACCAACTTGAAGTTGGTGGTAATTTGCGATTCCTTAAGTCCAAATTGCACTTTTTGGAGCTTCTTACATTGCATTTAAGGAATTGCAAAATTTGCGATTCCTTAAATGCAATCGCAAAATCCTAATTTTGCATGCAGATTTTCCTCATACATACCATTTGGCAAAATTGTGATCGTAAATGCTGAAATTTGTAGACCAACCCATGTCATAGTGCTACTGATCATTCAGCTCTGACACCTACGAAGGCCACAACACCCACCGCCACAACCCCAGAACCATCCCCCTGCTACTACAACTGAGGCAGTGCAGAACAGGGCAGTGGACCTGCCGAAAACGGGACTGCCCTGCAGCCACACAATAGCTGAATGTGAAAGTATTTGTGAAGGACGCAAGTCACCCATCAATAATAATGCACACAATGCCAAGTGTAGCGGTGATGTGCTGGACAAACCTCACTATGCAGAGCACAGACCTCTCCAAGTTGACATATACTGCTGGTGCTTGTAGTGTTGTGGACAGTGGAAGCAACCATGTTACCTCCAGCAGGTGGGAAGATCTCGGTCATGTAGCTGTGTCCCCCCCTGTAAGCGGAAGTGGAGTGAGCTGGTCCAACGTACGCTTCTCCAGCGTAGGACTGTGAATAAATAGGCTGGGGCTCTGGGCATGGTTTACTTCTAAAAAGGCCAACGTGTCTGTCAGAGCAGCGGCCCTCACCCTGCCATGAGGCTGCCGCTTTGACTGCCGGCCTCCTCGACACAGGCCCCATGTGAACCCCGCGGCACAGCACCGCAGATTTATGTCTGTACAGACTACTGCCTTCGATGTACACAGCGGACTGCAGGGCTCACAATTTAGATCGAGTCGTGATTGCAGATGACGCAGTCCAGTAGGCAACAGACATTGCTACCAGTGCGGCTGCCCGGACCACGCATAATCGCAGGATGCGCACATGCATGCTAAATGCTTGTGATTCAATATCTGTGCAGCTCAACTCAATGCCAAGTGGCTGTGGGCCCTTGCTGACCGCTGCCTCCGGCCTACACTGTGAACAGCCGGGCTTACAATTCAGATTGAGTAGTGATTGCAGATGACGTAGTCCAGTAACAGACAGTGATGCCAGTACGGCCCACCCGGCCCACGCATCATTGCTGGCGGTGCACACGCTGAGTGCTTCAGGTGCCACTTTCACAAGTCACTGCCACATGGCCATATTAAGGCAGAATTAATTAGGTAAAAGACATTGCTCCCAGTGCGGTAGGCCCGGACCATGCATCATTGCTGGCCTCACACCCGCTGAGTGCTTCAGTTGCCACTAACTCAGTGCACCACAAGTCACCGCCACGTGACCTTATGAGGTAGAATTCATTAGGCAAAAGACATTTCTCCCAGTGCAGCCCTCCCGGACCACGCATCATCGCTGGCTGTGCACACGCTGAGTGCTTCAGGTGCCACTAACTCAGTGCACCACAAGTCACTGCCACGTAGACTTTTTAAGGCAGAATTAATTAGGCAAAAGACATTTCTCCCAGTGCAGCCCACCTGCATCACGCATCATAGCAGGCTGTGCACATGCTGAATTCTTCTGGTGCCACTAACTGTGCAGCTCAACTCAACGCCACATGGCTGTGGGCCCTTGCTGACCACTGCCTCCGGCATGCACTACGCACAGCAGGGTTTACAATTCAGATTGAGTCATGATTGCAGATGACGCCGTCCAGTAGGCAACAGACATTGCTACCAGTGCGGTCCGCCCGGACCACGCATCATCGCTGGCTGTGCACACGCTGAGTGCTTCAGGTACCACTAACTCAGTGCACCACAAGTCACTGCCATGTAACCTTATTAAGGCAGTATTCATTAGGCAAATAACATTGCTCTCATTGCGGCCCGCCTGCACCACGCATCATAGCTGGCTGCACGCACCCTGAATGCTTCTGATGCCACTAACTCAGTGCACCACAAGTCTCCGCCACGTGACCTTATTGAGGCAAAATTCATTAGGCAAAAGAAATCACGCATCATCGCTGGCTGTGCACACGCTGAGTGCTTCAGGTGCCACTAACTCAGTACACCAATAGTCACTGCCACGTAACCTTATTAAGGCAGTATTCTTTAGGCAAATGACATTGCGCCCAGTGCAGCTCGCCTAAACCATGTATCATTGCTGGCTGCGCACATGCTGAGCGCCACTGTTGCCACAAACTCAGTGCACCACAAGTCAACACCACGTGGTTGTGGGCCCTTGCCGACTGCTTCCTCCGGCCTAGACTGCGGTAAGCAGGTCTTACACATATCCAATCCAATCCTGTCCTGCAACGACACACCATCATCGCTGGCTGTGCACATGCTGAGCTCTTCAGGTGCCACTAACTGTACATAACAACTCATGGACCCTTTATAATTCGTGCTGTAGACACCGGGTGCAACAATGTCACCTCAGGCAGCAGGAATATTCTGAAGGGACATTTACAATTTCTTCATATGAACACGCTCATCTTTGGTGCCCCAACCTCAGTACACCACAACTCATGGACCCTTTATGATAGAATCTTTTGTGTATGATTTCAGATCTGCTGCCCCTACCTCAGCACACCACAAGTCATGGACCCTTTACGATAGAATATTTTGTGTGTTATTTCACATCTGGTGCCCCTACCTTAGTGCACCAAAAGTCATGGACCCTTTATGATTGAATCTCTGTGTATGATCCAATAATCACTGTTATAGTTGTTTCCAGCACCAACCATTCCCTGAGTGCTGGCTTACACTCAGCTCACACGAATCCAGCACAGATGTCACTGGACATGTGACCCTGGTAATAAAAAGGGGCCGAGTGCACGTGCCTGTAGCCAGTTCCACTATCTAGCTAACTGTGTCTGTGTGTTCACTATTTATGCATGATGGCCCTGGGCCCTACCACATTGCATTGTGCTGTTCACTGTACACGCTATCATGGTACCTCTGGCAGTGGGGAAGCCCTTGGTTATGTAACCTTGTCTGGGTCATTCTATGAGTACATGTGTAGAGACTGGATGATTAGAGCACTGCAAGGAGAGTGTATGGTGACTTTATAAGCACTTGGGGATTGGCAGAGTGATTAGATAAGTACATATGTTGGCGGAGCCTAATCCCAAGCACAAGCTTGTCTCTAATTTACAGCCTCTCAGTGGCAACCCCAGCCAAGCATCAGGATTACAAACCAAGGGCATCATTTATGAGGCCTTGCGTCAGTTTTGCGCTTCCGATGCGTCACTTTTTGTGACGCATCGGCAGCGTAAAACATGCCTCCTGATACGCACTATTTACAAAGTGTCACTTTGTAAACCCCTGCGCTACATTATACCTGCGTCAGGTATAATGTATGCAGAGGGGGCTTCACAGCAGGCGTAAGACTGACGCAAGCCCTTGTGAAAGGAAGCATTGCTGGAGTTGCGTCACTTTTGTGACACACTCCAGCAATGCGTTACTTTTGCGCCTACAGATATGTCAGAAATACTGACGTATCTGTAACTCCTTGCGACATGATGCGTCATATTATAAATATGACGCATCAATAAAGTCGCAGGGAGAGCGCAGTGAAAAGTGACGCATCGCTGTTTTCACGCAGCGATGCGTCACTTTTCATAAATGAGGCCCCAAGCCTTTCGGGAGAGCCAATGCTACCCAAGGAGTGCGATTAGGCTCCGCGCCGGTTCCTGAGGCACCTGTTTCTTTTGCTATGGGATCCCCACAGCCTATGCTCTTGTACCCTGGGTTCCCGCCCACTAAAATCTGGGCCACTGGCTAGCAGAAATACCACATGGATGCCTGGAAAACCGAGTCCAGGAGCTTGGCATTCTCATTGTGGTATGTTGCATTCTCATTCAGTGGATACCCTCCCAGGTCGTTGATCTCTGGATCAAGGAATTCTGACTGTTGGAACACCGAAGTTCCTTCCACTGGATCCCCTAAAGTGAGCTGCTGGGTCCGTGGAGCACCGGTGATAAAAGGCTCAGAATCCTGTCGGCAAGATATTCCCAGCCCACAGCAGGATCATTGACAAACGGCAGAGAGAATGTACAGAATTCTGTAAGTGTAAGCGGAGAGGGCAGTGCCGGCGTACGCCAATCAGGGGAGCAACTAGAGCCAAATTTTGGGGGAGGCTGATAAAAATTTTGAGGGGGTGGGCTAATTCTTCCAGTTATCGGCAGAGTGGAGATGCATGGGCTCTAAGAAGTGGTGAAAACACAACGATGCCTCACTAACAGGTAAATGGTATTTTAAAGACCTGTGAAGTACTCTTGTGCCGCGCTGAAAGCCGCGCACCCAGCAAGTGCACACTAGGGGGCAGTGCTGAGAGCCCCACACCCATCTCGTTCACACTGCACCATTCACACTAGGGGGCCGTGCTGAGCGCCATGTTAGGATCGTCACTACAAACTTTTCTAAAAAAAAGGTCCAATTCCATTAGTTTATATTCGCCGCGAGGACCCCATCCCCCCGGGACATTCCCAATTTTTGAATGCTTTTATTAATCATTAGTAAGGGGGACCGCGCGGCCACCCTCCCCCTATTTTCAAAGTGGTGGTCGGGGCTTGGGGGGACCAGCAAGGCCCCCCTGCATATTTAATTACATCCCCAGGGGGTGGCAGTCCCCGGGGTGTAGGAAAGCCTTTGAGGCCCCCCACTAATTAGAAAACAAGCCTCAGGGAGGTGGCGGTCCCCAGGGCTGCAGAAGCACTGTGTGCTCTCCTGTAACTAATTTACATAGCCCCGGGGAGGTGGCGGTCCCCGGGGCTGTGCAGGCCCCGCAATATAATTATAGGATTGCCCCCGGAACCTGGCCCACCCGGTGGCTCATTTAAATGAGGTGGGGGAGCCCCTGCTTAATTTATTTATTTATCTATTTTTTTCGTCCGGATTCACGCACCCAGTCCACATATGGACGTTTTTGTTTAGAAAACAAAATAATAATTTGGGCCTGGGGGTCCTCGTGGAACCCCCTGAGCAGGACTAGGGGGTCAGGGTGTTTTTACCCTGCCCCCTTTTCTTCTTTTTTAATCTTTTTACCAAGTCACAAGATGTCTGCCTACACTTCCTGGTTTGGAGTGTTGGCAGCCAATCAGAGTGAAGCTCGTGGTGGGAGGTTACGCGAACCCACCGCTGCCCAAGTTATCAAAACTTTTATTTTTTTTATTTCTCAACAACTACCGACGGCTTTACACCATTTAAAAAATGGTTGCTTTCTGAACTAAGCACTGCCTTTTTGTCAAATTTGGTGTAATTCCGTTCGGCAGTTCGGGCTGTAGCCATGGCTAAAGTTTTCTAAGGGAAATTCATTTTCAGACTTTTATTTTTTGAATTTCTCAACAACTACTGAACGGATTTACACCATTTAAAAAATTGTCACTTTCTGAACCAAGTGCTACCTTTTTGCCAAATTTGATGTAATTACATTCAGCAGTTCGGGCTGTAGCCTCTAATAAAATTTTCTACGGAATTGGCATTGTGACAGGTAGAGGTGGGTGTGTCCAGAAAACCGCTACTTCGAGTTTCTTGTCAAGCAGTCAGACAAAGCAAGTGTTACCCCAGTGGGCGGTGAATGCTTCCTCTCCACTCCACCAGGATCTTGCTTTGGAGAAAAGCGACTGTCCTGGACCCTCACCCAGCCGCCAAAATACCAAATCCAACTTGAAAAAATCACCTAAATATGTGTTTTTTTCCTCGTGTAGTCACAATCCACATGAATGGCAAAATTGTCATTGGGGAAAGCGGCGGTTTGGTGGTTCCCAAGTCCGGTAGGATAACCAAGAAAGCTGCCACTTTAACCGCCAAATGCTTTTGGGGTGGTGCTGTAGTGGGCTGTGGCTGCACACAATTTATAGAACCATGCTCTCTTCACCTGTACTTCAGGAAATTCGCTTTAATGAGAACCAAGGCGTTGGCATGACGCGTTTCGTCGTAATGACTTTCTCTACCAATCAAACAATCAATCATATCATTTGTAAAGCGCACTACTCACCCGTGAGGGTCTCAAGGCGCTGGGGTGGGGTGGGGAATAATGCTACTGCTCGAAAAGCCAGGTTTTGAGGAGGTTTTGAGGAGTTTTCTGAAGGTCAGCAGGTCTTGGATCTCCCGTAGGTGGATGGGGAGGGTGTTCCAGTTCTTGGCGCCGTGGTGGGAGAAAGATCTGCCGCATGATGTTGCTCTTCGTAAGCGGGGGACTGTAGCGAGGACGAGGTCGGCGGAGCGGAGCTGGCGGGTGTGGGTGTATAAGCTAAGTCGTCTGTTGAGGTACGTTGGTCCGGTGTTGTGGAGTGCCTTGTGTGCGTGGGTGAGAAGCTTGAAGGTTATCCTCTTGTTGACCGGGAGCCAGTGCAGGTCTCTCAGGTGGGGTGTGATGTGGCTGCGGCGAGGGATGTCGAGGATCAGGCATGCAGAGCCGTTCTGGATGCGTTGGGGCCGTCTCAGGAGTTTGGCCGAGGCTCCTGCGCAGAGGGCGTTTCCATAGTCCAACCTGCTGCTGACAAGGGCCTGGGTGACTGTTCTTCTCGTTTCAGTGGGGATCCACTTGTAGATCCTACGGAGTATATGGAGGGTGTTGAAGCAGGAGGAGGAGACGGCGTTGACCTGTTTAGTCATGGAGAGGGTGGAGTCGAGGATGACCCCTAGGTTGCGTGCGTGGTCGGTGGGTGTTGGAGCGGTTCCCAGTGCGGTCGGCCACCAGGAGTCGTCCCAGGCCGAAGGGTTGGATCCGAGGATGAGGACCTCTGTCTTATCCGAGTTCAGCTTCAGTCGGCTGTTCCTCATCCATTCAGCAACGGCCTTCATTCCTTCATGAAGGTTGGTTTTGGCGGTGTGGGGGTCCTTGGTGAGGGAGAGTATCAGCTGGGTGTCATCGGCATAGGAGAGGATGTTGAGGTCTTGCCGATGGGCGACGTGGGCGAGCAGTGCCATGTAGATGTTAAGCAAATGCCGCCATGAAAATTAAAGTACCCAGGTGTCCGCATTAAAAACACAGATGCCTTGCTGCGATAGGACGAGGCATCCTGAAGGTAGAGGGTGTGTGTCCAGAAACCCACTACTACAAGTTTCTTATCAAGCAGTATACATATATTCATCATGTTGTCTGCTACAAATTTGATACAGACTGCAGCACGCTTGGGTATACTGCAAAACGTGTTTATTAAAGGCTACAAGTCTGGTAGGTGACGCTTTTCAATAGCCTACGCCTATGTGTGTGTGTGTGTGTGTGTGTGGTGTGTATATATATATACATACATATATATATATATATATATATATATATATATACATAGGTTCTGTCATGCAAAGGTGCCAATGATTCATATCCATAATACATTCAATCGGACGTGCAGATAAAGAACAGTCTCATAGTAAACTCTCCTTGATATTAAAGCCAGTGGTTCTGTGAATAAAATATATAAAGAAAATAGGTGAGGAATCCAATGATGGTAAAATACTATTAACAAAGCACTGATATACAATAAAAAAAGGTGAACATACTAGCAGCAAGCAGATAAAAATGCAGATAAACACACAGTGTAATTGGGAAAAATAGATCAGCATTGTAACAGTAGGTCAGTTAACCTAGATGTGTAGCAAGTCCTTCATCACAATTATGACCCCACTTGGGTTGGACTTTTTGTCTCTGATATGATTGTCAGATAGGCTCACTTGAGCTAAAGCATCTTTTTTAATGTTGTGTAAAATGAAATCATTTCTTTACCGTTCGTAATTGAGCTCCAGCATGCACCAACCGTCGCCTTAGGCGTGAATGCTTTTTGTTGACATTAGCAAGGTTTTGCAAACACTTGCGGCTTTAGCTATTTTGTTTTGCCCACAGGGGCGTGATCATGTCTGTTTCCACATGGGAACAATTTTTGAATGAAATCGTACGTTCAAAAAGCACTCAATACATGAACCTGTATTTACCTGTTTATTTAAAATCATGATCAAATGTACTTACTATTTGTAATTATATTAACGAGAAAGTTTAAAAACAGTCTGTTTTTCTAGCACCATTGACTATGAATTGCTGTTAAGTCTGTCGTTGATTTTCACTAAAGAGGTGTGGCACCTGAAATGTATTTACACTGTTATTTGCAAAACACTCGTTCTCGTGACAAAGGAGTAGGTACTCCGAAATGCGTCGAGTGGCTTGGCCGAAATGAAAATTTTATAAAACACACCTGGACAAGGAGAAGTGGCTGTGGCTTCGTTTTACTCCAAGGACTCGTTCGAGAAACGATTTATCTGGATATCATATTTGGGGCTCGCGACCCCGCCACAGCCCACCGCTGCAAGAGGCTTGGGTTTCTTCGCGAAACTGTATCTGTGGATTTAAGGTAGAGATAACCTTTGCACGCCTTCCAAATACATCAAGAAACGAAACAACGAAGGATTGCTCTGGACACAGAATATCCCCAGAATCACGTGGGTTGAGAAAGTTGTTGACGGAGATCCGAGTTTGGTGAGTAAAATAGCGTTTTCTTTAATTGACATTTTTCTAGACGAAGGCAAGCGGGCGCCTTACGCTTTAATACCTTTTAATACGTAGGCGTTTCCACGAGTGTGTGGCATCGTGCGGAGGTACAAAAACATTTGTTATCAACAATAATGGCCATGACAAGATATGATAAGCGGAACGAGGCAGCAAGCAAAATGTTTGACGGACATGTACAGGGGAATTCAGATTGTTACAGTGAATCAGCATGTCAAACCGAAACTGTAACAAATAAAAAAACATTATGGAGCAAGATATGGAAACTTCTCAAAGTCGAACAAAATAAGTGGTGGGAAGCGACCACCCTACAAAAGTACATTGAAGCAGGTCGTGTACCAAGGGGTTTGAGGATATTCATTGCGCCAACCTTCTTTGAACCTGACCCAAATCTTTTCCAAGAGTGAGCTGAAAATAGTCACGAGTGCTCAACAACAATGCTCAAACTCCTGGTTAAATATGCAAAGAAGGAATGCGACAAGTTGGCAATCGAAATAGAAGAAATAAGAAACAAACTGAAAGCAATCTGCGAAAAAGAAGGATTTGAAAATGACATGCAAAAAATGGAACAAAAACTGGAGAAAATTGAAAAAGAAATACGTGAAAAAAAGCAAAGGAAATATCTTCGTGACCAGACTAATTATGACAAAGGACAAGTGCTAACTTTCGCTAAAAAATACGATCACCTAAGGGTAAACAAAGTGATGACCAGCGCCACAATTAAAAGAATCGCCCAGATACAAGTATTGTCGTGAATGATGAAGATGTAACAACAAGTGAAAATGCAGCAGGAACAAGCACGAACGAACAAAATGGTGATCAAACCTTCGGGGGGCCAACAGACCATATTTTAAAAAAAAATTCACTCCTAGCACAAGGTAGTATGGAAACACAAAACAGGCAGAGTACCGGGGCACAAAGAGGACGTGGAAGAGGAGGCAGAGGAGACGCAAGAAGCAATTCTGCAATAAGAGAAGAGATGACAAGTCCAGTGGGAACAAGAACAAGGGGACAAACCAAACAAAACTCATGAAGGACAAGAATACAGTTGTTAATCTCTCAACACGTGAGCTGTCAGACATGGAAATTGTGGTACTCTCTTTTGGTCTATCCTTTTGCCCGACTGCCAATTTCGATTACACCCAGAGTCGCATAGATTTGTTGAAAATAGGTGTGGGAGCACACTGCTTCAGCTCCCAGCAGAGTCGCCCCTAAGCATCATGGTTGATGCAGTCCGACAAGCGAGTACACTTGCATAGTCTTTAGAGTGTTTCACCAGGTGGGTGCAGAATACTGCTGGCCATCTCTGGACACGTGTTTCTAGATTATTATCTGTCATCAGCAGAGATTAGGCATTATTTGGGGTTGCTGAGCAGGCTGCCGTATCCTTGGAACGTAGTATCTCTCCAGGCGCGCAGGTGCCTCTCCACGAGCTCGTCAGCCCACAGCGGCTCGAGGGAGCCTTTAAGTAGAAAATAGGTGTGGGAGCACACTGCTTCACCTCCCAGCAGAGTCGCCCCTAAGCATCATGGTTGATGCAGTCCGACAAGCGAGTACACTTGCATAGTCTTTAGAGTGTTTCACCAGGTGGGTGCAGATTAGTGCTGGCCATCTCTGGACACGTGTTTCTAGATTATTATCTGTCATCAGCAGAGATTAGGCATTATTTGGGGTTGCTGAGCAGGCTGCCGTATCCTTGGAACGTAGTATCTCTCCAGGCGCGCAGGTGCCTCTCCACGAGCTCGTCAGCCCACAGCGGCTCGAGGGAGCCTTTAAGTAGAAAATAGGTGTGGGAGCACACTTCTTCACCTCCCAGCAGAGTCGCCCCTAAGCATCATGGTTGATGCAGTCCGACAAGCGAGTACACTTGCATAGTCTTTAGAGTGTTTCACCAGGTGGGTGCAGATTAGTGCTGGCCATCTCTGGACACGTGTTTCTAGATTATTATCTGTCATCAGCTGAGATTAGGCATTATTTGGGGTTGCTGAGCAGGCTGCCGTATCCTTGGAACGTAGTATCTCTCCAGGCGCGCAGGTGCCTCTCCACGAGCTCGTCAGCCCACAGCGGCTCGAGGGAGCCTTTAAGTAGAAAATAGGTGTGGGAGCACACTGCTTCACCTCCCAGCAGAGTCGCCCCTAAGCATCATAATAATTCAGAAATACGTGTCCAGAGATGGCCAGCACTAATCTGCACCCACCTGGTGAAACACTCAAGACTTTCCAAGTGTACTCGCTTGTCGATCTGAACTGCATCTACCATGATGCTCAGGGGCGACTCTGCTGGGAGGTGAAGCAGTGTGCTCCCGCACCGACTCTTCGCATAGATTTGTTTCAGTTCACAAGAAAGCATAGACTCAAAAAATGGTTTGCCACCAAGGTCAAAGACCAAAAGTCAAAGACTAATAATGAATTAAGTGAAATACAAATACAAGACATTGACATGTTGCACACATTTCATTATCTTGCTGGCAATCCTTTGTCCAATGAAATTCCCATTTCTGAATTAATTGATGAGAATATAAGACTGGACCTTCATCATAACAGTGGGCTGCGCCCTAAATCAATTTTATTACCCCAAATAGCTAATGAAGCGATTGACGTCTTTGAAAGAGGAGATTAAAAAAAATTGTAAAAAGAAATGCTATGCTAACAACAATTTTTCCCCCAAACAGAATTTAGCACTAAGAAATCTAAAAAGTGATGAAACGATTATCATAAAAAAAATCGGACAAAGGGAGTAATGTATGTCAATGAAGGATTGTAGCAATTGAGGGATGGCAATAATTATGTCAGAAGCACAAGAAAAGATTATGAGGAAGCTAATGCTAAATTCCAAATCAAATTAGGAGAGTGGAAAGACAGGGGGTTATTGGAACAAGAAGAATTTGACTTTTTGAAATGTAAATATCCCAAACTTCCTGCCCTATACCTCCTCCCGAAATTACACAAAAGCATGGAAAACCCGCCAGGAAGACCTATTGTGTCTTCAAGAGGCAGTTATCTTGAAAATACCTCTCGTTTTGTGGACTACTTTCTACAACCATTAATACAAGGTCTTCCTTCATACCTAAAGGATTCTGGTGACTTCCTCAGAAATACCGAGGCCATGACCTGGCACCCAGGTTGCCTTCTCATGTGTCCCGACGTCAACAGCTTGTATACAAGCATTCCACACACAAATGGCAAAGAAGCATGCAGACACTTTTTAGGATCAAGGTCTGTGTCCCTCTTTTATCACACTGAGATGATTCTAGAGATGATCGATACATGTTTGAAACAAAATAATTTTCAGTTTGCTGGTGTGATTTACCGTCCAACACTTGGGATGGCGATCGGCACTTGCTTTGCCCCCAGCTTTGCTGGACTGTATCTAGGCTAGTGGGAGGAGCAAGTGGTCCAAAATCTACATCAATACCAAACACATGTTAAAGCATAGAGTCGTTACATTGACGATATATTTTGTATTTGGGATGGGAGCAAAGAAGAAGCTCTCGATTTTGTGAAAACCTAAAATATCAATGACCTTAGTTTGATATTTACCAGTCATATTGAAAAAAACAAAATAGAATTTCTTGATCTTGAAGTTAGTGGAAGGGACAACAAACTAGTCACCTCACTATAGAGAAAAAAGACAGCTTGGAATAGTTTACTACACACCCACAGCTGCCACCCAGACAGTCTCACGAAAAGCATCCCCTATGGGGAGCTTTTACGAGCTAAACGTAACTGCAGCACTAAAGAAGATTTAAAAAAAGAAAGCGAAATAATGTGTTAAAGATTCAAAAATAGAGGCCATATCAAAAAATGCATCACAGAAGCTCTGTCTAAAGTCATCACACGTGAGAGAAATAATTTGCTGACAGTTAAAATCAATAAAACAAGCGAGTCGGTAAGTAGGACCGTATGTGAAAAAGAATCAGTTAGGTTTATAACCAACTACAACAAACAATCCTGGAATGTCAAAGAGGCACTTAAAAGATTTTGGGGTACACTCAGAACAGATAAAGATATTGCAGGCTGTCTCGAAGAATATCCCCAACTAATATATCGTAAAGCTACATCTCTCAAAGACTCACTCTGTAGAGCAGTCATTGCCCCTGTGAGAAAAACCAATAAGATACAAGGTTTTTTCACATGCACAAAATGTAAAGCCTGCAAACATAGCTTCAATGTTAAAGAAGTTCCCATCTCACCCAACTGCAAGCCATTCAAAATCTTACAACATTACTCATGCCACACTGAATATGTATTATATGCCCAGAGGTGTCCGTGTAATAAGTACTACATCGGGAGTACTATACACAAAGCTAAGAAACGAGTGCTTGAACACCTCAGGGCAATAAAGAATAATGACAAACAGTACCCCATCGCCAGACATTTTGCCATGCATCACAAAAGTGACAACACATTGTTGTCCTTTTGTGTGCTCGTCAATATACCAATAAGAGTCAGAGGAGGTGACAGAGTACAAGAGTTACGCAGGTTGGAATAAAAAATGATAATCAAATACGATACACTCCAACCAGGAGGTCATAATTGTGATGAAGGACTTGCTACACATCTAGGTTAACTGACCTACTGTTACAATGCTGTTCTATTTTTCCCAATTACACTGTGTGCTTATCTGCATTTTTTTCTGCTTGCTGCTAGTATGTTCACCTTTTTTTAATGTATATCAGTGCTTTGTAAATAGAATCATTGGCACCTTTTCATGACTGAACCCACTTGGGTTGGACTTTTCGTCTCTGATATGATTGTCAGATAGGCTCACTTGAGCTAAAGCATCTTTTTGAATGTTGTGTAAAATGAAATCATTTCTTTACTGCTCGTAATTGAGCTCCAGCATGCACCTACTGTCGCCTTAGGCGTGAATGCTTTTTGTTGACATTAGCAAGGTTTTGCAATCATTTGCGGCTTTTCGCTATTTTGTTTTGCCCACAGGGGCGTGATCATGTCTGTTTCCACATGGGAACAATACCGTTTTGAATGAAATCGTACATTCAGAAAGAACTCAATACATGAACCTGTATTTACCTGTTTATTTAAAATCAGGATCAAATGTACTTACTATTTGTAATTATATTAACGAGAAAGTTTCAAAACAGTCTGTTTTTCTAGCTCCAATGACTATGAATTGCCGTTAAGTCTGTCGTTGATTTTCACTGAAGAGGTGCGGCACCTGAAATGTATTTACACTGTTGTTTGCAAAACACTTGTTCTCGATGTTAAAGCAGTAGGTACTCCGAAACGCATGGGCGAAATTAAAATTTAATAAAACCTTTTTGCAGATTAGGCGATCTTCACTCAGGAGTGAAGATCGCCTATTCTGAAATAAAAAGGCTACCTGGAAGAAATTGTGTTTGTGCTTCACTGCCGCTTAAACGAAGGTTTCCTGATTTAATGTTTAAGGTTCGCCACCTTGCACGAACCACTGGCGAAAGAGGCCGGAACATGGCGCTGTTCAGCGGCTGCTGAACGTAAAGAATTTTTGGAATATATATATATATATATATATTACCTACTGGCGGTCGCCAGTAGGTATATATAGTTAGGATTTTTTCTCTATGGGATTTTTGAAAATTCTATGTCTAATAACTTTGGCGTTTGTGGACGGAATTGGCTGAAATTTTCAGGAAAATGGCACATTTTGTTTCTGAGCAGCCCCTGAAAATTCGGGGGGGGGGGGTTCGTCAAGGGGGGCCGAGAAAAAAGGGGGGTCCCAAAACGCGTTTTTCCAATGTTCATTTCCATAGGGCGGTTGACCTCACTTTTAGCCCGAACGGCTGAATGGATTTGCACGAAACTTGGCAAAATTGTAGGGACGGTTAGCCCGATGTGCCTCTGCTAGGTCTCAATATATGTGCTCCAGTGGATTTTGAGAAATTAACGTTCAAAAAAAGATATATATCTGTAACAGCGCACCGGGCAGCGCTCCGCTTCGCGTACTTTTCGCGTTACGGAGCTTTGTGTAGCGAAGCTGATTGGTTCTCCGGCGTCTGTAAACATTCCAAACAGTCCGTAGCGGCCGCCATCTTGTCTCTCGGTAGGATCGAGAGACAAGAGGAGGGCAAAGCGAAGGGGCAAATGACCATAAGGGGGCATAGTAGATCCTCCCTGACCCCCTAGGTTTGATGTGGAGGTTTTAAAAGGGCCCCGCGGGGCTAAAAAATAAAATAAAAATAATAATCGAACGGCTGAATGGATTTGCACGAAACTTGGCAAAATTGTAGGGACTGGTAGCCCGATGTGCCTTTGCTAGGTCTCAATATATGTGCTCCAGTGGATTTTGAGAAATTAACGTTCAAAAAAAGATATATATCTGTAACAGCGCTCCGGGCAGCGCTCCACTTCGCGTACTTTTCGCGTTACGGAGCTTTGTGAAGCGAAGCTGATTGGTTCTCCGGCGTCTGTAAACATTCCAAACAGTCCGTAGCGCCCGCCATCTTGTCTCTCGGTAGGATCGAGAGACAAGAGGAGGCCAAAGCGAAGGGGCAAATGACCATAAGGGGGCATAGTAGATCCTCCCTGACCCCATAGGTTTGATGTGGAGGCTTTAAAAGGGCTCCGCGGGGCAAAAAAAAATCAATTAAAAAAAATCGTTTTTTTGGTGGGGTGCGCCCGGTTAGCGTAACGGGAAGCGGACTGGGGAGCGTACTACAAGGAAAGAAGAATGATTGACTTTTAACTTATTGTATGTTTATAGACATTTTTTTTACTTTTTTTTCTGCTGAGTGACGTCTCGGCCTATCTCCACGGGATCCAGTCCCTACCATCTCGGCGTTTAAGCCCAGGGGGACCCGTAGTGTGGGAGAGATAACGTCTGTTAACGTTCGATTCGAAGGAAATCAGGAAGTGTTGAAAAACATTGTCTGCACCATCTTGCCTTTTTTCAAATGCCACACTTTTGTCGTGCACGGCAGCCATTTTAGATGCCTTGACCAGACCCACTCTCTGCACGCTGTCGATCCGTAGCATGGCTCCCCACCCTCGCAAGCATCTCCCCCAGGCACTGGTCACCCCCGCTCTCTGTCTTATGCATGGGCAATAAACCTCCCCCCCATCTGCGCTGCTCTTCCGTGAGAATCACACTCTGTGCCCGCCCGACACCTCCCTTTCGTCCTATTCACTACCGCACCCTCTGACACTCCTCTTCCTCTGTGTCCGATTGTCCTGGCCGGTCCCAGGCTATCAGCTAGCCCTGCAGATGTAGTTTATGGCCCCAGCTGTAAAGAATCGCCCCTCTTCAAAGGAGTTATAGTAGATCAAGGCCCACACCCGATGAGATCCGTCACACCACACGCGTTCCTACTATCTGAAAACCATCCTGTATTGTGATTGGGGAGGGGACCGAGCCTGAAGCGGAAGATTCCAGGGATGACTCTTTGTACATCAAAGTTTTTACAATTATGTGTCACATTAAAAATATATAGCACTCCAACAAAGTAGTAGGATTATAAAACTTTAATAACTTATAAATATATACAACAAAACAAAAACAGTAAAAACATTAAAACATTTTTAGGGAAAAAGAAGGAACAATGGTCAGTAGCGGTCGGTTGTGCGAATAGGCCCAAGGCAGCACAACGTCCAGATTTCTGGACGGCACCCAGGTGATGTTGCCTGGGTGCCGCACTGATTTGGGTATCCGGCGTGGGGCGTCCCGGGGGGTGGGTCGTCAGTAGCGGTCTGTTGTGCGAATAGTTCCAAGGCAGCAGAACGCGCTGAAATGTGGATGGCACCAAGGTGATGTCCAGTAAGTTGCCGCCCTCCGAATAACGGCGTGGGGCGCCCCGGGGGGGGGGGGGAGGCGGCGTGAACGGGCCTCCCCAGGTGGAGTCTCGTCTGCTGTAGTGGGGCGCCCCTTTACCGTTTCAGTTGCCATTCCGTCCGCTTTTGGTCCACTGTGTCAAAATTCCCCATTCAGCTGAGTTGCGCCCACTGTTGCGGTGCAGCGATAGGCGGCTGTCACAGGACTCTCAAAATGGCGGCAGGCTCTTTCCTTTTTGGGCCTGGTCCACTGAAATGGCCCTGGGACACCTTGGAAATCGGACGCTTGTCTGCTAGGTCTTGGACCCCATTCTCGAAAGCGTCCCCTCAGCCTTGAGGATTCTACAAAAGTCTTGGGGGCCCCTGACTCCTGCAGGCTTCCGGTGGGGAGCGGCTGCCATGATTGCTCGCGGAATGACCACGACGGAGCCACGAGATGGTGGTGCTTTCATGCTGACTCCAGCTTCAGTCTGAAACATCCAGAAACAAGGTGGGGCTTTCATCGTTTGGGAAAAAAAAAGTTTTCATCCAATGAAAAGTGTTATTTTTAGGTCATATGATCAAGCCTTCCATCATTAGGAAACCAAAAGTAAAATGAACCAATGAAAAGTTTTATAAACAAGTCACATGACCTGTTATGCGGCATAGGGTATAAAAAGCGTAGAAAATCCGTTGGCACGTGAGGCGGCGTCAGTAGCGGACCGATGTGTGAATAGGCCGAAGGCAGCACAACGCGCCAAGATCCGGATGGCACCGAGGTGGTGTCCAGCAAGTTGCCGCACTGGTGTGGCCATCCTACAATGCTGAAAGTCGGCGTGGGGCGCCCCGTTGGCCTGTGAGATGTCAGCAGTAGCGGACCGATGTGCGAATGGGGCCAAAGGCAGCGCAACAATATTTTCTGAATAGAAGACACCACAAGGCGCTGAGATGCCAAGATCCGGATGGCACCGAGGTGGTGTCTAGCAAGTTGCCGCACTGGTGTGGCCATCCTACAATGCTGAAAGTCGGCGTGGGGCGCCCCGTTGGCCTGTGAGATGGCGTCAGTAGCGGACCGATGTGCGAATGGGGCCAAAGGCAGCGCAACAATATTTTCTGAATAGAAGACACCACAAGGCGCTGAGATGCCAAGATCCGGATGGCACCGAGGTGGTGTCTAGCAAGTTGCCGCACTGGTGTGGCCATCCTACAATGCTGAAAGTCGGCGTGGGGCGCCCCGTTGGCCTGTGAGGTGGCGTCAGTAGCGGACCGATGTGCGAATAGGGCCAAAGGCAGCGCAACAATATTTTCTGAATAGAAGACACCACAAGGCGCTGAGATTCGGTTGGCACCGAGGTGGTGTCTAGCAAGTTGCCGCACTGGTGTGGCCATCCTACAATCCTGCTCCGAATAACGGCGTGGGGTGCCCGAAGGGGGGGGGGGGAGGCGGCGTGAACGGGCCTTCCCAGGTGGAGGCTCGTCTGCTGTAGTGGGGCGCCCCTTTACCGTTTCAGTTGCCATTCAGCTGAGTTTCGGCCGCTCTTGATGCTACAGCGACAGGCGGCTGCAACAGGACTCTCAAAATGGCGGCCTGTTCTTTGGATTTGGGCCTGGTCCACTAAAATGGCCCTGGGACACCTTAGAACTCGGACGCTCGAATTTTTTTTCCTTTCCTCTACATGCAAAAAAAGGTAAATGCCCGGTACGTTACACGCTTCATCTGCCACGATGTACTCTCCAGAGGAACCGAAAAAAAATATAGTTATGGTAACTATACCATGCATCGTCATATGGAGAGGTGGCACCGATTAATTATAGTGCTGCATAAAAGAGAGATTTGGAGGAGAACCCCCGACCTTCCAGTACATTCATCAAAGAAGTGGCACTGAGGCAAGTATTTAGAAGAACTTTGGAAAGATTAAAATGACATGTTTAGATTGTGGCAAATTAATTTCATGTGGACAGATGAGTGTTACTCTAATAAATACAGCATATGAACATCATCATAGTCGATGGTTGGTAGAGACATTTTGACTATATCCTGGACCTGCCCGTCCTCGTCCAAAATGGCGCCGGAATAAATGGGACTCGTAACTCCTTGTTGTTTACTGGTTGCACAACCTTGATATCACGAGATACGTATGCAGTTTTGAAGCACATGGCGGGCGGGGACGAGAATAGATTGAATATTTCGACATCCCTATTGATATTAAGTTCTGATGTGTTATTGATTACTGTACTATTGAAAGTTCGAATTAACGTCACCCATGGTACTTGCCCGTAAATGTATATCTAGATAATTTTATTGTAACTGGCCCTGTCGTATTTTAATTATAAAATGTACGTCCACCGATTCCGCAACTGTTAGACACCTTAGTTCTTGCAACCTAATGGCCCGCCCGTTACGTTCCTCTACAGTGTAAATGTCTCCTCATCATATACGATTACAGTTTGCTCCGTGGCCGGCCCACGTGGTTATAGGCCCGTATTTGTATACTGACATTTTCACAATAAAGGTTTTTAAAAGAAAACATGATAGTAGTATTTACATTGGTAACGTTTTTAATAATAGTCACTGTTTTAGAATCAGTAAAAGGCAAGTGAAATAAAGCAGTCCAATTACATGAAGGGTAAAAGGTATAATACGCAGGAACGCAGTAAAGATAAATGGTCAAGGGCTGTTGTGTTTTCTACTCCTGCAACATAAAGTGATCGATAAGAATCTCATATTCAGGCGTATCGGCGACTAAGACAGCAGGCCGACCCTCTTTTGCTCAACAGCTCCGTCATGGGACGAAGAAACGCCCTTTTTCTCGAAAAAGGAATATATTTGACTTGCAGTACAGTTGTAAATTTTCCGGGAAAGTACATTAGCCTGGAACATTATAACATATGTTTAAGAAAAAATAATGTTCGAAAGTAATAAAAAGCGTAATTTTTAGGTCATATGACCAAGCCTTTCATCATTAGAATAAGAAAAGTAAAATGAACCAATGAAAAGTTTTATTAACAAGTCACATGACCTGTTATGCTTACGTTACGCGCTGCGCGCCGCGCCCCGGATCACTGCCGGATGCGCTAACGCGGCGCGTCATATGACGCATTACGCGACAACGCAGGTCTATAATATAGTCAAAATGTCTCCACCAACCAGCGGTCGGAACACAACCCCTTTCAGCAGGCTAAATAGTTCTGTTAAATGACAACAGAAGGGACAGGCAACAAGAACCATCAGTCAAAGAGGGGAGGGCAAGTTCTTCTCTACCGGGTCACGTTGGGGCGCTACCGGAACTGATCGAATTGGTAGTCTACAGTGTTTCTGGATGTTTCAGACTGAAGCTGGCGTTAGCATGAGAGCACCACCATTTCGTAGCTCCGTCGTGGCCATTCCACGAGCAATCGTGCTAGCCGCTCCCCACCAGAAGCCTGCGGGAGTCGGGGGCCCCCAAGACTTTTGTAGAATCTTCAAGGCTGAGGGGACGCTTTCGAGAATGGAGCCCAAGCTCTAGCAGACAAGCGTCCGAGTTCCAAGGTGTCGCAGGGCCATTTTAGTGGACCACGCCCAAATCTGAAGAGCCGGCCGCCATTTTGAGAGTCCTGTGGCAGCCGCCTATCGCTGCACCGCAAGAGCGGGAGCAACTCAACTACATGGTGAGCGAGACGCTGTAGTCGAAAGAGCGGGCGGTAAACAGCTGAATAGCGGAAGAGGCACAGTGTAGCAAAAGCGGGCGGAATGGCAACTGAAATGGTAAAGGGGCGCCCCACTACAGCGTGTCTTTAGGTGAAACGGATTGTGGGACAAGGTCAAGAATAGAAGAGTTACCAAAAGGCAAAAAGTTCCGCTTGATCCCGGGAGCCGGCCACCTATGTCGGGGGCGATCTCAGGCCACACCAGGAGAACACGACTTGGGGAGGGGGCCGGAGCCAAGCGCCCCCTCCGAGTCCGCGCCATCACACCGTCCCTCGGGGGCCTCCGTCAAGCGGTTCAGGGTGGCACCGCATCACATTGTTTACAAATGCAGTCACGTCCTCAAACAGCCCCCACTTACTTTCAGAATAGTGAAGCTGAAGCAAGTGCAAATAGGCTTCAGACAGTGTTACAAGCACTCCTCAAAACTTTGAACCATCAGAGTGCATGAGTTTCATGCTCGATCGATTGAGCTAGCCGGATCGGGCAACAAAAAGTATAAAATAGTTATGTAAATAGTTGTTTAATAAAATGTTTTACCCTGTTACTTTGCTGGTGTGTTGTATATATTTGTAATATTTGCATAGAGTTTATCGTTATTTTGGACGGGGTGGGTGGCGGAGCCGAGCTGTCTTGCAGCCATCATGGTGTGGAGTTCAGTTCATCTCACTAGTTTCGTATTTGTCATGAGGGGTTGTTCCTAATGTTTCTATTTTAGCGAGGTCAAAAAGAGATCCCATTAGTGGCCTACTGATTTTGCTTGATTCCTTTTGTTTTTTTACACGATTTTTCGCTATCTGCAAAGACTAAACAGAGTATTGCGACTCTGTGCTTGTTTGTAAATAGAGAATGAACCAAAGAGAACCAATTCTAAAACAGTAAATGCTTGGATAACAATCAATCAAATGGAGAGAGAAGCAGGCACGACGGATTACAACGGGGGCAAAGGCCTGCGTTAACTACCCTTCACTATCTGCAAAGAGAGAGTACTCCTAATAGAAATGAGGGGGGGGGGCAGCATTCAAAGCAGATCAGTGTGCATAAACACGAAAATGTTTTTTCTTACCACGTACTTGACATTGGACAGCTTATGATATTTGCTATTAAAAAACCATTGAAATTCACTGAAAAAACCATAGGTTATAGACCATATATAGTTAGGAATTAGCATTTAAAAAACCTTGAAAATTCACTGAAAAAACCATAGGTTATAGACCATATATGGTTAGGAATTAGCATTTAAAAAACCTTATTTTACTCACACAAAACCATTGAAATTCCATATATAGTTAGTTGCACTAACTATATATCGCGCACCCGCAATCCACTGCTGATGATGTCACATATTACATCATTCATGACATGGTCAGTGACATCACTGATGACATCTCAAATGACATCACTGATGACATCACTGCTGACATCTCATTTGACATCATTCTTGTGCTAATACGATAAACCTCTTCAGACTCTAATATAACCTTAGATACACTCAGTGTATACAGACACTCACACACTGTCACTCATCCATGGAGTTACTCACACACCTAGTCAGTCATGCAAAGAAACAATCTCACCTCCATTTCCTCAACTATACAGTTATACACACCTTACTTATTCAAACATATACCAACACATATTTACTCTCTTATACAATCTCTGATACAAGTTCACAATGATCCATACAGCCACTTACACATTCAGTGGCTCTCATGCACAGTTATTTATATATGCCAACTCTCACATGTACTGTGTTTTACATATGTACTTACTATGACATGTAGCATTGAGATATCCATTCACTCATCAATACACTCATGCACACAGTCAACCGCCCATGTAGCTGTTTCCACATGCACTCTTGAACTCATACACCTAGTGAATCAACTGCTCACACATCTATGCACAGAGTCACACACCTCCCAGCCACCCCCACACAAACTCAATCTCCCATACAAATACTTGGGCAACCAATCAATAACACATATAGCCTCTCGTATAGCTAATGATCAACACATGCAGCAGTTTACATCACAACAGACATACTGATGCACACATTCAGACAGTTTAGTCACTAACCCATGCATTTAGTACGACACATTCATTCACTCACTCATACAGTCAGTCACGCACCTACTATATCATTCATCCAGACACTTATACATCCACTCATTCTTCAGTATATCAAACATATTTAAACTTTACAGAAACACACAGTCACTGGATGATGTAATCAGTGATGTCATCAGTGATGTCATTTGAGATGTCATCAGTGATGTCATCAGTGATGTCACTGACCATGTCATGAATGATGTAATATGTGACATCATCAGCAGGGGATTGCGGGTGCGCGATATATAGTTAGTGCAACTAACTATATATGGAATTTCAATGGTTTTGTGTGAGTAAAATAAGGTTTTTTAAATGCTAATTCCTAACTATATATGGTCTATAACCTATGGTTTTTTCAGTGAATATATATATATATATATATATATATATATATATATATATATATATATAATGCTCCAAGATCCCTCTCTCCCAGCCGGGAAGGAAGGAAAACGGCACTCACGGGAAGGTTTGTTTCGAAGTTCACTTTATTCTCGTTCGCACAGACGCGTTTCGGGAAAACCCCTTTATCAATGTCATTTCATTTGTGCAACACTGTAACATTAATACATTTGAAAGCGACACGTGATTCAGATGGGAGAAAAGGAAATAGGACTATTCGCTATTCCATTATTTTGCGAGCGCCATCTTGCAATGTGCAACTATTTACATATTTAAAATTTTTATAATAAATGTGTAAACAAAAGCAAATTATGACCAAATTGAATCATCATAGCAATATATAGAAAAAATCACATCTAATTTGGTGATAATTCATGGAAGACTCATTATCTGAATAGACAATAAGTTCACATTCTTTGCACATTCGCAAGCGTCTACAGAATCTAGCCGTCGATCGGCATAGGCGGCCCAATAAAGAGCCGCCTGGTATCTCCTTTATGAACACATAATCATGTATATCCCATATGTACAATATTTACAAAATTCATTAGTCAGCAATTAGGGAATGAAAGAAAGTAATATACAAAGTGAAAAAAGAAGAAGAAAAATGATTACTATATTTCATTTACAGATTATTTCCCCAAATGTACAGCAAGTTCTTCGCCGCTATTAAGGCCTGTGGGGATCTTGGTTTGGAGATCGAAAATGAATCTGGATTCTAGGCGTCTTAATTTCATCTTTCTATCCCCGCCTCTCACATGTTCAGGAACATGATCGATTCCAAAATATTGCAGAGCATCCCTGTTGCTATTGTGTTTAATCGCATAATGCCTAGCCACAGGAGATTTCATGTCCATATTAGATATGGCTCGCATATGCTCCAAGATCCTTATTTTGACATTGTTCACCGTGCTTCCGATATATTTAAGATTGCACGGGCAAACCAAACAATAAACAACAAATGCAGTTTGACAGGTGATAAATTTAGTTATCTTTTTACGCTCTTGCATTCCTGGTACCTCATATCCCAGCACCCTTTTGCTATGTATACAGGCTTTACATTTCCCGCATGGGAAGAAGCCTCGCATGTTTTTTAGAGTGTTGTCTTGTTTTCTAGGGATGTCTAAATGACTCTGTAGCAGTAGGTCTTTAATAGATCTGTTTTTCTTGAAAGTGACCAGAGGGCCCTGAGGGATATCAGATCCAATAATTGGATCCGTTTTTAAGATGTGCCAATTTTTCTTGAGGGTGGTTTTCAGAAAACCGGCATCCTCAGAAAAAGATGTAATCAGGCGAAATTTACCTACCCCCTTGGTTCCTGTCTTAGTGGCCTTAGTATCTGCCAGTAATGTGTGGCGTGGGATTTTGGAGACTTTGTTGAGAGTATTTGTTAAGAGTGAGCTCCCATACCCTCTTGATTTGAACCTTTCAATGCACTCATTGGCAGATCTCAAAAAGTCTTCATCTTGAGAGCAGTTGCGCCTAAGACGCAAAAGCTCCCCATAGGGGACACTCCTCTTCAGAGCAGTTGGGTGTCCACTGTCAGCATGCAAGATGCTGTTCCCTACAGTGGGTTTTCTGTACAGAGATGTAATGACATTGTTATCTTTAATCCCCACTTTCAGGTCGAGGTAGCTCACTGCCACTGAGCTCACCTCACCCGAAAAGCGGAGATTCAGGTTATTGTCATTCAAATGCATGATGTAGTCCCTGGCACTGTCTACTGACCCTTCCCAGACAATGAACAGGTCGTCAATATATCTATGCCAGGTGACTATATGATTCGACCATGATTATATATATATATATATATATATATATATATATATATATATATATATATATATATACACACACAAAGATCCTGGTGATAAATCCTTACATTTGGAAAAACCAGAGCCGAGGCCTCAAATAGTGCTCAGTTTGATTTATTGGCACAAAAGGGAAACACCCTACGCGTTTCGAAGTTTCCTCACTTCTTTCTCACGGGCGAGGTTTACTTTGCGACCATTCTTTTTTTTTTTTTTTTAAAGGTACAGACATTTCATGACGTGCACGTGCACGTGCACATGATACATAAACATAAAAAAGTTACAATGTTGCTTTGCCTGTTCGTTGTTAAATTGTCAATAAAGATTGAAAGTATATATCATTTCAAATGTGCAATCTTATTGAAATTGTTTTCGACATGTTGGTAAATCAGTCCATTTAAATTTGTTTTCAAGTTAAAGAGAAATTAAATTAAAAATGCCACTGAATGATTTCCAAAATATTTCTCTGTTATACATATAGGGCCCGTTGTAGGTGGCAAATACCGGTCGGAAACGGCCGAATTCGGCCATTTCCGTCCGGTATTTGGCATCTTGAGATGTAGGGGGCCAGATTTTACAGATTCTGTAAATTTACCGATTCGGTAAATTTACAGAATCTGTAAAATACAGAATCGGTATTTTTACTGATTCGGTACCTTCCATATTTAGGTGGGACTCTTCTGAGTCCCACAGGCCTTTAGGAGTCGGTATTTTACCACCCAATCCAATTGGGTGGTGAAATACCAAATCCAGGTGTGCATGCACATCTGTGCATGCACACCTGTGCCATGTGACACACAGACATGCCCTTAGGGCATGTCTGTGTGCCACATGGCACACATGCCTGTAATTGGGGTGCCAGAGGGTGTCAAAGTGACATCCCCTGCACCCTTGCAAGAATAGGTAATTACCGAATCGGTAAATACCGATTCGGTATTCCACATTGATTCCTATGGGCTTCAAGGCCCATAGGAATCAATGGGGGATACCGATTCGGTATTTACAGAATCGGTAAATACCAAATCTTACAGATTCGGTATTTACCGATTCAGAATTACCTACATTTCCCTCCCTCTAATTTACCACTTCTTAAATACCGAATTGGTATGATTCGGTATTTTAGAAGTGGTAAATTAGATTTACCTACAACGGGCCCTAAATGCCCAAGTGGGCAAAACACCAAATCGAAATATAGTTTTCTCGCAAAAACTGAAACCATCAATTAAGCCCCTGTGGGCATTTTTGTCCAATATGTCGTTTATTATTATTTAAAGTGCTACACCGAGCTACGTATTGCTGCAAATTCCTTATATATTTGCAGACGTGCACAATCATGATCTAGTGCAGTTGAGGTATTTCACCCTCGATACAATGCAAAGTAGCAAAAGAGGTGGAGCTTTGGAGCTAGTATTCAGACAGCTGTAAATGAAAAATATTCTCAATCTTGACTGCAAAATACTGAATTGTTTAAATGCTGATGATGAATTACATACATCCTTATAAACATGTAAATTGAATTTAATTCGTACCATTATTCATAATCAGTCCGTATCTACACTGCCTGACTCTAATGATTTTTTTAAACAGTATATCCCTTCAAATCCCTCTCATCCTTTTTTATCACAATGATTTGTTATTTAGTTGTTTGGTATTTAGGTTGACAAAAACATTTTCAACTTTTACAACATAGATATGCACAAGGTATTTGAAATAAGTTATTCAGAACTGGAATGTGTTTGTTGAATGATTAGCTCACCTTGGCAAGGTTGTGTATCTGTAATCATGATTCTGCTTTACAAAACAATATAGTGAACTATAATATGAGTATTAAGTTACTCCATATAACTGGTTATACTGTAAGAATGCCATAGTGACATTTATCATGATTAATTTTAGAAAGCCTAACCAATTTTGAAATCAAGTGATGTTGATGTGTCCACAAATACTTGTCTTGATTTATGGATTCAAAATTTTGCAAAGACTGAATCACAAATATTAAGTTTAAAAATGAAATGTACATCATCAAATGTGCACAATGAAATGTTTGTATAAGACATGTACATGAGCAATTGATAGTATGTTTTCAATTTCTATAATGACTTGATAGGTATTTAAATGAAGAAAAATGGCACCACATTCGTAATGTCGCCCATAATGCATAATGGCAGTAATGGAAACTTATGCTTAAACAAACGAGATTTGAGCAGTAATTTTGGAATCTGCATCCAATCCTTTGCTATGCGCACATGGCAAGCAGAATGATGTTGGCAGATGTATATAAACATAATAAAAAACACTGAAATTCACCACATATAGTTATGTTAAGTAACTAGAACTCACAACCCACCATGGACAGTGTTGTCATCGATTATGTCATGTATGATAATGCAGTCTTGTTATCAATGATATCCTAGAAATAGTCACCAGTGATGTAATATGTGAGGTAACTAGCAGTACATGGTGAGGGAGTGAGTTACACTGCCGACTACACATATCTATGATGATACTTTGGAATAAATCACATGATTCACCCAAAGTATTACAAATGTTGCATTAACATCATTCATAAAATACAGAATACACAATATTAATCAGCCGTCTTAAGTTTAGAAAAGCGATATACTGTTCAAGTGGGAAGGATACATTCATTCCTCAACCACTTTATTAGAACTAGTTAAGCTGCAGCTAACAACATTACATGGTTATTCTTAAACTGCCAAAAATATTTATAAGACTAAATCCAACTCATACACATGGTTGACCCTGAGTATTGCATATATTCCATGCAAAAAAAGTGTAATCTGTGTAGAAGTAAATGATCTATTGCACACCATTCAACAGCCGTAGATATTTTTCAATCACTGTATAGCCCACATGGTTAACATTAATTCATGTCGATACCAAACCACTATATTGATGCTAAAACTCAGTAACGTTTTCTTGTAAAAATTAATTCAAGTCGATCCCAAACCACTTAATTGATGCTTAAACTCAGTAATGTTTTCTTGTAAAAATTAAGACATAATGGGCATATTCTCAAGGTACTATTGCAGCGTTATTGGCACTTTATTGCAGCCAAAGTTGTGATAAACATATTCACAAGCTGGTGCAACCAGCCCAATCACCAGTTAACCTGCGATATCAGCCACAAAAAACATCACCACAGATGACCCCTGCATCTATCGCTAATGAGATGCAGAGTAGTCGTTCCTGTGCAAAAAGCCCTGACAACACCACTCCGCAACCTTCTCAATGACCAGCCAGATCGGCGATAAGAACCCAAAATAGGCGATAAGACATGTTAGCAGCAGGAAACTAACACCTGCACTCACGTGGTGTAAAGTCGGGCGACAGCCTGCACCAGAAAAGGGATCCCAGCCCAGAGCCAAACCTGAAGGGCAACTGATGCCATGGAGCCAAGGATCATGCAGCTGGGAGCCCCAACAGGGCCACGACACCCACCGCCACTACCCCCAGCACCCTCCTCCCCGGGCACCCACCGTCCCCAGGCATAGACATGCCACATCAACTACACGTAATATGTATCAAATAATCAGCCTGTTGAGCAACACACATTCAACTTCAAATTAACAATCGAAAATGTATTCAAATAAACACGGAACAGAAATGTAGACACATGGCGGCTCTCCCCGGGACAATCTGTAGGTCACAGCCTGCAAGACAAAAATCCAGATAACGTGTTACTTGAGCTCATCAAAGGACAGAGGGAGAGCGAAGGAGAGAGAGATATAGATAAAGAGAGGGAGAGATCGAAAGACAGACAGAAAGGGGGAGAGAGAGAAAGACTGACAGAGCGGGAGAGAGAGTGAGAAATATGGACAGAGAGTGGGAGAGAGAGAGAAAGACGGACAGAGAGGGGGGAGAGAGAAAGATGGACAGAGAGGGGGAGAGAGAGAAAGGGCAGAGAGGGGGTTAATGAAAGAAGGACGGAGAGCGGGAGAGAGAGAGAAAGATGGTCAGAGAGGGAGAAAGAGAGAAGAATCGACAGAGAGGGGGAGAGAGAAAGACCGAGAGGGGGAGAGGGGGAGAGAGACACAGATAACAGAAGAGATGGACAGGGATAGAGAGTGCCGACACTGTGCACCCAGTCCTCACTGCTCACCTGCTGACACCAGTGTGTCTCCAACAACGTGCCGGTATGTAGTGTGGTTCTCCAGGTCCCACATCTGAAACAGATCCCTCATCTCATACAGAGTCCAGATACATGAATGGCAAAGTACATACAATTGCACACAACAGGTGCAAGGTAGCTGCACCCAGCCCTCCCGCCACCCAGCGGTGCATACCCGCCACTGCACACCCAGGCAGCTGCACCCCAGCTCCTCCCGCCACCCAGCGGTGCATGCCCCCCCTGCACACCCAGGCCTCACTGCTCAGCTTCCGCCACCAGTGTGTCACAGTGAGGGCCAACCACATGCCGGTGCAAGACCCAAGCCTAAGGCCGCAAACAGGGCACCCTGCACGTCATGCAGCCCCGCTCTGTGGGCCACCAGGTCTCATATTTGATTCTTGTTCTTGATTTCATCATGGCAGAGGACATACCAGTGCACCCAGCTTCATCTTAGGCTGCACACCCGCTCAGCCCTTGAAGTGCCACTAAATCTGTGATCCTGGAGGGGAAATCACGTGGTGGTAGGCCCGCCCTTCCCGCTTGCTCTGGCCTACACTGCATTCCAGCATGGCATCATCACA
Organism: Lissotriton helveticus; assembly: GCF_964261635.1. Classification (NCBI taxonomy): domain Eukaryota; kingdom Metazoa; phylum Chordata; class Amphibia; order Caudata; family Salamandridae; genus Lissotriton; species Lissotriton helveticus. Next base: position 429,132,676 of record NC_136062.1, read on the forward strand.
GGCTGCACACCCGCTCAGCACTTAAGGTGCCCCTAACTCAGTGCACCGAAAGTCACCGTCCCGTGGTGGTGTGCCTGTGGCGGCTGCAGTGTATCCGGTGCCATCAAGTATGTGCCTCGCAAATCATGGACCTTGTATGATTGGGTATTGTGGTGCGGACACCATCATGTCACCTCCGGTGTCAGAGGAATGTGATGTTGGAGGGCCCTGGGCCCTCATCACTGCACCACACTGATACACCCAGAGAGGTCGGAAATGGCGTCGAGCACTTGCACCCGGCCCTTTTTATTGGGAGGGTAAAATGTCCTGTGACACGTGTGTTGGATGGGTGTGGTGTGGGTGTACACCAGCCATGAGGGAGGGGCTGTGGCATGCTGACAACTAGACCTGTGATCAGCAGATCACTACAGGGTAGACCTGGGACATGTAGCGTTGCCGTCCCCCTCTGTGAGCGTAAGAGGAGTGGGCTGGCATGGCATATGCCAGTCCAGTGTAAGGGTGTGAAAAATGACTTTGGGCATGGTTTCGTACGGGGCTGAACAAGGAAGTAACTAAGTTGTGTGTCCCTGTTGTATCTGCGCCACCCGGACTGTATTCGCCAAAGTGTCACCCTGTGACCCAAGTTCAATGACATGAGCCATATGGACGTAACAAAAATTCACTGAGCCTACATTCATCCATACTTCCACACTTGAAAGACCATAGATGTGACACATTTGTTTGTTAGGAATGTTTAATGCACATTCTGTGGTGTGTCGCTTCTGGAGCAGTACAGGGCCGTGCAAACCCCACGTGAAGATGTTGGCCTGTGGAGGGCCAGCCATAGTCCTTCAGGGAATTACAAGTGCAAAGGAAGAGGAAGAGTTCAGTCCGCAGTCTGATTGCTGTGTCATTGGCGATCAAACAGAATATGGCAGTCCATGTCGAGGTCCAATGTGAGTGTCGCAGAGTGCATCGAGGGACAGTGGAAGGTGATAATGCAGAGGGCAGACCCAAGCAGAAACCGGCTATATGGCGGAGAAGAATGCTACTGTATCCTTCGTACCACGAAGGCAGGTTCATCCACATCTTCGTCCACTGCTGTTGCTTGTATGGGTGGTGGTGTTCTGTCTCCTGCACTGTGTGGCAGTGACACCTCAGGGGCCAGAGGCGGAATGTCTGCCGCACTGTGTGGCACTGACACTAGAGGGAGAGGAGATGTGGATGGAGTGGTAGCAGCAGCATGTATCAGCGCCAGGCCATTGTGGCAGCAATGCCATGAGGATGGTCTTGAGGTCATCTGGAAATCAGCTACCACTCGCTGGTGTGCAGCCGTGGCAGCCGCACTTTCCACTTTCGCCAGCTCCGTGGTCTACATTAACCTCCAAATGTTTCCCAACTCCCATGTGACATTGCTAGAGCCACTCTGACTGTACAGTTGTTCTATTCTCTGATCAAGGGCTCCAGCGATGTCAGCCATGGTTCGTTGGAGTGCATGGAGCAGATTGTGGGTGTCAGTAAGGGACTGTGAGTGGTCCCTGATGAGACTTAGAAACCCACTTATAGCATCTAGTTTGTCTGCCATGCTTTCAAAGCCCACCTGCACCTGTTCAGACAGATTCTCCTGACACCCCAACACATGGCATTGGAAGGCCATGTGTTCTTCGTGGGGGTCCTGGGAGGCAGCCATGGTGGTGGGTGCTGCCTGCTGTGTGGTCTGTGCAGGGGGTGGGGTCTCATTGATGTAGCTAGGCTGCCCAATTCCCTGGTAGTGGGCTGCGGCGGCTGCCCACGAGCTGTTGGAGGGTGTCGGAGTCGAAGCTGTGGTGGTTCTCTTCGTCATCAGAGAAGAGAGGTTCAGGCTGCTTTGCAGGAGGTCTTGATTGTCCCTCTGCAATGTGAAGGGTAGCTGCAGTTTAATAATGCGTCTACGTGTATGTTGTCCTATTGTACATGTTTTCATACAGACTGCATGACTGTGTATATTGTGGCTGTTTGGGAGGTGCTGCCTATTTGCTGGGGTACAGTGGACATTTCGACAACATGACGTGTGTGTTTGTACTTGTACATTATCAAATCACATTTCCCTGACACGCCAAATGTGCTTGGCCAGTGTCTTCACCCAGTCAGTACCAGTTGTGTTCTGTGTTCTGTTGTGGACGTGTTGCGTTTTGTACCACATTGTTGTCAGTGTTGATTTGCTCTATATGTATATGTGTGTGCTGCATTTTGGGGGAGTCGCCCCTGCAGCTCTGATTTTGCTGCCCCTTCTCTATTTCATGCGATGTGCCTTTGACTACTGTGCTGATACAGTGCTGACATGTTACATACTTGGGTACATTGGTCTCTTGGTGGGAGTTGGGGTCTGGGGCATGGTTTGTCCGCAGATGTGCTCAGCTCAGTTGTGCATGTGTGCCATTGTGCCTGTCTCCCCTGTCCCTCCTGTACCTGGTCGTTACACTGGTGCTGTTGTGTCCGGTCATGTTGAGCAGTGTCCGGTCCCACAACTCCTGCCACAGTCTCCCCACTGATGACTGTGGACACCATTTCCTCCATATCGTGCAACTCCTCAGGTGACGCAGTGCTCTTACCTCCAGTCTGCTTTACTGGCTTCAAGTTGTTGGCAAGTTTCAGCTTGGTCTTGTGCTTGGCAGTATTCTAGCGCCTCTTGTCCTCTTTCATTGTCATCTTCAGCACTCCCACTGCATTCAGCTTGTCCACGATGGACTGCCATAGTCCATTTTTCATTGCCAATGACACAGTGGAGGTGACAAACAGTTGTTGATTATGTTCAACCACCTCTGTTATCAGGATCCTGTTTTCCTGCGGACTGAACCACTTATTCCTACTTTTCTTCTCCTTGGCCTTCTCTGACCTCGAGGTCCATGGCTGGTCCTCCGGGGGGTTTGTGGGGTTCTGGTTCTCCTTTGTAATTGCTCCGGCAACATCCATTGTGCTTCGCTGTTGTTTGACCTTTTTTTTCCAACTTTTATGGTGATTTTTTCCCGCCTGACATCTGTGAATTGCAGGCCTGTCACTGGTTTTCGCTGATTTTTGTATCGCAATTGGCCTCATCGCAGATTCTTGTGCGTTTGTGTTTCGTATTTTTACAGCATCGCGTTGGTTGTAATGCAGTCATTTGACGCGTTATCGTGCATAATTTTCCTGCGATAGACTGCGATGTTGAAGGTTGGTTAAGCTAATTTTGCTATAGTTCTCACACATTCTTGAGAATATACCCCATGGGAATATCAGGTGTCCAAATCATATTTTCCCATTAACTCTGGGTCATTGGATTCATCACCTGGCTATTTCATGCTGATACCCAAATTGATGCATAATCGACAATATGAAATTCCTTCTCTAGAAGTCTTCCCTCATCTGAATGAGTCGGCCCGACAAGAAAAAGTAATTTGCATAAATCTCCACCACTGGTTGAAACTCACACAAGAAAAAACAAATAAGCATCTCTAATAACAGTACTCTCAATCTATTATAGAGTGTGACAACCCATAATGGAGTGGGAGTACACCTGCGTGTACCTCTTCTCAACCCCTGTTGACTAATGGCATAAACAGCTGGTGAATCTCAGAAAAGTGTGTACTAAGTTCAAGCAGTACAAACAAAGTTAAACAGTAGGTGATTCTCAGAAAACTGTGTACTAAGTTCAAGCAGTACCAACAATTGTAAACAGCAGGTGATTTTCAGAAAACTGTTTACTAAGTTCAAGCACTACTAACAATATCTAACAGCGGGTAATTCTCAGAAAACCGTGCACTAAGTGTGAGCAGTACTAAAAATGTCTAACGGCAGGCGATTCTCAGAAAACTGTGTACTAAGTTCAAGCAGCAATAACAAATAAGAATGTTAATCAGCAGGTGATTTCATTTCAAGACCCAAGGCTTCCAGTATGCATTAAACCTTTTAATTGACACTCCTGAAGCACCTTTGAAGAACTTGCAAAACAATCGAACAGAAATCTAGAACTGGAACACATTAGTCTATAAATAGTCCCTTCACCGAAAACTCCTCCTCTTTTAAATGCTGCTCCAGTTGAGATGAGTATTGTTTATTTTGCTTATATGGGATGTTTAATTGTGTAATTTTATGATAAAATTATTGCTTAAGATTTTAATCTAGTTTGAAGGCTTCTAATTTACAGAAGCGCAAGCTTTAAAAACATTCTGTAGGAAAAGGACAATTTTTTGTAAATATGAGCTTAAGCGTTTTGCTTTATTTAAAAAAAGATAAGTATTTACCATCGTAGCTGAGACAGCGCAAAAAGATGTGCAGTGCGGGTGGCTTGCCCTCCAATCGTCCATTGAAGCAGGGGTAACACACGTGCCATTGGTAATGCAGCGCTAGTGTCGGTGCGTGCTGGTGTGTCCTTTTGTAGGGGACAGCTGAGCATAGGATGAGTTGTCAGCGCGCTGGCTTACTAACGGCATAGTAGTGTGTTTAGGTCATCAGGACACATGCGCACTGTGAAGGTTAGAGAACAAACAGGATTGGCTTGTTGTAATCCTGCGTGGTAACGGCGGGCATCTTGCTTTGGGGGTCAAAAATAACAAAGAAGAAAGGAAATAAGATCCAGCAGTGCACACACACTATTAGGAGTTACAGTGTTTACTCTTTAACAGGCTGTGAGGCAGAGAAGACGTGTATTAAGGAAGGTGACAACTATTGTGGAATATTACATTATTTTGGCATATAACTTGATATATTAGGAGAGTTTGAGTTTAAAAGAGTAGTTGAAATATGGATACAGACCAGATATAGTATTATGTCATCAGCATTTAAAGAAATACGCTCTTCCGAACTTCTGGCGCCCACAAACCCTAAATCTCATGATCCCTCCTGAGCCAGGGGCTCTAATGCTGGGGAAAGCAGGAGCAGGGAAAGAGGACACCACTGCCGCATGCCCCTCCGAAGCTGGAAGGATCGAGACAGGGCACCATTCACCCTCAATCGTGCCAAAGCCCAGCCGCTGAAGAACCATAAACAAGTATGGCCATTCGATACTGTCAAAGGCCAACGAGATGTCTAGTGACATTAAGGCCGTCTGCTGAGATACATTACCCTCGGTCATGTCCAGCACCCCATAAAGCCGCAACACGTTGTGCCTAGTGCTTCTACCAGGCATGAACCCTGACTACTCCACAGTCCTTAATTACGGAAAGCTCCCTGTCTGCCAACACCTTTGCCAGGACCTTGGCCTCTACATCGAAAAGGGAGATAGGCCTATCGGAGCTGCACTGACCTGCCGGCTTACCCTTCTTGTAAATCACCACTATCGTGGCTGCCCTTTGGTCCGCTGGGAGATAACCCACCTCTTGTGCCTCCTGCAGCATCTCTAAGAGTGGTGAAAGTATGATCATTGCCGGCTTCTTTTAAATTACGATTGAAAGCCCATTGGGCCGGACGCCTTCCCTGGCTTAAGCGAGTTCAATGCTTTGCCCAACTCTTCTAATATGTGTTCTGCCCCTAGTCATAGGCACCGTTGGAATGTTAAAATCCCTAAGGAATTCTTCACAGTCTGCTGTAGACCTCATGCTCACTTGGGCATACACATGATCAGAGTATACTGCGAAGGTCTGTGCGATGTCAGGACTGGTGGTGTATAGGACTTCTCCCACCACCCAGGACCTATCTCTGTTCTGCCTCTCCAGCCACCCTGAGAGTTTAAGGGCCTTATCCCCTACATCGTAGAGGCAGTGTTGGCTGGCTAGCGCATATGCCCATGCCACTCCTTCCGCTAGGGCCTGCAGGTCCCACTGTTTTAGCGCTATCAGATGTCGCGCATCTGCGCATGATGTCGTCTCAGCCTCACCCACCATCTGACTAATCTCTTGCTTGAGTTGTCTACATTCCAGGGTCTCTTCCTTTTTCTGTGCCCCAATTAGAGCCTGTGCCTGTCCCCTCAATACTGTCTTGTATGCCTCCCAGAGCGTGATATGCGATTGTACTGTAGTATGGCTTAAGGCCTGCTTTTGCGCGCATGTTATGTTAGCATGGCTTGTTAGTAGTTTAAACACCATTTTACCTTTTGCTGCCTTTGCTCACGACACTGCATAGCTGTTTTTGTACGTTAGCCTTCACGAAGGTCTACACATGAGAAAAGGTTTTTGTTTTCGGTATTTCTAGACTTACATCGTGCCCATAGTCTGTACAGTGAGTTCTAAAGCCGCCAAGGTTATCATAACATGTCCGCTGTTTTTCGTCATGTTCACGTAACGCTTCTAGACATAACAACTTGGCAGCTGTGAGCCAACTAAAAGACTGGTGCCCTTATTATACACACACTTGCCATGAATTCACACACTTGGAAGATTCCTTTTTCCAGGGATGCAGAGAGCCTTGCTGATCCGGATGTAATTTACTCTTAATGAGCGGAAAGGTAATGGGGGTCCCCCAAAACAAGCCCAAGAGACCTTCTTTAGTTTATAATACACTAGCTTACCCGTCGCGCATTGCTGCAATCTCCGAAGAAAGGAAATTCAAGGAAACTTGAGTAGCGCTGAGAAGTGTATCATATACTTCACACCCGGCTCCCGAAGGGCTTGTTTCACCCCATCGAAGGAACGTCACTGGCATTGTACATGCAGCGTGGAGTCTGGAAAAAATAGAATCGTAGCATTCTTGTGCCTGAGGTCGCCATGCATTTGTGCTGCCTGCAGAATGGCAACGCGATCCCTGAAGTTCAGGATGTGGGCAAGGATGGTGCGCGGAGTGGCTCCTGGTCTGAGCTTACCCCCAGCACTCTATGGGACGGCTCATTGATAAAAAACTGTGACATACGTTTCGGCTTTGGATGGTTTAGAATTAAGTCTTCCACAGCTGGCCCCTCCATGTCTTCCGGAACCCCCACCACCCGGATATTGTTGTGCTGAGCCCTACCTTCTTGATCTTCAAGCCAGGCGTATATGTCTGCCTGATTTTTCCTGAGAGTCAACACCTGCACCTCCAAGCGTTTTGCTTTGGCTTCAACGCCGCTAATATCCGCTTCTGCTGTGGCTACCTTATCGGATATCTTGTAGAAGTCTGGCTGCAACAGCTTTACCTCTTCAGTAACAAAGTCCAGTTTTGGCTCCAGCGAGCCTTTGAACTCACAAATTGCCCTCTAATGTCTTTTAGGGTCTGATCTGGGCCTTGGTCACCCCAGTCGTCATGCAATTCCCTTTCGACCGCTCCATCATCCCGCCCCATAGCAACTGTTTATTTATTAATGTGATTAGCCTTCACAGGCCCCATTCCTTTGGTGCAACCTATGAAGCAGTTCGTGAAAGAATGGGGCCGCTGTCCAATGACCACAGCCAGGTCCACTATAACCGGCACAGTTTAGGGAGTGGGGGTACTCACTCATGCCTCTTCGCTGATATGGGCGAGGATCAGTCCAGGTGCGGCTCGGTCTCCAGAAGGACCATACTAGTGCAGCAGCACCAAGCCGAGGTCCACCACTGCCATCGGGTGGTTGTTGTCCCCATTCTCCACTTGTTACACAAGCTGGCCCTGGCCGCCTTCACACACCCACTAGGACCAAGGACTCAAACCCCCAGTAGCCACGCTCTTCATTGAAGATTGACAAAAGATTGTTGTGTCCTGGTGCATAGTAAGGTCATTACTTACCACGCTTTAAAAGCTAAATCAATTCAATATATAATCACACATGTCGTAAAATATACTATTTTCCCCAAGCCCCCTTTGTAATGGTCAGGCTCACCCGCTGCACTTAGTGTATACGCTACGGGGACTGGTCTAACAGGAGCAGGTGCCTCGGGCTGAGGAATAAAACTAAACAATGAAAAGTTAGTCGCGCGATGCAGCACCAACCTTTCATTTTTTTGATTTTTGCAAATATTTTTTATATAAAAAGACTAACATTGTTAGTAATTCAAGTCTTGTGTTTGTTTAATGTGGACATGTGTGTTTTTATTTTCTTAGAATTACAGTTTTAATGGTTGACATTTAAATCATACAAATTTCCTGGAGATCCCTGGCTTCCAGTAGTGACTCATTGGGGGTCCTCAGGGCGGAAAAGTTTGGGAACCACTGATCTAGGGGACTTCACTGGTGTCGCCACACTAGGTCGGGGTCGGTCGTTGACCCAACGCTCCACTTGCTCCACAGAACGGCTTACACCCCGTCAGCCTCAACGCAGCCCCGGGTGCCAGGTTCTCGCAGCCCCAGGGGCCGCGCTCCAAACACCAATCCGTGGGGGGATCACTCCTCCAGTGTGCCTCTTAGTCACTTAGCAGATGCAGGTGCACTGTATAAGACCATGCTCCACCCAGCGGATGGTTGGAGATGCCAGGATGGGGCTAGACACTGCTATACTGCGTAGCTGCTCCTACAATGACCTGGGGCAGCGCCTGGGTGAATCACGGTCTGCCGCACTCACTCCACAGTCTGCCGCACTCACTCCGCCAATACAGGCGTCTTCACCACGGGATGCCTCTGCTACGACACCTCTGCAGTGGCAGGGCGCAGTCACTCGCCTCTCCTTCGGCACAGCGCTGGGTTCACAGCTGCGATTCCTCTAAGACCTCCAGAGGGCTGACATGTTGCCTGCACTCGCATCCCTTCGTCGAGCATTTCACGGCACCATCTCTGCCGATCTCCACCCAGATCACGGTGAGATACGGGCTCCGACGCCTCCCCAGCCGCTCACCACTCGCAATGGGCGCTCAAATCCAGGATTATGACGGATGTATGGGGCAATGTCACTGTAGGCTAGTGCAGCTCACTCAGCTTGGGGCCATCTTCTGCAGCTGCTAGCCACGCCCCTAAAATTGATATTCTTGACTACGAGGATTTTATTCTCGATATTCCTGACCCACGATATTTGTGCAATTTGATATTTTCACCACGATATTCTTTCTCTGTACCTTAGTAAAAGGTGTATAGGTATAAGATAGTGAAAGATTTTAGTCATAATATAAATTATGTTTTGGTGGTGACATGCCAGTTTTACGAATTGTGGTGAAGTCTAAGGTTATTTCGCCGTCTCAGAAATGCAGACTATCTACTGGGATTTGATGAACCATGTCTCTGAGAAAATAGTTTTCTCACATTATTTTCTCTTGGAAACAATGGTAGGTGCTTCTGAATTTAAATGGAGACATATTTTCAATACATTCAGAAGTAATTTTCTCAGATATGAAAGAAAAAAGTGTAGGCTGACATTTAATTCTTTAGTGTTTTACTGCAGGTTCACTACAGAGATCTAACTGAGAACTAAGCTACTAATATTCTATGTTCATTAGAAAAGTATAATACGTTTGGAAGCCATGTTGCTGGAATAAGGGCATTAGTATAAAACAAGCATTAGAAATGCAATAGGTCTCGCATTAGGAAAGTTTGAGCTATTGGTCTTATAAATGATTTTTTTTTATTTATGTGTTGTTTTTTAAAATAGCTAAATTAATAGCTTTGTCATTTACAATGCCAATAGTTATCACTTTCGCAAATGTGACACCTATAGCATTTGTAATGCAACATGTTTTGTATTTACGTGACTTAGATGTATTGATATTACAAATAATAATGGCTTTTAATTTTTTTAAATTATTAGGAGGATTTTCAATGGTGTAAGCTGTGCACTTTACGTGTGTAATAAAGACAGAATGCAGAGAATCTGCTGTGACTTCCGTCATAGGGGGGAGGTGGAGAGGTGGAGGGGTGGGAGGGGTCCGAGTGGAGTAGAGAAGTTGTCGGGACCAACAGGAAAAGCAAAAGGAGGAGGGGAGGGGAAAAGAAGCTGCCAGGACTCCCATGAGTATTGAAGTAAAGCTGGGTCAAAAGCTGGCAGCCACGAGAGTTTGTGACCCGTAAGGGCCGATCATAACTCTGACCTCTAGCGCATTACCAGCACAGTAATTCAAGCAAGTACTGGCGCTCTGAAATGCGTGACAAAATATTTTGAGGGACTGCGATAACAAAACCTAATATGTATCAGTTTAAAACCTGATGACTGAGCCTTGGCAAGGTTGCAGTCTTACTGGGTGCACTTACCGCTGTATCCTGCTCCACTCACAGACCCTCAACATGCCGGTATGCTGAACTATGAGGAAGTGAAGCTTATTGTACTCCTTAGAGTGAACTGTGAGCAACAAGCGAGATGTGCAGGATAATTCAGTGCCAGCTAAGAGCAGCGTGTTCTGCGGTGGTGGAGCTGCATTTCATTTTGCAGTAGCAGGAGGAATGTACACAAAGCAGCCATGCCCCTCCCCCTCAGCACCCGTGAGGAAAGACAATAATATAAAGCTCAACGTCCCTGAAGCGGGCGCTGTGTTGTTACTATAAAATCCGCACAGTGTCCAAAAGTATATAAATAAACACATTTTGTACAATTTAAACACAAACAGGAGCGGAAACTCAGGAAGTGATATCATTGCCTGTTAATGCACCGCTAATGCTTTTTTCTGGAATCCCGCATCGGACCCATCTACAGCCCAGCCCAGTAAGCCTACGTGTAAGAGTTAGACAAAGAGCTCTAATTAATTAACAAACAAAAGGAACAATGTATTCCGCCGGGAGAGAGAGGGGAGGTGCTGGCGGCTGGGGAGGGGTAGGAGAAATGCGAGCCTGGCTATAGAGCTCTAATTAATTAACAAACGAAAGTGTCCGAAAGGAACCATGTATTCCGCAGGGAGAGAGAGGGGAGGTGCTGGCGGCTGGGGAGGGGGAGGAGATTTAAATTGAATGAAATACATCAGTGGGTGGCTGAATTCGTCGAGAAGGCAAATATGTTGGAAGGAAGGAAATCCCAAGAGATTAACAAGAAAAAGTGCTGGCAGGAGGCTTTCACTTCTTTAAGGTAGCTGGCATGGTCTAAGTGTCCGAAAGGAACCATGTATTCCGCCGGGAGAGAGAGGGGAGGTGCTGGCGGCTGGGGAGGGGGAGGAGAAATGCGAGCCTGGCTGTGTGCGGGGAGAGAGAGGGGAGGTGCTCGCGGCTGGGGAGGGGGAGGAGAAATGCGAGCCTGGCTGTGTAGGGGAGGTGCTGGCGGCTGGGGAGGGGGTGGAGAAATGCGAGCCTGGCTGTGTGCGGGGAGAGAGAGGGGAGGTGCTGGCGGCACCAAGCTGGGGAACAGATGGCGAAGACTGGCGCTTTGATGCTGTGCACGCGCATTTTAACTCATTGCGCTTGCGCATTGAGCTAAAAGCGCACATGCACTGCATCAAATCGCCAGTAAATCGCCAGCTAGTTAAACCTTGTTTAAGCCCCTATAGTCTCGCTCCGCTCAATGCGCATGCGCATTGACAGGCGAGACCTAAAAAATTCTATAGAGGAGACTACAGTAAATTGTAAATTGTTCACTGTATATAGTCACACTTTTTGGTTCCATGTTTCACTTGGGGACACAACGCACAACGTGTAGCGCTTTCTGAATTTAAGAAAGTGTTTTATACTATTTTACTGTGTATTTATAAAAACGTTAAAGATTAAACTGTGTAGAGTGTCCATTTTGCCCTCAGATATTATATGGGTCTTTACAAAACTTATGGCCATTGCGCATACCTATTGCCAAAATTGTTTTCCTATTATCCACTAGAACCATTGTTTTCCTGTATAAAACTACTACCCTGGTTCCTTGTGAGTAGGGTTCCCCTGTCCTCAGCTGTGACTGGTGGCGTAAGGGGCTTGTAAATCTGCCCCAAAATATTTATTATCCATGAAAATATTTCACGGTGTAACTTATAAATGACTACCAAGGGAGATAAATTAAACATCTTTTAAAACTAATAATATTGTAAACCAGGCGGGACATTAGGCTACTCTTATAAAACCACTTTTAAAATATAATACATACATAGTGAAGTATGGGAGTATGGTTTTTATAACACTTTAAACAAAATGTCCATCTTAACTCTCTGAAGAAGACAGGTGCAGCAATCAGCTATGACATCAACCGGCTAAATAGGAAACAAAGTGGTGTTTCAGCTGTGCCTATTTTTTGGGTTGTGAACACAACCTTTCTTCCTGCTCTGCAGTATGTTCACCAGGCCTTCCGAGGGTCCTGCGCACCAGCCTTGGATTATATTTACTGCAGAGGGCACAGGAGAATATTCCAGCAACCACAGTACATCTGTTAATCAAATCTCAGACTGGAATAAGGGGAGGCAAAACAAGAATTAGATTCCAAGTCAGCCACACTGAAATACTATAACAGGGACCTGAGGGCACCCACCAACTCTTAAAATGCCCCCTTGAAAGTCATCTTTGAGAGCCAAAGCAACCCCTGGCACCATTATTTGCACGATGCCATTATGTCCCTCCAAATTAAACAATTGGTGCTAAAGATCAGGGAACTTCACTACACAGCCTGGAAAAGGGCTATGAATAAGCAGGTGAAAACAACTTTGAGAGTTCAGGATTTAGCCTAAAAAAAGAACTTGGTTACCCTCTTCTACCTCACCAACTCTTTTTCTCCAGGGGAAAATCCCAACCATACCTCCCAGAAACAATAAATGAAAGGGCCTGCAGAGTGATTCTGTTTAAGAGACTATGGGCAAGACGTAGCAAGCTATACTGCAATCCTAAATGCAGAAATTCACATAATTTCAGCGTTTGCGATCGCAAAATTGCATTGTGCAATGTAGAGAAAAACATCCAATCGCAAATTAAGGAATCACAAAAATAGAGACCATCCATTCTGCGAATCCTTATTTTGTGAATATGAACTTACCGAGTCCCAAATTGCTACTGTGTATTAGCGATTTCGCAATTAAGGATTCGCAAACAAATGTATGAAAAATCGCAGTTAGCAGTTTCTTTGAAAATTGCTATTTGCGACTCGCAAATTACCACCAACTCAAAGCAGGTGGTAACCAGGTGCACGACATATAAACAGGCCCGGAATGCAACACTATTTTTCACAATGGCAGCCCTGTATGCCATAGCAAGGAGGATGCGGATACAAACAGCAGCACAGAGAATTAGGAGGTGACAGAAACGCATATACAGAGTGCCCATTACCCGGTTCCAACTGACAGAAGGAGAAATAATACATGATAGGTACAGGCTTGACTCTGCTACCATCGTAGACCAGATACGTCACCTACATCCAATCTTGGAGCATCAGACATGCAGGACCCACGCAATTCCAACACATGTTCACTGCACCAACTTGCATCAGGTAGATACCAGGGAGTGATAGCTGCAGCCGGAGGGGTCTCCCAAAGTTGCCTTCCTGGATGCCACGCGTCAAAGAATGCACCATTACATCTGCTTTCCCACCACACAACAGGAACTGCAGAGGACTAAAATGGATTTCTACCAGATGGCTCAATTCCCACATGTCATTGGGTGCATTGATGGGACACATGTCGCAATCTGTCCCCCCTCAGCTACTGAGTATGTGCATCGAAACAGAAAATGCTATCATTCCACAAAACGTCCAGGTCATTTGTAATGCCTCACACATCATCACTGATATCGTTGCCAAATTTCCAGGAAGTACGCATGACTTTTACATCTTTAGGCATAGTGGCATCTAACACGTGTGACTGGGGGAGAATTAGGAGAAGGATACCTTGTAGGTAAATGCATGTGACACACTCTATTGTACACCTTGGATTTATTGGAAGTGGCCTGTGATTGATGTTTTTTCCTTTCTCATTTAGGTGACAGCGCATATGCAGTGCACTCATTCATACTCACCCCATTTCTTAACCAAACTACCCCAAATGAGAGGAGATACAATGCTGCCCATAAGTAGACGCTGAATATGGTCGAGCTGACATTTAGACTGCTGAAGAGCAGGTGCTGCTGCCTCCACAAAAGTGGAGTTGCACGACAGAACTGCCCCGAATTATGCTGCACAATTTTTGCAACCTGTGCCATGTTACAACACCTGGCCACAAAGAAGGGAACCCTAGCGGACATCACTGATTTGGACTCAGAGGATGAGGAAGGCCCATGGCCACATCACAAAGCAGCAGGTGGTGTAGGTGCTGCAGATGGGAAACACAGACGTGATAAGATCATACACAACTATTTCTAAGTGAGTAATGAGACATAGGTGAAAATTACTTTTGAATAACTGTGTTTTATTGTTCTTGACATCAGTCAATATGTGTGCACACAGCTACACAATCCTGCCCTCTCTGTGCCTTGAGTTGCACATCATGGCATATTCACACCTTATGCACATTTGCAACCCTTTAACTGTTCTCTCATGAGTTACCTCACCCATTTGAAAATGTCTGCCACAGCATGAACTTATTTTTTGCGCCCACCCACAGCACTGCTACGGTCAGTGTTCACACTGCCCTCCCTTGACAAGAGTTCTGCTGCTGTCCCTTGCCTTGCACTTCACCATCTGAGCTCAGTGACAGGTGGAGTGATGCTGCTGCGGCTTGTCACCTCCACACTGTCCCCAACATCTCCAGCCCCTGTGGCAGCTATGGTGGCTGTCTGGAGCAGTTCGACAGTGCTGGTGACCTGCACCAACCCCCTCGCAACATCTTGACTACAGTTGGCCAGTTCGGTCTGTATGGCAACTGTGTGTCTGCTAAGGACAGCTGTATCCATGTGGCTGAGTCTGCTTTGCTTCTCACTGCACCTTGAGCCTTGTTCACTCTGCATGGTGGCGCATAGCTGTTGTATAGTCACGTCCTTCATGCTCTCTCTATTGGGGGTCTGACCCTCTGCAACGGTGGAGTTCAGATCAGAAATGCCCTCCTTGATATCCATCATGTTCCTTTTCAAGGCCACCAGCTGCCGTTATAGAACTTTCATGCTTTTCATTTGCAGCCTCTACACCTTGACCATGGTGCCCTCCAGACCCAAAAAGAAAGTTGATTCCTCCCCCTGCTCAGCAACACGTTATGGCCTTGGTCTGCGTCTGAGACCACTGGTGTGACTATCCTGCACAGGATACTGTTGAATTGGAGGCTGTGCGAGCTCTTCGGGAATGGACTGTGGATGTTCCTGTGTCTCTTTCAATCCCCCCTCCATCTCCTGTAGTGTTTCCAGGGTGTACCTGCCACGTCTTGGTGCAGGTGTTGTTTCTGTGCTTGTGTGCGATTCTTCCTCCCCTGAATGTTGTTGCCCAGTTGCCTCATCTGTCTGGCTCTCTTCTGCCTGTGGAGCAGGTTTGCCTGTGGATACAAGAGAACCATTTACTGTGTGTCCTTATTTCAATTAATTTTCATTAAATGTACATGACTTGTTATTCACACTACAGGTGCTTAGCTTGGTTATTGACTGGTGTGAGTCCCCTGCGGATGTGTTAACCTGTGTCACTGCTGTGCTGTTTAATGTTTGGTAACAAAATGTGGACTGGAGTGGCAATCTAACTTGTTCATCTGTTATTGGGGATTGGGGATCTGGGAGGGTGAGGGTTCAGGACAAAATGTGCATGCATCTTACCTTGTCTGGTGTTGTCTGTAGCTGAGCTGTCCACTTCTCCTATGCCACTTATGCTCTTAGGCTGGAGGTTAAATTCCACTATGTCCTCCAGGGGTGTTGTTGCTGGCTCTGTGGATGTTCCTCCACCTGTTTTTTTCTTCCTTGAGCCTATTTGCAACCCTGTCTTTCGCCCTGGAGCGCAAGTCATAGCGGCTCTTCTTTAGGTTGCCGATGGAGCTCTGTGTGACCCCAATAGCATTCACTTTGGCTAGAATTTCCAGCCATATCTTTCTCTTCTAAGATTCTGGTACATGCAGAGACTTTTTCCCAAAGAGTTGATCATGAGTATTCACTACTTTCTCAATGAGGACCTCCAACACCTTTTCACTGAATTTCTGCTTTCATTTTCTTTCTGCAGGCTCCTTACCCTTCTCCTGTGTGTCCATCCTGTCAGTTTGTCCCTGTCTGAACACTCCTGTTCATCACCTGGAGGTGTGCTCCTTCTCTTTGCCTCTCCAACGGCCTTACGCGCTCTGAAACATCATGGGCGGGGTCCCTTCCTGCTTGTGATGTCATCAGACTGCACCTGGATAGCAGATTTGCAAATTTGCGATTGTTTTAAATTGCGATTTTGCAAATAATGAATCAGTATTTGCAATTTGGTATTCAGGATTACGGATTTTAAGGAATTGCTAACTATTAGCAATTTATTTCCTACATTGTGGTTTGCGATTCATAAATAGCGATTCGGTAAAAATCACTATTTAGAAATCACAATTTTTAATTTTCAGACATCTGGCCCTATTAGCTTTGTAAGTTACAGAATTTAAACCACTATGTGCCGATCAAGATGGGATGGAGCCTGCAGACTCTGCAATTACAAATACAAATCATGGTTGCATCTTGTGTGCTACTGCATCAAGTTAAAACCAATCCTTCTTGCACCATGCGTTCACACCTGCCAAGAAGCATCAGCGCTCTGCTTTTCTCAAGTCAGTCCATGTGTTGTTGCTAGATGTGGAAAGTTTGTAGACAAACTCAGACCCTTGCTGCACTAGCAAACCACCAATGCACAAGTTCCCAAAACAGTACAAAAATTGATAACTGATTACTATACTCTTCAAATCTGAAAGGGATCCCTAGGTCTGTTAGGTGTAGTCACCTAGATTGTGGGTTCCTGAGGGATGGCCCACAGTCATTTGTGATCATAACTACCCACTTGTGTGGTTGCTAGTGGAGTGTGGCAAGTACAAACAACACCTCTGCTATTCCACCGAGGTAACAAGCCTGTAACAGTTCTCGTAACTACTCCACACCTATCTATGCATTTACCCAACAAAGATCCTGTTAATTCACCTAAATAGCTGAGATGTCTGAATATGTCAGTATATTATCTATCTTAGTGTTTGCACAAAGCACTTTACTCATTGACAAATATGCGAGATTCCCTAATGCCAGAGATGTTGGGTTGAGTTTTGTTTCATGAAAATTTGCACATAGCACCTATATGGCATTTTCCACCATTTTCATCCTTGAAGCTTGGAAGAAGCCTACATAAACATGAGAGAACATGCTTTTGTTCTCCTAGGAGTGAGGGCCTGATGTGGTGCACGTGGGAAAACTATAGTAGTAGGTATTTCACTAATGTAGGCTACCTGCGCTTACATAAGATAAAGTGTAGTAGGCCCTTGATACATGCAATGCACCTAAGACCATATGAAAGTAATATATCCTTTGTGGTATCTTTATCTTGCTTTATATTGTTGACTAATGCTTATTGAATACAATATTTACTAAGGAACTGAGAGAATTGAGAATGTAGAGTGTCAGGGTGCCACTTATGTCAGTTGGTCTCTTGCTGATGAGGTTGCTATGATGTTCCTTGTGATCAGCAGAACGTTTTAATAAATTCTCTTTGGATACCTCTATATGTGTGAGACCATATTCATCACATTGACAATGATCTTGCTCCACTTTGATCCTGATCAGTTCATAAATGCCAGCTACTGACATGGATCTGAAGAATTGAGGAAACGTCTCATCACTCATTTTACTCAGAACCAAAAGCAGATATAAGATACTGTCATATATGTAGTTGTCTCATTACCCTATCTGTAGATAAAAGAGAGATAAAGTCGCATTTTAATCCCAAGCCTCAAAGATCAGTGCACGCATAGAATTTATATTTAAAATTTAGAACACACACCTTTAGTTGCTACTCTATTGCTATGCTGCTCCCACTCACCCGGAGTCAAATTTATTTGGATGAGACTTCATTCCACCTAAGCGCATCCCCGCTATGCTGTCAGTAGGTTAAGGGTCTGCCTCAGCAGTTGATGTTACTGCCGCGGCAGCACTCGCAGGCTTAATAGTGACGTCACACTCCATTTTCTCCGGTAGTGGAGTTTTTCTGCAGTGGTGTTCAAAGGCGCGTAGGCTCTGAGGAGTCTGCTGCAGTGTTCCAAAACACGTGTTGTCACACATTTTCTTATGAGTTGTGTCTTCTGTGCCCAAACACATAACATAATTCGCATTACTTTTGCAGCGGCCATTTTGAATTGGATTGAACGTAATAGTAAACATTTGTTTGCCCTACCTTCGAGCATTCAGAAGATAGTCACAACGCACGCATAGAGAGAGGCACAAGAGAGGAGTATATTTATCTACTCAGCTTTGCTCATTGGCTGATTTCTCTCCATGTTTTCACAATTGGCTGATGCAACATTCCTTCCTGTCTGCTCTCTGGCAAAGTATGCACTGATTGGTCAACTTATCCTCCAGCATTTTGTACACATATTACTTTCTGTCAGCTTAACCTCCAGCCACAAGAATGGAAGACATCACATCGTAGGAGAAGGCAGACCTTGAGGCATTTAATTTTGGCAAACCTGGGGAACTGTAAGACTTGTGTGATATTTGTTTTTTTTACTGGTTACAGATCTTTTTGGGTGTCTCTTCGGGCATCAGTGTCTTCTAGAGAACATATGGTTAGGTGTCTTATCAGACACAGACATTCACATCATATTAGACTTTGTTTAAGAGGGACGGGATATTATAGAAAATTTAGTGTTGCAATTATTTTTATTTGTATGCTAGTTGTTTATAAGTGATCTCTCTGAACATTTATAGAAGTTATTATTTTATTTGTATGATTTCTTAAATCTGTATGTATGCAAGCAGTGGAGGCATTTTATGTTTAAAACAGTGCAAAAACGTTTTTTCCACAGTTATGCAGAAATGTACGGCACCAACCTTTTCCTTTCTTCTCTGAGCGAACTCCCTATGAAGTGGTCCAAGAGGAAAAATGCATTTACTCATGACGCTGTCTGTCGGGCCTCTTTAACCGCATGCGCGCTAGCGGTTTTCCCGCTGCGCGCTGCGATTCGCAAAAACCCTCGTAACGTGACAAGGTCAGCACGTCACACGCGCAGCGCAGGTAACGCCCATGACGAACTGACCTTGTCACGTGCGTCGAAAGGGTTAAGTGCTTAAAGAAAGGTCTCTTTGCTTCTCCACTGTTTAGGCCCAGGCAGCAAATATGTATTTGAACACCTTCTGGAAATTGAGGATGGGGAAGCAGAAGGTTTGAATGAGTCTGACATTTGTGTCAAAAAACTTGACAGACACTATCTCAGTAAAAGTAGGTGCGATCCAGAAAAGGCAACACTTTGATAAGAGGATACACCAACCTTAGGAATCAGTAGAAAGCCATGATACAAGTTTACGTAAGTTGGGGGCCTCTTGCAAATTTGAAGGTAGCCAAGAAGAACGCATCCATGACCAATTCATATAAGGTTGTAACATTGAGAAGGTCAAGGATGAGTTGCTGCAAAAGACGATCCAAAACTTGGATAGGTGTTATTGATAGCCGAAAAGATCGTACACTCCCTAGCATATGTTGATATTATTAAGAAAGAGCATAACGTTGCACCTCTGGAAAAAGTACACTCCGTTAGCAAAATGCAAGTGAGACATACAGACGCTACACTTGTTATGAACTCTTTCAGCGGGAAGTCTTTTAGATATGGTGCGTGATGTCATATAGCTAATGACAAAATAGGGCATTTTGCTAAGAATTGCAGGTCCTAAAGAAAAAGTTAGATCAAGAAGGCGAAGGAAGTTTTATTAGATAATGATGATGAGTATGTTGATCATGAATTACAGTGCTCCGAGTTGGGCAACAAACTATTAAAGTAGATAGAGTCAAGGAGAACAACCAATCAGAATACATGCTGTTTGATTCTGGAGCCAAAATCTCATTGGTCCCCAGAGATTTCCATACACAAAAACTGATGGGTAGAGTCAAACTCTTTAAACCAGATATAAGGCGTCTAGCCTATGGGGGGCCAGCCCATAAAATTGCTTGGGCATTTCATAAGAGACTTAGAATACATGGGTCATCTCACAGCTGGGAAAATGTATGTCTCTTGTAAACTGGACAGTATCATCAGCTGGTTTCACCAAAAAGGCCATGCTAGATCCTAACAGCGAAGCTTGTATCATCCTAAAACATGTACATGCTGCCTTGCAACTCTGGGGTTAATAATGGGAAATGTGAGTATGGTAGTTCCCATGATTTACTTCAACAATTTAAGGACGTTTTTGAAAAGAAGTTGGGATATTAGTCAAATTATTCCCACTAAATCGCTTCCCCTGTATTGTGGAAGTTACGCGGTGAACCTTTAGCAATGAGACAAGCCATGCTAACTCTACTTAACAAATTAGAGAGAGAAGGGATTTTTGTAAAGACAGTAGCTACCGAATGGCTTGCTCCAGTAGTTTGTGCATGTAAACCTTCAGGTGATATACAGTTATGCACTAATTTTAGAGAACTAAACAAATGGGTAAATTTTCAGCAGCCACTAGCATTGTGACCAAAAACCAATGTCATTTCCTTATGGAAGGACCCCCGTTTTCCCAGAGATAAGCTTTAAACAGCTGCATTGATCCAGTTATGGATCTGTCTCATACAGGTAAGAGAAAAGTTAGGAATTTGGATATTGTCTTTGACAATAAATGAAATTTTGAAGATCAGAATAATGCACTTATTTCCTCTGTCTTCTTCATTTTGAGAATAATTAAAAAGATTTGCTCTTTTATTCCTTCGGATCTTCAGAAGACAGTTGTAACCACATTGGACTTATTTCGGAATATTCATAAACGATTCCTTCATAAACAAATCAGATAAGAGGCATTATCATGTAAATGTTCAGCCTACTGCATAGGAAAGTGACTGATTGTAAAACTGTCTCTTTTAACAGCATATCTTCCAGTGGCGAAGCATTCTGTGAAGTAGATGATCCTTCTAGTTCTTTATTAGAACTCTGTGATCTTCACATGCAGCTGTTATAGGAGGAAGGCATATTGCCATGTGGGTAATACTAAAATGAGCCTTGTCTACATACAAATCTGCTCAGTCAACCACCCCAATCAACATGAAGCATTTTTGATATTTTTTGTATGTAAAATTATATTCCTATAGGGCTATACTTACTAATAGCCCATACACCAATTATCAATAACCAGTCAGTTGGCAGTGAGGAAAGTTCAATCGTTTATTAGCAAAGTACTCTACGCAGAGGAGCCTCCCCACGGCCTCCACCCTCGAGGTACACAGAGACGACTGTTGGCTTACATTCAAAACAGGGCATATATACCTTTTTAATTACACACATGAAACACTATAATAGGAAAAGTACCTGCCGACCCTCGAGCTCCAAGAAGAGACCATATGTGGCACACATAATTGGCTTCATTATTTAGACACGGCTATTGTAGGTGTAGGTAAGTAGGGGTGACTCCCTTTCGTCTTGCTGCTACGGAGGGCGAGAACGGCGCCTTCAGGAATGTGCTTATTGCACTAGCAGCCAGATGCGACCTTGGTTCCCAGGACAGAAAGGAGAACACCCCACATTCAGCTGTCCACTATAACTCATTATATTCGTGCAAGGAATAACATGTGACCACCGCTGAAGCTTAAGTAACCACATAACATAACATAACATTGAGTTACTGGTCGAAAGATGCGAGAAGGATTTAAAGTCACCTGACGACATGAAGAATGTAAATGAGTTGACTGATCACTACCTTACCTCAATTGGAAATATCGTCAATGACACCATGCCACTAAAAATGAAAAGAGTCGCAGAAAAACCAACAAATCCCTGGTTTAATGGTTCACTGAATGAGGAAAGGCGCAAATTGAGAATGGCCGAAAGAAATTGGAGACGACATCCTTCCTCTCCTGAGCTGAAAGCCCTCAGGAACACCAGAAGTCAATATAACAAAAAGATAATCAATTCGAAGAAAGAATATATAAGAGCGGAACTTGACAATGCCAAAAACAGACCACGAAAACTTTTCGAGATCCTAAAACATCAATCAGACAAATTGGCCAAATCAGCACAAGAACATTCAAAGACCCCCCTAAGCGGCGAGGAATTCTCCACATTTTTCACGGAAAAGACCAAATCGCTAGAGGTAGAGCTCGCAAAGGCCGCGGCTATCTTCCCGACCCAACATATGCCGACGAATGCGGCCCCTATGACAACTGAGAGGATTAAAGCTAAAAATAAAGCGAACTGGGACACATTTGAAATATATGACCAGGTCGAGATCGCCAAAACGCTCTCGGAAATTAGACCGAACAACCACTATCACGACCCTTTACCGGCAAAGTGTGTAAGAGAGATCAGCCACATCCTGGTACCAATCTGGACCAAAATAATAAACACGTCACTTGCGCAAGGGATCCTCCCAGACTGCTTAAAAACAGGGCAAGTAGTGCCAATAATCAAAAAACCAACCGCAGACACAACAGACCCGAATAACTATCGTCCAGTAACCAACATCCCTTTATTGGCCAAACTTATTGAGAAATGCGTGCAGAGCCAATTGAATCAACACATCACCAAGTTCTCCTTACTAGACGAATGCCAATCAGGTTTCAGAGCAGGGCATAGCACGGAAACAGCGATCCTGCACATTGTCGATGATGCCCTACAAGCCCTAGACCAAAAGCAAGCTTGCCTACTGATTCTTTTAGACCTATCAGCTGCATTTGATACGGTAAACCATGAAGCTTTATTGTCCAGATTACAGGACAGGATGGGATTGTCCGGAAATGTACTGAAATGGTTCAATTCTTTCCTATGCAACAGAACCCAACGATTCCTGGTTAACCAAGCAATATCACCCTCATGTCCTAATACAATTGGGGTCCCGCAAGGATCAACGCTATCCCCAGATCTATTCAACCTATATGTCGAACCTCTTACAGACATTCTACAGAAATCACAGATCTCCTACCACATGTATGCAGACGACACACAAATATACTTGAAGATCGCCAATCTTGAGGACATTGACCTAATGAATGAGACACTAAAGTTGGTTCTGAAATGGTTAACCTCCAATCATCTGAAACTAAATGCCCATAAAACGGAATTCTTGCTAATTTCACCACCAAGGAGCAACGCTGAAATAAAGGAATGGACCAAACTGCTGACGGCACTAAACTGCACCCCAACGCTAGTCAATTCAGCGAAATCCCTTGGAATTACCTTAGATGAAAATCTTGACATGAAAGCGCATATTAATTCAATGGCGAAAAGTGCCCGCTTCCACTTGAGTTACTTAAGAAAATTAAAACCATTCATCTCGGAAGCAGATTTAAAACTGGCTATTCAATCTTTAGTTATATCAAGGATCGAATATGGTTGCTCCACATTAGCCGGCCTACCAAAAACTTCCACAGCCCCATTAAAAGCCTGTCTCAATGCAGCGGCAAGACTCATCACGGGGTCTAGGAAATTTGATCATATATCTCCGCACTTGAAAGTACTAAATTGGCTACCGTATGAGGCTAGAATTCAAATGAGGATAGCATGCATTACCCACAAAGCGGTGCACTATAACACACCAAGATATCTAGCCAAGAAAATCAAGCTATCAGGTGGAATCAGACCAACCAGAAGTGCCAAGAAGCTATTATTGCGGCCAGCCATCTTCCGAAAGAAAAAGTCTTATGACCGATCATTCTCTGGAGCCGCCCCTAGAGTCTGGAACTCTCTCCCTCCAAGCATCAGGAAGATTCAAAATATTGTTCAATTCAAACGGGAATTGAAAAGTCATATGTTGAGGAAATACCTTTACTAGGGAAGCTAACGGAACTCTAAGACGAATATTCTTATTCCGATGTAGGGCGGCCATCTTCAGGAACAATATCATCGAGAAGTGAATGACTTCACCCAATAACCGGAACTGAACTTTATCCTCACTGCCATCTCCTTACTAGATGAACCGATAACTGTTCTAGAGCAGAAAACTATATAACCTCTACCTCTTCTTATTTATCGATATAGATAGGGATATAAGCCAGCCTTGATTGCACATGCATTTGGAATATATATATTTATGCACTCCATCATAGCCTTAAGTTCTTCTACCTCATATCTGTTTTGTTCAATAATTATTATTGTACTGCCAATTTGTAACCGATCTTGATGTTAAGCTCTCTGATACCCATGGGTCTTGTTCGCGCTATACAAAACACTTTAATAAATAAAATAAATAAATAAATAAACATATCAACATGGCGCTGGTCTTGCGAGTGCCTAGCCTATGTACAAGAACAATCGGTACACTTCTTTAAATACGAATAAATGCAAGATACATTCTGTTAATTTAAAGGCAAATACGTATTGATACATCATGCTAATACAATATATATCGACAATATGAACTTAATATATTTTTCACATGAGCACGAGGAAAATCAGATTTTTATCCTTCATAGTGAACCACTCTCCGATTTTCAATATTCTTTAAATCATTCACTAACTCTGTGACTCATTGACTATCTCAGCTCATGTTTGCTATTCTTCAGCTATGAGTTCCACTTCCTTTTTCATCCAATTGTATTCTATTGCAAGACTCGCACACTTATTAGAGGTGTGAGAATTGTTTATTATGCAAGTGTGGTTCAGAGAAGATCCTGATTTTTGGGCTGCCTGTAGTTCACTGAGATCCCCAGTTTTCTAAAATCTCATTTTTGTACCCACAGTCAGCAAACCTGTTATCACTGGTCCTAATATTTCCTGTAACCATTAGTTAAAAATAAAAATGGCTGTGACATTTTCCTGCGAGTTATTTTGAAACTGCGTTCATCATAACCTTGGCAATGGGCAGAATTTTATGATATTTTTTCACTCAATACAACTCAGAAAAGGCTGGATTATTCCCATTTTAATGTGCAAACCAACTTGCAGAAAAGTGTGTGAAGTACAATTGTTAATTGTAGTAGTTGTGAGAAATATATGAAGTCTGTTAGTGAAGAAACATCCTACTTCACGCACCTATGTCCACTGATTTACTTTTTTTTTTTTTTTCAGAGTTTTATATATCGCGAACTAGACCCGAACCGAATCTGGTATCAGAGCGCTTTACATATCACCAGTTACGTTACATGAGGACACACATTCATTTTAGGCACGGGGAGATTAAGTGATTTGCCCAGAATCACAGGAGGTTTGGCGTCATTAGCGAGACTCGAACCCAGATCCCCAGGTCAGAGGTCGAGCGCCCTAGCCGTTAGGCCAACTCCTCTCCCATCCTCTCTCCCTCTTTATCACAAAATATATTTGAATTGTTTGATATTTTTTCATAAAATAAAGGTGAAGAACCAATCAATAAATTATGCATACTAGGATCACAACTGTCCACCTATATGTGGTTTTAAGGGTTATTCTACAGCAATACATGATACTACTTACACCACAAACCAAACAAATTATGAAGCAATACTATTAAGGTTGAATAAGGGTCAGCAAAATCAGCATCCTTTAAAAGGTCGGTTTTCAAAGGATTCCTGAGAAATAGAATAGAGAATAATTTTCAGTTGATAACCAGCTACTACATTCCATGGTTTGGCTCTGCCTACTGAGAAAAGGCGTGAGCACTAAAAGAATTCTGAACTGTGGGATTTTGAAAAAGAAACTTCTAATGAGAGCATTCGCATTTATAAGGGTGACACTAGGAACATATCTGGGCCATAAAAGCAGGGGTGTTGGCATAAACAGCTTTACGTACCATTGCTATAGATTCAAATATTATTCTATCTTCCACTGGTTTGCAGTGTAGTTTCTTTGTGACTGAAGTAACTGAGTCAAACTTTTTCGACTCACAAAGTAGATGAATCACCACATTTTGAATCAACAGTAGTAATATATAATACTTTTTACTAGGGTAGCCAGTAAGAATGAATTACCATAGTAAATTATTGAATGGATAAAAGCATTGATCACAGGTATTCTTTATTACTTATATAATAGTGGTATGATGGGGGTATTCGGACAAAATATTGTGTGATACAAATATCTTATAACAAATATTTTGATGTCATGAATATCCTGATACACAATATAGAAGGCACGAACATTCTATTTTTCGGCATTTAACGGTATGTAATATTGTTTTTTCTACAATTGTATTTAATATCTTTTTCTAATTCTTTAGATAATGATAAAGTATTTTCATATAATATCCTAGTATGGTTATAATATTTGAGTTCTGATGATGTAATATACTTCAAAATTTTTTATACAAAATGTAATTTTGTATTTAATTAGAAACTGTTTATTTAGTAGTGTGTTGTTGGGTTTACAGGTTATTAGACTGGTACATTTTTATTTTTTCAAGTTAATGTTTGTAATTTATAAGTTTTTATTACAATAAATTATTTTAATAGAATAATGAAGTGTGATTTTAACTATCCATCGATTTTTACCTAATTGTTATTTGGTTGAGCAATGCATTCTTTTTATTGTTTTTTTTGTTTGTTATGTACTATTAATATTTTGGAATTGCTTACATTCTTAATTTTGCATTGTTTTCCTTGTTTGCTGAAGTTAATTTTTTAGAGGAGAAGGTTTGTGAGTGTTTTCATTTGAAATACAAGTTCTAAATAATGTTTAATTAATTTGTAATGTAAAATTAATATTTATTACATTCCATTTTATTTTTATTAATTTCCTGCTGGTTGCATGAAATGAGAATAGTAAATTGTACCCCTTTAAATGTCAAAACTATCCCTAATTTTTCATATATATATCTTACAGTGGAGAGAGAACAGTACATTTGACTCTGCTGAAGTCCCACATTCTCCCTACTGTTTCTTACATTGGATTGGAAATAGTAAATATAGCTCCTTAAAAGGGATAACCCCTAATTAGGGATAGCTCTTTAAAAGTCTGCTACTTTCCTTATTGTTGATTAGATTTAAGGGGAAATAGTAAAGCTGACCTTTTAAAGTCAAATAAGTTCCCTACTGTTGCTCAGATTGGAGGAGGATACTTAATCTGACCCCTCCAAAATCCACCACTTACTCTAATTTTGGTCAGGCGGAATGGGAGTAGTGAATGTGAACCCTCTAGGTAAAATGTGTTCATTTGAATTTTGCTAAATTGCTTTAATAAACATGTCTTGTTTTGCATTATTATTTTATTAATGTATTTTTTTATTGTATTGCTTTAATATTTATTGTTAGTAATTTTCATTGTTTAATTCCTAGATATATTTTTGTTATTAATTTAAGGTACATTTTTTTATTTTATGTCTTGAAGGTATCTTTTTTATAGAATTGTTATGTTATAAGTTAATTTTTTTAATGGGAATATTATTTTTAAAGTTAATATATGTTTTAAAGGCGATATAGTCTAAAAGAGTTAACATTCAATAGACTTACCTAGTTACTAATGATATTTTAGTCTTTTTAGAAACAGGGTTTGCACCCTGTCCAAGTGGGGACCTCCACCCTATTCAGGGTAAATCAGATACATACCCTAAATTAACCTGTGCTTACACATTGGTAGCTTGGCACAGAGAATATTTAGGCAACACTTACAATAGAGTAACTCAATGAACACACCACAAACAACCTCCACACAGGTTAAGAACAATAGAATTTTTTTTTCTAATTAAAGCAAGCCCAAAACGACAAAAATTGAGTTGGTTTTGATTTTTTAGGGAATTAATGCAAAAGAAATAGGGGGTACGCATAGCTGACCTGTGTTTGTCCATGGGTGGCATAAATCTAGCAAGCATCTTGCCCGAGTGATCCCTGAGACCCTCGTCCTTAACTGTAGGGCTTTGGGGGCATTACCTGTTTTATAGACCAGGTGGTGACCTCCGCGAAGGATCCCTTATTCATGTGGTGTTGTTTCTCTATGGTCTAGCGGCACCACCTGTGATTAATAACACATAGGAACATCGTGAGCACTATTTTTCCTGCATTGTAAAAATGCTCATGAATTGAAAAAAGGACTGCTTTTGCATTTATTCATTTCAAAATTCTTATCTCGACTCTACTGATATATTTGTCGTTTGGTCTTGTTTTAATCAGATAAATATTCTCTATTTTTCAACATCGGTGTAGAGTCTTTTTGTGGTGTTTTTATTGAGTTACAGTATTTTATGTGTGTTTTATGCGTTGCTCAAATACTTTACACATCGCCTCTTAAGTTAAGCCTGATTGCTCTGTGCCAAGCTATGTTAGGGTGAGCACAGGTTAACTTTTTCTGTGTATCTGGCTTACCCTGACTAGAGCTGTGGCTCCTACTTGTACAAGGTGTATACCTTTGCCAACTAGAGACTCCATTTTTAACAAGGACCCTTTATATATGCCACTCCGATGGTCTTCACCACGTACATTCGCTTAGTATTAAATGTAAAACCCTTGCCAAAGCAAAATGGTAAAGAACGTACTACTCAGTAAATCAGACAATCATGAAGGGTAATATTGCACCTGAAAGAAAGCACATTAAAGCTGCTGGAGCACTATGGGGCATATTACCAAGCAATAGCGATAATTATCGCTATTGCTTGGTTAGAGACAAAAATGTATCGCCGACCTGCGGCGATTTTTATCGCAGATAAACCTTGGTATTACCAAGGTTTATCGCAAATGCGATAAAAATCAGCCGCAATGCATGAATATTGCTGAAAAGTCAGCGATATTCAGGCATTACCGAGCTAATGATCTTAGCCATGTTATCCACCTCCCATTGGATAACATGGCTAAAGCTTCTCAGGGCAGGTGTTAGCTTTTGGAGATATTCGCGCTTAGCGCGAATATCTCCAAACGTTGGTAATAAGAGATAGCGATGTTAGCGACCGTTTCCAGTCGCTAACATCTTGGCACGCCCACTTTGCATGTCATTAGTGATAAATATCACTGACATGCAAAGCGGGGCCCAAGATGGTCGCTATCTCCTACTAGCTGTCGCTAACTGGTGTTAGCAACAGCTAGGTAATAGGGAGATCATTTTATCTCCGCTTTCTTGGCTTTTAAAGCCAAAAAAGCGGACATAAACCCCCTTGATAATATGCCTCTATATGTCTTAAAAACATATTTAGTATTTGTAAATGTACTCAGGGTGAAGCTGGCGTTAGACCTAACATAAGAAATTATTTGTTTGAAATAGGCAAACACACGAGGAAACACACATGCTAACCCCTCACTTCAACTCCTGACACTTGGACATAATTCTTGAACTGCAAGATATTTGATTTGAAAATGAAACATGTTGATGTTGTAATGCAGAAGATTGTCACATTGTGAAATGTTAGAAAGGTATCTCAACTGTATGTACTCTGAAGGATGCCTACCTCTCCCTCGGGGAGCTCAAGCTCTGCACACATATACTGAGAATACAAGCTAAGAAAACATAAAGTGACTGTTGTTTGGGATGTCATTTCTCACATGTATGGGTTCCACCATGTGGAAAATATTTCACATCCCGTGCAAATGTGTAACAAAAACTGAGCACACCTTAATTGAGCGCTGACAACACAAACAGGTACTAGGTAAGCAAAAAAGCCAAAGAATAAAGAATTTCGCTTTAACCTATGCCCTGCTGGGAGTGCAGCACAGAAACACAAACTCATTTACTCACCCAAACAATGCAGCACAGAAAAACAAAGAACTGATTCACTCAGACCGTGCAGCACAGAAATACAGACCACTGACTCGCCAGGCAGTGCAGCACATAAACACAAATGCATTGATTCATCCAGACAGTGCAGCACAGGAACAGAACAATGATTCACCCAGACAGAATAGAATAGAAATACAGAGCACTGATTCACCCAGTCAGTGCAACACTGACACATAAACACATTGATTTACCCAGACAGTGCAGCACAGAAATACAGAGCATTGAGTTCCTCACTGCTCCATAATTCCATGAGGAAGAGGCCCTACCTTTGTGACCAGATCTTTTTTGCAACATTTGGTCATAGGGGGGCCCTGTTTCTTAAGGATACCTTAAATCTTAGAATGATGGTTCTCAGGTACATTCTTTTAGCAGATCTTAATGGGAGCCTTCCATTGGCCTCTCCAGATAAGTCTCAATGGGCATAGTCCGTTTTTTTATTGCCATGCTTTACCTCTTCAGCTTGACCCATGATCAGTGGCTGGGCTGTATAATGCATTATGTTTGCAACTACAGGCACTGACAACTGACCTGACTATATAAACTGAGGTCAGTGGTGGGGGTTTTAGTAACTCAGTGTAGCACTATCACACAGACTTACCACAAAATTCAGCAACTGTACAGAGGTTAACGCACAAATAGATGTTCTGCATTCATGGCTGCTTTCTGACCACAAAAATGACCTTTTGGGGTGCATTAGGATGGCGGGCGGACTTTGTTCGCCCGCAATCCGCGTGCAAAACGGGACCAACCGCCATCGGAACGTCGGGCCCGCCTTGGCCATTAGGATGCGCCCGCCACACTGGCAGGTGCATCCTGTATTTTTACCATTGCGGGGGCGGTGCTGAAAGCGCCGCCTGCTGCAATGGTAAAAATGCACGCTGTGCATTTCAAAGCACAACATGACAGGCACCGCGCAGTGCCTGCAATTTTGCACTTTGAAATGTGGTACCCCCCATGTGCACCCCACACCCCCCCGGAGTCCCAGGGGGCCCGCAACGGGCCCGGGCAGGGAGTCTCTGCATGCCGCCACGGAAAGGCATTCCCCAAAGCCCATCATAATATGGCTGGTGGTGTCTAATAGACACCGCCACCATATTAAAATTTTTCTGCCCCGGCAGCAAGGGGACCGGGACGAAAAAATGGCAGACGGTCTTTCTGTCTGCCGCGGTATACCCCACCATACTAATATGGCGATGGGGAAATGGGTGGCGGGCGGCAAAGGATGTCGGTCGGATCACCACCGCCCGCATGGCGGTGGCAATCCGCCCGACATCCTAATGGGCCCCTTTGTGTCCAAAATGGATGCCAGGATTTATTTTGCGCTAAGAAACAGTACTAAGTGCAACAGATCGTGAATACCAGTGCAAGCAGCCGCTCACGCTCACTAAATGTGCACTTGTGGTAGGATTTTCCAGGAATGCAGCACTAGTCTCTTAGCTCAAATTCCACCCTGGTGTCCAAAATGTACGCAAGGACGCCTGTAGTGGTAAGAAAATAGTGTTAAATGCAAAAGAACTTGAACAGCAGCATGAACAGCTGCTCCTGCTTATAAAATGTACACTTGTGGTAGGATTTTTACCTGCAAATTACTCTTAATTTTGCAAGTGGGCATAGTCACGTTATCTTTGGTAATTTTGAGTTCAAGAGCAACACAGAATTACTGAAATTACTCTGATTACTCTGGAGTAATTAAAATGTATCTCAACATTATTCATCTGCACCTGGGCTTTAGACAACCCTGCCCAATAAGGCCTTTACATGTTTTTTTTTTTAAAAAATGTAATGTTTGTGAATATTAAGCAATCTCACACCTGGAATAAACTTGCATGAACAATATGAGATTAACGACAAAAAGGGCTTTGTGAACTTTAGTGCTGCACCTGTTTTAAGGGTTACTCATGAATAATTGTTTAACTTTAATATTAGCATCAAGAAGATGGAGAATGAGGATGAATAAAAGAGAAGAATTCCAAACCTGTTCTTCATTCTCTGTTCTTTGTTACAGCATGTGTGCCACAAGAACACCATCACAGACTCCTCTCTGGTTACAAAGGCTCCTCCATCCTGTTTGGCTGGACCTTTAAATTTGTAAGGATGCTTACTGACAGCTATCTGGTATCTCATTGTGTATCTGCCCAGCTTTGGGAGAGGAGCTGACTGTGCATTGTGTGGTCTGTGGGCATGTGTGCTGTGGACACTTTGAAGTAGGTGTATTCCAGAGTGCCATGCCAGAGAGCATTCAACTTCCTCCAGGACAGTACAAAGCCTTGTATGTTCCCACTTCTGCTTCCATATTTATAATGTATTCCAGGGTTTTCTTTTTCACTATGTTATTCTGAATTACCTTTTCATGATTCTTCAGGGGTTCAGAAACGACAGTCCTCCAGTGTGTAGCATATTCTCTGCAAGTGTCCCTACTCTCACACATTTCTGGTATGGATCTCAACTTTATGATCCAATGAGCCTATATAGAGCTGAAAGAAATCTATTTTCCGAGGTTATCCTTAACTCATAAATGGTATTAATGCCAAATGCCAAATTAAATAAATGTGTGGCCCCCGCTGAAAAAACGTTGAAGTAAGTAGCTAATCCAAGCCATTGTGATGCCAAACAATGTTGAGTTATAGGAAATTGAATGTTGTCTATGGGTTCCTTCTATGATTCTAGGATTTTGATGGAGCCAGTTTGCAAATTGTGAAGTTTTATGTAGAGGACAGCTGGCTGGGATTCGAGAAGGGCAAGGTGAGATGGAGGCCTCTTCCTCTCTACCCTTCATGTATTAAAGAGTTACTGCATCACCTCTGCTTTTTGGTGGTTTACTGGTGCCTCCAAGAGGGAAGAGGAAGAGGTGTGGCACTGTGGCTAGGGCGACTGACTCCTGAATCTGGGGATCACGGTTTGATCCCTGGCACTGGCGGCAGATTAGCCCAGCACCATGTGACTCTGGGCAATAGCTTGTCTAATCTTCCCAACGGCCCCCAGCGCCTAGAGACCCTTACGGGTGATTGTGCGCTTTACAAATGTGGATTAGTACAGCCCCGTTTGAGCGATGACTATACTGGCAGACCAAGAACCTTCACATGTCGAATTTCTACAGACTCCTGTTTGAACACTTAGACAGCTGTTGCAAAATTACCCCACGCCCTGTCCACACAACACTGCTGCTTTTGGTTTCAGTCAAGTAGACAATGGGTCATATTATCAAGAACGGCGATAACATTATCGCCGCTTTAGCGGCAGAAAACTGCAGCGATAAGGGGCTTGTGAATTCCCATAGAAGCCCAGGTTCTGGTGTGCAGGACATCAAACCTGGGCTTCTATAGAAATTCACAAGGGCATATTATCAAGCCCCTTATCGCTGCTTTAGCAGCAGTTTTCTGCTGCTAAAGCGGCAATAATGTTATTGCCGTTCTTGATAATATGGTCCTATATTTGAAGTGTACTGAGCTCAAATGTCATTGGAGAGCATTTCCAATCATCTCTGAACCTTCAAGCAGTGAGACCTGCAGAGGAACCCGTGTAGCAGTCCAAATCTTGATTTTCTCTAAATCCCAAAATGCCTAGCATGAAGCCCACTTCCTGTTGAATCACAACCATGACCATGCAGTGAAGCACATAGTGCATTTCACGCTTTCGCTCATCCTGCTCATACTGCTCAATGGTTGATAGTTGGACGTTGTCCATTGTTCATCACACTGCAACTACAATTATGATCTGGACTCTGGCGCACACAAGGATCAGTGATACGCTCACAAGTAAAAACAAGTTTCCTCATTCGGAAGTGCACATAGCAATTGGTTTTGTGCACACCAGTCACATCCAGACTCTGAGGGCGATGTACTCACTGTTATAATTATCTCATGAACATCTGTAAAAGCACCTACTGAACATGGTTGAGTAAAGATACCTCTATACGCGTGCTCCACTATATTCATATGGTGACTACTTTAGTAAGGTTTTAAATATTCATTTTGTAAAGCATATTTTCTCAAATCAACACTAAACCTGATAAGTTTGACACTACTTTATTTCCTGTTCTCTGTGAAATCTTTCAATTGGATTGTGCTACAAATATTGCCCCCCCACGCTGACCTAAGAGTCAATACACTCACACTATGGAAAAAGCACTACACAGTCGGACACTAACACCTTGCACTGACACTCACCGTAAAACAATAATGTACAACACGTTACTACACCCTGGCTACACACTCCTATCCCTCTTCTAAGGACAATGCAACACAACTTATAGATAATCTCTCACTTAGATCTCTTCTTTTAAAGCTAATAGTCGAAGCTCGTTTGAAGGATTTTTTATGAATTTGGTGATGAAATGTTTTATGGTGGCTACGTTTATTTTTATTATACCTTTTATGGTTGTGATACTTATTGTACTTAGGGTACTTTTTATGGTTTTTACTAACCGAATAAAGTGGTTTTGACTGACAACTCAACACACCTCAAAGACAATATTACGCTTCAGTGCACTTCTACATTCAGATGCTATCCTACCCCATCAATACTGACTCGCAAGTTGATAAATTACTAGCTTCAGTTTACAATGTTGGCCACCTCACTGTATCATTCACCGGCCCTAAATCTACAAACTCAGTGAAAGACAGGTGGCATGCCAGCTAAAGTGTGGAGTACAGCTAGAGTGGAGTGCAACTGAAAGTGATTTAGGTTTTTCTTATATTCTGCAAGATGTCCCTCATTTGAAACGTAGCCGGGGAACTAGACTGCCTTACCACTGCTTATTGAGATGACAATTTTTATTATTCCTAATGTGTGCAGTGTAAGGGCCCGATTCACAGAACTAACTTAAGACAAAATCCTAAACTTACTACCATTTGGTATTCACAGAAGGCACTTATTCATTTTGGTATTCACAGAATGCACTTACTCTTTTCCGTATTCACAGAAGTTAGGAGTCCTAACTTTAGGACTCTTAAATGCCTTCTGTGAATACCGAAAGTCTTAAAGTTAGGATTTTTCTCAATTTAGTAGTAGTAAAGTAAGGACTCCTAACTTTAGGACTCCTAAATGCCTTCTGTGAATAA
Organism: Lissotriton helveticus; assembly: GCF_964261635.1. Taxonomy (NCBI): domain Eukaryota; kingdom Metazoa; phylum Chordata; class Amphibia; order Caudata; family Salamandridae; genus Lissotriton; species Lissotriton helveticus. The sequence goes on from NC_136062.1 coordinate 429,167,063, forward strand.
CGAAAGTATTTAAATTAGGATTTTTCTCAGTTTAGTAGTAGTAAAGTTGAGAAAAATCCAAATTTTAAGACTCACAGCAGGCATTTAGGAGTTCTAAAGTAAGGAGTCCTAACTTTACTACTACTAAACTGAGAAAAAACACAATTTTAAGACTTTCGGTATTCACAGAAGGCAGTTAGGAGTCCAAAAGTTAGGAGTCCTAACTTTACTACTACTAAATTGAGAAAAATACAAATTTTAAGACTTTCGGTATTCACAGAAGGCATTTAGGAGTCCTAAAGTTAGGAGTCCTAACTTTACTACTACTAAATTGAGAACAATCCTAACTTTAAGACTTTCGGTATTCACAGAAGGCATTTAAGAGTCCTAAAGTTAGGACTCCTAACTTCTGTGAATACCGAAATGAGTAAGTGCATTCTGTGAATACCAAAATGAGTAAGTGCCTTCTGTGAATACCAAAATGGTAGTAAGTTTAGGATTTTGTCTTAAATTAGTTTTGTGAATCGGGCCCTAAGTGTTTTGCCTTCCTTTGTGCACTTTATTTAGAGTACCAATTAATTTCTTATTCTTATTTCCATCAGCAAATTTGGTACATAAATTACTTTAAACGCCTATTTGTGAGTAGGCCAAGCTGTAATTTTCAAAATCTATTGTTCACCAAAAGTGTTACAGTTTGGCATATTCCTTTTTATTTTATGCTGATGAGAAACTTCCTTCTTAGAATTAAACCTGGAAAGAGCCCAGCTTTTTCAGAGTGTAATTCATAAAAGGATTCCACTTTAGTCTTCAGTAATAAAAGTGTCGCTGGACGTTTATGCATATTACTGATTACACAGTTGTATGTCATACTCTAAATATGCAGAAAGAGCTAATTGCGACATATAAACACGCCATTGTGAGTACTAAATCAACTTATTACAGCAGACAAATAGGTTCAGCCAGCAACACTCACAACAACAATTTTAAGGTAGTGAAAGAGCTCAACCTCCCCTGCTCCTCCACAAGGTTGAGCAATCTTTAGAAAACTAGCAAGGTTTGTGCAATAATATTGCAGTCTATTTTAAAGAGAAAATCCTAAACATTTTCTCAGAATCTAATGTCAATGATGATACTCCCACTGTACCGGAACCCATTGGAACCATGTCCATTCCCCCCTCATATCCTGCACGCAAATTAAAAACTTACTAATGCATTCAACGTACAGCTCTCCAGAGGACCACTGTTCCACCAGAGTTCTTCAACTTTTTCCTGATATGATAACTACTTTTTTGGAAAAAAGTCTATAATGAGATACTTATAACAAGTGTTTTCCAACAAGTCTGGAAGAAGGTTTTTGTTCTTACCCTAAAAAAAAGCCGGATGGAGAGCCAGCCGACCTAAAAACTGTGCGCCTTATTTCGCTCCTACGGGCACCAGCCCAAATTTTTGAAAAGTACATTAGCCCCTTCGGTGCTGATGACGGCTCCCGGCCATCAAGAGTCACGGTGGGCGTGTGCTGATGACGGCTGGGAGCCGTCATGACCACGCCTGTGATCTGAATGTTCAGCACCGGCGCAGAATTCCAGCCGCGTCCAAGGTGTTAACCAGACCCTGGCTGCATTTATCGCCATAGAGGACCTTCTGGACCCTTGCAGAAGGGTTTCCGTAGTAGTCACAGTACCGAATCAGCCTTGCTTGCTGCATCGGATTTCATTCGCTGTCAGGTGGACCAGGGTGGCACGGCCAAGCTGGTTATGCTGGATTTGTCAGGTGCATTCGATACAGTAACACCATCCCGCTTGGTGCAAAGAATGCACCAGGCTGGGGTAAGGGGTACGGGGATGGCTTTATCATGCTCATTTTCCACCAACAGAACCCGGACCGTTAGTGGTGGCAACTTTAGGACAGACAGTTTTTTTTTTTTTTTTTAAAGTTTATTTTTATTGCAAAGTTATATAGCATCATCGTCACAGTACAGTGAACCACCTACAACCCGAGGCCGGTTTACAGCATGGGGCAAAGAGAAGCATATCAGAGACCTTATAGCCTCGTCTGGTTGTAGAGATGGCTGCAATCAACAGGATGATCTATCGCGCGTACCGAATGTACTTCACAAGTAAAACATACTTTGCTTTTACATTTTTGTGTCTGTTTCCAACGTAAACTTAAACCAAAAAGACAAAAACAGAACAATACAAACTGCACACAAGAATCAGTACTGTAATGGGTTACTCTCAGCATGTTATCTAGCATCTAAGACGTCTTACAAGAGATCAATCATGCGAACCTCTCAGTCACACCCCATCCGTGTCCCCCTCCTTGATCAAGTTCCACCGCTATGTGGTCAGCCCCTCCCTGTGCTAATCAGTATCCCCCTCTTCGTCAGACCCCTCGAGGTCCTCATCTGCCAATGGCTCACAGATATCTCCTCTATATGAATTCCACGGTAGCGAAACCCCATTCCATTTGCGCGGGTTATTTCTCAGTTTATAGACTGCCCTTTCTGTCAACATAAGCATATCCATGTTCTTGGTCCATTATGCCAGCGTGGGGAGATCCGCCGTCCCCCATTTTTGAGCGATATCTCGTTTGGCCGTGATAAGTCCTATTGTGGTCCATGCCCTTTCATAGAAAGTAAGATCTGTAGGTCCCCATATATTCAGTAAGCACAGCCTTGGGTCCAGTGTAAGTTATGTTATGTTATGTTACTTTATTTCTTTTATAGCGCACGGCAACTCCGAGGAGCATCCCGGCGCTTTGGCAAAGAAAGACAGCATAGAAAGCAACCACACAACAAAAAAGAACAGAGAGAAAAAAAGTGAGGTGTGAAGTGTTTGTGCGATAGTGCGTAGTATTCGCTGCCAAAAACCAACAATGCGCGGGCAGTCCCATAGTGTGTGTATGAATGTGCCCTCGTCCCCGCATCCCCTAAGACAGTACGGGTGATCCGCTCTCTGCAGTTTGTGTAGTGTCGTGCGGGTGTAATAAATCCTATGGAAAATTTTCAATTGTACCAAGCGGAACTTAGATGATATACCCGCCTCACGTGGAGACGCCATGGCTGCATTCCAGTCGGACTCATCTAAGTCTCCGACATCGGTCTTCCATTTGTCCTTTAACTTCTGCAGCGGATCAGGTATATTGTTAAGTATTTTATGGTATGTTAATGAGGTTGCTCCTTCTTGCATGAAATCTGTGAGAGTGGGGAGGAGTCAGGTGGAGATGTATCAGGTGGGATTGCCGCCTGCAGGGCGTGTCTGATCTGAATGTACCTATACAGTTCGGTATCCCTCAGTTCGTACTGTTCCTGAAGGGTCGTGAACGAGACCACTCCCTACCCGGTCCACATATCTCCCACGGTCGAGATCCCAATGTTGTCCCACTGAGTAAAGCCCTTAGAGCGCCTTAGATGACCCAGCGCTTTGGTATCCCACAGAGGCGTGAGCTTTGTGATGATCCCTCCCCATCGTAGCCTCGCTTGTGCCCTGTACCACAATTGAACGGTGTGTTTAGTGGGTCCTATGAGTTTCGCCGCAATGCCCCGGTGATACAGAGGTGCCAGTAAGCTATTTGTGCCCAATTGTACCCTGTCTGCTTTGTAAGCCGGATCCTCTTGTGGGGCGTGCAGCCACTGGTTTAAGGTCTTAAGTTGGGCCGCCCAATAATAGAATTGCATATTAGGCAGTGCAATGCCCCCATCATACCAGCCCCTATTCAGCTTTGTGTGTGAAATCCGAGCTGGCCGGTTCCCCCAAAGTAGACTCGAGATCTGTGCTGTCACTTTCTGCAGGAAACCGGCAGGTATCAAATACGGGGTATTTTCAAGGACGTACAGAAATCGCGGCAGGGCCATCATTTTAAACAATGCTGCCCTGCCCAGCAATGTCAGCGGGAGTTCTTTCCAGTGTCGCACATCGCTACGGAGTCGGGACAGGGGAGGCAACAGGTTGAGTCTAGCGAATTCCGTCTCATCTCGAGTGATGTGTATTCCCAGGTATTTGAAGGAAGAGGGAGCTATCCTCAGTGGACAGGAGTCCAGCAGTGGTGGGAGAGGCCCCCTGAGCTCAAAAAGTATCGACTTCGCCCAGTTGATGGTGTATCCTGATACTCGCCCATGTGAGTCGCAAATCGCTAGGAGGTGGGGCAAACTATGTTCCAGGTCTGTGAGGTATATTAACATATCGTCCGCGTAGAGGGACACTCTGTCCTCCCATTGCGAATCCCAACCTATCCCCCTTAGAAGTTGCGTAGTACGGATAGTGACCGCCAGCGGTTCCAGGACCAGAGCAAAAAGGAGAGGCGAGAGAGGGCATCCCTGTCTCGTACCCCGGCTTAGACCTATGGTCCGAGAAATGTGGCCATTCGCCACTATCCTGGCCATAGGATCCTTATAGAGCATCTTTATCCAGGAGATAAAGACGGGGCCGAAGCCCATCCGTGCCAGCACCACGAAGAGGTAGCCCCACTCCACCAAATCGAACGCCATTTTGGCGTCCAGCGATAGTATCGCTGCCGGTTCTTGTAACAGTGAGAGGCGTGCCACAACTCCGTGTACCCTGCGAAGGTTAAGGGCCGTGCTTCTATGTGGCATGAAGCCGGATTGATCCGGGTGGATCAGTTGACTTAAGCATGGCATAAGTCTATTTGCCAGCACTTTCGCTATAATTTTGGCCTTCGGGTTCAAAAGGGAAATAGGCCTGTATGATTTACAGTCGTTGGGTGGCTTACCCGGTTTCGGGATCGCGACAATAGTCGCCATCCGTTGGTCTGCAGGTAAAATTCCCTTCATCCTACTCTCTTCATACATCTGAAGGAGGGGCGTACTCAGCGACTCAGACATGGTTTTAAACTATTCAATGGGCACCCCATTGGGGCCCAGAGCCTTACCCGAGTGAAGGGGGTCTATGGCTGATTTAATTTCGTCAATCGTTAAGGGGCATCGATATCCTTCGCCGCCTCAGTTGTCAAGGACGGCAGAGGCACATGTTCGAGGGCGTCTCGGGCCTCGTCCTCTGTCACCACTATCGTCGGAGTGTACACTTCATGGAAGTGGTCAGCCAGGGCTTCTACGATATCTTCGGGTCGTGTGTGTACGGTGCCACAGGGGTCTGTAATCTGTAGTATGTTTCTACCCCCCCCTATGTGTCCTGTCTAGCCATGCCAGGAGTTTACTAGCTTTATCCCCTATGTCGTAAACCCTGTGCTTGGTCGCGGCTATGTCCGCCGTTGTCACTTGCCTCAAGTGATCCTTGAGGCGGCGCTGGTGTATCTGTAGGTCATGAAGTGTGGCCTACGATGGATCCGCCATATGGGCAGTGTTGGCCCTCTCGAGGCCCAACTCCAGTTCTAATGCCTCCTTCCTGTGTGCTTTTTTGTGATTTGATATCGCCGCTATAGCCTGACCCCTGAACACTGTTTTGTAGGCCTCCCACAATATTGAGGGGGAGTCCACCGATGACTGCTTCTCCTCAAAGTAGAGCCGGGTTGCTTTCTTTAGGTCTTTACATATCAGTGGAGCTTTGAGATAACCCGGAAAGATCGGAAACACTCTCTTGCGTTTGGTGCCTGTACATGTTACGGTGAGGGTGACTGGCGAGTGATCCGAGATGCCCCTCGGCTGTATCGTCGCCTCACTAATGTTGAGGAGACAGTTAATCAATGTGAAAAAGTAGTCTATCCTGGAAAGACTGTTGTGGGTCGCTGAATAATAGGAGTAATGTTGCTGCTCTGGGTGTAGTGCACGCCATACATCCACCAAACCCTGTGCTTCTAGAAAGTGTTGTAGTTTGCTAGGGCCAGCTGCCTGCGGACGCGCAGGGATCCGATCAAGGGTGTCTGTGAGTGTCATGTTAAAGTCTCCGCCCACAATTAAGTCTCCGTCAGGGAGCTCCAACAGGAATTTGCCGAGGTCCGGTAGGGCCACTGAGTGCAGTGCCGGCGGAATATAGACTGAGACCACATTTAGCAGTCTCCCCTCCCATTGCCCATGTATTGCCGCGAAGCGGCCCTGATCATCTATTTTTGTGGATTTCCCTATGTAGTGGGAGGATTTCCTCAGTAATATGCCTGTGCCCCGAGACCCTGAGGTGAAGTCAGCGTGTGCTATCATACGGTACCCCCTCCTATCCAATGCCCGTGTGGTCGCCCCCACTAAGTGTGTTTCCTGTAAGAGTATCAGGGTGGGTCCCCGCCTCTTAATGCTTTGTAGTACCAGGCCCCTTTTGATCTTGTCGCCCAATCCCCTAACGTTCCATGACATGATTTGCAGCGGGGTTGGTGTGGCGTGGTTATCAGGCCTGGCCATAGGAAGAGTCGGGGGTGGGCCCGGGGGAGCCCATTGGAGAAAGTCCCATACCATTGTAACGGAGGGAGCATTAGAGACCGTGGGGCTTTCGCTCCATGAGTGAGGTGGCGTGTGGGGACGAACGTGAGGCAGAAGGGACTTCTCCCACCCTCCCTCCATTTGACTGTCCCAGTGACGTGCGATGCCTCCCGTGTGTTGAGTCATACCAATGAACATGTGTGCATACAGTACTAAAACAAGCAGGACCAAATGGTCCCAAACTTTAACCATTCTTGAACCCCCATCCACCCCCCTCCCTGCCCCCCTGCTGCACGGACTCCAAACTGCCCGCCCCCCCAACTGAGCAGAGTGCATATCCCTATCCCTGAACAGTGTACTTGCGCGTCGGGGTGAGGGACTCTCCGCTGCCAGCGGCCTCTCAGTCATACCCTCGGAGGTCCATCACCCAGTGTCCAGTGGCGGGAAGAGCGCGTGAAGCATCATAAGTCCAGTATGATATAGAAGCCAGAAGATCATTGGTCCTCATTTTCTCCTAGTCCGCCCTCTGCACCCAGAGACGCGCCGCTGTCTGTGTCTCCTCTCTTCATCTGGGAGTCCAGATGGTGGCCCACATTGTGGCCCTTCGGTGCCCTATTGGTCCGTCGAGGGTGGCGTCCCGGTCTCCATCCCTCTAGCCATTCCTGCACCGCCTCTGGATCGTCAAAGAACCAAGTTTTGTTTTCTGCTACAACCCTGAGCCTCGCAGGGAAGAGCATGGAATATGGTAGTTCTCGTGACCTCAGTTCCTTTTTGACCTCAAAGAAGGTTCGTCGCCTGCGTGCGACGTCTGCCGTATAGTCGGGGAAGAAGGCAATGGTAGAGTTCTGGATTTTAATAGGAGGGGAAGACCTTGCTGCTTGTAAGACGGCATCACGGTCGTGGAAATTGAATAGACGGGCTACAATGGGCCGTGGGGCTGCCCCCGGCTTCGGCTGACCACCCGGCACGCGGTGGGCCCTTTCCACGGAGAAAAAGGTGGACAATCCTTTCGGCAGAAGTTCACCTGTGATTAAGCTCTCCACGAACAGGTCCATAGCTCTCGTGCCCTCCGATTCCGGCACGCCAATAATACGGATGTTGTTCCGCCTAGAACGCCCTTCCTGCTCATCAAGCTTCCCGCGCAGCAGTTTGTTGTCCTGCGCCATTTTCCGCATTGCCTGCTGAAGTTCGGAGACATCTTCCACCAGGGATTTTGTGACCACCTCCATGTCCTTGACCTTTTCCGACATCTTGTGGAGGTCGGCTCTGAGCAAAGTGACATCCGTTGAGATTGACCCTACCGTCATCTGTAGCAGGGCCAGTGCATGCATCACGTCTTCCAACGTCGCCCTCTTAACTCCCGGGACATCTGACTGTTTGCCCCCCGGGTCTCTCCCCGTCACTGGGGAGGCGGGCGATTTTTCAGACGTGTACCGATCCATACGGGTCTGGGTGGCACCGCCCTTGGTTCCTTTTCCTGCCATGCCGGTGGATTTCTTTGTTTTTGGGCCTCTCAGCTCCAGGATGTCAGGAGTGTTTCACCCACGTCGGCCAGAGAGTGTTGGCGGAGTCCTCCACACGGGGGCCCGGCCAAGGCGTCCTCCACGCACCCACCTAGTCGATCTGGTTATCTCCTTCCGTGCACTCAGGGGTTCGTGTCGTGGCCCGCACCAGGCGATGACTTTTGCCGGGCACAGCCCCTCGTTTCAGGCACGTGCAGGGTGGTCCGCAGGTCGTAATATGCCGAAGGTCTGTAATCAATTGGCAGCGTCCCCGGCTCAGAAGATGGCGGCAGCCCCTCGCCCTCCCAGGCCCTCCCTGCGATGTGGCCTCCGGTCGGCGTTCGCGCCGGAAGCACCGAGCACAGTGCAACCTGCCAGGCACCTATCTCCGGGTCGTTGGTGGCGCTCAGTCTGTCCGCGCCACTTTCGGGTCGTCGGCCGGTCTGTGCGGCCTGCGGGCACTTCCGGTCCTGGTCCCCCGGATCAACTGCACTTCCTGCCAGCCACTCGCCCAGGGAAGGTCCCGGTTTAAGCGAGTGAGGCAGGCAAATCCGCAGCTGCGACGTAACTCGGTCCCCGGGCTTCGGATTCGAACGTCGCTTCTCGCTACTTGCTCCGCCCGGTCCTGGGTTCCGACACCCTCCTGTAGGGCTCGAAAAGTGTGGCGGATTGTGGGTCGGATATTCGAAGAGGCCGCTTCAGCTGCGGAGCTCGTCCCTTATGCTGCCGCCATGATCGGCTGCTAGCCACGCCCCGACAGACCGTTTTTTGGCTCCCCTGTGGAATGCCGCAGGGATCCTCGCTCAGCCTCAGCGTGTTCAATCTATATGTGGCCCGCTGGCAAATTTGATGCTATCATTTGGCTTCCAGGTTCTGTGTTATGCAGATCCCACCCAGATTATTGTTTCAATATCATGTGATTTTCTATCTGTGGCAGAGAAGTTTAAACTCTGTATGCTGGATATTGTTTTCTGGATGAAGCAGAACTGTCTGAAATTGATTATGGAAAAGACAGAGATCGTGGTCTTTGAGGCTCCGCACTCAGGGCCTCATTTACGAGAAGTGGCGCATCGCTGCGTGAAAGCAGCGATGCACCATTTCTCAGTGGGCCCACCTTGTGACACCAATGATGCGTCATATTTACAAAATGAAGCATCATGTCGCAAGGAAGGACAGATACGTCAGTATAACTGACGTATCTGTCAGTGCAAAAAGTGGCGCATTGCTGGAGTTGTGTCGGAAGCCTGACGCAACTCCAGCAGTGTTCCTTTCACATGGGGCTAGCCCCATATGAAAGGACCTGCGTCACTTTTACGCCTGCCATGAGGCAGGCGTAAGGTTTTGACGCACTGGCGTCCTAAAAGTGACACAGCAAAATCTCATAGATTTCGTTGCGCCATTCCTACGACCCTTTCCTGCGAGGGTACGCCCACCCTGCATACATTATACCACGCACAGGTATAATGTAGCGCAGGGGTTTACGAAGTGACGCATCTACCTAGATGTGTCACTTCGTAAATATGGCGCAACCTAGAGCATATTTTACGCCACTGTTGCATCACAAAAGTGACGCAAAAGTGATGCAGGAGCTCATAAAAAAAACCTTATTGTGTTCAGAGCTGTGGTGGCCAGAGACATGTGGCCCCCTACCTAGTTCCTTTGTCTTTGTGAAAAACCTAGGAGTTATCTTCGACAATATTCTCACCTATGATACACAGGTCAATAGGACTGCAAGTACTTGCTTCTATATTATAAAAATTCTGAAACAGATATTAGCTCTTACATTATCCCAGTGGAGCTCAGAACAATAGTTATTGCAATTACTACATCTCGCCTTTACTACTACAATGCAATATATTTAAACATTATTAAATTTCTCAAGAAAATCCAGGTCGTTCAGAACGCGGTAGCCCGGTTGGTACTGAATATACCTAATCATCTACCAGTGTACCCCTCACTGTTAGGAACCAGGTGACCTTTAACCCCTTGGGAGCAGCCGCGATTCTGCACCTGTTCGGCAGTTCTATTGAGTGGGCGGGTTCATGATGGCCCCAGCAGTCATCAGCACACGCCCACCGTGATGCATGACGGCCGGGGACCGTCATCAGCATGGAAGGGATTAAAGCTATTTATATTGTTCAAAAGTCTCTGCACCTGCAAGTGTCTCTACCCTTTAGGTCTGCATTTCATTGGTACTCTCTCAAAAGACATCTGAGATCCTCTTCTCTGAGGAAGGTTATCATTCCTTGGTTCTTTTTCGGTAGCGGCTGCAAAACTTAGCCTCTCATATGGACTTCTGTAGGAAACTGAAGATCTGGCCTCTTTCCCTGCCTGTAACTGCATTTTCTTCATCAGCTTCTTTTCCATTGGCAGCGCTTTGACACCTCGGGCATAATGAACTTTATAAATTCTTAGGATAAATACAAATAATACGGTAGGCAGAAATATCATCTGACATGAATATTTTGTCTTAAATATAATTTTCAAAAATGTCCTAACATTGGGGATAGAATTTCCTATTATTATTAATAAATTGCTATTTTCATAGAGTTCCTCCAAGGAGTAATATTTTAAAATCATCTGTGAAAAACGTTGATAAATATTTCCTTGGAAGATATGCATTGGCTAAGAGAGACAAGTGAAATCGAGAGTGCCTCTTAAGTATTGAAGCATTCTGTAGACTGGATTGACTAACTGTTGACAAAATGCTAATGTTTGTTCACTGTCTATTTTCTAAAGAAGCTTTAAATAATGTAGAAATAATCAAGCAGATCTAAAAGAACTGGAACTTAGTTTATCAATAATTGTCATGCCGGGTAAAAAAAGCAAGGAAGCCAGGGACTTTGGTCAATGCAGCCCTGTGCAGATGTGCCAAGAGTTAACATTTAATTAGCCACTACACTGTAGTTCAGTGTGCTGTACCCATCACAGTCTAGGAACGATACATAGATACAGGGTGTAAAAAGTAATGTTACGTTAATATGTTCTATGCCTAGCAAACATCACATATTAAAGAGTTTATTTAGGCCTAAATATATTATGCATCATTACAGTTGTGTTGTGGGCAGCATTATGTTTTTCTTGTTTATGTGTCTGAGTATTTGTTTATATGAAGCATATAGCTTCAGAGAGCTATAAGCATGACTGGTGGGGTCAAGGATACAATGGCAAAGAGTAGCTGCTGCAAAAGGAAATGAACGTGCAGTGAGAAAGTAACCAGGACTGCAGAACGAAAATTCCCCAATGACAGGCTAGAATAACACTGCCATCTCATCATCACCTCCTCTGCATAACATTCCAGGGCCTGTGTGACTACATTTGCAGGACCTGTTTGATGAAAGAAGACTCCAGACTCTTGCAGAAAGAAAAGGACTCCAAGGACTCATTACTCCTTCTTGCCCCTACTGTTCTCCAAGGGTCAGGTAGTCAGCATCCTCCCAGAACAAACAAAAGCAGAAGTACTTGTGACCTTAAGTTGGCTCAGCTGACCACAGAGTACTGGACCTTGCAAGAGACGGGGATGGAGACAGTACCTAGAAGCCTGTAGTCAGGAGGTAGGGGCTGCAGGCTGACGAGTAGCTTTCTCAGGAGATGAAGAAAAGTGGAACTTAGTAATTTTTCACCTCCAGAGGACCAGGACAAGCTGCTGAGACTTGCCACTGATGTTGCACACAAGGCAGGCAAGAAAACTAGCTTCATCAAGCTTGGTGCTTTTGTCCATGCTGAAAAAAAGGTAAAGCTGTGTCTATGGTAAGAGTTTGTGTTCATTGTGAAACCCAGTAAAGTTACAACTTTCATCCTTGCCCCCCTGGAATATTTTGAGAACCAAAAAAGTAACTCAGTACTATGATAAAACCTTGATCTAGAGCAAGATGGCAAATATATCTTGGCATCTAGTAAATCCAGGATTGCCCCAGTGGATATTTTAGTTCCACTATAAACAGATTAAGTGGGAGCCAATAAAGTACCGGCTTCATGGGGCCCTTACCAGGCCACAGACTGGATCTTGCCAAGCTGTACAATTTCGACAAATTTTACAGACTAAGGGCATTATTACAGGTTTGGCGGTCCTCTGGACTGACGAATCTGTGGTGGTGGTACGAGCGTGGAGATTTCTGCAATCCGGTTGCCGCATTACGAGTTGGGTGGATTGGTTACGGAAAGGCTGATGCTGGACAACAGACAACCGAGACTGCCAGCAGACTGACGATCACCAGGTATGTGATCAGGGAAAGGCATCCACCATAGGGCTGTATGGGGGAGCTTCACCGCCATTCCTATTATGAGTTGCCTGATCAACAAGCAGACTACAGTGGTTGGACCATCTACTTCAAAGTGGATGTGATGAGGAATTGGGGAGCGGACTTATCCTTTTCTTGTTCTTCCAGGCAGAGTCCGACGTGGATCCCGGTCTACAGGTCCCCCATTCACAGCAGGATCTTCACATGAAGGATTATGAACCTGTGTGCTGCAATTTACTGGAGAGTCATTTGGTACCATATACCCATTGCCAGGACTGCTCACATAAGGGTTGAACCTCGGTAATGGGTATATGGTATTTTTCTACATATAACATGCATATGTGTGCATCCGACACATATGAAGATATTTGGAAAAAGTGCTCACCACCGCTGCAAGATCCCCGCCTCCACACTGCCGGCCCCGTTTGCTGCTGGTGGGGGCAGACACGGTTCTAAGGTGGACGGACATCCAAACTCATTATGAGGCTCTTAGTAAGAAGAAAGAACTTCCGACTGGAAAGTTCTATTTGGTGCGTCTGACCTTAGATCCCTTGATGTTAGTTTGAATTAATGCTTAGGACCTGGTCAACTGTGAATTGTGAGTTTCTTTCAATGGTGCTTTACTCTTTCTAGGTGATTTGATCTAAAACTTAAAACACTTGTATCTTCTTTTCTATGTATTTTATTTGGATGATCTTGGTGCGTTTGTGCTCATTACATTTGCCTCAATTGTTTTAAATTAGTTTGCCAATATTTGTGTCTTTTGTCCTTTACTTCAAAATTGTTGGTATTGCTTGAACTTAATAAATACTTGTCTGGGTATTGTCATACATTCCAGGGATTCATAAAGAACTATGGTTTGGCCTAAGCGATACAAAAGGGGATGATTGGCGGAGCGTTTGAGCAAATCAAACACTCACCCCCAATCAACTGATCTGGGTTTAATCCATCACCATTCTTTAGCCCACTCAGCCACACCATTTCAGACATGGCTATATGCAAATCAGTCTGACCCTGTGCCTCATGGGAACAGTCCAGCCCGAACTGCCAAGCCATGTCTTCCATGGACCGGAAACAAGCATCCTGGGACCGGTTTCGGATTCATAATCCTCATCAGCCAGGCTATCTTGAATCCAGTGGCAAGTGAGCAAGGGACTCACATCTGAGAATACCCTGCCACACTTAGGATGAACAAAGCGATACAAAAGGGGATGATGGACGGAGCGTTTGAGCAAATCAAACACTCACCCCCAGTCAACTGATCTGGGTTTAATCCATCACCATTCTTTAGCCCACTCAGCCACCCCATTTCAGACATGGCTATATGCAAATCAGTCTGACCCTGTGCCTCATGGGAACAGTCCAGCCCGAACTGCCAAGCCATGTCTTCCATGGACAGGAAACAAGCATCCTGGGACTGGTTTTGGATTCATAATCCTCATCAGCCAGGCTATCTTGAATCCAGTGGCCAAGTGAGCATACCCTGCCACACTTAGGGTGAACAAAGCGATACAAAAGGGAATGATGGACGGAGCGTTTGAGCAAATCAAACACTCACCCCCCAGTCAACGGATCTGGGTTTAATCCATCACCATTCTTTAGCCCACTCAGCCACCCCATTTCAGACATGGCTATATGCAAATCAGTCTGACCCAGTGCCTCATGGGAACAGTCCAGCCCGAACTGCCAAACCATGTCTGCCATGGACCGGAAACAAGCATCCTGGGACCGGTTTCGGATTCATAATCCTCATCAGCAGGGCTATCTTGAATCCAGTGGCCAAGTGAGCAAGGGACTCACGTCTGAGCATACCCTGCCACACTTAGGGCGAACAAAGCGATACAAAAGGGGATGATGGACGGAGCGTTTGAGCAAATCAAACACTCACCCCCAGTCAACTGATCTTGGTTTAATCCATCACCATTCTTTAGCCCACTCACCCACCCCATTTCAGACATGGCTATATGCAAATCAGTCTGACCCTGTGCCTCATGGGAACAGTCCAGCCCGAATTGCCAAGCCATGTCTTCCATGGACCAGAAACAAGCATCCTGGGACCGGTTTCGGATTCATAATCCTCATCAGCCAGGCTATCTTGAATCCAGTGGCCAAGTGAGGAGGGGACTCACGTCTGAGCATACCCTGCCACACTTAGGGCGAACAAAGCGATACAAAAGGGGATGATGGACGGAGCGTTTGAGCAAATCAAACACTCACCCCAAGTCAACTGATCTGGGTTTAATCCATCACCATTCTTTAGCCCACTCAGCCACCCCATTTCAGACATGGCTATATGCAAAGCAGTCTGACCCTGTGCCTCATGGGAACAGTCTAGCCCGAACTGCCAAGCCATGTCTTCCATGGACTGGAAACAAGCATCCTGGGACCGGTTTCGGATTCATAATCCTCATCAGCCAGGCTATCTTGAATCCAGTGGCCAAGTGAGCAAGGGACTCACGTCTGAGAATACCCTGCCACACTTAGGGCGAACAAAGCGATACAAAAGGGGATGATGGACGGAGCGTTTGAGCAAATCAAACACTCACCCCCAGTCAACTGATCTGGGTTTAATCCATCACCATTCTTTAGCCCACTCAGCCACCCCATTTCAGACATGGCTATATGCAAATCAGTCTGACCCTGTGCCTCATGGGAACAGTCCAGCCCGAACTGCCAAGCCATGTCTTCCATGGACCGGAAACAAGCATCCTGGGACCGGTTTCGGATTCATAATCCTCATCAGCCAGGCTATCTTGAATCCAATGGCCAAGTGAGCAAGGGACTCACGTCTGAGCATACCCTGCCACACTTAGGGCGAACAAAGTGATACAAAAGGGGATGATGGACGGAGCGTTTGAGCAAATCAAACACTCACCCCCAGTCAACTGATCTGGGTTTAATCCATCACCATTCTTTAGCCCACTTAGCCACCCCATTTCAAACATGGCTATATGCAAATCAGTCTGACCCTGTGCCTCATGGGAACAGTCCAGCCCGAACTGCCAAGCCATGTCTTCCATGGACCGGAAACAAGCATCCTGGGACCGGTTTCGGATTCATAATCCTCATCAGCCAGGCTATCTTGAATCCAGTGGCCAAGTGAGCAAGGGACTCACGTCTGAGCATACCCTGCCACACTTAGGGCGAACAAAGCGATACAAAAGGGGATGATGGACGGAGCGTTTGAGCAAATCAAACACTCACCCCCAGTCAACTGATCTTGGTTTAATCCATCACCATTCTTTAGCCCACTCACCCACCCCATTTCAGACATGGCTATATGCAAATCAGTCTGACCCTGTGCCTCATGGGAACAGTCCAGCCCGAATTGCCAAGCCATGTCTTCCATGGACCGGAAACAAGCATCCTGGGACCGGTTTCGGATTCATAATCCTCATTAGCCAGGCTATCTTGAATCCAGTGGCCAAGTGAGGAAGGGACTCACGTCTGAGCATACCCTGCCACACTTAGGGCGAACAAAGCGATACAAAAGGGGATGATGGACGGAGCGTTTGAGCAAATCAAACACTCACCCCAAGTCAACTGATCTGGGTTTAATCCATCACCATTCTTTAGCCCACTCAGCCACCCCATTTCAGACATGGCTATATGCAAAGCAGTCTGACCCTGTGCCTCATGGGAACAGTCTAGCCCGAACTGCCAAGCCATGTCTTCCATGGACTGGAAACAAGCATCCTGGGACCGGTTTCGGATTCATAATCCTCATCAGCCAGGCTATCTTGAATCCAGTGGCCAAGTGAGCAAGGGACTCACGTCTGAGAATACCCTGCCACACTTAGGGCGAACAAAGCGATACAAAAGGGGATGATGGACGGAGCGTTTGAGCAAATCAAACACTCACCCCCAGTCAACTGATCTGGGTTTAATCCATCACCATTCTTTAGCCCACTCAGCCACCCCATTTCAGACATGGCTATATGCAAATCAGTCTGACCCTGTGCCTCATGGGAACAGTCCAGCCCGAACTGCCAAGCCATGTCTTCCATGGACCGGAAACAAGCATCCTGGGACCGGTTTCGGATTCATAATCCTCATCAGCCAGGCTATCTTGAATCCAATGGCCAAGTGAGCAAGGGACTCACGTCTGAGCATACCCTGCCACACTTAGGGCGAACAAAGTGATACAAAAGGGGATGATGGACGGAGCGTTTGAGCAAATTAAACACTCACCCCCAGTCAACTGATCTGGGTTTAATCCATCACCATTCTTTAGCCCACTTAGCCACCCCATTTCAAACATGGCTATATGCAAATCAGTCTGACCCTGTGCCTCATGGGAACAGTCCAGCCCGAACTGCCAATCCATGTCTTCCATGGACCGGAAACAAGCATCCTGGGACCGGTTTCGGATTCATAATCCTCATCAGCCAGGCTATCTTGAATCCAGTGGCCAAGTGAGCAAGGGACTCACGTCTGAGCATACCCTGCCACACTTAGGGCGAACAAAGCGATACAAAAGGGGATGATGGACGGAGCGTTTGAGCAAATCAAACACTCACCCCCAGTCAACTGATCTGGGTTTAATCCATCACCATTCTTTAGCCCACTCACCCACCCCATTTCAGACATGGCTATATGCAAATCAGTCTGACCCTGTGCCTCATGGGAACAGTCCAGCCCGAACTGCCAAGCCATGTCTTCCATGGACCAGAAACAAGCATCCTGGGACCGGTTTCGGATTCATAATCCTCATCAGCCAGGCTATCTTGAATCCAGTGGCCAAGTGAGCAAGGGACTCACGTCTGAGCATACCCTGCCACACTTAGGGCGAACAAAGCGATACAAAAGGGGATGATGGACGGAGCGTTTGAGCAAATCAAACACTCACCCCCAGTCAACTGATCTGGGTTTAATCCATCACCATTCTTTAGCCCACTCACCCACCCCATTTCAGACATGGCTATATGCAAATCAGTCTGACCCTGTGCCTCATGGGAACAGTCCAGCCCGAACTGCCAAGCCATGTCTTCCATGGACCAGAAACAAGCATCCTGGGACCGGTTTCGGATTCATAATCCTCATCAGCCAGGCTATCTTGAATCCAGTGGCCAAGTGAGCAAGGGACTCACGTCTGAGCATACCCTGCCACACTTAGGGCGAACAAAGCGATACAAAAGGGGATGATGGACGGAGCGTTTGAGCAAATCAAACACTCACCCCCAGTCAACTGATCTGGGTTTAATCCATCACCATTCTTTAGCCCACTCAGCCACCCCATTTCAGACATGGCTATATGCAAATCAGTCTGACCCTGTGCCTCATGGGCACAGTCCAGCCCGAACTGCCAAGCCATGTCTTCCATGGACCGAAAACAAGCATCTTGGGACCGGTTTCGGATTCATAATCCTCATCAGCCAGGCTATCTTGAATCCAGTGGCCAAGTGAGCAGGGGACTCACGTCTGAGCATACCCTGCCACACTTAGGGCGAACAAAGCGATACAAAAGGGGATGATGGACAGAGCGTTTGAGCAAATCAAACACTCACCCCCAGTCAACTGATCTGGGTTTAATCCATCACCATTCTTTAGCCCACTCAGCCACCCCATTTCAGACATGGCTATATGCAAATCAGTCTAACCCTGTGCCTCATGGGAACAGTCCAGCCCGAACTGCGAAGCTATGTCTTCCATGGACCGGAAACAGGCATCCTGGGACCGGTTTCGTATTCATAATCCTCATCAGCCAGGCTATCTTGAATCCAGTGGACAAGTGAGCAAGGAACTCACGTCTGAGCATACCCTGCCACACTTAGGGCGAACAAAGCGATACAAAAGGGTTGGCCTAATCAGACTGGCCCCAATTCACAAAGGTAAACTGAGAGGAAAGTCGAACTATACAACTATCGGTATTCACAAAGGGCATTTACTACTTGCAATGCCCTCGGTAAATACCAAAAGTCGTAAAGTTTTACTTTTAGAATTCACAAAGGACATTGACGAGTAGTAGATGCCCTTTGTAAATACCGAAAATAGAAAAGTTTGACTTTCCTCTCAGTTTACTATTGAGAATTGGGCCATTGTGTTTATTATCTTGGTTTGGGTCTTATCCTTCCAAATTAATAACCCATCATTTGACAAGCAGGGTATGGGTACACAGTTGTAGGAGTTTGGGAACAACCTTTTGGTTAAGTTGAAAGGCAGATGATATTTTTTGGCATTCAATGAGATCTGCGTCCCTACTTGGTACTCCTTTGGGGACATTCCTTCTAATAATTAACTTTTGTCATATCATTTTAATCATCAAATAGCCATTTGTTGAATGACAAAAGGTAATTTATTCTTGGATCATGTTCTCTGTGTTGCGAAATCACACGTACAGACAAGAAACAAAATTCATTACATTCAACTGATTCCATTATTTAGATCCCAATGCATTTCAAGATGGAGCCCTTCATCAGGGGTAATATCCTCAAATTTAGCAAAAATACCACTAATCAATGATTCAGGAAATGCAAAGACCCCAATATTTTCGATGATATAAAATGCAAAAAAGTACTGTAACAATGAGAAGATGAACATCCATGATATTTGAAGAAACCATGGCGTGTAAAATAGACTTAAAAGATGCTTAAAATAAATCTAAAAGTGTAAGGAAAATTAGGAGCTGAGAGAAAGGAAAAACGAAAAATACCCCCTTGAAACAAAAAACAGACATATTTATCTTAGCGACTGTGAAATGCCAGAAGAAACTGATAAAGCCAACCAGTCTTAAAGAAATATCACAAGTGAGAAAATAGTCTTATGGATTAAAAGCCAGATACAGTTACTGGTAATTCAAAAGTACGTTATAAATAATGCATCCTCCGAAAATACAGAAAAAAACATTCAACCCTAAATAAAGGATACAAGGTATTACATTGAAAGTAATGTGTTACAGAATAATTTTTTTTAAAAGGAAACTGCAGGTTACATTAGCAAATCACAATGCCATTGTACAAGTAACAACTAATATCCAACCGTTCATTTAGACCTTTAGGACTACACTAATCTAATTTGCTTATCCAAAACAATGTACATTGTAACAGCCATTTTTTGTTGTCTCTTCCTTCCTTCATTGGCAATAGTTTCTAAAGTTTGAAACCTCAGTTGACTGACATTGTGTTAAAAGTTTGTGAAGTGTGCAGTTACAGGTGATTTATCGTAGTCATTGCGAATATTGCTCTTGTGTTCGGTCAGTCGAATATTTATCTTGCGCTCCTTTTTTTCCACATGGGCATTTTAGCATGTATACATAATGTTGCTTTAACATGAAATACCTGGAAAAAAACAAAAGACAAGAAGCATTTGGCAAAACATGAATAACTTGTTTAATTACACAATGCGGCTGGGAGCAGAATCACAGGCGTAGGGTGTGAGGCCCCTCTCAATTTACAATCGGTCTAACACAGACTTTTATATAGTTCATTGAATGTCATAAAATGTTTTCAGAATTAATTTTTTGGTAAGGAATGCGTTCCTCTGTATTGAAGCCATAAATTAAGATATTGGATGAGGAACCCAGGTAGGCCTTGACCTTGCATGGACACTAAGCAGTGGGTAATGTGTTCAGATGTCAGCCATGACATCTGAACACATTTGTGTGCGCACTGCGTGTACGGTGTGCGCTGTCTCTTGATTGGCTAAGCGCTCCTTACTTCATGTGGCATCTGACGTTATGGTTTTTTGAGAACGCGCACACACCTGGACCATTGTGGTGTTGCTGTACCTATCTGTGGGAAGGAACAGGGATTTCCTGTACATGCTGGCTACGTGCTACCACACTTGTGATCGGGCAGTCAGTTAATAGGGTCTCAGGGCCTACCTAACCACGTATTTCTGAGTCAGGGTGATGTGGAGTTCACAATGGCCAAATTTATCAATAGAGAAGTAATTTTTTTTATACATGAATGTATCGTTATTTATATTGACATCAACTCACTCAGTAATAAACATGTGTTTCTTTAAAGGTAAATGTATAGAGACATAATTTGTATGAACAGTATGCATTTGCAGCTTGAGTGTGTTTGATGAAAGTGAAAATCATCCTACAACACATTGAAAAATATCTGACACGCTGAAACTCTTCTGTGAACACGGGAAATTAAAAATGGGAAACATCGCAAGCTTCACAAATTACAAAATTCAGGATCCTTGCAAAACTTTGCTGGAGTAAAGAAAGCCTGGAACATCCTTCTGGTGGCATTCGTAGCGGGCGGCAGATTTACAACCAGATAGTCATTTGTAGTGTAATCAGGTTAGCAGTGATGATGGCATATTAACCACTATAATAGAGATAGGTTCTTAGTTTGTGTCTGAGCAGCATGAGTGATGATGTGTTATATAAATCTGAGAGAATTTGCTTCTGAGTCAACATTTGATTCTATTCTTCACTGAGGGTCATCAGAGGCTGTTTAGCTTGGATAATAAGCATTAAACGAAGCTGTGTTTGCCAACTGTATTTTGAGCTTTTGCCTATTACACAGGGTGGAATACTGCACAGTGGTAAACCAAATCTGCCTGGCTACTGCTTAATGGAAAGTTCCTGATTTTAACATTTACTTTTTCACTGTTCATCGGTTTGATAGAATATTGTACTAACTTCAGCCTGAATCCCTCAAGGTTTAGGATTCGAGGCTAGGCAGGACTTGCAGTTACTTTCCTAAAGTCTCAGATCTGAGAATGCTTTCTGGATTAACTCTGTGGTCAGTGCTGAGTGCCAGTAAAAGAAGCATGCTTCATGATTAGCCATGACAATTGATTTCTCATTGATGAGCATGGGAGTCGAGTCTTATGGGCATGGAAGTGAACATTTCTTTGCATCTGATTGGGCATTGCAGAACGCATTATTGCTATGCAACAAGGAATGTCTTCCTGACTACTGCTTGGATGTTTCCCTTACAGAAAGCTGATCTCGACTACAGGATTGCATATGGTGTTCTGTGCTACAAATGTTTTAAATTTACTAGTGTGCAAGAGACCTTGAAAATGGGTTACTTTGCTATGTTGGATGACAAGCATTGATATGTATGCATCCACACCTATTTGTTTGGGTCTAACTCATTGCAGCAATGCATTAGCTGTTTAACAGTGTGCATGTAACCAAAATATTTAAGACAAAAAAGGGGAGCCATGTTTGAAACTTCCATTACTTCTTGAAAGCCATTTAAAGTTGTTAATGCCAGTCTCAGTGCATGGAGCATTTCTACTTTTTGAGGCATGACCATGTTTTTAGAAGAGTAGTTGAAAATGTTTGAGTATCGAATTGTAACCTATGTTTGCCATACGTGGCTGCTACCCCAGGAGGAGCTGCTACTCTAAGATTATGCCATTGCTACAGTAGGAATGTCCTACTTTGTGCTTAGTTGCTTGGTTTTCTTAAATGTTTGATTACAGAGCTGTATGTACCATCCATGATACATACAGTGATTCTCAGTGGGGTGAAACTTTCAGTGACACTAAACACGTATTTGCAGCCTGTGAGAGGAAACTAGATTGCTTCACAACACTTTCTCTTTGAGTGAAAGAGACGCACAGTGTTGAAGGACACTGATTTTAATTTTACTTCCAGGTCGGTCTAGTGGTCCCTCTTGGTCATTGCTGCCCCCCATTAAACTGATGTAACACCAGTTCGGAACAATTTGAAGATCTCGCTCAATATTCATAGGATGTTAGAGCAGGTAGTACACAATGCACTGACTGTTGATATCATGTTAAGCTTGATGTCTAGGAAGATCCAAAGGTTTCTTGCCTTGTCAGTGGGTGTGGGAGTTGGTCCTAGCTCAGATGGCCACTAGGTGGAGTCCCAAGGGAAGGTCTTTTTGGTGAAGACAGGTATTTCCGTCTTACCAGTGTTAAGCTTCAGGCAGTTAGTTCACACCCAGTCTGCTACTATGGTAATGCATTGGGTGAAGTTGGATCTGGGTGTCTTGTCTGTCGGGGAAAGGGTGAGTTTGGTGATATCTAACCCTAGGCGTAGTTCGCGTAGTAGCGCTACGCGTAGCTACGTGAAGTGCATTTCGCACTACGGGAGCTATGTGCAGCTACGCGAACTGCGCAGTGCACTGTACAAAATGCTGTTCGCACTGATTGCACAGTGCCGGATGCTTGTCCGCACTGTGCAATCAGTGCATACCGCATCCTGCATAGTTCAAGTCATCGTTTTCTGCCACTCGAGTAGTTTTCTATTCGAGCGGCAGCTTTCTCCACGCGGACTGGTAGTTTCTCATTGCGAGCGGTCCCGAGCATACACGACCACTTGCAATGAGAAACCTGACCTCCCCGCGTTCAGAATCTCGCTGGAAGGTTTATTTTCCAGGCTTGCGATCGCCAACTTGAAGTTGCTGATCGTGAAAAAGTCACGCCGTGAAAAAGTCACGCCGAGATGTAATTTTGCTCCCGCATGGTTGGCAACTTGATGTTGAGGACCGCTAGCAAGCAAAAAATGACCGCTACGCTACGCGTGTTTGCACTGTGGTACGTGCAATTTGCATAGTGCAAAGTAGAGCAAACTTCACGAACTACGCGAGCGTAGCATAGTACTTAACCCAGGGTTACTGATATCGGCATAGGAGATGATAGTAGCGTCTTGTGATCAGATAATGCTGGTGAGAGGTGTCATGAATATGTTGAAAAGAGTGGGGATGAGGGACAATCCCTGTGGGTATGTTTGTGTATAAAACATTTTTTGTATTTCACTCTTCAGTTTGTATTTACTACATTTAAAATTGATAATCTTAATTTTAAATATATTTGTGAAAGTTAAAAAATGTTTTGTTGTTTTGGTAATGATTTAATTTGACTAAATATTCAATTTAAGTTTTACATTTATGCTTAAAAAATCATATTTCTTAAATGCATTTAATGTTGTTTTTATTTATTTAATTTCATGTTCATGTTATGTAATTGTTTCATGAATTTTGTATTTCTGATAAATAAAAGGGACATATTTAGAAAATATATAACATAGTATTGTAATATCTATTACATTGCTATTTCAAATTATACATTTTTTACTTAACTTTGTTTTGTGTAATATGTATTTATTATATGTTTCATTAAAATCAAGATTTATCAGGCCACGCAGGACCACACTAGGTGACCTTGCCTGGCTTGGTACATCATCTAATTATAAGTTTTGTGTCACCCCGTGTAACGCAAAACTTTACACAAATTTGTCCCGCAGTATCTGGCTGATGGAGGGGAAAGACGCTGGTGATGTTTTACCAAACGTACAAATTGTTCTTATTCATTTGGACTGGGAAGAACTTCTATGTATATAGTTTGAAGCCCAGTTTTGAATATATTGTTTATCTATGCACTAACATACTATGAGAGTACTAGAAATGTCACCTTCCAAAAATATTGTGTCCTAAATATTTTCCATGTGGAGAAAAATAAAGTGCATTTGCACAAGAGGTTTAACTCCCCTGTATGGAATGCTACCATCTTCAGGGATCATGCGCTCTTGGAACATGTCACATGACATTCCCAGTAGCAGACCTGGGAACCTTTTCACGTGTAATACAAGGAATGTTTGAGAATTGGAAGAAAATGTAAAAGTACATTAAAGGAGTAGTGTATATCACCACCCTTACCTTTATACTACGTTTTTTGTGAAAATGCCCCTTGTAAGGAAAGTATATTTTTCAAAACACTAGGCCAACTATTGCATAATGAAAATAATGCTCACATAACAAAACTATTCGCCACTAGTTATAACCAAAGTAGCATTATGGTCCTTACATTTCTGTTCTTCATCTGTAACCCACTGGTTGGGGGTTGTACATTTTCTGCTTACCTTCGGTATCATTTAATTTTTATTTTATCTTACTGCATTTACATCCCAAATATTTTCACATTTTGGGCCACTTGTATCAACAAATCTTCCTTCGCAAACGGGCCGATCCACAGAATCGGTCCATTTGGTTATGCAAAAAAGGCTTTTTACATGTATCAAACCCTATTTTGCGATCGGTAACCTGGTACCGAATCGCAAACTGGGTTAGCTATTCAATATTTGGAAGAGCTGTGCCTAGGGAGTCCTTTCCAAATAGCAAATCTCAGCGGTAGGTATGAATGTTTTGTGACCAATAATTATGTTGCAAAACATTCGCAATTTACCACCAGCTTCAAGTTGGTGGTAACCCATTTGCAATTGGGATGAGGGCCCCAATGGACCCCTTCCCCTTTGTGAATGGTGGCGAAAATGTTTTTTAAGTATAGGCAGCGGTCCCATGGGCCAATGCCTGCTCTTAAAAAATGAAAACAAAACTTTACAGTTTTTTTTTAAAACGCAACTTGATTTCCTTTAAGGAAAATGGGCTGCATATAAAAAAAAAAAATATAGCTTTATTTACAAGCAATCACAGACATAGTGGTCTGCTGACCCCAGCAGGCCACCATCCCTGTGATTTTAGCAATTGCTAGGGAGTCGCAAATTGCAACCTACCTCATTAAAATGAAAGAGCTAGGTCGATTTGCGAACCCCTGCGAATCACTAAATGAAACTCTTGGAGTTTCATGCATTTAAAATATCCATTACCTTATTGCAATTAAATGAAAATCGCAATTTGGTAATTGCTATTCCAAATCTTGATGCATGTGGCCCACTGTTCATTGTATCCAAAATGGTTTCCATGAAAACTTTACCATCTTGTACCGTTCCAGACGACAATGGGGCTGATTATGTGGTGGGCGGACTGCCACCGACAGACCGTCGGTGGAAGTCCAACTGCTGACAGCCCCTCGTCCGACCGCCGGATTACAACACCCGTTCAGATCCACACCTGACAGGGGAAGATCAGTAATTCTGATGAGGCGGAAGCGTAGTCTCGACGGGGACGGTACCGAGACAGGGACCACCAACAGGATTACAATTTCACTTTCCAACAGCAATTCATGGCGGGAAAACCTTCATGAAAAGGATGTTGGAAATGGAATTTTGGGGTCCCTAACAGAGACCCACGAATCTCCATGCACCGTCAATGGACATGCAGGAAGGGCTCTTTTTCATAGCGGCTTGTCCGCGGCCCTTTCCTGGGTACCAGCCCAATCCGCACTAAAAAGGAGCACTTGCCAACTGCCAGCCCGGCAGTCGCAACGTAATGCGGCAGTGGGACTTATGCCTGCTTGGCAGTCGGTCTCCTGACCACTGCGATAGCGGGTGGTGGTCCAACTGCCCACCAACATAATGGGGGCCAATGTCTGCCATTTCTCATCCTTACTGCGCCTATTCTTGCATTGATAGGGTTAGGGAAATGTATGCCTTTCAACATTTTTTTTGTTGTTTGTTTAATTTCATAAATGATACATGCATTTCAAAAATCTTACATACAATCACAGATTTCAACTTTAAACGGAATTTCCTCCGAAAGAACAGAGTTGTAAAATTACAATTTTAAAACTAGATCTTGTGTGCCTTTTTTCTGGTGACAAAAGTATTTTCTACCCTTCACTCCTTTAGTCAAAGTATGGAACAGCCATGCAACTTATGCTCCAACAGAAACAACAAACAGATAATTAATACACACAATTGCAATGGTTCACAGCAAGTAGGTGCCTCATCACTTGAAGTCCAGCTACTGTATTGCTTGTCCATTCCCAACCAGGCTCATGTCTGATGGATACACAATCATGGAATCTCAGAATTCAGAGTTCACTTTCTGCTATTTTTCCTCAAATTGGTGCGGTTATGACAAATCTTTGGCTCCTTAATAATGCATAAACATTAGCAGGGTCATTTATGTGGCTTTCATGTATACAGAAGCATCTTGGGTCAATGTATAATTTCATTGGGCATCGGATGTATTTTTACAAACACAAATAATGGGGAGTGAAAGTGATAAACATGTTTTACACCTATTTTCTATGCATGATTTCTGCTCCTACACTCATTTGAAAGACCAAATTGTATTGTGCTAACATTGCAATGAGCACAGTTTGCCCTCAGCTGTAAATTGGAACAATTGGTAAAATGCAGGCACAAGTAAATGAGCCCCTAATTTTATCAATTGCAATTGGATCTAAATTACTGTGCAAGTCTTTGCAGGCCTAGAACGGGAACTAGAAATAGGCCCGTAAAAATTATCAAATTATGGCCCATGTTGTATCACACTGTAAGTTTAGTAAGCAAACTTGACCATCTACACTTTGTGAGGGGTTTGCCCTAAAATCAATTTTATAAAACAAATGGGCCCAACCAGTACAAATTATAACACATTTTTTGGAATATATTGCTTCAGTGGTATTAGGGCTGGATTACAGCAGTCCACTCAACCTGAAAATAAGCCCCATAATTTGTAGCTCACGCAGGAAATAACAGATTACTGAAATGACTTGTCCAAACCTCTTTCTCACCACCTCAGATTTTTCTATTCTCTTTATCATTTATTTTAGACACTTTTGCCCTAATTTACATTCTCGCTAATCCCAAACAAGTATTGTGTGAGAGAATGGGGCAGGGACAGCTTTTATGACAATAGAAACCCCTGAATGTGTTTTCCCAGATATATTGAAGGTTCTTGTAAGAATGGATGAACCTCCTCACCACGAGTTGTGCTCGACCCTCCAACATCTGTCCAGCAAGATAGAATGGGGGGGGGGGCGGACTGCCCCGGACGGCATGAGTTTTGCAGGTGGCCATCCTCCTTCCGCTCTTACCTGTCATCTTGGGGCTCCAATCCCCTACCGGGCTCTACATTACTGCCGTCGCGGGGCAGCAATCAGTGCTGAATCTCAACAGTACCCCTACGCTCTTCAATGCAGCCGTTGCGGAGCAGTAAACACAGGGACCACCACAGGCGGCCATAGGCCTGGCTACACCACTGCATCTGTCTCTCACCTGAACTCAGCTATCTACCAATAAAGACGTGCTCAATTACTGGAAAACCGGCTGCATCATTTACAAAGCCATCATGAGCTGTGAAAAAGAAAAACACAAGACCACAGTTAATTTCCTCCTAAGGAGCATATTTATGATTAGGCTTTCCTGTTTTCAGTTTCTATTTTGGGTAAATTCTGGTGGTGTTTTTTCAGTTTTATCAATACCTTAAAAAAACAGTGGTTATCAGTGGTTACACCTTTTCGTGCCATTAAAAACAACAGAAACAGTGTTTTTCCGGTGTTTATAAAATTTTAATTTAATTTAAATATTGCTTGCATTCTGCACTGATTGTGCATATGTATAGATATTGTGTGCACAGGGTAGATGAGGTCCAAATACATTTGTACTGCACCAGAATAGACTACAAAGTCAATAGCATTCTTCATTAACTCTGAAGATTGTACAGATGCTTTCAGAATAACATCTAGCTGTCACTACATCTTGCATTGAATGTTTAAAGCTTGGGGTGTTTGACAATTCACTTGCAATCAATACTGACTCACTAGAAAAGAAGGCTGGTGTATCAAAAGATTTCATTCATTCTCAGTCTGTGGGTAAATGTGATGGTACATATTAGGAAAGATTCTTATGAAACCAGCATTTTACCAGTGAAATCAAAAGTAGCCAAAATATGGAATATGATTTTGATATTTCCAGATTCTCTACTGTTTATAAAATACTTAAATAAGACCTAAAGCATGCTTCTAAACACTGCATCTTTAGACCAAAGACCACAAACTGAAAAAAGCGAAAGGAAGAAATGACAATATTTTAATGACATCCCAAAACAACAAAACTCAAGCAGAATAATGTTAGCCCAGTCTTTCTTGATGCTACCTTGTATAACAAACTTACATTGTACTGACCCTTACACGAAGAAATAAAAATGTCTCCTTCACTCATCTTTTCCTTTCTTTGAATGGCACTTATTTTGTGGTTGCAAAGGTGTTTATTCAGTGTTTATATGTTTGCACCGATGATGGCTATTTTCCTTTCGGTGGGGTTTTATCAGTTATTCTAGGTTTAAACCTAAAACCAGATAGCCTATTTATGATCTTAGTCGCACAGAGCATCGCAGCAAGTTTGCTTGCTGCCCTGCCCTGCCCTGTGTCACGAAAGGAGAGGAATTCACTCCAATAAGGCACACTCCTGTCCTTTCCCCATGCGCTGGTGCCTTATTTTGCAGCCTAGCATTAACGCAGGCACCTTTGCACCAGGGTGCAAGGATGCCTCCGCTGCAAGCAGGATTTGTTTTCAACACGAATGGGCACCCTCCTGCACGCAAATAATCCAGAGAGGACTTTTCCTCTTTCTATGTAGAATGAGAAAAAAAGAGGGAAAAACAAGGCAAAATAAAGTAGTTACTCCTCATTGCACCTCACCTTGGGTGATATAAGATTTTGGTGTATTCCCAGGTGCATAAATCCTTGTAAATCTGGGAATGCATCAAAAGTCATGATAGTTGCGTGGGAGCACCCACCAATTCGTCCATGGAAGCATCCCAGAGTAAGGCAATGCAGCGATTTGCTCTCCTTTGGTTTACGCCTGATTTTGAGGTCAGCTAAAGTCATGCATAGCTTTGCGTGGCTTCATAAATCTGACTTAGAGGCTTGCGTCACACAAGTACCACTTTGTGTTACATTTGCATGGTGCAATTGTAATGCAAGCCTCTCACAAATATGCCTCTCTGTATCGAGGATCTAGAACAACATCCCTGTATCCATCAGGACGCCTCCTCACTCTTAGGAAGGTTCGAAACTCCAGCCGCGGCCGGACATTTAAATAAATAAAACGAATTTTGTTGAGTGCACTGCATCATCAAATGCGATGTAGTGCACGCAACGAAATTTGTTTTATTTATTTAAATGTTTACTTACCTGTAAAACTCGGTAATCCATACATTACTACCCCCACCCTGCCCCTCCCCCTCCCCACGTCACCGCCCTACAGGTACTCCCACTGCCGGCCGCGGCTGAGAAACTCACCTCACTAAAGAACACTATGTCACAATGCACTAACCATCTGCCTTCCCCATCACTTATTGCTTTTTTGTGACCCTGTACAGGGGAACAGCCTTTACAACGCGGGTATTACCACGTGCTAACATTACAACGCTGCTATTACAACGCAAGTCGTTACAACGACTTGCGCTGGAGGGCGCTGTTGGATAGGGAATAGTTTAATTTTCTATCCAACACCTTCCCTACTGTAACGTGGGTTGGAGTTGGAATAGAAAATTAAACTATTCCCCTATCCAGCGATTGCAGCGCATGTCGTTGTTACCACTTGCGTTGTAAAAACAGCGTTGTAATGGCACGCGTGGTAAAAGCCCGCGTTGTAATACCATATAACCCACTGTACAGCACTCCTCTGCCTTTTGGCTTGAATCGCTCTCTAGTATTACCACACACATACATACGGAAGTTCCCCAACAGACAACCTGTTGCCTGTATTGTAGCTGCCCATCTCTCTCCTAATTACAGCTGTGGTACATGCCTCCATCTACACTGCCATGGTCCTGTCGCGCTGTCAGCACACACCGCTTTCAATTCCTCAAATGACTGGCTCCGAGGCCTCCATTCTGCAGTCAGGGCGGATGCAGACGCAGAAGCAGCTTCACGCAGGGCTTTGCTTTTAGAGGGAGGCCAGCCTCTTCATTGACAAACATTAATGTTTTCTTTTGTTTTCAGTTTTTTTACTTGAAAAGCACAGCTAGACCCCTAATTACCAGTGGGACTGTAATTTCCACCGTGGGGACTCCAATTAGCAAATAGGGAAACCAAACTCACGAAACCAAAAGATAGAAAGCTGGATGAATTATGTGTATAAAAACAAGGATGTGCGCGGCTATGCACGCATCTTCTTCGGGTGCAGCTAAGCGCTTTGATAATAAAAATGGCTACAACTTAATCTTTAAAGCATGCATCTTCATTCAAGTATACTCTGATTTGTCTGATCCGCTAAACAGCACCTAATCTAGAAAGTTAAAACATCAAACAATATTTCACTTTATCTTAAACAAGAGTGTCAAAGTTTCACTGATTGCTCTCTAATACATTAACAAATGTCAAAACCTGTGCATCATTTCCGCAAGCATTATTAGTTTCATAATTTCAGAATGTGTAACTGTGATACAGAAGACAGAGACCCCTGAATCCATACATGTAATCATTCTGAGACGCACACTGTCCCCACGGTTGTTTCTCTCTGTTAGCTTATTCTTGCAAGAAGCAATTCCGACATTATCCGTATAATCTATTTCATATACATTGATGCCACGGCCACCAGTTCAATTCTGCATGCAAACAGTGGACACCCTGCAGTCTCAAAATGGAGCATCCCGTATGGCCAAATATTGAGGGCGGAAAAGATCTGCTCCACGAATGATGAATTTGAAACTCAGAAAATTAAAAGGATACAGAGATTCATTGATCAAGGGTACTCACTCAGCGTATTAAAGGATGCTGAGGAGAGAGCCAGCAAATAGACCATAGAACAAATGCTGTACCAAACGGAAAAAGAATTGACTAAAAAGAGGGAGGAAACGTATAAAGATACAAAAGTATATGAGTGTTTCACTGTCCCCATCCCTAATTCATATGTACTGTTTATTTACCTATATATTCAACCTTATAGTACAACCTGATCATAAATAGAATTACATAGCGAAAGAAATAAAGAACAGAAACTCAGAAATGCAAAATTACTGTAAACAGTTGCATTTTTTTAATTATTGTTGGTGGATATGATCCGGCAATTTGACCTGAAAACTAAAAACAATAGCATTGCATGCAAAAATAAGAAAAGAACAGAACTGGGTGGAGGAAAGAAAAGTAAGATACAAAAAAGTCTTAAAAAACAAAAAGCAGGAAAAACCAGCAGTGAGTGAAGAAGCCAAACAAAATTACTAACCAAAATAATAAATAAAACGAAATTAGTATTCTGACCTTCGGAATTTTCCTTAAATGTCGGTTCTGTCAATAGGGCTTAGATACAGTCTGCATTTTTTTTTTTATTAAACGTGATTGTCAGTGTCACCGCTTTCCAATGATTTTTGTCACGCTGATTCGCATGGGATTTTAGCAATTTAGAAAAATATATGAGGACATATTCTATCACCCCCTGCCTGAACATTAATATCTGCATATTATCCATGAAATTGCTGTGCCTCCTTGCCTGCCCCTGTGTTAAAAGTGAATGGAAACCATTGGATGGATGTACAGTCATTAGACCAAGAAAACCACTTACAAGCTGCAGGCTTCCTTCTCACCCCTCCTACATATAGCAAAGGTTGAGCTTTCACTTCACAAAAAAAGAGGGCTGTTCTACCAAGTAATATTATCTCCGTCCCTAGGGTAGATTCTGCCTTTCAGAGCATGACAGCTTCATCAAAGTTCTCAAATTGCATTTTTCCCCTCCCTGCAGAAGACTCTAGCTAACCTCTAATTGGAATCAAGGCACCGCGCGTTCCTAGCGCGCGAGGTATCATGGCGGAAGCTTACCGAATGCTGACCCCTCCAGACACCTGCTCTGGCTCTCTGCTGCAAGTGTTTGTTTTAAAGGCATTGCTGCTGGCAGATATCATGGGCACTCAGGAGACAATGTACAGAGAGAGACAAACTGTGCTACTGTTGTGTTTGTCATCAGCTTGGCAGGAACTGGAATTGTCTGCAGGCTCCCAAGTAACTCATTTAGAAGCCTACAGATGTTCAAGGCATACAAAGTGGTCATGGGCAGCAGAGGCAGTGCAGCCTTTTTGTAGCTATCATTAGTGCGGCGGTGCAAAAACACTGCAGCATGAGAGGACCACCGCGCACCTATTATGGCTTTCTTTTAGAGCCAAGCGAAGGTAAAGCAGGGCATACCGCTGACGTCCATTAAAGCCTGTTGTACCCATGCCAGACCACTTATTGTAGACTCATAAGTATTATTTGATGGGGATTCCGAGAAAACAATGAGAACTGTTTGCTAAAATAATATTCATGGTAGTGTGGAGCGTTGGACTATTGGAAATTTATTGTGGACAAAATATGCATATATATATTCACTGAAAAAAACATAGGTTTCGTGTGAGTGAAATGTCCAACTAACTATAACGTCCCTGAAACCTATGTTTTTTTTCAGTGAATTTCTAAGGTTTTTTTAAATGCATATTTCTAACTATAACGTGCCTGAAACCTGGGCCTCAGCCAATCAAACGTTAATTTTCTTCCGCGCATAGTGACAGAAAATACCCTCCAACATAATATTAGCTGCATGTTAGCAGTTCCTGTTGCCCAAAAGCAATGCCGCTTCCTGCAGGAGGCGGGGAGCCGGCAGGACCGTAGGGGCAATGGGGCTCACCCCAAGTTCCCCAACGAAGAGGTGAGGCTCAAGGGATGGGGTCCCTGGGGCCAGAAGTGGACAAAGGAAGTGGAACCACACGGCCCCCCTACCTAATGATTAATAAAAACATTCAAGAATTGGGCATGCTCCGGGAGATGGGGTCCTCGGGGCGAATATAAATGAATGGAAGTTGACCGTTTTTTTAGAATAGTTTGGAGTGGCGAGCCTAACGCGGCTCTTAGCACGGCCCCTAGTGTGAAAGCGCTGGGTGAGCAGCTCTCAGCACAGCCCCCAGTGTTGAACGCGCTAGGTGCACGGCTCTCAGCGCATCACCCAAGTACTTCACAGGTCTTTAAAAGAACATTTACTTGTTTATGAGGCTTTGTTGCATTTTCACCCCTTTTTAGAGCCCCTGCAACTCCACCTATGACTGGAAGAATTTACCCCCCACCCCGAAATTTTTATCAGCCTCCCCTGAAATTTGGCTCTAGTTGCCCTCCTGACAGGTGTACACCGGCTCTGCCCACTCCGCTTACGCATACAGAATTCTGTAGATTCTATCGGCCGTACATCAATGATCCAGCTGTGGGGCTGGGAATATCGTGCAGACAGGATTCTGGGCCTTTTATTACCAGTGCTCCACGGACCCAGCAGCTCGCTTTAGGGGATCCAGTGGAAGGGACTCCTGGGATCCAACAGTCAGAATTCCTTGATCCAGAGATCAATGACCTGGGAGGGTATCCACTGAATGAGAATGCAGTATACCACAATGAGAATTCCAAGCTTCTGGACTTAGTTTTCCAGGCATTTGTACAGGAATCCCGCTAACCATTGGCCCAGAATTTAGTGGGCTGGAACCCAGGGTACTAGAGCAAATGCTCTGAGGATCCCGTAGCAAAAGAGGCGGGTACCTCAGGAACCGGCGCAATGCATACTCTTGCTCCGTGGGTAGTGTCGGCTCTCCCGAGGCTAGGTTTGCAATGCTGACGCTCGGCTGGGGTTGCCACTGGTTGGCAGCCAAACACAGCTAAGCTTGTGCTGGGGGGATAGGCTCCGCCCACATATGTACTTATCCAATCACTCCGCAAATCCCCAAGCACTTATAACTTCACCATACACTCTCCTTGCAGTACTCTAATCATCCAGTCTCTACCCATGTACTCATAGAATGACCCAAGCAAAGTTACATACTGAGGTCTTACCCACTGCCAGAGGTAACATGGTT
Source organism: Lissotriton helveticus (assembly GCF_964261635.1). Classification (NCBI taxonomy): domain Eukaryota; kingdom Metazoa; phylum Chordata; class Amphibia; order Caudata; family Salamandridae; genus Lissotriton; species Lissotriton helveticus. Next base: position 429,200,538 of record NC_136062.1, read on the forward strand.
GCGTGCGCAGTGAACAGCACAATGTAATGTGGTAGGGCCCAGGGCTATCATGCATACATAATGAACACCCAGACACAGTTAGATAGATAGTGGAACTGGCTACGGGCACGTGTGCCCATCCCCTCTTTATTACCAGGGTCACATGTCCGGTGACGTCTGTGCTGGATGCGTGTGGGGTGAGTGTGAGCCAGCCCTCAGGGAATGGTGGGTGCTGGAAACAACTATAACAGTGATTATCAGATCACACACAGAGATTCAATATTAAAAGGTCCATGACTTGTGGTGCACTAAGGTAGGGGCACCAGATGTGAAATAACACACAAAAGATTCTATTGTAAGAGGTCCTTGACTTGTGGTGCGCTGAGGTAGGGGCAGCAGATCTGAAATCATATAAAACAGATTCTATTATAAAGCATCCATGAGTTGTGGTGAACTGATGTAGGGGCACCAGAGACGAGAGTGCTCATGTGAAGAAATTGTTAATATCCCTTAGGAATATTCCTGCTTCCTGAGGTGACATTGTTGCACCCGAAGTCTACAGCACGAATCATAAAGGGATCATGAGTTGTTATGTACAGAGTTAGTGGCACCTGAAGAGCTCAGCTTGTGCCCAGCCAGCGATGATGGCGTGTTGTTACAGGACAGGATTGGATTGGATATGTGTGAGACCTGCTGACCGTAGTGTAGGCTGGAGGCAGTGGTCAGCAAGTGCCAACAACCACATGTTAGTGGCAACAGTGGTGCTCAGCGAGTGCACAGCCAGCGATGATGCATGGTGTGGACGAGCCGTACTTGGAGCAATGTCTGTTGCCTACTTGACTGTGTCATCTGCAATCCCGACACAATCTGAATTGTGAGCCCTGCTGTCCACAGTTCTGATTGAAGGCAGTATTCAGCAAATATTTTGATGACTGCTTTTTGTCACTTCCTCTTGACAAAATCCGAGGACATAGAGTACAATACACTTTGCAATTAACAAATCAAGACTGAATTTGTATTGTGAGCCCTGCTGACGGACAGTGTAGGCGTATGGAAGAATTGATAAAATATGTCTGAAATACATTGACGAAATATGTAGGTTTCAGGGACGTTATAGTTAGTTGCGTACTGGACTCTGAAATTAATTAATCAAGACACAATTTGAATTGTGAGCCCTGCTAACCACAGTGAAGGCCAGAGGCAGTGGTCAGCAAGGGCCCACAGGCAAATGGGATTGAGTTGAGCTGCACAGTTAGTGGCACCTGAAGCACTCAGCGTGTGCGCAACCAGCGATGATGCGTGGTCCTGGTGGGCCGCACTGGGAGCAATGTCTTTTGCCTAATGAATTCTGCCTTAATAAGGCTACGTGGCAGTGACTTGTGGTGCACTGCGTTAGTAGCACCTGTAGCACACAGCGTGTGCACAGCCAGTGATGATGCGCGGGGCAGGCGAGCTGCACTGGGAGCAATGTCTGTTCCCTACTGGACTGCATCATCTACAATCGCGACTCGATCTGAAATGTGAGCCCTGCTGTCCGCAGTGTACATTAAAGGCAGTAGTCCGAACAGACATGACTCTGCGGTGCTGTGCCGCTGAGTTTGCAGGGGGCCTGTGTCGAAAAGGCTGGCGGTCACAGCGGCGGCCTCATGGCAGGGTGAGGGCTAGCAATCTGGCAGACGCATTGGCCTACTTGGAAATGAACCATGCCCAGAGCCCCAACCTATTTATTCACACTCCTATGCTGGAGTGACGTTCATTTGACCTGCCGACTCTGATTCCGCTTCTGCTTACAGGGGGATGACACATGACCGGGATGCTCCCCACTGCCTGAGGTAACATGGTTGTGTCCACTGTCCACAACACTGCAATCATCAGCAGTATATGTCCACATGGAGAGGTCTGTGCTCTGCATAGTGAGGTCTGACCAGCACATCACTGCTACACTTGGCATTGTGTGCATTCTTATTCATGGGTGACTTGCCTCCTTCACACATACATGGTACCCACATCTCCCAACATTCAGCTATTGTGTGGCTGAGGGGCCATGCTGTTCTTGGAAGGTTCGCTGTCCTGTTCTGCACTGCCTCGGTGGTAGTAGGGGGGGTGGTCCCGGGGGAAGGTCCTGGGGTGGTGGCAGTTATTGTTGTGGCCTTTTTGGGTGTCGGAGCTGCATGATCAGTAGCTCTATGACATCTTCAGATGTGGCTCGGGGCTGGGCTCCCTTTCATACTGTAGGTAATCATCCTGCTTTACACCAGTAAAAGGCAGATGTTAAATTGTTACTGCTAACGCGGCTTATCTCCTGCTTTTGGATTGCATCGCAGATTTGGCTGGTCTTTGAAAAAATCGGGAAGTGGTATTTTTCTTGTTTTTTTTTGCATGGGAACGCCTACTCTGCATATCATTAGCGTTTGTTGTCGCTCTCATTCGTGGCAATGTTTTGTGCTGAAGCTATTGCTGGAAAACAGCCGTTATCGGCAGTTTGCACCAGGTTGAAAATGGGATGATTATTCTTTTGCCACTTTTACTGCGCTAAAGTGCTGAAAACTCGGTGATAAGTACTTGAGAATACGACCCATGTTTTTTTTTTCCGTCCGGGTTTGCGCACCCAGCCGCTTTAAAAAAAATCATATTAATTATTGGCCCCGGGGTTTTTGTGGCATCCCCTGAGCAGGCCTAGGGAGTCAGGGTGTGTGTACACTCTCAACTTTTCTTGTTTTTTCATCTTTTTTTCTTTTGATTTGAATGTAGCTACAACAAATTCCTAATAAACACAACGGCTCATTTTAGAGTCACCCTATAACCCAACTGTGGGGACTTATGGCCGAGTTATAGGCACTTTAGCGCAGGAAAAGTGGCGAAAGCGTTATCGCCCTTTTCTCACTTGGTGCACACTGCCACATTGCCCACAGGCTGATGGTACCAACACAGCTGGCAATCAACATCCTTCCGCAGACAAAGCGGCTGTCTGTGCTGCACCTGTTGGCCTCTGTTACTTTCTAACTAACAACTGCCAGAGTTGGAGGAGTCTCACAGCCAGCCCTAGTTAACTTCCTCACACGTCTTTGATGCATGTCCACAAGAGCAACGTAGGGCCCCTGTATCCGCACCACCCGCTTGTCCCAATTCGTAGTATTCCTGCATAACCAACCCCAAACCCTGCCGTTGCTTGTAGCCTCTGTGATCCAGATCCAAGATTGTAGTCACTTAAAAGAGTCAACAGTAGTGAAAAAACAGGACTTTATTAGAAAAACATAATAATAATAATAATAATAAAGCCATTTTTAGAGCGCCTGGTTACACTCAAGACAGTGTGTCCCCGCGCAAAAATTGCTGCTGCTCCCAGAGAGACAGAAGTCCAGAAGCGAGTGGCCTAAGTCAAAGGACCAAGAAAGCACTATTTACGTGGGAAGAGATGGGTTTTAAGTCTCAGTCTGTATCTAGTTTCAGAGGGTTCCATGCGTAGATCAAGCGGAAGTTTATTCCAGTGTTTGCTTGCTAAAAACCTGAAGTAGCGACCTCCCATCCTGGCCTTTTGAATGCGGGGAAGTTTGAACAACATCGCTCCGGCGGGTCTTGAATTCCGGGTAGGGTGATGGATGGTAAGAAGTTTTCGCAAGTAACCTGGTCCTTTTCCCTGGGCAATGCGGTGTGCAAAGCATAGCGCTTTAAACTTAATGCGTTCCTCAATAGGGAGCCAGTGTACTTTAAATAGTGCCGTCTTTCCCGATGCTCTACGCGGGAGGTTGAGCACCAGGCGAGCGGCAGCATTTTGAATGCACTGCAGTTGGTGTATGCCTTTTTTGCTTAAGCCTAAGAGCATGGCATTGCCGTAGTCCAGATGCGGTGTGCTAGAGCATGGATAAGTGTCTTCCTGGCGCTGATGGGGAGAAGGTCAAGAATTTTGCGAATAGTTTTGAGTATACCAAAACATCTTCCCGTGACTTTGCTGACCTGTTGTTTAAAGGAAAGCTCAGCATCAAGCATGATTCCAAGATTTCTGAAATCCGTCATAATTATTTACATAAATTAACAATACAAAAACATCAAACAATTAGTGACATTCCCAACGGGGAACATCATCAGGCAACTTGTGGATCGAAATAACTGTAGAACGTGCTGGAAATCTCAATACTCTGTATTCAGAAATCTGTTGGATAAATGAAGACAATGGTCAAGTGTTAGAATGGTGACAAACCTGCACAAAATGAACGTAACAGAAGTTTGGGTGGACGTAACCTTCATAGGAAACTAAAGGAACGTGACAACCACACAAACCTCTGTTACGGTCTGAATATGCAGGATTTATCATACCGTAGGCATCACGGTTCGTTTCAGCTTGATAGACCTGCATGTTCACTTCACCCACACTGCACAGGAACAGCTGGAGACCAAGCAAGGTAACCATACCATAGCAGGCTTCCTTCACGTGTTGGGGCAATTCACTGCACACATGTGCTACTTGTGCCCCCTGCTGACACTGCACACAATCACCGCAACAGAAACACAAGCATTCCATAAATGTGAAGGCAAAACTGGACCACTGGGGCCTGTACACTAATGTCATCGCAAACTTCTCAGAAAGTGTGTATGATTCCTACATCTTTCGCTAGCAACCCAGTCCTGGTCCCCAGCGATGACTGCCTGACCCTGCGCACCCAGACCTACATGCTCACGGCGTGTCTCCAAGAGGGCCCACCATGTGCCGGAACAACCTCTTCTGCCTTCGCACAGACCCCCAGCGCATCCTGCCGCGCCGCGACGAGGAGTCATGTCTGTACAGCAGCTGCCTATGGCTTACACGCTGTCCAGCCGAGCTCACAATTCAAATTGGGTCTTGAGTACCAAGATTGTGTATCGAGGCCTACGCATCATCGCAGGCTGCAGAACCGCTCAGCTCTGATGGCACTAACTCAGTGCAGCTCAAGTCATCGCCACGTGCAAGAGGCTTGTGGCGGCTAAAATGCCTCGGCTGCCACCAACTCTGTGCACCTCAAGTCATCGAGAACGTTGCAGGAGGCCCGTGTCGGCCTAAGTGCCACGGCTGCCACCAACTCTGTGTACCTCAAGTCGTCGCCACGTTGCGTGAGGCCTGTGTCAGACACAGTGCCTTGGCTGCCACCAACAATGTGATGTGGTAGGTCCATAGGCCCACATGGCATAAACAATAACTACACGGACACAACCAGATAGAGAATAGAAATGGCATCAAGTATGTGCGCCCAGCCCTTTTTATTGGTAGAGTCACATGTCCTGTGACACCTGTGCTGGATGGGTGTGGTGTGGGTGTAAACCAGCCCGAGGGAGTGGCTGTGGCATGCTGACAACTAGAACTGTGATCAGCGGATCACTACAGGGAAAACCTGGAACATGTAGCATTGTAGTTTCCTCCCTGTAAGTGTGAGTGGAGTGTTTTTTTTTTTTGTAGAGTTTTATATAGCGCGAACTAGAACCGAACCGAATCAGTTATCAGAGCGCTTTACATAGCACCAGTTACGTTACATGAGGACACACTTCATTTTTTTTAGGCACGGGGAGATTAAGTGATTTGCCCAGAATCACAGGGGGTTATTGGCGTCGTTACCGAGACTCGAACCCAGATCCCCAGGTCTGAGGTCGAGCGCCTTAGCCGTTAGGCCAACCCCTCTCCCCAGAGGGGAGAGGGGTTGGCTGAAACGTGCATCCTTCACAACTTTACCAATATGGTAATATTTGAATCCGCGCACCCACTGAGATAGGTACACGACTGTACTTTTTTCTAAAAATAAATAAATATATATTCATAATTATGAAAACAGAAGACATTATATTATTTAAATAAAAAACAAACAAAAAAAACCAAAAACTTGTTTTAGGATATTAAAGTTACCAAATATTACTAAAAAAAAATTCAAAATTACTGAAAAAACCATAGGTTTAATGTATATTATAATTCAAAATTAGCATTTAAAAAACTTTTGAAATGAACAAAAAAAACATAGGTCTCAGGGACGTTATAGTTAGAAATTAGCTTTTAAAAAACCATTGAAATTCAGTGAAAAAAACATAGGTTCAGGCATGTTGTCATTAGAAATTTGCATTTAAAAACCAGTATGAGTGTCTGAATGGAGGATTTAGTGTGTGCCTGACTGATTGTATAAGTGAGTGATTGAACGTGTCTTAGTGAATGCATGGGAGAATGACTAATCTGTGTGAATTTCCATATCAGTCTTTCAGTTGGTGTGTAATTTGCTGCATTGGTTGGTGAGTAGCTACATGAGTGTCTATATGGGTTAATGATTGGTTGTCTGAGTACCTGTATGGGTGTCTGAGTGTCTGTGTGGGTGGGTGGGGGTGTGTGTGAACCCTGGATGAATGTGTGAGTGGGTGATTCACTGGGTGTATGGGTTCATGAGTATATGTGCGAGGGTCTGTATGGGTGAATGAGTGCACGTATGGCTGTGTTTGTGAGTGAGTGGATACCTCAGTGGTATATGTGTGAGTAACTACATATATGAAAGACAGTATATGTTAGAGTTGTAGTATATACGTGACTATATGTGAGATTGAGGATTTGTGAGAGTGACTGTATGGATGAGTGTGTGCTTGTGTCAGTGATTGTATAAGACAGTAAGTAAGTATTAGTATCTGTATGATGTGTAGTGGTGTGTATGTAACTGTATAGGTGAGTAAATGGCAATGTGATTGTTTCTTTGCGAGACTGACTAGTTGTGAGAGTAACTGTATGCGTGAGTGGCAGTGTGTGAGTATCTGTTTTGGTATATTATTCCAAATATCAATGGCTGCATAAATGAGTGACTGTGTGAATGAGTGACTTTATGGGTGAATGAGTGAATGTTTGTACACCTATGAATCAGTGATTAGGTATGTACTAACTGGTATTGGTGTGTCTATGGTTTCGAGAATGGTAGTCTATATTTTCGAATGGGTGTATCTAAGGTTCTATTAGGATGTGAAGAGGTGTATCAGATATGAAGTGGATGATCTCATCAGTGTTGTCATCAGTGAGGTCATTTGAGATGTCATGAGTGATGTCACTGACCATGTAATGAGTGAGGTAATTTGTGACGTCATCAGCAGTGCATTGCGGGAGCTCGAGTTATAGTTAGCTCAGCTTACTATAACATCTGAATTTTTCTGAATGTACGAGTGAAATGTCAGCCTAACTATAACATCCCTGAAACTTGTGTTTTTTTCAGTGATTTTCCAGGGGGGGTGGGGTTGTAATGCAAATTCCTAACTATAAGGTCCCTGAAACCTGTTGTTTTTTAAGTGAATTTCTAAGGTTTTTTTAATGCAAATTTCTAACTATAACGTCCCTGAAACATCTGTTTTTTTCAGTGAATTGCCAGGTTTTTTAAGTGCTAATTTCTAACTATATTGTCCCTGAAACCAGTTGTGTTTCAGTGAATTTCTATGGTTTTTTCAATGCTAATTCCAAACTTTAACATCCCTGAAACCTGTGGTTTTTACAGTGAATTGTTAAGGTTTTTACCTAGGAAGGACATGTGCAGAAAGAGGAATAAAGGTGCACATAGAAGCAAGAGAAGTATAGAAAGAGGCAAGAGAGGTACAAAAAGAGGAAGAAAGGTGCAAAAAGAAGCAAGTGAAATGCAGAAAGAGGCAACACAAGTGCAGAAAGACAAAGAAAGGTGCAGAAAGAAGCAAGAGAAGTGCAGAAAGAACCAACTGAGTTTCAGAAAGAGGCCTACTTTGACTGTACCTTACAACATACTCATACAAAGTAGCCTAATCACTAATCCTTCTCCCAAGATGTCTTAACCCTCACTTTTCTCTTGAAGGTTCACTATTAATCTACTGCTCAGAATGTTAGGCCTACCAAATATAAAATAGCAATCCTAAGCATATCACTGTTGTAGGTCTAACCAAGTTTGTGTAGGTATGCATGTGTGTCAATGCTTTTAGCTAGTGGCATGTTACATAAAAATAACCATGCAAACTCTTGAGTACCTGTGTTACAAACAGCATACTCAGTAAATGTGTGTATAAAAAGGTGTATGCATTTTTTTCTGCTCACAATACAGGGCACATGGGTATTGATTGGAATATTTGAGGGGCTCTATAACACATATGTACATAGGACATGTCTGCCTTTGCAACCGAATGACAGAGCAGAACTGAGAAGATTTGGCCACCTATAGAAGAAGTTACCCACTTGTTAAGCAACCATCTTCAGATGAATAACACATGTAAGAATACATGTACAAGTAGACATATACCTCAGTCACGGGAGCACGTAGAACTTTAAACTTGACAGCTTGCACTTCCCATTTGAGTACAGAAATAGGAGAGAATTTCAGAAAGAAGCAAGAAAGTTGCAGAAACAGGCAAAAGAGGTGCAGAAAGAAGGAACAGGGGTACTGAAATAGGCAAGAGGGGTACAGAAATTTGCAAGAGAGGTGCAGAAAGAAGCAAGAGAAGGGCAAAAAGAAACAACAGAGGTGAAGATAGAGGCAAGAGGGGTGCAGAAAGAGGCAAAAGAGAAGAGGAAGAGGCCAGAGGGGTGCAAACAGGCAAGAGAGGTACAGAAAGAGGGAAGAGGGGTGCAGACAGATGCAAGAAGGTGCACACATTTGCAAGAGAGGTGAAGAAAAAAGCAAGAGCAGTGCAGAAAGAACAGAGGAACATAAAGAGGCAAGAGGGATACAGAAAGAGGCAAGAGAAGGGCAGAAAGAAGCAACAGTTGTGCAGGAGGAGGCAAGAGACTGCAGAAAAAGGCAAGAGAGTTGTAGTGACAGGCAAGAAAGGTGCATAAAACGCTACCTGGGATATAGAAATTGGCAAGAGAGATACAGAAAGCAGCATCACAGGTAGAGAAAGAGGCACAAGGGGTGTAGCAAGAGGCAATTGAAGTATAGAAAAAAGCAACTGAGGTGCAGAAGGAGGCAAGAAAAGTACAGAAAGAGGCAAGAGAGTTGCAGAAACAGGCAAAAGAGGTGCAGAAAGAAGCAGGAGCAATGTATAAAGAACGAACAGAGGTGCAGAAAAAGGCAAGACGGGTTCAGAAATAGGAAAGATAATTGCAGAAAGAAGCAACATAGGTGCAGAAAGAGGCTAGACACCTGCAGAAAGAGGCTAGAGAGTTGCAGAAACAGGCAAGACGTGCAAAAAGAGGGAACAGGGGTGCAGAAAGAGGCAAGAGAGGTTCAGAAAGAGGGAAGAGAGGTGTAGAAACAGCATGAGAGGTGCATATAGAGGCACAAGGGATGTAGAAAGAGGCAAGAGAAGTGCAGGAAGAAGCAACAGAGGTACAAAAAGTGGCAAGAGGGATGCATAAAGAAGGGAGGTGTAGAATTCAGAAGAGATGTGCACAAAGAGGCAAGAGAAGTACAGAAAAAGGCATAAAGGTACAGAAATAAGAAAGAGAAATGCTGAAAGAGGCAAGAGAGGTGCAGAAACAAGAAAGAGTGGTTTGCACACCATTAGTGCAAATTTAACACCCACATTTAGCAATAAGTAATAGGTGTGGTGTGGTGCAGCGGCCACGGTGGCACGGGGTTCATGGTCCGATTCCCGGTGCTGGCAGCAGGTTAGCCCAGCACCATGTGACTCTGGGCAATAGCTCGCTTTATCTTCCCCATGGCCCCCAGCGCCGGGACACCTCTCCGGTGGTAGCTGTGCACTTTACAAATGCTGATGTTTCATTACATCTACTTCCATTCCAGGTTTGCAAAGGGCCTTCCACAATGTTGTAATATTTTGTTGCTGCATATCTGGTAACGTTTGAGCGTTTGAGCTAGAAACAAGTTTTTTTGCTCAAATCTGCAGATAATGCAGCACATGATGGATTATATAGCAAATGCGGAAAATGTCTAATTATGCGAAAATCGGTGCAGCCAAACAGTCGCATAATTCCAGTGACCCAAGAAGAACGATGGGCCCTGAAGAATCTCAAAATGGATAAAAGTATAGTCATTCGGGAGGCTGTTAAAGGTGGCAATATTGTGGTGCAAAAAAGAGGAGATTATTGTCATGAAATCAATAGACAGTTGAGTGATAGTAACTGTTATGTAAAATTAGGTTCAAACCCCACTAAAGAAGCTATCAGACAAATTTCAGAACGATAATTTTCCTGGAAGGAATCAGGATTGTTCGACAAGGATGAGTTTAAATATTTGAGAGTAACCAAACCATCATACCCTTTTATTTACACTTTACCAAAGTGCACAAATCTAGATCAAATCCCCCAGGCACACCCATAGTCTCCAGCATTAGAAGTGTGACAGAACATTTATCAGAATTCGTGGATCTGTTTTTAAAACCTCTGGTGGTAAACTTGCCATCTTATATAAGAGACACAATTGATGTTTTAAACAAGTTACAGGCTGTGAAGTGGGAACCAGGCATGAGTCTGGTCACAGTAGACGTGGTCGGAGTATATACGTGCATTCATAATGATAAGGGGGTACAAGCTCTCAACTATTTTCAAGGTAGTCATAGTACGGGTTTACATGACCACTCCAAAATGCTTGTAGAGATGAGCTCGATCCTTTTGAAAAATATTTTTTTTCTGTTCGTAGACGAATGATTCCACCATACAGCGATGGCCTCCAGGTTTGCTCCTTCTTACGCCAATCTGTTCATGGGGTGGTATGAGAAGGAGCATGCCTAGAGCAGAAGGGCAGCTAAATGTACTGACTGCATTTTTTTCTTGGGCCATTTTATAGACAATGTTTTACTGTTATGGAGAGGATCGAAGAATGATTTCACTGAATATTTTGAATACTTAAATCAGAATGATTTTAATGTAACCTTTACAATGAATCACCATCATGAAAGAGTAGGATTTTTGCCCATGGAATTATTTGTGGTAGGTGATTCTATTAAGAGCAGGTTACACAGAAAAGGCCACCAACTCTATATTAAGAGCTGACAGTGCCCATCCGGCTTCAGTAATTAATGGAATACCGTTTGGGGAAATGGTAAGAATTCGTAGGAACTACAGCTCGGAAAGTGTGTTTAGAGAAGAACTGGACAAATTAAATCACAGACTACTAAACAGACGTTACGTGAAAAGAAATTTAGAAAGAGCTAGAAATAAAGGGGCATATTACCAACCAAAAGAGATAATTTTTGTCTCTAACTTGTTAAGAGACAAAAATTATCGACGCAAATCGGCGATTTTTATCGCAGATAAACCTTGCTATTATCAAGGTTTATCGCAAATGCGATAAAAAACGGCCGCAATGCATGAATATTGCTGAAAAGTCATCGATATTCATGCATTATCGAGCAAATGCTGTTAGCCATGTTATCCACCTCCCATTGGATAACATGGCTAAGAACTGCTCAGGGCAGGTGTTAGCTTTTGGAGATATTCGGGCTTAGCGCGAATATCTCCAAAAGTTGGTAATAGGAGATAGCGATGTTAGCGACTGTTTCCAGTCGCTAACATCTTGGCACGCCCACTTTGCATGTCATTAGTGATAAATATCACTGACATGCAAAGCGGGCCCAAGATGGTCGCTATCTCCTATTAGCTGTCGCTAACTGGTGTTAGCGACAGCTTGGTAATAGGGAGATAATTTTATCTCCGCTTTCTTGGCTTTTAAAGCCAAAAAAGCGGAGATAAACCCCCTTGATAATATGCCCCAAAGTTATGTCCATTAAGAGAGAGACCATGCTGGTGCAGTAGGGCAGGCCACAATCCAATCAATTATTGGTTTTTGTGACCATATTCAGTACACAAAAAGATACAATTTTTAGAGGCCTGGGAAAAAACTGGCATTTACTTACAGGAGTTCCTGATTTAGTGAATGTAATTGGAGATAAACCAGGAATAATTTACAGAAGGAGCCCCACCATAGAGAGTTTAATAATGAGGAATTATATTATACCGACGGTAGAAATTAACACTAATTGGTTACCGCAGCCGCCGAAAGGTTTTTATATTTGCGGTTCATGCAGTATTTGTAACACGGGCATCAATCGAATTAAAGAATTCCCTTACAATACAGATAGGTGCTATCAAATTAATTAATTCCACAATTGTAACAGTACAGTGTCGTTTACTTAATACAATGTGCATGTAGTAAAATCGTGCTATAGTAAATCAAGATCTTAAATCACCAGCACATTTACCAGCACATAATGGAACAACATAGTATACTAAAGGAGTTTAAGTTTCATGGAATAAAGACAGCAGTTCCTAGGACTAGAAGAGGTGACTGGGAACTCACGATTAGAAAACAGGAAGCAAGGTGGATCATTCGTTGTAGAGCTGTTACTTTGGGTTTGAAAGCGATTCTGAACTGCACTATTTTTTGGAGTAATATTTGGTTGTTCACAGATCATAATGGTTAATTTTGTTTTTTACGGCAAGTCTAAACTCGGGTACTCTTTGTATGGTGGAGTGAATGGTTAGAAACAAATGATTGGATTGATAAATTGTGTGGAAGTTCATATTCACGGTACTTATGGTGGATATCACCTTCAGTACTGTTCACAGTAGCGTTAGGATTATGCACAGTAGCAAGGGTTGAGAATGGTACTCATTGATAGATGCTAATAAATATGTGGTTTTACCCTCTAGATGGCACAGGGTATAGAGGAATTCTTAGGAAAGTCTGGAAAGAATGAAAAATACAGTACTAACATAATGGATTGTTGGAAGCTCAGCTACAAGGGTGAGATATGGAAGTAAAGAAATGTTTTTGATGATGCTGTTCTCAGAATTTATTTTAATGCAGATTATGATTCGTAATTTCCTACCTTTTGGGTGGTTTGTTAAGGGCCATTGGTGAAGTAAATTGTTATATAGGCAGGTAACTGATTGTAAAAAAAACTGTTGTTAGTGTGGTATATAGGCAGGCTTCCGCTTTATAAGATACTTGTATTTACAGTTTTTGGTGTAGACGTAGAAAACTTAATACTAATTAAGAATTTGTCAAAGTAAGCCATCAGAGTACAGAAATTCTTATTATGTTTTTTTCTTGACAGCCCTGATGATGTCCATGAGGGAAGAAACGCGTAGGCTGTGGAGTGTATGTTTAATAACACATTCTGTGAATGTCTTCTTGAAGAACTCATTTTGAATTAAAAACGAGATTAAAAAGTAAAAGTGTACGTATACCAATAAAAGACTGGATCTAGAAAAAAGGAAGCTTGCAGTGGAACTGTATTATTTATGGACTTCAATATTTGATTGTTGATATTCATAATTACATTTGCCCTCCTTCTATATGGTGGATTGTATTGCATTTTTAGTGGCTTAACAGTGGGCCACGAGGGGTTGAGCGCAGGAATGCTAAAGTAAAAATGGTTAGAATTATCAAAATAATTCACTGTGCACACTGGTTTTTCCTTCATCGTTAAAGAAGTATTGAAGCATAAATCCAGTGCTAATACCTCCGACTAGTTCCAGAAGTGCTCCTCAGTGATTCCTTCTTTTTTTGTCTCATTGAGTTTATAGTTTAGATTCTATGGAAACGAGGAAGACTTTACCTGATGTTACCATTCCACAACACAGACTACCATTCCACATAATTACTCTCTATAACACATAATCTCACTCTACATACATCCTATACACTAAATACAACACACTTTCTATCCACATAATTTCACTGCACAACATACCACATAATTCCACAACATACAACGTACATCCACTCTACTCCCAAAAAATTAGTAAAAAACGTTTACATTTACAACGCCATTAGCCCCAACTTTTGCAAATGCAAGACCTATTACATTGCAAATGCTTTTTTAACTAGTAGTTGTGTTTACAGAGGGGTGGAGAAAGCTATCTGGGCCTCCGAAAGCACTCAGGAATTCCACTGCATAGCACTTACAGGAGGTACCAGGAGGGCATATTGGCCCCCAAAGTCCCTCAGCAATAACGCAGACTTCGTCCCCAACCAGTATTGTGCCAGGAGGCATATTTGCCGAGTGGTGGAGAAATGGGGCGTGGCCTTGGAAGACCTTTTTGCAATCCCACAGTGTTGGACTTACTAGAGATAACAGATGGGGTAGTTGGCCCCTAAGGGCGCTTAGGATTCAAGGGGACTTATTCCCCCATCCCAGAACACGCCAAAACAAGCGTTTACAGAGTGGTACAGGGAGGGGGTGGGGCCTCCGGCGAGTTGCGGGTTTCGTTCATTAAAAAAAAATGTTTAGGAAGGAAGCTGTGTGGCACCCCTTTCCTTAAACCTTTTGGGTCCTGGGAATCCCATCCCTCAGGTCCATAACGATTGTTTTCTTTTGTTCTAAATTGAAAACGGGGTGTGAGCCCCCCCTTCAGAGGTCGATTACACCATGGAGACCACATCCCCTGGAGAAAGGCCTTTCTTTTATTTAATATCTTTAAAGGGGAGGGGGCTGTGCGGACCCACAGCCCAGACCAATTTCGGCCCTGGGGTCCCCATCCCCTGGGGTCCGGCCTTTTAAAACATTTCTTAATGATTTCTTGAAAGGGATCTGCGTGGCTCCGATTCCGCGGGCCAGTTTTGGCCCCGGAAACCCCAGCCCCCATGGCCTGCCCTTTTGAAAAAAAGAAATTGGAGGGGGCCACGCTCCTTAGGTAGTTGTAATCCTGGGGACCCCATCCCCAGGGCATGGCCAATGCTATTAAAAAAAATAAAATAGAGGGGGGCCTAGTAAATGCAGCTCCCTTTGCTCAAAAGCAAACCTGCTTTGGTTCATGGAGAGAGACAGCTCTAGCTTCCAGGAAGCAAAGCTGGAGTGTGCTATGACAGGGAGGGAGCAGTGATTTTGCCCTGCAATAGCAAACTACAATGTCCTGGGGGTGGGCACCCCGGACATTGCTGGAGCCGGCCTTGAGGGGTGGCAGTCCTAAGGGCCAAGAAGGGCTCCTGGGAAGGGGGCCACGCAGCCCCCTTCCCCGAGGTGCGGTCCTCGCAGCCAGAAGTTGCAACGGACCCCTGTATTTGCATAAAGTGTGCCCAGGGAGGTGGTGGTCCATGGGGAAGTGTAGGGGGGCGTGAGCCCCCCACACTTATATTTTAAAGGTAGCCCGAGGGAGGTGGCGGTCTCCAGAAATGTGGGGGCCGCGTGGGCCCCGCATTTAAAGCTAGTAGCCCCTGGGAGGTGGTGGTCCCCGGGACTTGGGGGGCCGACAAGGCCCTCCCACCCAAAATAATTTAATGGCCTGGGGAGGTGGCGGTCCCCGGGGCAGCGGGAAGCTTGCATTTTTAACAAAATGCCCCAGGCTGCGATGGCCCCCTCGCAATATTAATGAAGCCCCAGGGAGTTGGTGGTCTCTGGGGCTGGGTTAGCCCCCATGGGCCCCAGCTACATAATTATGAATTGCCCCTGGAACCTGGCCCACCCGGGGGATGAAAACAAACAAGGTACTTTGTTTTTTTTCTTTTATGGGATTCGTGTACTGTGCTGAAGTCAAAAACATAAAAATGCCTTCTTTGGCCCTGGGGTTCCCTGTGGGACCCATGACCTGGCCTCATGGGTCAGGGTGTTTCTACCCTGCCCACTTTTCTTGGTTTTTTATGTTTTTTCACCTTTTTACTTATGACTTGGTTCAACCGAGTCACAAGATGGCTGCAACACTTCTTGGTTTGAAGTGTTGGCAGCCAATAAGAGTCAAGCTCATGCTTGGGAGGGTTCACGGATCCACGGCGTTCACCAGATACTAATATTTTTTTATGTATGGATTTCTCAAAAACTCCTGAACAGATTTACACCATTAAATACAAAGTCGCTTTTTGAACCAAGAGCAATATTTTTTGCCAAATTTCATGTAATTCCCTTCAGCAGTTCGGGCTGTACCTTTATCTAAAGTTTGTTATGGAAATGAACATTGAAAAATTGCATTTTGGGACCCTCCTTTTTTCTCAACCCCCGCTTGACGAATCACCCGAAAACTTTCAAGACTCGATCTGACCTGAGCAAGGCATTCGTTTTAAAAATTTCGTGAAGATTCATCAATCAGCGCCAAAGATATTTGCAAATCAAAAAACGCTTTTCCTATGGAAATTAGGTCCTAACTATAACTACCTACTGGCGACCACCAGTAGGTAATATATACACTGAAAGTCCACAAATGTATCCAAAAAACACCAGGAAGGCCAATTGTGAGCTTCAAAGGCTCACTTCTGGAAAACAAATCACGTTTCAATGATATTTTCCTAATGACGTATGTAACATCGTTGCCCTGAGAGACACTATGGATTTTTTAAACAAGATTCATGGAATTGAATGGAAAGAGTGCCTTATCATGTCAACAGCTGACATCACCTCCTTATATACGTCTATCGTCCATTCTGTTGGTATCGCTGCGGTCAAACACTTTTTAGGCACCAGATCAGTGAGCTACCTCGAACACTCTGAAATATTGGTAGACATGTTAACATACTGCCTCAATCACAATGTATTTCTTTTTATGGGTGACTTCTTAAACCAAAAGCAGGGGACAGCAAAGGGGACATCTTTTGCGCCCACGTATGCAAATCTTGTGATGGTAGTCTGGGAGACCGAAATTTTGAAAACACCAGCCAGTTGTAAAATCAAATTGTGGATCTGATTTATTGATGATCTTCTTGTGATCTGGAAGGGAAGTGTATTGAACTTGAAGATTTTCTTCAAACATTAAAGAACAACATATACAATCTTTCCTTCACGTCTACCATCAGTGAAGCCAAAGTTGTGTTCCTGGATGTAGTAGTATTGGGGAACATTGTTTACAACGAAAATTTTACCCCGCACTACCATTACAACGCAGGAATTACAACGAAGGTTGTTACAACAACTTTCGCTGGAGGGCGCTGTTGGATAGGAAATAGTTTAATTTTCTATCCAACACCTTACCTACTATCCACGGGGACTGGAGTTGCAATAGAAAATTAAACTATTCCACTATCCAGCGCCCCCCAACACAAGTCGTTGTAACGACTTGCGTTGTAATCCCCACGTTGTAAAGGCATGCGTGGTAAAAGCATGCGTTGAAACGACGTACATCCAGTAGTATTCATTAAAAATAAAAAAAGTATATACTAAAACGCACCGGAAGCCAACATTATGCAACAGCATTCTCCATGCCAACAGCAGGCACTTAAAATGGAGCGATGATCAGGGCCAAAAGGAATTGTTCGGAAATTATGGACATGCAGGCCCACCAAGATTAAATGAGTTGAGGACACTACAACTCGACTGATTAATGATTTCAATAATCAACACAAAGATCTAAGACAAATCATAAGTAGCAACTGGAAAATACTCCTATTAGATGAAACTTTAAGAACAACTCTCTCACTGCATCCCAATATCACATATAGAAAAACATCATTGCTTGGCGATATCCTGACACACAGCCATCAGATGATAAAACAGACCATCATTTCTACTTGGCTTAATACTCCTGGCTGTTGGAAATACCAAAAGTGTAGGGCATGTGCCAATGGTCAAACCACCAAAACATTTAAACTTTCAAATGGCAAAATGGAGAA
Source organism: Lissotriton helveticus (assembly GCF_964261635.1). Classification (NCBI taxonomy): domain Eukaryota; kingdom Metazoa; phylum Chordata; class Amphibia; order Caudata; family Salamandridae; genus Lissotriton; species Lissotriton helveticus. The sequence continues at coordinate 429,217,958 of NC_136062.1, forward strand.
GATCACTGATCATATCACCTGTGAGTCCGAATTCTTGGTCTATATATTACAATGTCCCTGCTATAAACTTTATGTTGGGAGCACAATAAATAAATTGAAATTGAGGGCCATTAAAAATATGGGTTTTTCTAATTCTATGGCCAAACATTTTTATGAATTCCATTTCTGTGACAACCAACAACTGAACTACTTTGGCATTAAAATCATGAAGCTGATAAAACGAGGTGGAGAGAGAACATTGAACTTAAGAATAGCAGAATCACAATTTATTTTGGCCATAGGTACTGAGAGCCCACGTGGGCATAATCTTTTTGCAGACCTACTTATACATCTACAGTATTCAGATATGAACCATCAATCTGTATCTACTAAAACCATGGATCTACTAATTTTCCTGGAAATCTGCTCCAGATCTTCCTTTTATAAAATTGAGGCATCATGAGTATGCTCTTTTGTCGTTGAATAGTTTGGATTTTGTGATGGGTCTGAATCTCCAAAATTGTATATATATATATATATATATATATTTATATATATATATATATATATTACCTACTGGCGGTCGCCAGTAGGTAGTTATAGTTAGGATCGTTTTCCATAGGAAATCTGCAACATTCTATTGGGAATAACTTTGGGGCCGAATGAGGGATCTGCCTGTAATTTTCCTTAACTTTGCCTCGGTGCGCTCCGCTCCTTCCCTGAAAGTTTCGGGGGGATCCGTCAAGCGGGGGCCGAGATAAAAGGGGGGTCCCAAAACGTGTTTTCCCCATGTTAATTTCCATAGGGCGGTTGGACTCACTTTTAGCCCGAACGGCTGAATGGATTTCCACCAAACTTGGCAAAGTTGTAGGGACTGGTACCCCGATGTGCCTTTGCTATGTCTCAAGATATATGCTCCAGTGGTTTTTACGAAAATTAACTTTGAAAAAATATATATTGGGCTACATTGGGCTATATATATGTTAGAGCCCAAATGTAGCCCAATGTAGCCCAAAAATGGCCACCAGAGACAAAAAAAACAAATGTAGCCCAAATATCAGCCAGATGTAGCCCAACTATAGCCCAATGACAGAATGTCCCAGAGTGTTCTAAAGAACAACTAGAGCGCTAACAGTCTTACTTATGACAAACGTATGGCACACCTGAAGTCATCTTGATTGGAATAAAGTGTTAACACTTAAATCATTTAATTTGCAAAGGAACAAAATGAGGGCGTTCATTTTGCCATAGAAATTATGATTAGTGCTGAAGAAAGAAAAATTAGGGCACATTTTGAGTGACTTCTCAAATCCGCTTATATTTCATTAAAAAAATTCTGATATGCAGTCTCCCAAGATGGCCACCAGAGACAAAAGAGCCCAAATGTAGCCCAAATATCAGCCAGATGTAGCCCAACTATAGCCCAATGACAGAATGTCCCAGAGTGTTCTAAAGAACAACTAGAACGCTAACAGTCTTACTTATGACAAAAGTATGGCACACCTGAAGTCATCTTGATTGGAATAAAGTGGTAACACTTAATACATTTAATTTGAAAAGGAACAAAATGCGGGTTTCATTTTGCCATAGAAATTTTATATATATATATATATATATATATATATATATATATATATATATTCAACTCTGAATCCTGACCGCCAAGAGTGACGGTGACAACAGGCGTGGACCTCGTCTTCAATCAAAGTGTTTAGTTAAATCGTAAACACGCAAAAAAGCCACATCTCAGGAGTCATTGCCAGCAATCCATTTTAATTGCAATTCAAGTGCAAGAGCAAGTGCCCTCCCTGACGCGTTTCGCTCCGCAAGCGGAGCTTGATCACATGACGCGTCAGGAGTAGGACGTGCATTAAATTAAAGTTAAAAGCCCAAGCGCCTAAAGAAACAGGACGCAAGGGTTGCCAGAAAGCAAAAAGGCATACAGTTTGTGATTAAAGTAATCATACCACTCGAATTGTGTATATACAAGTATGAAACAAGGGGACAAAAAATGAGAGCATAGTGCTCATATATCATGTCAAAAAATTGTATAAATCAGTATAATGAACAATCATACAGAATTAAAAACAAATTATGTTTTCAACTCATCAACCTAAGGACTAAACAATAAAGATGTAATAGAATGTAAACCACAACTGATACATCACCAATGGAAATAAATCAGTGTGTTAGAACAATTAATTGCAAGTGCTTTCAAAACATTCTATTCATCATCAGTCACAAAAGAGTTGATTATATTCTTACTGAACAAAGTTATTGACAACCCCCTGTCACAAATACAACGTAAGTTGAGTGATGAAAAAAAGTGCCTAAGTGCTAAAGTGCAAATGATTAAAATCAATTTCATGATCCAATGAGATACATAATACTGGCTGCGGAAGAACTGATATGGAAACTATAAATGTCAAGAAGAAAGATACAACAGACATAGTCATTACAAGAAATGGAAAAAACCCAAAATAGAAATTGCTCTTTCGATACATGGCAAGGTATACATATCATAGAAAATGGTGTAATTCATCAAAAGCATTTAGCCCATTAGGGGCCCGGGTGTCGAGCAACAGAATGAAAAATGCCTCTTTTTGCCGAAGCAATTTCTCGCGATCACCACCTCTGCCTGGGTTGGCTACGGAACACAACAAAGTATATTTCAAATCTTTTAATTTCTTGTCGTGTACCGCTTTGAAGTGGCGAGCCACCGGGTAATTCAAATCTGAGTTAACAATAGCTCGGATGTGCTGCAGAATACGCTGGTGTGCAGGAAGTTTAGTACTCCCAATATATGACAAAGAACATGTACAAGTTAGCTGGTATACTACATAATCACTGCGACATGTCAGATGTTCTCTTATTGGGATCAACCTGTCATTGAAAGCTGATGTGTAATGGGTCCCATTCACCGCAAATGTGCAAGCACGGCACGAAGTGCATCTAAAAAAAACAGATTTATTCAACCAATTGATTTTAGGGGGCAATTCCGGTTGGGCTTCATCTAATGCATCTTTCATAGAAGGAGCCCTCCTGAAAGTTATTGCTGGTAATTTAGGTAAAAATGGAGTTAGGATAACGTCAGTTAATACAATTGGCCACTCCGATCGAATGATGTTACTGATCTTGGATATCTGAGAACGAAAGGTGGTAATGAAACGAACAGAGCCCTGTTCAATAGGTTCTGAGATCTCCTTAATTTTAGGAATAAGAAGGTTCTCACGTGAGCGAGCACGTACCTTGATCATAGCCTGATCTAGAATGGCTCTGCTGTAGCCCCGGCTAAGAAATCTAGACCTTGATTCAATTAAACATTGTTCTAAACTGTCGGGCTGCTACAGATTCGTTTAATCCTGATGAATTCACCCAAAGGTATGCTGTTGATGGTGTGGAGTGGATGAGCACTGCGGGCATGCAAGATGGAATTACCCGCAGTGCTTTTTCTATGAAGTTTAGTCTGTATGGTGTCCTGGTCAATGTAAAGCTGGACATCCAAGAATTCGGCCAAATCAGATGTGATATTGGCCGTAAACTTTAAATTCCTATCATTGATAACACCAGTTATAGTTAGGTGGAAATTTTACTCGCATAAAACCATTGAAATTCCCACGTTATAGTTAGTTGGACTCACTATAACTTGCGCGTGCAATGCACTGCTGATGACATCACATATTACATCACTCATGACATGGTCAGTGACATCACTCATGACATCACTGATGACATCTCAAATGACATCACTGATGACATCAACCAGTGAATGTGTATCTTTCTGAAAAATAAATATTTTTATATATGTATATCTAAAGGTTGATGGAAGAATAAATGGGTAAATAAATGTCTAAATGGATGTTTTTTTGTGTAAAATTGATTGGTTAACTGACTTATTAAATGTATCTTAGTGAATACATATATTAGCGAGTAATGTTTAAATATTTAAATATCTGTTTCTGTGTCTCACTTTGTGTATAAGTAGCTACATGAGTGTGAATATAGGTTATTAGTTGTTTTTTTGAGCATCAGTATCAGTGTCTGTATGGTTCGGTGGGGGATATTACTTAGAGCACAGATGCATGAATGAGTGACTCACTATTTGTATGTATTTTGAAGACAGCATGTGTGCAAGACTGTATGGGTGGTTGATTGTGTGTATGGGTGGGTTAGTGAGTATGTGTTTTTATAATTGATTGTTTAAGAGAGTAAATTTGTTTCCGTTTCTGTAGAAGTATTTGTAGTGGTGTGTATATAGCAGTATAATCAAGTAAATGTTTTTTTGATAGTTTATTTGCATGTGTGAATTTGTGTGGATGAGTATTAGTGTGTAACAGGATGTATAGGTGTATGAGTACATATGATGAGTAAGTACATGCATGAGTGACTATATAGAACTGTTGGTGAATGAGTGGATGTGTATGTAGATGTTGGAATTACCTAATAAGTTGTTGTAATTGGTATTGGTTTCTCCTTTTTTAAGAAAATGTTAGTTTCTATTTTTGAATGTGTGTGTCAAAGGTTATTTTATGCTGATAGGAGGTCTGCCACTTTGTCACAAGGATGTTGTCATCAGTGATGTCATTTGAGATGTCATCAGTGATGTCATGAGTGATGTCACTGACCATGTCATGAGTGATGTAATATGTGACGTCATCAGCAGTGCATTGCACGCGCAAGTTATAGTGAGTCCAACTAACTATAACGTGGGAATTTCAATGGTTTTATGCGAGTAAAATTTCCACCTAACTATAACTGGTGTGAAACCTATGGTTTTTTCAGTGAATATATATATATATATATATATATATATATATATATATATATATATATATATATATATATATATACATATATATATATATATATATATATATATATATATATATATATATATATATATATATATATATATATATATATATATATATATTTTCCAAGCATTCTTTCATCCATGCCTACATGAAGATAATCAGTCCCAGATTCGAAGACAACAGGTGTACTTGTTTTAACAATCTAGGTATTTATATTTCAATAGATGAGCGTATTACCCAATCAGAGAAATAAAGCAACAGGGACTAACTGAATGGCTTTATGGGATATTGAGTTGTCACTGCAATATGTTGCTACTGTTGTACTTTACTGTAATTATTCCTTTCCTCATTTTTGCACTGGGACTACTATAATCTCAAGATCTAGCATCAGTTGGCTACATTTCCCTAGCATGGGTTCACTGAGGCATTTTTGTCATAAGAGGACATTCTCATACTAGATGAACAATGCAATTGTCCTTGTATAATGTTCTCTTTTTCTCTTGTTCTGGAGAATTTGGCTGTACCAGTTACTATGACTGAATTTGAATGAATTTTTAATAAGTATGGGCGAAATTTGCGAATCTGCGGTCCGCGAATTCGTGCGAAATGCAAAAAAAGTCCGCGGATTTTTGTGCCATTTGCACAAATATGTGACCACGTGTGCCTGTAACTTTGCCAGCGCGCCAAAAGGCACCAAGGTCCCTTGAGTGAGCTGGCCATTATAGTGAGGACGGGCGGGAAGACGTTTCATACCGCTTGTGTGTGGTGGATGGGGCCAAACGGGCGGGGCTTCTATGCGAGTTCACATGCATCCTAGGATCAGAGACCGAGAAGAGCAGCAGATGAGGAGAAAGCAGCCTCCTGGTCACAGGAGCTACACGGGGATGGCGCTCGGGGAACTCATGGATGCAAAAATACGTTTGGCACCGGACCCCAAAATCCTTCAGATGTCCAAGATAGCTCTGCTGCGCATGTTGGTACAAAGCCATTCTGATCCTGCTCAGTGGGTTCAGGCGCATGCAGCTGCTGCTGCTGGACAATGTCCCATCTCATACTAGACTGCCCTGTACAGGCATATGCTGGTGCTGGACATTAGGGTGCAGTGGCATGCGGGTGCTCGACGCCTGGTACATGCGCATACCGGTGCCAGGGGGGACACGTGTTTATTGGTGCTGTGTAGCAAGTTATGACTTTACATTTTATCTGCACCAGACGGTGGGTGGTACCACCTACATGGATCAGGAGCATCCAGGCACAAGACTTCATGGTACAAGAGCATAATGGTGCTGTGCGGTACGGGTACATATGTACTGGGGGCAGGGGGACACTTAGAACAATGTGTGCTCACACCCAGAGGGCTCCCAGGCAATTGTGCATGAATGATTTTCACACTGAGAGGGCTCTGGCGCGTGGGCTCACAACCCCTGGGCAGCTCAGCAGCGCAGGGGCTCACACCCACAGGGCTCCCGGGCAGTTTAGCAGCACCACCCTCTGGTTCATTGCTGCCACCCTCTGGTTCATCACTGCCACCTTCTGGTTCACCACTGCCACCCTCTGGTTCATCACTGCCACCTTCTGGTTCACCACTGCCACCCTCTGGTTCGTCACTGCCACCCTCTGGTTCACCACTGCCACCCTCTGGTTCATCACTGTCACCCTTTGGTTCATCACTACCACCCTCTGGTTCATCACTGCCACCCTCTGGTTCATCACTGCCACCTTCTGGTTGACCACTGCCACCCTCTGGTTCATCAGTGCCACCTTCCGGTTCACCACTGCCACCCTCTGGTTCGTCATTGCCACCCTCTGGTTCACCACTGCCACCCTCTGGTTCATCACTGTCACCCTCTGGTTCATCACTACCACCCTCTGGTTCATCACTGCCACCCTCTGGTTGACCACTGTCACCCTCTGGTTCATCACTGTCACCCTCTGTTTCATCACTGCCACCCTCTGGTTCATCACTGCCACCCTCTGGTTCACCACTGCCACCCTCTGGGTCATCACTACCACCCTCTGGTTCATCACTGCCACCCTCTGGTTCACCACTGCCACCCTCTGGTTCACCACTGTCACCCTATGGTTCATCACTGTCACCCTCTGGTACATCACTACCACCCTCTGGTTCATCACTGCCACCCGCTGGTTCACCACTACTGCCCTCTGGTTCACCATTGCCACCCTCTGGTTCATCACTGCCACCCTCTGGTTCACCACTGCCACCCTCTGGTTCATCGTTGCCACCCTCTGGTTCACCACTGCCATCCTCTGGTTCACCACTGCTACCCTCTGGTTCACCACTGACACCCGCTGGTTCATCACTGCCACCCTCTGGTTCACCACTGCGACCCTCTGGTTCATCACTGCCACCCTCTGGTTCATCACTGCCACCCTCTGGGTAATCACTGCCACCCTCTGGTTCATCACTGACACCCTCTGGTTCACCACTGCCACCCTCTGGTTCACCCCTGCCACCATCTGGTTCATCACTGCCATCCTCTGTTTCACCACTGCCACCCTCTGGTTCATCACTGCCACCCTCTGGTTCACCACTGCCACCCTCTGGTTCATCACTGTCACCCTCTGGTTCACCACTGCCACCCTCTAGTTCATCACTGCCACCCTCTGGTTCACCACTGCCACCCTCTGGTTCATCACTGTCATCCTCTGGTTCACCACTGCCACCCTCTGGTTCACCACTGACACCCTCTGGTTCACCACTGATACCCTCTGGTACACCACTGCCAGCCTCTGTTTCATAACTGACACCCTCTGGATCACCACTGCCACCCTATGGTTCATCACTGTCACCCTCTGGTACATCACTACCACCCTCTGGTTCATCACTGCCACCCGCTGGTTCACCACTACCGCCCTCTGGTTCACCATTGCCACCCTCTGGTTCATCACTGCCACCCTCTGGTTCACCACTGCTACCCTCTGGTTCATCGTTGCCACCCTCTGGTTCACCACTGCCACCCTCTGGTTCACCACTGCTACCCTCTGGTTCACCACTGCCACCCGCTGGTTCATCACTGCCACCCTCTGGTTCACCACTGCCACCCTCTGGTTCATCACTGCCACCCTCTGGTTCATCACTGCTACCCTCTGGGTAATCACTGCCACCCTCTGGTTCATCACTGCCACCCTCTGGTTCACCACTGCCACCCTCTGGTTCACCCCTGCCACCATCTGGTTCATCACTGCCACCCTCTGTTTCACCACTGCCACCCTCTGGTTCATCACTGCCACCCTCTGGTTCACTACTGCCACCCTCTGGTTCATCACTGTCACCCTCTGGTTCACCACTGCCACCCTCTAGTTCACCACTGCCAGCCTCTGTTTCATAACTGCCACCCTCTGGATCACCACTGCCACCCACTGGTTCACCACTGCCACCCTCTGGTTCACCACTGCCACCCTCTGGTTCACTACTGCCACCCTCTGGTTCATCACAGCACCCTCTGGTTCACAACTGCACCTTCTGGTTCATCACAGCACCCTCTGGTTGACCACTGTAGATTAGGTGGAGAACGCACACCTGCCCAGCCTTAACCGGGGGCTGGTTAATGTGTTACTGAATCTGAGCTCCAAGTCCGGCACCTGCTTCCTTATCTTTAAGTGCTTCCTGTTGTGGTTGAATTTTTGTGACAGCCTGGAGCATTGTGCCATACTTGTTACTATTCTCTGACCCTGCTTTGAGGGTCAGAGCAGGGTCAGAGAATAGTTGTAAGTAGGCAACAACTCTGGAGGCGCCGCTCAGGAAGCACTTACAGGGTACCAGCAGGTGCCCAAGTTGAAGTAAATTTCTTTGTAACCATTTTGGAAATGGTTACAAAGAAATTAGCTTCAACTTGGGCACCTGCTGTAACCCTGTAAGTGCTTCATGTACTTCAGTTTTTAAAAACCTGTCCCGAACGCGATTTTGTGGATTTTTCTGCAATTTCGCAAGATTCCCGGACCGCGAAATTGCAGGAAATCGGCAAATTCCGCGAATGGAATGGATTTTACGCCCATGCTTAATTTTTAACCTATGATATCTATCTGCGCCAATCACGTTAGTATTACCTCCTTATGTACTGTATTGTTATTATGATTTCCAATCCTTGTGGTCAATCTTATCATATCGTGTATTTAGACCTTTTTTATAACCTTCATGTTCCATTTATTGAACATGCAATTATGACTATGAATTAGAACTGTTAAATGTTTTACCTGCATGTGCACCTTATGTCTTCTGAGGACAATGAATGTAATGTATTTTGCAGTGATGAGAAACAGAACAAACATATAAAAAAGATACAATACGTGAAATAACGGTATAGGTGAAAAGAAAAGCACAGAGAAAAATTATAAATGCTTGTGATAACACACAAATACAAGAGTCTGTGCGCTCAACTTCCAGGGGTCTACCGTCAGGGCCCCAAATAATCCAGCCAATCAAAAATTCAACACAAGGAGCGCTGTTTTTCTCACAAATTCTTCCGGATCAAATGTTGATTTCCACAGCTTTTCATTGTAGCAAAGTTCATCCAATATTAGCGAAAGTAATTGCGTTTCATCAATGCAAATAGTTCAAAATCAATCCAAAGTCATGAAATAAAACGAGCTCAATACAACCAACGCGTTTCGTCCAGAATGGACATCATCAGGGCTGCAAGAATAAATATTCAAAAAAACGATATCAGTCGAACATTGTAACGTAAAATTCAAATAGCACATAATGATAACTTTATAAATCAAATATGATGATATTACATCCATACACACCTGTTTATTTGCCATTCTAATCGAAACATCAAATCTATACAATGTTAACATAGTGACACATCTAACCACAGGTTAAAAACAAGATAACAACATAGCTGACATTCTACTTCTAAGTATATAAAGAAATAATAGCAGTGGCCTACCTCAAAGAAGAACTGTATGTGAGCAAAGAAACTGCTGATCTGTATATCTGTATTGCGAACCAGCAACCTACGGCCTCCCAGTTAGAATATACAAATCTGAGTCAAGAATGTAAGAACAAGAAATAAAGTATGAGATGTCAAATTCCTGCTCCTGATTGTGTATCAAAATATTAATGTCCCCAACTCTAAATGTCACGATTCTCAAGCAAAGCGTATGCACTACTCGAAACTATTATTTTGCAAAGCCTACCATTTCTAAGGTGCCTACCTCAAAGGGATAATAAATGACCCAGCAAAAAGGAGGCCAGTATTGCGTTCCAGAATTCAATATATTCTGAGAAAGAGTAACACAAAAGGGGGAAAAAGTGAAAAATTGAAATGTGATCTAATTCGAAAATTTAAATATTCTAATATTATTTAACACGAGTTTCCATCAATCCCATATCTGTACTAACAAAGTCTTACATTGCGTTCGCTGAAACGCTAATGGTGTTTCAGTGCGCGCAATGTAATTCATTTTATTTATTTAGTTACTTAAATCCGTTCAGCTGTATGCCAGAGTTTACTACCGCCAACTCTGCCCCTCCCCCCGCCCCACCGCCCCGCAGCACTCCCCCGAGGAGCAGCTACTGTAAATAAATAATTCTTGTAAATTATACCTCTGTTGTGGTGCTGTGTACTTTCTCTGGAGGAGAAGGATCAGCGAAGAGTGGATTTGTGATCTATATAATTTCTATCAAAACATTTGTCCCTTCAAAAAATGGGATTTACTGTGAATGCAGGTCCTCAAAACATTCTCTTTCATAAATTTAAGATATGCAAAATTTGCAAAAGAACTTGGGAACTTCTGTAGTAAACCTCAAAAAGTTTGAAACGAAATAACCTCATAATCTCCCACATTGAGGTCTGTATTTCCAAAGTATATCAATCAATTTGGCTTTATATAACGTGGCTAATCACCTGATACGGTATTCAGGCGTTTGAAGGCCACAGAGGCGTATTTGAACAGCCAGCTCATGAGGGCCCTTTGGAATTCCAGTAGTGTTGTGAGGTGCTTGGGGAGGCTGTTTCATGTCTTTGCTGCAATGTGGGAGAAGTAGCTAGATGCGGGGAGTATGGCCACATGAAAGGGAGGTGGAGTGCAGTCTTCTAGATGGTTGGTGGAAGTTCAGGAGGTTGGTTGGGTATGTAACAATATAAATCATTTTATTACTATGCAGATTTGAAAAATAAGATGTAGGGGCCAAATACTACAAATCCCAAGCACTAAATGTCTGAGAGTTTGATGATTCTTGAATCACCTCCAGAATTTAGGTTAATCAAATTAATTATTTTAGTCAGTGTACTTGAGTGCAAGTTTGGGGTGTGTTGCAAGCTGATGGCAATATCTGTAGCTGTGCAGCAGACAATGTGATACCAATGTTAGTGTATAAGTCTGATTGACTGGGTCAAAGGTGCCCTATCTGGCTAAATGCTAAACACTTGCCTAGTGCTTCAACAGTTTTACCTTCTGATTTAGCAGAAATTATAAAAAGTACAAATCCTCCAGCGAGGTAAGGCAGGGTTGCCAATGAATGTTCGACAAGATTGGATGCAATGAATCCAGGATTCTACTGAAACCTTGAATTTAGGTGCTTAAAGCCCCAAAAGAGACAAACCAAAAATAATGTAAGTGCCTCAATGCCTTTCATACTTGCTTCACTTTGCCATCTTTCCCAATTTCATATTCTGTCCTGAGACTTAAAAGAACTTATGTAATTCACATTCCTCCAGTGCTACCCAGGTAATCAACTGTACCTGGGTGTGCTTCACATGGCAGAACACCTCCATGAGTAGCATATAAAGATTACTTTCTAGCTGCAAAACTACAAAATATTGCCAGTCGAGGTTGTGCCTTTCTTGTGTAGCCTTCTCACCTTGTAGCAGTCCTCTGGGTGTTAAGGCCCCCTATTTATCAAGGTTTTGTGTCGCCCGTGCCCCTTGTAAGGGGGCGCATGGATGACGCGAAAGGACCCGTGTGTGTCCTTCCATGGCTTGATAAATCTAGAAATACACAAGGCAGTGCACATCAATGCCTTGTTTTACTCTGTGGCAGGGAGTCATTGCATGGTTGGAGCATGGGTGTTCCCACGCATCCACCCACGTATGTTGTCACATTCCCAGATTTACTGTTAGTGGTAGACCTGAGAATGCTTTAAAATGTTAACCTTGCTAGGTGAGGTGCTATGAGGTAAAACATCTTTATTTCTCCTCATATATTTGTCTATTTACATGTGCTGCAGTCTGCAGCACATGTAGAAAGAAGAAAATGCCTCTCAGGATGGTTTTTGTTAAGCAATGTGTGCCTTCCTGCACAAAAACAATCTTGCCTACAACACAGTCACCCTCGCGACATGGCGCAAGGATGCCTGCGATGGCACAAGGCAGCCAAAAGTGCACCAGCGCTAGGAAAGGACAGGAATTCACCGTATATTGGTAAATAGGGCACATTCCTGCCCTGTCCCTTTCACACAGTGCAGCACAGTAAGCTGGCTTGCTGTGTTGCATGAAATAATGATAAAGCTGCCTCTGAATTTTTTTGTAATCCCCAGATGCTGGGTACTCCTGACTTCTTTCTCAGCAACAGTACACAAGACATAATGACACTCACAGTGATGGCGAACAATCTCACTCACTGTCTACAGCATAGGTTCCTGCACAGATGCCAGCGCCCATTAGGAAAAATGCCCTTCTTATGTTTCATGCCTGGGACCACAGGAGGCCAGCTGATCTGATCCATGTGAGCACTTCAAATTCTTAACTTCAACAAGATGTGAGGACAGCCCTCTCTTTCATCCACAAGAAGACAAACACTATTACAGGCCCAGGAGAATTTTAAAGTATAAATGATGGTGGAGAAGTGTGGCTCACTGGTTAGAGGAGGCAGACCCTGAAGCAGAGGTCAGACCCGGGACCAGGGTTCAATTCCCGACGCGGCAGGGTCTTGAGCCCAAATGTCCACGGACTCGATAATTCTCGCTTCGGTGCCTACTCGAATCACGGGTTCACACTCTGCAACTCTGGGCAATAGCTTGCTTAATCTCCACTATGGCCCCCCCGCGGCGGGATGCCTGGCTTTCACCTTGGGGATGCCCAGTAGGAGTTATCTCACAGGGAAAAACCAGGACGGGTTCCCAAAGCAAGCGCCTTGAGACCTTGCGTTGATAAGGCGCTATATAAGAACATTTGACATCTTGACATGACATAACATGGTATTCTTCCTTGTAATAGCCATTGTATAACAGCTGACAGGCTCTAGATCCACACAATATGGGCGCCAAATTCACAGTGATGACGTGTAGTTATGCGCACTATGTCATTAATATGTCCTTTAATTGCTGCATATGCCGTGCATGGTATGACTCAACTTAGAGTTCCATGGCAAGCAACAGACAAACTCTCTTGGCCAAGTGAAAAGAAAGACAAATACACAGGTAAGGAAAAACACCATTTAATACCAGCGACACTGAACTCCAGGCAACAACTTCTCTTCTAGAACCCTCCCCCACATTCCAGACCACCAGGGTTCCACCGGCAACAATCCAATCAAAAAAATCCCCAGAGAAGCCAAACCCCCAGCGACACCGAACTCCAGGCAACAACTTCTCTTCTGGAACCCTCCCCCACATTCTGGACCACTAGGGTTCCACCGGCAACAATCCACTCAAAATAATCCCCAGAGAAGCCAAACCCAACACACTGGCTATTGATTGTTGATGAATATATGTCTATCCCAGTGTAGTTTGTACAGTCCATCCAAAACTCTTTTGCAACACAGCCAGTTACTTAACATCAAGAAAAAGCTGCACTTTGGGGACTTTGGGATGGTAGGTAGCCATGGTACCCCACACAGATTGTCTTGCCCCCACACAGGGCTGTTCTAGTATAATGAGAAACCTCCCATAGAAAATTACCACAGTCTGGTTCTGAACTCAAGACATCTGTAATAAAAGCAGACAAAATGGCTGCGAGCAGACCACAAGCAACAAGAGTCTCACACCAGTGCCCTGTGTACTATAGAAATGCAACTCCGAGCCTCAAACCTGCGGTCTCTGCCCACTCGCCTCCCTTCCCCTCAGATTGCAACTAAATCATATGTGGATACACTGTAGTAATCCTCACTCTTGATTCTTGCCAGATATTTTCTGGCAGACCAAGATCCCTTTGTTTATCCAAAAGATACATCTCACCCCATGCAGAGTGGAGTTAATTCCGGTGATTGGAGTAGGCTGAGACTACTCCGACTGGTTTAGTGAATACAGACACAACTGTCAGTACATGACAATTTTTATTAAAGTCATATGTGGACCATACTTATCAAGGACACAAACTCATCAAGTAATTCGTTTTGTTTTATAAGTTTCACTACTGTGTGACGATTGTTTTCTTTGCCATTCACTAAGTTAATCTGTGGAAAATGTGACTTCTTTTTCTCAGGCAGCCACAACAATTGGAGAACGGCACTGCAGCCTGAGCAGAGAGACATTGGGGATTATTAACAAGATGTGCATTAAAAAACGCACATCGCACATTTCACTATCGCCGGCTATCGCCGTATTTTTTTGCCGTGTTAGCGCGTTATTATCAACGCGCAACACGTAGGCGATAGTAAATCCTGCGATAGCCACGCGCTAATGTGTGCCTTGATAATATGGGGGGGTGGATTTAGCTTTATGATCCACTCCCCCATGTTATCAATGCCTAACGCCTGGTCAGAGCAGGAGTTGGGATACCTACGATAAACAAGTTTTCCTCCCAACGCCTGCCTTGGTGATAGGGTGTTCCCACCTCCAACCACATTTTACATGTGGTTGGACGTGGGAACGCCCACTTTGCATGTCATTAGCGATGTTTCTTGCTGTCATGCAAAGTGGGCTTGAGGCAGGCGTTGCAATGCCCTTGTGAATAGAGTGCTGGAAGTATCGCCGCTTTCTCGGTGAATTGTGCCGAGAAAGAGGCGATACTTCAGCTTGTTAATATGCCCCATTATTTTCAATCTAGCCACAACAGTAACATGCCCATCCTTTAAAAAATATGCACCTAGGTCTTGATGACTGCAATGCTCTACAGAAAAGGACCTATGTTAATGTGAAATGTAGGTTTGTCCAAATGTCAAAAACTGTTCAGATATGCTAGCGTCACCTTGCCCCCTTGATAGATGAACCATTTGCTGAAATAACACAATATGACTCACACCTGCCTTAGGAAAGCAAGAGACATGCAATAGCAGACAATGCACCATGTACTGCATGTATGGATGAAGTCAAACATTGGTCTGAAGGTATAAATCAATCACCACTGCAACAAAAACAAGTTTTGCACTGGAAATTAATCCAAATTCTATAATCTGTCACTTTTGTGCTGCAAACCTTGTGCAAAGTATTTCGCGAGCATCTTCTATTATTTATGGTAGCAATCACAAATGTGTTCCTGATTGGAAATCTATGCGAGCACCAAGCACTTTGTGTTTGTACGAAAGTGGGTAATTAGTGGGAAATTATATGGGCCCTACACAAGTACTAGGTATACAATCTTTCTTTTCCTGGTACTCAAATACTCTGTTGTAGCACTCTTTATTGTAGCGTCTGCAAAATAGCGGGTCAGGGCAGTCCAAAACCTACTCGGGGGAGGTGGTGTAGACTATTACCACAACCCTAGGGTACGCATTAACAATAATCAGTAAATCATTTTCCAGCCAATGCTTTTACTTATAAAAAAGTTCTTTATTACACAATATATGATAAATTTGCAAATATGTACAGGGTGGCAGATGGAAATGCTTATTTTAACATCCTATAATTCGTTTACACCCAAAAACTCTGAATCCTAAAACCACAATCTCCACTCCATATATTAAAAGTACAATATAATGTGGTGCAGTTATTAAAAGTAAAGCCTACTGGCTTTCATGAGGTTTTAACACCGCACTAAAAACAGTAACACAGTGCATCAAATATAAAAACAGTGCCAGACAATACCATGTTCTATATAACTTTGAAGTAAGGTATCACAGACCACGGTCAATATCAATGTGGTAAATAAAACATTGAAATATTGACTTGTGTTGTAGATTTTTTCTACCTTTACACTGATATAAAAACAGTTTCATGACTCAACAACAAATGTCACTGCACTTCAAAATCCTAAGGGTACAAGCCACAACTCCAGGAACACTTACAAGCCTAGCAAATCTCTCCTAGGGTGATAAATTCAAACCATGGGAGATGTGGGGTAACTTGATTTAGATAGGGCTCTTGTGTGGGCAGTCACACTCCTTGAGGCCCCAAAACAATGGTGTTAGACCTTACATTCTTAGCGTGGAATTCCCCCAAGCATGTTGCCTTCACTCCTCCTGTTTGCTGAATTTGTTTTGGTGGCTTTAGGTTTCTCTGCACTTTCCCACTGCTTACTAGTGTTAAAGTGATTGTACTGTCTACTACCAACTTGGTAAAATTGGATCAAACTTAATCGGCACATTTAATTTACTTGTTACTCCATAGTAACTCGTCAAACATGTACCCAGGGCCTGTAAGGTAAATCGACACTGGTGGGCCTGCAGCTCTCATGGTGCCACTTACTAAAGTTGCCTTTTAAACATGTCTCAGCCCAACCACTGCTCTGTGTGTGCAGTTTAAAAATGCAATTTGGAACTGTCAATATAAAATTTGGATTTAATGTCACAATTATGAAAAATAACTATTAGAACATGTGCATTTTGTCGTGTTTACCATTTGTGCCCCTACCAGTGTCCTGAGTCCCATATCTGTGAATAGCCCTGATGCTGAGGCTTGTGTATCCCTTGAAAACAGTGACAGAAAGGGGACTAGATGTCGGCAGGTTAGGTCATGCTGCTAGGATGACAGAGGGAGGAGTCATGCCCTGCCCCTCTAAGGTTTCAAAGGGATTTTCCTCTCTGACTTTAATGACACCAAACTTGTTGACAGTCTTGAGACTGTAAGACCTTTCTAGAACCAGTTGTGGGGTAGATCAGGGTGTAACCCCACATACTAAGCTGGAAGCAGTATCAATATTGGACCTCCAGAGCCACTCATCAGAACACTCCTAGACCTGTGGACATTACTGAAGGACTGCCCTGCTGCTGCCAGTGTACTCCCTACTACTTGAGAGGACTGCATTGTTGACTGAGAAGGAAGAGTGGAAATTCTTACTGGCTAACCTGAGTAACACTAAGGGTCATCAGGCGAACCACCTATTTGAGCTGCAGGGATAGAAGAAGCTTCAGAGGCCTTCCTGCAACTACCCAGCTGACCTGCTGCAACTGGACCTCCGTCAAACTGCAACTGGTCCTGTCTGATCCCTTATCGACTCTGATAATATAAGTTTCTAATCCCCAGATGTGCTCACCAGGTCCTGGACCCTTGGCTGGCATCAGTTTGAGCTCCTCCAAAAAAAGAAAATGTGAAATCCTGAAGTTTAGGCTCTTCGCGACCACAAACAGGCCATTTCATGCCTAGACTGCCACCTGCAATGATCGGTAATGCCAAGCTCCACTGAATACCTGCTCTTTGTGCTACAGTGACTGTTGGCAAAGACGTTAACGTGATACTTGCACTTCATGCTACAGTAACAACAGCCCACGGTGACTGTCAGCACAAAGCTCCAGTAGCCCCGCCCCACCTGCTTTTAACGCTACAGCTAAGACAGGCTGCGCTGCCCGGCCTGCACGCCTCAATACAGTGACGACTATCTGTGACTCTCTCCCTACTCCTCACACTCTCCTCCACCGTGACCAAAATGCTTTGTGCTGGACTTTGAGAGGGTAACTCTTTGAATGCGATGAATCTGATCCCAGTATCTTACCCACGCTCTATCAAGGTCGGCATGAATATGCGACTTTCCTCCAGTCTAGCACAACTAGATGACTGTGAGTCGACCAGGAATGTTACCTGCAGGCACCTTACATTCACCCAGGCTTACTGGTGGCATTTATTTTATCCTAGCAGGCCACGATCCTATCAAGGCCAGGATGAAGGGCCAACACAATTGTAGGTGTTGTAATTTACGTTGATGGAAGGCCTCATCAATCCTGGAGGCAGAGTGCGTGGTTTAATGTGAGATGGAGCTCTAGCATGAGCTGAGCCTGTCTGCAGCTGTTGGGAACAACTCCCTAAGCTGTTTCAGGATAATGCCATCCATATACTATTAAGTGCCGGATGTATGACGTTACTCCGCATACCGTTACAACTACCTACCATTACAACGCGACCATTACAACGCATACCATTACAACGCATAGCGCTTTGGGGTGCTGGATAGTGGTAAGTATAATTTACTATTCTAACTCCAGTCCCCGTGGACCCTAGGGAAGGTGTTGGATAGTAAATTATACCATTCCCTATCCTATAGCGCCCCCCAGCGCAATGCGTTGTAATGGTATGCGTTATAAAAGTCGCGTTGTAATGGTAGTGCGGAGTAACGAATGCGTTGTAACAGGTGCATACCTTAAGTGCCTTATAATGCTCGCGGTTATATAGCAACTTTGGTTTGGCTTTATCAAAACATGTCGTGTAAGGTGTCATACAATTTGGAATACTATCCCCTCGCCCGTTCTGGCGACGGGGATAGCATTCCACCCCTCTAGAGGGAGAAGACATGTTACTTTACTGAAATGCGGTTGATTTTTAAAAGAGCCTCAGATCCACAAAATGGATGCTTCTGCCACAGACACGAGTCTGACCCCCTGCAGCTGACCGAAACTCAGCCAAGGGGGCTGGACAAAGGGTTTCCTGTTGCAGGGAGGTGTCACACCACCCCAGACAGGAGATAGTGGATTGTAGCAGGGAGGTTTGAAAGAAACCAGACACTGCATGGGGAGCACAAGGCTGCCCCTTGCATAATCTGGTCAAACCGGTTCTGGGGCACACCAGCCCCAGTCCCAGTGCGGCCTGGATCAAAGGAAAGGGGTGTACCCACCCCCTTCCTGGGTCCCACCCATAGGAGGGGACCTAGCAGGTAATCCAGCCCCCTAGATTGGTATAAGAATGGGAGCAGTGCCAATGCACTACAGATTATCCTGATGAAACATAAGAAACGAAACTCTGGACCCTTCGACATCCTACTCAATTTAGAAGATGGAAGAATCTCCCTTGTGGTCAAGGAGTGACCACCCTGTGCAAACAGGCACCATCCAGCATATCGACGTCTGCTTTGTTGCAGTTCCCGCCGGAACTCGAGCGACAGAGATCGATGAGATCAAGCTTGCCTGCCTTCTAACAGCCCGATCCACAGTCCCTGCAGAGCTGAGACCCTTGGAGGTGACCGGAAGCGTGGGGCACGCCATCTTGAAAAGACCACGAGACGCTGACCGTGCAGCCCACGAGTGACCCTCAAAGCTGTACACCGGGGTTTGAGAAGCCCCAACCCTGAGCCACTCTTGCACCGAAGTTCAGCCCTCCACACTCGACGAGTGCTGCGTGGGGCCCTTGTGCTTCTTTTGGCTCAACACGTTGGCCCGGTCACTTGCCAGCCGGCTTGTGGCCCCTGTGCCAAAGAAACTTGAAATACGACTTGTGATTCTGGTTGCTCCACATTTACACCAGCTCCCCTGAAAAGGAGCCTCCACTCTGACCCTCCTGGACTGAGTGAGAAGCAATCTTCCAGTTCCGCGTGGATTGCTTTTGCCAAGTGTTGTTTGCTCCACTCTTGAAGCCGACAGCGCCGACGGCGAGAGCCTTCATGGGACAGATCGTGACCTGCTCCTGGACGTCGTAGATGCCCCAGAGCCCACATGACAGCAGAGAGAAGCTCCTCGACAACCACCTGATTGCGCCCGACATTGCCTGGTTCCATCCTGGTTCCACCCTGGTCACTGCTGAGTGACCCAGACTCTGTCTCCTCTGCTTTCAGGTACGTTTCGACTCTGATCCACCCTTGGATCACACTGGACACTTCTCCTTCACAGCGCCTGCAGCACTTTCAGCTTCAAGCACCCAGAACCTGCGTGACGAAACCCGACGCCACTTCGACCCTATGCACCCGCTTCCTGTGGGTGAGGTATCATTGCAAAACCAGTGTTCCCACACTGGTACACACCTCTAGGGTCTGTGTCTAAAGTGTTGTCTTTCTAGGTTCATCGGAAGTGTCCTAAAACTCTGTTTACTTAACTTTTACGTACCATTGACTTGCATTGGTGCATGCGTGTGCTTTAAGCACTGCACCCGAATCCCGTGGGCTTTTCCCGCCTTCAGCATTGCTTGTCCCGACTGCTCCCAGCGATTCCCTAGGCCCTAGGCCTAACCACTGTTCGATTGGTATCTCTTATACCACTTTCCTAATATATGGTCTGAGTGGCCCTTCGCCCTCATCCATAATTGTGCAACTTTGTATGTTATACTGTGCTTTTGATTTAACGCTTGTGCCCCTTTGTTCATAAAGAATACTGGGGATTATTTTAAGTAATAAATACATATATTTTTATAATATATACTTGTGTGGTGTCCTTTCGTTTGATATTACAGGACTGTGATTGGTAAAACAGCTCGCTTAACACGACCTCTTGAGTTGAGCCTTTAAGGCTGCTTAGTCTATGCTACCATTAAGATAGCTTGTCTACAAGGTTGACTTACAACCAGACACCATAAGGGTTTGCTTGGACTGATACAAGGTGGTTCCAGAATTGGAAACATCATATATCAGGCCAACTTCTCACAGGTATTGTGATTGGTTATCCATGATTGGCATATGTGTATTACCAAGAAGTCCAAGTAAAGTGCACTGAGTGTGCCAGGGCTGGTGATTCAAATGCTACTAGTGGGCCTGCAGCACTGATTGTGCCATCCACATGTGTAGCCCTAAAATGGTGTCTCTGGCCTGCCACTGCAGTGTTTGTGTGCAGTCTGTGTACTGCCATGTCTTCCTATGGAAGGCCCAAGGTACCCCCTTGGGCAGGGTGCAGTGTATGTGAACGGTAGAGCATGTACTAGGAGCAAGATAGGACATACAAGTCTGTATCCCTGAACTAAGAATTTAATAACACATCTTTTAGGAAAGGTTGTTTTTAAATCCTGCGTTTGAGAAAAGCACTTTTAGGAAGTGGCTTTTCTCTTGTCAGACCTTTCTGTGTGCCTTGGACTGTTTGTGAATTGACTATCTGGTTTGAGAGTGACAGGGGCTGGGGAGCCCCCAGGAGGCTGGATGAGTCAGCCCTAGACTGAATGACTGCATCTTCATCTTGAGTGGTGGGAGGGGATAGCATCTGGGACCTGAATAGGACTGTGCCTGCCCCCCACAGTGCTGGCTCTACCCCCTCTGGTGCCTCTGATGTCTCTGCCCTGCACTGTGAAAGGAGAGAAGGAATCATGTCAACAAAGTGCTTCAGGGCTGTGCTTTCCATCCACAATGCTGGCTTCACCTCCTGCTGGGCTCTCTGAATGGAAAGGAGAGGTCAGGAAAACAAAGTGCTCAAGGAACACCCAGAACTGGCTGAGACCGGGATCAGAGCCCTCCTGCACAAAGGGAACAAAGTCTTTTAGGGGTATAAGTACAGGACCCAGACTACAGAAAATTAGTTCATCCTGGAATCAAGAAGGAACCTCTGCCAAGAAGAAAACTGAAACTGTAGAAGGTAGACTGTCCTGCTGTTGCTCTGCTGGGCTGGCCTGTTGTTGCTTTGCTGCCAAGGAGAGGCGAAGGATTTGCATTGTGCTGTGTCCCCTTGCTTGAAGGAATCTCCAAGGGCTTGTTGTGAGCTGGCTCCCTGTTATGAAGTCCCAGGAACAAAAGGACTTTACTCCATTGAGAGAGTTCTGTCCTTCCTGGAGTGCTAGGCCCATGTGTGGTGCCTCTGGAAGTTGTACCTGTGTTGGGAAGCTGGAAACCAAGCTTTTAAAGAACTTTCTGCAAGTTTTGTCGCAAACCCAGCTGAGCGAGAAAATTCCCGCCTCTACGAAGATCGAGATCATCGCAGCGCCTATCGCCGCTGCCTGAAGACGTAGCACCCTTCGTTATTAGCAGGAAGATTTCCGCCGCTGCGAACATCGTCGCAGAGCCTGTAATCACTGGGTAAGATCACCACATCACGTTGCTGCAAGAATCGTCGCAGAGCCCCGAGAATCATCGCATCGTGCCTTTGCGAGCATTTTCCTACGGAACCTCTGCACCGGAATCCATACAAGTCATCGCCTTCCCCCCATACAGATCGGATTCGTCGCCACACGCCGCTACATCCAGCATGTGTATGTTAAATTTTGGTCGTTTTGCTCTTGTGTAGTTTAGATTAAATACCTTTATTTTTCTAAACTGTTGTGGAGTCAGTTTGTGGTGTTTTCACTGTGTTATTGTGAGTTTTGGTACAAATACTTTACACATTGCCTTTGATAAGCCTTGACTGCTCGTGCGAAGCTCCCATGGGGGTGAGCAGGGGTTATCTTTGAGGGTTTCCTCCTTACCCTGTCTAGAAGCTAGGGTCCCTATTTCGACAGTGGTACCTACCTCTGCCAACTAGAGACCCCCAGTTCTAACAGAATGGAAATGGGCAAAAGTAAGACAGAGAAGACACTGATGCAAGGCTCACCACCCTCCTTTCGTGACTGCTGTTGGAAGTCTGTAGTGAAACAATGGCAGATTAGAAAAGAAACTGTTAACATTCAAAGTATATACAATACTTTGGCCTAAGTACCTAAAACAACAGGTCCTCTAACTGAGCTCCCTCTTCTCTAAACCTCATGCAGTCCTCTCACTGAAAATATAATAAAGAATAGTTATTATTTACTCTTGATACAGTCCTTTCAGCATAGGTTTTGGATATGACTCTTATGGACTTACTCGGGTGCTCAGTAGTCAAAAGTTCAAAACAATTTCCAGTCTTGTAAATCCAATAAAAATGATATCTTCAATGCCGAGGTTGAGAACAACAGAGACACAAAGTTTGTCTTATTGCACCATTCTCCGCCATGCCCCCCAGTCTTGTACATCCTCATACCTAGCTATCCAATTACAGTAAGCATTTTACAAACACCATTGGTACTTGTTATTTCCTGTGACTCGGCAATTATTAATACAGGTATATCACGTAATCATGACAGAACATTTCTCTGGATCTTGTTTCAACCTGGTTCCTGTGCTCCTGTCACCAGCAAGGTTATTTCTGGGACAACTGTCCAATACAATGTAATTTCTCAAAGATGTTTTTTTACTGCTCTCCCTACTATGAAGGAGAGTCCTTTAGCCCCTGATTAAGTTTAAGGACTTGTCCTAGGTCTAGTACATGATGATCCTCTTGAATGAGTTCTTCTCCAGCAGCATCTTGCAGCTCTCTAGGCACAGTACCCTTCCTACCTGCACTCTTCAGGCACCAAGGTCTTCTCCGACCACTTGTAGGGCAATTGTGTATTAACAAGAATCAGGTGGAGGTTTACCTCCTGCTGGCTGAGTCCTCAGACTATGCCAGTGTCCCCAGTATGCCCACCCTTCTTCAGTCCCCTAAAAGGTATAGAGGTGTCACCACTATTAGCCCTGGAGTGGTATATTCAATGAGACCCTGAATTCAAATCCGAGAATGCCCGGGCACATCAGATAGGAGTCCTGCCTTCTTTAGAGTACTGGGAAATATATATATATATACTCTTTCTATACCAGTCAATAAAACATTCTAATTTCTTTCGGCTGATTTTCTTCACTTTCTCTTTCTACTATGAGAGCGAGCCCAGCGCCTACCCTCCTGTCCTTAAGCTTCTGATAAAGGTTAAGGGCCTGTCCTCTGTCAAGTAAATCATCAGAAACATTCTACTTCTGTCCCAATCCTCAAGCACAACATTTTAGGATAGCCCAACAATAATGAATTTAAGTGTTCTGAGGACCTGAGAGCCTAAAGGGCAGTGACTCTTGGGATTGGCTACAAAGGTGTAGCTGCCCTCCACGTTGTTTTTGGGATAAGCCTTACAGTATGGTGTGAAAAGGTAATCCGCAGATGCAGATTCTGCCTCCCACGCATTCCTCTACCAGGAGTGAGCCTAATTACTGATAAATGGCACTCTTATGAGGGGAAGGCTTTATTCCTCCAGCTAAAGAGGATAGTCATTACCTTGTGTAGCAGTGTGGTCCAGAGAGCCAGAAAATTAATTAGGGAGCTGGCTCAGGGAATTATGAAACACTTGAGATTGAAGACATGACACAATCAACATTAAATCAGCACTTAGAAACAATATTTTGCATACATTTGTGTGTCAACCCAAACTCTAAGCCTAACAATGGAGCAACTGGTCTTTGGTGTAGTTTTAGGTGCAATCCTGCATAGCACATACAATTACATTTGTAGCACTACAGGTGTAAGCTATGAATGCCCACTAACACTATAAGACCTGCTCAGGTCCTCACCAATTTGTGAAGGATTCCCTTTGCAACAGAATACATGTGCATCGATACTGGTGAAACAGAGGGACAGCATTTCTAGTCAGTCAGCTCTCAAATGAATGCCAACTTATGTGCACACATGTTGACTGGAAACAAGCACAGCGGGGCTTGTCCTAAAGGGAGGAAAACGGCCCACGTCTGGGACTGGGGTCCGTGTGGTATCCTGCGATGTTACCACCAAGTATTTTAGGTGTAGGAACATATCGGTCTGATCCCACCTCAGGGTGGAGTCCTCGGCCTTCGCCCGCCTAAACGCCTTGTCATAATATTTCCATCCGTCACCACCTTTTTCCGCGTGAGCGAGGGTGATCCTATTCTGGTAAATTGCCATTTCTGACCCCACCTCTGGGAAGCGTTCGAGCATTACAGACATGTAAGTGGAGAAACCCTGTATCCAGTTTGCCAAATTCTCTTCCACCCTGTATTTTAGTAAGATGGTAGACCATTCTCTAGGATGAGTCCATTCTTTATTTTTCCTAGCCTCTTCCCTCTCCGCTTCATCAATTAAAAGGAAAAACATATTCACATATTCCCCCCTCCAAATCCTTTCTTTCATGTCTTTGGACAGATGCCGACCCAAACGCTCCCTCTCAGAACGCATTTACCCCACACCCAGAGGCGCGAAATGCTACGTACCTGCCGATGCTGCTACATCAGCCTTCTTTGCTGGCTCCGCCTCCTTCCCGCCGTTGCTTGTTCCCGGGAGGCTGCTGCTACTGGTGCCTGATACCTATTCCTGTGACCCCGCGGTCGACTCAGGGATTGGGACAGCAGGCACCTGTTGTGGGCTCCCTGCCGGTAATGCCGGCCCCTCTTTCGCTTTTCTAACTCCAAGTTCCGTGAGCAACTTTTTTGCCCGCTCCATCGCGTCACCCCCGCCAGTTGACGCCCCTGCAGCATGTGACCAGTTGCCTATGGAATCAAGCCAAGGCAGAACAGCCGCTAAACTGGCCGTCATGTCGGGCTGGACAGGTACTTCTAGAGTATTCTGAGCTCCTGGCGTGACCAACTGTACCGGCTGCCCCGTACCCTCACCATCCATGGGGGTTCGGGCTCTGTGGCTGACACCGGATTCACTGAATCCTCTCCTCTCCTCTCCTTTTCCCACCTTGTTTCGTCTTATTCCGCTTTGGGGGATGGGGGGAGTAATTCCTTGGGGGCACAATAGGCCGTCTAGGCCTTCCCCCCACTACTGTTTCTGGTCCTTCAACCTTGTCCTGCAGTCTATTGAGGGTCTGACCCATGGCCTGTACTTGCTGCACCAACGCTTCTAGCATGACCTCCGTGTGAGAACGTTTCTCGGGTCTCCGTGCCTTAGGGGATATAGCAATCAGGCGCCTTTTCTACTTATGACCAGCGATGGCCTCCAGGATTGCTCTTTCTTACGCCAATCTGTTCATGGGCTGGTATGAGAAGGAGCATGCCTAGAGCAGAAGGGCAGCTAAATGGACTGACTGCATTTTTTTTTGGGGCCATTTTATAGACAATGTTTTACTGTTATGGAAAGGATCGAAGAATGATTTCACTGAATATTTTGAATACTTAAATCAGAATGATTTTAATGTAACCTTTACAATGAATCACCATCATGAAAGAGTAGAATTTTTGGACGTGGAATTATTTGTGGTAGGTGATTCTATTAAAGCAGGTTATACAGAAAAGGCCACCAACTCTATATTAAGAGCTGACAGTGCCCATCCGGATTCAGTAATTAGTGGAATACCGTTTGGGGAGATGGTAAGAATTCGTAGGAACTACAGCTCGGAAAGTGTGTTTAGAGAAGAACTGTACAAATGAAATCACAGACTACTAAACAGATGTTACGTGAAATGAAATTTAGAAAGAGCTAGAAATAAAGTTATTTCCATTAAGTGGTCGCTGGTGCAGAAGGACAGGTCACAATCCAATCAATTATTGGCTTTTATGACCGCATTCAGTACACAAAAAGATACATTTTTAGAGGCCTGGGAAAAAAACTGGCATTTACTTAAAGGAGCTGCTGGTTTAGTGAATGCAATTGGAGATAAACCAGGAATAATTTACAGAAGGAGCCCCACCATAGGGAGTTTGATAATGAGTAATTATATTACACCGATGGTAGGAATTAACACTAATTGGTTACCGCAGCGGCCGAAAGGTTTTTATATTTGCGGTTCATGCAGTATTTGTAACTTGGGCATCAATCGAATTAAAGAGTTCCCTTACAATAAAGATAGGTGCTATCAAATCAATTAATTCAACAATTGTAACAGTACAGTGTAGTTTACTTAATACAATGTGCATGTAGTAAAATCTACATTGGTAGTACCAAAAGAAATCTGAAAATTAGGATTCAGGAGCACAAACGTGCTATAGTAAATCAAGATCTTAAATCACCCATTTACCAGCACATAATGGAACAACATAGTACACTAAAGGAGTTTACGTTTCATGGAATACAGACAATAGTTCCTAGGACTAGAAGAGGTGACTGGGAACTCACGATTAGAAAACAGGAAGCAAGGTGGATCATTCGTATAGAGCTGTTACTTTGGGTTTGAATAGCGATTCTGATCTGCACTATTTTTTTGGAGTAATATTTGGTTGTTAACAGATCATAATGGTTAATTTTGTTTTTTACTGCAAGTCTAAACTCGGGTACTCTTTGTATGGTGGAGTGAATGGTTAGAAACAAATGATTGGATTGATAAATTGTGTGGGAGTTCATATTCACGGTACTTATGGTGGATATCACCTTCAGTACTGTTCACAGTAGCGTTAGCATTATGCACAGTAGCAAGGGTTGAGAATGGTACTCATTGATAGATGCTAATAAATATGTGGTTTTGCCCTCTAGATGGCACAGGGTATAGAGGAATTCTTAGGAAATTCTGGAAAGAATGAAAAATAAAGTACTAACATAATGGATTGTTGGAAGCTCAGCTACAAGGGTGAGATATGGAAGTAATGATTTAATGATGGGTAACACAAAGCATTATGCTAATAGTATATATTGTTGTTTAGAGGTTAATTAGACACATACACATGACCATCAGTAATGATAGGGGATGTAGACTGCATAATGATTGCAAGGTAGGAATGGATTTGTTTTTTGACATAAACGTCAAAGTAGCGCACACACCTCCGCGGGGACGGTAATTAATACTGAAGGTAACAGAGTCAACCAGTGTTGTCTTTTGTTTGAACTCTATCTATTAGGTATGGAAATTGAAGGGTGACATTTTTTTAATAGTAGTGTGGAAAAAGAAGAAGCTGTAAATACTGTTAAAAAATGTGGAACAAGTATAAGCGGGGTTAATGACAATCGCGAAAATAAGTGCGAGACGTAAGGGTCTCTTAAAAACGCAAGGAGGCAGGTAGAGCTACATGACAAGGTGATTGGATAAGGCAGAAATGTTGGACAACACGTGAGACCTGGATAAAGTGCTATGTATTTCTGGAATCTAATGGGAAGGATACTGGATGCACTTTGGAGCGGACCGGAATGAGCACCGGGAGGATTATTCAGCTAAAACTAGGGCTTTAATTGCGGGATTATGATTGGATGATATTGGCTTAACAACTGTAATGTCCCAGGTTAGTTTTCGCAGCGGGATTTATCGGGCCAGGCTGTTGAGGAAGGAGGATGCACGGTGAATAGAGCTTTCAGAAGGTGAGAGGTGGAGAGCTTTCTAAACCATTGGATTGTCGATTGCCAGATATCAGGGCAAGTAATAAGCATATTAAAATGGGCTATTTTGTTTATATTTAAAATATAGATGGGACGCTATTGATAATAATAGGCACTTTGAATCAGAGATTGAATGTATTTGGACCATAGTTCTATGAAATTGAACATATGGAGGTGAGTGAGTCAAGAGTGGAATAATTAACTAATATAGTATATGGCTGACTAGTGCCTGAAAGGGTTCTCTCCTTGTGCTTTATAGGTGCTTTGGAACTAATACTATGATTTAAGAAGATTGAACATTAATTGAGGAGACTGACTAAGGATATCTTATTGTTAATGAGAGGTGAGAGGGTTGTCTCAGGAGGTGGTAGTGAACTAAGGCAGGAGATACAGAACGTTTACAATAGCTTGTTTTTTCACAGATGGAGGTGCGTAATTTTTTATACAAAAATAAACAAAAAAACTATGAATATGAATGGTGGAACATCAAGAGAAGCCTTATTTTAGGTGAGTGAACTTAGGAAGGGAATGAGGAGCAATGATATTTCATTTAAATAATATGGGTAAACTAAAATGTAGTTTACTTTTTAGATAACAGGCTACAGGGAAACATTAGATGGGGCAACACTGAAGAATGAAGGAAAGAAGCTTATAACATAAATTAGTCATATTAAGGACCCAAGGTGAGGTCATGTACGGCATATGATAAAGCATGATAATATGTTTCTTTGTGAAAAAAGGCAGTCCTTTTCCTATCGACCTCATGGAAAGCTTGTATTTACAGACAGTGGCACATTTGGATATAAGACCAGTAATAGAAATGAGGAACAGAAGGATACACTAACAGACTTATTAAACATTTTCCATCCATCCAAGGACTAGTCAATTTTTTTAAGGTATGAAGTATAAGTAGTAATTTAAAGGGGAGGAATGTTATATTAAGGCTATTCACGGTTAAGAAGAAGTCATAAATGTTTTTGATGATGCTGTTCTCAGAATTTATTTTAATGCAGATTATGATTCGTATTTTCCTACCTTTTTGGTGGTTTGTTAAGGGCCATTGGTGAAGTAGATTGTTATATAGGCAGGTAACTGAATGTAAAAAACAGTTGATAGTGTGGTATATAGGCAGGCTTCTGCTTTATAAGATACTTGTATTTACAGTTTTTGGTGTAGACGTAGAAAACTAAATACTAATTAAGAATTTGTCAAAGTAAGGCATCGGAGTACAGAATTTCTTATTATGTTTTTTTCTTGACAGCCCTGATGAGATCCATGAGGGAAGAAACGCGTAGGCTGTGGAGTGTACGTTTAATATCACATTCTGTGAATGTCTTCTTGAAGAACTTAGGGGCATATTACCAACAACTAGCGATAATTTTTGTCTCTAACTTGTTTAGAGACAAAAATTATCGCCGCACATCGGCGATTTTTATCGCAAATGCGATAAAAAACGGCCGCAATGCATGAATATCGCTGAAAAGTCAGCGATATTCATGCATTATCGAGCAAATGCTCTTAGCCATGTTATCCACCTCCCATTGGATAACATGGCTAAGAACTGCTCAGGGCAGGTGTTAGCTTTTGGAGATATTCGCGCTTAGCGCGAATATCTCCAAAAGTTGGTAATAGGAGATAGCGATGTTAGCGACTGTTTCCAGTCGCTAACATCTTGGCACGCCCACTTTGCATGTCATTAGTGATAAATACCACTGACATGCAAAGTGGGGCCCAAGATGGTCGATATCTCCTATTAGCTGTCACTAACTGGTGTTAGCGACAGCTTGGTAATAGGGAGATAATTTTATCTCCGCTTTCTTGGCTTTTAAAGCCAAAAAAGCGGAGATAAACCCCCTTGATAATATGCCCCTTATTTTGAATTGAAAGGAGATGAAAAAGTAAAAGTTAACGTATACCAATAAAAGACTGGGGGGTATATTATCAAGGGGTTTATCTCCGCTTTTTTGGCTTTAAAAGCCAAGAAAGCGGAGATAAAATTATCTCCCTATTACCAAGCTGTCGCTAACACCAGTTAGTGACAGCTAATAGGAGATAGCGACCATCTTGGGCCCCGCTTTGCATGTCAGTGATATTTATCACTAATGACATGCAAAGTGGGCGTGCCAAGATGTTAGCGACTGGAAACAGTCGCTAACATCGCTATCTCCTATTACCAACTTTTGGAGATATTCGTGCTAAGCGCGAATATCTCCAAAAGCTAACACCTGCCCTGAGCAGTTCTTCACCATGTTATCCAATGGGAGGTGGATAACATGGCTAAGAGCATTTGCTCGATAATGCATGAATATCGCTGACTTTTCAGCGATATTCATGCATTGCGGCCGTTTTTTATCGCATTTGCGATAAACCTTGCTAATAGCAAGGTTTATCTGCGATAAAAATCGCCGATGTGCGGCGATAATTTTTGTCTCTAAACAAGTTAGAGACAAAAATTATCGCTAGTTGTTGGTAATATACCCCTGGATCTAGAAAAAAGGAAGCTTGCAGTGGAACTGGATTATTTATGGACTTCAATATTTGATTGTTGATATTTATAATTACATTTGCCCACCTTCTATTTGGTGGATTGTATTGCATTTTCAGTGGCTTAACGGTGGGCCACGAGGAGTTGAGCGCAGGAATGCTAAATTAAAAACGGTTAGAATTATAAAATAATTCACTGTGCGCGCGGGTTTTTCCCTCATTGTTAAAGAGGTATTGAAGCATAATTCCAGTGCTAATACCTCTGACTAGTTCCAGAAGTCCTCCTCAGTGATTCCTTTTTTTTTTGTCTCATTGAGTTTATAGTTTAGAGTCTACGGAAACGAGGAAGACTATACCTGAGGTTACCACTCCACAACACAGACTACCATTCCACATAATTACTCTCTATAACAAATAATCTCACTCTACATACATCCTATACACTAAATACAACACACTTTCTAACCACATAATTTCACTGCACAACATACCACATAATTCCACTACAGACAACGTACATCCATTCTACTAAAAAAAATTGTAAAAAACTTTTACATTTACAGCGCCATTAGCCCCAACTTTTGCAAATGCAAGACCTATTACATTGCAAATGCTTTTTTAACTAGCAGTTGTGTTTACAGAGGGGTGGAGAAAGGGAACTGGGCCTCCGACTGCACGCAGGAATTCAACTGCATAGCACTTACAGGAGGTACAAGGAGTGCTTATTGGCCCCCAAAGTCCCTCAGCACTAATGCAGACTTCGTCCCCAACCAGTATTGTGCCAGGAGGTGCATTTGTCGAGTGGTGGAGAAAGGGGGTCTGGCCTTGGAAGACCCCTAGCAATCCCACTGTGTTGGACTTACTAGAGACAACAGATGGGGTAGTTGGCCCCTAAGAACCCTTAGGATTCAAGGGGACTTATTCCCCCATCCCAGAACACGCCTGAACAAGCGTTTACAGAGTGGTGCAGGGAGGGGGTGGGGACTCCGGTGCGTTACCGGTTTCGTTCATTAAAAAACATGTTTAGGAAGGGAGCTGTGTGGCACCCCTTTCCTTAAACCTTTTGGGTCCCAGGGACCCCATCCCCCAGGGCCATAACCATTGTTTTATTTGTTCTAAATTTAAAACGGGGTGTGAGGCCCCCCTTCAGAGACCGATTACACCACGGAGACCACATCCCCTGGAGAAAGGCCTTTCTTTTATTTAATATCTTTAAAGGGGCGGGAGCCGTGCGGACCCACAACCCAGACCAATTTCGGCCCTTGGGTCCCCATCCCCTGGGGCCCTGCATTTAAATGTTTGTTTTTTTTGATTTCTTGAAAGGGGTCTGCGTGGCTCCGATTCCGTGGGCCAGTTTCGGCCCCGGAAACCCCAGCCCCCGTGGCCTGCCCTTTTTAAAAAAAGAAATTGGAGGGGGGGCCACGGCCCCCCCCCCCCTCATTAGGCAGGTGTAGTCCTGGGGACCCCATCCCCGGGGCGTGGCCAATGCTATTAAAAAAAACATTGAAATGAAGGGGGGCCTAGTGAATGCAGCTCCCTTAGCTCAAAAGCTAATCTGCTTTGCTTCATGGAGAGAGACAGCAGGTTTCCTGCTCTAGCTTCCAGGAAGCAAAGCTGGAGTGTGCTATGACAGGATGGGAGCAGTGCTTTTGCCCTGCAATAGCAAACTGCAATGTCCTGGGGGTGGGCACCCCAGACATTGCTGGAGCCGGCCTTGAGGGGTGGTGGCCCAAACCAAGAAGGGCTTCTAGGAAGGGGGCCATGCAGCCCCCCTCCCAACAGAATAATAGCCCCGGGGAAGTTGTGGTCTTCGGGGCCATGGGGTCGCAACAGACCCGTGTATTTGCATAAAGTGTGCCCAGGGAGGTGGTGGTCCCTGGGGAAGTGTAGGGGGGCTTGAGCCCCCCACACTTAGATTTTAAAGGTAGCCAATGGCCCGGGGAGGTGGCGGTCCCCGGGGCAGCGGGGATCTTGCATTATTAACAAAAAGCCCCGGGCTGCGAGGGCCGCATGCCCCCTCACATTATTAATGAAGCCCCAGGGAGTTGGTGGTCTCTGGGGCTGGGTTAGCCCCCACAGGCCCCAGCCACATAATTACAAATTGCCCATGGAACCTGGCCCACCCAGGTGCTGAAAACAAACAAGATACTTTGTTTTTTTTCTTTTATGGGATTCGTATACTGTACGTGAATCCTGCTGAAGTCAAAAACTTAAAAATGCTTTCTTTGGCCCTGGGGTTCCCTGTGGGACCCGTGACCTGGCCTCATGTGTCAGGGTGTTTCTACCCGGCCCACTTTTCTTGTTTTTTATGTTTTTTCACCTTTTTACTTATGACTAGGTTCAACCGAGTCACAAGATGACTGCCAACACTTCTTGGTTTGAAGTGTTGGCAGCCAATAAGAGTCAAGCTCATGCTTGGGAGGGTTCACTGATCCACGGCGTTCACCAGATACTAATATGTTTTTATGTATGGATTTCTCAAAAACTCCTGAACAGATTTTGAACCAAGAGCAATCTTTTTTGCCAAATTTCGTGTAATTCCTTTGAGCAGTTCGGGCTATACCTTTATCTAAAATTTCGTATGGAAATGAACATTAAAAAAAAAACCTTTTTTCTCAACCCCGCTTGACGAATCACCCCAAAACTTTCAAGACTCGAGCTAACCTGAGCAAGGCATTCGTTTTGAAAATTTTGTGAAAATTCGTCAATCAGCGCCAAAGATTTTTGCAAATCAAAAACCGCTTTTCCTATGGAAATTAGGTCCTAACTATAACTACCTACTGGCGACCACCAGTAGGTAATATATACACCGAAAGTCCACAAATGTATCCAAAAACCACCAGGAAGGCCAAGTGTGAGCTGTGATATTTTCCTAATGACATATGTAACATCGTTGCCCTCTTTTCTAAGAGACACTATGGATTTTTTAAACAAGATTCATGGAATTGAAAGGAAAGAGTGCCTTATCGTGTCAACAGCTGACATCACTTCCTTATATACGTCTATCGTCCATTCTGTTGGTATCGCTGCGATCAAACACTTTTTAGGCACCAGATCAGTGAGCTACCTCGAACACTCTGAAATGTTGGTAGACATGTTATCATACTGCCTCAATCACAATGTATTTCTTTTTATGGGTGACTTCTTAAACCAAAAGCAGGGGAGCCCACATATGACTTCCGTATGTTCCTACTGAACTGTCGCTCCCTACCGAAACACAGTGCCGAAATGGCACTGTTAATAGAGGAACATACTCCAGACATATTGTTTCTGACGGAAACATGGCTGACACCTGAGTCCGACCCTGCAGTTGTAGACGCTCTTCCGCTAGGCTTCCAAATCAGTCGGGAGAGGAGGAGGTCTGGCAATTATCTATAAAGAACAGTATCACTGCAGAGCTGCCCCTGAAACCATCCCAGACTGTAAGAGTCTTGCTTTTAACATCGAACTCTCACCCAACAGCTGTCTCTCAGGCACTCTTGTTTACCGCCCCCCCGGACCCCCGAAGCAGTTTCACGTAAACCTACCGTTAAGCGTGGCCGAACGAGTCAGTACCACAGCCAACTTTACTCTGCTTGGCGACCTCAACCTGCATTTTGACTCCTCACTGGACCACATAGCTACTACCCTAGCAGACGATCTAGCCGCCCTCCAACTCACCCAACGTGTCACAACCCCTACCCCGTCAAGGGCCACTTGCTGGACCCTGTTTTCAGCAACTGCCCCGATCTCCTAGCCGGCCCACCTATCCCCCTGCCATGGACAGACCACTTCATGGTTCCCATCAACTGGACCGCGTCTAAACCTCCACCCACGGCACCCATTACCAAGCTCATGCGAGCCTGGTCCCGTCTCGAGGTAGATAACTGGGCTACTAAACTTGCTTGCACTCAACCCTGCGATCACGAGGATCCTGGCCTAGCCAATCAGGCCTACGTCAACTGGATCAAACAAACACTAGATACCACCCTCCCAATAAGTAAGACCACGCTGAAACGCCCCCAAAAAACTGCTCCCTGGTACACGGACTCCCTCAAGGACAAGAAACGTCTATGCAGAAGGCTGGAAAGACGTTGGCGCTTAGATTACTCGGCAGACAACAAAACCCGCTACCGAGAGTCTATCAGCGAATACAAAACGCAAGTAAAATCAACCCAGGCCACATATTTCTCTGATAGAATAGTGATGGCCAAGTCGAAACCGAATGAGATCTTTCACATCGTGAAACAGTTAATGAGGCCTCCCCCCGCCTTGCAGGTTGAAAAAACCTCCACCCACTGCAATAACGTTGCGGACTTCTTCTCCCAAAAAGTAAATACCATCTACTCAGCCTCCCCCCCCCCGAAACATATCACTCCCTCTATTCAACCCAATAACTCCCCAGCACTATACCCCCCCCTATTGCCCCAACCCACTTTGACTCACTTTCCCCTACTGGACCTCACAACCCTTGACTCCTTAGCGAAGAAAGTCAAAACTGGATCCCCTGACGACCCTGCCCCCCCAGATATAATAATGGCCGCCTCTCAGATCACCCTGCCTATATTTAGGGA
Source organism: Lissotriton helveticus (assembly GCF_964261635.1). Lineage (NCBI taxonomy): Eukaryota > Metazoa > Chordata > Amphibia > Caudata > Salamandridae > Lissotriton > Lissotriton helveticus. Next base: position 429,252,780 of record NC_136062.1, read on the forward strand.
GGTGTTAAATACCTCAATCAGCTTCTGTACTGTTCCGGTCGCATGGAAACAGGCCATGGTCAGAGCCCTACTAAAAAAGCCCAATTTAGATCCAACTGACCTGAGTAACTATCGACCTATCTGCCTGCTCCTTTGGGTGAGCAAGATCCTAGAAAAACATGTTAATTATCATCTAGTTAACTTTCTGGAAAGCTCCCATTTTTTAGACCCCACGCAGACAGGCTTCAGACCAAAACACGGGACCGAGACCGCTCTCCTCATGTTTACCGAGGAAGCTAGGAAAATCCTGGATCAAGGAGGGTCAGTGGCAGTGATCCTCCTTGACCTAAGCGCAGCGTTCGATACGGTCAGCCACGACACCCTGCTGCACCGTATGGCCTGTGCCGGGATCAAGGACAAAGCCTGGTTATGGTTAAAGTCCTTCCTAGAAAACAGATCCTTCAGAGTCTTTGAAGGTGAGTCGGCCTCCTCCAGCAAACCTCTGAGGTGTGGAGTCCCCCAGGGCTCCTCTCTGAGCCCCGCACTTTTCAACCTGTACATGAGGCCACTGGCCGAGGTCGTCCGCCCTTTCGGGATTAAGATCATCTCGTATGCGGACGACACGCAGCTGGTGGTCTCATTGGCGCAGGAGGACAACCGACCTGCGTCAGGTGGGCTCAGAGAGTGCTTAGAGGCGGTGAAGACCTGGATGTCCTCTTCATCCCTCAAATTGAACGGGGAAAAAACGGAACTGATGCTCCTAGGCCCCCTAGATCTCTCCCTCCCCGATGCCCTGTGGCCCCCGTGTCTGGGTCCCCCTCCAACTCCCAAAGATAATATCAAAAGCCTTGGAGTCTGGTTGGATAGATCCCTCTCCTTTAACATGCAAGCCACAAAACTGTCTCCACCTGTTTTGGCATCATGAGGATGCTAAGGAAAATCTTCCCCCTCCTTCCCGCGGAAGCCAGACAGGTGGCTATACAAGGGCTTATACAATCACGCCTTGATTTCAATAATGTGCTCTATCTCGGCGCCCCAGAGTACACTCTGCGCAGGCTGCAAATAGTGCAGAACTGCGCAGCCCGCCTGCTACTGGAGATCCCTCGCAGACAATCAGTGAGGGCCGGACTGGTTAGCCTCCACTGGTTGCCGGTCCGCCAAAGAATTCTTTTTAAAGCAATGTGTATTGCCCATCAAGCTTTCTGGGACACGGGCCCGAGTATAACTCGTGACCTAGTCACGCACTACACCCCTAACAGAAGTCTCCACTCCAGCCAGACCTTTCTAGCAGTGACTCCCAGAATAAAACGATCTAGATCCGGCGGCAGGTCCTTTGCCTATAACGCCTCCAGAACCTGGAATGCCCTTCCACTGCACCTCAGGGTCAATTCCAATCTCACCGCCTTCCGCAAACAGCTTAAAACCTTCCTTTTCAACTCACTCCCTTAGATCCCTCCCTTCCTCCTTTATGTCCCCTGGTAGGTTCTGGTTATTGCTAGCGCTTGGACGCCTCAGGGCAACAATTCGCGCTCTACAAATCCACATCATAATCATAATCATAATCATAGGGGACAGCAAAGGGTACAACTTTTGCGCCCACGTATGCAAACCTTGTGTAGGTAGTCTGGGAGACCGAAATTTTGAAAACACCAGCCAGTTGTAAAATCAAATTGTGGATCAGATTTATTGATGATCTTCTTGTGATCTGGAAGGGAAGTGTATTGAACTTGAAGATTTTCTTCAAACATTAAACAACAACATATGCAATTTTTCCTTCCCTTCTACCATCAGTGAGGCAAAGTTGTGATCATGGATGTAGAAGTATTCATTAAAAATAATAAAAGTATATACTTAAATGCACCGGAAGCCAACATTGTGCAACAGCATTCTCCATGCCAACAGCAGGCACCGGCAGCACTTTAAATGGAGTAAACCCTATGGAGAGATGATCAGGCCCAAAAGGAATTGTTCGGAAATTATGGACATGGAGGCCTAACTAGATGAAATGAGTTGAGGACACTACAACTCGACTGGTTATTGATTTCAATAATCAACACAATGATCTAAGAGAAATCATAAGAAGAAACTGGAAAATACTCCTATTGGATGAAACTTTAAAAACAACTCTCTCACTGTGTCCCAACATCACATATAGAAAAACATCATTGCTTGGCGATATCCTGACACACAGCCATATGTTGATAAAACAGACCGTCACTTCTACTTGGTTTAACACTCCTGGCTTTTGGAAATACCAAAAGTGTAAGGCATGTGCCAATGGTCAAACCACCAAAACATTTAAACTTTCAAATGGCAAAATGGAGAAGTTCACTGATCATATCACCTGTGAGTCCAAATTCGTGGTCTATATATTACAATGTCCCTGCTATAAACTATAAATCATCAAGCCGAAAAAATGAGGTGAAGACAGAACACTGAACTTAAGAATAGCAGAATCACAATTTAATTTGGCCATAGGTACTGAGAGCCCACGTGGGCATAATCTGTATTTAGAACTACTTATAAGTCTGGATGCAAAACTACTACAGTATTCAGATATGAACCATCAATCTGTATCTATTAAAACCATGGATCTACTAATTTTCCTGGCTATCTGCTCCAGATATTCCTTTTCTAAAATTGAGGCACTATGAGATATGCTCCTATGTCGTTATATAGTTTGGATTATGTGATGGGTCTGAATCTGTAAACTTGTGTATATATATATATATATATTCACTGAAAAAACCATAGGTTATAGACCATATATAGTTAGGAATTAGCATTTACAAAACCTTGAAAATTCACTGAAAAAACCATAGGTTATAGACCATATATAGTTAGGAATTAGCATTTAGAAAACCTTATTTTACTCACACAAAACCATTGAAATTCCATATATAGTTAGTTGCACTAACTATATATCGCGCACCCGCAATCCACTGCTGATGATGTCACATATTACATCATTCATGACATGGTCAGTGACATCACTGATGACATCACTGATGACATCATCTAGTGTCTGTGTGTTTTTGTAAAGTTTAAATACGTTTTACATATTGAAGAATGACTGGATGGATGGAAGACTGAGTGTGTGTGTGGCTGGCTGGGAGGTGTGTGACGCTGTGCATATCAATGTGTACTTGTATCAGTGATTGTATAAGAGAGTAAGTATGTGTTAGTATATGTGTGAAAAGTATGGTGTTCTGTGTTTAACTATAGATGAGGAAATCGAAGTGTGATTGATTCTTCACAGGACTGACTAGGTGTATGAGTGCATATGATAGTGTTCTAATAATAACTGACTGTATGTATGAGTAATTGTATGGGTGAATGAGTGAATGTGTGTGTAGACGTACGAATCAGTGAGTGCGTATGTAGTAACTGGTATTGGTGTGTCATGATGTCATCAGTGATGTCATTTGAGATGTCATCAGTGATGTCATTTCAGATGTCATTAGTGATGTCATCAGTGATGTCACTGAAGTATGGTGTTCTGTGTTTAACTGTATAGATGAAGAAATGGAAGTGTGATTGATTCTTTACAGGACTGACTTGGTGTGTGAGTAACTCCATGGATGAGTGGCAGTGTGTGACTGTCTGCATAGGTGTATGAGTGCATATGATAGTGTTGTAATAATGAGTGACTGTATGTATGAGTGATTGTATGGGTGAATGAGTGAATGTGTGTGTAGACGTAGGAATCAGTGAGTGCGTATGTAGTAACTGGTATTGGTGTGTCATGATGTCATCAGTGATGTCATTTGAGATGTCATCAGTGATGTCATCAGTGATGTCATTTGAGATGTCATCAGTGATGTCATCAGTGATGTCACTGACCATGTCATGAATGATGTAATATGTGACATCATCAGCAGTGGATTGCGGGTGCGCGATATATAGTTAGTGCAACTAACTATATATGGAATTTCAATGGTTTTGTGTGAGTAAAATAAGGTTTTCTAAATGCTAATTCCTAACTATATATGGTCTATAACCTATGGTTTTTTCAGTGAATTTTCAAGGTTTTGTAAATGCTAATTCCTAACTATATATGGTCTATAACCTATGGTTTTTTCAGTGAATTTCATTGGTTTTTTAACAGCTAATATCTGTAGCTGTAAAATGTATTCTTCTTTAAATCCAAAAATATATTTTATATGTTTATTAATAAAAAAAAATTTAAATATTTTTTTTTCTTCGTTCCCGCTTCGCGAATCGGGAAGCTTCCCGTTAGCTGACCTTGATGCCGCGAAATAGACCGCGAGCCGGTAAACGTTTCTTTACCGCAACTGCCGCGTTAGAAAACAACATCGTGACGCCTCCCGTCCGCATGACGTTTCGCGTTGTCGCGTGATACGTCATATGACGTGCTACGTTAGCGAACTGGTACGCTTACCGAGTCGCAAAGCACAGGTTTCTGGAAGCAGACCGGGAGGCCCTGCAAAGCGCTTAACGTAAACACAGCAGGTTATGTGACTTGGTAATAACACTTTTCATTGGTTCATTTCACTTTTGGTTTCCTAATGATGTAAGACTAGGTCATATAATCTAAAATGAACACTTTTCATTGGTTGAGAACTATTGTTTTTCCCAAATGATGAAAATCCCTCCTTCTTTCCTCGCTCTGACTTTCATCATTGTGAGAGAAAGACCCTTTGTTACCAGTGAGCAATGGCTTCTTTAGTAGCTTCAGCTGGTGCTTCCCCACCACCTCCACCACATCCAAGGAAGAGTGGACCACCTGCTCAAGTTATAATTCAGCAAGAAGAGGAAGAAGAGGAACAGGACGACGAGCACGAAGAGAGGCACTTTTTGCCTGAGGAGCCCAGGACGTCTCACCGGAAAGAAAACTTCATTTGGCAATTTTTTAAAATTCCCAAAGGTCAGAAAAAAGTAAATGCAAGATACGTAACTTACCTTATTTGTCAAGATAGACTGTCCAGAGGGACCGACAAAAAATACAGTTTCGGAAACTACACAATGCATCGCCATATGACTAGGTGGCATCCTAACAACTACAGTGCTGCACAGTTTCGTAACGACCTAGATAATCTCCCTATTATGGCCAGAAGATCTGTTTTACCGGAAGTAACGGGACCAGAGGGCAGGGAGATGGTGCCAAATATTCAAACGAGATTTCATGAAGTAAAACACGTCTGCGTACATTGCAATGGATTCATTTGCTACGGAGAAAGAAGCATCACTCTGATCAACAGAGCTATTGACTATCATATGTAAGTTTGTACGAAACGCCCCAAATAATAAATACTTTTTTTTTGTTTTGTTGCTCCTGTTGAGCCCTTTACAATGAATCGTTTTCATTGCCCCCTACAAGAAAAACCCCCAAAAATATAAAACTGTTCAGAAAAATTCAAAAAAATGTTCAGAAAAATAATAAAAAAAATATAAAACAACAAAAACAATGAAAAAAAAGTTCTTTTCAGAACTACCTCGCCGTTATTAAAAAATTGGTACAATATTTGGAACTGTGCCAACCTCTATTTCTCGTAGTTCGCTTCCCAGTTCGCTCGCCGGTACGCGAACCGGAAGTGAACCAAAATTTTTTTTTAAAAAAAAGAACAGTAAGTATAAGGGAAGGAAACAGACACTTATGTTAAAAGAAAGACAGCTATAGGGGAGTAAACTAGAGATACTATTACCCGTAATCCACTGCTGATGATGTCACATGTTACATCATTCATGACATGCTCAGTGACATCATCAGCAGAGGATTGCGGGTTTTTTGGCAACGTGCCTTATCCACGGTTTAATAACGCTGCCTTTTGCTTTATATAAGTTTTCAAATTGTATGAAATATATACCAATAGGTCGTTATGAACCTTTAGGTAGTGCTTTTCTTCATGAGGTCTGGTCGCTTCCATACACATACAGATGTTTCAAAGATGATCAAGAAGTTTATCTGAATGGAGAGGAATGCACTGAGACGCCAGATCATTCACTAATGTGTAGGCACATACAATTACACGGTTCATGCAACAAACACCGACCAAATATGGCTTGCGTGTTGCAAGGCACGCCAGTTCCTGCTATCATCCCCACGTTCAAGTTGTTGGAAAATGGTAGTTATTTGATGCTCAATAATGAAGATTGTTCTGCGTTAATTGAAAGTATTCCTTTTATCGTAACAGTAAGTGAACGGGTTATTTGCTGCAGAAATGTTCTATTTCCTCCCACACATGAACATAGGGAGTTTTCAATCTGGCCACAAATACCAACCTTGGGAGCAGATTTCAACGGCATGGCAAGAATAAGAGCTCTTTTGTCTCAGAGAGAGGTGGCCTTGAGTTCGGCCCGTGAAACTTTCGTGCTTCACATAGCGAACACCCGTACAGAGGTGCAGACCCTTTTCAATACAGATTCGCCTTTCCATTTCAGCAAGATGGTTCGGACTATCTTTAACGCGTCCTCCACAAAGGGCCTGGCGCACTTTTTTAAAGTTGTTACTAGTGGTCTCGTGACTTCATTTGAGAAAATCTTTGGAGTCATCCCTGCTTTCTTTCATTCTATTTTTTTCCACTGTGCTTCGTGGATTCCCATTTTTACTTGCATTACCAGCGGACGCTCTTGTGCTTTTTTACATTTTTAAATATGGATGTCCCTCCTGTGCAAGCTCCCGCCCTGCAGCTGCTGACACTGTTCCGCAATCGCATGCTAGAATATTATGGCACAATGCCGTTGGCGATATTAAGCTCGGCATATGGATTATCTTTTCGATTCTCCTACTTCACCTGTGTCCAGCCTGTATTTCACTGCCTGACCTGTGATTTCGATTGGGCCATTGATTTGTGTCTCTGCGGACCGGTTTCTCCTGACGTCGACTTTAATCAGCTGATGACTCCTATCATTACTCACGAGTTGGTTTGTCCTGGCGAAAGGATTATGGCTGTGGCATTGAAGCATGGACTAATTGGTCCCTGGAATTTACTGGCGGCAACACAGTCTTTCTTGGAACAGAGCTTTCTTGAAAACCCACCGAGCTGTCCTCTGATGGTGATAGAGGATCCGGTGCTGGGAGAGCACGTATGTTCTTTTCCGCTTTTAAATTGGATGGCTGAACTCTTTTCGGATGAAGACGGTGACTTCCTATTGGAGGCTGTTGCAGCTTATTTTGCATACACAGTTATGTCATAGACCTTTTTCATGTTTGATATGCTGAGTACTAGCATTTCATTGACAATTCATTGACTTATTTGTCAAGTTTTTATTATTTAGCTTGCCTATTGGCTTAAGACTCGATAAAGTACTTGGCTGTTTTATTTTTCTTTAGCATTAAATTTTCCTAGTTTTTAATGTTTTACCTTGCGGACCGTCCACATATAAAGTTGCAATCTGCTCTCATGAGATGGCACTTCTATTATCTTATTCAGTTCGTTTCCGGATCATGGGGAGGTGTCATCTAGGTCCTGGATATCTTTACACCATGTTAAGTTAGCATGGGCTCATTACCGGTTTAAACGCCATTTTTCCTTTTTTGCAACTTCTGCACACGACACTTAGTTGTTGCTTTAGCTTTCAACCTAGTAGTTCATCGTGGTTTACATGAGAATAATATGTTATTGCTCTACTATCTGCTTTGCTTGTTAAACTATATCTGTACAGCGACTGCTGAAGTTTCAAGAACAACACGATACAGAATTGTTATGAGGTCTGATCTCCACGACTTCATACTCATAACATAAGTGCAGCTTCTGCCAATTCTGAGCATGAGGCGGGTTTTATATTGCTTTGCCGAACACACATACACAACACTTGATGCGGTTCACATGAAGAGAGAGCTGGTGTATGCTGATGTGATTCCTTCAAATCTAAGACACTAAAGTATGGGCATGCCCTAAACCAACACAAACAGACCTTCTTAGCAAATAATATAATATGTGTATTAGGGAGGGTGAGATATAAGCAGCCGCGGGCCGTGGAGGGAGTTACGGTGGGGCAGGGAGGCGGTGAGGGGGAGGGGCAGGGTGGAGCCCTCTCCACCCTGCCCCTCCCCCTCCCCGCCTCCCTGCCCCACCGTAACTCCCTCCACGGCCCGTGGCTGCTTATAAGTGTTGCTAACTCTTATTCATTTACAGCATGTTAACATACTGTCACCATTCGCTTTTTATGTACTAGTAACTATGCTGGTAATTTTGCTACTGATAATATGTGTACTTGTATTATCTAAGATACTACGCCTGAGAACACGGCATTAGTAAATAAACATTTCAAATACACATGTGTTCTTCTTAACTCCATGTTCTGCTTTCTAAGAAATATATAACGACCGACTGTTCATGAGTTCCACGTATCCTGAGGTACTATAAGTTCATATTCTGGATTGTCTAAACATTGAGAGTTTGTTATATCCAATGTGACACTGTACCTAGCTTGCTAAGGGGTTTTTGATTACTAAGGTGAGTTTTGGGGCACCCTAATTCGCCGAGGTTCCAATCCTCTGTCCACAGTTCTGTGTGAGAACAGAAACCCTGCGACAGGGGCACCCCCGACCCTTGCTGGAGCTTCATCACACTTGCGATACAACTCCAGCAATGCGCCACCTTTACGGCACAGATACATCACGCATCTGTGCTGTTTTTGCCCCATGATGCGCCGCATTGTAAATGCAGCACACCATAGGTGACGGAACAGCGGCACAGAATGACTAACACATCCCTGGTGATGCGCCAGTCATCATAAATCTATCCCTATGCTTCTTATCTTGTTAGAGATGAACCGCCATATGTATCATCAAAGTTTTTTGCATTTCCTAAATAGCGAACTTTAAGGAATAAATAGCGATTCTTTACCATTCCTAGTTTGCGATGAGCTATTTGCTAATTACAAATTACCCATTCATTTCCTTCATTTCCATAGGGCGGTTGGCCTCACTTTTAGCTCGAACGGCTGAATGGATTTCCACGAAACTTGGCAAAATTGTAGGGACTGGTAGCCCGATGTGCCTTTGCTATGTCTCAAGATATATGCTCCAGTGGTTTTTACGAAAATTAACTTTGAAAAATATATATTGGGCTACATTGGCCTATATATATGTTGGAGCCCAAATGTAGCCCAAATGTAGCCCAATGAAGCCCAATGAAGCCCAATGTAGCCCAATGTAGCCCAAAGATGGCCGCCAGAGACAAAAAAAACAAATGTAGCCCAAATATCAGCCAGATGTAGCCCAACTATAGCCCAGTGACAGAATGACCAATCAGCTTCGCAAACCTCCGTTACGCGAAGCGGAGCGCTGTTACAGATATATATCTTTTTTTGAACGTTAATTTCTCAAAATCCACTGGAGCACACATATTGAGACCTAGCAAAGGCACATCGGGCTACCAGTCCCTAATATTTTACCAAGTTTCGTGCAAATCCATTCAGCCGTTCGATTATTATTATTATTTTTTTTTTTTGCCCCGCGGGGCCCTTTTAAAACCTCCACATCAAACCTAGGGGGTCAGCGAGGATCTACTATGCCCCCTTATGGTCATTTGTCCCTTCGCTTTAGCCTCCTCTTGTCTCTCGATCCTACCGAGAGACAAGATGGCGGCCGCTACGGACTGTTTGGAATGTTTACAGACGCCGGAGAACCAATCAGCTTCGCTTCACAAAGCTCCGTTGCGCGAAAAGTACGCGTACTGGAGCGCTGCCCGGTCCGCTGTTACAGATATATATCTTTTTTTAAACGTTAATTTCTCAAAATCCACTGTAGCACATATATTGAGACCTACAAAAGGCACATCGGGCTACCAGTCCCTACAATTTTGCCAAGTTTCGTGCAAATCCATTCAGCCGTTCGGGCTAAAAGTGAGGCCAACCGCCCTATGGAAAACTCAATGTTAAAAACACGTTTTGGGACCCCCCTTTTTTCTCGACCCCCCCTGGACGAACCCCCCCCCCAATTTTCAGGGGCTGCTCAGAAACAAAATGTGCCATTTTCCTGAAAATTTCAGCCAATTCCGTCCAGACACGCCAAAGTTATTTGACATAGAATTTTCAAAAATCCCATAGAGAAAAAATCCTAACTATATATACCTACTGGCGACCGCCAGTAGGTAATATATAGATATATATATATATATATATATATATATATATATATATATATATATATATATATATATATATATATATATATATTACCTACTGGCGGTCGCCAGTAGGTATATATAGTTAGGATTTTTTCTCTATGGGTTTTTTGAAAATTCTATGTCTAATAACTTTGGCGTTTGTGGACGGAATTGGCTGAAATTTTCAGGAAAATGGCACATTTTGTTTCTGAGCAGCCCTTGAAAATTTGGGGGGGGTTCGTCCAGTGGGGGCCGAGAAAAAAGGGGGGTCCCAAAACGTGTTTTTAACATTGAGTTTTCCATAGGGCGGTTGGCCTCACTTTTAGCCCGAACGGCTGAATGGATTTGCACGAAACTTGGCAAAATTGTAGGGACTGGTAGCCCGATGTGCCTTTTGTAGGTCTCAATATATGTGCTCCAGTGGATTTTGAGAAATTAACGTTTAAAAAAAGATATATATCTGTAACAGCGGACCGGTTAGCGCTCTGGTTCGCGGACTTTTCGCGCAACGGAGCTTTGTGAAGCGAAGCTGATTGGTTCTCCGGCGTCTGTCAACATTCCAAACAGTCCGTAGCGGCCGCCATCTTGTCTCTCGGTAGGATCGAGAGACAAGAGGAGGCGAAAGCGAAGGGGCAAATGACCATAAGGGGGAATAGTAGATCCTCGCTGACCCCCTAGGTTTGATGTGGAGGTTTTAAAAGGGCCCCGCGGGGCAAAAAAAATAAATAATAATAATAATCGAACGGCTGAATGGATTTGCATGAAACTTGGTAAAATATTAGGGACTGGTAGCCCGATGTGCCTTTGCTAGGTCTCAATATATGTGCTCCAGTGGATTTTGAGAAATTAACGTTCAAAAAAAGATATATATCTGTAACAGCGCTCCGCTTCGCGTACTTTTCGCGTTACGGAGCTTTGCGAAGCTGATTGGTTCTCCGGCGTCTGTCAACATTCCAAACAGTCCGTAGCGGCCGCCATCTTGTCTCTCGGTAGGATTGAGAGACAAGAGGAGGCCAAAGTGAAGGGGGAAATGACCATAAGGGGGCATAGTAGATCCTTCCTGACCTCTTAGGTTTGATGTACCATTTTGCCAAGTTTGGTGTAATTCCGTTCAGCCATTCAGGCTGTAGACGTATGTAAATGTCCTATGGAAAATTGCATGGGGAAAACACATTTGAAAGTGTTGAAATTTAGAACCAATTAAAATGTTACTTTGGTTTTGTATTTGTGTGTGATGAAAGTTAATTGGTTATGTATATATGTCAAATGAGAGGAAACCACAGCCATTTTGCGATACTACTGTCTGAGGTACATTTGTGAGGAATTTTTGGTGGTGAATTTCTGGTGTTTGATTTACACAGTACTAACACTTCTGCTACTTTTAAAAAGGTGAGTTGTTAATTTGTAAGGGGAACTATGTTGTACACTTGAAGATAATTTGAAAAATGTTTTCTGTTATTTATTTGCAGTCCTTCTGTTATACTAAATACTTGATGAAGTTAGTTTTATATTATGTATTACTAAAAACGATAAATGAAAGTGATTATTTTTTTCTGCAATTTACAGCAAGCAATTTCAAAATAAAATGGCTCACAATGAAGAGACCGTGGCAATTTCTTTTGAATTGTCCACTACATTGATTGAAATTGAGAGCACCAATAATGAAATATTGTCACAAGGAGGACATGACTTGTATGATTCCATTAGATTGATTGAAATGGACAGCACCAAGAATGAAATATTGTCACAAGGAGATGACTTGAATGATTCCACTACATTGATTGAAATTGAGAGCACCAATAATGAAATATTGTCACAAGGAGGAGATGGCTTGTATGATTCCATTAGATTGATTGAAATGGACAGCACCAATAATGAAATATTGTCACAAGGAGGAGATGACTTGAATGATTCCACTACATTGATTGAAATTGAGAGCACCAATAATGAAATATTGTCACGAGGAGATGACTTGAATGATTCCACTACATTGATTGAAATGGACAGCACCAATAATGAAATATTGTCAGAAGGAGGAGATGACTTGAATGATTTTTTTGATCAATCTCTTGATGGCGAATTTATCGAGTGTTTGGAGACCATAGAGTTACAAGAATCATCATTGCAGACTTTTAATGAGGAGATTCCAGATGAGATGATTGAAGAGGAAATTACTGATGAGGACATGTTACTAGTTGTTTCAAATTTAGAAAATTCTGAAGAATAAATTTATATTTAGAAATCAAAAATTGTTTGAGACATTATTTATTTTTATTTTTAATTTATGAGGTTGTAGCGAAGTGATTGTAGTATAAAATGAGACTTATAGTATAGAGTGCAACATTTTTATGTTACATGGTAAGTTTACTCATATTTACTTCCCTTCTGCCACTATATTATCTCCAATGTGTATTTGACATGTCTTCTTCATCTCCGGCCTCCTTTCTCTCACTGTGTGTCTCCGATGCATCTTATCGCTGGTATTTTGTGTAATTACAGAAGAGAGTAAAATAAAATAGTTCGGAACGTGAAAAGGGGGCAAAGTAGAGTACTCCTCACCCCCTAGGCCTTTTTAGGCGGTCCCAAAAGGATCAGTTTCTGCTTTCCTGAGAGATTATGGTATGAGTTCCATATACCACAATAACTTGCATTACAACATGCAAGATATCTATCTCCTATTACCAACTTTTGGAGATATTCGCGCTAAGCGCGAATATCTCCAAAAAGTAACACCTGCCCTGAGCAGTTCTTAGCCATGTTATCCAATGGGAGGTGGATAACATGGCTAAGAGTATTAGCTCGGTAATGCATGAATATCGCTGAGTTTTTAGCGATATTCATGCATTGCGGCCGTTTATTATCGCATTTGCGATAAACCTTGATAATAGTAAGGTTTATCTTCGATAATTTCTGACGATGCTTAGTGGTAAAAAATTGGTTGGTAAGCATCGTTAGCGATAAATATCGCTTAACTTTGGTAATATGCCCCAACGTCTGTTAACGTTCGATTCGAAGGAAATGAGGAAGTGTTGAAAAACATTGTCTGCGCCATCTTGCCTTTTTTGAAATGCCACACTTTTGTCGTGCACGGCAGCCATTTTAGATGTCTTGACCAGACCCACTCTCTGCACGCTGTCGATTCGTAGCATGGCTCCTCACCCTCGCAAGCATCTTCCCCAGGCACTGGTCACCCCCGCTCTCTGTCTTATGCATGGGCAATAAACCTCCCCCCATCTGCGCTGCTCTTCCCTGAGAATCACACTGTGCCCGCCCGACACCTCCCTTTCGCCCTATTCACTACCGCACCCTGTGACACTCCTCTTCCTCTGTGTCCGATTGTCCAGGCTATCAGCTAGCCCTGCAGATGTAGTTTATGGCCCCAGCTGTAAAGAATCACCCCTCTTCAAAGGAGTTATAGTAGATCAAGGCCCACACCCGATGAGATCCGTCACACCACACGTGTTCCTACTATCTGAAAACTATCCTGTATTGTGATTGGGGAGGGGACCGAGCCTGAAGCGGAAGATTCCAGGAATGACTCTTTGTACATCAAAGTTTTTACAATTATGTGTCACATAAAAAATATATAGCACTCCAACAAAGTAGTAGGAATATAAAACTTTAATAACATATAAATATATACAACAAAACAAAAACAGTAATAGATTTATTGAAATTGACAGCACCAATAATGAAATATTCTTGTCAGTAGCGGTCTGTTGTGCGAATAGTTCCAAGGCAGCAGAACGCGCTGAAATCTGGATGTCACGAAGGTGATGTCTAGCAAGTTGCCGCCCAGCAAATAACGGCGTGGGGCGCCGCGGGGGTGAGTGAGTCCAGTAGGCACCACAGCTATTCTTACCGGCATTGCAGAATTACTGCTGGGGACAATGCCTGTGCTGGAGCAGGGTCACAGCAGAAACAAAAAGGATTCTGTTGAAGATGTTGTTGGTTTTCAATTTGAAAACAGTTCTGGTGTCAACTGCTATGCTAATGTAGTGGTTAATGTTTTGTTTTCTCTAGAAAATGTAAAAGAGGGGGAGGCAGTCCAAAGTTCCGTTAAAAGGGCAAAGGAAAGGATCGGTGGTTTGAACTATCAGTCAAAAAGGGGAGGGGGTGCAACAATTTTTCCTACCGGGTCACACTGTGCTTTCACCGGAAGTGAGGTCTGCAGGATTCTAGTAATTCAAAGTGAGGCTGGCGCCGACGTCCCGCGGATACAGTTTCGTCACTCCACGGGTGATCATGGCAGTCATTCCCCATCGGGGGTCGGAGACTCCCGCGGCTCCTCTAGAATCTTCAAGGTCGTGGAGGACTACGGTGGTGGAGTCAACCAGTGACCGGGCCATTTCTTTATGCTGGGCCCGCTCTTGCCAGGTCGACCGCCATTTTGAGAGTTCGGTAGCTACTGGCGATCGCGGGGTCAAATGAGCGGACGGGCTCCACCCTGCCGGGCGAGACGTTGCAGCATGGCCACAGTGGAAGAACTCTTTTCCGGGCGCCTGGACCGCTGAGGGTGCAGCTGGGAAGCCTCCACTGGGGAGGCGGGAGAGGCCTGTTCGCACCGTCTCTCCCTCCCAGTGCACCCCACGGCGTCTCGCTTGAGATTTGTTATGGCCGGACCAGGCGATGAGGACGAGGGGGGGGGGTCGGAGGCATGTGCAAGACATCCCCCCCCAGGGTTGTTGCAGCAATTATACAAGAAAGAAGAAGTGTCCCGTCCGTCTTCGGGCCGGGCTTCCGGTAGATGTCGGCCGGACGCCCCTGGCTCTGGCCCCATGAACGGGTTTCTTGGTTTATCGGCTGCAGCCGGATTCCGTCGGTCTCGGCCCCCCGACCGTTGGTGGCCGGACCGGAAGAGCATGTGGCGGGACTACCTGCAACTCTCAAGGGCCACCGCGGCCGGACTGGGAGAGAGAGGGGAGGGTCGAGGAGACATTCCCCCCCCCTGCAACTGTTCAGCGTTGTAAAGGCAATTCCCTGGCCGGGTCCCGTTGGTCTCGGCCTCTCCTCCGGCTACACCCTACGTTAGGATCTCCGAGGCGTGGCAGCAGGACCTGCCTTATATGGGCTGCTCCCGGCTGGGCGTAGCCGGAACCCTGCCCCACCTTGGAAGTTTCCAGAGTGGGGGCGGATGTTCTACTGACTTGCATTTTCCCTAGTCTATCGATTTTTTTGGCGTGGCAGGCGGTGGGACAGCGAGGGGTGATTTGGTTTCTCTTACTGTTTTTCTGGTCTCTCACCACTGGCATATTTTAACGTTTTCTTGTTTCTAGGACATTAATAGGTTTTATCATTACGTTATGTTATCGTTTCTTTGTTCGTTGTTTAATAAAAGTTCATGTTCATCAGTGGCCTACTGATTTTCGTTTTCCTATTCTTTTCTTTCCAGGTTGTTTCATGCTAAAGTTTCTGTTAACAGGATACAGTGATCACTTCGTTATTATTGCATATGTCCTTTTCACTAGGGGTGCTCTCTGGTCGGGCCAGATGACGTATGTCTAGTAAATGGTCCGGGTGAAACAGGTGCATCAATCAGTGGGGAGTAGATAGGCATGACAGATTACAACGGGGGAGAAAGGTCCGCATTACGTACCCTTTCACTACTTGCAAAGATTTTCCTACGTTTATTTGCAAACAGGGAATACCTCCAAAAAGAACTAATTCCCAAACAGTCAATGTTCGGACAATCAATCAATCAATGAGGAATGAAATAGGTACGACGTGTTAAAGGCTTGCGTTACCTACCCTTCACTATCTGCAAAGGGAGAGAGAATATTCCTATTCTTCCTCGTTTGCAGGTAGAGAAGATCCTTAAGAGAATTAACATCGAACAATTCAATGCTCGATTGAAACAATCAACAAGGGGTACTGTGAACACAAATGAACGCCGCTTATGTACATACGCATTGCTATTTTCAACAGGTTGTTCATAATGTTTCTATTTTAGCGAGGTCAAAAAGAGATCCCATTAGTGGCCTACTGATTTTGCTCGATTCCTTTTGTTTTTTTACACGATTTTTCGCTATCTGCAAAGACTAAACAGAGTATTGCGACTCTGTGCTTGTTTGTAAATAGAGAATGAACCAAAGAGAACAATCAATCAAATGGAGAGAGAAGCAGGCACGACGGATTACAAAGGGGGCAAAGGGCTGCGTTAACTACCCTTCACTATCTGCAAAGAGAGAGTACTCCTAATAGAAATGAGGGGTGGGGGGCAGCATTCAAAGCAGATCAGTGTGCATAAACACGAAAATGTTTTTACTTACCACGTACTTGACATTCGACAGCTTATGATATTTGCTATTAAAAAACCATTGAAATTCACTGAAAAAACCATAGGTTATAGACCATATATAGTTAGGAATTAGCATTTACAAAACCTTGAAAATTCACTGAAAAAACCATAGGTTATAGACCATATATAGTTAGGAATTAGCATTTAAAAAACCTTATTTTACTCACACAAAACCATTGAAATTCCATATATAGTTAGTTGCACTAACTATATATGGCGCACCCGCAATCCACTGCTGATCATGTCACATATTACATCATTCATGACATGGTCAGTGACATCACTGATGACATCACTGATGACATCTCAAATGACATCACTGATGACATCTCATTTGACATCATTCTTGTGCTAATACGATAAACCTCTTCAGACTCTAATATAACCTTAGATACACTCAGTGTATACAGACACTCACACACTGCCACTCATCCATGGAGTTACTCACACACCCAGTCAGTCATGCAAAGAAACAATCTCACCTCCATTTCTTCAACTATACAGTTAAACACACCTTACTTATTGAAACATATACTAACACATATTTACTCTCTTATACAATCCCTGATACAAGTTCACAATGATCGATACAACCACTCACTCATTCAGTGGCTCTCATGCACAGTTATTTATATATGCCAACTCTCACATGTACTGTGTTTTACATATGTACTTACTATGACATGTAGCATTGAGATATCCATTCACTCATCAATACACTCATGCACACAGTCAACTGCCCATGTAGCTGTTTCCACATGCACTCTTGAACTCATACACCTAGTGAATAAACTGCTCACACATCTATGCATAGAGTCTCACACCTTCCAGCCACCCCCACACAAACTCAATCTCCCATAGAAATACTTGGGCAACCAATTAATAACACATATAGCCTCTCGTATAGCTAATGATCAACACATGCAGCAGTTTACAGAACAACAGACATAATGATGCACAAATTAAGACAGTTTAGTCACTAACCCATGCATTCAGTGAGACACATTTAATCACTCACTCATACAGTCAGTCATGCACCTACTAAATCCTTCATCCAGACACTTATACATCCACTCAAGACATATTTTAACTTTACAGAAAAATACAGTCACTGGATGTTGTCATCAGTGATGTCATTTGAGATGTCATCAGTGATGTCATCAGTGATGTCACTGACCATGTCATGAATGATGTAATATGTGACATGATCAGCAGTGGATTGCGGGTGCGCCATATATAGTTAGTGCAACTAACTATATATGGAATTTCAATGGTTTTGTGTGAGTAAAATAAGGTTTTTTAAATGCTAATTCCTAACTATATATGGTCTATAACCTATGGTTTTTTCAGTGAATTTTCAAGGTTTTGTAAATGCTAATTCCTAACTATATATGGTCTATAACCTATGGTTTTTTCAGTGAATATATATATATATATATATATATAAATATATATATATATATACATATCTTTTCCAAGCATTCTTTCATTCATGCCTACATGAAGATAATCAGTCCCAGATTTGAACACAACAGATGTACTTGTTTTAACAATCTAGGTATTTATATTTCTATAGGTGAGCCTATTACCCAATCAGAGAAATAAAGCAACAGGGACTAACTGAATGGCTTTATGGGATATTGAGTTGCCACTGCAACATGTTGCTACTGTTGTACTTTACTGTAATTATTCCTTCCCTCGTGTTTGCACTGGGACTTCTATAACCTCATGATCTAGCATCAGTTGGCTACATTTCCCAAGCATGGGTTCACTGTGAAATTTTTGTCATAAGAGGACCGTCTCATACTAGATGAACAATGCAATTGTCCTTGTATAATTTGCTCTTTTTCTCTTGTTCTGGAGAATTTGGCTGGATAACAAATACTGAATGGGTTTAAATTGGATGTGTACTTCACTTTGAATTAATTTTTACCTATGATATATATCTGCGCCAATCATTTTAGTATTACGTCCTTATGTACTGTATTATTATTATGATTTCCAATCTTTGTGGTCAATCTTATCATATCGTGTATTTGGACCTTTTTTATTACCTTCATGTTCCTTTTATTGAACATGCAATTATGACTATGAATTAGAACTGTTAAATGTTTTACCTGCATGTGCACTTTATTTCTTCTGAGGGCAATGAATGTAATGTATTTTGCAGTGATGAGAAACATATAAAAAAGATACAATTCTAGAAATAACGGTATAGGTGAAAATAAAAGCACAGAGAAAAATGATCAATGCTTGCAATAACACACAAATACAAAGAGTCCGTGCGCTCAACTTCCAGGGGTCTACCGTCAGGGCCCCAAATAATCCAGCCAATCAAAACTTCAGTAGAAGGAGCCCTGTTTTTATCACACATTCTTCCAGATCAAATGCTGATTTCCACAGTTTTTTATTGTAGCAAATTTCATCCAATATTAGCGACAGTAATTGCATTTCATCAATGGAAATAGTTCAAAATCAATCCAAAGTCATGAAATTTACAGAGCTCAATACAGCCAACGTGTTTCGTCCAGAATGGACATCATCAGGGCTGCAAGAATAAATATTCAAAAAAACAATATCAGTCGAACATTGTAACGGTAAAATTCAAATAGCACATAATGATAATTTTATAAATCAAAGATGATGATATTACATCCATACACATCTGCCTATTTGCCATTCTAATCGAAACATCAAACCAATACAATGTTGACATAGTGACACATCTAACCACAGGTTAAAAACAAGATAACAACAGAGCTTACATTCTACTTCTAAGTATATCAAGAAATAATAGCAGTGGCCTACCTCAAAGAAGAACTGTATGCGAGCAAAGAAACTGCTGATCTGTATATCTGTATTGCGAACCAGCAACCTACGGCCTCCGAGTTAGAATATACAAATCTGAGTCAAGAATCCAAGACCAAGAAATAAAGTATGAGATGTCTAAATTCCTGCTCCTGATTGCGTATCAAAATATTAATGTCCCCAACTCTAAATGTGACGATTCTCAAGCAAAGTGTATGCACTACTCGAAAGTATTATTTTGCAAATCCTACCGTTTCTAAGGTGCCTACCTCAAAGGGATAATAAATGACCCAGCAAAAAGGAGGTCAGTATTGCGTTCCAGACCTCAATATATTCTGAGAAAGAGTAACACAAAAGGGGGAAAAAGGGAAATATTGAAACGTGATCTAATTTGAAAATTCAAATATTTTAATATTATTTAACACGAGTTCCCATCAATCCCATATCTGTACTCACAAAATCTTACATTGCGTTCGCTGAAACGCTAATGGTGTTTCTGCGCGTGCATTGTAATTCTTTTTATTTATTTAGTTACTTAAATTCGTTCGGCTGTATGCCAGAGTTTACTACCCTCAACCCTGCCCCTCCCCCTGCCACCCCGCAGGACTCCCCCGAGGAGCAGCTACTGTAAATAAATAATTATTGTAATCTATACCTCTGTTGTGGTGCCGTGTACTTTCGCTGGAGGAGAAGGATCAGCGAAGAGTGAATTTGTGATCTATATAATTTCTATCAAAACATTTGTCCCTTCAAAAAATGGGATTTACTGTGAATGCAGGTCCTCAAAACATTCTCTTTCATAAATTTAAGCTTTGCAAAATTTGCAAAAGTACTTGGGAACTTCTGAAGAAAACCTCAAAAAGCTTGAAACGGAATAACCTCATAATCTCCCACATTGATACATTCCCAAAGTGTATCAATAAATCTAGCTTTATATAGCATGGCTAGATACGGTATTCAGGCGTTTGAAGGCCACAGAGGCACGTATTCGAACAGCCAGGTCTTGAGGGCCCTTTGGAATTCCAGCAGTGATGTGATCCTCCGAAGGTGCTTGGGGAGGCTGTTCCAGGTCTTTGCTGCAATGTGGGAGAAGTAGCTAGATGCGGGGAGTATGGCCACATGAAAGGGAGTTGGAGCGCAGTCTTCTCGATGGTTAGTGGAAGTTCAGGAGGTTGGTTGTGTATATAACGATACAAAGCATTTTATTACTATGCAGATTTGAAAAATAAGATGTAGGGGCCAAATACTACAAATCCCAAGCACCAAATGTTTGAGAGTTTGATGATTCTTGAATCACCTATAGAATTTAGGTTAATCAAATTAATTATTTTAGTCAGTGTACTTGAGTGCAAGTTTGGGGTGTGTTGCAAGCTGAAGGCAATATCTGTAGCTGTGCAGCAGACAATGTGATACCAATGTTAATGAATAAGTCTGATTGACTGAGTCGAAGGTGCCCTATCGGGCTAAATGCTAAATACTTGCTTAGTGCTTCAACAGTTTTACCTGCTGATTTAGCAGAAATTTAAAAAAGTACAAATCTTCCAGCGAGGTAAGGCAGGGTTGCCAATGAATGTTCGACAAAGTTGGATGCAATGAATCCTGTATTCTACTGAAACAGAGAATTTAGGTGCTTAAAGCCCTAAAAGAGACAAACCAAAATTAATGTAAGTGCCTCAATGCCTTTCATACTTGCCTCACTTTGCCATCTTTCCCAATTTCATATTCTGTCCTTAGACTTAAAAGAACTTATGTAACTCACATTCCTCCAGTGCTACCCAGGTAAACAACTGTACCTGGGTGTGCTTCACATGGCAGAACACCTCCTTCATGAGTAGCATATAAAGATTACTTTCTTACTGCAAAACTAGAAAATATTGCCAGTCGAGGTTGTGCCTTTCTTGTGTAGCCTTCTCACCTTGTAGCAGTCCTCTGGGTGTTAACGCCCCGTATTTATCAAGGTTTTGTGTCGCCCTGTGCACCTTGTAAGGAGGGGCATGGATGACGCAAAAGGACCCGTGTGTGGCCTTCCATGGCTTGAAAAATCTAGACATACACAAGGCAGTGCAAATCAATGCCTTGCTTTCCTCTACGGCAGGGAGTCATTGCATGGTTGGAGCATGGGTGTTCCCACGCATCCACCCACGTATATTGTCACATTCCCAGATATACTGTTAGTGGTAGACCTGAGAATGCTTTAAAATGTTAACCTCGCTAGGTTAGTTGTTAGAGGTAAAACATCTTTATTTCTCCTCATATTATTGTCTATTTACATGTTCTGCAGTGTGCAGCACATGTAGAAAGAGGATAATGCCTCTCAGGATTGTTTTTGTTAAGCAAGGTGTGCCTTCCTGCACAAAAACAATCCTGCCTACAACACAGGCACCCTCACAACATGGCGCAAGGATGCCTGCGATGGCACAAGGCAGCCAAAAGTGCACCAGCGCTAGGAAAGGACAGGAGTGCACCGTATAATGGTAAATAGGGCACATTTCTGCCCTGTCCCTTTCACACAGTGCAGCACAGTAAGGTGGATTGCTGTGTTGCATTAAATAATGATAAAGCTGCCTCTGAATTTCTTTGTAATCCCCAGATGCTGGGTACTCCTGACTTCTTTCTCAGCAACAGTACACAAGACATAATGACACTCACAGTGCGGGCGAACACTCTCACTCACTGTCTAAAGCATAGGTTCCAGCACAGATGCCAGTGCCCATTAGGAAATATGCCCTTCTTATGTTTCATGCCTGGGACCACAGGAGGCCAGCTGATCTGATCCATGTGAGCACTTCAAATTCTTAACTTCAACAAGATGTGAGGACAGCCCTCTCTTTCATCCACAAGAAGACAAACACTATTACAGGCCCAGAAGAATTTTAAAGTATAAATGATGGTATTCTTCCTTGTAATAGCCATTGTGTTACAGCTGACAGGCTCTAGATCCACACAAGATGGGTGCCAAATTCGCAGTGATGACGTCTATTTATGCACGCTATGTCATCAATATGTCCTTCAATTGCTGCATATGTCGTGCATGGTATGACTAAACTTAGAGTCCCATGGGGAGCAACAGGCATACTCTCTAGGCCAAGCGAAAAGAAAGACAAATACACAGGTAAGGAAAAACACCATTTAATGCCAGCGACACCGAACTCCAGGCAACAACTTCTCTTCTGGAACCCTCCCCCACACTCCGGACCACCAGGGTTCCACCGGCAAATATCCACTCAAAAAAATCCCCAGAGAAGCCAAACTCCCAGCGACACTGAACTCCAGGCAACAACTTCTCTTCTGGAACCCTCCCCCACATTCTGGACCACCAGGGTTCCACCAGCAACAATCCACTCAAAAAAATCCCCAGAGAAGCCAAACCCAACACACTGGCTATTGATTGTTGATGAATATAAGTCTATTCCAGTGTAGTTTGTACAGTCCATCCAAAACTCTTTTGCAGCACAGACAGTTACTTAACATCCAGAAAAAGCTGCACTTTGGGGTCTTTGGGATGGTAGGTAGCCTTGCCTAGCGTCACCTTGCCCCCTTGACAGATGAACCATTTGCTGAAATAACACAATATGACTCACACCTGCCTTAGGATAGAAAGAGACATGCAATAGCAGACAATGCACCATGTATTGCATGTATGGATGAAGTCAAAGATTGGTTTGAAGGTATAAATAAATCACCACTGCAACAAAAACAAGTTTTGCACTGGAAATTAATCCAAATTCTATAATCTGTCACTTTTGTGTTGCAAACCTTGTGCAAAGTAGTGCGCAAGCAACTTCTATTATTTATGGTAGGAATCACAAATGTGTTCCTGATTGGAAATCCATGCGAGCACCAGGCATTTACTTTGTGTTTGTAAGAAAGTGGGTAATTAGTGGGAAATTATATGGGCCCTACACAAGTACTTAGTATACAATCTTTCTTTTCTTGGTATTCAAATACTCTGTTGCAGCACTCTTTATTGTAGCGTCTGCAAAATAGCGGGTCAGGGCAGTCCAAAACCTACTCAGGGGAGGTGGTGTAGACTATTACCACAACCCTAGGGTACGCATTAACAATAATCAGTAAATCATTTTCCAGCCAATGCTTTTACTTATAAAAAAGTTCTTTATTACACAATATGTGATAAATTTGCAAATATGTACAGGGGGTGGCAGATGGAAATGCTTATTTTAACATCCTATAATTCGTTTACACCCAAAAACTCTGAATACTCAAACCACAATCTCCACTCCATATATTAAAAGTACAATATAATGTGGTGCAGTTCTTAAAAGTAAAGCCTACTGGCTTTCATGAGGTTTTAACACCGCACTAAAAACAGTAACACAGTGCATCAAATATAAAAACAGTGCCAGACAATACATTGTTCCATATAACTTTGAAGTAAGGTATCACAGACCACGGTCAATATCAATGTGGTAAATAAAACATTGAAACATTGACTTGTGTTGTACATTTTTTCTACCTTTACACTGATATAAAAACAGTTTCATGACTCGACAACAAATGTCACTGCACTTCAAAATCCTAAGGGTACTAGCCACAACTCCAGGAACGCTTACAAGCCTAGCAAATCTCTCCATGGGAGATGTGGGGTAACTTGATTTCGATAGGGCTCTTGTGTGGGCAGTCACACTCCTTGAGGCCCCAAAACAATGGTGTTAGACCTTACATTCTTAGCGTGGAATTCCCCCAGGCATGTTGCCTTCACTCCTCCTGTTTGCTGAATTTGTTTTGGTGGCTTTACGTTTCTCTGCACTTTCCCACTGCTAACTAGTGTTAAAGTGATTGTGCTGTCTTCTTCCAACTTGGTAAAATTGGATTAAACTTAATCGGCACATTTAATTTACTTGTAACTCCATAGTAACTGGTACAACATGTACCCAGGGCCTGCAAGGTAAAAGGACACTGGTGGGCCTGCAGCTCTCATTGTGCCACTTACTAAAGTAGCCTTTGCAACATGTCTCATCCCAACCACTGCTCTGTGTGTGCAGTTTAAAAATGCAATTTTGAACTGTCAATATAAAATTCAGATTTAATGTCACAATCCTGAAATATACTACTATTAGAAAATGTGCATTTTGTTGTCTTATCCATTTGCGCCCCTTCCAGTGTCCTGAGTCCCATATCTGTGAATAGCCCTGATGCTGAGGCTTGTGTATCCCTCGAAAACAGTGACAAAAAGGGGACTAGGTGTCGGCAGGTTAGGTCATGCTGCTAGGATGGCAGAGGGAGGAGTCGTGACCTGCCCCTCTAAGGTTTCAAAGGGATTTTCCTCTCTGACTTTAATGACACCAAACTTGCTGACAGTCTTGAGACTGTAAGACATTTCTAGAACCAGTTGTGGGGTAGATCAGTGTGTAACCCCACATACCAAGCTGGCACCAGTATCAATATTGAACCTCCAGAGCCACTCATCAGAACACTCCTGGACCTGTGGACATTACCGAAGAACTGCCCTGCTGCTGCCAGTGTACTCCCTACTACTTGAGAGGACTGCATTGTTGACTGAGAATGAAGAGTGGAACTTCTTACTGGCTAACCTGAGTAACACTAAGGGTCATCAGGCGAACCCCCTATTTGAGCTGCAGGGATAGAAAAAGCTTCAGAGGCCTTCCTGCAACTACCCAGCTGACCTGCTGCAACTGGACCTCCGTCAAACTGCAACTAGTCCTGTCTGATCCCTTATCGACTCTGTGAATATAAGTTTCTAATCCCCAAGATGTGCTACCCAGGTCCTGGACCCTTGGCTGGCATCAGTTTGAGCTCCTCCAAAAAAGAAAATGTGAAATCTTGAAGTTTAGGCTCTTCGCGACCACAAACAGGCCATTTCATGCCTAGACTGCCACCTGCAATGATCGTTAATGCCAAGCTCTGCTGAAGACCTGCTCTTTGTGCTACAGTGACTGTTGGCAAAGACGTTAACGTGATACTTGCACTTCATGCTACAGTAACAACAGCCCACGGTGACTGTCAGCACAAAGCTCCAGTAGCCCCGCCCCACCTGCTTTTAACGCTACAGCTATGACAGCCTGCGCTGCCCGGCCTGCGCGCCCCAATACAGTGACGACTATCTGTGACTCTCTCCCTACTCCTCACACTCTCCTCCACCGTGACCAAGATGCTTTGTGTTGGACTTTGAGAGGGTAACTCTTTGAATGGGATGAATCTGATCCCAGTATCTTACCCACGCTCTATCAAGGTCGGCATGAATATGCGACTTTCCTCCAGTCTATTACAACTAGATGACTGTGAGTGGACCAGGAATGTCACCTGCAGGCACCATACATTCACCCAGGCTCACTGGTGGCATTTATTTTATCCTAGCAGGCCACGATCCCATCAAGGCCAGAATGAAGGGCCAACACAATTGTAGGTGTTGTAATTTACGGATTTTCGTTAGTGGTCTGCAGGAATGCCATGAAGCCAATCCTATTCCCTTCCACAGAGACTATGCCATTTATTTGTAACAGAATGCACAGCAGCCCACATAGAATGTGTTGGAAATGGCCCTTTTTGCAGGGTTATCCCCAAACGTTTTCATTCTTCCTCCCTTGTTTTTCCTGAACCGTGGCTGTTGGCAATAGGACTCTGGGCACTTTAGCACTACTGATCAGTGCTAAAGTGCATATGCTCTCTGTGTAAATTGTTATTGTGGTTGGTTATCCATGATTGGCATATTTCTATTACCAAGAAGTCCCTAGTAAAGTGCACCGAGTGTGCCAGGGCTGGTGATTCAAATGCTACTAGTGGGCCTGCAGCACTGATTGTGCCAACCACATGAGTAGCCCTAAAATGGTGTCTCAGGCCTGCCTGAAGTGTCTGTGTGCAGTCTATGTACTGCCATGTCCTCCTATGGAAGGCCCAAGGTACCCCCTTGGGCAGGGTGCAGTGTATGTGAACGGTAGAGCATGTACTATGAGCAAGATAGGACATAAAAGTCTGTATCCCTGAACTCAGAATTTAATAACACATCTTTTAGGAAAGGTTGTTTTTAAATTCTGTGTTTGAGAACAGCACTTTTAGAAAGTGGTTGTTCTCTTGTCTGACCTTTCTGTGTGCCTTGGCCTGTTTGTGAATTGACTGTCTGGTTTGAGAGTGACAGGGGATGGGGAGCCCCCAGGAGGCTGGATGAGTCAGCCCTAGGCTGAATGACTGCATCTGCATCTTGAGTGGTGGGA
Organism: Lissotriton helveticus; assembly: GCF_964261635.1. NCBI lineage: Eukaryota > Metazoa > Chordata > Amphibia > Caudata > Salamandridae > Lissotriton > Lissotriton helveticus. The sequence goes on from NC_136062.1 coordinate 429,279,131, forward strand.
GGGATAGCACCTGGGACCTGAATAGGACTGTGTCTGCCCCCCACAGTGCTGGCTCCACCCCCTGTGGTGCGTCTGATGTCTCTGCCGTGCACTATGAAAGGAGAGAAGGAATCATGTCAACAAAGTGCTTCAGGGCTGTGCTTTCCATCCACAATGCTGGCTCCACCTCATGCTGGGCGGCTGACGGCCCTGCCCCTTTCTCTGAATGGAAAGGAGAAGCCAGGAAAACAAAGTGCTCATGGAACACCCAGAACTGGTTCCAACCGGGCTCAGAGCCCTCCTGCACAAAGGGAACAAAGACTTTTAGGGGTATAAGTACAGGACCCCAGACTACAGAAAATTAGATCATCCTGGAATCAAGAAGGAACCTCTTCAAGGAGAAAGCTGAAACTGAAGAAGGAAGATTGTCCTGCTGTTGCTCTGCTGGACTGACCTGCTGTTGCTTTGCTGCCAAGGAGAGGGGAAGGACTTTGCATTGTGCTGTGTCCCCTTGCTTGTAGGAATCTCCAATGGCCTGTTGTGAGCTGGCACCCTTTTATGAAGTCCCAGGAACAAAAGAACTTCATCCTCAGCTTTCCTGTACTCCATTGAAAGAGTTATGTCCTTCCTGGAGTGCTTGGCCCATGTGTGGTGCCTCTGGAAGTAGTACTTGTGTTGGGAAGATCGAGATCGTCGCAGCGCCTGTCGCTGCTGCCTGAAGACGTCGCACCCTTCGTTAGCAGGAAGATTTCCGCCGCTGCGAACATCGTCGCAGAGCCTGTAATCGCTGGGTGAGGTCACCGCATCATGTCACTGCAAGAATCGTCGCAGAGCCCCGAGAATCATCGCATTGTGCCTTTGCGAGCATTTCACTACGGAAGCTCCACACCGGAATCCATACAAGTCATCGCCTTCCTCCCCATACAGATCGGATTTGTCGCCACACGCCGCTACATCCAGGGAAACTGTCACTAACGCCTCCCAAGGGTCTCAGGAGCAATGCATCGCTTGTTTACCACCGCAACAGCTTCTGTTTTGGAACTTTGTCGCATTTAAAGGTACTGTTGGATAAACTTGACGCTACTGTGAACTTTTCACAAAACCGTGGATCATTTTAATGCTAAAATTAAGAACTCTTTTGCATGTGTATGTTAACTTTTTAATCGTTTTGGTCTTGTGTAGTTTAGATTAAATACCTTTATTCTTCTAAACTGCTGTGGAGTCAGTTTGTGATGTTTTCACTGTGTTACTGTGAGTTTTGGTACAAATACTTTACACATTGCCTTTGATAAGCCTTGACTGGTCGTGCAAAGCTACCACGGGGGTGAGAAGTGGTTATCTCAGAGGGTTTCCTCCTTACCCTGATTAGAAGCAAGGGTCCCTATTTGGACAGTGGTACCCACCTCTGCCAACTAGAGACCCCCAGTTCTAACAGAATTTAAATGGGCAAAAGTAAGACAGAGAAAACTCTGATGCAAGACTCACCACCCTTCTTTTACGACTGCTTTTGGAAGTCTGCAGTGAAACAATGCCAGCTTAGAAAAGAAACTGTTAACATTCAAAGTATATACAATCCTTTGGCCTAAGTACCTAAAACTACAGGTCCTCTAACTGAGCTCTTTCTTCTCTAAACCTCATGTAGTCCTCTCACTGAAAATATAATAAAGAATAGTTATTATTTACTCTTGATATAGTCGTTTCAGCATAGGTTTTGGATATGACTCTTATGAACTTACTCGAGTGCTCAGCGGTCAAAAGTTCAAAACGATTTCCAGTCTTGTAATTCCAATAAAAATGATGATATGTTCAATGCCGAGGTTGAGAACAACAGAGACACCAAGTTTGTCTTATTGCACCATTCTCCGCCACACCCCCCAGTCCTGTACATCCTCATACCTAGCTCTCCAATTACAGTAAGCATTTTACAAACACCATTTGTACTTGTTATTTCCTGTAACTCGGCAATTATTAATACAGGTATAGCACATAATCATGACAGAAGGTTTCTCTGGATCTCGGTTCATCCTGGTTCCTGTGCTCTAGCCACCAGCAAGGTTATTTCCAGGACAACTGGCCAATACAATGTCATTTCTTAAAGATGCTTTTCTTCCCTGCTTTCCCTACTATGAGGGAGAGCTAAGGGCCTACCCTCCTGTCCTTTAGCCCCTGATAGTTTAAGAACTTGTCCCCTATCCAGTGGTAAACAACCTTTACAACGCAACTTTTACCACGCAAACCATTACAACGCATTGCGCTGGGGGCACTCTAGGATAGGGAATATGTTTAATGTACTATCCAACACCTTCCCTACTATCCACGGGGACTGGAGTTGGAATAGTAAATTAAACAATTCACTATCCAGCGCCTAAAAGCACTATGCGTTGTAATGGTATGCGTTGTAAAAACCGTGTTGTAAACGCATGCGATGTAATGTCATACATCCCTATCCAGTACATGATGATCCTCTTGAATGAGTACTTCTCCATCAGCATCTTGCAGCTCTCTAGGCACAGTACCCTTCCTACCTGCATTCTTCAGGCACCAAGGTCTTCTCTGACCACTTGTAGGGAAATTGTGTAATAACAAGAATCCGGTGGAGCACCTCTAATGGAGGTTAACCTCCTGCTGGCTGAGTCCTCAGACTCTGCCAGTGTCCTCCAGTATGCCCACCCTTCATCTGTCCCCTAAAAGGTATAGAGGTGTCACCTCTATACCTTTTAGGGATATATATATATTCAAAGAGACCCTGAATTCAAATCTCAGAATGCCCTGGCACATCAGATAGGAATCCTGCCTTCTTCAAGATACTGGGAAATACATATATATATATATATTCACTGAAAAAACCATAGGTTATAGACCATATATAGTTAGGAATTAGCATTTACAAAACCTTGAAAATTCACTGAAAAAACCATAGGTTATAGACCATATATCGTTAGGAATTAGCATTTAAAAAACCTTATTTTACTCACACAAAACCATTGAAATTCCATATATAGTTAGTTGCACTAACTATATATCGCGCACCCGCAATCCACTGCTGATGATGTCACATATTACATCATTCATGACATGGTCAGTGACATCACTGATGACATCACTGATGACATCACTGATGACATCATCCAGTGACTGTGTGTTTCTGTAAAGTTTAAATATGTTAGATATATTGAAGAATGAGTGGATGTATAAGTGTCTCGATGAAGGATTTAGTAGGTGCGTGACTGACTGTATGAGTGAGTGAATAAATGTGTCGTACTAAATGCATGGGTTAGTGACTAAACTGTCTGAATGTTTGCTTCAGTATGTCTGTTGTGATGTAAACTGCTGCATGTGTGGATCATTAGCTATACGAGAGGCTACATATGTTATTGATTGGTTGCCCAAGTATTTGTATGGGAGATTGAGTTTGTGTGGGGGTGGCTGGGAGGTGTGTGACTCTGTGCATAGATGTGTGAGCAGTTGATTCACTAGGTGTATGAGTTCAAGAGTGCATGTGGAAACAGCTACATGGGCGGTTGACTGTGTGCATGAGTGTATTGATGAGTGAATGGATATGTCAATGCTACATGTCATAGTAAGTACATATGTAAAACACAGTACATGTGAGAGTTGGCATATATAAATAACTGTGCATGAGAGCCACTGAATGTGTGAGTGACTGTATGGATCATTGTGAACTTGTATCAGGGATTGTATAAGAGAGTAAATATGTGTTAGTATATGTTTGAATAAGTAAGGTGTGTATAACTGTATAGTTGAGTAAATAGAGGTGTGATTGATTCTTTGCATGACTGACTAGGTGTGTGAGTAACTCCATGGATGAGTAACAGTGTGTGAGTGTCTGTATACACTGAGTGTATCTAAGGTTTTATTAGAGTCTGAAGAGGTTTATCGTATTAGCACAAGAATGATGTCAAATGAGATGTCATCAGTGATGTCATCAGTGATGTCATTTGAGATGTCATCAGTGATGTCATCAGTGATGTCACTGACCATGTCATGAATGATGTAATATGTGACATCATCAGCAGTGGATTGCGGGAGCGCGATATATAGTTAGTGCAACTAACTATATATGGAATTTCAATGGTTTTGTGTGAGTAAAATAAGGTTTTGTAAATGCTAATTCCTAACTATATATGGTCTATAACCTATGGTTTTTTCAGTGAATTTTCAAGGTTTTGTAAATGCTAATTCCTAACTATATATGGTCTATAACCTATGGTTTTTTCAGTGAATTTCATTGTTTTTTTAACAGCTAATATCTGTAGCTGTAAAATGTATTCTTCTTTAAATCCAAAAATATATTTTATATGTTTATTAATAATTTTTTTTTTTATATATTTTTTTCTTCGCTCCCGCTTCGCGAATCGGGAAGCTTCCCGTTAGCTGACCTTGATGCCGCGAAATAGACCGCGAGCCGGTAAACGTTCCTTTACCGCAACTGCCGCGTTAGAAAACAACATCGTGACGCCTCCCGTCCGCATGACGTTTCGCGTTGTCGCGTGATACGTCATATGACGTGCTACGTTAGCGAACTGGTACGCGAACCGAGGCGCAAAGCGCAGGTTTCTGGAAGCAAACCGGGAGGCGGCGCAAAGCACGTAACGTAAACACAGCAGGTCATGTGACTTGGTAATAACACTTTTCATTGGTTCATTTCACTTTTGGTTTCCAAATGATGTAAGACTAGGTCATATAATCTAAAATGAACACTTTTCATTGGTTGAGAACTATTGTTTTTCCCAAATGATGAAAATCCCTCCTTCTTTCCTCACTCTGACTTTCATCATTGTGAGAGAAAGACCCTTTGTTACCAGTGAGCAATGGCTTCTTTAGTAGCTTCAGCTGGTGCTTCCCCACCACCTCCACCTCATCCAAGGAAGAGAGGACCACCTGCTGAAGTTATAATTCAGCAAGAAGAGGAAGAAGAGGAAGAGGAGGAAGAGCACGAAGAGAGGCAGTTTTTGCCTGAGGAGCCCAGGACGTCTCACCGGAAAGAAAACTTCATTTGGCAATTTTTTTAAATTCCCAAAGGTCAGAAAAAAGTAAATGCAAGATACGTAACTTGCCTTATATGTCAAGATAGACTGTCCAGAGGGACCGAGAAAAAATACAGTTTCGGAAACTACACAATGCATCGCCATATGACTAGGTGGCATCCTAACAACTACAGTGCTGCACAGTTTCGTAACGACCTAGATAATCTCCCTATTATGGCCAGAAGATCTGTTGTACCGGAAGTAACGGGACCAGAGGGCAGGGAGATGGTGCCAAATATACAAATGAGATTTGGTGAAGTAAAACAAGTCTGCATACATTGCAGTGGATTTATTTGCTACAGAGAAAGTAGCATCACTCTGATCTACAGAGCTATTGACAATCATATGCAAGTTTGTACGAAACGCCCCAAATAATAAATTCTTTTTTTTTTTTTGTTGCTCCTGTTGAGCCCTTTACAATGAATCGTTTTCGTTGCCCCCTCTGAAAAAAAACCAAAAAAAATATAAAACTGTTCAGAAAAATTCAAAAAAATGTTCAGAAAAATAATAAAAAAAATATAAAACATCAAAAACAATAAAAAAAAAAGTTCTTTTCAGAACTACCTCCCCGTTATTAAAAAATTGGTACAATATTTGGAACTGTGCCAACCTCTATTTCTCTTAGTTCGCTTCCCAGTTCGCTCGCCGGTACGCGAACCGGGAGCGAACCAAAAAAACATTTTTTTAAAAAAGAACAGTAAGTATAAGGGAAGGAAACAGACAGTTATGTTAAAAGAAAGACAGCTATAGGGGAGTAAACTAGAGATACTATTACCCGTAATCCACTGCTGATGATGTCACATATTACATCATTCATGACATGGTCAGTGACATCATCAGCAGAGGATTGCGGGTAACAGTATCCCTCGTTTACTCCCTATAGCTGTCTTTCTTTTAACATAACTGTCTGTTTCCTTCCCTTATACTTACTGTTCTTTTTAAAAAAAAATTTTTAGATCAGTCAGAAACAGTGAAAGTAATGAAATATAAAAGACTACGTAGAATATGACCACTGTATGCAACAACTTTGACACTTACAGAAGCCTCACCTTCTCCATGCCTCCTACACAGTTCTACATGTACATCATAAATGCAAACAGAACAGAATTAATTATACATGTTAAATGGTTTATTTTTGCTGTTCTCAGAATGTATCAAATTTCACTAAAACAGTGACTTGAAGGTATTCATCATATAACAGCGGGGAAAAAAAAACACAATCAAAATGATTGTGTTTAAAAAACCCATACAACATAACAAATCAGAATTCAGAACTCCTTAAAGTTAACTTACTTTCCATGACGGCGAAGGATGTCCTATGAACAGCTTACACTCTGTTGTGCTGTTATTACTTTCAACCCGCCACTTTCTGAAAGAAAACCTCCATCGTTTTCAAAAACATGTTACATACAATAAATGACTTCTCGCTCTCTACCACACGTTTCCACAAGGCCAAATCGTGTCTGAGCCATTTATAACTCTTAGAATTCTTTTAAGCCAATCCCGTCATGTTGTATTTCCGCAACTTTCACAATTAAAATGTTGAAGATCATTTTCACAATCCTGGACTAGTAATATCTTCCCCTTCTTGCTCAATCATGTTCTACATTTCCTATCACACTGATACTGCTTACTATGAAGCAGACTTACACTACCTTTATGACTAGTACAATTATTTAATTCTCTACATCACTTTTAATCACAAAGCAATGTAAAACAGTAGACAGCATTGCAGACTTACATTCCCTCTACTCCATGTTTTGATTGGCTGCTTCAATTAGCTTATAAAAAGAAACAGTTTTTCTGAACTCATTCAAAGTGCACATATTTCTCCATGACGTCCAGTATTATGGTAAGAAGTTATGTCTCTGTACTACACTTATCATCAAGGCCAAATCGTGTAGGAGCCATTAGAACTTCTTGAAATTCCTCAGAGCACATCCTGAGATTCTTTCCCTAAAAGTTTGGTTTTAAAAACACCAGGTAAGAGTTTTTAAGGTCATACGGCAATTTTTTTTTGAAAATTAAAACAGAATCATTGCAGAATGACCAGCCATTTCTACACTTTAAATAAGCTGTGTAATGTCCTGATGTTATTGAAGGACCATCATGATATATAATTGCTACAGTTACAAAAGTCCTTCCTGATATTGACAACTGTGAAGCCACAAAATTTTTAATTAAAGTTGTCAATTTTGTTCCATCAGGCCTACATCGTTGGAACATTAAAATGACATACTGGCCATATGTTCGTATAAATAATGTGGACATCATTTCAGATTTACATTGGCTACACTCCATGTTGTGATCAGCTGCTTTTACTAGCTTATTAAAAGAGACTGATTTACTGTCTGGCAAAGTTAAATATATAAATCTTTCTGAGTCTACACTAGTAGTACTTGATACCCTACAGTTCTCGCAGTCATGCTGCCATTGATAAGAAAGCCCAAACAGGTGATCTACATCTACACCTTCATCATGCAATACATCAAGCATATACATTAAAAACTCCTGACAATCTTGCTGACTATTTTGAGAGAATTGTGTTTGGCCTGAACATCTGTCTAACAGATTTCGAATTTCAGACACACTTTCTATGTTTGTTCTATCAGTGCTACATTTCTCTAACACAGAATTTAACAAACTGCAAAATCTTTGATCAGAATTGACCACAATCTCTTCTTTTACATTTTCTAGAGAAAACAAAACATTAACCACTACATTAGCATAGCAGTTGACACCAGAACTGTTTTCAAATTGAAAACCAACAACATCTTCAACAGAATCCTTTTTGTTTCTGCTTATAATTTCAGGTTCATCGACTTTTCGTCTTTTTTGCTACAACCTCCCCAGTATTGGTCACATTTCTTCGTTTCCGGCCTACCACACGTTTCTCAAACAAAGGATACTGAGGCAAATGTGGCGCATACTCTCTTCTTAACCTATTGTATTCCTTAACACAATCTAGATCCGCACAAATGTTTGTGACATCACACTCAATCAAGTACAATCCCGATAAAGTTCTAACTCGTGACAATGCCACATATGCCATACCCTCCTTGAACACAGAACTGCCAATATTCACCAATGCACAGTCTACACTTAAACCTTGCGATTTATGAATTGTCACCGCATATGCCAAGCAAACAGGAAACTGCTTACGACGAACATATAAGTCTTTTACAAGCAAAAATCTAGCAGAACAACGACCAATTAGCTGTACTTCCTCAATGCCATCAAATTTAATTTTTAAAAATTCAATTCCATCTCTATTTCTGTATTTCACAAAATCAACAACATTACCCATTGATCCATTTACCAGACCTCTTTCAACATGTAAATTCCTTCTTAAAATTATACGGCAGTTCAAGCACACATTCAGAGTCTTTTCAAAACCTGCAGTTTTAGATATACTCTTCTCTAATGAATCCAATTTTGTTTTCAGATTCTCAGACAAAATAATTGTTGATCCCATATGCTCTACTCTGTCAATAGCTTTCAGTTTCACAATCTCTTGCTTTTCTAAATGCAACATTTTGTTGTTGAATTTGGCACATTCTGCAAGAGTTGGCATCAAACATATTCCAGATTTTTTCTCGGTAATTTTCTGAAAAATATTCTCAGGCACAACATCTTGGTCTGGATATAAATTTGTCAGTAATCGTGCATGTAAAGCTTCTTTCCCATGCTCGGTCACTTTTCCAATTCTAACATCTTGTAGAATAGTCTTGTAAACTTCATCCTTTGCCTGACGCATATTTTCATGCAGTTCAGCATAATTGAAGTTTAACCATATATTGACGTTGCCAATGCTCCCTAAGCACTTCCTGGTATCTTCATGCGTGAGCATTTTGAACACAGGTTGCCCTTTCACTGGTGTCAGCTGCAGAAGATCTCCGAAAACAATGATGTGTTTGCCACCAAATAACACATCATACTCTGTTTTGAGAACTTCTTGCATTCTCAAATGCACAAAGGCAAGCATGATATTGGAAACCATGCTTACTTCGTCAATGATAAGAAGTTTCATTTTCCTCAAGACTCTTGAAACTTCAAAACAAGCATCTCCAGATAGCTTGTGATATTCTAATTTGTTGTCATGCTCCACTGGCAGCATCAGTAAACGATGTAAAGTAATCACTTTAATGTTATGTGCTGCCAGTCCAGTTGGAGCGGTGACAACACAAGACAGCGATGACTCTGTCCTTTCCTGCAAATAACATGAAATTGCTTTAATAAGGAAACTTTTTCCAGTTCCCGCTTCTCCACTCACGTACAGTCGGACAGGCTTCAACGACGTACATGAGCACTCTTTCTTGTCATGACTTAATCCATGATCAATTTGCATGGTAAGTTCGTCATATATTTTCCTCTGCTCAACGTTGAGTTGTCTTTCCAACTCTTCTAAGTTAACCGCATCCTCCTGAGCATGTGCCATGGCTCTTTCCACTTCATTCATAGCAGTGGCAGCTTCATTTTCGATAACAGGTCCTCCTAGTGGATCCTGACTCAATGAAGCAGAACTCTGACTGTCCTGAGAACTGTCTCTGGCAATCTCGGCTGCAATCGTTGCTTCCTGCTCAATTTCCACATTCAACATTTCTACATATTTGGGAAAAGCAGGACATTCTATGGTCTCCTTGGCAGCATTGAAAGAGTCTTCGTAACAAAGGAAATCTCCAAGCAGTTCCTCTTCTGCACGCCAAGGCTTAAAAAGTTGCAAAAGTGCTAAATAGAAAAACTCCTTTTTTTCAGGAGATTCGCCACTCAATTTTCGATGGTTTATCAAGTGGCATTTTCTTTGCTTGACCAGACATCCCTCACTTCCTATTACAGCATACACTCCTTTCTCAGTATCTTCTTTGATGTTCCTCTTGAATATGTAATTTTGCAGAACCTCATACAGACAAACATTCTCGAGGTGACTGCTTCGATTTGGATAATATGTATCCAACATGTTGGTCTTCAAAATGTCGGTACTGTTTGGCTCCTTTTCCGCCAAATACTCAATTTCCCGCACAGGTTTGAGAACTCGATTACGCGTTGCAGCAAGACCAACACTCGCCCAAACGATACTCCTGGACTTGGCATAGAGACTTGCTGAAGACAACCGGTCAGAACATTCGTAAGCTCTGATTTCTCGATGCGACAACATCTTCAGACTGAAACTGTACAACTTCTTGCTGAGGCTCTTTTCATGGGAAATGTCCTCCCACATATCCTTCAATTCTGTCTTCTCTTTTTTGGTGATGTAATATGTCACATACCGAGCCACAGCCATACAGTTATCAGCCACAAACTGTATATCCATGTTAGCATTCCACATGGACAAAATCACCGGGTTGTAGTCGTTGATGTACTTAGACTCTTCGTTCCTCTTCAAATTGTATGTGTTTTTAGGTGATTTCTTCATCACATTATGTCGCAGCGAAGACATCAAACTGTTCACTCTTCCTTTAGAAATCACCGGTCGTGGAAAGCCAAAACGACATTTGGTGTAGAACTTGTCTTTGTTCCGGAATTTACGACGACAGTACTTTCCACATCGATGGCTTTGGAAACGTAGAACTTTTTCTCTTAGGCTTTTTTTCTCCTTTGCATTTGGAACAGCACACGTAGAATACTGTTCAATGAAACTCATCACTGAGTTTTCTGCATCCGTTCCAAATTTAGGTGCATCCTTGATCCACAGCAACATATGTATATGAGAAGCACCTCTTGCTTGGTACTCCTTCCTCCAGAAGAAATCCAACACCTCTCCAAGAGGTGGATTCTTCTTATTCATGATGAAAGACATCATACCTTCAAATCTATGATTAAAGTACCTACATACATTGACTGGATCCAAAGAGCACAGTTCTCCGGGTGTCTTGAATTCGATGTTTTCTACGTTAGCATTTGCCTCTCGTAGAAATTCAAGTAAGTCTTCCCAGCCATACTCAGCACAGCTCAGAGTGAGGAACCATGTGGGAGTTCCTAAGTTCCTCAGCATACATTTTAAATCACCATGACGACGGTACCAGTACTCATTAGTACCACGCTGACACGCCATGAGATTAATCAGGTGAGAATCCAAAATACTGTCTTGGACATTGACTTTATCCATAAAGTCACTTGCCGAAATGTTTTGCATGTGTATACCACTTTTCGAGATGTGGTTCACTGCATATGACAGTCCAGACAGATCGCTTTCAAACAGGAGATGAAACAAATAAGGAATGCATTGTCGAAACCTAGGATCTCCTGCATACAATCGCAAAGTCCGGTATTCAGAAGCAGGAATTTGATGAGGTCGCTCATCATATCTTCCTCCCTGACCTGTTGGAAAAAGCTGTGGGAAACACCGAGCTTCCAAACTTTCCTCCCAAACACTAATGGGACTCCCTTTCGCTTGTTTCATTTGAAACAACTCAATAGCATTCCCCATGACTTCCTTGGAATGCAAAGGATGAACACTATAATGTTCATATATTTCTTCACTAGTACAGGGTTCTACTTTCTCAATTTGACCAGCACACAAATCGCTATCCTCTTCCTCACTTACTTCCTCTTCTGCAACATATACATTTTTATAGTATTTATTATATTTTTTCAAATACAATGTTGCCCTTTTGACTTTCCTAACATCTACTAAATCTTGCCATATTTCCTTATTCTTTGTCGGAACCCCATTAACTAAGATAACAAGAGGTTCCTCTTCCACTTTTTCTACTCCAATTGTGTTAATGTTTTTCTTCAAATCTAGAGGCAAATAAACAACTCTTCCCTTTAATCCTCTCTGTAAATCTGATGGAGGCAATTTCCCTGTCTTTGGCTCCATTCTTACAATAGCCTGAAAGGGATGGATACTTTGAATCAAAATAGATTCATAAGTATTTAAATCCTTCAATTCAGAAGGAATCTCAACCAATTCCAGATTATTATGAACTGCTCTAGCAGGCATCTGGTTTTGATTTAATTTGTTACAACAATAAGTACACACACGTTGATCCAATCCCAAATCAAAACAATTTTCTACCATCAAGTATGTTGTAAAATCCTTCCATTCACTATTATTTTCCCTTTCACTTTTTCCATATAAATCCACTAACTTAGTCTGATTCTTATAATAAGTGCGTCGACAACACACACAAGTGAAATTTGGCCTCTCACTTGATTTCACCTCAAACGTCGCAATTTCCCTCTGGAAATTATCTGTACTGGAAACCTGTACACTATCTTCCACATTACTCTCTTCTTCTTGGTCAATTTCAACATTCTCCTCTTTACTTCCAAAGTAACAAAACTCAATTTCTTCACATATATTCTTCACATCTATTTCAGAACCATGCTAAAGAGCAGCACATAATTGTTTAAGCATAATTGCTGGACTCTTAGCATAATACAACATTCTAACTAATTTCCTCACTTTATTATGATGCACTGCTAGCATCCTGAAATGATGAAAAACACTCTGGCATACTCTCCTGGAAAGACAAGCCAGTGAATGACCATGCAAACCTATCACTTCTCTCTCTCTGCAAGGATCTAATTCTTGCAACAACTTCATTTTCTGCTTCAAACTTTTCTTATTAAATGACCGTATAAAATCACAAAGCAAATTGATGGAATCCTGTCATACACTGCAAATACTACTACACTTCCAGGTGTACACAGGACCCTTAGGACGTCTCCCTAAAACCTCATTACCTAACACCTCTTCTATCTCTGTTGTCACAAGTTTTTCTTTTTCAACTGGACAACCATCTTTCACTTCATAAGCTCGACCACTGGTGTCAACTGCATGCACCAAATCATTATCCTGGAAATAACTCTCCTCATTAAAAAATGCCTCAGAGCTTGAACTATGCATCCATTCTCCAGAAAAAACTTCACAAAAATTACTACGATTAACTATTCTCTTCCATCTACTATTTCTTTTGAAATCATAAATTGCCTTGTTTAGCTTCCTAATTCTATTGATTGTCAAAATAAATAACTTACGTTTAATTTCAAATGCCTGATCAATAACTTTCTCAACTATTTTTTTTCTCTTATAAAAAACCACTTTCTGTTGACCTTTCTTAATATTTTTTAACAAATTGCCAATTATCCTGTTGCGGAACATTCGTTTACGAATGTCCCTAAACTGTTGTTTCCTTCTACTTTCATGCATAGAGTTATCTCTTACTCTAGCAGTAACATTTTTCATTGGCCTTTCCTTACCGTTTGAATTGCTTCTCCTTTTCTGGACTGAAACATTTTCTGTAGTAATATTTTTTTTACTACAGATATTTCTTATGAATGTTTTTGTACTCTTACCCGGTGCTTTCTTGGTGACTTGACAAATCTTTTTGTTAGAGGACTGCTGCTTTTTTTCATTCACCTGCTGTCTTTGACGTTTTGCAGCCTTTCTCACTCTTTCTTTGGTTGGCATGCTGAAATCTTGAAATGATCTGCAGTTGAATCTGTGGTAAAATATAATAAAAAATGTTATTAACCACTATTACCCAACAGTAAATTAATAACAGTCATCAAAAACTTAACACACTACTTAACATTTTTACATAGAAGATTTTTTTGTACATGGCAAATTTAGAATACAGAAATAGCAGAAAAGAAATGGAATTTATATTCATTTTACCTGTGCTGTTTTATATATGAATCTGATCTAATTTTATGACCATATTTTAATATTTTATTGAAGACACTACACATAACCTGTTTTTGAAGGTGTCTTTATTTTTAAATTAAACGGTTTACATTTTTACTTTTTATTTATTATAAATTTATAAAATAAATGTTTATAGTTCCATAGGCTCAAGCACGTCAGCTTCCCATCCTATGTCATACAATTCTGACAAATCTGCATCCTCATCACGTTGTTCTTCATCCTCAGGATTGAAATCATCCAAGGGATCAACATCCACTGATGTTTCAATTACGAGTTCAATGATGAGGTCGAAATCAACTGATTGCTGATTGTCGCTCATGTTGATGTTGTCTTTATCTTTAAAGAAAGATAACAACAATGAGATGTTGCAGAGTAAGAGACAAATCTCAGAGATTATAATAGTAAAATTGTTTAACAAGAGTAACATTTTGCAGCTATTATTTAACCATGTCCAACGAGGCTGAGGAGAGGAGGTGAAGCCTATCTCCAATTTTTCACTGAACAGGACTCATCTCTTCTTAACCTTGGATAAACCTCACCGACTCTGTGTCCCCTGCACATAATTAAATGTAAAGGGGCAGATTTATATTAACTAGCACATCCCCAGGGATGCACCAGTTAACGTGCACCGCTGCTCTGCCACCCACGATGTGCCGCATTTACAATCAGATAGGACAAAGCTGCATCAAAACCCTGCGCCTGCTTGAGGCAGGCATAGATCTTGACGCAGGTAGGCTGAAAGCTAAAGCAACAACTAAGTGTCGTGTGCAGAAGTTGCAAAAAAGGAAAAATGGCGTTTAAACCAGTAATGAGCCCATGCTAACTTAACACAGTGTAAAGATATCCAGGATCATCAGTTTGGGATTCACGAACCTGGCAGGTACAAGGCACTGAGGCTTTGCACCGTGCATGTCTCATCCCAAATCATATGTTGTTTGTGAATGAAACAATTTCCCAGACCAAATGCTTTGGATTGGCTACTTCTAAAAAATTAAACACCCCTACTATCCCGGAGTTAGAGGAATATGATGGTTGGAGTAATTTTACTCGGTTGTCCATTAGTGATTTACAGGCCCTACTCCGTTATTCTTCCTTTAACATTTCCAGTATAAATCCAAAAGGTTGGCTGCTTTGGCAACGTGCCTTATCCACAGTTTAATAACGCTGCCTTTTGCTTTATATAAGTTTTCAAATTGTATGAAATATATACCAATAGGTCGTTATGAACCTTTAGGTAGTGGTTTTCTTCATGAGGTCTGGTCGCTTCCATACACATACAGATGTTTCAAAGATGATCAAGAAGTTTATCTGAATGGAGAGGAATGCACTGAGACGCCAGATCATTCACTAATGTGTAGGCACATACAGTTACACGGTTCATGCAACAAAGACCGACCAAATATGGCTTGCGTGTTGCAAGGCACGCCAGTTCCTGCTATCATCCCCACGTTCAGTTGTTGGAAAATGGTAGTTATTTGATGCTCAATAATGAAGATTGTTCTGGGTTAATTAAAAGTATTCCTTTTATCGTATCAGTAAGTAAACAGGTTATTTGCTGCAGAAATGTTCTATTTCCTCCCACACATGAACATAGGGAGTTTTCAATCTGGCCACAAATACCAACCTTGGGAGCAGATTTCAACGGCATGGCAAGAATAAGGGCTCTTTTGTCTCAGAGAGAGGTGGCCTTGAGTTCGGCCCGTGAAACTTTCGTGCTTCACATAGCGAACACCCGTACAGAGGTGCAGACCCTTTTAAATACTGATTCGCCTTTCCATTTCAGCAAGATGGTTCGGACTATCTTTAACGCGTCCTCCACAAAGGGCCTGGCGCACTTTTTTAAAGTTGTTACCAGTGGTCTCGTGACTTCATTTGAGAAAATCTTTGGAGTCATCCCTGCTTTCTTTCATTCTATTTTTTCCACTGTGCTTGGTGGATTCCCATTTTTACTTGCATTAGCAGCGGACGCTCTTGTGCTTTTTTACATTTTTAAATATGGATGTCCCTCCTGTGCAAGCTCCCGCCCTGCAGCTGCTGACGCTGTTCCACAATCGCATGCTTGAATATTATGGCACAATGCCGTTGGCGATATTAAGCACGGCATATGGATTATCTTTTCGATTCTCCTACTTCACCTGTGTCCAGCCTGTATTTCACTGCCTGACCTGTGATTTCGATTGGGCCATTGATTTGTGTCTCTGCGGACCGGTTTCTCCTGACGTCGACTTTAATCAGCTGATGAGTCCTATCATTACTCACGAGTTGGTTTGTCCTGGCGAAAGGATTATGGCTGTGGCATTGATGCATGGACTAATTGGTGCCTGGAATTTACTGGCGGCAACACAGTCTTTCTTGGAACAGAGCTTTCTTGAAAACCCACCGAGCTGTCCTCTGATGGTGATAGAGGATCCGGTGCTGGGAGAGCATGTATGTTCTTTTCCGCTTTTAAATTGGATGGCTGAACTCTTTTCGGATGAAGACGGTGACTTCCTATTGGAGGCTGTTGCAGCTTATTTTGCATACACAGTTATGTCATAGACCTTTTTCATGTTTAATATGCTGAGTACTAGCATTTCATTGACAATTCATTGACTTATTTGTCAAGTTTTTATTATTTAGCTTGCCTATTGGCTTAAGCCTCGATAAAGTAGTTGGCTGTTTTATTTTTCTTTAGCAATAAATTTTCCTAGTTTTTAATGTTTTACCTTGCGGATCGTCCACATATAAAGTTGCAATCTGCTCTCATGAGATGGCACTTCTATTATCTTATTCAGTTCGTTTCCGGATCATGGGGGGGTGTCATGTAGATCCTGGATATCTTTACACCGTGTTAAGTTAGCATGGGCTCATTACCGGTTTAAACGCCATTTTTCCTTTTTTGCAACTTCTGCACACGACACTTAGTTGTTGCTTTAGCTTTCAACCTAGTAGTTCATCGTGGTTTACATGAGAATAATATGTTATTGCTCTACTATCTGCTTTGCTTGTTAAACTATATCTGTACAGCGAGTGCTGAAGTTTCAAGAACAACACGATACAGAATTGTTATGAGGTCTGATCTCCACGACTTCATACTCATAACATAAGTGCAGCTTCTGCCAATTCTGGGCATGAGGCGGGTTTTATATTGCTTTGCCGAACACACATACACAACACTTGATGCGGTCCACATGAAGAGAGAGCTGGTGTATGCTGATGTGATTCCTTCAAATCTAAGACACTAAAGTATGGGCACGCCCTAAACCAACACAAAGAGACCTTCTTAGCAAATAATATAATATGTGTATTAGGGAGGGTGAGATATAAGCAGCCGCGGGCCGTGGAGGGAGTTACGGTGGGGCAGGGAGGCGGGGAGGGGGAGGGGCAGGGTGGAGCCCTCTCCACCCTGCCCCTCCCCCTCCCCGCCTCCCTGCCCCACCGTAACTCCCTCCACGGCCCGCGGCTGCTTATAAGTGTTGCTAACTCTTATTCATTTACAGCATGTTAACATACTGTCACCATTCGCTTTTTATGTACTAGTAACTATGCTGGTAATTTTGCTACTGATAATATGTGTACTTGTATTATCTAAGATACTACGCCTGAGAAGACGGCATTAGTAAATAAACATTTCAAATACACATGTGCTCTTCTTAACTCCATGTTCTAGTTTCTAATAAATATATAACGACCGAGTGTTCATGAGTTCCACGTATCCTGAGGTACTATAAGTTCATATTCTGGATTGTCTAAACATTGAGAGTTTGTTATATCCAATGTGACACTGTACCTAGCTTGCTAAGGGGTTTTTGAGTACTAAGGTGAGTTTTGGGGCACCCTAATTCACCGAGGTTCCAATCCTCTGTGCACACTTCTGTGTGAGAACAGAAACCCTGCGACAGGGGCACCCCTGAGCCTTGCTGGAGCTTCATCACACTTGCGATACAACTCCAGCAATGCGCCACCTTTACGGCACAGATACGTCACGCATCTGTGCTGTTTTTGCCCCATGGTGCGCCGCATTGTAAATGCAGCACACCATGGGTGGCGGAACAGCGGCACAGGATGACTAACACATCCCTGGTGATGCGCCAGTCATCATAAATCTATCCCTATGCTTCTTATCTTGTTAGAGATGAACCGCCATATGTATCATCAAAGTTTTTTGCATTTCCTAAATAGCGAACTTTAAGGAATAAATAGCGATTCTTTACCATTCCTAGTTTGCGATGAGCTATTTGCTAATTACAAATTACCCATTCATTTCCATGGAGCAGGAGGCCCATAGGAATGAAGGTGCAATTTGCGATTAGCAATTACCTCATCGCAAACTACGAATTTTTCCGAGGGTGCAGGGGTGTCTCAAGAACACCCTGCTGCACCCCTGAAAAAGAAATTTGGGGGCATATGGCGCACATAAATTTTGAAAACATTCCTTTACCTCAAAAACGATTTTCAACTCATAATTTGAAAACACTGCCCACAGGGAAATGACTTAAAATGTCCTCAAGACACATGAAAGTGTTTTTTTAAAGCCTTTGCAACTTTTTTGGGTCACTTTTAACATGGCTATGTAACTCAAACAATCAAAATCTTAATTTACCATGCACAGGTGGGAGCATATTTACAAGGAATTTGCTCCACGGGGAAAGGTCTTTTAATTTAATATTGGAAAAATAACATCAGAGACACTGAAATGCCTTATAAAGAAGCATACACCATTATGTCCTTGTCATAAATTTTAAAAGCCTTCATTTTCCCCAAAAACGATTTTCAAGTCATAATTTAAAAACACTCCACATGGGGAAATGACTTAAAATGTCCTTAAGACACATGAATGCGTTTTTTGATTGCCTTTGCAGCATGTTTCGGTCACCTTTAACATGCCTATGTAACGCAAACATTCAAAATCTAAATTTGCCATGCACAGGTGGGAGCATATTTACAAGCAATTTGCTTCACAGAGAAACTTCTTACATTGAAATGGGAAAAATAACATCAGAGACTCTCAATTACCTTATAAAGAAGCATACACCATTATGTCCTTGTCATAAATATTAAAACCATTGCTTTTCCTCAAAAACGATTTACAAGTCATAATTTGAAAACACTCCACAGCTCCTATGCACATAAAAACCCTGTCAGTACTAATACTTCACATTTTCTCCAATTACAATTTCTCAAAGAAACAAAATCTATTTGTAAAACACTTGAGACAAACCAGCATTTGAAAAACACAACTTTCTTCATAATTTTCTCCTTAAAGCACACTATTTTCTATCTAAATTAAAGAAATCTTTTCTCACCTTAGCAAATACTTTGAGTTTCAAAACAGTCTCAGAAACACACCAATTTGTCTTCAGCAGAGCAAAAGGTATGCACTCCAGAGTCTGCAGCTATCAAAAGCACAGAAATGCTGTAATTCTTCACACATATCTCTCATGTCACCCAATCAAAACTCTTCCCTCACTTTTTTTCAAATCAAAACCCTTCCCCCCCTCTGCCCCCTCTCTGCTTTTTCTACATAGCAACCACCTCTTCCAAGACCTCTGGTATTTCCAAGTTCACACAACAATGTTGCAATTGAACTCTGAACTCTCAGTGCACCTGCATATCCAGTGCATACTTTCATTTAATGATTTTTTCTTCGCCACTCAAAATACATCTTTCAACGAACTCATCCATGCACCCTAACTTTCTGTTTTCAGTAATCAAAATCCACCAATCACTCTTACTGCTTCATTAACACAGAAACTCCTCAGTTTTTTTCATTTTACACTCTCATTTTTTCAACTGCCATTTCATTGCCACACTTCATCTGACTGCAGGAGAACCTTCTCTCGCCATGTTTTCTGTCTGGATTGTTGGACATAGTTACATCTATTGGGCTCAGAGGTACGCTGAAAACAGGAATTTACCTAACCTCAATTTACAAGATGTGGAAATTAAGTGGTTTGGCCACAGAGGATTAAAATGTCACCAATTGATACCATTGGTGAAAACCTTTATGCATTTGCCAAAACCTGACCTGTTAATTGTGCACTGTGGAGGTAATGATTTGGGCACTTTGGTCTGGAAATGCTTTTAAAGGACACCTTTGAGCAATTGATGGCACTTTTTCCTCAGACTGCCTTGGTATATTCAAATATATGCCAAAGACAGAAATGGAGGTGGTCGAACCAATTTTGTCCACAAATTGAGAAATCGAGGAAGCATGTAAACAAATCTGTTTCAGCTTACATGAGAGACCATGGAATGGGCTCCCTGTACAACAATAACTTGCGTTACTACATGCAAGATATCTACAGAGGAGATGGAGTTCACTTCTCAGATGAGGGCAACAGAATTTTCACTCTGAATTTAAGACTGTGCATTGGTACCTACTTATAAGTACCTAAATGTACCATAAACCCAAAAGCTCTTCTCAGAGCTACCCTACATCTGATCACTCACAATTATTATTTTACTCTAACTTTTTTCACTAATTTTCAAGAAAGTACGCTCCCTAGAACGCTTCCCGGTTCGCGAACCGGACGCTCCCCACGCAAAAAAACAAAAAAATTTTTTTTTGTTTTTTTTGCCCTGCGGGACCCTTTTAAAGCCTCCACATCAAACCTAGGGGGTCAGGGAGCATCTATTATGCCCCCTTATGGTCATTTGCCCCTTCGCTTTCACCTCCTCTTGTCTCTCGATCCTACCGAGAGACAAGATGGCGGCCGCTACGGACTGTTTGGAATGTTTACAGACGCCGAAGAACCAATCAGCTTCGCAAAGCTCCGTACGCGAAAAGTGCGCGAAGCGGAGCGCTGTTACAGATATATATCTTTTTTTGAACATTAATTTCTCAAAATCCACTGGAGCACATATATTGAGACCTAGCAAAGGCACATCGGGCTACCAGTCCCTACAATTTTGCCAAGTTTCGTGCACATCCATTCAGCCGTTCGATTATTATTATTATTTTTTTTTTTTTGCCCCGCGGGGCCCTTTTAAAACCTCCACATCAAACCTAGAGGGTCAGGGAGGATCTACTATGCCCCCTTATGGTCATTTGCCCCTTCGCTTTGGCCTCCGCTTGTCTCTCGATCCTACCGAGAGACAAGATGGCGGCCGCTACGGACTGTTTGGAATGTTTACAGACGCCGGAGAACCAATCAGCTTCGCTTCACAAAGCTCCGTAACGCGTAAAGTCCGCGAACCGGAGCGCTGCCCGGTCCGCTGTTACAGATATATATCTTTTTTTGAACGTTAATTTCTCAAAATCCACTGAAGCACATATATTGAGACCTACAAAAGGCACATCGGGCTACCAGTCCCTACAATTTTGCTAAGTTTCGTGCAAATCCATTCAGCCGTTCGGGCTAAAAGTGAGGCCAACCGCCCTATGGAAAACTCAATGTTAAAAACACGTTTTGGGACCCCCCTTTTTTCTCGGCCCCCCCTTGACGAACCCCCCCCAAATTTTCAGGGGCTGCTCAGAAACAAAATGTTCCATTTTCCTGAAAATTTCAGCCAATTCCGTCCACAAACGCCAAAGTTATTAGACATAGAATTTTCAAAAATCCCATAGAGAAAAAATCCTAACTATATATACCTACTGGCGACCGCCAGTAGGTAATATATATATATATATATATATATATATATATATATATATATATATATATATATATATATATATATATATATATATATATATGTGTATATATATATATATATATATATATATATATATATATATATACACTCTTTCTATACTAGTCAATAAACATTCTAATTTCTTTCGGCTAGTTTTCTTCACTTTCTCTTTCTACTATGAGAGCGAGCCCAGCGCCTACCCTCCTGTCCTTAAGCTTCTGATAAAGGTTAAGGGCCTGTCCTCTGTCAAGTAAATCATCAGAAACATTCTACTTCTGTCCCAATCCTCAAGCACAACATTTTAGGATAGCCCAACAATAATGGATGTAAGTGTTCTGATGACCTGAGAGCCTGAAGGGCAGTGTTCTTGTGATTGGCTACAAAGGTGTAGCTGCCCTCCATGTTGTTTTTGGGATAAGCCTTACAGTGAGGTGTGAAGAGGTAATCAGCAGATGCAGATTCTGCCTCCCACCCATTCCTCTACCAGGAGTGAGCCTAATCACTGGTAAATGGCTCTCTTATGAGTGGAAGGCTTTATTCCCCAAGCTAAAGAGGATAGTCATTAACTTGTGTAGCAGTGTGGTCCAGAGCCAGAAATGTAATTAGGGATCTGGCTCAGGGAATTATGAAATACTTGAGATTGAAGACATGACACATACAACATTAAATCAGCCCTTAGAAACATTGTTTAGCATAAATTGGTGTATCAACCCAATCTCTAAGTCTAACAATGGAGTAACTGGTCTATGGTGTAGTTGTAGCTCATACGGTGCAATCCTGCATATCACATACAATTACATTTGTAGCACTACATGTGTAAGCTATGAATGCCCACTAACACTATAAGACCTGCTCAGGTCCTCACCAATTTTTGAAGGATTCCCAATGCAATAGAATACCTGTGCGTCGATACTGGTATCAGAGGGACAGCATCTCTAGTCAGTCAGCTCTCAAATGAATGCAAACATATGTGCACACATGTTGACTGGAAACCAGCACAGAGCCTCTTCCCTTAGTGCTCAGTGGCAGATCTTATTTTAAAAGGTGAGCATTCATTGCTAGCACCTCAAATCCATTTTAACAGAGCTCACAGTGACTCAGTCTCAGTTACTGAAACTCACTCATAGTCAAAAACAGAGGACTCGAAAAAGCAAACAAAACAGGGTGCTAAATAGGTCAAAACCAATTTTCCAACAGAGTTGCTTCCACTTTTATATAGTCAAGTTTGCACTGCATATGATGGGTGCCATGTGTTTTCTTTGTTGTGTCCATCCTCTTTTTCTGAGTTTGGCTAGTTTAGAGGGCAAACATGCAAAATATAGATTTACTTCTTATGATCTGGCTTGACACCACAGCTGCTGCTGGACAATTATAACTAGAGAGGGGGGTTGGCTATGTCCACAAGTTGGGAGCAAGGAGTACATGTTTTGATTCGGCAGAAGTAGGAATGCACGACCTCCACACAGGTATAATCATTTTTTTTATTTATCCAGCTGTCTGCACCTGTACTTTCAGTGGCAAACACATGACATTGTAATGCTGTGGAAGTGTCTTAGGAAACTAAATCATTTATAGTTTTTTTCCTTCTCTGGCAGCAGCACAGATGAGAGGAAGACAGTCATTATCCTACATGGATTTTTAGGTTTGGCTTGGCAGTGCAGCTGCCACCTGATCCTTTAACCTACAGCAATATTATTATACTGCTATTACTTCCTCAAAAATACATATTCAGTCCCATGCTATTTACTTGTAATGTTTCGCATTACCTACAACTTTCCTTTAAAAGCAGACCTATGGGCATTGACAATGCATTTTTTGAAGGTATTTTGGGAAAATTCATAGGGCCATATTATCAAGAACAGCGCAACCATTATCACCGCTTTAGCTGCAAGAAACTGCCGCTAAAGCAGTGATAAGGGGCTTGATAATATGCCCTTGAGATTTCCAATAGAAGCCCAGGTTTGATGTCCTTAACACCAGAACCTGGGCTTCTATTGGAATTCTTTTGGGCATTTTATCAAGCCCCTTATCGCCGCTTTAGCGGCAGTTTTCTGCCGCCAAAGCGGCGATAATGTTTGCGCTGTTCTTGATAATATGGCCCTTAGACTTTCTTTCCTAATTTCACAACCGTCCCATGCATATTTTCAATGTGTTAAGAATCATATTCAGACTTTTTTAACAGCACATTATGCAGTGCAATTTGATGAGTTGTTTAGTTTAGCAATAACACATTAAGAAACTTCTGTATGACTGCGAGGAATCATTTTGTGGATTCCTGGAACATGTTTATAGAAAACACACCTTTAAATTTGCCTGTGCACATGGTTCCCTAAAGAACCTGACTACAATATGCCATGATTTAAAAGCATATAAAGAGAATTTTTCCTTAACTGTTACTTACCATTTTTATCTTTGTGCTGTACCTTGCCAGTTTTAAGGACTCTTAGATGCCTTCATGCCACATATTTGATATACTTTGGGTTAAATTAAGCTCTCTCTTGTGACAGACTGTAACGGTCTAAATTGTTATTGTATATTTTGTTTTCTGTGAAACAACGACATCTGTAGTATACTTTCTGAAATCTTGCTTTTAAATGAGCATACATAAATGTGTATACATTTACCTGGGGCCTTTTGTTTGGAATGCAAGAAAAACTAGTCCTGGAAGTACTATTACATTTATAAATATAATTCCAGAAGGCTTGTTCTAATCTACCATTTGAGAACAATATGTTTTGTACATATTATTCAAAAGTGGCTGAATTGAACAGATGATTGGAGCCGCTAAACCACTGCCAAATAGTTGCAGAATAATACTGTGATTTAAGCAAAGTAAGGATTGAAATATACATGGGAAGTCCACATGACTGAGGGAAACAACATTACTGGCTATCCTTCAAATAGAAACTCCACAGTTCAAGGGATTTGTCCTATTGAGGTTTACAAGCATATGCTGATGATAAATATGTAAAAGCATTTTGACAATGGAAGAACTGAAACCACCACTCACTCCACAACTCAGCCTTTGTCCCAAAGAAAGGGGGCATAATCAATAGTATTTGATGGTATTCCTTTATGAAACAAGCTGATGTATCTAGGTTGTTTGAATCATTTACCGTTTTCTATCATGAACAAGAAGCCCATACATAAATCATAGGCAAAGCAGATAAGCACTGTTTTTAGGTCCGCAGTAGGCAGCTCTGTCCTTTATGCCACATCCTTTCCCAGGAGGACGCCATATCACCTCCATAGCCTTAGCCTCAGTTCAACATTTTGTGATTATGGGCAAATCACTTAATCTCCTCATGGCAGTCCGCATTTGGTGTTGGTTACCTGTCCACCTCCCATCCGTTGCTGCGTGCCCCGCTGTACTCCGTTTCACAGATCCTCTCCTCCCTCGACTCTCATTTAAAAAAAAAAAAATGTTGCGTTTTATAGAGCACCAACACTACCTGGAGGTATTGGGGTGGAGTAACTTTTTTTTGCGCAGTTTTATATAGAGACAACAGCACCCGAATGTATTGGAGTGCTTTACATTTGCACCAGTTACTTTTTTGTGCAGTTTCATATAGCCCTAACACCATCCAGAGGTATTGGGGTGCTTGACATTCACACCAGTTCACTTTCATCGTAAATTGTGGGGTAAATGACGTAGGGGCATATTTACAATAAGTGGCGCATCCCTGCATATCAGCAGGGATGTGCCACTTATTGTACGCCATGCCTCCGCCACAATGGATTCACCGCATTTACAATGCGGCGCACCATGAGGCAAAAACGGCACAGATGCATCACGCATCTGTGCCGTAAAAGTGGCGCATAGCTGGAGTTGCGTCGCAAGTGGGACGCAGCTCAAGCAAGGCTCTAGGGTGCCCTATCCTTCAAATGCTGCGTCAATCCTTATGCCTGCTTCAAGCAGGCGCAGGGTTTTGACGCAGCATTGGCCTAAAAGTGACTGAGTGAAATCTTGTAGATTTCACTCAGCCACTTTTAGGAGGCGTTCCTGCGCAGGAATGCCCCCCCCCCGCGCAGGAACGCCTCCTTATGGCGCAGGGCTTTACAAAGTGATGCATCTCCCAGATGTGTCACGTTGTTAATACCCTGCACCATGGTGCATCTTGTGCGCCACCGCTGCGTCACAAAAGTGATGCAACGGCGGCGCAAAAGAGGCGCAAGGGGCTTTTAAATCTGCCCCGTAATCTCCCCGTGGAGGCCTACATTTGCTGTTGGTTGCTAGCCCACCTCCCGCCCGTCACTGCTTGCCCACTATGAACTCCTCTTGCACAGATCCCCTCTTCTCAGAGATTCAGGGTTGGTTGGTACTCTGCCAATGGGTGCTGAGCCTGTATCAGAGTTAAAGCTGTGGGCTGCTTTTTGGGGCAGTGTGATGGCCCATTTGGGCTCTGTCTGTGCTATTCAGACTCTGCCAACGGCCCACTGGGAGCCTGAGAAGCCTTTCCGGAGGCAGATGGGGCTCTATTACCTCCCTTTTACCAACGGGGTAGAGGTGTTATTCCAAGACT
The DNA here is from genome assembly GCF_964261635.1 of Lissotriton helveticus. Classification (NCBI taxonomy): domain Eukaryota; kingdom Metazoa; phylum Chordata; class Amphibia; order Caudata; family Salamandridae; genus Lissotriton; species Lissotriton helveticus. The sequence goes on from NC_136062.1 coordinate 429,304,951, forward strand.
CATGCTTGGCAGGCCCATTATTGAACACAGCAGGGGGCCTGTACAGAAGTGGCCTCACTTTAATTCAGGTGTCGTTCAACATTGTGAACTAATTGGTTAACAATGAGTCTTGGTAATATTTGCATTTTCTTTTATCTCAGTGAAGGTAAGAAAATGCCTCATTTAGAGACCTACCCCCTTCTTTTCATTATCAATTTTTTCAATTTTCAAAAACTTTATTCGACAGCATGTCATAAAAGCAGATTATACATCCTATCACAAACATTATAAATACTAAATAGCAATAAAAGATACAATGTTAGAAAGTTATTAAATCTTTATAGCTGTCGTTTAAGAATGAAAAAACTATTTTTTTTTAAGAGAATGTTTTAAAACAGCTAAAATTATACATAAGACAAGATCAATCATATATTTTAGGTGTCTTAGAGTTTATTAGCTAACTTCTATAGAGTTTAAAGTTCCAGTGCGTATAATCCAAGCCTACCTTAAAAATTTAGCAACAGCAATCGCTATACAGGGTGAGCAATCTGTCTCCAGTATCCTTAGAGCCTCAATATGTCTCCGGGTGCCCAATTTGATACATGTTGGTTTTAGCCACTTACAGCAAGGGCTTGTATAAAGGGGTATACAAACAGCATGTGGGATACGTTCTCAATCAAATCTTTGCAGTTATGACATTTGTCATCCGGAATTGCTAACCACTTATAGCTGAAAGCTTTTACAGGTAGAGTTCAAGTTCTAAACTGGAAATACAGCTTTCGGTCAAGCGGAGCCTCTATATTATCCCAATAAGCCTCACAGAGTGGGCGAGGTTTAAAATCAAGAAACCGTCCTGTTAAATTAGTGTTTACACAGGTACTATGGGCGGACATCCAAATCATTTCCCAATACTTTTTTTTCAGAGTTATTTTTGATGGGAACCTTGAGACGTCTGTATCTTCCCATAGGTGGTCAAGCTCCAACTTTGTTAATAAGCCCCTTATCTCTTTAAGCCATTGGATAGAATGAAAGCGATCTGCCCTAATGATGTCCTTTAGTGCAAGGGCGTAGTGAACTAGTTCTGGAGTTGTCCAGATACGCCACCAATATAATAGAGGCCGTAGCCGTACTATATCCTCAATTTTTTTCCTGCCGAGATCATATAAAAGCGGGATGGTAGGAGTACTTTGCGTGACCCCGACCAAACAGCATAGAAATGTATTCTCCGCCCTTGTTAGTTGGTTCAAATAATTAAATCCCCAAAGTTCTGTACCATACAAAGAGGCACTTATGACTTTCATGTTATAGATCTCTAGGGCAGGTGTAATTGGCTTGGTAAAGGAAGCTCTGTGCTTTGTAGCTAAGGCACCCGCAAGCTGGTGAAATTTTAAAACAGCCATATCAATATGACTTTTCCAGCCCATGTTACTCTGGAGAGATATTCCCAGATACGTAAATGCCTCTATCTGCTCTAATGGAGTTCCATTAAAATTATTTGTACCTTTGAAGGTTTTCCGCTGACTCAGGGACATGAACTTGGTTTTTGAGGTATTTATCTCAAGTCCACGCAGTTGACAACATTCTCCGAACGCATTCACAGCCTTCTGGAGCCCACTCGGGGTCCGGGAAACAATCAACGTGTCGTCTGCAAACATGAGTACAGGCACGCGGGCCCCCGCCAAAATGGGGGCATCAGTGGCGGAACGGTTAGGATGATCCACTATGCCGTTGATGTATAATGAAACCAGCATGGGTGCCAGTACGCACCCCTGCCGAATACCACGCTCGACAGGAAATGAGTCGGTCACCTCACCCTGTACCCCCCCATCTGATTCTGGCGTTGTTGTTCTCATGCAGGCGGACGAGAAGAGTCAATAGCTCCGGAGATATCCATGACTCAGCGAGAACCCTCCAAAGTTTAGAACGGGGGACTAAATCGAAAGCCGATTTCAGGTCTACAAAGACCGCATAAAGTGTCCCCTTAGTTAAGGCCACGTTCCTCCAATAAAGTGCTATAAAATAGAAGACCTGGTCAATTGAACTAGTATATGGCCGAAAGCCAGCTTGATATGGGGACAAAATGTTATGTTCTTCTATCCATGTTTGCAATTTGTTTTACACTAAACGACCCATACGTTTTTGGGCTGAGTCTATGAGACTAATGGGTCTATAGTAACTGGGTAGAGATTTGTCACCCTTTTTAAAAAACGGAATTATTTCAACCCCTTTCCATGAAGGTGGGATTGGCGCACCCCTAGCCACAGAGTTAGCTTAACACTCAAAATACTGGCACCAAGATGATCTATCACTTAAAAACACGTCAGCGGGTATGCCATCCATGCCTGGGGCTCTTCCCCCGGTCACACAATCTAGCGCTATACTAACGTCTTTAGTTGTAAAAAGCTGACTTTGATAAAAAATAGTTGGGGGTAGTGGGCAGTCTTCTTCAGTTCGATTATGAGCCTATTGTGGTCTGAAGAAAACTACCCAATGTTGTTTGGCAACATTGTTTTGGGGGGCTTCAGCTACACCTCCTCTAACCCATTTCACGATGGCCCAAAATTGTTTTGAATCCTTTGCTCCACAAGCTGATTTCAAATCACACCATTGTTCCTCATCCCACTGTTTTTTGCTACCTTCTGGGAAAGCCTGTAGGTCTCCCTTGCCTTTCTCACTCCTGTGGGATTCCTACACCTTATTTCTGTACTCAAGTTTTGGCAGGCTAATTTACATGCATTGTGATACCACCCCTCCTTGGGTTGTTTTTTGTTTCCCTTATCTGGTTTTATGTTTTTCCTAAAAATTAGTTGGAGTTTTGCGAAAAAGTCGATGTGTGCCTCAAACATTATTTGGGGAAAGTATAGCTAATTAATGTGAGTATTTAAATTAGCCACTTCTTCGACAACCATGTTTTTTAGGACCTCCAATTTCTCAGGATTCTCAATAAAACTACCCCATTTAATGTGACGCATGTTATTGGAGGAGACGATATCCAGGGTAACCTTCCCACACCCCGGTTTCGGTTCTTTAGTCCCCAACTGTACTTGGTAGTCCATACAAAGTGGGTTGTGGTCACTTTCCATCCTAGTTTTAACAGTGATATCTATCAGACTGTGTCACCCTCTTATATCCACCAGGATGTAATCTATGCGACTAGAACGCCTACCATTATCAAATGTATTTTCTCCCTTGCGATCGGACGGATTGCGTCCATTTGCTGCTCCAAGCCCTCTCACTAAGCATAGGGCCTTAAGCTGTATAGCTACGGCTGACCATCTTTTTACGGCAGGTAGTTCAAGCTGGGGAACACCCCATTTACTGTCCTCCTCAGCTGCGAGAAACTGATCCTCTTGTCCAAGAGGTTCAAAAGTAGTGTTAAAATATCCCCCTACTATAGGAGACAACTGTATTGGGAGGGCCTCAAGCTGCTGAGCAAGAGCTGAGATTACCTCAGATGTTTGTCCCCCTGGTGTCCCCCTTGCATAAATGTTGTAAATAGCCACCCTTTGACCATTTTCCCAAGTGACTTTAACTGACAGAATGTCGTTCGATGGAGAACTAATTTGTTGCACCTTACAGCATAGGGCTTGGCGGACCCAAATAATCAAACCTCCAGCAGGACGACCTTTAGATTTTTTGGTGGCTGGAACATGAAAATTAAGGAACCCCAGGCGATAAACTGGAACCGTTGACCAGGATTCCTGAAAGAGGATGATGTCATACTGGTCAACAAAACTACACCATTCAGGGATGTTATCTTATTATCGATTTCAGCAAGGTTCCATGATAGAAAAGCCAGCCCTGCCTCACCTTGTATGATGCAAGATGAATCCTGCGGGATTTTAGCTACTGGGGTCACGCCCTCAATCACTGGTTGATATTCTATGTTTGTGGACATAAGGCAGTACTTCTCTGACTATAGCCTGTCTGATTCAGGGCAATCATATTCCCCAAATGGATCCGAGCAAATTAGTTGTCCGAGATTCCTGCTCTCTATAGGCTGCCCTGTGGGGTGGGATCTCTCCAGTGGGATTGTACGAGGTCTAGGGGCCATGTTAGTTAGTGACCCAATCCAATCCTTAGGACCATGCTTTCTGCCAATCTCTGTTGCTACCATGTGTGCAGATCTGTCAGCCCTCAGGAGTCAATCACATTCATTCAGATCGGACAAAACCCCAAACCGATTTTCCATTCTGATACCTCCATCCCTAGTTTGGACACCACTCCCCAGTGTACTTAACACAGGGCCCCTTTTCGTACAAGATCTACTTAAATTCGCTCCACTCCATCTCCTTCTGTAGAAAAAGTCGAGAGTTATTGGGTCATGTCAGAATCTCTGCATTGTGGGGGGAATAGCTTTGCCAGTATGATTAGGAGTACCTCGGGTCTCGAAAAATTTAAGGCTATACAGTCGCCCTTACATTTTTTCGGGTAAGCCCTAAGCCATGCTACCCTTCTAGCCATGATGATTTCCCCTGCTAACTGCTGTTTTCCCCAGGTAGATATCTTCATGTTTTTAGTCAACCAATGCAGCGCTTTGTCGATCAGAGAGGATGTTGACTCTACCTGTGCAGGTGTCAGAGGAGGGGCATTTGCCAGAACTAGAACTAGAGGAGAAGCTTCCACAAGAAATCGGAATATGTCGCGCTCTTGATGCGGTTCTATGGATGTTATTGGGGGAGCCTCTATAACTACAGTTTGGCTATCCTCACCTACTGAGAGCTGGGTGGGCGGTGGAAGCCGTACAACATTCTCACTACCACCCATCCCTCTTCCAGGGTGAACCTCTTGGATTTCACACCTATTGGAAACCAAAGCTGATAGGCTACCTACTTCCTCCACTGTCTTGTTGAGGAGGGCTCCTAATCTATTGACCTCTGCGTAAGCTGATCGATTTTAGCCACAAGGGGTTTAACAATACACTTGATCTTTAAATTGATCATACTTACTAATTTTTTAATTTGTTCATCCTCCAGTTTCACAGTGTCACCCTTCACCGTGATGACCTCATCATTATCTGGGATTTTGGGTGGAGAAACTAATCTTCTTCTAGCAGAACGTGTCCCCCCACGTCTGATCTGTACTTTCCTGCACGCTCTGACTGCTCTAGGCACAGGAGTCGGTGGATTTTGTACCGTCATATCCAAAGATGAATCTAGATCACCTGTGGGGGCAGTGTTTAACTCGGGCAAGTTACTGGCAGAGAAATCAGGATTAATGATACCACTGCTATCAACCCGTGCCGGTAATATTGGTGAAGGTTGCATGGGGGGAGATGTGAGGGATGTAGAGGAACAACTTAACCCTAATGACTGCCGTCTCTCACTGTTAATTTTACTCACAAGATAATGATCCAAAGTGTTTGGTACCAGGGGACCCTTTTGTTTAGACATACTCGAGGATAATAGTTGGAAGGTACAATCAGAAGTTTGACCAAAATACACAGGATAGAACAGGACACCTAGGACAAATACTTGAAGTAAATTAAATATGTTATAGTCTCACTGTATGTGGGTCACGAAAGTCCACCATCAAATAAGAATCAGGGTCCCTGGCCCAGCCCAGTCGCGTCCTGTCCCGGACTGTCACAGACTGTCCTGCCCTTGTCCCGGGCTTCTCCCGGCGCTCGCCAGCGCGCGTACCGCGGGACGAGGGACCGAGGGAGCCTTTATGCGCCTCCTGGCGCTTGCCTCTGACACCCACTGCTGGTCACGGGGGTGGGAGGGGCCCGACGGAGCCAAGCCCAGCCGGGTGAACAAGCGGAGCAAAGCCCGGCCCTTAGCTGCTGGTACAGCGGAGATCGGCGGAGCCAAGCCCGGCCCTCTGAAGCACTGGAAATAACTGCTGCAGTACAAGTAAGAGTTCCCTCGGACTCAGCACCGAGGGAGCCTTTATGCGCCTCCTGGCGCTTGCCTCTGACGCCCACTGCTGGTCACGGGGGTGGGAGGGGCCCGGCGGAGCCAAGCCCGGCCGGGGGAACAAGCGGAGCAAAGCCAGGCCCTTAGCTGCTGGTGCAGCGGAGATTGGCGGAGCGAAGCCCGGCCCTCTGAAGCACTGGAAACAACTGCTGCAGCACAAGTAAGACTCCCCCTTCTTTTCATTATACCTAAACCACTTAGTTAGTTCAATTAATTAAAATCATTACAGTAAAAGCAAAAACGCTGTTAAAAAGAATAATTGAACTAGGCAGTTCCTCCCTCCTGCATCCTCCCCTACTCATCTATATCCTGGCTGTGTGCTCAGCTGTTTACCTTTAGGCACATTGTGCAGTCTCCAGTCTTACTTGTATTTCATTTTTGATTAAAAACAAATTGATACAAAACTTTAAAATACTCAGACTAAATAATTCTGATTAGTGCTTGTCTGGGAACACCCTGCTTCCATCAGTATGATTTGGCATGTCAGTTACAGGAGCAGGATTGCATACAAGCAAGAGGCCTCTTTGCAGGTGTTTGCCCCATTGACAATACAAATTGGGTTAAGAAGGCGCCGACGTTCATTATTCAGTATTGGGGCAACAGCACAGGACCCGCAGCCAGGATTCCTTTGAGAAGGAGCACTGCCTGCATTCCTTTTTTTACCCCCTTTCATGCCCATGCTGGATTAAAATGAGTGATACGTAGCGTTATGAGTCTCATAAAAAGGATTTAACTACCGAGCAGTGTCAGGGCCACGCTAAAGTAGGGTTGGGATTTTCCTGGCATTTATGATTTGTTCAGTGGCTCTAGGGTAGGACTTGAGCACAGGCTTTTAATGTCTTGAGTAAAGGAAGTTTCTCAGACTTGTTTGTTTACTGCTTTCTTCCAGGCATTAAGCAGAATTTCCAAAAGCTGTCGGCTTGCTGCCTCTATCTTCAGTGTGTTAATAGCATGGCCAATGGTGGGATGGCAAACTGTCTCTACCTCTTCAAAGGCGTATCTCAATTAATATCTTGGGGAGTCAGCTGGAGCACTCAAAATCCTTAGGGATAGCTTTATAAGGTCCCCCTGGCACATCTGGTCCGGCTCTCCCAAGGCGGAGCTGCAATGGATTTAAAAAAGCATCCAGCGATCCAGGGAAGGCCAGGTGACCGTAACTGATAGCTGGAAGCGGTTTAGCTTTAAAACAGTCAGTATTCATCCAGCTGAAGGGCTTAGCTGATGTTGCCTCAGTTGTATAACTATATTTGCCTTGGATGTCAAATGTTCCAAATGGATATTTACGTTGGCACGTTCCAAGATAGTTGTACAAAGCCACTGTGCCGATTTTCAGATCACCCAAGAGCCATTGCGCTTGCCTTTTGAGATGATATCTCCCAAAAGCGATTACCTTGGTCTACCCCTGGTTGAATGTCAGGGAGTTAGCCTTGTTGAAGTGATCCAACGCGTGCAGGGCTCTTGGAGGCCCACTTTGGTGTGGTCCATTATTACTGTATCATCGGCATATTGTAGTACCAGCACCCTCACACTTCCTGCCTTGGATCTACTTAGTTGGCACCTTTGCAACGACACCCCCTCATCTGCAGTGTACAAATTGAAGAGGACAGGAGCCAATAGCCATGTTTAAGCCCATTTTTTGGGGGTCACTGTGCAGAAGCTTATTTTGACCCGCACCCAGGTATCCTAATGGGATCTTATTGCAATCAATAATTTGGATCGAATTCCCCAGTTGTCTAATTTCCACCATAACCTTCTGCGATTCACTTTGTCAAAGGCTGTGCTGTAATCGATGAAACAGAAGAATAATGGGAGACTTTTCTTCTTAACCTCCTGAATTGATAAATGAACTAACACAATGCTGTTATCCAAGGTCGATGACTATGACCTGAAGCCTGAATGATAAAAGGGGGTGATGCCTTTTTCTTGTACCCAAGACTCCAGATCCTTGAAGAAAAGTAGAGCGTAAGCGTTTGCTGCAAGAATAAGAAGTAAAGAGCCCCTGCAAGAATCTGGTGTCCTACCTGTAGAAGAGTTGTTTTCAAAGAGTGGGGTTGGGGGCTTGGCTTGTAGCGTCAAGATAGTGGTCACACTCTTAGAGTGCTCTGTAATCCTCCATCATCTGCTCCAGAATCCGCCATCAACTGCAATCATCCATCCCGCTAAATCAACACCTGCACCCTACTACAACTCTTGCTGTCTATCAGTGGCAGAAACACTGTAAAATCGGGCGCAGCTTTGTGCCCAGACTTCTGCCACGATGAACTAAAAATGGCGGCACCCGCTCTCCACACATCGAGGCTGTAATCTGTGCCTGGACACCGGAGGCTGACGAAGGTAGTGTTCATGCAGCGGATCAGGGGCCCCCATGCTGTGGCCTGCTGACTGGTGGGCACTGGGTGACTCGCTTGGCTTGGGCGGGGGGGCAGAGCCTGTTTCTGCATAGCCCGGACATAGGAGTTCTGACGTGTGACCTGGAGTGAGGCCTTCCTTCCCCCAACTGGGCTTCCAGAGCAGGGGCACGAATTTGGACTTCCGGCGCCTGCGTCCGGCTCGCAGACAGGACGTAAGCTGGGAATCGGCTGCTACCTCGGGCAGCATGAACCAGTGGACTATGTTCCCCCCCTTCTAGCGCTGAAATCCTGGGGCTAGGAGGCGGGTTCTTGCCTGGGATGCTGAGGGTCTGAGTGAGGTGTTGGGCTTGTGGGTGCTTTGCCACCCAGTGAAGGCATGTGGGCCTGCCGGCACACTGGAGTGCCCACTACCCAGAACTCCTGTGGCCTGGTGAGTGTAGGAGGCTGTGGTGCAAGGGGATGAAGAGGACTGCCCCAGACATATCCTTCCGGCCTCGAGTAACTGCGTCCTCAGTCCCAGCGATCTGCATCTTGACAGGCCCAAGGCAGGGGGGCTGAGACGGGGTGTATCGGCAACCTCCATCGGGCTGCGGGGGTCTCATGAGAGGCTACCCCTATCCTCTGAACACAAAAGTCCCTGGGTTGCTCTGAGTCGTGCCCTGTGGCTTGGAGGCCTATTTGCCTACGGTGCGCCCTGTCTGCCACCACTGCTGCCCTGGGTCATGGCCCTCAACGCGCTCGCCCAAGCCTATTAGGAGGCCCTCACATTGCTGCTACTGAAGAGTTGCTGGCCCGGTGCATGGCCTAGACTCTAGCCCTCGACCCCCGGTGAGGGTTGGATAGCCAACTGGATCGCCTGGGCAGTCTGGGCCTGTGGTGACTGTGCATGGGTGTGACGGAGGTTGAGGGTTCTGCTGCTATTTCAGGCAGTGGAGCTGGGTTCCCCCTCTTCTGGTGCTGAAACCTTGTGAGCGAAAGGCGGCCCAGTGAGATCAGTGGACCCACTGGCGCACAAGGAGTGCCCACTGCCCGGACCGCCCACAGCCTGCTGGGTGTAGGAGGTGGTGGTGCACGGAGTGAACAGCCAACTGGACCCCCCTGCAACTATGGGCAGAGAGGTTAACTGCGACAACACACATTAGTTGACCTCTTGGACCCCCCTCTTGCCCAATTGAACCCTGCAATTTCACACTTGGTCTGTCCACTGGGCAGCTAGTGACACCGGCCTTTCATCTCCCCTGGCCCAGCCTCTGAGCTCCTGGTGGGGCCCAACATGCAGAAAAGGAGGCACGCACTGAGCACACTTCAGAGCAGCGGAGCTGTCTGCCCTCTGTCCCGGCTGAGGCAAAGCTGCCCTGTGGAGAAGGGAGCCCCCCGGGCTGCAGTAAGACTTGCTTGGCTGCCGCTACTTTTCGGGCTAGGGTGCAACATCGAGACCATGCGAAGTCGCGCAGCAGCAAGCTCCTGGGGGCCATCCCCACCCTGCCCAAGTGGGCCCAACAACTCTGTGCACACGTGGCTTCGCTGGTGGGAAGCAAACACTTGCCTCTCACCTAGCCCTTACACTGATGCATCTAGACCAATATCTAGGTGACCGACAGCCACCAGAAACATCTGCTAAAGGGGCAGGCATGGATCAATCGCCTACCCAGACTTCGTCCCTGATCTCACAACACATGTATTAACACTAAGCGGCGCCCAGGCGGTGGGGGAAACTGGCCATCAATTGGAATTGTCCAGCTCTCACCTTGACCGACCGAAACACAGCTATGTAGCTAAAGGTTACTTTTCTGCTCACAGTGAATTTACCTGATGACCACTGTGATACCAAGTCGGAACACGAGGTGACCCCTTCACCCTGAGAAGTCACTAGTGATCCACAAAAGTACACGCGCCCCCTGTGCAAACCACCCAACACCTGTCCAAGCTATCCAGCGAGTCCATCTAGCAACCAGCAATACTATTGCCTGCCACTGGCCCTCCCTGGACCTCCCAGACATGGGGAAAGACCGGGGCTCAGAACCACCTGTGACACAGACTAAAATGGACCAATACACTGTCAATGAAAATTGGGCCGGTACAAGGCTGCAGAAGGACACACTCCAACGGGTGAAGACCTCAACATGATCCTACAAGCCATTTCCACTTCGCAGGCCTCGGTCGAAAATAAGATTGGGGAAGTTCGAGTCGACATGGTGCTACTTGAGCAGGACCTCGCAACAGCCAGAATCACCAAAACTGTATCCCGCATCTCTGCTGTTGAGGAGGATGTTACAAGCCTGAAACAACAGATGACCCGCCTGCAAACTCAAGCCAAAGAACTCCATAGGTGAGCAGAAGATGCAGAAAACAGATCCAGAATCAATAATCTGCATCTGGTGGGATTCCCGGAGGGCGTGGAACAGGGACCAATGGAGTCATTCATCGAGGCTTGGATTAGTTCATGGTTGCCCAAACACATGCTCTCTACTTGGCTCACGGTTGAACGAGCAAATAGCTCCCTGGCCCCAAAGTCTCTCCTGGGTGCCCCATACTGACCCATTATCACAAGGATCCTCAACTTTAGGGACAGGGACCTGTTCCTGCAACAAACCTGTGTCTGGAAAACCGTAACTTACCAAAATCATACCATCATGATATTTCCGGACTACACCAGAGTAGTTCAAACACAGAGGTGCTCCAACACGGATGTGGAAAAAAAACTCCTCCATCTACAATACAGGCTTCTCTTTCCAGCAAGATTTTACGTGGTTATTCAGGGCAAAACACATTTTGTTTACAGTCCCGTAGCTGCCTGTACCTGGCTGACAGAAGAAATTCTGCTTCAACTCAGATCCATGACTTCGGCCCCTGGAACCTAAACTACAGCTGCTCACATCCTTGCTCCACGTAGGAAACACATGCAGTCCCGCAGGAGGCGAAAGATTGGCAAGGCCAGATTGGACTCTCTAGTGACTGGATCTCCCGGTACCCAGCACCTGGCCCTATTGCTGGGACCTCACCATCTGTGCGGCTACGGTTCCCGAGATCGTTCGCCTACAGAGAGCATTTTATCAAAAATGATGGCCATAAACTATATCAAGTCTGATCTCTCCTGTAGCCTGGCTATTCCTTAGCTGAAATGTCCACAAGGTCCTACGAACAGAACCCACCACGCTGGAATGCACTCAACTGAATACTGGCCGAACTCCAGGCCAATCAGATACTTCTGCCGATGTACACTCTGATCCTATAATGAGAGTGGTCTACCATGTTCATTTACTCTAAACCTTATAGTTCAATTCATTTCAGCAGTTATAGGGTGACAGTTGCTTCTGTTTATGTAGTATCGGGTAGGGGAAGGAAGGGTTGGGGCTGTTGCCCCACGTTACTAGTTATTCAGCAACTCAAAGTTCACAGCATCTCAGCCCCACAAGAATATGACACAACCTCACAACAGGTGGAGCGCAAAACCAACTCATCTCAGCCTCCCAGACGTCCATCACACAGCAAACCCCAAGGCTCTGCGGGCTTTTCATAATGATCATGAAACAATGACAGATAAAGGGAACTCTCTCTGTATCATGTAATGGAACATTAACAGCCTGCTAGACAGGATCAAATGGACCGCGATTCTGCGACCTGCCCAAAGACAGCCCCCGATAACCTTAAGCTCCAAGAAACATATCATAGCTTCAGAGATGTCTTAATTGGAAGAAGCGTATGAGTATAGTTTTGTTGCGTGATGCTCCACCACTCCGCTTTCTCTTGGAGCCCCTCGACTGCTCAACAGATTGATGTGCCTCCACAACCCAGAGGGGTGCTTTTCCTTCGGCAGGGAGAACACTGTGTGCCATTCCTTCTCTGTTTGTTCCTTTTTGTGTTCCACAGTTTCTTTCTTAAGGCTGACCTTAGTGCTGTTACCAAAGGGCCCTTATTTGGTATGCCCCTCTTTTCCTTGCTTCTAATGCCTTGCGGAGAGCACGTTTGCCTTCAAGTATATCTTTTGGGGGGCGTTTGCTGCCTGCTATTGATGGCACTTTGATGCACTGGGGTTGATTTGAGGGTTTTCCAGCTTCAGATGAAAGGCCTCTACGGAAATTCTACCAATCCTTTATTGGTAATACAGAAGTTGGTGGAGTGCATTCCTGCTTCAAATCCAGCCAAGAATGCATCTTCTCTGCCATATTTTCAGACCATTTTATCCTCCATTGGACATTATACTTTTCTTCCTCTCTCGACTCTCCTTTTGGTTGAAGGATGGTAGCTGTTGATACTTCAAACTGAATCACAACTCACGGGGACCTGTGATCACTTTTGGCCCTGTCCTCGACTTCGAAATCATTCAGTCTGGCTGTGATGGTTTCACTGACTAGAAAAGTAGTGGATTGTCAAAATGTTCTGAAAAAATGGTTTTGGATGCCAGGATGTTGGACGTACTTCCTTTAGTGCATGAGTTGTGCATAGCTAGTGATTTTTGAAGAGATTCTAGAGTGGTTCTGCCAGGCCTTGCACCGAGGAAGGTAGTTCACTTTGTCTATATCCCACAGTTAGCATTCCCCCACTATGATTGCCTGATAGGATGTATGTTTGATTAGCAGATCGTCTAGAGGGTTGTATGACGTTACACGCATACTTTTACAACGCACATGTTTACAACGCATTTTTTACAACGCAACATCCATTACAACGCATTCCAATACAATGCATGCCATTACAACAAATCTTTTAAAACTACCTTTACAACGCATTCCATTACAATGCACACTACCTTTACAACGCATACCATTACAACGCATAACATTTCATTGCATGTACGGTAAGTATTGGATAGTGTAGGGGTAAAAATTACTATTCTAACTCCAGGGGGTGCAACAGTAGGGTAAGTGTTGGATAGTGTAGGGGTAAAAATTACTATTCTAACTCCAGGGGGTGCAACAGTAGGGTAAGTGTTGGTTGATAATGGTATGCATTGTACTTGTATGCTTTATAATGACTGCGTTGTAATGACATGTGTAATAATGGTGTGTGTTGTAGTGTCATGCGTTGTAATGTTTGTGTTGTAATGGCATGCTATGTAATGGATGTTGCGTTGTAAAAGTTTCGTTGTAATGGTAGTGCGTTGTAAAAGTTGTGTTGTAAAGGTTGTTTTCCTGTCTAGCGTCCATGTCAGCGAGTCCACAGAGTTTTGCATAATGGTTTGTGCTGGATTAATGTAGCAGTTTATTAACAGGAGGAGTAGCGGACGTGACTTTTAATTCAGGCATCTGATCATTGGAGCTTGTATCCCTGGGGTAGTAGATTGGATTTTTCTGGCCACAAAGCAGCAGGCATGTTTTATAAAAACTCACAGCCCGCTTGAAGGCCGACCAAAGATGTACCTTTTTGTCGCTGCTACGTGATGTACAGAGAACCCTGTCAATGGAGTGCTGGACAGAGCTCATGTCTATTGGAAGCATAATATGTTGCCCTTCTCTAGGAACTCCTTTGTATTATCTCCTTTTGTGATTTTGCTGATGCCTGTGATGTTCCATGAGATAATGGTCAGTTGCTGCTGTGATGAATTTTCTCCCCTTTCCTCCGCCTGGCTGGGCCTGGTCCCACGATTGCTAGGAATAGTGCTTCTGCATTCTTAATGTTCCTGTTTGATCTGGAGCAATGTGACTTGCGTTTACGGCCCGATTATTGTTATGGCATGAGATCCTAATGCCTGTGGAGTCTTAGAGCCAGTCCAATTGCTGGGATGCGCCCCGTGGCTATTGGTCCCACGCAGGAGAGACCAGGGGCCCTTGTCCCCACTATTCTCTGCTAGGACATGCAAATATTTTCATTGTGGCAGTAGCTGGACATCTGTGCATCACTCAATGAGTTGTTGTGATTTGTCCAGTACTGCTTGTTGAAGTATGTTTTGCTTCAGACCCACCACAGTGGAATCGACATGGGTATCCTCCTGGAGTCTCATTGATCTGACCCATTCCAGTTCTTCCATTTCAATTTGTTTCAGGTTGGCTAGATGTTTGAAAAGACGGAGGAAATTGCTCCTGTTCAGGATGTCGTGTTGTCCTGTAATGTGGTATTTTGTGGTAAGAACCACCTTGTGGACAGTTGTTGTGGGGTCTATGGTTAAAACATCTCTTATTCCCGGGGCATGGACTTCCGAGCTTAACACTAGGGTTATAATTGCTGGACGTTTCAAGGTATTTCCTGCTTGGTTACTGTTTTTCCATCATTGTGTGCACAGTGCTCTTGTCAGTTTCTCTGTACTTGGCTGAGGTTGCGATAGGACATCCATGTACTGCAGTGAAATAGCGAAATAGCTGTCGTCGCCTGGGTGGTATGTTCCAGCCGCTATTTCATGCTCTGGAGAAGGGCAGGAGTCATAGGGACTTTTGCATTGGTGTGTCTTAGTGATATTGTCTGCTCTTGTTGGTCTCCATGTGTCGAGCCAGATGAGGCATCCGTCTTAACCTCCTGCTTGCTTGAAAATATTGGATAAAGTTGTCTGTTTTTAAAATCGCTTTGTGGGGGGGTGGGTGATCTACATTCGATGGCTGTGATTGTCTCTATTTTGTTTTGGTCTTTTTGAGTTGTTTCCTCAGCTTTGTTTTTTCTCTCCTTCATAGGGGAGGATCTGGACTATTAATTGTGCTTGGGGTGCCGAGATCTTGAGTAATTGTTATTGAAAAAGAAGCTTTCTCTGCTGTTGACCCTGTGTTTGCCGTGAGTTTCGTTGAGCCCTTTAACTGGGCTCCCCTGCCTCTGTACATGATTGTGTTTGTCTCCGTCTCTTAACTTCGGGCCTGATGGAACTACCTTCTTCTTGCTTGGAGCGAAGTAATGATTGTTTGGAATTGGCGGCCATCTGTTATACTAAAAGTCAACAGGTGCCTTCTTCCTCTGACTCTCCCTACTATGTCAGCTAGGACCTCTGGGAGAGAAGCCCACTTGTCAATGAGTATTGGTCAGGAGGGTAGTCAGACAAAATATCGAAAACAAAATATCGGTATACAATAATATCGATGTTTTAATATCGATGGTATAGTATATCGATGTGCCATAATATCGACAGACAGAATATCGAGATTAAGGTATGTATGTTAGTAATATCGAAATTTTGTTGTTTAGTGTTATGTATTTTATTATGTTGTTTATATGTTTGCTAAATATGTTTAGAAATGTATGTTTGAAAATTAGTAATTATGTTAACATATTGCGTTTTAGTATTAGAGCGGGTTGTGGGTTTATAGGGGAATAGGGTGGGAAGTAATTTAATAATAATTAAATAATTAATATATATTTTTAAATATTTTTTAATTATTAATTAATTTGTAATTAATTGAAACTAATTAGTTAATTACATTAATTAGATTTCATGTGGTAATATATTTAATTTAGTGTTATTGTTAATTAATAATTAATTGGTAATTAATTAATATTAATTAGTTAATTAAATTAATTAGATTTAATGTGCTAAGATATATAATTTATTGTTATTGTTAATTAAAAATTAATTGGTAATTATTTAATGTTAATTAGTTAATTACATTAATTAGATTTTTGGGTAAAGGGGTATTTTTAGGGTTGAGGGTCAGTTTTTAGTTTTTGGGTAAAGGGGTATTTTTAGGGTTCAGGGTCAGTTTTTAGTTTTTGGGTAAAGGGGTATTTTTAGGGTTCAGGGTCAGTTTTGGGTTTTTGGGTAAAGGGGTATTTTTAGGGTTCAGGGTCAGTTTTTAGTTTTTGGGTAAAGGGGTATTTTTAGGGTTCAGGGTCAGTTTTTAGTTTTTGGGTAAAGGGGTATTTTTAGGGCACAGGGTCAGTTTTTAGTTTTTGGGTAAAGGGGTATTTTTAGGGCTCAGGGTCAGTTTTTAGTTTTTGGGTAAAGGGGTATTTTTAGGGTTCAGGGTCAGTTTTTAGTTTTTGGGTAAAGGGGTATTTTTAGGGTTCAGGGTCAGTTTTTAGTTTTTGGGTAAAGGGGTATTTTTAGGGTTCAGGGTCAGTTTTTAGTTTTTTGGTAAAGGCGTATTTTTAGGGCACAGGGTCAGTTTTTTGTTTTTGGGTAAAGGGGTATTTTTAGGGTTCAAGGTCAGTTTTTAGTTTTTGGGTAAAGGGGTATTTTTAGGGTTCAGGGTCAGTTTTGGGTTTTTGGGGTACAGGGGTACAGTGTAAAAATTAAAGTTAAATTAAATTTAAATTAAATTAATTAAATTAAATTAAATTAAATTAAATTAAATTATATTATATTTATTTTAATTAATTTACATAAAAAGTTATTATATACTTACCAATACTTATGTTGTAATGGTATGCGTTGTAAAAGTATCTGCGTTGTAAAAACATGCGTTAATATTTGTAAAATTATTTGTATTTTTAAATTATTTTTACATTATTAATACATTTAAAAAACGATATTTTTTATTTCGATATTTTTGTACAACGATATTATTTTTTCGATATTTTTGTACTTACCATTATGTAGATATTACTTCGATATTTTTGATTTCGATATTTTTGTGTCGATATTTTTGTATCTCGATAATGTGTCTTTCGATAATATGTCAGTGATCCGGTCAGGAGCATGCGTCATGGTTGGTATCATGATTCCAAACAATCCTGTTTTCCAGATCTTCCACCCTAGTGCTTAAATTAACTAGGCGGACTGCTATTGATTGCAGGAGGTCTATTTGGACGTCCATCTTTGGTGATTGAAACAGTAATGCTCTACTTTTAGAACTGTTTATTTCATTTGTGGACCTTGTTTGTAGATCTTCATTAACATGTTTATTTAATAGATGGCAGTCCACCTTAGAGTCCAGTGGAAGCTCTAATAGCCCCATCAGTTTAGGGGTTAGCTCCAGAGTTAATTTATGCAGACATTTGGTGATTAAGTAATTTGCCAGAATCAAGGATTTTAAGTTGACGCTGAAACTCAACCCCGGTTTCCCAGCTCCATAGTCGGCAGGTCTGGTTCTTACGCCACATCTTCTCCCAAGAGGATGCTGCATCATCTCTGAAGCCTCAGCCTCAGTTTTACATTTTGTGATTATGGACAAATCTCTCAATCTCCCATCGTTGCCCTCATTTGCTGTTGGTTGCCTGTCCACCTCCCACCTGTCGCTGCTTTCCCCTGCTGAACTCTGTTGCACAGTTCCCATCCATCAACTTTATTTTTCAAATTTTTTTCTGCAGTTTTATGTAGCGCCAACACCACCTGAAGGTATTGAAGTGTTTCACATTAGCTTCAGTAATATTTTTGTGTGCAGTTTCATATAGCGCCAACACCATCCAAAGTTATTGGCGAGTATTACATTAGCAGCAGTTACTCTTTTTTTGCGCTGTTTTTATAGCACCAATTCCACCCTAAAGCATTGGAGTGCTTTACATTAACACCAGTTACTTTACACAAGGACACATTCATTTTTGTAGGAACGACAAGATTAAGTATTTTGCCCAAAATCAAGGATGTTAAGCTGACGCCAAAAAGTTAAACTCGGTTTCCCAGCTCCATAGTCGGCAGCTCTGACCATTACACAACATTGTCTCTCGAAAGTATACCATATCATCTCCCTAGCCTCAGTTCCACTATTTTATCATGGATAAATCACTTAATTTCCCTGTTTCTGAACACAACAAGCATTGGCAAAGGCAGTAGGTCTAGCCTGTACGAAATCTATTGTTTTAGGTCTCGGCTAGACAATGCTTGTACGGCTTGACTACACAGCACTTAAGCTGTCTTAAAGAGATGTGTTGTGTTCTATCTGCAGGCTTACATGTTACCCATCTCTAACAATTGTCAAACTTCAGTGTCGCTCTCATTTTCTTTTACGCCTATCGTTATGGCATGCGGGCCTCATGCCCGCTTCTTGCATTTGGCACTCCCATAGTGCATGGACCAAGTACCTGTCTCTTTATACTGCTACCGGTTTGTGGAGCTAATTTTTTTCTTTGTTTTCAAGCACTCCATATGAGCACTTGTGCTTTCTGGCAATCTCCCTTGTACACATGCACACATACCACTAAAATGCACGTACTTGCACATAAACATATGCATTTCTTAAAAAGTTGTTAAAACACAAATAGCACTTATTGTTTTTTTTTGCTCGATCTAATGGTATTGGAGTGCTCGATCTGTCCTCCACCTTTCCATAAGGCGAACACAAGCCTGTGGTATTGAAGCACTTTAAGTGCTTACCAGGTACATTCCACAAAGACACATTATTTTTTGTTGCTGATCATGCTTATATTAGGGTAATTTTTTCCCCTTCGTTTTTGATTCCTCCCGCCATCTCCTTTCGTTGCTTGTCCATCTCTCCATTTCCTCCTGCTTCCCTGCTTGACCCGTCCTTTACCATCTCCCTCTTCAATGCTGACTTTCCTAAAAACTTTTTTGCATGATCCAATGGTATTGGAGCTTTTGATGCATCCTCCATCTTGCCATAGTGGTAACACCAGCTGATGGTATTACAGAGCATTAGGTGCTCACCAATTACGTCACACAATGGCACAGTCATTTTTGTACGCAGGGGGAAGCATAAGTGATTTGCCCAGAATCACAAACTTGTTCAGCCGACTCCGAGGTGTTTAACCTGGTTCCCCAGTTCCCCTGTCGGCAGCTCTGGTCGTTAGGCCACATCCTCACTTCACTTTGAAGCTTTTCAGCTGTTTCTGGATGGATGGATGGATGGGTTTTTATATAGCGCAATATCACCGCCAGGTCTCAAAGCGCTTTGCATTGGGAACCCGTCCTGGTTTTTCCCTGTGAGATAGCCCCTACTGGGTATCCCCAAGGTGAAAGCCAGGCATCCCGCCGCAGGGGGCCGTAGTGGAGATTAAGCAAGCTATTGCCCAGAGTTGCAGAGTGTGAACCTGTGATTCGAGTAGGCACCGAAGCGAGAATTACCGAGTCCGTGGACATTTTGGGCTCAAGACCCTGCTCACTATCAATTCTACATTTGTGCAGCAAGACTCTGTCAACACAGGACAAGCACTGGCAAAGCCAATAGATCTTAGCACTGGCTGATCTGTTGGCCTTGTGAATATGATTGTCTTTCAGCCATGTTGTCTAGCAGCACATCTGCTATTCAGCATGGCTGAAAGTCTCTGAAGAAGTGCTATGATCCAGTTAGCACAGAACACCTCATAGTGCTTTTTTTGTGTTAGGAGGGAAAGGACAATGAACTCAACATAGGGGCGAAGAGACTTAACATCGGCTCAACAGCTCATCATTATTGGCTTTCAGTGATTTTCAGCCATGCTGAACAGAAGATGTGCTGCTAGACTACCCGGCTAAAAGACATTCACATCGGCAAGGCCAATAATTCGGGCATTGCCGAGACTCATTGGCTTTGCCAATGCTTGATTATTTTATTTGCCACCAGTACATGTGCATTGGGTTGTTATAACGTTTATGCAAACTATGATAGGAATGAGGAAGGGCTGATGATTATCTAATTTATTTGATTATCTAATTGTTTATTATATATCCTTGTTTACTTTTATTTTCTTGGTTTTGATAAACGTATTATCTACAAACAGCCATTGATGAATGGGGGTTAAGTAACAAGTATTATGATTTTATGCAGATGGTTATCATCTTGTAAACAGATTTTATTATGTATTTGTGTCTCTTATGAATAAAAGTTTTAAACCTAATAAAGACTTTTGTACAATACAGTAGGAGGTCTGAATCGGTGTTAATTCGAATACTTCCACAAAAATCACAATAGTATTTTTGCTAATTACGTACAACTTTGACCCAATTGAAGAACAATAGCACCAGGTTGTTTTTGATGTCATAGATCACCATAGGGATATCACTTAACAAGAATATTTGAGGAACTATTTTGAAGAATGGTATAGTAGTCCTTGCATAGAGCGTTTTGAACATTGATGGACATATGAAGAATATTGCAGGTCGAGCTACTGTTCACTCTGTAAAAACAAACAGTGATGTGCCTCTCTAAATATGACATACCTCTGTAAATCTATAAATATACAAAATTCTATTAAGGAAAGTAGTAAAACAATTATTGAGAGGAGTGATAAACTCTCTCAAACCTGATATAATATTCAGTACCATAAGATATATTTACATAGATTTAAAATAATTTAGTGAGCCCAATTAAGAGACAGATGGATAAAACAAATACTTAATCACATAAAATAGGTGTTTTATCTAAACAGAATTGATCCATAGCTCTCCTCGATCAGAAACAATCTTTTTTTAATGTTGAGTTTCCATTTGATGAAAGTTCAATTCCTACAATCGTTCAACTGTAGGTGCTTTCTGTCAGGCACATATTTATTTTTTGGTTAGAGATATCTGGCATCTAACCCAGAGTGAACCCTCAAACCAAAGCCACTTCTCTCCTGGGATACCCTGTTGTGTGCCCTGACATAGAAAGACCCTGAATAGGTCTCTTCTTTCCCATTTTTATGAACAAGATGGCCTCCTCATGTAAATTAACCCCAGAGGCTTGTTGAGGATGGAAGCTACTTTGCATTTTTTTAGCATTTAGCATGATCACAAGCATTGTGAGGATAACAATTTGCAGTATTATAATTATCGGCTTGCTGGTGCATGGCAAATTCCTCACACACTCTACTGATGAGTGTGTAGTTTAGCTTACCTGTAAAAATGTGCTTACTTTTATTCTTGGAATAAAGACAGTTGCAATATGAATGATGGATGCTGCCCACCGAGGAGAATCTCATCATCCACGTTTTTTTTCTCCTCTGTGGGGCTTTGTTTCTAGTACTATCTGGAAGGAATTCACGTCGTTTCCCATGAGAAAGTCCCCCTAGAAGCTTTACCTGATCATTAGAATATACACATTGATAAGTCCAATTAATTCTGGGAATTTGAGTTTTCTAGACTCCTAACTGAGGAGGAAAACCATGCCCAGCCTGTTAGATTGGACCCTCTGAACCTGGAGGAAGCACTAATTCTGATTGGCTGATGGTCGTGGACCAACTGCCCGAAATAGCACATATAAGATGAAGTTGCTGCTAAGATAAGGGAACACATTTAGACCAAGTTAGTCCAACCCTGCTTTAGTTAGTGCTTCCAGGACCATGTGCAGAATATTATCCATTTCAGTGCTGATCTAGCCTGAAACACTTTGAATCAGCTCTTCTGGCCTTGCCTCTGTGGATGCCACAGCCAGATCAAAAGTCAACAGCACCTTGGAGACCTCTCTAAACCTCACCAGAGACGAGAGGAGATTTTCCACAGAAAATTACTGTTGCAAGTGTTTTTGAACTGAGAGGTATCTTTACCTGGTGACCACCACAATTTGTGACTACACCACTGTTTGTGTTTTTTGCATTCGTTGCTAACTCTGTAGATGTTGTGGTAGTCTAGTTCTCATTTGGCGTGTCGGCTAGATGGATTGAGATAGATACGTCTAGCCGGGGAGGAGGCCCTTTGTAAACATGGGCTAGAACCTGTTTATGTGAATCCAGTGGAGGTCTCATCCATCGAGGCACCGAACTAGAGTCGTTCTACAGCACTTCTTTTTAGCCTGGCATGACTGCTCACCCATTTCTACCCATTGAGTCAAAGGGCTTACTGTAGCTAACCCTCATTTGCAGACCAAGTACCTGTAACCTTAGTTAGTTGGTAGGGCCAACAGTCACCTCAGAGCACAGCTTTCCAAACTGTGTGGCGCGACACATTACTGTGTCGCGCCCCAGCCGTAGGTGTGTCGCGGGATGAAATGACTTCTGCCGGCAATCGGCAGAGTCGGGCTGCAGGGGCTCTTAGAAGGGCTGAAATAACAACAAAGCCCAATTAACATGCACATGGTCTTTAATGACCTGTGAAGTGCTCGGGTGCCGCTGTGAGCAGTCCGGGGATGCCACACACGACGGGGGGGGGGGCAGGATTGAGTGGGGGCTTATTTTTATTTATGCATTTTTATATAGCGCAATCTTTACCCAGAGGTGTCAAAGCGCTTTACAATAGAGCGAAATGAATTACATTAGGAATGAGAGTCGCATAGAAATAGGTAAAACTGTACTCGTGGTGAAGGTTACATTTTAACAAGTTACTGGTACATTCAAGATTATAAAATACGAAAAAGAGGCGCGATTCAGGTAATACGAGTACAGAATGGCTGCTTGTTTATCTCACGGAGACATGGGAAGTACAAATGTGTCATGGAGTAGACAGAGCTTCTCTCATTCAAGCAGAAAAGGTGTAGCATAGCACTTTCAACATGCATAACAGTAACTCCTCTGCATCCTATAGCCTGGACTACCTCATGCGATAACATTATCTGCCGCACATAAAATAAGCACACATGAAACTGTCCGGATATAATATACACACCGTACTTCCGATAGCCCCCGGAAGCGAAAGTTATGCTGCCTTTAAATGCTGAAGAATGCTAAACCGTGCACCAATCTGGAACTCATCACGTGCTGATTCAAGTGTTTTTGGTGAATGTGTCAGGCGCTGCGTGCTGCTAAAGAGCTTCTGGTTGAGAGGTGCCAATTAGGCGTGACTACTGCATGGGGTCATCAAAGAGCCTTTGGCAACACCACGCCCCCTTCTGGAGTTTATCTTTTAGGAACACCGACATCAAACGCCTAAAATGGGCCCTCCCTATCCCAAATGTCAGCTTGCAGTTGCAGAGGTAGCATGCTGCCCCTGGTATGCAGTTTGGTAGTCATCTGCATGTCAACCAAGGGCGGCTGAAGGCAGACAACTGAACTGAAAACAGATAACAACCCATATAGAGTTTGTCAGTGGCCTCACTGAATACAGAGGTTTTAGAATGGACACCACCCGACTGCACCGTCTTTTGGTACCACGTCTATCGCAGTTTTTAAGAAGCAGACAGAGTTCAGTTTATGACTACAAGCTGGACACTTTAATCATTGTCCGGCTCCGGCCATGGAAAACGGATGAGAAGTAAAGGAAGTAGGGCAGTTCTTAATTTGAGCAGGAGCTATTCTAAGAAAGCAACTAAGTTGATAAATAATGGTAGAAAACATCCTTTACGCTTTACCATGCAGCTTTTGCCAAACTTTTTGTTGTTGAGCAAACTAGAGCCAAAGGTATCAGAGCGCTTTACATGAGCACCAGTTGTGTTACAGACAGACACTTGCATTTTTGTGTGTGTGTGTGTATGTGGAGTTGTGTGTGTGTGTGGGTGTGGGGTGTGTGTGGGGTTGGGTGTGTGGGGTTGTGTGGGGTGTGTGTGTGGGTTGTGCTAGTGGGGGGGTGGGTTGGTGTGTCTGTGGTGTGTGTGGGGTGTGTGTGGAGGGGTGTGGGGTGTGTGTGTGGAGTTGTGTGTGGGGGGTTGTGTGTGTGTGGGGTGTGTGTGTGGAGGGGTGTAGGGGGGGTGGGGGGTTGTGTGTGTGGGGTGTGTGATGTGTGTGTGGGGGTGTGTGTGGGGGGGGGGGGGTGTGGGGGTGGAGTGGGGTGGATGTGGGGTTGTGTGTCTGTGGGGTGGTGTGTGTTGGGGTGTGTGTGGGGTGTGTGGGGGTGTGTGGAGGGGTGTGGGGTGTGTGTGTGGAGTTGTGTGTGGGGGGTTGTGTGTGTGTGTGTGGGGTGTGTGTGTGGAGGGGTGGAGGGTGGGGTGGGGTGTTGTGTGTGTGGGGTGTGTGTGTGGGATGTGTGTGTGGGGGTGTGTGTGGGGTGTGTGTGTGGGGGTGGAGTGGGGTGGATGTGGGGTTGTGTGTCTGTGGGGTGGTGTGTGTTGGGGTGTGTGTGGGGTGTGTGGGGGGTTGTCGGTGTGTGTGGGTTGTGTGTGTGGGGGGTGTGGGGTGGTATGTCTGTGGGGTGGTGTGTGTGTGGATGGGGTGTGGGGGGATGTGGGGGTGTGTATGGGGTTGTGTGTGTGGGGTTGTGTGTGGGGGGTTGTGTGTGTGTGGGGTGTGTGTGTGTGTGGGGTGTGTGTGTGTGGGTGGGTTGGGGTGTGTGTGGGGTTGTGTGTCTGTGGGGTGGTGTGTTGGGCTGTGTGTGGGGTGTGTGTGGGTGGGGTGTTGGGTGTGTGTGTGGGGTTGTGATTGGGGGGTTGTGTTTGTGTGGTGTGTATGTGTGTGTGTGTGTGGGGTGTGTGTGGGGGGGTGGGGTGGGGTGTGTGTGGGGTTGTGTGTGGGGTGTGTGTGGGGTGTGTGTGGGGTGGTGTATGTGTGTGTTGGGCCTGAACCCACCATAGGTGGTTCAGGCTCTCTCGCTGCGCATCCTCGCGTTACCGTGTCCATGAATTATTTTTCACAAAAAGGTGTGTCACCAACATGAAAAGTTTGGAAAGCTGTGCCTTAGAGGGTGCTTAGTGGCCCCTGTACCTACATGCACCTGGAATAGGGAACAAACAGAGAATTAAATAGGACCAAGTTTTTTACTCTCGTTTTATTTCTGAAATCCGAAGAATGAGTTTTCTCATATTTCTTTATGTATGGTAATGACAAAATCTGTAAGCAGGTCAGCTCCACTTTTTCGAACCTACTTTAGAGTCTGGAGGTATCCTAATCTCCCTTCTCTACATGTTCTAAACCTGCAGGGCCAATTAAACATACATCCTTCTGAGAACAATCAAATTAGTACTCTTGACATTAGTAAAAGTGTATCTATGTAGTGTGCACTGCATAAATATCCGTTATTATTTTTTCTCTTTATAAATAATTGGTTTGTTTTTTTCTGTGTTCCAACACTCTTTTGGGAGAAAAAGTATATTAAAAATGAATTAATGCTAGAATATCTCGTAGAAGCCCTGTAAGAACATCTAAGTGAGTTCACATAATTGTGCCAAATCCAAAAACGAGCATTAATAGAATGACTTTGGAAGCTCTTCTAACAAGCTAACCCTTGTCAGGGATTAGAAAGGGGTTAAAGAAGGAATTTAATTGCCTTGGAATCTTTATCCCTGAAGGTCAACATCTTCTGCTAAGGGTGGAAAGATTTATAGTAGGTTAAATGCTCACATTTACCGAATAGAATCTCAGTGGATTTCTAAGAAAAGAGTACACTTTACTGTACTGTGAAGGGTGGTACAATCTCTTAATAAAGTTACTTTTCGAAAACTTCCTCGATTTTGCTATTCTGGTGCTATGCACGACATGCAGCTTAAAGAGATACGATTACAACACAATTGGTACATTTAAATCATTGCATAGCTAATACAAATTGATTTGCCTCTTCACCGTACGTAATATGACATAAGATAGGTGTGTTTTTACGAAGTTGCACTTTATTGAATGACATGCCATGGTTGAAATTATTTTAAAGGAGAGGTTTGTTCAAAAATGTATGGATGCTTGTATTACCAATTATTCTGTGTACACCTTCCAAATTGTGTTTTTTCCAAAGTTTCAAAGTCTCTTCTCTTGCTTAATTTTCATGGTGGCAATTGAAAGTTGGATGAGTATACATAAGCAGGGGTCTAACTCACTTTTTAATGGGCCACCTGTTAATATCTCAGGACTTATGAATAATATATACAAATTTGAATTAAATAGTTGACTGAAAGATAAGTCAGCCTAGACTTCTTTCAATTGTGATCACATGATGATTGCTGAGAGATGGCCTAACACATCATAATATTATTATTAGTTAAAGAGACCTGAGTGTTTTTTGCAGCATGATGATACACACAAGTTTTAGTGTGTTCTATTGCCAGGTGGGTGGTTCTTTTCTTGATTACACAACATGTTCACCATGGTGTTAGACAGAGCTCAATTTCAATGGTCATACTGGGAAAAACTGCACTTAGGGCCAGATGTATCAAGATAGCATTTTGCGATTCCCTAACTGTGAATCCTTAAAATGCAATGTATGAAGGTGTATAGTACACTTTTGTGATTGCTAGGGGGTCGCAAATAACCTATCTCATGAATATGAATGAGGTAGGTCGCAACTTGCGACCCCCACGGAATCACAAAAATCACAGGGATGGTGGCCAGCAGCCCACGATGTCCATGATTGCTTTTAAATAAAGAAATCTTTTTTTTTTGTAAAGGACTGTTTTCCTTAAAGAAAAACGAGATGCTCCACAAAATGAAAAATGAAAAGTTTTCTTTATATTTTTTGAGAGAAGGTAGTGGTCCATAGCACCACTGCCTTCTCTTAAAAATGGTTTTATAAAAATTCCCAAAAGGGAAGGGGTCAGAGGGGATGGGGTTCTTTGGGGACCCCGTCCCGTTTGCGAATGGATAACCACCTACTCGAAGTTGGTGGTAAAATGCGAATGTTTTGTGACTGCAATTACGGTCACAAAACATTCATTCATACCAATGCAATTTGGTATTAGAAAGGGACGACCTAAACACGCCCCTTCCTAATACCGATTGGCAAACCCATTTTGAGATTTGGTAACAGGTTACCGAATCGCAAATTAGGTTTGCTATATCGGAAAAGCAATTTTTGCGTTCAGAAACGGGCAGATTCTGCGAATCGGCCCTTTTGCGAATGCAAAAAGCCTTGATACATCTGGCCCTTAGTTTAGTAAGTAGGGTCCATTTTTTGTTGATCTACTTTATCAATGCCAAGTGCCTTCTGTACAATGTGTTGGCCGAGATCCCTCATCACTGATTTTCCTCACTGTTGGACCATCCCTTCCGACTGCTTACCAAAGGCTGGTTGATGCTCTGGTACTAGTTCGAATAGGAACCAATATCCACTTATCTTTAATCATATACACCCACCTTTTACGCGAGACCCACAACATTTATTGGGGGCCATTTCCACACATGACACCAGAAGCAAGAGAGTATTATTGAGGCATTGTAGAAGGAAGTGCTCACAATGTACTTCAAATGTTTTAAAAAGACGCATCTGAAATTTGTCTTCTTTTTATTACTTCCCCCTCCGATGGGTTGGTTTTCCTGTTACACAAGGTTGAACAACCTCAACTGTTCATACATTAGTGCTCATATGAAGACTGATTCACCTACTTGAACCCAATAACACAAGCCTTGGGTTCACATTTCTAAAATATTACTTGATTGTATTGAACCTTATACTTTATTTAAGATACTAACCATGGTTAACAACATTGAGGGAATATTTGGATCCCAGTCACAGGCATAATGTTTGTTGTGGAAAATATTCTTCAGCAGTTCTCTTTGAGTCTGCACTGGAGAGAGGAATCTTATTATTGGTGCTGCTGATGCTCACCAAAATACAGATAAGTCTTATCCAATAGTGCAGCACTGGTACACTCAGATAATTTCACTACTACTGACCATTGCCCATGATAAAGATAAGTTGCAGTCCAGGATGCAGCACACCTCTGTAAGTGGTGGAGCAAGATCCGTCTAATGCTCCTGTGTACTCTAGACTCTTACTTTTCTGTACCATTACAACCATCTGTATTAGCAATATCCGAGTGGATTAATCATCTCAATACCTTCATTGACTTAAGATCATTTTCCAAATGTCTGTTGTTTAGTTGTTACCTCTGTTGTGTGTTTTCTATATATCCCAATGCCATTTTTCCTGTTACCTTACTATGCACGTTGTAGGCCGCTTTTGCTTTGCACATGTTACCGAATATCATGCATGGTATTGTTCCACTTTTTTCAAATAGTCAGCACAAGTCAAGTCCAGCGACGAGAGGGCTGTGTCAGCCAGGTCTAGAGCAAATATCTATGTGCTCTAAGATATGAGGTCCACCACTAATCCCAGAGATCTATAATAACTTTTGCTGTGTGGGTGGGTTTAGGTAAATATGTCGGATATTATGATAGAGACTTTTATTGTATCCGGACTGCAAATCATGCTAATGACATTACTAATCTGCACCTGTTTTCTAGTTGTGGTGCAAGTATTGCATATCAGAGCATGATCGTTTGAATAAATCTTGTAGGCTTCCCTAATGCATCCTTTGTATTCATTGTGGACAGGTACAAGTGAGAGAACAAAAGGCCGTGGCCTGCTACCACCATCCCTGAGAGGGTCAAGAGCGTTACGTTCTGGGGTGCCAAATTATTTGTTGCTCTCGGTAGATGATGAGGGTAAGTGAGGCACTATAAGCTATTCAGGTTCGACCCCATAGATACTAATGTTGTATGGTGACTCAATCCCTATATGCTGATGTTCTATTTTCCCAGTCCAAAATAAAACGATGCCTTAGGCCTGATTCAAATAATCTATTTGTGAAAGAGCAATATAAATTGTCTCTTCCTAAATGCAACTAATCATTTTCATGAAAACAAATTTTACCTCATTTATATACCTCCATACCCAATCCCAAACATAACACCAATTTCTGACTTGTGCTTTATTTTTTGTGTTGATTAGAAAAATTCTTTACCACAACGGCTGTTCCTGAGCAGAATCACTGCAACATGGCACCACCACTGATTGGTCTGGTATTTATTTGCGGGTCTCCTAAAAAAGTGTTTATTCTTGTCTACGATATCCCTACACCTTTTGCTGGAAACGTCTGTGGTGTTGGGGATTACTCCTGCACAGTGTTTAGGAAGCACCTAACTCTGTTGGTTTTTCAAGCTTAAATATTAAAAGGTTCGACCCCAGCTTGTGTTACACTCTGAGTCGATTTCTGTTTATCTAATGACTGTGCAGCCTGTAGTCATTCTGGTCAACTGCAGGTCATCAGTTTACATTGTAAATTGATACTTGTATAGCGCACTACTCACCCGCAAGGGTCTCAAGGCGCTTGTATGAATACCGCTGTGGAACCCATCCTGGCTTTCCCTGTGAGGTGTCCACTCCTGGGCACCCCCAAGGTGGAGGCCAGGCATCCTTAGCGTTGTGGAGATTAAGCAAGCTATTGCCCAGAGTTGCAGAGTGGGACTCCATGATTGGAATAGGCACCGAGGCGAGAATTATCAGGTCTGTGGAATTTTGAGCCCAAGACCCACCGAGGCGGGGAATTGAACCCTGGTCCCGGGCTAGACCTCTGCATCAGGGGCTGCCGCTTTAACCATTGAGCCACACTTCTCCACCTCCACATTCATTTAGCACAGAATGGATTCCTAATGTTATTTGTACTCATGCCTGTGTAGTAGAAGTGGATGTAGCATCCGCTTTAAAGTTATTTGTTCTTCGTGTTCGTTTCTAACTGTTGATGGACACACTCATACATTCCATACATACACTACACCTACAGCACTTTAATCAATATAGACCTTATTTTCTTCTTGAGATTCGTCTCATCTTCTGGGAACATCAAAATTGTTTCCTTGGTGCCCTTCCCCACTTTGCTATACTTGACTGATTGGGCCCCCTTTGTAATGAGGGGGTAATCAGGCCAGTATTAGATGGATATACCTCTTATCTGGGAAACATCCTTTACAACGCAACTTTTACCACGCAGTGCTATTACAATGCAGGTTTTACAACGAAAACCATTACAACGCATTGCGCTCTAGGATAGGGAATAGATTTAATTTACTATCCAACACCTTCCCTAGTGTCCACGGGGACTGGAGTTGGAATAGTAAATTAAACTATTCACTATCCAGCACCCCAAAGCACTATGCGTTGTAATGGTATGTGTTGTAAAAACTGCATTGTAACAGCATGCGTGGTAAAAGCATGCGTTGTAATGTCACACATCCCTCCTATCTTGATGTACCTAATCAAAATCTTGGACAATCACACGCTTTATACACCAGTCTAGTTGCCTTATACAAATGATTGACTCTCTTTGTTTCACGCACTTTGATGGTAGGACCAGATAGGATTGGCCTGAAAGGACAAGTCCATTTACTTGCAGCACCCACCATAAGTCCAGTAATTGTTAAGTCAGTTATGGAAAAAAGACAGACTAATCGTAAGGAAATTTCTTTTAGGATCGCCCAAAAGATTTATCAACTTGAAGTAGTGTTTCCCTTACGGGACCACAAGAAAAGCACTGAATTTTGACTATGTGCTTACCCAATGGTTTGGTACCTGGTACTGAAGACTGTAACACTCAGGGAACGATTTTTGCCGCTTTCTATTCCATCTGCCACAGCACTACCTCAATGCCCATCTGAAAATGCATACTCAAACAGATACAGAACAAACATGAGGCAGGTGCTGCCCTGTTTTTGGGGATGAAACTTGTGGGGAATTCCCCACTGGTGTCCGTAATTATTCTGTCTAATGCGAAAGTTGAAGCAGCAGAACTCGCTATAAGTCAGTGGCTCACAGCGGTTGCAGTGGCTGATCTTGAACGTGAGTTGCCAATAATTGTGGGGAGGTGTACATATCCATAGTGCGTAGTAATTTGGGACCCAGACCCAACAAACCATCTCTTGGCAAACCAAGCACAATCTTCACAATCACACTGAAATCAAGACTCCAGACAGATATTAGGTTCCTGATGCACATTCTCCTCATTCCTTTCAGGAATCGTCTGACCATTAGTACAACAGAGGAGGGTGATCTGAAAGCAGATAAGAATAGTATGTGAAACAGAGTAGGGAGACATAACTCTCGTGTGACGTGAAGGTAAAGACAGAGGATAGACTTCCTCGATAGAGAGTTCCATTTCAGGAATGTAAAGTTGTGGCTTTAACCGCTAAATATGCTCCGGACACCAAGAACCCTCCTCCTGAACAGGAGTTGGGCGTGACTCCTCGACAGCATGGCAGAAGTCACCATAGTATACCGGAATCTCCAGCTGTTTCTAGTAGCGGGAGCAACTGATACCCTTATTACAGATTAGACTGCGGATAGACGCACAGCCCATCCCGATAGATTCCATCATTTAGATATTTAAATAGAAGGTGTAGTACAACACCATTAAAGCAATATTCTGGGAAAATGTTACTTTGTCTTATGACATACAGTTGGCGGAGGTCGATTGGCCCCCACCCTTAATACCCACATCCCCCAAAATGAGAAGGATATCATATATTCTTCTTTTTTGCTCTCGTCCCTGAAGTAGTCAAACAAGCATGTGCAGCAAAGTGAGCTCTTGCACTCGTCCTACGCTCTATACTAATCATGTCGTCTGGGATGAGGACTCACCTAATCATGTTATACCGATACGGTCCAACTACAATAACCCATTAAATTAGATGCTAGGGCACCCTTTAAAGAAATACTCTCCCAATTGGAGTACAAGAGAGTTACTAAACCCTTTGCCTTTCAGATGAATAATCCTCCTTTATCCTATTGTTGCCTTAGATTACAGACATATAAACACTCATACACCCACATTTGCTGTGCAAAACACACATAGTTCAGCATGATTGACAATGCAGTCCGTAAAAAAAATACAAAACCATGTTGGACATTTCCAATGAATTTTCCAGCCTCAATGTAGCACCTGAAAGCCAGGACTGAACGACGTTTACCGCACTTCGTTTGCAAATGCGATATGGACGACTCCCAATGGGCTACAAGATTAGCCCAGATCAATTTGCTACATGCATAATGTTGATTCTTCAAGCTATTGACCTTGATGCATTGCATAATATTGAAATTTCGTGAACTAGGCTATAAGATCAAGTTCAAATATTCTAATATAGCTTTTCTGAGTGTCCTTTTCCTAGGATTTAAATGTGCATATGAGGGAAGGAGCCTTGCCCCACATTTGTGGGATAAATATCCACTATTACAACCTCCAAACATGCTTAAAAAAGTGAAGTCCCTGCTAGTATTTCAAAATTTTGTCAGAACATACCTAACTATGCACAACACATTCAACCACTTTATGAATTAATAAGCCTTGATTTTTCCACAACACTATGGACATCAGAACACACATAAACACTCAGATAATTACAATCTGACTTGTTGGAAACACGTCATGTACAAACACGTGTCAATACCATGAACCTGGTCATCTGTATTTTGCCAGGTCCGATTGGATTTATGTACATCACTTTTAATGAAGGTGAAACAGTACCTACTGCATATAAATCACATGTATATTCTAATGCAGAAATGCTTTTAGCTTGCACTGAGAAAACACTGACTGCAGCACAGATGGCTTTCCTTGAAGAATAGCCACTTGAACAAGAAAATGCATTATTATCATTACTCTGCTACCGACCTTACAGGTCAATACAAAAGCAAGCTTTACAAATGCTAAAGCCCTCCATACCAGACGGATACAATAGGCCACATCCTTTACAGTTTATCCCCTTCCTGTTTCTATTTTGATTCTTGATCAGCATAAATATGTCATTAACACTGATGGTTTAGCTCTTTGGGTTTGACCACAGCATTTGCCTGGTGCACAAACTGTTATTTGAGACAAGCAAGTCTTTATTGGGGCGCATGCATGCCATGCATTCCATTCGTACCAGGGCCTGGCTTTTGAATCAAAAGTGTACCGGGATTCTATGGCATCCCTGAGTGTGCAGGTGTATAATACTTCTCCATACAGGCCTGAAGAAAGAATTGACCATGGCTTAGAGCAGTCCTTTACAGCTGGATTATTAGGCACTGCGCATAGTTGAATCCATCACCTTTGTGGTGTTCAAAGAGCTCTAAATAACCTCCCTAAAAGATCTCTGGGCGGGCGTACCCCATACAAAGTACTTTTTGGCATCAAGATGTATGTTCTAGACTTAGATGGTCCAGACATTGTGGTGACAGATGTGACCTTTGACTTACATAATAATTGTGCTGTCTTACAGGATCTAAAAATGTTTTGTGATGTCAAATCAAGCTAACAATTGAACATGTCACCCTCTTCGACAGAGGCTGTCGGGACTGTTTCCTCTTACCCACGTGACTGGGAGCATAGTGGAGAGCGCAGCAGAGCCATGGCCGCAGCAGAGGGGCGAGCCGAGACCGAGCCGCGGTACCGGGGCTGACCTGCGGGACCTGCGGGAGCGGGAGCGCGAGGAGAGCGCGAGGAGAGCTGCCGCAAGCGGCCGAGACACAGGGGCAGAGCCGCGGGAGACAGCGCCGACAGACACCAGCCCCGGCACCGGCAAGTACACCCGCCATTGTCATTGCTCTGAAACGTGTAGCAGCTGTGGGTGCTCCAACAGGGTGCTCCAACTGCCGCTATCACGAGTGGCGGCCGGTCACACTGCCCGCTAGTGGTGGGGGGTGGTCAGGTGGTCCTATCTGACAGTGTGTACCCCCCCCCACCCCACCCCTTGGAAAAACTTTTTGCCTGTTGATGTTAAGAAAACAGAAAATACTACCACATACACCAGTAATGTACTCCCAGCAACGGAGCTGAGTTAAAACTAGCAGCCCCCGCGGCGGAGGAGGAGGGATAAAGCGAAGCGAAGAGCGAGGGTGGTGGGGGAGGCAGCAGCGAAAGAAGGTTTTTGCCTGCACCACTGAACACCACCTCAATATCACCGCACCCCCCAGCTCGGTAAAAAGAGGTGAGGCAAGGTTAAACACAAGTCGGCATAAGGAGCATAAGGAGTGAGCCAAGACGCCAAGACGCGAGCGCGGCTGCCGGTAGAGGCAGCCGCGAAGTAAGAGCCGGGGGTGTGATCGGGAGAGGCAACTCAACTAGGTCTGATTTGCCTGCGGTCCCCCCGCGAGCTCCGCTCGCTGATCAGGCTCTCGCAGAGCTTCGCAAAACTCACAGCTGCCTACCAACTAGCCTCATCCTCAGTCCGAGAGGAAAAAACTTCTAACTCAAACATATCAAGGACCCCGGACCTTGAACCCGGGACCCTCGGACCCCGACCTCGGACTTCGGCGAGAAGTTGATCACTGCTGAGCCCAACCACAGCCAAGCAAAGCCAAGAAGAGAAGAGGGCAGGGAGCACAGAGAAACAGAGTAAACAGAGCAAATAGAGTAAACTCCTCGTGGGAGCCCCAAGTAACAAACAAACAAATAAACAACCAAAGCTAACCACCCTGTCTCTAAAAGGATGAGATCAGGAAGGGTCAGGAGGACACCAAAACAAAAAAAAAGAACCCCAAAGGAAAAGAAATCCCTACAAACCGACCAGTGCAACGCAAATCAGGAAAAAATGCCACTCAATAATATGGACATAAAAAAGGGCCTAACAACAGTGCTACCCAGCCAACTTATCTCCCCGATCGCAACAATGTTCAAAAACAAAAAGCAGGATGGGAGAGAGAAATTAGAGAAACCAGAGATAAACAAAGCCTTCTTTTTTCTGAAAAATCCAGGAGCCACCCTTCTTACTACTCAACAATCTCTCACAGGTCTCCCGGCACCACTAACCCCCGAGAAGGTCACCAGTAACAAAGGCTTAACATCGATACTTGGAAGACCAACTCCTCATATACCGGGGGCAAACCTAACCACCTCATCTCATCGAAGCCAACATCTCCACGAGACCATAGTAATGGTCCATCAGCAGGAAGAATCAGGGGAGCGCCGCGACCGGGAAACCACCTTGCTACACAAGTGCAGCTTAGGAGAAACCCCCATTCTGGGTCAGAATAATATACAGGCGATTGGAGCTACAACAGAGTCCACCCTAAACAGCAAGAGGATGAAGGAAGAAGAGACGTGTGTAGAAAAATCAGCAACTAATGCAACATCAATAACACCTTGTTGTATAACTCCTATATATCCCTATATCGTGTTAAGTTAGCATAGGTACGTTTGAGATTTAAACGCCATTTTTCCTTTCTTGCAACTTCTGCACACGACCCTCATTTGTTGACTTAGCTTTCAACCTAGTAGTTTGCCGTGGTGAATGTGAGAATAATATGTTATTGCTCTGATATCTGCTTTGTTTAATAAAACATGTCTGCACGGAGAGTGCTGAAGTTTCAGGAGCAACACGATATGGAATTGTTATGAGGTCTGATCTCCACGCCTTCATAGTCATAACACAAGTGCAGCCTTTGCCAACTTGGGCTTGAGGCGGGATTGATATTGCTTTGCACGAGAATTGTTAACACACTTGATGCGGTGCACATGCAGAGAGAGCTGGTGTATGCTGATGTGATTCCTTCATGCTAGGACACTAAGGTATGGGCCCGCCCTAAAACAACCCAAAGAGACCTTCTTAGATAATAATATAATATATGTGTTAGGGAGGGTGAGATATAAGTGTTGTTAACTCTTATTCATTACAGCATGTTAACATGCTGTCACCATTCGCTTTTTATGTCTTAGTAACTATGCTGATAATTTTGCTACTGATAATAAGTATACTTGTATTATCAAAGATACTGCGCCTGAGAAGACGGCATTAGTAAATAAACATTTCAAATGCACATGTGTCTTCTTTACTCCATGTTCTGGTTTGTAATGATAATATAACGAAAGAGTGTTCATGAGTCCCACGTACCCTGAGGTACTGTAAGTTCATGTTCTGGTTTGTCTAAACATTGGGTGTTTGATATGTCCAATGAGACACTGTAGCTAGCTCGGTAAGGGGTGAGTTGGTTGCTAAGGTAAGTTTTGGGACACCCTAATTTGCCGAGGTTCCACTCCTCTGTGCACAGTTCTGTGTGAGTACAGAAACCCTGCAACATGGCGCCCAACGGTTTCGGTGGTCTTATATCATGACACTCGAGTAGTTTATCGTTCATGCCTTAACCCCTTCACATCCGTTTCCGGAAAACGGGGTGTTGGTGAAACCTACCTATTTTTTCAAGTAGGTCTTTATTCAAGCTTGATTCTTACTCAAACGGTTTCTTTGAATTACTACCCAGTTGTGCTACAAAGTATTCTTTGTGTTTTCTTGTTTCCAATTCTGTAATGGCGGCAGCGGTGGCTATTGCGCAGCATAGTCGCGTAGCGGTACGCAACCATCTTCAGACGTACCAAGTCCCAGTAGATGGGATGGCTGTGATTTTCGTGGTAAGTGCAGATCCGGCGTTTCCTTACGAGTTGTTTTACTCTTGGGTTACGTTTCCGGCTGTGGACGCTAATTCTGGTTTGTACCACTCCTACACCGCCTCGGATGTCCCGGCTGAATATACGCCATACAGGGCATTGGAAATACCTATTGATCATTGGCAGCATCGAGTTTGGTTTGATGGCGCCCTCCCCCACTCTTTGTCCCGTGCGAGGTTAGGTCCACTCTCAATTCCAGGTACTAATTGGCCTGCGCTGGGTGGCTTTACCCCGCACCCGAATCACGGGGCTTGTACCCTGGCAGAAATTCGCAGGCTGCATGTAGTTTCCATTTCCGTGATTCGTGCTTTAGTGCAATACATTGGTCGACATCTTCCTGGTGGTCCCCAGGGGGGTGCGGCCGCTCCCATGGAACGAGGCGGAATGCGTCTCAATCCAGTGATGGTAAATTCGGTTTTTGGTGCGCGTCCTGTTGACAACGATGACTTCCCATTCTGGCTAGCGGAGAAGTTTGATCAACTGGAGGCGGTTTTTCCGAATTCTACTCCTGCTGATAAACATAGAATGTTGACGATTACTCTACCGAAGGATATTACTCCTGAACTTGCTGACTGTGAAAGCTGGGGAAAAACTTTTGCGGCAGTTTATACGAGGTGCTTCGGCACCCCGTCTATGAATGCCCTGCCTGAAATCATTAGACGTGTTCAGAATGATCACGGTCCAGAGGCAGCGGTGGAATTGGGTATGCGCCTGTGTGGTTCTTTTGAGATTGTATGTGATCTCATTCTCTCCAATGTTAAAGGAGATGCAGTTAACTTTCAGGTGTCGAATGCTTTGGCTGCTCTGCCCGATGCCGACAAACCCCGCCAGTTAGCAAAGATTGTGGTGGCCGCTTATAAAACGATTGGCCGCACAAGTAGAGGTCTGAAATATTTTCCAGTGAAGGATAAAAAACAACCACAGGGACAATCTGCAGTGACAGATGCCCAGCCCAAGTCCAAGAAATCGAATTGGCCTAAAAAACAGACACAGGGGAAGCAGACAGTGCAGACTCAGGGTACTTTTCCTGCAATACAAGCTCCTGCGCCATCCGACAAAGTTTATGATTTGCGCGACCGCGCGATGATTAAATCACCTGATCGTTTTCAGGGTTCTGATCAACGCTCTCCTCGTTCCTTTCAGGACACATCGGCCCAGAAAACCGGTGGAGGAGGAGGGGGTGGACGTGGACGTGGTGGCCAACAAGGACGTGGTCAGTCCCGCCAGACGGACGGCGCAGTGAAGCAGGAGGATTCTACGCCTAGGCGTCCGCAGTTTGCGAAAAAGAAAGTCGCAGCCTTAACAGCGCATCGATATGCCACAGATAGTGAGAACGCGGCTTCGGAATCTGACGTGGGCTCTGACCTTGCTGGACAGCGCGGCGGAGATAACCATAGTCAGAGAGGCGCTGCGTCCACTACTGAGGGTGACAGCGACTGATGTCTACGTTGTGATAGAAACAGCGGATACGAGACTTGCTCCCCCTGAAAGACTATATGAAATTGTCCTGTTAATTGAAGGTGACATACAGCGTACCGTTAAAGGTGTATTTTGGGAGAATCTGTCTTCTACATATGATATTTTACTTTCGGAGGCTGACTGGCCCCCACCTTTTGTGCTCGCGGCGCCGCGAGGGGAGGAGGTAATCCTACCCAGTTTCGCAAACACTGTCTCGAAAGAGCATGCGCAGCATTTTGCAGAAGAGTGGGCTCGGGCTCTCGCGCCGGCTCTGTACCGTAACCAATGTGGTTGGGATAAATTGTCGCCTTGCCACGAAATTCCGTTGCGGTCTCAGCCGCAGCCTCAACCTCAATATCCCATTCGGCGTGAAGCAAAATCTTCCGTCGCGGAAATCCTTGAACAATTGGAATATCAGGGAGTTATTGAAACGTGTGTGTCACCGATGAATAATCCACTTTTTACTGTGAATAAACCTGACGGATCATATCGTTTGGTTTTGGATTACCGGCATTTGAACTCGCATTGCCGTAACTGTGCAGTACAGAATACCCACGGCTCTGCCCTAGTGGATAGTCTCGTGCGTAAGCGTTTCAAGACAACGCTTGACATATCCAATGGTTTTTATGCCCACAGATTGGACAGCTTTAGCTCCCAATGGACCAGTTTTACAAGCGCTGGAGTCCAAAAGCAATTCCGGCGTCTTCCAATGGGCTACAAGAATAGTCCTGGTGTATTTACCGCTCGAATTGTCTCTATTCTGGAGGCACTCGACCCTGATGCTTTTTCGTATGTGGATGACATATATCTCACAGACGACGATATTTGGGAGCATCTGTGTCGTGTAAATTCTCTTGTTTGCAACTTCGCAGACATGGGTTACAAATTCAACTTTGCAAAATCGCACATTGCTGAACACACAGTGTTGTTTTTGGGCTATGAGCTCAACAATGAAGGTAGAGGTTTGGCTCCTCACTTCTTGGAGAAGTGCGCACAATTGCGCGCACCAACAACTCTGAAAAAATTACAATCCTTACTGGGCTTTTTGAATTTCGGCAGAACTTACATTCCGGAATATGCCCAGCGTATCAAGCCTTTGTATGCTTTGATACAACCAACTTTCTCAAAATCATGCTGGCTGCCTGAGCATTCAGCCATTTTGCAATCCTTGCAGGCTGATCTGCTCGCTTCTAAATATTTACTGACTCGTGATAACCACACCAACCTGGTCATAAGAATAATTCCTGGGACGGTGGGTTTCACATACCTCACTTTTAATGAAGGTGACACAGTACCTATTGCTTACAAGTCACACTTGTACACCTCGGCTGAGATGCGGTTTCCCACCATAGAAAAGGTTTTAACTGCTGTACAGATGGCTATTCTGAAGGAACGAGCTCTGTCACAGGGGAAACGCATGCTAGTGGTAACACCCTGTCCTCATTTGGAGGCAGTCACGAAAGCCAGTGTACCAAATTCGAAAGCTTTGCACCCTCGGTGGATTCAGTGGGCTGCGTCATTGTCATCCTCGGATGTCATGTTTATTTTTGACGCTTCCTTACGGTCGCAGGAGTTCTTGCAGTATGAATTTGTTCACCCTGCTCCTCTGGCGATGCGACCTTTGGAGGACTTCCATTGCATCATTTACACTGATGGGTCGGCGCAGGTTGCGCATGGCTCTAAACATGCCTACGTTTCCGCATGCGCCATTGTGGTCGGTGCTATGTTGAATGATGAGTTCATTTCCAGGGAGGTACACACGTTGCCCCTGGGCGATTGCACCGCACAATTGGCAGAGCTTCGTGCTCTCTTACTAGCTTTGGAGTACGCAGATCCAAGTGTTACTACTCTAATTGTAAGTGATTCTTACTACTGTGTCCAGTCTTACAATGAAAACTTGTTCTTTTGGATTCAAAATGATTTTCATGATTCCAAGGGTAGCACAATAAAACATAAAATGATCTGGGTTCGAGTGGCAGAGCTTAAGGCTATATTGCCACTCGTTTATGTGATTCATACTCTCGGTCATCAGCGCGTGGGAGTACACGCTTTTGGCAACTCGCTTGCTGATGAAGCAGCGAAATCAGCAGTATCTACATACTTAGTTGCAGCAGTTACTAGGTCTAAAACCAAGATTGATAGCGACATCTTGGCAGCGATTGCTGCCTCTGAGAAGGGAAGTAAACATCCTTCGGGATTCCCTTCGAAGTATAAATACCACTTAAGTCCCGAAAAGGTTCCTTTTGTGACAATTCCTGATGTTGGGGAACGGCTGATTCCCAACTCGGATCGCAGAACAGACTTGATTACAGCGGCTCATGAAGGTGTGGCGTCTGCGCATGCGGGCGTCTCAGCCACTGTAACGCAACTACAACAACGTTTCTGGTGGCGGGGACTGTACAAACAGACGCGTGATTATGTCCTTCTTTGTGACATATGCCAGCAGATTAAACCTTCAACTGCTACGCGTCCGCCTCAGACTCAGTTGTACATTTCTAATAAACCACTAGGCTGTGTTTATTTAGATCACTGCGGTCCATTTTCATCTGATACTGCGTATAAATACATCTTAGTAGCAGTTGACTCATGCAC
The DNA here is from genome assembly GCF_964261635.1 of Lissotriton helveticus. Lineage (NCBI taxonomy): Eukaryota > Metazoa > Chordata > Amphibia > Caudata > Salamandridae > Lissotriton > Lissotriton helveticus. The sequence continues at coordinate 429,344,938 of NC_136062.1, forward strand.
ACGCTTTGTGTGGTTATGGCCACATCGCAGCGCTGATTCCCGGACTGTCATCAGAGATTTGCGTATCTTTATAGGGATTTTTGCCTGTGGTACCTTCCATTCGGATCAGGGTCCGGCTTTCGCCTCTAAGGCGTATAAGGATGCCATGACTTCGATGGGGGTCCAAGTCAAGTTTTCGTCACCCTACAGACCCGAGGGTAATAGTGTAGTTGAACGAATGAACCGTGATTTAAAGCAATCTTTGACAGCCCGAGTTATAGGCACTGGCAGAAATTGGCTGGCTCACCTCTATGGCGTGCAGCGTGCTCTTAATAATCTCCCTAGAAGGTCTCTGGGTGGGCGGACCCCATACGAAATGCTCTTTGGCATCAAGATGTTCGTCCCTGACCTTGACGGTCTAGACTCGGTGGTTCGCGCCACTTCCTTTGACGCAGATGAACATTGCCATGTTTTACAGAATCTACAAAAGACGAGAGACACTCTTGCAAAGGAACATTTGCCCTCCACATCGGATGATGCGTTGCAGATCCCGGTAGTTGGCTGGCTACCCCAAGTTGGAGAACTGGTTCGAGAGAAGATCGACAACAAGAAAGAGTTTGGTCCCTCCTATCGAGCTCCGGTCCCTGTGCTTGGAGTGAAGGGCACAAGAACAGTCATTTTACCACCACTTCCAGGTCGTAAGGAAAACAGGTTTATTTCTATTGACAATGTCAAGATACACAGAGTGGCCGATTCTTCTTAGCATGACACCGGCTGTTTCCTGTCCTTCCATTGTGAGAAATTCAATTATGCCCACTGCTTCTAATAATGAACCTGAGGTGGCCATCGAATTACCTGCTGTTTCCACTCCATTATTGAATAATTTACCAGGAACTAACCTTGATGAGACAGACTATACATACCCCACTGATTTGTCCATGCCTGACCTGCAAGCTCGTTTAGCCACGGAATCCAGATTTTCATTTGACTCTGCTTCCCTTGCCTCGAAAAAACCCTCTAAAATTGCATTATATGCTAGCCTGTTTAAAAAACATTTTTTGATACCTCCTTGGATATACATTTGGCTGGTCCTTTTTTCAGTTTACCTTTTTATGTCAATTGGTTTTGTGTTTTATTTTTTTCGGATTATGAATGGACACTATGTCGAGGAGAGAACTTGCATTACTCATTTGAATGGAACTTTGGCCCCACTTTCCTCTTCACATTCTACACACAGATTAAAAAGAGACTTGACTTTGGTTAACATCACAGCGTGGCCTGTTCTGGATGGAATCGCGTGGGATGCAGTTCGTTTTCAGATTCATGGCCCAACGGAAGTCGTTAATGTCCCTAATGTACTAAGAGTTAATATGGGGGATGTGGTGAAACAAAACATTCGTTCTGATGATTGGGATGTTAATGCTGTGGAAAGTTTGTTTTCTGATTTGAAATATTATGCTGCTTTTGATGCTGAGGATTTATATTTAGAATCTGCTAATTATGGTGAATTGTTCTGTTACCAACATTATGGCAATCACTTCTTACACAAGACATCTTCCCGAAGGGATGCGGTTAATTTTACTCAGTGGGAACATTGCCCAGCACCAACGCAAGGGAGTTCAGAAACGTTTCTTAAAAAGTATACTTATTTCACTAACTTTAATCAGTCCAATCCCGAGTCCTTTTATTTTAAATTTCACAAACAGCCACTGTCCAAGGTTCGACTTACAAATACAAAATTGTTATATTCAAAGGCCTTCCTGGATCAATTAGTTACTGGAGGGTATGAGTTATGGAAGGATACCATAGACCTTAAATCAGTTTGGGGCTCAAGGGCCTGGCAGGTACAAGGCACTGAGGCTTTGCACCGTGCATGTCTCATCCCAAATCATATGTGGTTTTTAAATGAAACCATTTCCCAGACCACATGCTTTGGATTGGCTACATCTGAAAGGTTGAACACCCCGTCTTTCCCGGAGTTGGAGGAATATGAGAATTGGAGTAATTTTACTAAATTGTCCATTAGAGAAATACAGGCTCTGCTTCTGAATTCCTCCTTTAACATTTCCAGTATGAATCCCAAGGGTTGGCTGCTTTGGCACCGTAGTGCTGATTCTTGCCAAAAAAGATTTTTAAATATAACTGACGGTTTTAAGACTGTTAGATCTGATCCCCGTTTTGATTTGAGTCATACTGTCACCTCTTACTCTGTTGGCAAGTTGTGTCAAGCTTGGCTGAAACATTCAACTTTACCTGCGGTTAAGTATCACCTTTCCAAACTGAATGCAGACGTGGATTTGAATGATTTCATTAAGGGCCCAGCTAGTGGCAGGTCGAAAAGGTGGTTATATGGTGTTTACAATGAAATTTGGAAACTCTCACAGATTGAGGCTGCTTCACGCCTTAGGGCTATTGATCAGGCGAATCTTGAGAAAGTGCTTGCAGTTGTTGACAATAGCATTAACGTGCTTTCCTCTAGAATTTACACATTAGATAATATTGTGTCGTCTGTTGTTGATATTGTACATGATGAAGTATCTGTATTATACCATGGTCAAAATCAATTACGTTCGATCATGCAGTTTGCATGGACACTTCAGACTCTGAAAATGGGTAAAGTTCCCTGGGGATACATGAACGTTTCTTCTTTATTTGCACCGTTTAATTTGACAGACAAACAACGCTTGCTTTCAATGCGTGATGCTTCCTTTTCTATGCTACATATTGAAAGATTGGAATCTTTACCTTTTTCTGTGGCAGAGACCACTGATGCTACGTGGCTTATCCACGGTTTAATAACACTGCCTTTTGCTTTATATAAGTTTTCAAATTGTATGAAATATGTGCCAATAGGTCGTTTTGAACCCTTAGGTAGCGGTTTTCTTCATGAGGTCTGGTCACTCCCATACACATACAGATGTTTCAAGGATGAACAAGAGGTTTATCTAACGGGGGATGAGTGTACTGAGACGCCAGATCATTCTTTAATGTGCAGACACATACAATTACATGGTTCATGTAACAAGGACCGACCGAATATGGCTTGCGTTTTACAGGGCACGCCAGTTCCTGCTATCATCCCCACGTTTAAATTGTTAGAGAATGGTAGTTATTTAATGCTCAATAATGAAAACTGCTGTGGTTTAATTAAAGGTATAGCTTTCATAGTAACGGTTAGTGAGCGAGTTATTTGCTGCAGAAATGTTCTTTATCCTCCCACACGTGAACATAGGGAGTCTTCCATTTGGCCACAGATACCGACCTTGGGAGCAGAATTCAGCGGCATGGCTAGAATAAGAGCTCTATTGTCCCAGAAAGAGGTGGCCTTGAGCTCGGCCCGTGAAACTTTCGTGCTTCACATTGCTAACACCCGCACGGAGGTTCAGGCTCTTTTAAACACTGATTTGCCCTTGCATTTCGGAGCCATGGTCCGTTCTATCTTTAACGCATCCTCCACAACGGGCCTAGCACATTTTTTTAAAGTTGTTAGCGGTGGTCTCGTGACTTCCTTTGAGAAGATTTTTGGAGTCATCCCTGCTTTCTTCCATTCTATTTTTTCATCCTTATTTGGAGGGTTCCCGTTTTTACTTGCTTTAGCGGCTGGCGCATTGGTGGTTTTCTGCCTTTTTAAATATGGATGCCCTTCCTGTGCAAGTCCACGCACAGCTACTACTGACGCGGTTTCGCAACCGCATGCTTGATTATTATGGCACACTGCCGTTGGCGACTCTAAGCACGGCTTTTGGATTATCTTTTCGGTTCTCCTATTTCACCTGTGTCCAGCCTGTATTTCGCTGCCTGACCTGTGATTTCCTTTGGGCCATTGATTTGTGTCTCTGCGGACCAATATCTGCTGACGTCGATTTTGATCAACTGATGAGTCCTATCATTGCTCACGAGTTGGTTTGTTCTGACGAAAGGATTATGGCCTTGGCGGTGGCACATGGACTAATGGGTCCCTGGGATGTGTTGTCGGCAGCGCAAAGTTTCTTGGAACGAAGTTTTCTTGAAAACCCACCGAGCTGTCCTCTGATGGTTATAGAGGATCCGGTGCTGGAAGATCACGTATGTTCCTTTCATCTTTTAAATTGGATGGCTGAACTGTTTTTGGATGAGGACAGTGACTTCCTCCTGGAGGCTGTTGCAGCTTACTTTTCATATACAGTCTTATCATAGACACTGCCTCAAATTGGCATGCTGATTGATAGCATTTCCTTGATTTTATTGACTTTTGGTCAAGACATTTTATTTTTGCTTGCCTATTGGCTTGAGCCACATTATATTTGTGGGCTATTTTTTAGCATTAGTTTTTATTATTGAATTTTTATTCATGCTCGTTTATAAATGGATTCTGCTCTCATGTGATGGCACTTCTGTTACCTTATTTAGTCCGTTCTCGGATCATGGGGGGGTGTTGTATAACTCCTATATATCCCTATATCGTGTTAAGTTAGCATAGGTACGTTTGAGATTTAAACGCCATTTTTCCTTTCTTGCAACTTCTGCACACGACCCTCATTTGTTGACTTAGCTTTCAACCTAGTAGTTTGCCGTGGTGAATGTGAGAATAATATGTTATTGCTCTGATATCTGCTTTGTTTAATAAAACATGTCTGCACGGAGAGTGCTGAAGTTTCAGGAGCAACACGATATGGAATTGTTATGAGGTCTGATCTCCACGCCTTCATAGTCATAACACAAGTGCAGCCTTTGCCAACTTGGGCTTGAGGCGGGATTGATATTGCTTTGCACGAGAATTGTTAACACACTTGATGCGGTGCACATGCAGAGAGAGCTGGTGTATGCTGATGTGATTCCTTCATGCTAGGACACTAAGGTATGGGCCCGCCCTAAAACAACCCAAAGAGACCTTCTTAGATAATAATATAATATATGTGTTAGGGAGGGTGAGATATAAGTGTTGTTAACTCTTATTCATTACAGCATGTTAACATGCTGTCACCATTCGCTTTTTATGTCTTAGTAACTATGCTGATAATTTTGCTACTGATAATAAGTATACTTGTATTATCAAAGATACTGCGCCTGAGAAGACGGCATTAGTAAATAAACATTTCAAATGCACATGTGTCTTCTTTACTCCATGTTCTGGTTTGTAATGATAATATAACGAAAGAGTGTTCATGAGTCCCACGTACCCTGAGGTACTGTAAGTTCATGTTCTGGTTTGTCTAAACATTGGGTGTTTGATATGTCCAATGAGACACTGTAGCTAGCTCGGTAAGGGGTGAGTTGGTTGCTAAGGTAAGTTTTGGGACACCCTAATTTGCCGAGGTTCCACTCCTCTGTGCACAGTTCTGTGTGAGTACAGAAACCCTGCAACAACCTACAACAACACTAACTTGCTTCACAAAATTTTCAAAAGCTAAATCACAGAGTCCTCCTAAAAAAATGCGGATGCAGAAATTATTTGACAAAGAGCCTCAGACACCCAAAGCCCAGATACATAGGGAACAAAACACAAGCCAAACGGAATTTGTTCACCGGAAATCCGCAGAAACATCATGGCTGAAGTTAGTAAACTTCACATCAAGCCCAATATCAAGTCCAACTCCAAACAAAGAATGGACGAAAGACACAAGCAAAAACAGCTATAAAAATGAAGCAAATCCCGAGGAATTAAAGTCATTAAGTCCCACACCGAGCCCAAAAACTAATAAAAAAAAGCTCCATGATACAAGTACAACCACTCCCAAAGAGGGAGTAAAACCAGAGGGAAAAAAATGCAATAAAAACGAAGAAGGCCAACCAATCCAGTTGCGAAGCCAAGAAAAAACACCAAAAAAAATCAGGGAACAAGGCGATACCTCGCTTCGTCGAGAGCACGCTGATCTTCTACTTAACCAAAACCCCAAACAGAGCACAAGTGCAATACACTCAGGGCTGCTTGTCTCAGTAATAGAAACCCTTCAGACATCAGCAATGGCTTTAAATTGGCAATCCGACAAAATGGATATCCAAATTGACTTAATGAACACCATAGCTCATTATATTGCGGGAATTGACAACAAACTTGACAAACTAAACAATTTGATAATAACAGCTCAATCAAAGTACACATTGGAACAAAGCCCCTGCTCGTGCGGCCCAATCATAGACAAACTGAGCCTTCTTCCCAACCTAATAGAACAAATACTGGCTCTAACAAAATCAGACCAGTATCCCACCAAAGCAAAACCTGCTATAAACTCTATAGAGCATAATCCTGTCAAGAACCCAGAAATAGACACACAAAAAGTAAAGCACATTCCAGAAGTAAATCCAACGGTAAACACACTAATTTTGGACAAAAAAAACGTTCTAACCAGACGCCAAAAGAAACGAGAAAGGAAAGCAAGGAATAAACAACTACCAGGGCACACGGAGGAAGAGGTGAGCATGTTCCCCATATTTACCTCAGTTAAAAGCAAGGAAGAAACGATAAACACGACAAGACAATCTGATGACCTAAATGATCAAACACACATTTCATCAAGACAACATCTTTCAACAAAAAAAGGAAGGGATGTTCTACCTGCAGAAGTCACAAGTAACCAGGGCACATGCACTGTAGTAGTGCCCACAGGCGAAACAAACAACAGAGAGGCACACCCAAGGCTGAGCACGGGCAACACAATACAGATAGATGTCACTGCAGAAAAAAGCAGTCACACAGAAAGTGGGAGACCATTACACTCAACTGGCTCCCCAGCGCAACCTACACCCTCAGAGACAACAGCAAAATGCAGAGAGATGCCTCCGAACAAAAAACCAATACCAGCCGGAAAAAAAAACGATTTAAAATCGGAAAAGCAGCCCGAAGGAACTAAATGCTGCCCACAAGGCACAGAAGAATTAAAACCCAGACAAAACAGGTCACAAGGTATGCCATGCGGGATCCTTACGCAATACCAGCCATCCAACACAACCAACAACCAAGACGTGTCATCTAATATCATCGGAAGAACCCCAAACTGGAAATCCCAAGTTGGGGGCGAAAAAACCCAACCCGTTATCGCTGACATAAAAATCTCACTAAGCCACAGAGGCCGAAGCGTAAAATTGAACTGCATGGAGAGGGGGACAGAGCTGGAGTATACCAGAGCCCTCCAGATTAGCCCAGGCACGAGCGAAGGTTTGACGAAAGAGAGCAACCAGATCACAAAGATTATAACATCACAATGTGCACAGGCAATTGGTACACTTGGAACACAAACACTCTCCGGGACGGGGCGTTACTGTGAAACCAGCTCAGACTGCAGACCAGAATCAGGGAAATGCCCCGGTAACTGGTCTAGCAAAGATGATTTACATCTCAAACAACTCCTCTTCACCCCAGAATACGAAACGCAGGGGAGGCACGACATCCTCAACAGGGGCAACATACTTAAACTTTATGCCAATATTGAAGGGCTACAACATCTAACCAATGCAGATTTACTTTCAGTTAAATTTCAAAAGCAAGATAACAATAACTCATCGGATCAAACATTAACAACATGGCGAACACCAGAGATCGCTCAGCTAATACTATCCTTTAGAGAGAGGTTCGACTCATGGGGCATAAGGCTGTCCAGGCAGGCAAAACCACGCTACCCAGGCCCACTTAAGGAACCTTTTGAGGAAAAAGAAAAAAAAGAAAATCTGCTAGAACATAAAGCCCAGGCCGTCTCAGTACTACGGAACGCAAGAGGGAACAGCCCACCACCGGCACTCCATCCTCTTCTCAACATAGGTAAACAACCAAACCCAAAAGACGATGCCAACTATTGGCGCGGCCTAACAGACACCTTGAACAAACAGAAGAAAAACTGACCACCCAAAAAACTTGAAAAGGATAACAGCCAGGAAAACTTCCATCTACTGTCCTGGAATATAGCCGGGTCCAGGAAGTGGTTGAAAGATGGCCTACCCCCCCTCAACTGGACCGCATGCGATATCATCGCCCTTCAAGAAACTTGGGCAGTTGAGGGGCTACCCCTCGTTGGGTACACACATTTTAGCATCCCTGCGAGGAAAAACTTCACCTACGGTCGACCAAAAGGGGGACTATCAGTTTATATCTCATCGGAAATTAACATTAAATCAGAACAAATAGCACCGCAAGGGCCAAATACACAACTAATAAAACTATCCCTACCAGGCAGATCAGCTCCGGTACTATTGATTAATTTCTACGCACCTCCAAAGGCGAAAGAGAAACAAGCCCAGCTGGATGAGCTAGTATCCACTATCAGGGACATCCGAAATAACAATCCCACCTGGGAAATCATCCTGACAGGTGACTTTAACTCAAATTTAATCTTTTCACCAGAGGAGGATGAGATGCTAAGTGCTGCCAATGAATACTGGAATGTCAAACCACAAAGCCAGCTTAAAACAGAGGGTTTCGATCAAATCGGGCAACAACTGGTAACAACCCTGGAATTCCTTGGGCTGCGGTTCCTCAACGGAAGAACTCCAGGTGATAATCCACCGCAGTACACCCATTTAGGAACCATAACCACCTCAAGACTCGATTACACAGCAGTCTCACTTCCATTACTGCAATTCGTCCAGGAATTTTCAATTGAATACACATCAAAAAGTGATCATTCATACCAACACACTTACTTTAATTTAAAACTCACCAAACATCGCAGCTCCAGGTCAGTGGGAAATAGCTCCCCTACCACTAACCTGAAACGACTGAATTGGACAACGGCCAATATAGACGAGTTGCAGGCCAATGTACAGAGATTAAAAATGGAAAGTGAGACAACTACAGGCAACCAAATACAAAAATGGGAGGACTTCATGGCAAAGTTAACAACAACCAAGTCCATTACAAAAAAAACACGGCCCCTAACTTACAAAAACCCACTCCCAAAGAACCTGTTAAAACTCAAAATAGAAATAAGGAGAAACGCCAGATCACTAAAAAAGACAACCGCATCCCCAAAAGATTGGGCTCAAAGACAGAACCTTAAGAAAGAGTACAAAAAGAAACTGTGGGAACATAAAAGATCACTGAATGATGACTTCTGGGCAAGACTACTGTTGCAGGGTTTCTGTACTCACACAGAACTGTGCACAGAGGAGTGGAACCTCGGCAAATTAGGGTGTCCCAAAACTTACCTTAGCAACCAACTCACCCCTTACCGAGCTAGCTACAGTGTCTCATTGGACATATCAAACACCCAATGTTTAGACAAACCAGAACATGAACTTACAGTACCTCAGGGTACGTGGGACTCATGAACACTCTTTCGTTATATTATCATTACAAACCAGAACATGGAGTAAAGAAGACACATGTGCATTTGAAATGTTTATTTACTAATGCCGTCTTCTCAGGCGCAGTATCTTTGATAATACAAGTATACTTATTATCAGTAGCAAAATTATCAGCATAGTTACTAAGACATAAAAAGCGAATGGTGACAGCATGTTAACATGCTGTAATGAATAAGAGTTAACAACACTTATATCTCACCCTCCCTAACACATATATTATATTATTATCTAAGAAGGTCTCTTTGGGTTGTTTTAGGGCGGGCCCATACCTTAGTGTCCTAGCATGAAGGAATCACATCAGCATACACCAGCTCTCTCTGCATGTGCACCGCATCAAGTGTGTTAACAATTCTCGTGCAAAGCAATATCAATCCCGCCTCAAGCCCAAGTTGGCAAAGGCTGCACTTGTGTTATGACTATGAAGGCGTGGAGATCAGACCTCATAACAATTCCATATCGTGTTGCTCCTGAAACTTCAGCACTCTCCGTGCAGACATGGTTTATTAAACAAAACTGATATCAGAGCAATAACATATTATTCTCACATACACCACGGCAAACCACTAGGTTGAAAGCTAAGTCAACAATTAAGGGTCGTGTGCAGAAGTTGCAAGAAAGGAAAAATGGCGTTTAAATCCGAAATGTACCTATGCTAACTTAACACGATATAAGGATATATAGGAGCTATACAACACCCCCCCATGATCCGAGAACGGACTAAATAAGGTAACAGAAGTGCCATCACATGAGAGCAGAATCCATGTATAAACGAGCATGAATAAAAATTCAATTATAAAAATTAATGCCAAAAAATAGCCCACAAATATAATGTGGCTCAAGCCAACAGGCAAGCAAAAAATAAAATGTCTTGACCAAAAGTCAATAAAATCAAGGAAATGCTATCAATCAGCATGTCAATTTGAGGCAGTGTCTATGATAAGACTGTATATGAAAAGTAAGCTGCAACAGCCTCCAGGAGGAAGTCACTGTCCTCATCCGAAAACAGTTCAGCCATCCAATTTAAAAGATGAAAGGAACATACGTGATCTTCCAGCACCGCATCCTCTATAACCATCAGAGGACAGCTCGGTGGGTTGTCAAGAAAACTCCGTTCCAAGAAATTTTGCGCTGCCGACAACACATCCCAGGGACCCATTAGTCCATGTGCCACCGCCAAGGCCATAATCCTTTCGTCAGAACAAACCAACTCGTGAGCAATGATAGGACTCATCAGTTGATCAAAATCGACGTCAGAAGATATTGGTCCGCAGAGACACAAATCAATGGCCCAAAGGAAATCACAGGTCAGGCAGTGAAATACAGGCTGGACACAGGTGAAATAGGAGAACCGAAAAGATAATCCAAACGCCGTGCTTAGAGTCGCCAACGGCAGTGTGCCATAATAATCAAGCATGCGGTTGCGAAACCGCGTCAGTAGTAACTGTGCGTGGTCTTGCACAGGAAGGGCATCCATATTTAAAAAGGCAGAAAACCACCAATGCGCCAGCCGCTAATGCAAGCAAAAACGGGAACCCTCCAAACAAGGATGAAAAAATAGAATGGAAGAAAGCAGGGATGACTCCAAAAATCTTCTCAAAGGAAGTCACGAGACCACCGCTAACAACTTTAAAAAAATGTGCTAGGCCCGTTGTGGAGGATGCGTTAAAGATAGAACGGACCATGGCTCCGAAATGCAAGGGCAAATCAGTGTTTAAAAGAGCCTGAACCTCCGTGCGGGTGTTAGCAATGTGAAGCACGAAAGTTTCACGGGCCGAGCTCAAGGCCACCTCTTTCTGGGACAATAGAGCTCTTATTCTAGCCATGCCGCTGAATTCTGCTCCCAAGGTCGGTATCTGTGGCCAAATGGAAGACTCCCTATGTTCACGTGTGGGAGGATAAAGAACATTTCTGCAGCAAATAACTCGCTCACTAACCGTTACTATGAAAGCTATACCTTTAATTAAACCACAGCAGTTTTCATTATTGAGCATTAAATAACTACCATTCCCTAACAATTTAAACGTGGGGATGATAGCAGGAACTGGCGTGCCCTGTAAAACGCAAGCCATATACGGTCGGTCCTTGTTACATGAACCGTGTAACTGTATGTGTCTGCACATTAAAGAATGATCTGGCGTCTCAGTACACTCATCCCCTGTTAGATAAACCTCTTGTTCATCCTTGAAACATCTGTATGTGTATGGGAGTGACCAGACCTCATGAAGAAAACCGCTACCTAAGGGTTCAAAACGACCTATTGGCACATATTTCATACAATTTGAAAACTTATATAAAGCAAAAGGCAGCGTTATTAAACCGTGGATAAGCCACGTAGCAGCAGTGGTCTCTGCCACAGAAAAAGGTAAAGATTCCAATCTTTCAATATGGAGCATAGAAAAGGAAGCATCACGCATTGAAAGCAAGCGTTGTTTGTCTGTCAAATTAAATGGTGCAAATAAAGAGGAAACGTTCATGTATCCCCAGGGAACTTTACCCATTTTTAGAGTCTGTAGTGTCCATGCAAACTGCATGATCGAACGTAATTGATTTTGACCATGGTATAATACAGACACTTCATCATGCACAATATCAACAACAGACGACACAATATTATCTAATGTGTAAATTCTAGAGGAAAGCACGTTAATGCTATTGTCAACCACTGCAAGCACTTTCTCAAGATTTGCCTGATCAATAGCCCTAAGGCGTGAAGCAGCCTCAATCTGTGAGAGTTTCCAAATTTCATTGTAAACACCATATAACCACCTTTTCGACCTGCCACTAGCTGGGCCCTTAATGAAATCATTCAAATCCACGTCTGCATTCAGTTTGGAAAGGTGATACTTAACCGCAGGTAAAGTTGAATGTTTCAGCCAAGCTTGACACAACTTGCCAACAGAGTAAGAGGTGACAGTATGACTCAAATCAAAACGGGGATCAGATCTAACAGTCTTAAACCCGTCAGTTATATTTAAAAATCTTTTTTGGCAAGAATCAGCACTACGGTGCCAAAGCAGCCAACCCTTGGGAGTCATACTGGAAATGTTAAAGGAGGAATTCAGAAGCAGAGCCTGTATATCTCTAATGGACAATTTAGTAAAATTACTCCAATTCTCATATTCCTCCAACTCCGGGAAAGACGGGGTGTTTAACCTTTTAGATGTAGCCAATCCAAAGCACGTGGTCTGGGAAATGGTTTCATTTAAAAACCACATATGATTTGGGATGAGACATGCACGGTGCAAAGCCTCAGTGCCTTGTACCTGCCAGGCCCTAGAGCCCCAAACTGATTTAAGGTCTATGGTATCCTTCCATAACTCATACCCTCCAGTAACTAATTGATCCAGGAAGGCCTTTGAATATAACAATTTTGTATTTGTAAGTCGAACCTTGGACAGTGGCTGTTTGTGAAATTTAAAATAAAAGGACTCCGGATTGGACTGATTAAAGTCAGTGAAATAAGTATACTTTTTAAGAAACGTTTCTGAACTCCCTTGTGTTGGTGCTGGGCAATGTTCCCACTGAGTAAAATTAACCGCATCCCTTCGGGAAGATGTCTTGTGTAAGAAGTGATTGCCATAATGTTGGTAACAGAACAATTCACCATAATTAGCAGATTCTAAATATAAATCCTCAGCATCAAAAGCAGCATAATATTTCAAATCAGAAAACAAACTTTCCACAGCATTAACATCCCAATCATCAGAACGAATGTTTTGTTTCACCACATCCCCCATATTAACTCTTAGTACATTAGGGACATTAACGACTTCCGTTGGACCATGAATCTGAAAACGAACTGCATCCCACGCGATTCCATCCAGAACAGGCCACGCTGTGATGTTAACCAAAGTCAAGTCTCTTTTTAATCTGTGTGTAGAATGTGAAGAGGAAAGTGGGGCCAAAGTTCCATTCAAATGAGTAATGCAAGTTCTCTCCTCGACATAGTGTCCGTTCATAATCCGAAAAAAATAAAACACAAAACCAATTGACATAAAAAGGTAAACTGAAAAAAGGACCAGCCAAATGTATATCCAAGGAGGTATCAAAAAATGTTTTTTAAACAGGCTAGCATATAATGCAATTTTAGAGGGTTTTTTCGATGCAAGGGAAGCAGAGTCAAATGAAAATCTGGATTCCGTGGCTAAACGAGCTTGCAGGTCAGGCATGGACAAATCAGTGGGGTATGTATAGTCTGTCTCATCAAGGTTAGTTCCTGGTAAAGTATTCAATAATGGAGTGGAAACAGCAGGTAATTCGATGGCCACCTCAGGTTCATTATTAGAAGCAGTGGGCATAATTGAACTTCTCACAATGGAAGGACAGGAAACAGCCGGTGTCATGCTAAGAAGAATCGGCCACTCTGTGTATCTTGACATTGTCAATAGAAATAAACCTGTTTTCCTTACGACCTGGAAGTGGTGGTAAAATGACTGTTCTTGTGCCCTTCACTCCAAGCACTGGGACCGGAGCTCGATAGGAGGGACCAAACTCTTTCTTGTTGTCGATCTTCTCTCGAACCAGTTCTCCAACTTGGGGTAGCCAGCCAACTACCGGGATCTGCAACGCATCATCCGATGTGGAGGGCAAATGTTCCTTTGCAAGAGTGTCTCTCGTCTTTTGTAGATTCTGTAAAACATTGCAATGTTCATCTGCGTCAAAGGAAGTGGCGCGAACCACCGAGTCTAGACCGTCAAGGTCAGGGACGAACATCTTGATGCCAAAGAGCATTTCGTATGGGGTCCGCCCACCCAGAGACCTTCTAGGGAGATTATTAAGAGCACGCTGCACGCCATAGAGGTGGGCCAGCCAGTTTCTGCCAGTGCCTATAACTCGGGCTGTCAAAGATTGCTTTAAATCACGGTTCATTCGTTCAACTACACTATTACCCTCGGGTCTGTAGGGTGACGAAAACTTGACTTGGACCCCCATCGAAGTCATGGCATCCTTATACGCCTTAGAGGCGAAAGCCGGACCCTGATCCGAATGGAAGGTACCACAGGCAAAAATCCCTATAAAGATACGCAAATCTCTGATGACAGTCCGGGAATCAGCGCTGCGATGTGGCCATAACCACACAAAGCGTGTGCATGAGTCAACTGCTACTAAGATGTATTTATACGCAGTATCAGATGAAAATGGACCGCAGTGATCTAAATAAACACAGCCTAGTGGTTTATTAGAAATGTACAACTGAGTCTGAGGCGGACGCGTAGCAGTTGAAGGTTTAATCTGCTGGCATATGTCACAAAGAAGGACATAATCACGCGTCTGTTTGTACAGTCCCCGCCACCAGAAACGTTGTTGTAGTTGCGTTACAGTGGCTGAGACGCCCGCATGCGCAGACGCCACACCTTCATGAGCCGCTGTAATCAAGTCTGTTCTGCGATCCGAGTTGGGAATCAGCCGTTCCCCAACATCAGGAATTGTCACAAAAGGAACCTTTTCGGGACTTAAGTGGTATTTATACTTCGAAGGGAATCCCGAAGGATGTTTACTTCCCTTCTCAGAGGCAGCAATCGCTGCCAAGATGTCGCTATCAATCTTGGTTTTAGACCTAGTAACTGCTGCAACTAAGTATGTAGATACTGCTGATTTCGCTGCTTCATCAGCAAGCGAGTTGCCAACAGCGTGAACTCCCACGCGCTGATGACCGAGAGTATGAATCACATAAACGAGTGGCAACATAGCCTTAAGCTCTGCCACTCGAACCCAGATCATTTTATGTTTTATTGTGCTACCCTTGGAATCACGAAAATCATTTTGAATCCAAAAGAACAAGTATTCATTGTAAGACTGGACACAGTAGTAAGAATCACTTACAATTAGAGTAGTAACACTTGGATCTGCGTACTCCAAAGCTAGTAAGAGAGCACGAAGCTCTGCCAATTGTGCGGTGCAATCGCCCAGGGGCAACGTGTGTACTTCCCTGGAAATGAACTCATCATTCAACATAGCACCGACCACAATGGCGCATGCGGAAACGTAGGCATGTTTAGAGCCATGCGCAACCTGCGCCGACCCATCAGTGTAAATGATACAATGGAAGTCCTCCAAAGGTCGCATCGCCAGAGGAGCAGGATGAACGAATTCATACTGCAAGTACTCCTGCGACCGTAAGGAAGCGTCAAAAATAAACATGACATCCGAGGATGACAATGACGCAGCCCACTGAATCCACCGAGGGTGCAAAGCTTTTGAATTTGGTACACTCGCTTTCGTGACTGCCTCCAAATGAGGACAGGGTGTTACCACTAGCATGCGTTTCCCCTGTGACAGAGCTCGTTCCTTTAGAATAGCCATCTGTACAGCAGTTAAAACCTTTTCTATGGTGGGAAACCGCATCTCAGCCGAGGTGTACAAGTGTGACTTGTAAGCAATAGGTACTGTGTCACCTTCATTAAAAGTGAGGTAAGTGAAACCCACCGTCCCAGGAATTATTCTTATGACCAGGTTGGTGTGGCGGCCACCACAATCTTTGCTAACTGGCGGGGTTTGTCGGCATCGGGCAGAGCAGCCAAAGCATTCGACACCTGAAAGTTAACTGCATCTCCTTTAACATTGGAGAGAATGAGATCACTTACAATCTCAAAAGAACCACACAGGCGCATACCCAATTCAACCGCTGCCTCCGGACCGTGATCATTCTGAACACGTCTAACGATTTCAGGCAGGGCAGTCATAGACGGGGTGCCGAAACACCTTGTATAAACTGCCGCAAATGTTTTTCCCCAGCTGTCACAGTCAGCAAGTTCAGGAGTAATATCCTTCGGTAGAGTAATCGTTAACATTCTATGTTTATCAGCAGGAGTAGAATTCGGAAAAACCGCCTCCAGTTGATCAAACTTCTCTGCTAGCCAGAACGGGAAGTCATCGTTGTCAACAGGACGCGCACCAAAAACCGAATTTACCATCACTGGATTGAGACGCATACCGCCTCGTTCCATGGGAGCGGCCGCACCCCCCTGGGGACCACCAGGAAGATGTCGACCGATGTATTGCACTAAAGCACGAATCACGGAAATGGAAACTACATGCAGCCTGCGAATTTCAGCCAGGGTGCAAGCCCCGTGATTCGGGTGCGGGGTAAAGCCACCCAACGCAGGCCAATTAGTACCTGGAATTGAGAGTGGACCTAACCTCGCAGGGGACATAGAGTGGGGGAGGGCGCCATCAAACCAAACTCGATGCTGCCAATGATCAATAGGTATATCCAATGCCCTGTACGGCGTATATTCAGCTGGGACATCTGAGGCGGTGTAGGAGTGGAACAAACCAGAATTAGCGTCCACAGCCGGAAACGTAACCCAAGAGTAAAACAACTCGTAAGGAAACGCCGGATCTGCACATACCACGAAAATCACAGCCATCCCATCTACTGGGACCTGGTACGTCTGAAGATGGTTGCGTACCGCTACGCGACTATGCTGCGTAATAGCCACCGCTGCCGCCATTACAGAACTGGAAACAAGAAAAAACAAAGAATACTTTGTAGCACAACTGGGTAGTAATCCAAAGAAACCGTTTAGGTAAGAATCAAGCTTGAATAAAGACCTATTCCAAGAAATAGGTAGGTTTCACCAACACCCCGTTTTCCGGAAACGGAAGTGAAGGGGTTAAGGCATGAACGATAAACTACTCGAGTGTCATGATATAAGACCACCGAAACCGTTGGGCGCCATGTTGCAGGGTTTCTGTACTCACACAGAACTGTGCACAGAGGAGTGGAACCTCGGCAAATTAGGGTGTCCCAAAACTTACCTTAGCAACCAACTCACCCCTTACCGAGCTAGCTACAGTGTCTCATTGGACATATCAAACACCCAATGTTTAGACAAACCAGAACATGAACTTACAGTACCTCAGGGTACGTGGGACTCATGAACACTCTTTCGTTATATTATCATTACAAACCAGAACATGGAGTAAAGAAGACACATGTGCATTTGAAATGTTTATTTACTAATGCCGTCTTCTCAGGCGCAGTATCTTTGATAATACAAGTATACTTATTATCAGTAGCAAAATTATCAGCATAGTTACTAAGACATAAAAAGCGAATGGTGACAGCATGTTAACATGCTGTAATGAATAAGAGTTAACAACACTTATATCTCACCCTCCCTAACACATATATTATATTATTATCTAAGAAGGTCTCTTTGGGTTGTTTTAGGGCGGGCCCATACCTTAGTGTCCTAGCATGAAGGAATCACATCAGCATACACCAGCTCTCTCTGCATGTGCACCGCATCAAGTGTGTTAACAATTCTCGTGCAAAGCAATATCAATCCCGCCTCAAGCCCAAGTTGGCAAAGGCTGCACTTGTGTTATGACTATGAAGGCGTGGAGATCAGACCTCATAACAATTCCATATCGTGTTGCTCCTGAAACTTCAGCACTCTCCGTGCAGACATGGTTTATTAAACAAAACTGATATCAGAGCAATAACATATTATTCTCACATACACCACGGCAAACCACTAGGTTGAAAGCTAAGTCAACAATTAAGGGTCGTGTGCAGAAGTTGCAAGAAAGGAAAAATGGCGTTTAAATCCGAAATGTACCTATGCTAACTTAACACGATATAAGGATATATAGGAGCTATACAACACTACTCTGCACGGCAAAGAACACCAACTCAAACGCATTCTGGAGGATCATAAACAGCTTAAACCATCCCTCCAACCCAATAACATCTAATGTCCAAGAAGCGGATTGGGTCATGCTACTAACACAGAGATTCTCGCAAACAACACCCGACCAGCCCAACATAGAAGGAAACCAACAAAATACCACCAATGAGGACATACAAAGAAAAGCGAGCACCGTTTCCATTGGTGAACTCAAAACCACTCACAGGCAAACACAACATCCGAAGGAAGAACGCAGAGCAATCAACCATCAGAAGGGGAACTCCTTACAACAAGGCTTCACTGTGACATGGTTCAGCCATGGGAGATGAGGCTCTGCGAAGAGGATATAAGGAAAACTCTAAGGAATACTCGCGGCAGTGGAGCTCCAGGGCCAAACGGGATACCACCGATAATTTTCAAAACTGATCCGGACTTTTGGAGCGGAAAATTAAGAAAACTCTTTGACGAGATAGAAAGGGTAAATCAAATTCCATCAAGCTGGCGGGGATCCATAATCTCACCCATCTTCAAAGGAGGAGACAGGACATCCCCAGCAAATTACAGACTGATCGCCCTCCTGGACGTGGAGGCGAAGTACTTCGCATCCCTTATCCTGGAAGATCTAACAAACTGGTCTGATGCCACAAAGAGAATACCGCCCAACCAAACAGGCTTCAGGAAAGGGACCGGGACGATGACAAACATCCTGTCTCTCTCAGTGTTAGCCGATAAATACCTACGGAAAAAACTGCCCCTCTACCTATGTTTCATCGACTTAAAGGCGGCCTTCGATAGCGTAGATCGTAACATCTTATGGAGAAAACTGCGCAGTTGGAACATCCCGGACAAAACACTGAGAGGAATCCTACTCCTTTATTCCAACACTTGGATGGAAGTAAAATTGGGGAACGGTACACGGCTTTCAAGACGAATCAATACCAGCAGAGGCCTCAAGCAGGGCTGCGTTCTGGCACCTCATCTTTTTAATCTTTTTATGGCAGACTTAGCCCCAACCCTAAACAAGATCTCATCCCATTCACCCAAGCTAGGCTCCTTACCATTAACCCATTTATCCTACGCGGATGACGTGGTATTGCTGAGCCTAACGAAGATCGGCCTTCAAAGGTCTCTAGTAGGGATTGCGGAATTCATAACAAATAACAACCTGGAGATAAATACAACAAAAACAAAAACAATGGTCATCACCAGACGACGATCAGACAACTCACACATTCAACTGGAGGGAACAAAAATAGAGGCCGTGACCAACTATAAGTATCTGGGCTTCTATTTTGACAATCGACATAACCACCAGCAGCAAAAGACGTACATCGCCCAGAGAGCAAACTCATTGTCATTTGCTTTTAGATCCTTGGCCAAAAAGCTTAAGGGGCCATCTTACAAACCCCTATTGGCAACGATAAAAGCAAAGGTGCTTCCCACCCTGTCATACGGCAGCGTGGGATTGCACGGGAAAGACGCGGAATTGCTCAATAAAATGCAGACAGCCATCCTTAAATCCACCTTCCAAATTCAACGGGGAGCTTCACCAGCCCAGATGAGATTGGAATTTGGAATAATAAATGAAACAGTGGGAAGAATGTACGCAAATATAAAGTACTGGTATAGCTTGAAACAGAACATAGCAACCACAGATCTACATCAAGCATTGTGGGAAGAGATAAAAAATGATGTTAAATCCCCACACAACCAGTACCTTGAGAAGGCCATAACCGAGACTGGAACAAGAAATCTCTGGGAACTGAATTTGCCTTATCCAGTGTTTAAACAAGCCATCAACAAGTCAACAAAATTCCATTCTCTTCTACTCGATAAAGCCACGTTCAGCACAAGAAAACACGCCTGGATGATCATATCAAACTATAAAACTCTCACTGCAGCCCCATATCTAACAATTACATTCCCGGCTTGCAAAAAACAAAAGTTAATGGGGCTCCGTCTGGGAAACTTTCCATCAACTATGGACCAACCAACTTGGCTACACGACGGACCCAAAACCTGTAGACTATGTGGGAGCAGCAAGGAGGACTTTACTCATCTAGTTTGTATCTGCCCGAATTTAGCCCAAGCACGAGCAGTTTTTTTAAAAAGGGCAATGAATGAACGAGGCATAAGAACGTGTAGATCCGCGATTATGTCAACTTTGAATCCAACAGACACCCGTTTGAACTGTTTACTATTAAAGTTCCTCATGGCTCACGCTCAAGCGTTAAAACACAACCAGGCATCCGGCCCACACAATGACAACAAAACTGCGGAAGCGCAGTGAGAGGGCTCTTTTGAACTGAATAAATATCAGAACTCTTGGATCTATAAACAATATGGACTGCTTAATTGTTTTTAACAACAATTTTAGCACTAGACTCAGAATGAACTAATAGAGAATTCAATTCATCTATATAAAAGGAATTTTAAATGAGTAGTTGATTTTATAAAATTGTATTGTTATGGTTTTAATTAACTGAAACAATAAAACTTTTTCACTTTTCACTTTCACCCTCTTCGAGTACGGATGTAAAACCCAAACTTTCAGTGTGGTTTAGAAAAGGTGGCGGTCAAAAAGGAATTTGGGCCATCCTACACAGCACCGGTGCCCATCCTCTACTTTCAGGGAACAAGGACTGTTATCCTGCCACTGCTTCCTGGTTCTAAAGACAAACGCTTTGTCTCTATTAAACAAGTCAAACTACACCATGTGGCGGATACTAAATAGAGGGCCATGGGGTGTCTCTGTTAAAACACAGGATGTTCTTTTCCAGCTAGTGAACATCACTGTTTTATTTTTTGAGACCTTTTACAGAACTGGAGGCTTCTGTTTTTTTAACTCAGTGCTTCTGGGTATTACATGGATGATTTGTCCTCAGATAGTTCCTCTGGTTTAAACACTCCTCCAGCACGGATCTGTGTTTTCATTTCATGGATGAAACACACTTATCTAGTCCTGCCCTGGATATATGTTTTGATCACACTTTCCTCTGTTTTTCTCTTCATGCAGATTGGATTTGTGACAGTTTTTTCGTGTTGATTAATGGTCACTTACCTCCCAGAACGTCCTGCCACAGAACTGATCAATCGGATGTTGGCCCCCCATTCTTCCCATAAAATGAAAAGAGACTTGTCCCTCGTGAACATTTTAGCCTTTCCAGTAACTGATGGAATTGTTTAGGATTAAGCACGGGCGTCGTACTCCGCTCCGCCAGCGGAGTTTGCAGAGTTTTACCAACTCTGTGCTCCGCTGGGAATGCAAAATTGGGCAAAACTCTGACTCTAGCAAAGCAGAGTACGAGGCCAGCCCCCTTGAAATTTTCTTACAAAAAAACACTTACCTTGTCTTCTGAATGCCCTCCTCCCCGCAGCAGTGTCTCTCTTCTTCCATCGTCCTCGCATCCTGGTATGTATTACATCTTGTGTGAACTGCGCATGCATGGCCCGAAGATGTAATACGGACAGGGATGCGAAGAGGAGGACAACAGAAGTAGGGAGACACCGTGGTGAGGAGGATGGCAGTCAGCAGACTGGCAGAAAGGTAAGTGTTGTCTTTTAAACAAAAATGTAAACGCTTTTGTGGCCCCGGGGTGGAGCTGAGCTCCTCATAGTTCCACATAGTTTTTTTTTAAGTCTGTGGAACTATGGGGAGCACCTCTAGGCATACTCTGCCCAGAGTTATTTAGGATAAAGTTCCTATCAACATATTTGGTCCTACGGAGGTCCTGCAGATAGCATATCTGTTTAAATGGGTGATGTAATAGTACCTGAGTTACATTTAGATGATCAGAATGTTGAAACTGTAAACTCTATGCTCTCAGAGCGGGGATATTATACTGTTTTAAATCAGAGGACCTACACCTTAATTCTGCTAATTATGCTAAAAAGTTCTGTGATCACCGTTACAACCATAATTTCCTACACAGGGTCAGTACTCTTATTGATTATACACAATGGGAACATTGTCCCACTCCCCCACAATGGAGTTCCAAAATGTACAATGGCAAATTCACATACTTTTCAGGATACGACTGATTTGACATCATATTATTTAAAATTAGTCCCTACCCCACTGAAAAAATATATGCTTACATAGACCTAGCTAATATATACAGCTTCGTTTGTCACCCAGTTAGCCCTTAAAGTAGGGGAAAATTGGCATGGATCGGGGTGGCAGGGTGGAGGGCACTGGGCGGGAGTGGGGGAAGTAGGGATGTATAAAAAAAGAAAAACCTCTCACCCCTTTGCCATGCCTCTCCTTCTTTGTCCTGCCCTCCTCTCTGCCGGGTGGTGTTCTAGGGACAAGAAGCACTCAGGCTGAGGATCCCCGGAGCCAATCACAATGTTTCAAAGCAGTGTTCTGATTGGTCTGAGCGCTATGGTTCAGCGCTCAGCCAGGGAATTGGAACCTGGGCATGTTTTCCACCCAGGCTGTAATGCAACCTGGCTGGAGAACATGTAAAGTGTGCACGAGGCAGCTGGTCAAACATTCATGCACACTTAGGGAGTGCAAACCCCTCCTTCCCTGCTCTGTCAGCAGAGCAGCCCAACCCGACCTACAAAGCTGCCAAAGCAGGAAAAAAATATTCAAAGCAGTGTGGGGGGTGCACCTCCACCTTAAATCACTGCTTTAAAGGCTATGATCGTTGGAAGGAAACAATTGTCCTGAAATTGATTTGGGGAACCAAACCGTGGCAAGTTTAGGGGACAGAAACCTTGTTCCGAGCCTGTTTAATTCCAATGCAAATGTTTTTTTAATGACAGAAGACTACGAGTCTTGAACTGGAAAAAATAAAGAAAATATTGCCCCGGATAATCCTTTCATTGGCGGCTATAATAATTTGCAAGTGTAGACAAATTATCCTGAAGAGTAACTCATTTATATGGTGCAGAATGGTACACTTAATTCCACAATTCAAGTCCGCACTGGTGGTTATTGTGGCCAGTAGACACAAATAGTTCTCATGCTCGTTTTCTTAATTTCACACCCAGGTTTAAATCAAGCAGACCCATCCCCTTATATTCTCATTCACAACATTCAGGTATTATTGCCTCCTATTCAGTGAGGGAATTGTCAACAATGATTTTAACATTCTACACAGTCTGCAGTGAAACAGAACAGAATCTTTCTCTTCTGTCAAAAGACACAGCCTTATCAGATTTTTGTTAGGCTCTTCATCCCTGTGCTCTAGAATATTTATTTATGCTATATATATAATGAAATTTGGAAAGTATCACAAATGGAAGCTGTCACATGTTTAAGACACATCGATCAAGATAATTGGATAAAGTGCTTGCTATTGTTAATAATAGTGATAATACACTGTCTTCTCGCATTTTTAGTTGAATAACATTGTGTTATCTGTAGTTGATAATATGCAAAGTGACATGTCAACTTTGTATCATGGGCAAAGTCAGCTTAGATCTATCATGTAGTTTGGCTGGACACTACAAACTCTTAAGAATGGGTGCATACCATGGCATTTTCTGAATTTCTGCAGCTTTAATTTGCATTTCAATTTAACACAAAAAACAAAACTGATGGCAATGAAAGATGCAACCGATACAATGCTGCATTTGGAGAAGCTGGACCAATCCCATTTACTATAGCGGAAACATCTTCAGCTGTATGGTTATTACACAATGTAATATCTCTATCATTCATTTCATTTATTAACTTTATTTTGGCCGCTAGGGGCATATAAGTACAGACAATAAAACAGATAATATACACTTATAATTAAATATTGGGGCAACGAATCATCCAACGAATGAGAGGGAAAAAACACACAATGCATAAGAGTACGGCAGGGATGTGAATTCATAAACAATACTATCACATACCGGTTAAAAACAGAATAAAAGCAGCCATCCTATGATGAAGTGCAGTCTAAAATGTTTACAAAGAAAAAAATATAGGACTATGATGGAGAGCCCAGAGCGTGGGTATAGAATTGCTCGACCTACGCGAGTTCATTCATTTGATCTTCTCCTTGGAATATACTTCAAATAGGCCCGCCGAATCTGCCACATACAGTCATACAGCAAAGACAATTGGTGGGTGAGTGTCATACTTTGAAACTCTGTCAGCCTCTATGCAGGGCACAAAGCCCAAATTCTTGCATAGTTGAATTAACCAACGCTTGCGCTGCAGCCGATAAATAGGACAGAGAAGCAGGACATGTAATTCAGACTCCTCCTTATATTTACATGCAGGACATTCACCAGTTTTATCTCTCACACATTTAATAGTATGTGCTAATAATGGAAGGGTCCCTAGTCTTAATTGCACATACAATATCCTGGCCAATGGGGGTTGCATAAAATCCAGAACATTTTCCTTGCTGTATACATCTTTTACTAGCATAAATTCTGCTGTTAAAGTACCACATGAGGCACTTTATTTAATAGACGTTAGATTGGCTATTCTATAGCAGTTGACTAGATCCAGCCTAGAGATCCTGGCACATGATGTCTCAGGTGTTCTCCAGAGGTCCGGCTTGCTCAGCTTAAAGACAAGATCCATTATGTGACACAGCCATGGAATTTTCTTGATGGTGCAAATGGATAGGAGCTCCATTAGCTCGGCCCTATAGACAGACAGCTCTGGGGTCACCCACATCCTTCGCCAGAAAGTGAAAGGTCTCAGAGCAATTTCTTGATCAAGGGGCTTCATACCCAGGTCCATGCGGTGGTGTCTAAGAGGGGTGCTATGGGGTAGGCCTATGAGCGGATGCATGAAGGTGTTCTCCACCTTCATCAGACTAGTGGTAGGGCAATGCCCCCACATATCCACCCCATACAGTGTGGCACCCCTTGCTTGTGCTTTATAAATTTCCACTACTGGGGCAGCTGGTTTAAAAACTGAGGTTCTGAGCAATTTCATTATATGGCCCACTGTCTGGATTAGTCTGAGTCTTGCTTTGTCCAACTGTGGACCCCATTCAAAGTGCTCTGACAGGGTAATTCCCAGATAATCAAATATCTTAACTCTTTCCAAAGGAATGACATGTAAAAAAGGGTTTGGATGGGTCGTGTGAAAAGGGTTGAAGACCATATATTTGGTTTTTTTTAGGTTGATCTCCAGCCCTCGTAGCTTGCACAAATTTCCGCAACCATCTAGAGTGCGTTGGATACCATTTGGTGATTTCAAAAGTAAAAGGGTATCATCTGCAAACATCAGCGCAAGGAACTACTTTATCTATTTCGATATTTTAATTTACAGGTTGCATGAATGATTTCCCTCTCTGTAGATATAAACCCCTAGGAGCCAGCTACGTTCAGTAATTATGGTCACTCCCCTTTTCCTATCAACTGTGAACTTGCAGCAAGGAGGTATTCCTCACTGGAAAGGAATGCAACTCTTATGTCAGGTACTCACATGTTTGCAAACACGTTATTTGCACGGTGCATGTAATGCTTCAGTAGTGAATTGGTGTTGATTTTTAAAAAGAATAGCACTACATGCAATACTTTCACGTATTAACATCCTTTCAAATTGTAGTTATTTAATTTTCTGCGATCCAGATTATTGAGGGATATGTGTGGGAATTCTATATATTTTATCGGTTTCTCAAAGCATCACATTTTGTAATTATGTCCTAGTTCATCCCTACACAAAAAGTAGTTGATAGCCTGTTGTGGCCTTCTATTCCAACTTTGAAGGCAGACTTTAATAATCTAAGCAGACTCAAAGCACTATTGTTTCCAAAGTAGTAGCTGTCACATCTGCCTGTGAGTCCTTCGAATGCAGGTTGCCTGGACATCCAGCGAGAAGCAGGCACTGGTAACAAGAACCTCAAACTACACTGTGTCGATTTAGTTCATCTAATTTTTAACACATCTAACACTACTAGTCTTGTGCATTTCTTTAAGATTATATGCTTCGGCTTGGTCATTTTTTCCCCAAATATTTTCGGAACAATACCGGTTTTTATTCATTCTCTTTTCTCTACTGTATTTAGTGGATTTCCGCTGCTGGTATTTCTCATTTCGGGCATTTTGGTCCTATTTTTCCATCTCTTCAACAGATGTTTCACATTCAAGCCCCCAGGAACTACCACCGCTACTACAGTGTCCTAAGCGTATGCTACGATACTTTGGACTCTTGTTGCTTCAAGAATTGGACCTTGATTGATCACTAACATTCCAAACTGCCTGATTTACCTGCGTACAATCCATGTTCCACTGCCTCTGGTGCACCTTCAAATGGGCACTGGATATTTAGTTGGCTTTTCAGACAATTGCTACCCTGGACAGTGACCTGCTGATGAGCCCCTTAGCGACTCATTTTCAGGAGGGCCCTTTACGTTTGTGGCTTCTCCACATTTTGAGGCACGAGCCACTCCTTTTTGAAGAAATTAGTGCAACGGAATACAGATAACTAAATACTGGCTCCACTAACATGGATGCAAGTTACCCAGTAAATTTCTCAGCATCGGCTGAGACTGAGGATCATGTCTGTTCTTTGGAACTTGCGATCTGAGCTCTCAATCAATTGTGTTCTGCAGAGACAGTCTCCTTTTTGAGGTTCCTGGTCTTTGAATTTGTGAGTGCCATCATGGATTCCTCCAATGCACCAAAATGTGATTATTTTTCTAAACTGACATTTAAATATATATATCTTACTCAGGGTGAGAAATGCAAAAACAACAGTTGATGGACAGAATGCAGAACAGTGTTATATATTCACTCCAGTACAGAGATATGGGCCTAAATCCATCCTTTTTGGCTCACTATGCCATTCCAGTTTGAACCCAGCCATATGCAAATTATAAAACTCCGTTTTAAAAACATGGTTAGTAGACGTGCTTTAAATTCACTTATCTTGTGATAGCATTCATATTATTCAGTTATTTCTCGTGCTGTGTCCCTGACCACAGGTAGAGTGATGTGTTTTCTCTATTTGGCCATTGTTATCAGAGGTAGATGATTTCCTTGTGCTCCAGTTCCAGTGCCCCCATTCTTCTAGCTCTTCGTCCATATCAATGATGAAACATAAGCAAAAGTCCCCTTTATTTCTGGTGATTTAACAATAGTCCCTCCACATGGTTGTCATGGAGTTTTCTCTGATGAGAAAAGATTAGTATACAAAAGATTATGGGACTTATTTATGAGGCCGTTCATCACTTTTACGCCACCAGTGCATCACTTACGCACCAGCAGCGTAAAAACATGTGCCTTGTTGCACCATATTTACAAAGCCTCACAGCAGGCGTAAGACTGACGCAGGCCCTTTCACATGGGGCTTGCCTCTTGTGAAAAGACACATTGCTGGTAGTTGCGTCACTTTTGTGGGACACTCCAGCAATGCGTCACTTTTCCGTCCTACAGATACGTCAGAAATACTGACGTATCTGTAACTCTTTGCGACATGATGCGTCATACAGTAAATATGCTGCATCAATCAAGTCGCAAGGAGGGCGCACTGAGAAGTGACACATCACTGCTTTCATGCAGCGATGCGTCCCTTCTCATAAATGAGGCCCTGTGTATTTTAATAATATTTAATTTCTGAGACAAAAGAACTCATTATGTCTCTGCTATATAGCTTTCCTGTGAATTTTTAGTTGCCTTCAATTATGAATATTGGGGCATATTATCAAGAAAGGCCGTTACATTATCGCCGCTTTTATCGGCAGGAAACTGCAGATAAAGCGTCGATAATTAGCTTGATAATATGCTCTATGAATTCCAATCGAAGCCCATATTAGATGTGAATAGATCTAACATGGGCT
This sequence comes from Lissotriton helveticus, assembly GCF_964261635.1. NCBI lineage: Eukaryota > Metazoa > Chordata > Amphibia > Caudata > Salamandridae > Lissotriton > Lissotriton helveticus. Next base: position 429,372,572 of record NC_136062.1, read on the forward strand.
TCGATTGGAATTCATAGAGCATATTATCAAGCCCATTATCACCGCTTTATTGGCAGTTTCCTGCCGATAAAAGCGGCGATAATGTAACGAGCTTTCTTGATAATATGCCCCTCTGTTTGCTAAAAAATACATACAAAAGGATGTAAAGCAGATAACCAGACCTTTACTTCTCACTATTTCCTCTTTGTATGTGAAGTGGCATCGGTCTCTATCGATAGTTTTTGTGCAGGAAATTTCCTTCCAGCACAAACGCTATTCTGACCACAACGCAGGCACTCTTGCACCATGCACAAGTGTGTCTACGATGGCGCCTGGCAGAATAAAATCCGCAAATGTTAGTGAGAGACGCAGCAACAGAGCACAGCAACGCAGCACAGTACCTTCCTGTGCTGCCTTGTGTTGCATCAAAGTTTAGTAAATGTACCACCTATGTGTGTGTGTTTTTAAATGCCTAACTTTTGGTCATTCCAACTTCAACTGTAAATACCTCCAATGCTTGGCTAAGTTGCTGTAAATATTTTTAGGATGCTGGAGGAACCAGACGCAGTGCAAATTGTATTTTGGTCAGGGCAGATGGGTTTAGTGATGTTGCCTGTCTAAATGCGACAGCTGACCTCTTTTCTTTACACATAACTTTAGCTCAGATCAGAGAAGCAGGCTTCACTGCAGTGAACTCAGCACCAGGTAAGTGCATCTAGGCAGCATTTCTGCTGTGCATTAGTCGCCCTTTGCTGATGTTACACATCACATACGTCTGGCTTGTCAGAAAATCCCACAGGGCACCTCGGTTTATCCGAAATATCTCAAGGACACTCTGATTTCTTCCCTGTGCACCTGACAGATGAGATCTGCATGGCAGTTCTTTGTAATTCCCTGGAGCAGAGACAGATGTTGGAGCGATGCATCCGCGGTACCTGACGCGCTCTCCAAAATATTAAAGAAATACCAGGAAGACATCCATTGCCTTCTTAGTACTGGAGCTCTGAAGTGCGAGGGGAGGGGCTCGTGTATCTGCCGTGCAAATTGAGAGAAGGCGACTTTTTCACCTGAGCATTAATCTTCATATCATTAATCCCTTTGGCATTTTATATAGTGCACACCAGACACGGAATTGCTCTGTTTTCCTCAAAAATGTAATGTGTATGTCTATAAAAGTCCATGTCACAGGAATCTAAATGCCTCGGTCAGAGGTTGCAACAGCATTGCACAAGTAGCAGTTCACTGCTCTCATTCTTCGTACCAAACACTAAATAAAATGCAATGTTAGAGAGGCACGTGCACCCACATTTAACCTTGACATTCTCCCGACGTTTGTAGACTTCCTGTGCCCCCTCCCCTGAAGAACCCTTGTAATAGATGCCCAGGTATCTCTATCTTCAAGCCATGCATGGACGTCATTTAGGGGTCGCCATGGGTCGCAGCTGCCTGCCTTGGGTTGCCCCCTGTGACCCCTTGCACTGCCTGTGCGACCAGGGACATCTTAAGGACTTGGGGCCCCTGGACCAAACGTATTTTGGGGACCCCTGTTCGGCACAGCTTTGAATTTATGATCCAGTTTCAGCTCCTTCATGCCACTTTGACCAGGTCACTGACGATGCACTGGCACACTTGTACAAATTCTAATTGTGTTTAATTCTAATATTTGGAGATGGTGATGTGGGTGTTCAATATTGTAACGCAGCAGCAGCTCACTAATATTGCTGCAAACAATCTCTTTGACGCCCTCCATTTTTCTCCAATGTGAGGTCCTACCTTGAGCTAAAAGAAACTTTCTTTAATGGATGTTGCATGAAACATAAACACATTTCTCTGTAAAATGTCTGTGATAGACCATTATACATCACCCACATTAAAAATAAATTTAGGGAATAAAGGTATTTGAAAGAATCTGTTTAGGAATTATTCAAAGGCATCAGGACAAGACTCTCTGCAGAACAGAGCTGACTCTATCAGGGGGCCTCCTAAAAGGCTTGGTCCCTGGGCCAGAGCCCACTTTGCCCATGCCTTAAATCGCCTTTGTTTGCGACCCCTGGCCTTACAGGTGGCAAAATGAGTGCCAGGAACACAAGGGCAGCTCATTCTTATGGAAGTAAGTTGGGGTTCCACCCTCTTTGTTTTCTTTCAATTTCTTTATAATACTAATAGTGAAGAATTGTTAGTTGTTCACTATTAGTGTAAGAAATATATGGACTACAATTAGCTAGACTATGACCTTCTCTGCCAGCTGAAGTATTTAAAAACAAATACTTTTAAATGTTTGTTGTGTGCGTGCTTGCAGGTATGTTTACATGATATTGACAGTATATGGAAGCCTGGTTGTGTAAGCATGTGTGTGTGATTGAAATTAAAGGTCAAAGTGTTGTATAGCATTTTAGGACCCTAGTGTAATCTTCCAGATTCATGACCTTATATAGGTATAAATCACCTTATCTTTATATAGGCATAGAAATCAAAACCATATTTAGACATAGTCCATGCAGTCCAAATACGGCATGGCTACTACCACTAGTTTCGAAAAGCCGCAACAATTTCTTGGAAAACTCGGCTTCAGCAGTCAGGGAATTCCCCTTGCTTGAATATTGATTTGTCCAAGAACTCATGGAGTTTTCAAAGAACTGAGACTCTTTGATGACGGTATTATGTCCAACTGTACGTCACACTCGGCACCTTCAAGGTATAAATATGCCCACACTTGCTATAGCAAATACACGGTGGTTTGGAGCAGCACGACTATCTACTTGCCCGATGCATCTCACTACAGCAAGTGCTGAAGGAAGCAGACCCTCCAGCAGATGCACTGAGAGAGACGTTGTTGTTTCTCTTGCCAAGAAATCCAGCTCCAGTGTTTCCAAGCCCCCCTTGCGGGGTGTTGGGAAATCGAGTCCTGAGACAGAGAGGTACCAGACCTTCTTTATTCTAAACCAAGGTACGGAGCTGATTAGACCCTAAAAGAAATCTTGGATAGAGTCTTAGCAAAGAATACTAAACCAATGCTACACCACACTTACATCTTCCCTCGTACTAGACTTAGGTTAGGTACATCGGGGTAGGCGTATTTTAGAAGCACTAGTTGACTACTTTTCACTCATTGTTAATTATGTATGTATTTTATGGCTTAGAAACCATACCATGCTTTTACAGTATTATTTCATAATACTCTTCTTGCTATACGCATTATACTTTACAGCCATTATTACGATTGTAGCAGTTCATTTCTTCAGCATGAGAAAGAAGACTGTTCAATAAATACTTTTATTGAAAATGGCTGTCTCTCTATTGTTCTGCACCTCTGATGAAACAAAGCATGCACGATTGACTGAGTGAATTATCTATCTATTGTTTCCACGACTCTGAATATAGGTTTTATCTTGGGGAAACAAAGTTGTCATGTTTATGCGGTTGTAAGAAACTAATTCCTTCTTGTTTATTCGAAAAAGTTTCTAGTGACCTCCGAGCTAGTTGGCACTCGCAATTAAGTTTAATAAATTCAATAGAGACCCAGTCGACCTAAGTCCTACATCAATTCTGTAGTATATATTATTTCAATGCGCAGAGCCTATTGGGAATATAGAAACTTCCCTACATGGCGCCCAACATGGGGAAAGGCACTAATTTAACGCTATATACTAGAGTAACTCAGGCGTGCTTTTCACAGAGACCCCTTTTTCCCGAAAAAATACTCCAATAGACGTCTGGAGTGGGTTAAAGGATAACATATCCGCCATAGTAGGATGAAAAATCCTATGTATTAGTTTTTGGTTTAGTTCAACGTTGAAGGATATAGTGTTCCAAAATATTATGCACCTCATCTTTGTTTCCTTGAAACTTGCTCCTCAAACTTTTAGTCAACAAAATGGCTGAAAACACAACCAGTGGAGCTGCAGTAAATGCAAACGAACCAGGTTTAGACGTTACAGGTTTCCAACAAGACGAGCCGGATGCTATAATCTTCCCGGAAAATGTATGGAAAACATTAGCTATAAAGCTTATAGAAAATGGCCTATCACCGAGAGGTGGTAGGGTAATATTTGTCATAGAGGCACATGAACATCGGCAGACAGAGGTATTCTATTCATGGATTATCTTCCCTGAAGCAAATCCAAGAACACATGTGTTTCACTACTACAAGATAGAGGAACCTCCAGGGGAATACGTTCCTTTCAGGGACATTGAAATTCCACTAACTTACCAAAGAGCATCAGCTCTGGTTTAAAGGCGCCCTACAACATCAAAATCACATTATCAGGCTCGGTCCACCAGGTAGACCAGGAGCAACATGGCTGGTACTAGCCAGCTATACACCACATCCTGACATTGAAAGAATTACAGGTCCAGAACTATTAGTTCAGCTAAAACAATTAATTAAAATACATAGACAATTGGTTCAATATGTCATGCGGACTCTAGCAGTCGAACCTGCTATAAGAGTTCAACAACAAATCCCTCATCAGTGCAACACAAACAAAATTACACCACAGACTACAATTGGTCATTGGTAAATTACCTATAAAACGGGAACAAATACCATTCTGGTTAGCTCAAAAAATTACTCAAATCGAGGCAGTATTTCCCGATAGTACACCTCATGAGAAACACAGGATTCTAACAATCTGTTTACCAATGAGGATCGCCCCACACCCGGAAGACTGTGACACTAAGGGGTACAGTCTTTGCTGCATATATACACAAAAACACACGGTGTTCCGTCTAAGGCGGTAATACCAGACGTCCTGAAACAGATTCAAAATGAATACGGGGGAGATCCTGCTTTGAATCTGGGTATGAAATTACTGAAAGATTTCAAACAGGTCTCAGCTATAATATTAGCTAATATTAAAGGTGAAGCAGCATCCATGGCGATCTGCCAAAAACTAAAAGAACTTGATGTAACTGAGCAACCGTATGAACTGGCCAGAATAATTGAAAAATCTTATGAAGAACTAGGTAGAGATAGTGTGGGTGGGAAACCAGTAAAAGCCAAACTAACAGAAAATCCTGAAAAGGTTTTTATTAAAAAGTATCTCACTACTCCTAAGTAGAAGTGGGAAAACACTAAACAGATACTTCCAAAAGAGAAGCGCTCTCAATCCAGAGGCAGGTTTCCTCAAAAGGAGCCCTCTGAAAAGAGGTATAACCTCAGGAACAGGGTTAACTTGAGAAAACCTGATAGATATCAAGATACGCATACACGTTCCTCTCGTACCTTTCAGAATTCCTTGCAGAAATCCAAAAGAAGCAGATGATCAGAACACAAGGAAGAACGCGTGAAGTCCAAAGACGATCAACATGTTCCAAAAAATAGGAAAACTCAATTCACCAAAAAGAAGGTAGCAAGTTTAAAAATCAGACATGCCGAGGATCTTGAGGACACAACTCAAGAACGGGGAATGGGCCCAGAAAATGCTGGACAGCGCAGCAGAAGTTACCATAGCTCGTAGGATCCTGAAGGATCATCTGGAGACAGTGGACTTGAATGAGTATGTTCAAGTTGAAACTGCCGATACCAGGGTTTGTGTACCCCATAAGTTATATGAAGGAACGCTCAGAATAGAGGGGGACCCGACTAGAAAAATAAGACCACTCTTTTGGGAGAAACTCTCTAAGGGTTATGAGATCCTTCTGGCTGAAAAAGATTGACCACCTAAATTTGTTAGGGAGTGACCACATGGCGAAGAGATCATTATGCCAGCCTTCTCAAATCATATTCCTATTCATAAAAAATACACCTATGCCAGAAAATGAGCTATCGCCCCAGCTTATATAAACACCATGGTGAGGACTCTCCTCACCATAAGATCCAGTTAAAAAATCAACCTACTGCTCAGAGGAAATATCCAGTTAAGCAAGAAGCTAAAAAACAGGTCAGGGAGATCTTGGATCAACTTGAATATCAAGGGGTGATTGAAACATGCACCTCGTCAATGAACAATCCTTTGTTTCCTGTCTCCAAACCAGGCAATACATATCGTCTAGTTTTGGACTACAGAAATTTAAACTCATGTTGCAAAACTTTTGCAGTACAAAATGCACACAGTGCAGCACTGATGAATAATATCGTGCGCAAAAAATATAAAACCGCATTAGATATTTCTAACTGTTTCTTCTGTCAAAACATTGCACCACAAAGCAGGAATTTGACCACTTTCTCAATCATGGGGACACAACGTCACTTCTGTCGTCTCCACCAGGGATTCAAGAGTAGTCCAGGGTTATTGTCAGCTAGAGTAGCAGAGTTACTACAAACGTATGATGATAAGGCATTATCTTATGTCGATAACATCTATCTTTCAGACAATGATTTGGACAGGCACTTGAACAGAGTCAACACCATAATACTTGGCTTCACATCTGAAGGGTACAAATTCAATTTTAAGAAATCACAAATTGCCCACCTCAACATCCTATTCTTGGGATACAAGTTATCAAGTGAAGGCAAAAGCCTGGCAGCCAACTTTTTAGAAAAGTGTGCGATGCTCCAACCTCCAAAAATGCTGAAAAACTTACAGTCAATTCTAGGTTTCCTGAATTTCAGAAGAACTTAGATTCTAAATTACGCAGAGAGGGTTAAACCTCTCTACAAATTAATCAAACCTGATTTCAAAACAACTAATTTGACTCAAAAACATACAGACATTTTGCGTTCAGTGCAAACAGACATGTTAGCAACAACAAATTTACAAACACGCGTAAACGTACGCAACCTTGTAATCTGAATCATCCCAGGGAGATGCGGATTCACATACCTAACCTCTAATGAAGGTGAAAAGGTACCAATAGCTTATAAATCAAACTTGTACACACAAGCTGAAATGAAATTCACTTAAACAGAAAAAATTCTGACAGCGGTTGACACTGCAGTAGCAAAAGAGAGAGCCCTGGCACAGGGAAAACGCATAATTGTCGTTAAGCCTGTAACTGCCTTAGAGGCAGTGACAAAAGCGAGCATTCCCAATGTAAAGGGTTTACATCCGAGATGGATACAATGGGTTAACTCCCTTGCTACAACAGACGTTGAATATGTTTTTTGACCCTTACTTGAAGACACAAGAGTTTCTACATAACGAACAAGAATGTCCTCTGCCCACTGAGATTCTGCCTTTAGAAATTTATGGATGTATAATTTATACAGACGGATCAGCACAGCCCGCAATTGGGGGTAAACAAGCCTATAATGCTGCGTGCGCGATTGCTAAAGGTCGCTGGCGCGATGGTAAATTCCGACCTATGGTCACAAAAACTCAATCTCTAGGAGAATGTCCAGCTCAGCGAGCTGAACTACAGGCTTGGCGCTTGAAAATACAGATCGCGAATTCCCCATACTCATAGTGTGCGATTGGTATTATTGCGTTCAATCTTACAACGAATACTTGCAGAACTGGGTTCAAAACGGTTTCAAAGACGCAAAAGGTGGCACAATCAAGCATAAATTGCTTTGGAAACAAGTAGTTCTATTACAGAAAGAACTACAAAGGATTCACGTGATCCAAACACTGAGTCACCAGCGTGATGGCGTTCACGTAGCAGAGAATACATTGGCTGATGAAGCCACGAAGACAGCTGTGCAAACGGCTTCTGTAGCTGCAATCACTCGTTCAAAAACTAAAATAGACAGCTAAATAAAGAAAGCTGTCACTGCTTCAAAAAAAAACAGTGGTAGAACACTTCCAAAAGGCTTTCCACTCAACTACTCATATATAACTGATGCAAATAATGTTCCGTTTGCTTGTATCGCTGGCTTGGGGTATAGAGTAATTCCAAATATGGTACACAGATTAGGACTAATTTTAGCAGCACATGAAGGGCTTGCCTCTGCACACGCAGGTGTTTTCGCCACAGTGTCATTATTAAAACGGAGATATTGGTGGCCGCACATGAGGAAACAAACCAGAAACTATGTTTTGGAATGTGAAATCTGCCAGAAAATGAAAGTTTCAACATTGAAACATCTTGCGCAGACGCCCCTTTTTATTTCAGATAAACCACTAGCGTGCGTTTACCTGGACCACTGTGGTCCTTTACAGAGGAATGGCAACTATAAATATATCATTGTCGCAGTGGATTTATGCTCAAGATTCATTTGGATATGGCCTCAGCGCTCGGCTGACGCCCAAACTGTTATAAAAGATTTGCGAGTCTTTATCGGCACATACGCAATTGGCACGCTACATTCTGACCAGGTCCTGTGTTTAGCCCTCGAGCTTACAAGGAGGCCACGACCAGTCTGGGCGTTGCATCACGGTACTCAAGTCCATTCCAAACTGAGGGAAATTCTGTAGCAGAAAAAAAAAACGAGACATAAAGCAATCTATAACAGCTAGGGTATTAGGCTCGGGTGATGGGTGGGTCAAACATCTAATAAGTGTCCAATGTAGTCTTAACAATCTGCCAAGAAATTCTCTGGGTGGAATCACTCCATATGAGATCCTTTTTGGTACTAGAATGATTGTCGGAGACCTCGATCATCATATTTCAGTGGTAGAACAAAAACCCTTTGATATCAAAGACCGTTTGGCTCTTTTGCAGGACTTAAATGAAACACGAAGGGAGTCTAAGCAACACATTACAGAAGCCAACGACCACTGAAGAAAAACCACCTGTCCCAGCAAGATCTGTCTGGATTCCACAGATTGGGGATCTAGTCAGAGAGAAAATAGTGGATAATAAGGAATTTGGGCCTTCTTACAGAAAACCAGTACCTGTACTAGCAATCCACGGATCAAGAACAGTGTTACTGCCGCCCCTTGCTGGAAGAAAGGAGAACCGGTTTGTGTCCATCGACCTGGTCTAACCACATCATGTGGCCGATAATAAATAGTAGGCCCAGTGGACTCCAAGTTGGAGCATGCAAACTAATCTTGCTACTATCCAAGAGGTTCAAACTGAGAGACTCATCACCTTTGAGGAATCTGCAGTAAGGACTATGCAACAAAACCATGGAACTTGTGCCTATTGAAACCCAAATAACAGTTCATCAAGACACTCCTGTCTACAATGATATAGCCTCTGACTATACTAATATGACAAGGGTACAAGTAGCTCCAGTGATTTCGAGTAATCCGGATGCAATACCAATAATTGACAGAACTGCCTCTGGCTATTTCATCATCTTTGATACCTTTTCTGAGGATCCCAGTGAGCCTGAAACAACGCCAGCAAATAAAACGTTCAAGGAACAAGTAACAGTACTTTGTCACCAGCTTGCAAATACATATCTGGTTTCACCATGGGTTGAATTTTGGATTGTGTTAGGTGTACTTTTTCTCCTACTTTGGCTCATTTTTGTTTTAAGTTTGGGAAAGCTGATAGATAAAAAATATAGTAAAATGGACACAGCAAGTAAGAACATCAACTTGCTCCTGAAAGCACATAAATCATCCCATTGTGAACAAAGAGACCTGTCATCAGAAAACATCACAGCCATTCCTATACTTGGTAGTGTTGCATGGGGCAGAACTGATTATGACATTTATGGTCCTTTAGAGCTGTTGAAGATTCCACACCACTTTAAGGTTTCCTTGAGTGATTTTGTTTCACCCAGCACATTTTCTGATGATTGGGACTTTGAGACTGTTAATAACATGATGGAAGACTTAGAAATGTCAGCAAAGTTTACAAAACATGAATACTTAGAAAGTTCATCAGATTATGAACAAATGTATTGTTCTAATCATTATGGTCATCATTATTTGCATAAATCTGCAAACCTTATAAATGTTTTTACTTATAATCATGGGGAACATTGTCTGACGCCACCAAAGGGTAGCTCAAAAAAGTTTTATGAAAGATTTCCATACTTCTCAGGTTTTAATGTCACAAATCCAGAAACATTTTACTTTAAAAATGTAAATAAGACAGGAATGAAAAGTATGTTGACTAATACTAAGCAAATTTATTCTGCGTCCTTTTATGCTCAATTGTCCACATTAGGTTTCGACTTTTGGAAAGACAACATTGAGACAAAACTGTCTAAGGCACAAAAGACTGGCAGGTGCAAGGTTTAGAAGCATTATTCAGAGCCTGCATCATCCCAGAACAAATAATGTTATTAAATGGCACTGTTCAACAGACATCTTGTCTTGGTCTGGCTAAGAGAAAAGATTTCAACAAACCCTCCATACCCAAACCCTGTCCTGATAGTAATGCCCCTACAGATGAGGAGGTAGTCGTAAAACATACTTTACAACAGAACAGAACTAATCCTGAATGGAAAAAATGGTTAATCTGGCCCACAGATATGAATAACTGTCGAGATAGATTCCTGAACAAGACACAAGGTTTTACAGTAACTAGGTCAGATCCAAGATATGTCCAGAGACAACATCCAGGGATAATAACTACTTACAGTGTAGGAAAACTATGCCTTGAGCGGCTACAGAAATCCACACTTCCAGATATAAAGCAACACTTAACTTTACTTAAAGATGGCGTTGATTTGAGAGACTTCTTACTAGGGCCTCGTAAACCACGTCATAAACTTTTCATATACGCCGGTATATACGCTGCTAATAATGAAGCATGGAAAATCACGCAAATGGAAACTGCAAAACGAATACGAGAAATTGATAGTATTAATTTAGAGAAAGCTCTCTCTGTAGTTGACAATGGGTAAACAACTCTGTCATCCAGAATTTATTCTTTGGACAGTATTGTATCCTCTGCCATAGACATAATACAACAGGACTTGTTCATGTTACAACATGGACAGTCTCAATTGCATTCTATAATGCTGCTAGGCTGGACGTTACAAAACCTTTGTTCAGGCTATGTGTCTTGGCGTCTAATCAACACCACATCATTGTTTACTGGATTTAACCTTACAGATAAACAAATCCCTTTGGCACAGAGGGGAACAGACTATACGGTGCGGAGCATAGAAAAACTGGAAAGATTACCATTAACTGTTTCTGAGAAACCAGTCGTGGAATGGATAATACATGGCCCCATCACGCTACCAGTGACGATCTTCCATTTTCAGTATTGCTTGAAACACTTACCAGCAGGCCTGTATGAAAGGTTAGGTAAAGAATACATAAAATCGACCTGGGATTTACCATACGCCCACAAATGTTGGAATGGGGGAAAGGAGGTATTTCTCAGTGGTAAAAATTGCAAAAACGCACTAAGTGGTACACTTTTATGTCTGGGTATTTATTTACATGGAGCCTGCAATGGTACTTTGACCAACCTATCTTGCCACCTGCAAGGTTCCCCGGCAGCAGCGATAGATTCAATTTGTAGGCAGCTTTCCAATGGGAGCTACATAATGTTGAATGATCACAGCTGTTGTCGAATGATGCCAGGAATAGCCTATCTCGTTAGTGTGTCAGCAAGGATCACTTGTTGTAGGCCAGTATTGTTTCCTAAAACTAAGACAGACGGGGACTCGCCACTATGGCCTTCACTGAACATCTCTTTTATTGAGACTTTAAGCAGAATGAAATCCATTCTTTTACAAAAAACTGTGCCACTGACCTCGTCCAAAGAGACGTATGATCTGCAAGTTGCAAGCTCCTTTGCAGAGATACATGCCATATTATCTACAAACTGGCCCATACATTTAGCAGAAATGTTAGGTCGTATCTTAAACATGTCGGATACTAGTGATATTGTACAAGTATTTAAGACGATTTTTTCGGGACTGTTAGCACCCTTTGAAGCAGTCCTAGGCATTTTTCCAAACTTTGTGCACTCTGTGTTCGGCGACCTGCATCTCGTCTTGGGATTCGTAGCAGGGATACTATTTGTATTCCTTCTGCTCCTATATGGCAATTCCAGTCACCAGCGATACCCAGATTACCATGGAGAACACTGTTCTGGCAATGCAGTATCGTGAACGCATAACACAGATTCTTGGCTTGGCTCGTTTGAGAGATCTGGATACCACATGGTTACATTCGTTCGGACCAATCTAGTAAGATTGCATCTTACCTTTTTTTCGATGCCTGTACTGTGGAGAGGAATGCGTGTTGGATATTTGTCTTACACTTCCATCAGCACTGCCAACGGATGTTGACGCTTTTCTTGGTTCGGTAATGGCTCAAGCATTGTGTTGTCCCCAGCGGCTACCAGTCCTGATGACAACATTCATTGAGGTCTCACCAGCGATTCCAGCTGACGGTGAGATACGTGGACCAACAGGCACACAGGTACCATCTACTGTGAACATTGCTAATGCGACTGACGCTGGGGATGCTTCTCATCAAGAGGTGTGGCGCCGCGGCCAGGGCGACTGACTCCGGAATATGGGGATCACGGTTCGATCCCGGCCACGGCGGCAGATTAGCCCAGCACCATGTGACTCTGGGTAATAGCTTGCTTAATCTTCCCGATGGCCCCCCAGCGCCTAGAGACCCTAACGGGGGATTGTGCGCTTTACAAATGTGGATATTATTATATATTATTATCTGTGTACGATTGATCTACTTAATGAAATGATTCAACTTTCACCAACTGTGGTAGACGATTTCTCTGCCAGCTTAGAAGATTTAATGTTTTCTCCTGACACAAGAATAACTTTTGAAATTAGCACACAGTGTTCTATGAACTCTGAATTCGACCTTCACTTTTCAAAACAACACTTCTAACTTGGAACTCTATTTTTCTACGATTTGATTTGACCTTTTTTCCAAAACGGAACCTTTCTTTTTTTGGCACAAAGTTATCTGCTTAAAGTAGAACTATTCTTAGAGAACAAGAATTCTTTGACTACTTCCTAGAAACAATATTGACCTAATCCACAAACCTAAACAGTTTATATGTTATGCTATGGGATGGTATCGAAAAAAAAATTCTGTAACTAAGAGCCATTTCATAAATGTAATTTTGTGATCCATTCGGTTAGCAATGCCAAAATTATATTATATGCTTACAATGAAATCATTTTCTTTAAATGCATACTGTACAAATGCTCATTTTATGTGTACAACCATTTTCAAATTCATTTTATGTATTTTTGGGTGGGATTGTAAACACATGCTTTAGATATGTTTTAGTGCATACCTTTAGTAAATGTCGAACATAATAAAGTGGAGTGGGTGTTGTATAGCATTTTAGGACCCTAGTGTAATTTTCCTGATTCATGCCCTTAGATTGGTATAAATCACCTTATCCTTAAATAGGAATAGAAATCATAACCATATTTAGACATAACCCATGCAGTCCAAATACGGCATGGCTACTTCCACTAGTTCCGAAAAGCCGCAACAATTTCTTGGAAAACTCGGCTTCAGCAGTCAGGGACTACCCCTTGCTTGAATATTGATTTTTCCAAGAACTCATGGAGTTTTCAAAGAACTGAGATTCTTTGATGATGTTATTATGTCCAACTGTACGTCAAACTCGGCACCTTCAAGGTATAAATATGCCCACACTTGCCATAGCAAATACACGGTGGTTTGAAGCAGTTCGAATATCTACTTGCCCGACGCATTTCGCTACTGCAAGTACCGAAGGAAGCCGACTCTCCAGCAGACGCACTGAGAGAGTAGCTGTCTTTTCTCTTGCCAAGACATCCAGCTCCAGTGTTTCCAAGCACCCCTTGTGGGTGTTGGGAAATCGAGTCCTGAGACAGAGAGATGCCAGACCTACTACATTCTAAACCAAGGTACGGAGCTGATTAGACCCTAAGAGAAATCTTGGATAGATTCTTGGCAAAGAATACTAAACCTTTGCTACATTTCACTTACTTCTTCCCTCGTACTAGACTTAGGTTAGGTACATCAGGGTAGGACTGTAAATGTAAATGTAGTTGAGCTTATATAGCGCACAGCTACCCGCAGTGGGTTTTCCGGCACTTGCTTAGGGAACCCTTCCTGGTATTCCCCTGTGAGATAGCAGGGTATCCACAAGGTGAAAGTCAGGCATCCCGCCGCGAGGGGCCGTTGTGGAGATTAAGCAAGCTATTGCCCAGAGTCGCAGAGTGTGAACCCGTGAGTCGAGGAGGCACCGGAGCGAGAATTATCGAGTCCGTGGAATTTTTAGCCCAAGACCCACCGAAGGCGGGGATTTGAACCATGGTCCAGGACCGATCTCAGCTTCCGGGTCTGCTGCCTCTAACCCCTGAGCCACACTTCTCCACAGGAGTATTTTAGAAGCACAAGTTGAGTACTTTTTAGTCATTGTTATTTATGTATGTATTTCATGGCTTAGAAACCATACCATGCTTTTACAGTGTTATTTTATAATACTCTTCTTGCTGTACGCATTATCCTTTACAGCCAGTATTACGATTGTAGCACTTAATTTCTTCTGCATGAGAAAGAAGATTGTTCAATAAATACTTTTATTGAAAATGCCTGTATCTCTAATTTCTCTGGACATATGATTAAATGAAGCATGCACGGATGACTGGGCGAAATATCTATCTATTGTTTCCACGACTCTGAAGATACGTTTTATCTTAGGGAAACAAAGTTGTCATGTTTATGCGGTAGTCAGAAACTAATCCCTTCTTGTTTATTCGTGAAAGTTTCTAGTGTCCTATGAGCTAGCTGGTACTCACAATTAAGTTTAATATATTCAATAGAGACCTAGTCGACCTAAGTCCTACATCAATTCTATAGTATATATTATTCCAGTGGTCTGAGCCTATTGGGACATAGGAACTACACTACAAAAGGTTGCGCAATGTCACTTCTGATACGCCTGGCAATTTGGTGAATTGACGTTCATGAGGCCATACCATCTACCAAGGATTACCTCACCACACTTTTCTAATGGCCCGAATTGCTAAATATCGGTAGTTGACTATGGGCTTGAACATCTTATATTCATACATATATATGACAAACAAACCAGAATTATTTCACAATGTTGGATCCCTCCACCTCGGTTCACGATGTGGTATAGGTAACACTCAATATTACTCCTCCAGCAAATAAACGTTGGCACTCCAAAGTGTAGATAGCATGCAAATATTTTCAGGAAATAAACGTTTGAACTCCAAAGGGAATATCATATAAAATATTTTTACAAAAAATAAATGCTGCCATTCCAAAGGGGATATCATAAAAGAAAAGATTTAGTAAGGCAAACAAACATTAGCAGTTAACCGCGTTCGGGCCTACCCTTGCTCACAGCCGGAAGGCCATAGATGTGCTGTGTTAATTATTTCAAGTCCATTAACCCTATACAATGCTGTCAAAATCGCTTTATGATGTCATCAATGATGATATTTGGGAGTGTCATCAATGATGTATAATGTAATTTAGAATGTCATAAGTCATAAACAGTGCATGCCAAAGGTGAAAGTTCTAGTATTCTAGTTAGCTCAGAAAACTATAATTGTTGAATTTCAGTTGTTTTTGGTCTTTTAATGTTAGTTTGTTTATTTTAACACCAAACTATAAAAAAGTTAAAGGGACATTAAAAAAACCTTACATATTCACTGAAAAAAACAAAGGTTACAGGGACGTTATGGTTAGGTTCACATTTTCATGTACAAAACCAGAGAAAATCAGCAGTTATAGTTGGCTAAGCTAACTAAAACGTACGACCTCACAATGCACTGCTTATTGCCTCACATAATAAATCATGCATGACATGGTCAGTGACATCACTCATGGCACCACCTTTTCCATCTAAAATGACATCACTGATGACATCTCAAATGACATCACTGTTGACATTATCCAGTAATTATGAGTGTTTTCTAAAAGTTACTGAGTGTAAAACATATATAACTAGGTACGTGGCTGTGAGAGTGCCTGAATTGGTGAGCAAATCAGTGTGTAAGTGGTGTGTAGAAGAGTAAATGGGTATATGAGGGATTGTATACATAAATGAGTGACTTTTTGAGTTTTTGTAAGGATGTAAATGGTGAATAAGGTGGTTCGCGAGTAGATAAATAGGTGACTGAGCAGGTACCTACATGTCTGGTATATGAGTGGCTGTTGTAGGTGAGTGAATGGGTGTGTGAGAGACTGTATGGGTGAGTAAGTGAGTGTGAGAGAGATTGTATGGGAGAGTATGTGAGTAACTTCATAGGTGAGTGAGTGGATGTTTGAGTGGCTGTATGGGTGAGTGAGTAGACACATGAGTATCTGTATTGGTAAGTAATTCAGTATGAGCATGGCTGTATGGGTGTATGAGTTAGTGTGTAAGTGTCTGTATGAGTGGATATGTGAGTGACTGTATTGGTTCGTGAGTAGGTGCATGAGTGGCTGTATATGTGGATTAGTGGTTGTCCTAGTGGCTGTATGGGTGAGTTGATGTGTTAGTGGCTCCATGGATCACTGAATAGGTGTGTTACTCTTTATATGGGCCTGTGAAAAGGAATGTCAGTGGTTGTTGCGAGTGGGTGCATGAGATGTTGTATAAGAGTGTAACTGGGTGTGTAATTGGATCTATGGATGATGTAATCAGTGATGTAAGCAGTGATGTCATTTGAGATGTCATCAGTGTCTCAACAGTGATGTACACTTCAGATATCATTGGTAAGCATGGGCGGATTTTGCGGATCCACGATTCGCGGATTCAGCGGATTCACGGATCGTGGATCCGCAAAATCCGCGGATTCAGCGGATTTGCGGATTTGGGGGCGGGGCTTCCTCGAGCGTGTGGGCGGGGCCAAACGGACGGGGCTTCCACGCGAGCGCACATGCCTCTTGTGTGTCTAAAAGGTCAGAGACCGATCAGAGCAGCAGATTAAGAGACAGAAGCCCCTGGTCACAGGAACAGCACGGGGGTTGCGCTCGTAAAAGTCAAAGATGCCCAGCCTCCCAACGCTCACGTTTTTTTTTGGGCTGCTGAATGAGTCACTGCATTTGCGCTTCAACTAGTTCCAGCGACCAAGTGTGTGTCACTATGCAATCGCGCCGAAGTGCGCAGGGGTCCCTTGAGTGAAATGTCCATCATAGTGGGTAAATGGCGGGAAGACGGTGCACACCTCGAGTGTGTGGGCGGGGCCAAACGGACGGGGCGTCCATGCGAGCATGCCTCTTGT
The DNA here is from genome assembly GCF_964261635.1 of Lissotriton helveticus. Lineage (NCBI taxonomy): Eukaryota > Metazoa > Chordata > Amphibia > Caudata > Salamandridae > Lissotriton > Lissotriton helveticus. Next base: position 429,389,514 of record NC_136062.1, read on the forward strand.
GTGTATAAAAGGTCAGAGACCGATCAGAGCAGCAGATTAATTTTTGGGCTGATGAATGAGTCACTGAATTTAAGCTTCAACTAGGGCACATGCTTTATTGATATTTGCAAGTGTTTCCTGTTGAGGTTTATTTTTTTGTGCCAGGACCGTCGTGCCCGAATGAACCCTGCCCTTCATATTTATTCAAGAAGACACCACTGTTGAAATAATTTACGATGGCGCCGGCAAGCTGCCAGCGCCATCCTGCAAAAGTTACTTAATTAGCTTCAACAGGAAGCTCCAACTGCTAAAATAAAGCAGGCGCTCGAGCCCCTGCTGTATCTTATCTGTTAGAGCTTCCTGTTGAAGCTAATTAAGTAACTATTGCAGGATGGCGCTGGCAGCTTGCCGGCGCCATCGTTAATTAGGCGCGCTTGAACTTTTGACCGCAAAATCCGCTCCGATCGCGGATTGCGGATTTTCGGCAAATCCGCGAGAGTTCGCGGATCGCGGATTTGCCGAAAATCCGCAAAATCCGCGATCGGAGCGGATTTTGCACTCATGCTTAATCATTGGGGATATCACTGACCATGTCACGAGTGATGTAATATGTGAGGTCATAAGCAGTGCATTGTGGGGCGTAAGCTATATGTAGCTCACCTAACTATAACTGCTGAATGTCTCTAGTTTGTGTGAGTTAAATGCGAGGCAAACTATAATGTACCTGTAACCTTAGTTTTTTTCGGTGAATTTGTAAGTTTTTTCAATTTGATTTCCTAACTATAATGTACTTGTAACCTTAGATTTTTTTCAGTGAATATATATTTTTACTGAAAATAGGGACTTTATCGTTAGGAAATAGATTTTAAAAACCCTTAAAAATATATTAAAAGAAACTAAGGGTTACAGGGAGGTTACATTTAGGCCCAGATTCTACTCATACAATACTATAAAAATTCAGTAGTTATTGTAACCTGAAACATCCATAACTTACACATCCCCAATGCAATGCAAAACTTAAATTAGTATGCTAGGTTTACTGCTAACGAGTGATACTACTTCTAACATAAATTATGTGATTGGCTGTATGATTGTATGTATATGTGTGTGAGTGAGTGTCTGAGGTAGGTGTGTGAGTGGCTATATTTGTGAGTGAGTGAGTGTGTCTGTGGCTCTATGGGTGATGACTGGCTTTGTGAGTGGCTGCATAGGTGATTGAGTGGGTGAGTGTGAGACTGTATGGATGTGTGAGAGGGTGTCTGAATGGCTGTATGAGTGAGTGACTGAGTGTGTAATTGGCTGGGTGAGTGAGTGGGTCTTTGGTTAAGTGAGTTGGTGTGTGAGTGGCTGTATTGTAGATTTAGTATCTGTGTGAAGGGTTATATGAGCTAGTGAGCAGATGTGTGAGTTCTTGTATGGATGTGGGAGTGTTTATGTTAGTGGGTGTGTGAGTGCTTGCATGGGTGAGTGAGTGGCTGTGTGACTGGCATTATGGGTGTGTGACAGTTTGTATGAGTACTGTATGGGTGAGTGAGTGGTTTTGTGAGTGGCTGTAAGTGTGAGTCAGTGGTTGTTTAAGTGGCTTTATGGAGCAGTTAGTGGTTGGGTAAGTACCTCAATGGGTATGTGAGTGGGTATGTGAGTGATTGTGTTGGTATTGAAGAGGGTGGGTGTATAAGAGGTTGTATAGGGGCATGCGTGGGTGTGTGAGTGGTTATGGGTATAATGTCATCAGTGATGTTAAGATGTCATCAGTGATGTCACTGACTACGTTATGAGTGATGTAATATGTGAGTCATAAATTTGGAAAAACAGGGGACCCCTACCAATAATGCGTTCACGACACGTAGGGTATAATAATCACTTGAGAAAAAGAGAAACTGTAGCAAACAATTTATATCTCATACGCCATTTCCTATAAGGTGGACTTCTGTATCAATACAGTGCACAATAACAAAATGAAAAAACAAACAATAACTAGCTAAATTTTATCAAAATATATTCTGTTTATTTATATTTTCTTATTTTATCTTCATTCAATTATACTTAATTTCAAAAATTCACATCATTTCAAGTGAATCTGGTCAGCAATAATTATAGAAAAAACATACAAAAGAAAACATAAATCAACACCAAATGACTAGTTGGTTAAGGGACTATTGAAGTTGGCAATGTGGTGGGTTGGAACACTACGCGTGTTTCGGCCACTGCCTTCATCAGGAGACCGTCATTTGCAACAGAACAATAAGGACAACACTGAAAAAAGTATAAAAATTGTATCAAAAAACTTAGTTGTGTACACTATTGTTATACAATATTTACATATACATTTATATTCCACCTCTAGGCATGGTCATTTTTTGAACAGCAAAGCAGTAATTATAAGTATTGACTTTAGCTAGTTATGGTTTGTTTTTTCATGTTGTTATTGTGCACTGTATTGATACAGAAGTCCACCTTATAGGAAATGGCGTATGAAATATACATTGTTTGCTACAGTTTCTCTTTTTCTCAAGTGATATGTAAGGTCATAAGCAGTGCACTACAGGGGCATATGTTATAGTTAGCTCAGGTAACTATAACTGCTGAATTTCTATGGTTTTTTATGAGCGAACTCTGAGCCTAACCATAGCGTTCCAGTAACCTTAATTTTTTGGGTGAAAATCTATGTTTTTTAAATTGCATTTACTAACTATAACATCCCTGTAACCTTTAGTTTAGGTTACTGACTTGGTGTGTAATTGGCTATATGGGTCTGTGAGTGAGTGAGTGTGTGAGAGGCTACATGGTTCTGTGAGTGGGTGTGTGAGTGGCTGAATGGGTGTGGGAGTGCCTGTGTGGCACTGTGACTGAGTCTGTGAGTGGGGCTATTTATCTGAGTGGCTGTGTGGGTGTGTGAGTGGGTGTATGAATACCTGTATGTATCTGACAGTGGGTAGGTGAGTGGTGCTATGGGTCTGTGAGTAGGTGTGTGATTGGCTGTGTGGGTCTGTGAGTGGCACTATGGATTTGCATACTTAGGGTATTTCATAGAGAGAACCATGGACTCTACTCCCACCCGGAGATGATAAGGAAGAAACCACTTAGCACAGTTTCCCCTGATTAGATTGTGCTCCAATAGATCAGCAATGCATTCACCTACATTAAGGATTTCAGATCATTTTTCAAAGTGGAATATGAAAGGAAATACATTAGCTTTGTGCTTGCCAAGCCCAAAAAGTTAGGATCATTTGTGCCTTACTGAAGTAGAGCTTTAGCTGGGGCACCCGCTATCTTTATATTTGTAAGTGCTTAAGGTTTAGCTTCTGTAAAATCACCATGAGGGCAACTTCGGCCCCAGGGACTCAATCCCTTGGAGCTGGCCCAATGTTCATTGGGGAAGGGGGCCACATGGACTGCCCCCCAGCTGATTTTGGCCCTGGGGGCCACATTCCACAGGTCTGGCTATACCTGACTGGGTGACATTGTTCCACCATGGGTACCCAGGCTGCATGTTGGGCACCACAGGAGAGCCTGCTGGAGCCAGCATTGCTCTCGCACACAGGGACCTGCTGGAAATAGATTTACTGGTCCATAGGGGCCAACTAGCCTACCTGTTACTTCATCAGCCCCACATGGTGGGATTAAGGAGAGGTGGGTGCTGGCCACGCCCCCTTTCTCCACTACTCTGCAAGCGCACCTTCTAGCGCGCTCTTGGTTGGGCGGTAGCTTTGTCTGAAGTTTCCTATGAAATGAACATGGAGAAAACCCGTTTTGGGACCCCCTTTTTCTCGTCCTCGCTTGACGAATCACCCGAAACTTTCAAGACAAGAGCTGACCTGAGCCCCCCATCAGTCAAAAAATGCATTTCCTATGGAAACTAGGTCCTAACTATAACTACCTACTGGATACAGTCAGTATAGTTAAATTAACATGCAGAGAGGAGTGCCTTTTCACCATTTCTGAGCAGTATCTTGGAGCCTGTGACCAAGGCACAATGTAATATTTACGGGACAATGAAGCAGCAAAGTGGGCAAAGTTTGGACAAGATGCAGCTGCGCGCAATTGTTACAACATGAATCATGAATACTAAAGCCATACAGCGCTTGCACACGTTGTGATTTAGTGAAGTGTAAGCTGAGTTTTAACCAGTTTCTGGCGCACAGTGTGATTTTGATGGAAGTAAGCTAACAGCATTTGCTTATGAACATTCATTAAGCTGTTTTGTTATGAATTGTTTATGATATACTGGTGCCTTAATTGATGATGAAAATTGATGCAACCATGCTCCACTTGAAATGTGGTTGAAATAATTTTATTAACAGTTGTGTGCTTCAATAATTCATTTTACATCCTATGGGTACTTGAACCATATGGCAAATCAAATATACTTTTCAATTAGGTCAAAGTGGTGTTGGCACTAAACCTGTTATGAGGGATATTGTAAAGCATTAGGAGTTATACACATGTTATATATCTTAAAACATTTAAACTAGTAGTTTGAAATAGTTTGAAAATATATTCACAAATGCAGATGTTAGTTAATGGTTCAACCTAAGAATCTTGCTTGCTATTTCTGTTTTCTTTGTCTATATATGGATGTGTTTAAAAAATGACTGATCACTACGAAGGTTATGTAAGCATAGGCTGTCTGGTTCGAAATGCTTTATATGGATTATCTGCTGTATTAAAATACTTTTACCTGTACATCAACTGGAGTGGCTTGTTTGGTCTCTGGAAGAGGAGAATGTTTTCTTTTGGAATATGTAAGCAGTAGCCCCACTTGGAAGGGCGTTTGTTTACGTCAATGTACACTTGGCATCCATATATATATCTATATAGATATATTTATATATCTATATAGATATGTCTATTTTCATTGAAAAAACAAAGGTAACAGGTCTGTTATAATTAGGAAATATGATTAAAAAAAACTTAGATATTCACTGAAAAACGCAAAAGTTACAGGGACGTTATAGTTAGGTTGATATTTCACTCAGACAAATCCAGAGAGATTCAGCATTTATAGTTAGCTGAGTCAACTATAACTTGTGCCCCTGCAATGCACCGCTTATGTTCTTACATATTACATCCCTCATGACATGGTCACTGACATCACTGATGACATCATCTGACCAGCTCCCAGAATTTCAGCTGAGTAGGACTTATAGAAAGTACCAGGAGGGGTTCTCAGTCCCCGTGGTCCTTTTGTTGTATATAGTTTTAGGTTCCGATTGAATTTTCCTGATCCATGCCCTTATATAGGTACAAATCACGTTGCCCTTACATAGGCATAGACATCAAGCCCTTATTTGGGCATAGTCATGCTACCCAAATACCGGCATGGCAACTTCCATCCGTTCACCATACGTCACAACGATATCTTGGAAAACCAGTTTAAGCCATTAGGGACTTCCCAATGCTTGAATATTGATTTCTCCAAGAACTCAGTTAGTTTTACAATGAACAACTAGTCCCCAGGGGTTCACTCTTGACATTCATATGCCCGAGTTTACGTCAACGATGGCATTCTTAAACACCTTAAAGGTATAAATATACCTTCACTTGCTATGGCAAAATACAGTGGTTCGGAGCAGTTTGACGACCTACTTGCCCGACGCAGCTCGCTACAGTAAGTGCTGAAGGAAGCCGACTCTCCAGCTGACACACTGATTAGGAAGCTGCCCTCCTCTGCTGAGAAATCCAGGTCCAGTGTTTCTGACTCCCTTGTAGGGTGTTGGGAAATCGAGTCCTGAGACAGAGATAATCAATCAATCAATCAATCAATCAGGACACTTGTAGAGCACACTACATACCCGTGAGGTTCTCAAGGCGCTGGGGGGATGTTGCTACTGATCGAAGAGCCAAGTCTTGAGTAGTCTTATGAAGGCCAGTAGGTCTTGGATCTGCCGTAGGTTGGTGGGGATGGTGTTCCAGGTCCGTTCCAGGTTCCGAGGTGGGAGAAGGATTTGCCTCTGGCTGTCGTTCTTCGGATTCGGGGGACAGCGGCGAGGGCAAGGTCGGTAGAGCGGAGCTTGCGGGTGGGGGTGTAGAAGCTGAGTCATCTGTTGAGGTACACTGGGCCGGTGTCGTGGTGAAATTTGTGTGAGTGGATGAGGTGCTTGAAGGCTATCCTCTTGTTGATGGGGAGCCAGTTTAGGTCACTAAGGTGGGGAGTGATGTGACTGCGGTGGGGGATATCGAGTATCAGACGTGCCAAGGTGTTCTGTCAGAAAGTCTCTCTTTTTTTATTTTTATGAAAACCTTTATTGCACCATACATCATTACACAGCTTCTGGCCTACAACCCAGGGGGCCGGCCGCTACACAGTTTCATCAGTAGTATGTATATTAAACAACTCCGCACATCGGTCTCCCCTTCCTGGGTACGGCTACTTCACACTACAGTGTGGGTACATCAATCCCAATTAGTTTACTAATCTGAGTATTTTTTTTTTTTTTTTTTTTAACAATAAACAATGTAAGAGTCAACAAAGAAATCACATTTAGGTCGTCAAGTGTGGAAGTGAGTCTGCACTAATCGTGTCGTGGCAGGTTTCTGGAAAGTGTGTTTGCATATATGTCCGCAGGGCCATTCACATCTTTGTATACTGAGGATACGTGTAAGTGGAAATCTCTACTGTGTTCCTGCCCCAGTCGCCCCTCTGTCCCCCCCTCCTGTCTGCCAGGGTCCACCCAACGTCCTGCCCCTAATTCAGTTCCCTCATCCCCAAGTTCGCTAGTCTTCCTCCCCCTCTTCGTCAGACGTTATTGGATTGTCTTCCGGTAGGGCGTCACAAATATCACCTCTGTATACGTTCTATGGGGTCCAGATCTTGTTCCACTTCCTCGGGCAAGCCCTGCTAGCGTACACCGCCCTTTCCATGATCATTACCCTATCCATATTTTCACACCATTGTGTTCTCGTCGGCACTTCTACCGCCCCCCATTTATGCGCGATATCCCTCTTTGCGAGTACCATGCCCAAAGAGACCCATTGTTGCCCATGCCTGGACAAATCGTTGGGCTCCCACACATTGAGTATGCATTTTCGTGGCTTTGGGACTAGGGAAGTCCCCATAGTCTGAGAAATTGTGCGCATTATTTGCCTCCAATACTCTTGAATGCGTGGGCAGTCCCATATTGTGTGGAAGAACGTCCCCTCCTCTCCACAACCTCGGAGGCAGTATGGGTGCTGAGCGCGGCCTATGAGGATTAAGGTCATTCTCGTATAGTATGCTCTATGCAGAATTTTAAGTTGTATAAGCCGGAATTTAGCTGAAATGCCTATTTCTTTGGGTGATGCCAGTGCCTCATTCCACTCGTTGTCATCCATAGCTGCTACGTTTCCCTCCCACTTGTCCTTAAGCTTGACCATGGGATCTGGCAAGTTGTTGATTAACGTACGTATGTGAGTGAGGTTGCCCGCTCTGGCATGAATTCCGTAAGCAGGCGATCTTCAAGCGGGGAGGCTTCTGGTACCTCCGTCTCCGGGGGATGGCTTTAAGCAGTGCGTGCCGAATCTGATTGTATCGGAACAATTCTCGTGGTCCCAGCTCATACTGTTCTCTCAACCGTTCAAAGGGGATCACCGTGCCCCACTTCCATAAGTCTCCCACCGTAGACAGCCCTATCTAATCCCAGCGTGAGAATCCCTTGCTGATCCGCAGGATTCCCAGGGCTCGGGAGTCCCATAGAGAGGTGAGTTTGGTCATTCTCCCTCTCCAACCTAGCAACGCCAGTGCTATGTTCCATAACGTTGCTGCGAGTTTTGTGGGTCCCTTCAGTTTCCGTACCAGTCGCTGGTCTTACAGAGGGGCCAGTAGGGTACTTGTTCCTAGTTGTGTCCTGTCTGACCTGAATGCAGGGTCGTTTTGGGGGGCATAGATCCATTGATCTATGTTTTTCAACTGTGTTGCCCAGTAATACAATTTCAGATCCAGCAACGCAATCCCACCGTCATACCACCCCCTGTGCATTTTAGCCTGTGCAATGCGTGCTGGGCGGTTACTCCCCAAAAGACCAACCACCAACGACGACACCTTCCTGAAGTATCCTGGTGCCACCGGGTACGGCGTATTCTCCAGAATGTATAAGAAGTGGGGCAGTGACATCATCTTGTAGAGTGCTGCTTTACCCAGCATCGTCAGGGGCAGCCCGGCCCAAAATACGACGTGAACTCCGAATGCGCTATAATTTTATACCCTCTCCTGTCTAGCGCCTTGGTAGTTCCGCCCTGTAAATGCATTTCTTGAAGGAGCGCTAGGGCCGGTCCCTGTCTTTTCAGTGCAGTAGGTACCAACCCACGATTGACCTTGTCTCCCAGCCCCCTTACATTCCATGTCAGTAGGCGGAGGGGCGCTCCCTGTGATCTGGGCGCCCCCTCCCCGACTACGTGGTGAAGAATCTGTCATAGTTTGTTGTGTGGCTGAGCAGGCTTCTATCATGCCCTGTGGCCCAGGTGCCACGTAAGCAGCACAAACGCCAGATATCACAACTTGACCCTTCGTGTAGATTTCTTAAAAACACAACTGGTGTCCCCTTCCCCAACCCAACCTTAACTTGGTGAAACGTGTGTTTTGTCTCGGTTTGTAGTTTGCTTTGAACTTTGAAACAACTCCCCCTCGCCTCCCTCCTCCCTGCCTCCCTGTGAACCGGACCTATAACTGCCCGCCTCCCCAACTCAGCAGAGTGCTTTACCCAACCCATGAACAGTTACTTGCTTGCTGGGGTGAAGTGTCCCCTGGAGTAGCCAGGTCCCCTGCCCTCTCCGGTCTCACCCGGGTCAGTGTCCAAGTCGGGTAACACCCAAGAAGTCTCTTCAGTGTTCATTCAGTGTGGTGCTGGACAACTATTCTACTACACCCTCCAGTGTGTCCGCGTTGTCTGGCGTGTGGGAGTGCGTCGATCCATCTCTACCCGATGCATGTGATCTCGGTTGGCTGTCTCCGCGTTGGCTTTGTTGTGCCCTGTGTGAGCGGCGGGGTAGTCCCACTTGTCGCCATCCTTCCAGCCATTCACGTGCTGACTCCGGTGTATCAAAAAACCAAACCTTACTGTCCGCAACCACTCGCAGCCGTGCTGGGAATAGCATGGAGTACGGTAGTTCTTTGGCTCTCAGTTCCTTCTTGATTTCAAGGAAGGTCCTCCTCCAGCGCGACACCTCAGCAGTATAGTCCGGGAAAAAGGCTAGCGTGGAGTTTTGAACCAGTATCGGCGCGGCCACCCTTGCTGCCTGTAGGATCGCATCGCGATCGCGAAAGTTAAAAAGTCTCGCCAGTATTGGCCTAGGTGGGGCTCCAGGCTTGGGCTGGCCTCCGGGGACCCTATGTGCTCTCTCCACAGAGAAGAATTGCGATAGCCCCTTTGGTTTAAGTTGTGTCTGGATCAGGTCTTCCACAAAGAGGTCCATGGCTCCGGTGCCTTAATTCTTACTTTGTTGCGCCTGGAGCGCCCCTCCTGATCGTCCAGCTTCTCTTTCAATGTCTTATTCTCCGCCGCCACACGCTCCATTGCTATTTGTAGGTCCGATACATCTTCCACTAGAGATTTGGTGACCACCTCGACCTGCTTCACTCTTTCGCCCATCTTTTGAAAGTCCACCCTCAGAAGAGAGACTTCGGTGGCCGTGGACCCTACCGTCGCCTGTACTTGCGCCAGTGCCTTCATCACGTCTTCAAGTGTTTCTTCATCCCATCATTCTCTGGAGTCTTCCCCGTTGATGTGCGCGGTTCGGATTGGGATTGGGCCTGTCTCTCAAATGCGAATGTCTCCAACTTAGACTGCGACGCGTTGTGTCTTGGGCCTCTGCCTGCCATAATTCTTCAGGCGTGCCTGTCGTTCACTGTGTCTACGGTCTATGACCTCAGGGGGGGGGACTTCTGCACCTAACTGGTACAGCACGTGTCACAGTGGCGTTTTCCACCCGCTCCCTCTATTCAGTGACAGGTCATTCAGTCCCGTTGTGCAGTGCAGCCGTGCTGGACCCCTCCTCTCCTCAGCGCCCACAGTTGCTGCCTTCCACTGCAATTGAGTGTGGTAGTACCCCTTACTCAGGCAGTGACGTCAGTGTCCTTCTTGCCTGCGTGATGTGGCAGGTAGGTCTCTCCCTGGTCCCTGGACGTGTCCAAAAGTCTTTTAATCGTTTCAGGGCGTTATGTGCACTCGCCCCACTCTGTCCCAGCTCTCACTGGTAGTGTCCCTTTGCGCTCTTCTATCTGCACAACCGCATGGTAGGGCAAAATTCCGCTGCCCAGGTCTAGTGCGTCACGCTTTCAGCTTGGTGCGAATAGGTTGTTCGCGCCGGTGGGACCTGTGGAGCTCGGCGACGGCCGCTCAGGGGAATCGAGCAGTAAACTGCTGTGCAGGGGTCCTTTCTGGCCGGGCACTCCTCCCTCTGCACCCCGCTGTTATGGGGCACTGCTGGGGGGCCTATCTCTGTGCGCCGACGTCACCCCTTTGCCGCTGCCATCCGTCCGGGCGCTCTTCTCCGTCGCCGCTAGGATGCAAAGGTATTCGGGGGGGTCAGGGAAGGGTTCCGGGCGCTGATTCCGCTGATGTGTTACGGGGGGGGGGGTCCCAGGTAGCGCGCACTTCCGGGCGCCCTCCGCCGACTTGCCTTCACTTCCGCCCGGTCACTACTCGTACTGGAGCCCGGTGTCGCTGATCCGATGTAGGCCCGCTACTGACGGAGGTCACAAGTCTGCCATCCGGCACTCGATTTTGACCGGCTTTCCTTCGGGTGACTCCCGCTCAGTCTTGGATCCAGGTTCCTCAGTGCAGAGGTCAATTATGACCGGATTAATGTGCGGATTGACGTGGGGACACTGCCGTACTCACGGAGCCCTACCGCTATGCAACCGCCATGTTCGGCCGCCTAGCCACGCCCCGTGCCAAGGTGTTCTGGATCCATTGCAGCCGTCTCAGGAGCTTGGCCGATGCTCCTGGATAGAGGGCGTTACTGTAGTCAAGCCTGCTGGTGTTGAGGGCCTGGGTGACTGTTCTTCTTATTTCAGTGGGGATCCGCTTGAAAATCCTACGTAGCATTTGGAGGATGTTGAAGTAGGAGGAGGAGACGGCGTAGACCTGTTTAGTCATGGTGAGGGTGGAGTCGAGGATGACCCCTAGGTTGCGTGTGTGGTTTGTGGGTGTCGGGGCATTTCCCAGTGTGGTCGGCCACCAGGAGTCGTCACAGGCTGAAGGGGTGGACCCAAGGATGAGGACCTCCGTTTTTACCGAGTTCAGCTTCAGTCGGCTGTTCCTCATCCACTCGACAACGGCCTTTATTCCTTCGTGGAGGTTGGTTTTGGCTGTGTGAGGGTCTTTGATGAGGGAGATGATCATCTGGGTGTCGTCGGCGTAGGAGATGTTGCTGAGGTTGTGTTGACGGGCGCCGTGGGCGAGGGGTGCCGTGTAGATATTGAACAGCGTCGGGCTGAGGGACGAGCCTTGGGGAACGCCGCAGATGATCTTGGTGGCCTAGGAGTGGAAGGGGGAGGTGGATGCTCTGAATTCTGCAGTAGAGGAAGGATGTGGTCCAGTCCAGGGCCTTCCCTCGGATTCTGGCATCATGTAGGCGTGTGCGTAGGGAGTGGCGGCAGACCGCGTCAAAGGCATCTGGCATGTCCAGGAGGATGAGGCCTGCTGTTTCTCCGTTTTGTAGCAGGGTGCTGACGTCATCTGTTGAGGCGATGAGGGCGGTTTAGGTGCTGTGGTTGCTGCAGAAACCGGATTGGAATGGGTCCAGGATGTTGTTGTCTTCGAGGTAGCGGGTCAGCTGTTTGTTGACGATTTTCTCGGTGACATTAGCCGGAAATGGGAGCAGGGAGATGGGCCGGAAGTTCTTGAGGTCCTTGGGGTCCGCCTTTGGTTTCTTGAGTAAGGCGTTGATCTCTGCGTGTTTCCAGCTTTCCGGGAAGGTTGCCGTCTCAAAGGAGTTGTTGATCGCCGTGATGAGATGGGTGCGATGGATGCGCTGGCTTTGTTGAAGATGTGGTGAGGGCATGGGTCTAGCGGTGAGTCGGAGTGGATGGTCTACATCATCTTGTTGTTGACGCTTGTCCAGGATAGTAGATGGTTGGTGCATTTGCTGATGGTGGGGGTAGTAGTTAACGGTGCGGTCGTGGCGTTGAAGCTGTCATGGATGTCGGTGATCTTGCGGTGGAAGAAGGTAGCCGGTGAGTCGCATAGGTCTTGCGAAGGCGGGCTGTTGTTGGCATTGGAGCTGGGGTCGTGGAGTTCGCTCACAATGTTGAAGAGCTCCTTACTATTGTGTGGATTGTTGTCAAGGCGGTTCTTGAATGAGGCCCTCTGGACGGCTCTGATGAGTTGGTGATGGCTGCGGGGCTGTGTAGCTGTCTGGTGATCGTTCGTGGAGCCTGTTCTCCAGTTTTCGGCATTTTCTTTTGGAGACCTGGAGGTCTTCGGTGAACCAGGTGGCTTTCTTACTGGTGTGGTTGTTGGAGGGTATCTTGAGTGGGGCGAGGGTGCTGGCGCAGTCATCGATCCATTGACGGAGGTTGCGGGCGGCGGTGTCGGGGTTGGTGGAATTGGTGGGTGAGTTCAAGGCGAGGGTGGTAGTGAGCTGGTACCAGGTGACTTTGCTCCAGCATCGTCGGGGCAGCAGTTGGGTGTGGTTTGTTTTGAAAGTTTTATATAGCGTGAACAAGATCTTTGCAGATATCAGAGCGCTTCACAGACGAAAGGAACAGCGTGAGAGTAAATAATAATAGGGGTGTGGAAGGTACATGTGGGAGCTTAGTCAGCCAGATACATCAATAATGAAACAAGTACAAATAATTGATAGCGTAAACACTCAGGCCGGTCAATAACACGAGTGATACAAAAATGCAGAAAAGATCAGTAGAACTGAATGGTACAGCGTCTGTAAAATCATCCCCAGTAATAATTCAAGTGTATTTAGCCATGAGGATAGCTTTTACTTCTTTCTTAAAAAGTATGGTAGAGGAGATGAGCCTGATTTCAGGGGGGAGTGAGTTCCAGATCCTGGGTGCCATTCCTGAGAAGGAGCGTTTATACGTTTTTTCCTTGCGGAACCTTTGGGGCTTTAGCAGGAGATTGTTTGTGCCTCTAGTGTTTCTAGAGCCTCCGGAAATTGTCAGCTTCTGGGCTCAGGTGGACAGCCTTGTGCGTGATGCAGGCGATTTTCAGATGTATTCTGGCTTCAAAAGGCAGCCAGTTCAGGGCTCTCAGGTCAGGAGAAATGTGTGGAAAAGTAAATTTTGCCATGTTATATGTGCCTACGTGTTCCCCATCCTATGTTATATGTGCATGAGTAATATGCATATGTATTCCCCTCTGATCGATTAAAGACGCAATTATAGTTGTGTCCAACTCTAGTATGCCAGTTTCCAGTTCTCGTGATAACAACGAGTATTAGGCCTATGTAAACCTATTTTGCCACGTTTTACAGTGTGCACGTTAATTTAGAATAATGTCCCCGTTTCTAGGCCTCAAAAGGGCCCGGACACCAGATTCAGCTCCAGTCACCTGAACCCTCTCCGAGGAGCGATACAGCCCCCACCTGCATCCCTGACCCTTCGCTTACTTCCTGCCTCACAGTGCCCGGCCCGGCCTGGCTCTGCCTGCCTGTCTGCCAAGAGTATGTTATGCTTCTAGTTATCAGTCCAGTCCTCCTTCTCTGCATTCCTAAGCTACTGAATCGCATCAATAGTTTCAGCCATAGTCTAGCCTTTCTGTCTCCATGTAAGAGAAATACTGTATTAATATTCATAGAATATTCCTCGCACACGCAATACATGTAGAATAATGCATGCACCAGCCTTAGTGTCAAGTAGCCTTTACCCTGATAACTTTTGGATTCTATCAACATGTTCTCCAAACACCAGATACCAGATATGCCTTAGGTACATGTCGCCCTGACTCCACAGACTTTAGTCTCCTCTTCTAGCGCAGAAGTCATAGCCCCCAGTTCTCCCTAGTAATACGTCATTGCCCGTTTGCGCGCACCACTAGGTTAGAGGTCCCGGCTGCTCAGGTAGCCCCCTCCATGTTTCCGCTCCATTTATGACACTTCTGTTACGTTTACATCACATGTCTATGTATACGCCATGTACACGCCTCTTGTTACACCTACTTTATGCCTTATCTTTCGCGACTGCTACGAGTCACGCCTACTGCTACGCCTACTGTATTGAATGTAATGCAATTGTTTTACTATATATACTGTATGATGTTACTTTTCGTGGTGCAGCTGCCGTCCCGTCCCGTACTTCCAGGCTGTTCTGTCCCTTCCCTTATGCCTGATTAAAGCCTGAAGACTCAAGATACCTCTAATCCTGACTCTTATTTATTGAGCTATCTATTTATATGAGTATCCTGAAAAATAGAACCGGTAATTAATTATTTATTTACCACATAATGGCGCCCGAATAGGGACTTGCCCTTTCCCCACGCGCCGGCGAAGCCACGCAGGCCCCCTGATCCTCTGCAACCGTGACGGAACCATACCGTGCACGTGCAGATATTTCTGCTTCAAGTATCCCTCAGGCCCACGGAGGAGACGGAGGTTGCGGTCCAGCATCCAGACGAGGCGGTGTGGAACGCGGCGAGTCCCGACCAGAGCCCAAGCCGAGAGTCCAAGGTCCGAGGTATCCGGAGGCCCACCTGTAACTGAAGTCCGAAGTTCGTAGTCCGTCGTCGTAGCAGTCCAGTCCAGTCCGAGGCCTTCCGTTCTTGCTGCCCGGTGAGTACCGTTGCTGGGGTAGTATCTAGACAGGGTCAATTAATTTGTCTCTGGTCCGTGGGTTTGGGTACACAGATCCAACACGAAGTGTCCACCTAGGTGGATGCGGGTCCTGACGTGTCTCTTTATGGGACCGGTATGTTTCGTACTGTTTCAGCAGTACATCTAGTAATTCTAGTAAGTCCCGTTCTCGAGAAATTCATGTGTTCTGTTCTCAGTATACCAGGTAATATTCTGTCCGAACTGTTATTTTAATGTCATTTAATGTGTTTTCAATGTCGTGGTATGAGTGATTTGTTTTTTCCAGTCATTATTGTGTTTACCGTGTATTGTATTGTGTTCAGATTCAAGTACAGAATGCCTCTATTCTCCAAATTACGTCAGTTAAAGACCAGAAAAGGGCTGCTTGAAGAAGCAGTCCCTGTCCCTCCTAGGGACAGTCCAGGACATTTTATGTATCATAAGCATGGCTTAAGTGCCATAATATATCTAGACTTATGGTCTGATTATACCAGACATCTCGAAGGGAAATATAGATGGCCTGTATCAGGCACATGGGATGCCGAGTGCATCATGCGAGTAGAAGAAGCATTATGGAAAAAGAAAGCCAGACAGTCCCAGAAAGATGCCATCGAGTTATGGCGCAAAGAATCTCATAAAAGAACCGAAAAAGAAATCAGAAAAACAGAATTAAGTAGAGAATCCTCAGAAAAAGCCCAAGAAAGGGAATTAATCGAAATAGGTGAACGAGTTAAAGCAGAACAGTCAGACAGACAGAGAAATGCCCTTATTAAGGGTATGTATCCTCTTCTTGCCGAGGGCTTGCCAAAAGCAACCCCGGAGGCACCCAGTAATTTTCCGCCATCACTAGTTCCGACTAAGCTACGTCATAAACCGACTGCAGCTGATATTTTTCTCTCGTCCTATTTGGACGACACAGTCCCAAAATATGCAAATCCTGTTCCGCCTGCTCCTGTAAATAATGTAATTTCTGTTCCTCCAGCCACTGGTCCCGTGGGTCCAGGTAATGTTACAGCATCTGTTACAGCACCCACGGTCCAGTCCGCAGTACATGTACCCGTTCTACCAGTCACTCTGCCAGCACGTACAGTACCCACCGACGATTCCAGTTTAGGAGCCGTGGGGGGAAGTCCTCCTGGTACCCCGCCTCAACACAGACGTATGACGCTACATGAACTAGCGTTACAGCGTACGCCAAAAGTTCATACCTTCACAGATATCAAGCGAGCACTTACCGAATGTCGTTATGATCCAGTTCCAGGCGATGGTACTATGGTCATATATTCATTACGTTTAAGACGGGTGACCGACTATTTGGACACCCTGCCCGATATGAAGGAACATCTAGACAGAATATATCGTTTTATCCGTACAGGAAAAGATCCAGAAAGTATTTGCGAAGCCATGGTTCAAAGAAAAGTCGAGACTCAGCTCATGCTTTTAAAGTTTTTAATTAATTGTTTAATAAGAGAACAAGATTATCCAGGAAAAGATCCAGAAGAAATGAAAGTCTTGACCAGGTGGAGTGATCATATAGCCGAGGGGAAACACAAAACACAGAACTGTATAGAGAGTATGTACAAGAAAATTCGTAGGGAAATAATAAACTTACACGAGAAACGAGAAGCAACACAAGCAACCGAGAAAGAGAATGACTCTTCTAGTGAAGAGGTAGACGACGAGAATCCCTCCAGAATAGCGTATGTAGGTAGAACTAGACTTTTCGACCGACATTCACGCCTAGATCACAAGAAAGTTTTCCCTTCTCCAGCACCAGAACAGGGTTCTCTAGAACAAGTATTCCAAGCTACCGATCACATTCTGAAATCACGAATAGGCTATAGTGAGCTTAGTACAATGCATGAACAAGAACTAGCCCGATCAGCAGTCCGGTGGACTACTGATTCTACCACTTTTCCAGATGAAATAGTGGCACAAACGTTTCTGAAACTGCCCCAGCCGAGCAGCGACTGGTGGGTATGTATATGATCCAGCACCTTATCACACTGTATGAGGATCAGCACTCCGATCCAGGTCCTCTACATGATGTATTAAACGAGTTACTCCAGTACAGATGGAAAGGTCTAGGTACCGATTTAATTAGTGTCATTCTAGAACAGCGCCACAAATACCGAACGTTCTTGAATCCGCATTTTGTTCACGTCTCACCCCCAGAAAGTAAATCATTCTACATAGACAGACAGAATCCGTTACGAGAAGTACACCCAGTTAGAGGAACGGGTGGTGGTCTAGAACGAGTATCTGTTTACACCCCCATTACAAAGATGGAACTCTTAGAGATGAAGAAGTTAATTCCCTGTCACGATAAAGATCCAGCAGGGTTCCACCGTGAATTAAAAGACATGCTCCGTATGGGAGAATACACGTATCCTGATATCATTAAAATGTTAAAGGTCCTGTTGCCTGCGGGCATATATGAAAAACTTAAGGAAAAAGAATGGGAGGTGGGAGAGAAAAAGATAGATTGGACAGCTCTAGAAGCTGAAGATAATACACGAGTACCAGGTACCGGTCTTGGGGATAAAGCTAAAGAATTGCCCGAACTGATAATACAAGTTTTGCCAAGATTACTAGCCACGAAAAAGGAAGATTGGGATGCCGTCTCAGCCTGTAAACAGAAACCAGATGAAGATACTAGTGATTTTTATTCTAGATTTGAGAAATGTTTTATTATTAATAGTGGTCTGAAAACAAGTAGTGAATCGTACCCTCATCTTTTTGTTACTAAACTAGTCGAGAACTCAAGTCCACAAGTTAAAAATCGAGTTTTGAAAGTCGAAAGTACCTGGCAAGCTAATACTCCGTCACAAATGTTACAAATGCTCCAGTATCACCAGAACAGAATCAGGGAAGAGCAAGAACATGAAAGGAGACGTATGAAAGACACGAAAATGAAAGTATTAGTTGCACAATCTGTTCCCCAAGACAGTCAGAAGAGGGGTCCGAATCAAGCCAGTCATCCTGTAGCTCCCGTTAAAGGGACCTGCAATTACTGTAAACAGCCAGGTCATTTTATAAACGAGTGTGCAGTTCTGAAACACAACATAGCTACTGGTAAGACTAAAGAAAGACCACGTCCGCCTAGACAAGAACAAGTTTTACAGACTTCTCAGTCACCACAGAATGCACAACAGACAGTTACAGTACCGCAGCCTATCGCTGCAACACAGCACGTTACACAGCAGATGTACCAGTATGCACAGTCCGAGTATCCAGAGTACCAGCAGTATTCATGAAACAGCCTAGAGAGGGAGGTAGGCTTGACTCTCATCGAGATACCTGTAGATCAAGAGGGTCCCTATGTACACAGTCAAGTATTAGGGAAAGACAGAAAGTTTCTGATTGATACAGGGGCAAGTAGGACTACAATCAGTCATGACGAGGTTCCAGGGGCTCCGCTCTCAGGCTCTAGAAATGTTTCCCTTGGATTTTCAGGAAAGCCTATTGTTAATGAAATTTCGAAACCAGTTTCCCTAGAAGTTGGTCCATTGTCCCGAACTACTGATTTGTTACTTACGAAGTCATGTCCAGAGAATTTGTTAGGCATTAAAACCCTAAAAGAATTAGGAGCAGTTATATGCTGCTCTCCAGAAGGAGTACGTCTGTTCCTTAGAGACTTTAAAGGTCATTATGTATTACGAGATTTTGATCCAAGATTATTGAATGTACCACAGCATTTATGGGCGCAAGGTCCAACTGATGTAGGTCGTATGCAGATCACACCCCATCGTGTGACTCTGAAACAAGGTGTAGTATTACCACGAATCAGACAGTACAAATTGCCACCTGAGGCTGTAGCAGCCTTATCCAAAATTATTGACGAGCTTATTGCTCAAGGAGTGGTTGTAGAAACTGACTCCAATGTATGTAATTCTCCTATCATTCCAGTCCTGAAACGTACTGATCCAAATGTACCTCCAGTATATCGATTAGTGATTGACCTTCGAGAACTTAATAAATGTATTATTCCTCAGTACCCAGTAGTCCCAGATATTTCTTCTCTATTGACAGCCATTGATTCTGAAGCCACGTTCTTCACAGTCATTGATCTCAAGAACGCATTTTTCAGTGTTCCCATTCATCCAGACAGCCAGTTCCTTTTCGGATTCTGTTTAAATGGAAGGAGCTATAAATTTACACGAGCTCCTCAAGGTTTCACAGAAAGTCCTAGCATTTACAGTCAAGCACTTAAAAGACAACTAGACAATATTCACATGCCAGCTGACACTGCCCTGCTCCAGTATGTCGATGATCTACTGATCACAGCCCGTTCTGAACGTGACTGCGAGCGTGCGTCACTTAAAGTCCTGTATTTTCTGGCCGAGATGGGGCACAAGGTGTCCCCTTCGAAGCTTCAATTCTGTGTCCAGCAAGTGGTCTACTTAGGACATTTGCTGTCCAAGAGGGGTAGGCAGTTGACACCTGACCGTATCCAGTTAATAGCATGTCTTCCACAGCCCAAGACCCAGAAGGAGGTACGAGCTTTTATCGGCCTCACTTCTTACTGTAGACAATGGATTCCTCAGTATGCATTTCTAGCCAAGCCACTGATACAGTTAACGACACAGGAGGCAGCCGTATCGACTGTCCTCCCTTGGACCCAGGAACATACACTTGTTTTTAATGAATTAAAGAAAGCCTTATGTAATGCACCTGTTCTAGCAACACCGAACTACAGTAAGCCTTTTACACTTTTTGTCACAGAACGTGATGGTACTGCATTATCTGTTCTCACACAAGATCAAGCAGGACAATACAAGCCCTGTGCTTATTTTTCTAGCACATTAGATCCAGTAGCCCAGGCTTTACCTGCGTGCCTCAAGTCAGTTGCAGCCACAGCTCTAGCTATCAGACAAAGTGATTCCATAGTGTTGGGACACTCCCTGACAGTACAAGTTCCACACTCCGTGGAAGTTCTTTTAAACCGAACACAGACTCAGCACTTGACAATTGCACGTTTAACAGGTTATGAACTGACACTGTTCCAGCCACACATAGAAATCAGACGCTGCAACATTTTAAATCCAGCTACACTGTTACCGTCAGTTACTTCAAATCCTGCCACACATGACTGTGTGGAAGTTGTTAACACCATGACAAAGCCAAGACAAGACTTGACAGATATTGCATTACCTGATCCCGACCTGACACTTTATGTGGATGGTTCATGTATGAGAACAAGTACAGGAGAACTAGTAGCCGCGTATGCAGTGACTACTGAAACCGAAGTTATAGAGACACACCGTATTGACACCCTGTCTGCTCAAGCAGCAGAGCTAGTCGCTCTGACCCAAGCCTGCATACGTGCCAAGAACCTGAAAGTTAATATATACACAGACTCACGTTATGCATTCGGAGTTGTACACGACTTTGGAGTGCTCTGGCAAGAGAGAGGTTTTATGACTTCTCATGGAACCAAGATTCAGCATGGTCTCCTCATTCAAGCTCTGTTAGATGCAATACATTTACCGACAGCTATCGCTATCATGAAGTGCAAAGCACATACGAAAGTCACTGACATCATTTCCCAAGGTAACGATCTAGCAGATCGAACAGCCAAACTCACAGCTCAGACTCCAGACATTCCAGTTAACACGACACAGACACTCACTCCAGATCAGACTACTTGTATGACAGTTAAGGACCCTACACAAGATGTCATAGACATACAGTCACATGCTACTCCCGAAGAAATCAAGAAATGGTCCGAACAAGGAGGGGTCCAGACAGATCAAGGATGGTTGACGAAGGGAAAAGCCACATGGTTTCTCCCCGACTCTATGGTTCAAGTCATTATCAATACCGCACATAGTCCAGCACATTTAGGAGAAAAAGCTATGTTAGACAGTATTCAGAACCTTTGGTTCAACAAGCATTTACGAGCTGCAGCCAAGCAGAAAGTCCGTACCTGTATGATATGTTGCCAGTTCAATCCAGGTAAAAGTGTCCCGGTGGAACAAGGGGGATTCCAACCTCCTGACCACCCTTTTGAAGTCCTCCAGATGGATTACATTCAGATGGAGCGATGTCGAGGTTTCAAGTATGTCCTCGTAGTTGTATGCGCTTTGTCCAGGTGGACAGAAGCATATCCAGTCCCAGATTACACAGCTGCGACCACTGCCAGGCAGTTGGTTCGTGAGTTCTTTCCCCGCTATGGACTCCCTAGGGTCGTGTATTCAGATAACGGCCAGCCATTCTCATCCGAGCTAATGAAGCATGTTTCCCTTCTGTTAGGGTACCAGTGGAAGTTCCATTGTGTACGCCATCCTGAAGCAGCCGGTCTCGTAGCGAGACATAATCAGACTCTGAAAATCCGCCTTGCTAAAGTATGTAAAGAAAAAGGTGCAGACTGGCTAGTAGCTCTGCCAGTTGCTCTATTTTATATGAGGATGGTCGCACATTCCAGATCAGGTCTGTCCCCGTATGAGGTCGTATTCGGCCGCCCCCCAAACATGTGGGGTACACCTAGACCCCGCAGTATTACAGATGTTTCCAGTAATATGCTGACAGATTACCTAGCTTCCTTGATGTCTGCCCTACACTCTTGTCGTTCACAGGTTGCCGCCGCATTTCCAGACAACACCGAGGTGAAACCGCATGAAGTCGTTCCCGGTGACCTCGTATTTGTCCGGAACTTTGATCGTTCAAGTCCGCTGGAGCCCCGTTGGAAGGAGCCTCGCATGATCTTGCTAACCACAAGGACCGCCGTAACACTTGAAGGCAGAAAAGGATGGGTCCACCTGAGCCATATCAGAAAATTCCATGGATTACGAGAAAAAACTTTTGCTAAGGACTGCCTTATTCCTAAAGACTGCCCAGATACAGACTCTGAATCGAAAATTCCCCCGTTAGAGAAAACTCCGCAGCAGGAGTATAAACAGAAACTCAGGTCTAGTAAAATAAGTCAGCCAGTTTAATTGTTTAAGTCCCTCTCGGGTGAAGCGGTTAGACAGGTTCCTGACATGTATGAGATAGACCCCCACAGTGAGAGAGTTAGTCAAAACTCTAAAAAATGTATTATTGTTCTATGTTTTCTATTATTTTTGAGTCTTATGGTTACCTGCACAAGTTATGCTTTACATTTATGTTTTCCTATTTCACATGTACATATGTTTTCTAATGCTACAGTAGAGCACACATTTAGTGATCTGCCTCCCCACGAGTTATCCTATCGTCTTGCTATGCGTAACAATACCTTTATCCGAATGTTGCATTATTCACACCAGACCAGCAATGCCACTAATTGTTGGGTGTGTGGTCGACTCCCCCCTTTCCAGACACCGAAGGGAGTTCTGCCACTCTTTCCTTATCCATTTTCACATAATGGTTCGTGTGGAGCATGGTCCACGTTAACGTCATCCTCAACTGATATGTCCCTTCTGAATTGAACATGTTTCCCAGACAAGCAAGGTCTTTCCCATAGAACAGGGTTAGATCTAGAAAATGAAGTGTATGATTTAGGTAATTATTCCTCGAATTTCATGGTCCTGAATGTTCAATCCGACACTACTCCAGATCTGCCTGCTATTTCAGTACTACCAGTCAAAGGCGAATTATGTGTCAGAAAGAATGGTTCCTCACATGTAGGACATAGTGATTGTACTACTGTGGTCAAGTATAGTGACAGTGGGAAATCTATTTTCAAAGCCTCACGTCATTCTTATTTTGTTTGTGGTCAGACCGCATATGTTCGTCTGCTTCTCGATTGGGATGGAACATGTTACATTGCCTTCCTACTGCCACCAGTTTTTCTAGCCCCATCTGATTATCACAGAAATACACATCTAGTACACATCAGACATAGAAGGGAGATCGAGTCCCCGATTGTCGATCAAACTGAAACTACTCTAGAACAATATCAAGATTTCAATAAAGGTTTCTTCTTCTTTATAGGCCCTGTCCAGAATAGTAAGTTAATACGTAGGTTAACCAGAACCCTTGAAGCAGTAGTGAATGAGACTACTTCTGCTCTAGGTAACTTAACTGAAGAACAATCTGCTATGAGATTTGTCGTGCTCCAAAATCGTCTCGTTCTTGACGTCATACTGGCCGATAGAGGAGGGGCATGTAGAGTCATCGGATCTAGTTGCTGCATTTTCATTCCTAATAACGCGCCGTCTGTTTATTCAGCTATAACCAAACTTCATCAAAT
Source organism: Lissotriton helveticus (assembly GCF_964261635.1). Classification (NCBI taxonomy): domain Eukaryota; kingdom Metazoa; phylum Chordata; class Amphibia; order Caudata; family Salamandridae; genus Lissotriton; species Lissotriton helveticus. The sequence goes on from NC_136062.1 coordinate 429,412,390, forward strand.
TGCCCATCAGTTACACCAGAATCCAGGCACCTGGACATGGTCCGGTTGGCTCTGGAGTATTATTTCTGCCTGGGGATGGAAAGTATTGTCATTCCTAGGTATAGCAGTAATGATCATATTCAGTTGCTGCCTCTGTTTACAATGTGGCCCTGCGATTTGCGGCATTTGTGCTACATCCTGTATTCCTAGTCCTAAGTCCCGTTCCAAGACAATTCGAGACGAGCAAATGATGCTATATGAAATGATAGATGGTATCATGAATATTGATGTTTCCTGATGGAAACGTAGGGCACAAGGAGGGAATGTGGAAAAGTTAATTTTGCCATGTTATATGTGCCTACGTGTTCCCCATCCTATGTTATATGTGCATGAGTAATATGCATATGTATTCCCCTCTGATCGATTAAAGACGCAATTATAGTTGTGTCCAACTCTAGTATGCCAGTTTCCAGTTCTCGTGATAACAACGAGTATTAGGCCTATATAAACCTATGTTGCCACGTTTTACAGTGTGCACGTTAATTTAGAATAATGTCCCCGTTTCTAGGCCTCAAAAGGGCCCGGACACCAGATTCAGCTCCAGTCTCCTGAACCCTCTCCGAGGAGCGATACAGCCCCCACCTGCATCCCTGACCCTTCGCTTACTTCCTGCCTCACAGTGCCCGGCCCGGCCTGGCTCTGCCTGCCTGTCTGCCAAGAGTATGTTATGCTTCTAGTTATCAGTCCAGTCCTCCTTCTCTGCATTCCTAAGCTACTGAATCGCATCAATAGTTTCAGCCATAGTCTAGCCTTTCTGTCTCCATGTAAGAGAAATACTGTATTAATATTCATAGAATATTCCTCGCACACGCAATACATGTAGAATAATGCATGCACCAGCCTTAGTGTCAAGTAGCCTTTACCCTGATAACTTTTGGATTCTATCAACATGTTCTCCAAACACCAGATACCAGATATGCCTTAGGTACATGTCGCCCTGACTCCACAGACTTTAGTCTCCTCTTCTAGCGCAGAAGTCATAGCCCCCAGTTCTCCCTAGTAATACGTCATTGCCCGTTTGCGCGCACCACTAGGTTAGAGGTCCCGGCTGCTCAGGTAGCCCCCTCCATGTTTCCGCTCCATTTATGACACTTCTGTTACGTTTACATCACATGTCTATGTATACGCCCTGTACACGCCTCTTGTTACACCTACTTTATGCCTTATCTTTCGCGACTGCTACGAGTCACGCCTACTGCTACGCCTACTGTATTGAATGTAATGCAATTGTTTTACTATATATACTGTATGATGTTACTTTTCGGGGTGCAGCTGCCGTCCCGTCCCGTACTTCCAGGCTGTTCTGTCCCTTCCCTTATGCCTGATTAAAGCCTGAAGACTCAAGATACCTCGAATCCTGACTCTTATTTATTGAGCTATCTATTTATATGAGTATCCTGAAAAATAGAACCGGTAATTAATTATTTATTTACCACAAATGTGTGAGTGTTTTTTTGATCCGGTGATGAGTCTCGCTGCGGCGTTTATAGAAGCGCTTATGGGTGCCGTGGTAGTTAGGGGGATACCGCAGAGGGCGATGCTGCCGTAATCTATTCGAGGGATGACTAGAGCTTGTACCGCAGTTTAGAAATCTTTGGCTGGAAGGAAGGGTTTGAGTTTCCTTAAGGTATTAATCTGGTAGTTCGCCCCCTTTGTTGCTTTGTTGATGTGTTCCTGCATGTTGAGGTTGGTATCAAGTGTTATGCCTAGAGATTTTGCTGAGTCCACGATGGTGGGATGAACATTGAGTGTGGTTAGGTGTTTAAGCCAGATTTGAGTGGTAGTGATCTTCGCAGGAGGTGAGATCAAGAGGAACTCTGTTTTAAGAGCATTGAGTTTGAGATGATTAGCGGCCAACCATGATTGGGTGCCTCTGATCGTTGAATTCAAGAGCATAATGTCTTGTGGTGTGGTGGTGCATGGTGGGCTTCCTGAAGGTGAAGTGGATGCAGTGGTGGTCGGTCCGGTGGGGTTCTGTGGTGCGGTTGAAGGCGATGTGGAGACTTGCAGTGAAGATGGGGTCAAGCGTGTGGCCAACGGTGTGGGTGGATGTTGTCATGAGCTATCTGAGTCCGAGGTTGGCGAGGTTGTTGTGCAGGGTGGTAGAGTTGGTGTCATTGTTGTTCTCGAGATGAAAGTTCAGGTCTCCAAGCACGATGTAGTCCGTGGAGGTGAGGGCGTGCTGACGTAGTCGGTGATGGAGGCGCTGAACTGTGATCTGGGTCCAGCGGGTCTATAGATGAGGGTTCCTCTGAGGGTGATGTTGGGATCGGTGTGGATCTGGAAGTGCATGTGTTCGGCGGTGATGATACACAGAAGTAGCAGTGGGTCACAAAAAGAATACAGGCACAAACCAATTGCGGGGCAGAGACCAAAATATGTGCGGCAGCAGCAGCGGGCACAGGGCACACAGGGGGGCTGTGTGGCGGTGAGGAAAGCGTTCTGCCTCGTGACAAGGTCAAGGGTCGCGCTCTACCGCTGCGCAGCCTCCATATGAGGGGATGTGGGAGGGAGGAGCGCTGGGAGGCGGGAGTGGGTTGGCCAATGGGAATACAGGGGGGCGGGGCTGAAGGGGACGCAGCGTCGGGAAAACACAGAGGGGGCGGGCGGGGTCGCAGAAGGTAAATGGGGACACAGGCAAAACGGGGGCACAAGGGAGTCACAAGCAAAATGGGGCAAGACAGCAGGAAATACACAGAAGTAGCAGTAGGTCACAAAAAGAATACATACACAAAGCAATTGCGGCGCACAGACCAAAATATGTGCGGCAGCAGCTGGCACAGGGCACACAGGGGGGCTGTGTGGCGGTGGGGGGAGCGACCTGGATGGTGAGAGGGTCACGGGTCGCTCTCTACCGCTGCCCGGCCTCCATATGAGGGGATGTGGGAGGGAGGAGCAGCCGGGAGGCGGGAGCGGTGTGGCCAATGGGAATACAGGGGGGCGGGTCCGCAGGGGATGCAGCGGCGGGAAACACGGAGGGGGGGCGGGCTGGGGTGGCAGAAGGTAAATGGGGACACAGGCAAAACAGAGGCACAAGGGAATCACAGGCAAAATGGAGAAAGACAGCAGGAAATACACAGAAGTAGCAGTGGGTCACAAAAAAAATACAGACACAAATCAATTGCGGGGCACAGACCGAAATACGTGTGGCAGCAGCAGAGGGCACAGGGCACACAGGGGGGCTGTGTGGCAGTGAGGGGAGAGACCTGAGTGGAGATACCAGACCTCCTTTATTCTAAAGGTATGGAGCTGATTAGAACCTAGAGAAACCTTTGGTAGATTCTTGGCAAAACTACACCTATGCAAAAGACCATACTAACTTATTCCCTCGTACTAGACCTAGGTTTGGTACATTGGGATAGGCATATTTTAGAAGCACCAGTTGAGTATTTTAGTCTGTTATTTATGTATGTATTTTTATATGGGTTAGAAACCATGCAATGCTCTTACAATATTATTTTATAATACTATTCTCGCTGTACGCATTATATTTTTCATTCTAACGATTGTAGCAGTTCACCTCTCTTGCATGAGAAAGTAGACTGGTCAATAAACATTTTATTGAATACGCCCGTCTCACTATTTCTCTGCACACTCTGTAGAAACGAAGCATGCATGATTGACTTGGTGAAATACTCATCTATTGCTTCCACGACTCTGAGAGATATATTCTAATTCTTGGGAAACAAAGTTGTCATGTTTATGCGGTTGTCAGAAACGAATCCCTTCTTGTGAATTCAACAAAGTTTCTAGTAACCTCTGAGCTAGCTGGCACACAATTAAGTTTTGTATATTTGATAGAGACCTATTGACTCAAGTCCTACGTCAACTCTACAGGATATATTATTCCAATGCGCAGAGCCTATTGGGAATTTAGGAACTACAGCACATGACGCCCAATGTTTGGTAAGACACTAATTTAACGATAGATACTAAAGTAACTCAGTCATGTTTTTCTCAGAGTCCCCTTTTTCCGTAAAACTCTGATTATCGTCTGGAGTGGGTAAAGGGATAAAATATTTGCCATAACTGAGTAGGACAAAACATCCTATGTATTAGTTTTTTGGTTTGTTCAACGTTGAAGGATACAGTGTTCCAAAATATTGTGCACCTTATCTTTGTTTACTTGAAACTTTCTCTGCAAACATTCAGTCAACAAAATGTCCCTTGACAATAATACCAAGGCCCGTGGAGCTATAGGCGACAACGCCGTACAAGCTTTAAACTTTACAGGTCTCCAAGAGACCAACGAGGATGCTATAAGCATCCCAGAAAATTTAAGGAAAGCCATCACTATAAAACGTATATGAAAAGGTCTATCAGCAAGAGGTGGTAGAGTAGTTTTTGTGAGAGAGGCACACGAATATCACCAGACAGAGGTATTCTATTCATGGATAATCTTCCCTGAAGCAAATCCAGTAATACAAGTGTTTTACCTCTACAAAGAAGATGATCCACCAATGGAATACATTCCTTTCGAGGATATTGAAAGTCCACTAACATACCAAGCGCATGCGCTCTGCTATAAAGGCACCCTAAAACATATAAATCACATTACAAGGCTCGGTCCACTAGGTAGACCAGGAGCAACATGGCCGGTACTAGCCAGCTATACACCACATCCTGAAATTAATGAAATATCAGATGCGGAACTATTAGCTCAACTCAAAAAGCTAATCAAAATCTATGGACAATCTGTCCAATATGTCATGCGGACTTTTACAGTCTAACTGGCAATAAGGATTCCACAATATTCCCCTTACCAGGGGAACACAAATAAAATTACACCACAGACTCTACATTCAGTTGTTGGTAAATTACCCACAAAACTGGAACACATTCCATTCTGCATAGCTCAAAACATTACTCAAATGAAAGCAGTATTTCCTGATACAACCCCTCATGAGAAACACAGAATTCTAACAATCTGTTTACTAATGAGGATCACACAACATCTGGAGGACTGCGACACTTGGGGTACAGTCTTTGCTGCAATCTATGTCAAAACACATGGGGCCTCATTTATGAGAAGTGAGGCATCGCTATGTGAAAGCAGCGATGCGTCATTTCTCAGTGCACACTCCTTGCGACATTCCTGATGTGTCATATTTAATGTATGACGCATCATTTCACAACGAGTTACAGATACATCAGTATTTCTGATGTATCTGTAAGCGCAAAAGTGACGCATTGCTCATAGATTTCACAGGCGTCACTTCTACGAGGGTTTTTGCGGGGGAACGCCCCCCCTGCATACATTATACCTGACGTAAGGATAACGTAGCGCAGGGATTTATAAAGTGACGCATCTGCTTAGATGCGTCACTTTGTAAATAGTGTGCAACAGGTGGCATGTTTTACGCCGCCGATTCGTCACAAAAAGTGACGCATCATAAGCGCAAAAATGATGCAAGGCCTCATAAATGAGGCCCATGGTGTTGCGTCAATAGCTGTTATACCACATCCTGAAACAGATTCAAAACGAATAGGGGGCAGAGCCTGCTTTAAACTTAGGTATGAAAATTACTGAAGGATTTCACACAGGTCTCAACAATAATATTAGCTAACATTAAAGGTGAAGCAGCATCTGTGGCCATCCACCAAAAATTAAGGGAATTTGATGTAACTGAGCAACCACAAGAACTAGCTAGAAATCTTATGAAGAATTAGGAAGAGACAGTTTGGGTGGTAAACCTGTTAAACCCCAACTGTCTGAAAGTCCTGAAAAGGATTTTTTTAAAACACACCTATTCCTCCTAAAAAGTTGTGGGAGAACACTAAACAAACTTCTAAAGAGAAGCGTTCTCATTCCAAGGGTAGGTCTCCTCAAGAGGAGCCCTCTGAAAGGTGGTATAACCTCAGGTATAGGGATGCTTTGAGAAAACCTGGTAGATATCAAGATACTGATACACGTTCCTCTCGTACCTTTCAAACTTTGGCACAGAAATCCGAAAGAAGAGGAGGGTCAGAGCACAAGGAAGAACGCATGAAGTCCAAAGACGATCAACACATTCAGAAAAACAAGAAACCTCAATTCACATAAAAGACGGTAGCTGGTCTAAAGATTAGACATGCCGAGGATCTTGAGGACACAACTCAAGAACGGGGAGTGAGCTCAGACAATGTTGGACAGCGCAGCAGAAGTCACCGTAGCTTGCAAGAACTTGAAGGATCATCTGGAGACAGTGGACTTGAATGAGTACATTCAAGTTGAAACCGCATACACTAGGGTTAGTAATCCACATAAGTTATATGAAGTAACACTCTGAATGGAGGGAGATATAACAAGAAAAATAAGAGCACTCTTTTGGGAGCGACTCTCTCAGGGTTATGACATTCTTCTAGCTGAACAAGACTGGCCACCACAATTTGTCAGGGAGTGCCCACATGGTGAAGACATCATTATGCCAGTCTTCTCTCACCACATTCCAATTCATTTAAAATATACCTATGGCAGGAAATGGGCAGAAATGGGCAGTAGCCACGCTCCTGCATTATACAAAAATCATGTAGGATGGGATGAGGATTCTCCTCACCATAAAAGCCAATTGAAAACTCAACCAATTATACAAAGGCAGTATCCAGTTAAGCAAGAAGCTAAAAAACAGGCCAGGTAGATATTAGATCAATAAATCAAAAATCATCGGTAAGGGTAATGCCAGGCATGCACCAGGAGATTTTCAACAAACAATTCCACTTTAGAAGTAAGGCGCTCTACTTCCAATGGTCTACCGTCAAGGCCACAACGTTCCCAAAATAAAAAGATGGGTGAAATGAGCTTCAGATTCACAATAAAATCCTCAGTACAGTACTGTAGTCCATCATTTTTATTATTCAAAATCTTTTTCAAAATCAAAGAATTTGCAACAGAAAAAATGTGTTTCGTTCTTTTAGGACATCATCAGGGCTCATCAAAAATGTACAGCTCAAATCTGCTGTCGACTGAATCCTACTTGAATTCAAAGGATGTCTAATCTTCACCGCACTCCCCAAATACTGGGATCTTTCTATTCAAACCACCAAACAGAAAAACGTCCTGTTACAATTTATCTTTCAGCACCCAACCGAAATCTTTATCATAAACTCCAAATTCTTGCCAAGCGTATTACGTTAAGTCAAAAATCCAAAACCGGCGACAGTAGGTCATGAAAAATCCACTGTGCGGTGAAGAATAGTCATCCTTTGAATTCAAGTAGGATTCACTCGACAGCAGATTTGAGCTGTAAATTTTTGATGCGCCCTGATGATGTCCTAAAAGGACGAAACGCGTAGGCTATTTTAAGTTGTGTGTGTTATTCGCAGACAAGGAAGCATTGATTTGGATGGAATATTTCTTGTGATTTACATTGGATTGGACATTTTTTCTGTTGGAAATACTTTGATTTTGAAAAAGATTTTGAATTATAAAAATCATGGACTACAGTACTGGACTGAGGATTTTATTGTGAATCTGACGCTTCTTCCATCCATTTTTAGATATTAGATCAACTTGAATACCTAAAGGGTGATTGAAACATGCCCCTCACCCATAAACAATCCTTTGTATCCTGTCTCCAAACCAGACAATACATATCATCTAGTGATAAATTACAGACATTTAAACTCTTGTTGCAAAACTTTTGCAGTACAAAATGCACACAGTGCAGCAGTAATGAACAACATTGTGTGTAAAAAATTAAAAACAACATTAGATATTTCTAACGGTTTCTTCTGTCAGAACATTGAACATGAAAGGAGGTATTTGACTGCTTTCTCAATCATGGGGGCACAGCTTCACTTCTATCTTCTCCCTCAGGGATTCAGGAATAGTCTTGGGTTATTCTCAGCTAGAGCAACAGAGTTACTACAAACTTATGATGACGTAGCATTGTTTGTACATAGATGACATCTATACAACAGACGATGACTTGGATAGGCATTTGAACTGGGTGAACATCATTATACTGTGCTTCACCTCTGAAGGGTATAAATTCAATCTTAAGAAATCAAGAATTGCCCTCCTCAATGTCCTTTTACTGGGATATGAGTTATCCAGTGAAGGCAAATGCCTGGCAGACAACTTTTTAGAAAAGTGTGCGCTACTCCAACCTCCAAAAACGCTGAAGAACTTACAGTCGATTCTAGCTTTCCTGAACTTCGTAAGAACATATATTCTAAATTACACAGAAAGGGTTAAACCTCTCTACGAATTAGTCAAACCTGATTTTAAAACGGTTAATTGGACACAAAAACAAACAGAAATTTTGCGTTTAGTCCAAACAGACATGTTAGCAACAAAACATTTACAAAAATGCGTAAATGTACGCAACTTAGTGATCCGAATCATTCCAGGATGATGCAGATTCACATACTTAACTATTTACTGAAGGAGAAAAAGTACCAATAGCTTAAAAATCACACTTGTACACACAAACAGAAATGAAATTCACTTCTACAGAAATAATTCTGACAGCGGTTCAGACAGCTGTAGCAAAAGAAAGAGCCCTCGCACAAGGTAAACGCATTATGGTCGTTACACCTGTACCTGGCTTAGAGGCAGTGACTAAAGCAAGCATTCCAAATGCTAAAGCATTACATCAAAGATGGGTTAAATCTCTTGCTGCAACAGACGTTGAATAAGTGTTTGATTCATATTTGAAAACACAATTTTTTTTACAATAAGAACAAGAATTTCCTATGCCTGATGAAATTCTGCCTCTAGAAAAGTATGAATGTATAATTTATACTGACAGATCAGCAGAGCAAGCTATGGGGAGAAAACAAGCATATAGTGCTGCATGCACGATCGTTAAAGGTCGTTGGCGAGATGGCAAATTCCGACCACTGGTCACTAAAACTCAATCACTAGGAGACTGTACAGCTCAGTGAGTTGAACTAAAGCATGTCAGATGGTGCTTAAAAATACTGATCGCAAATTCCCCACACTCATAGTGTGCGATTCGTATTACTCTGTTCAGTCTTACAATCAATACTTGCAGAACTGGATTCAAAATGGATACAAAGATGCAAAAGGTGGCACAATTAAGCATAAGATGATTTAGGAACAGGTAGTTCAGTTAAAACAAGGACTACAAAACACTCACGTGATACATACACTGAGTGATCAACGTGATGGCATTCACGTTACAGGGAACTTATTGGCAGATGTAACCGTGAAGGTAGCTGTGCAAATAGCTTCCGTAGCTGCAATCACTCATTCAAAAACGAAAGTAGGCAGCAAAATAAAGCTGGCTGTCAATGCCACAAGACAAGGCAGCGGTACAGAGTTACCAAATAAGTTTCCACTCATATATAATTGATGCAAACTCTGTTCTTTTTGCTCAAATCCATGGAGTGGGTGATAGGAAACAGGAAACGTATAGTATCTTTGATATACAAAGCACATTTGGGAGATGGTCTGACACATCAAGTGATCTCTAAAACAATACTAACTGTAAAAGAGATGTACTGTGGCCAGGGATGAATGCTCACATTCATATGTTTGTCTTAGACTGCATTAACTGCAACAGAGATCGCAGCACAGAACACCGCCAGATACGTGACTATAACATAGCCAGCCCAGTACAGACACCATTGTTAGACAGCATTGGACTTTGTACATGCAGACGTCCTGCAGACGTCCTTGTGGACAAACACTGTCCCACAAATATTAAGACGAGATGGATTTGGATGTGGCCTCAGCACTCGGCTGAAGCTCGAACTGTTATAAAAGAGTACCGCAAGGCGTTGCATTATGCTACTCTAGTCCATTCGATCCTGAGGGAAATCCGATAGTGGAGAGAAAAAACGGGCATAAAGTAATCTATAACAGCCAGGGTATTAGGTTCGGGTGACGGGTGGCTCAAACATCTAATAGGTGCCCAACATATCAATAATAATCTGCCAAGAGGTTCTCTAGGGGGAATCACTCCATATGTAGACCTTTTTGGGACCAGAATGATAATATCGGACCTCGATTGTCAGACTTCAGTGGTAGAAAACCCATTGATATCAAAGATCGTTTGGCTGTTTTGCAAGACTTAAATGAGATAAGAATGAAACAAAGTAACGTGTTCCTGAAGCCAACAACCACTGAAGTAAAACCGACCATCCCAGCAAGGCCTGTCAAGATCCCAAAGATTGGGGATGTAGTCAGAGAGAAGATCGCGGACAAGAAGAAATTTGGGCCTTTATACAGACAACCAGTACCTGTCCTAGCCATTTACGGATCTAGAACAGTATTACTGTCGCCCCTTGCTGGAAAGAAGGAGAACAGGTTTGTGTCCATCGACCTGGTCAAACCACATCATGTGGCCGATCATAAGCAGTTGGCCAAGTGGACTCCGCCGATGTAGCAGACACCCTAATCTGGCTACTATCCAAGAGGGCAAACTGAGAGACTCATCACTTTTGATGAATCTGCCGCGCAAAATGAAGGACTAAGCAACATAGCTATGGAACTTGTACCTCTGGAAACCCAAGAAACAGTTCGTCAAGAAATGCCTGTCTACAATATAATAGCATCCGACTATACAAATGTAACAAGTGATCAAGAGGTTTCAGCGATTTCAACGAATCCTGATGCAATCTCTACAATTGACAGAACTGCCTCTGGCTATTTCATTAACTTTGATACATTTTCCGAGGATCCCAGCAAACCTGAAACAACGCCATTGAAAAGAACTTTTAAAGAACAAGCAACAGACCTTTTTCATCACCTCGAAAAGACTTATCTGGTTTCACCATGGATTGAACTCTGGATTGTGTTGGGTGTGCTTTTTCTTCTACTTTGGTTGACTCTGGAAATAACTTTGGTAATGCTGATAAATGGAAGATATGTTAAAAAGGACACAGCAAGTAAGAACATCAACTTATTCCTCAAGCCACAAAAATCATCTCATCGTGAACATAGAGACTTGTCATCGGTGAACATCACAGCCGTTCCTACACCGGGGAGTATAGCCTGGGACAGAACTGATTATGACATTTTTGGCCCATCGGAGCTGTCGAAGATCCACACCAGTGCAAGATTTCCTTGAATGACTTTGATTCATCTAGTACCTTTTCTGATGATTGGTACTACAAGAGTGTTAATAATATGATGACAGACTTAGAAATGTCTCCTGTATTTACAAATCATGAATACTTAGAATCTTCATCAGATTATGAACAAATGTATTGTTATAATCACTATGGTCATCATTTCTTGCACAATTCTGCAAACCCTAAAAATGTATTAATGTATAACCAACGAGAACATTGTCCTACCCCACCAAAAGGTAGCTCTAAAACATTTTATGGCAAATTTCCATACTTTTCAGGTTTTAATACTTCCAATCCAGAATCATTTTTCTTTAAAAATGTTAAGAAGACAGGAATGAAAAGTATGTTGACAAATACCAAGCAAATATATTGTGCAGCCTCGTATGCTCAGCTGTCTACTTTAGGTTTTGACCTTTGGAAAGACAACATTGAGATGAAAACTGCCTGGGGCACAAAAGATTTAGAGCCTGCATCTTCCCAGAGCAAATTATATTTTTTAATGACACTGTCCAACAGACGTCTTGGGTTAACCAAGATAAAATCCATCCATACCGACACTTAGACCTGTTAGTGGTAACACTGCAGAGGAGGTGGTCGACGTACATACCATTTTGCATCACAACAGAACAGTTCCAGATTGGAAAAAATGGTTAATCTGGCCCACAGATACAAACACCTGTCAAGATCGATTCCCGAACAAAACCCAGGGTTTCAAATTCACTAGGCTGGATCCAAGAAATGTTCAGAGACAGCATCCTGGAATAGTAACAACATATAGTGTAGGGAAACTATGCCTTGAATGGCTACATAGAACTACACTTAAGGATGCTAAACAACACCTATTTTTACTTGAAGATGGCACTGATCTTAGGGAATTCTTGCTAGGTCCAAGAAAACTGTGTCATGAACATTTATTATATTGCTGTATCTATGCTATGTAGAATGAAGCATGGAAGATTACGCAAGCAGAGACTGCATAACGAATACGAGAAATTGATTGTATCAACTTAGAGAAATCTCTTTCTGTAGTTGACAATGGGTTAACAACTCTGTCGTCCAGGATATATTCTTTGGACAGCATAGTATCCTCTGCCATGGACATCATGGAACAGGACTTGGTCATGTTGCAACATGGTCAGTCGAAATTACGTTCTATAATGCTAATAGGCTGGATGTAACAAAACCTTTGTGCAGGCTATGTGCCTTGTCGTTTAATCAATACTACGTCACTGTTTTCAGAATTTAATCTCACTGATAAACAGATCAAACTTGCACATAGGGGAGTAGACTATACAGTGCTGAGCATTGAAAAACTGGAAGGATTGCCATTAACTTTCGCTGAAAGACCAGCCACAGAATGTATTATACATGGAACAATCACTCTTCCTGTTTCAATTTTCCATTTTCATTATTACTTAAAACATATACCAGCAGACATATATGAAAGGTTGGGTAAAGAATACATCAAAACATCCTGGGAATTGCCATACACACACAGATGTTGGAGTGGGGAAAGAAGTGTTTCTCAGTCGTAATGATTGTGAAAACGCACTAAGCGGTTCTCTCCTTTGTCAGGGTATTAATTTACATGGATCCGGCGATGGTTCCTCTAACAACTTATCCTGCCACCTGCAAGGTTCACCAGCTGCGGTGATTGATCCAATTTTAGGACAGCTTCCTAATGGTAGTTACCTTATGTTGAACGATCACAGCTGCTGTGGCATGTTGCCAGGTATACCCTATCTTGTATCTGTGTCAACCAGGGTCACTTGCTGTATGCAAGTACTGTTTCCTAAAACCAAGACAGACCGGGAGTCGCCATTTTGGCCTTCACTGAACATCTCTTCTATACAAATTGATACTTTAAGCAGAATGAAAGCCATTCTTTTACAAAAAACTGTGCCACTGACCTCAGTCAAAGAAACGTATGTTCTGCAAGTCGCAAGGACTCCTACAGAGATACATGCGCTTTTACTTACAAATTACGCTATACTTTTCTCAGAAATGTTAAGTTGTATCTCAAACATGTCCGATACGAGTGGTACTGTACATGTATTTAAGAATTATTTTTCTGGACTATTAGCACCTTTTGAAGCAATCCTAGAATATTTCCAAACTTCGTGCACTCTGTGTTTGGCGGATTGCCTCTCATTTTGGGACTCGCTACAGGGATACTATTTTTTCACCTACTGCTGCGATATGGCAAGTCAATCCACAAGCGACACCCAGTTCACTATGGAGAACACTCTACTGGCGATGCAGTGTCGTGAGCGCATCATCCAAATTTTGGGACTACCTCATCTAAGAGAATTGAATACCACTGGTTTCTTTCATTCAGACCAATTTGGCAAGATGGCATCTTACCTGTTCTACACTGTCTGCTATGCTGAGAGGAATGCGTGCTGGACACCTGTCTGACACTCCCATCAGTCATGCCAATGGATGTTGATACTTTACTTGGACCAGTGACGGCTCATGCACTGTGTTGTCCTCAGCGGCTACCAATTTTGATGACAGCATTCATTGAGATCTCACAGACGCAAAATGCTGACGGTGAGGTACGAGAAACGACAGGCACACAGGTACCATCTAATATGAGCGTTTCTAATGCGACCCATGCTGACGGCGATGCTTCACATCTATGTGCGATTGATCTTCTTAACGAGGTAATCCAACTTTCACCTACAATGGTAGACACATTTTTTACAGAATAAGAAGATTTGATGTTTTCTCCAAACAATAACACTAACTTTTGAATTGGCACACAGTGTACTGAGAGACTCTGAATTCGACCTACATTTTTCAAAACAAAGTACTAACAATGGAACTCTTTTTCCTATGATTAATTTTTGTTTTCCAAATTTGTATTTTTCGCTTTTGGCACAAAGTAATCTGCTTAAAGTAGAACTATTCATAGAGAACTAGAATTCTTTGAAAAACTACTAGAGACAAAATGTGACCTTTTCCTCATACCAACAGTTATATGTATTATGACATGAAATGGTTTCGGCACCTTTTTCTTTTCTGTATTTACGAGCCATTTCATAAATGTATTTTCATGATTCATTCGGATAGCATTTTCAAATGTTAAACTATATGCTTTGAATGAAACACTACTTTAAATGCGTACAGCACAGTTGCTATTTTCATTTACAGCCAGTACCAATGCATTTTATTGTATTTTGGGTGGGTTTTGACACATCATGTTTAGATATGTTTACTGTAATTAGAACTTAGTATTTTAGTAAAAGTCATACATAATAAAGAGGAGTGGGTGCTGTATATCGTTTTAGGTTCCGATTGAATTTTCCTGATCCATGCCCTTATATAGGTACAAATCATGTTGCCCTTATATAGGCATAGAAATCAAGCTCTTATTAAGGCATAGCCCATGCTGCCCAAATACAGGCATGGCTACCTCCATCCATTCACTAAACGTCACAACGATTTCTTGGAAAACCAGCTTAAGCCGTTAGGGACTTCCCCTTGCTTGAATATTGATTTCTCCAAGAACTCGTTAGTTTTACAATGAACAATTAGTCTCCAGGGGTTCATTCATGACGTTCATATGCCTCGACTTTACAACAACTATGGCATTCCTAAACACCTTCAAGGTATAAATATATCTTCACTTGCTATGGCAAAACACGGTGGTTCGGAGCAGTTTGACGGCCTACTTGTCCGACGCAGCTCGATACAGCAAGTGCCGATGGAAGCCCACTCTCCAGCTGTTGCACTGATCAGGAAGCTGCCCTCCTCTAAAGGTATGGAGCTGATTAGAACCTAGAGAAACCTTTTGTAGATTCTTGGCAAAACTAAACCTATACAAAAGACCATACTTACTTCTTCCCTCGTACTTACCGTAGGTTAGGTACATTGGGGTAGTCATATTTTAGAAGCACCAGTTGAGTATTTGAGTCTATGGTATTTAGGTATGAATTTTTATATGGCTTAGAAACCATACAATGCTCTTACAGTATTATTTTACAATACTATTCTCGCAGAAACGCATTATACTTTGCATTCTGTCTAACAATTGTAGCAGTTCACCTCTCTTGCATATCAAAGAAGACTGTTCAATAAACATTTTATTGAAAACGCCCATCTCACTATTTCTCTGCACACTCTGTAGAAATTAAGCATGCACGATTGACTAGGTGAAATACTTATCTACTATTCCCACTTCTCTGAGAGATATATTCTTATTCTTGGGAAACAAAGTTGTCATCTTTATGTGGTTGTCAGAAACTAACTCCTTCCGGTGAATTCAAGAAAGTTTCTAGTGACCTCCTAACTAGCTGGCACTCACAAGTGAGTTTAGTATATTCGATAGAGACCTATTGACTTAAGTCCTACGTCAAATCTATAGGATATATGATTGCAATGCGCAGAGCCTATTAGGAATATAGGAACTACACTACACTTTAGCTTTGAACACAACTTTATACCCCAATCAATACGGAGCTGTAGAGGGAATTTCAGTAGCAGGTCGCCCTCCTCTCAAAACAACAATACAAACAACAGACCTGTTCCCTCAGGATTAACCAATCTCTATTTTGGAATCTGGAATTCTTTCCTTCACTTTTAAAACACTCCTTAATCCTTACAAGGTAGTGTAATTCCACTTTGTTTGCCTTCTTTATAAAAGTGTCTCTTTGTCAAATGACAGGGTTTGATCCCTGGTGGCAGGTTAGCCCAGCACTATGTGACCCCGTGCAATAGCTTACCTAATCTTTATGACAGCTCCCAGAGCCGGGACACCTCTCCGGAGGTAGCTGTATGCTTTACAAATGCTGATATTTCATTTTGGTATTTCATAATAATTTGTCAAAATAACTAAATCAAAAATGCATTTTCCTGCTTCACAGCAACAACGGAGGTCACAATGACATCAGCGGTTCAGGCTGATGGTGTGGCTAAAAATTCCTATTGGAATTAACATTACAAACGCAACGTATTTTGCTCCCCAAATAAGCAAAAGGCACTTCCTTGTACCAATATCTACCTCACTGCCAAATGTGGTGTAAGTCCATACAGCGGTTTGGACTGAAGGTGTGGCTAAAGATTCCCATGGGAATTAACATTACAAACACAACCTACTTTTGCTCAAGTTTATATGGTCCCCAATTCACAAATGAAAACCAGCACATCTCTATTGTTTAGTAGTAATTACATAATGTCTTGGTTATTGATTCACCTTTCCCCAATAATGCTTCGTCATTAAAAGTCCTGGTGGAGAATGATTATGTGCATTCCATTATAATTTTTTTATGAAAGGCCTTTAAATTATTGAATAAAGCTGAAACAAGTAAAACATAGTTTGTATGATGTTTGTGTTGCAAAGCAAACCAAATCATTTTCTTGGCTGGCGTCAATCAGTTCTTAAAACCCACTTTCCTTTTCGCTAGTGGTCACATTGCATTACTTTAAACCATCTCATATCAGACTAGGATAACAACTGAATTATTCATGTTTCAAACGACTCTCTTATATTTTCCTTCTGATAATGGTGATATTATACTTTAAAGCATTCCGCTTTTGTTAAAACTTTCATTCTGTAGTGTATTACCTCCATCATTATATTTTTGTTATTCTAAATGTAAAAACAGTACCTCATTTTGATTTATTACCCTTGGTGTATTTGTCCCCAAGTAGTACTAAATTCTAACTTTAGTAGTTTGCTTTCACTGTTACTTCCTGTTTCACTCTTTTTTCACTTGTCCCCACCAAAGAGAATCCATTTTTTTGAACCACAATCATGTATTTTTTAAAGTATCTTAAAGTATCTTGCCACTAGATAGCCATCTTTTTGGTCATCCTTCTCGTGGCTTACATTATTTATTTTTTTGGTTCACAAAGAGGGTTGCCTCCATACATCAATTTTTATGGATATTTGAGGGCATACTTTACAAATCAAATTTTGCATGCAATGTTAGTTCTCATTTTTCCAATTCTTCCATTTTGAATCTGTACTCCTCTCTTCTTCTTGACATTTGGATTACCTTACACTGACAGCATTTTTGGTTATGGTAAGGGTTTAACTACTTTTTACCATCAACCTTTTGGGTGGTGAAGAGTTACAATAAATATCTTTCTTCAAATATATCAATAGAAAGCAAAGAAATACGTATGCCACACATATTATGTATAAGTAGAAGAAAGTGATACCTACTGCACATAACTTGTAGTGTACAAGTGCCAAATGACAAAAGCACATGGGCTGTTATTTGTTCGCAATCCAGATGGGAGTTTTTCTGGGTCAACCAGAAAAAAAACTACTAAGGCTATTTATTTTTATTTTTTTATTTATAAAATTGTTTTTACTAAATCATTGTCAATTGGTCATGGCACAAAATACAGCAAAATAATACATTCACATTCTGAAAGACATTAACATGTGTTTCAAAAGTAAAAAAGCAACAGAAAAAAGACAAAACAAAATCACTCGGGCCGCATGTTCCCTAGCCAGAGGAGAGCAAAAGAAAGAGAAAAGGAGGAAACAAGGCAATAGATTAGCGGAAGCAAAAAGAAAAAAAAGAAAAGAAAATCAAACGGGAGAAAGAGAGAAATGAGCATTAAGCAAGGGGAGCCTAGATAATGTACAAAGAGCCAGTGCCACAGGTGTTTAACGTATCCAACTAGTAATTGGCGCCCATAATTTCCTCCCCATTTCTCGTCTCCTTTGCCCTTTCAGTCTACATACAGCCAATACCATGCCATACGTAACTAACAACCTAGCCCGCCAATTTATGAATGTAGGAGAATCAGGGCTAATCCACTGAGAGGTGATGCCTGTTCTTGAATGGCTATTGGAATGAATACCAATCCGATTTCAGATCTGGTCCGGGCCATACTGCCCTGACCACCTTTTATCCCCACAATGATTAAATCAAATGTTATTGATATCGGTGTGGCAAGGATCTGGTGCATGAAAAATTCAACGTCTTGCAGGTATTTGGCAAGATTGGGATAGAGAAAGAACATGTCATATTGTCAACAGATACCGCACACCTACTACATGAATTACCCCATGGGCCAGCCCATTTAGAAACCCTCCCTAGGGTCTAATATATGTCGAAAGCTGACATAAAATGTGGAGTCCTCAGGCTGCCAGTTATTAGAATCTGATGGGCTAATTCCAAAGACGCCTCTAAGCTAATACCTTCCTTGCCAAACGTTCTCCCCCATCTGTCATTCGGGATCATCAGGGAGACCGACCAACAACATTTGGTATATTTTCCCAATACGGGATCTATTCCCTATTATGTCGACCAGTGGTATTTTTCCCAAATTTGCGTCCGCTTGTAGCATAGTTTTACCCAAGAAACTCCTGATCAGCAAAAACTTTAAAAAGTCTCTCATAGAGAGCCCAAACTTCTCTTGTAGATTAGAAAACGAGGCAATTGGGCCATCAGAGCAATCTTCTCACAGAACATTAACCAAAATCCCCCCAGCTAGTAGTGATTTGGTCTCGGAAAATTGGCGGTAGAAGCCCATATGCCGAAAAAGGGGTGTTAGCATTAATGTTCGAGATACCAAACCTCTGTCATATCTTTTTCCAGATAGAGTAAGCTGATTGAATGATTTTAAAGGCTATTTAATGTAAGTACTGGAGTTAATGTGGGCTAATTATTTTTCTGCACCAAATTCCTATTGTTATTTTTCTAATAGTTTTTTGTGCCTTTTTAGCTTTTTTCTCTTTGTGATATTCCTTCCTTTTGGTCAAGCTTGGATTGGTCTTTCCTTTGATTGAATTTCTCTATTGCTCTTAGCATTTGGTTATAAAGGGCAAGATGGCAGGGGAAAAGGAATATCATTCTCATTTACCCCTCAAGTAATAGCATGCAGACTATGAAAGGGAATTAAAAACTCCTATTAACAGGTCGTGACAGCTCATATTTTATGGCTCAAATCTCAAAGTGTCATGTCTGTACTCATCGGCTCAAAACTTTCTGGGATAACAATTCTGATGGCATCTTATAGTTCTGTAATCTGATAGAATCCCAAAGTCACTTAAAGGGTTCTTAAATGCGTGCATGGTTCAATTTACTTTTCTACCCTACTAATTTCATGAGGATTCGTGAAAGGTGGATTTCATCATTAATAATGTGACTGGAAAAGCCCAATCTTAGATTTAGACTGATCATGTTGGGACCTGCTATGTTGGATCACAATGGCTTTGAAGAGTTGCTCTCCTATCCGTAAAACATATTTTCTGCTAAAGAAACCTTTACTGCTTTTGAGTTAGGTAAGTTAGTTATCCTTGCTTGTGTTATTTTTCAAACAATTACTTCTGGAAATGGGATAATCAGAACAACAACGTTATTAAGGCAAGAGTTGTGAGAAGAAATCAAGAATGAGTTAGCCAGAATTATGAGAACTCAGTTGTTGAAACTTCTTATCCTACTGACTTAACCTATTGACTATCACCTGGCCGAAACAAAGGTGGATATAAAGAAGGATGTATCTTTCTGTCCTTCACCATGTTGTTTGACCCCTACAGCCCATGAGTTATCAGCTGGGAATACTGAAGAGTCCATGTTGGTGTGCTCTACATGTGGTCCACTATCAGATGAACAGGAGAAAAGCAGATGTACACTTTGGGGCAATATTCTCAAGGTCTTATTGCCGAGTTATCGGCAGTTTTATCGCAGCAAAAGTGGCGATAAATGTATTATCGCCCTATTCACAAGCTGGTGCTAACAGCCGATATCACCAGTTTCCCTGCGATAGCAGCCGCAAAAAAATCGCCACAGATTACACCGGCAACTAACGTTAATGATATGCAGAGTAGACGATCCCGTCCAAAAAGCTGCAACAACACCACTTTGCAACATTCTCAACGGCCAGCCAGATCAGTGATAAGATCCCAAAACAGGCGATAAGGCGTGTTAGCAGCAGGGATTTAACACATGCTCAAATCTGGTTTTAAGTCGGACGACAATCTGCACTATAATAGGGAGCCCAGCCCACAGCCACAGCTGAAGAACAACAGATGCCATGGAGCTACTGATCATGCAGCTTGAAGACTGCCCCAAGAGTGCCACAACAGCCACCGCCTACAGCCCCAGGACTGCACCTCCCATCGGTCCCCCCCAAGCTCCCCTGGACTACCACAGAGGCTGCGCAGACAAACACAGCAAATCTTCAGAAAACGCATCAGCCTCACAGACTTAACACCAGAGGATGTCATTGCCTACTACAGGCTCAAAAGGACAACCATCCTCCGCATCCTGACCATCATTGCCCACAGGCTGACGGTACCAAAACAGCGAACAACCAACATCCCTCTGCAGACAAAGCTGCTGGCTGTGCTGCACCTGTTGGCCTCTGGTACCTTCCAACCAACAACTGCCAGAGTCGGATGAGTCTCACAGCCAGCCCTATCAAGGTCCATCAAAACTGTCTTGGATGCCATCATCAGCTTGGAACCCCAGCACCTTCACTTCCCCCACACTGCGCAGGATTAGCTGGAGACCAAGCAAGGCTTCTACGCCATAGCTGGCTTCCTACACGTGTTGGGGCAATCGACTGCACACATGTACTACTTGTCCCCCCTGCCAACATGGCACACAATTACCGTATTCCATCAATGTACAGGCAATAGTGGACCACTGGGGACTCTTCACCAGTGTTGTCACCAACTACCCAGGCAGTGTGCATGATTCCTACATCTTCCGACAGTCCATCATCAACCAGCGCTTCCGGGATGACAACTACGGAAATGCACTCTTCGTTGGTAAGTACCAAATTAACACACCACACACCTCAACTCCACAATCATTCAACTCACAAGTCTGGGAATACACAAGTAACAAACTCACATACAACTTCACAAACAACATGCTCACCTACCAGACTTGATAGCACAACTTACTGTGATAACCTGGGCTAGCCATGTACATAAGCCATCAACTGCATGGCACCGCAGCCACACAATAGCAGATTGTGGGGAGAGGTAGGAACCAGGCGTTTGCGATGGAGGCAAGTGACCCATGAATGAGAATGTACACAATGCCAAGTGTAGCGTGGATGTGCTGGACACTCTGCAGTATGCAGACCACAAACATATCTATGTCGACATACACTGTTGGACAGTGGACACAACCATGTTACCTCAGCCAGTGGGGAAGACCGTGGAAATGTAGATTGTTACATTCCCCCATGTAAGCGTGAGCGGAGTGGGCTGGCCCGGCGTACGCCAGGCTAGCATAGTGTTGTGAATAAAAAGCATGTTGCTCTGGTTGGTTTTTTTTTTTCAAGTCAAGAAGTCTTTATTCGATTAGTTCATCATAAAAGACATAAAATACAATATATACATATAAACAATTAATACAATTATTAAATCATTTGACAAGCTAATCAGCTTCTTGTACATAGATACAAAAATTTGGATAATAACACATGGGAGACATTGCATCATCGGATTAAAATATACTGAATAGACACCTATTAATTATTGTTATTTAAAAACCTACTTCTAAGGACCCAGGCCCATCCAAGAAACTTCGCAACCCCCACAACAATAAGCGGATCCAAGTTTGTTTTTAGCAATCTAGTTGCTTCTACAGCCAATCTTGTTCCTAGCTGCCGGCATACAGGTTTTAGCCATTTGGCTCTGGGGGCAGAATATAGTGGGCACACGTACAATAAGTGGTCCAGGCTTTCCCGAGTATCTTTGCATTTTGGACAAGAGCACAGCCTTTCTGTTCCCCATTTTTGAATAAACTCCCCAATCGGAAGAGAACCGCATCTGAGTTGAAAGAATAGTTTGCGGTCCAAGGGTTTAGTTATTAAATCCCAAAACCCCTCTAACTTGGATATATCCTTATGTACAAGGAACTGTCCAGTGAGACTGCTGGGATTAGTTTCCATGAACATATTATGGGTCACCCAATCCCAATAACATCTTTTTGAGTCCTTTTTAGAGGGGAAACTAGCTAACTCAGGCGAGTGCCACAGTTCACCGAGGCCCAAAGCTAATAGGATAGTCTTAAGGTCTCTAAACCATCCTACACTTGAGGCACCAGGGCTATTTTTGACCTCCAGACATGCTGCTGCATAATGGTGAAGTTCAGGCGTTGTCCACAATCGACGCCAAAATGCAACAGGACGGAATCTAGCTTGGGCCTCCACCGGTTGGCATCCCAAATCGTAGAGAAGGGGTATTATTGGGGTCGACTGGGGGAGACCTATGGACAATCTTAAAAATTTGTTTTGGGCAAGTTTTAATGAGTTCAAGTTACAACTACCCCATAGTTCCGCGCCATACAAGATGGCTGAGAGAACCTTACCACCGTAGATCTTTATAAGAGGAGACATTGGCCTCGTATAAGACCTTTTGTGTTCTTTGATCAGAGCTCCGCCCAGCTGTTGGTGTTTCAGGGACATAAGCTCAATCTGATGGGACCAACTCAAGGTGTCACTGAAAGTGACACCCAGGTAGGTGAAGTGTTTAGTTTGCTCCAGGGGGACATCCCCCATAGAAACCCTAGCAGTAATTTGTTTGCGCCCCCTTAAAACCATGAATTTGGTTTTGGAGACATTCACCTCCAGCTCATGGTCGCTGCAGAAACTCTCGAACCTTGTCCGTGCACATTGAAGGCCCTGTCTGGTTCTTGAAATCAGGAGAGTATCATCAGCGAACATGAGCAGGGGGATTTTCATGCCTGCCAGGGTTGGAGCATCCGTTGAGAAGTTATCGAAATATTTCGTAACTCTGTTAATGTATAGAGAGAACAAGGTAGGCCTGAAGCTGAACTCGGACAAGACGGAGGTCCTCATCCTGGGCTCCTCACCCTCCGCCTGGGACGACTCCTGGTGGCCTCCCGCCCTGGGCACCGCACCCAAACCGACAGACCATGCACGAAACCTGGGCTTCATCCTGGACTCCTCCCTCTCCATGACCAGGCAAGTCAACAACGTCTCCTCGTCGTGCTTCAACATCCTACGCATGCTACGGAAGATCTTCTGGTGGATCCCCACCGAGACAAGGAAGACCGTCACCCAGGCCCTCGTCACCAGCCGACTGGACTACGGCAACGCCCTCTACGCCGGTACAACCGCCAAGCTCCAGAAGAGACTCCAGCGGATCCAGAACGCCTCAGCCAGACTCATCCTTGACATCCCACGAACCAGCCACATCTCCGGACATCTGAGAGACCTTCACTGGCTCCCCGTCAACAAAAGAATCACCTTCCGCCTCCTCACCCACGCACACAAAGCCCTACACGACCAAGGCCTGAGCTACCTCAACAGTCGAGTCAACTTCTACGCTCCGAAACGCCACCTCCGATCAGCCAACCACGCCCTCGCCGCCGTCCCCCGCATCCGAAGAGCGACGACAGGAGGAAGGTCCTTCTCCTACCTGGCCGCCAAGACCTGGAACTCCCTCCCGACCGACCTGCGCCTGACCCAAGACCACCTCTCCTTCAGGAAGAAGCTGAAGACCTGGCTGTTCGAGCAGTAGCGGCACCCCCCACCCCTCCCCCTACGGGTATGTAGCGCGCTCTATAAGTGCCACTGATTATTTGATTGAACCTTGCCTGACCCCCTTAGCCACTGAAAAATTCTCTGTCACCTCACCCGGTTTACCCCATCGCACAAATGCAAATGTCTCAGCGTGGAGGTTCACTATAAGGCGCACCAAAGTAGGAGGCATGCCCATATCTAGGAGGCAGTTCCATAGCCCTGCCCTTGGGACAAGGTCAAAAGCTGACCGTAAATCCACAAATGCAGCATATAGGTTGCCCTTGCCCAATGTAACCGTCTTCCAGTGCAGTAACATAAATCGAAACGCCTGATCTAAGGTGCTCACACGGGGTCTAAACCCGGCTTGGAGAGGAGTAAGAA
The DNA here is from genome assembly GCF_964261635.1 of Lissotriton helveticus. Classification (NCBI taxonomy): domain Eukaryota; kingdom Metazoa; phylum Chordata; class Amphibia; order Caudata; family Salamandridae; genus Lissotriton; species Lissotriton helveticus. Next base: position 429,436,303 of record NC_136062.1, read on the forward strand.
TGTTAAATTCCTCAATCCAGGCCTGAACCCTTAACAGGACAAGACGACTAATAATCTTCTGGACCGCATCAATTAGGCTGATTGGCCGGTAGTTAGAAGGAACCGACCGATCACCCTTCTTGAATATGGGCAATATTTCGGCACCTGCCCATGAATCCGGAATCCTAGCACCCATAGCCAGCGCGTTTGCCAATCGCGCTAGGTACGGTACCCATAAGTCATGGTCTTGCTGGAATAGGTCCGCAGGTATGCAGTCGGGACCAGGTGCTTTTCCTCTGGGGATGGCTTTTAGGACTGATTCAACTTCATTAGCTGTAAACACAAGTGTATCACAGGTGATAGGCCATTTAATAGAATCTTGTGTGATACCGTGACAGCTGAATTGTTCCTCAAAATATGACACCCATTTACTTTGTTCAATGGATGCTGGACTAGGACGGTCATCCTGGGACAGTCCCCACCTAAGTAGGTGCCAAAAGCGTTGAAAATTCCTGGCACCACACGCCTCAGCTAAGAGGCTCCAGCGCTCCTCGTCCCATGTGGCTTTGGCCCGAAGTTTAACTACTTTATATTCCTTCCTGCAGTGTTTAATTAGAGCTTGGTTCTTTGATTTCAAAGCCTTGAACAAAGATGACTGGGATTTTCGACAAGCTTCATTATACCAATTTGCTGGCTTTTTACCCTTCCCCCTGGCCCTATGAACAACAACCAATTTTACAAACAAGGTTTTTAGGGACAGAAATAAGCCAGCATGAATATCTGTGATTTTTGAAATTGTCGAATCCTGATTTTCACAGTTATCAATTTCCGTTAATGAGTTTGATACCAGGGTCCTAATTTTTGCTCGTGCTTCAGAGTCCACAGCAACCTTTGGCCAGCGCACCCTCCTCAGATCATTTGTTAATACCACTGCCTCTTGTACAGGGTTAGGCTGTGGGTCGACCGGCCCTTCAAAGCTGGAATCCTTCAATTCCGCTATGAGTGGTTCATGGTCGCTTTCTGGACGCGGCTTGATTGACATGTCCTGAACTAAGTGCCACATTTGAATATCAACTAGGATATAATCAATGCGACTGGCATGTCTACCATTAAAAAACGTTTTGTTACCCTCCCTATCGGAGTTTACACGCCCATTAAGGGCACGCAGCCCCCAGTTTAGACAGAGACCTTTTATAAATGTAGCTGCCTGAGACCACTTGGCAATAGGGGGTAGGTCGAGTTGGGGAATCCCCCAGGTCTGATCCTCATCCTCGGTCAATAGACCATCCTCTATACCTAGGGGTTCAAAAAAGGTATTAAAATCCCCCATAACAACCACATGACCCGATAGTTGTGTGGAACCCAGGAAGCCATCCAAGCAAGTAAGGGTCGTAGAAACTCTGCCACCCGTTGTGCCTCTAACATACACATTAATAAGCAGTAAATTCAACCCGCTACTGGATTTCACACTAATTATCAAAATGTCAGGACAGTCTATAAAAACTTCCTTCACAGACACACCTGCTACCTGGCGAACCCATATAATGAGCCCACCCATGGCCCTGCCTCTGTGGCCTCTAACTGCTAGTTTGTTAAAATTCAGGAAGCCTGGAAAATACACTGCTTTGGTCGCCCAGGTCTCCTGGAGCGACCAGACATCACCCCGTTGCTCAGGTTGTGTTTCTGTTCCGGAATGGCCAACGTATCTGCCACGAGGCCGACGCCATGAGCGGTGTTGCCTTTGTTTCTGTGCACCTGCTGCACCCCGGACACTGGTCCCCAGACCCGTCTTACCTACCCCTGCACACCCAGGCCTCACTGCTCACCTACTGACACAGGCATGGGTCAAAGAGGGCCCCCCACATGCCGGTGCAAGCTCCAAGACAGAGGCCCACGACCTTGGCAGTCTCCTCAGACCATCGCTGGCCTCCGCGACACAGGCACGCAGTACTCCTTTCATGTTGACGTACTCCACCGCTGCCTCCGGCCTACACTGCAGTCTAGTAGTTCACACATTTGGTACTGAGTCTGCATATCATGATGGACGATTTCATATGTTAATTGGACGTTTAATATCACTGTACTCCCTCCGATGTGGTGCCACCAACTCTGTGTGTAGCATTCCAACGACACGTCTGTGGTCCCTTGCTGACTACTGCCTTCGGCCTACACTGCGGTCAAGTATGTCAAACATTTGGAACTGAGTCTTGATTTCATTATGGAAGAGTTCATATCATTGTAAGGAGATGAGTAAGAGGAGACGCAGTTCAGTCCAGAGGAAAAAAGGACAAATTTGACAATTTTTATTAGTGAACTGCATGATTACTTAAAATCTTTACAGTATAAAGTAAAAAACTTGATGAACGTCCCGTTCCCCCCCACATGTCCCATCCGCTCATAAAAGTAAATATCACTTTAAGTTAAAATACTAACATATTAGTATTGTTTAGTTGTCCAAAACAAAGGGGCATATTATCAAGGAGGTTTATCTCCGCTTTTTTGGCTTTAAAAGCCAAGAAAGCGGAGATAAAATTATCTCCCTATTACCAAGCTGTCGCTAACACCAGTTAGCGACAGCTAATAGGAGATAGCGACCATCTTGAGCCCCGCTTTGCATGTCAGTGATATTTATCACTAATGACATGCAAAGTGGGCGTGCCAAGATGTTAGCGACTGGAAACAGTCGCTAACATCGCTATCTCCTATTACCAACTTTTGGAGATATTCGCGCTAAGCGCAAATATCTCCAAAAGCTAACACCTGCCCTGAGCAGTTCTTAGCCATGTTAACCAATGGGAGGTGGATAACATGGCTAAGAGCATTTGCTCGATAATGCATGAATATCGCTGACTATTCATGCATTGCGGCCGTTTTTTATCGCATTTGCGATAAACCTTGCTAATAGCAAGGTTTATCTGCGATAAAAATCGCCGATGTGCGGCGATAATTTTTGTCTCTAAACAAGTTAGAGACAAAAATTATCTCTATTGGTTGGTAATATGCCCCTAAGTTCTTTTAAAAGGACCAATGTTTCCCAACTGATAAGGGGAGGCACATGAAAGTTAAGTAAAGTCAATTCGTGCACCAAGGGCGGTTGACGATAGATGGATTCCTCATTGAGCTTTAAACCAGCCCAGGTTAGATGACTAGGCCGAAGGATTCCAGTGACTTTGCAGACACTGCCGTTAAGTGAGAGTTGAGTGCCATTTTTACCTGGTGTATGAATTTCCCAACTCTGGCTATCAAACAGGTCGTGGAGACTGAGAGGCACCTGTCCGAAGCCTCTCTGCAAGTTCTATAGTCCGTGTTCCGTAAAATCGGCAGCAACAAACGATGGCGGTCATTGGCCAACTTTGTGCAGCAACACAGCAAATGTAGCCAGGAGGTTAAAGTCCACGATCCTAAGGGCCAAAAGGCGAAAGTACAGAATTTTCTTTCTCGCGTAAGTGGATACTGGGTCTTGCAGGTAAGGTTGGGGTTTACCTGGAATATATGATTTGTCCAGGGCCTGAGTTAGTGGATTTTGCCGAAGAGATGCAAGGTCAAGCCCAAAGGAAATGGTCTGGACTTGGCGCTTAACAGCTTGGGCCCAGGCTGAGAATGGAATTTCGTGCAGGGGCAAACTCCTTCTCTCGATTTTCAAAGCTTCAATAGCTTGTTCTACCTTTGAGTGCCAGGGAGAGCCCACCTCATCAAAGATTGATTTTAGGGATTGCTTTAGGGTATGTTCTGGTGCTTTCAATGTTCTGATATAGAATTTTAACAGGTCCCCCAGTAATGCCAGCTCTGGTCGCTTAAGGCCTATTTCTAGCCTTAATCTGTTGTTCCTTTCATATCTGGGGGCCTGTAACACCATCTTATAGGCTTTCGCCTGGGCCGCATTGACCACTTTGTCAAATGGACCTGGGTAGGTTATATGCCCATACGAGATGGCAGGGATCAGTTTTGCCCTGAGCACTGTCAATATTGGTTCTGCTGAGGGACTGTCTAAGCGATGACTTAGGCGTCTTAATGACAGAATGGTTTTGTCAGTTTTTGGTTTAAGCTCCTTCAGGTGTTTAACTGCAGTGGCACTCTCAGTGACCCAGGTGCCCAGATAGTTGTAAAATGGGGCAGGGACGATACGGTGCTCCCCCAGGGTCCATGAAGCTTCTTTTTTGTGGGGGTATTTGCCAAAAATGACGATTTTAATCTTGCACACGTTGATCAGTAAATCATTTGCCTTATTATATGAGGCCAGGCTACTTAAGGCTCTTTGGTCCATGATCACCGTGTCGTCTGCATACTGGAGCATTCCCAAGACGAGCTTCCCAATTTTGGGGGTGCTAGGTTGGCATCTTTCAGAGCTGTCCCCATGTCCGCAGTATACAAGTAAAAAAGCATGGGGGCCAAGACGCACCCCTGCTTAAAGCCAGAGTTGGTGTTAATTCTAGCAGTTGTTATTGTAGGTGAAGACCTTGACCCAGGTACCCTCGTAGAGCGCTTTTATGGCTTTTAGCAGAGCCTGTGGTAGCCCCAGGAATCAAGTTTTGCCCAGAGCCGGCCTCTGTTCACTCAGTCAAAGGCTGTAGAGTAGTCTATAAAACAGCAGAACAGGGGCGGCTTGTTCCTCGTATTGGCCTTCTTCGCTATGTAGGAAAGGGCTTAGATGTTGTCGAGGGTGGAGCTATGAGCCCTAAAGCCGGTCTGTGTGGGCGGAAGAATGTCGTTCTTGTCCACCCAGTCCTCCAAATCCCTGAGAAGAAGGCGGGCATATATCTTTGCTTCTATGTCGAGAAGCGCTATAAGCCTGTAATTGGCCGGGTTCGTGTGGTCCCCCTTTTTATGGATAGGGAATAGAACAGAACCTTTCCAAGAGGATGGCAAAATTGCAGTGGCAAAGAAATGGTTGAATAAAGGGGTGAGTCTAGTTTAGTTTAGTTTAGTTTGTTTAGTTTGTATAGCGCAAACAGCTACCCAACAAAGGGTTTCCCGGCGCTTGTGATTCAGAGGAGGAAGTTTGGACAACCGACTAGATGTTAAACAGCCAAGTTTTAATGGCTTTTCTGAAACTGATATGATTAACCTCTGAGCGCAAAGCCTGTGGCATAGAGTTCCACAGGGAGGGGCCAAGGTAGGCAAAGGATCTACCTCCCATGCGTGATAGTCTTATTTTAGGCACAGCAAATTTGTTTGCTGTTGCGGATCTCAGCGTCCTGGATGGACGGTAGAGTTGTACCAGATTTAACAGGTATTTAGGGGCTTTATTTGCTGAGATTTTATGCATAAAGCATAGTGATTTAAATTTGATTCTGCTCTCAATTTTCAACCAGTGTAATTCTCGTATGAGTTTGGTAGTAGGTGCATGGATGGGAATTTTACCTAGCAATCTAGCCGCAGCATTTTGTACGGTTTGTAGTTTGCGGACAGTGGCTTTTTTGGCTCCCAGATATAGTATATTGGCATAATCCAATCTGGATGTTATGAGGGCGTTAATGACAGTTCTTTTGGTTTGATCTGGTAGCATCCAGCAGTTTTTCTTTAGCCACTTCAGAATGACAAAGCAGGTGGCTGATGTTTTGATGGCCTGCTGGTGCATACTAAGAGTGTCATCTACCACAAAGCCAAGATTACGGGCCTGGTTAGTTGGTATAGGAGGAGAGCCCATTTCTGGGGGCCAGTGTTGGGGTCCCCAGAGTTCTTTATTTTTTCCTAGGATTATGAGTTCGTTTTTTTCACTGTTTAGTTTTAAAAAATTATTTTTCATCCATCCAGCAATTTTTGTAAGCCCAGTTCTCAAGATAGAGGGATCATTATTGTCTGTAGGCGGAAGGGAAAAGAGAAGCTGAGAGTCATCAGCATAGGAGAACATTATCAGTCCAGTATCCTTAGCTATTTTAGCAAGAGGGCTCATGTATAAATTAAAAAGTAATGGGCTTAAAATTGAACCCTGGGGGACGCCATGTTTCAAGATATAGGTATCTGAGTACGTAGAGTTTGAAAAAATTTGGAATGTTCTGTTTTCAAGTAGGGATGTGATCCAATTTAAAGCAGGGCCACAAATGCCCATTGAGCGAAGGGTTTTTATTAGTACCGCATGTGAGACAGTGTCAAAAGCGGCACTGAGGTCTAAAAGCACCAGTGCCACTGTTTCACCCCTTTCTATCATTTGACGAATATTTTCGGTTACACCTAAGAGAGTGGTTTCGGTTGAAAAACCTGCTCGGAAGCCAGATTGAAAGGGAGGTAACAAGTCATGTGTTGTTATATAATTTGAGAGACAGCGGTGGACATGTTTCTCTAGAATTTTTGCAACTATAGGTAGGAGAGAAATTGGTCGAAAGTTGCAAAAAAGTCTGAGGCAGTTTTCAGAACCTGGGCTGGAATCCCATTTGGGCCTGGAGCGCCATCAGTTCTAATGGCCTCGATGCACTTTAGTACCGCCACCTCTGTGAACGTTCTGGGACAAGTTGAATTTAGGCCTTCTGTCGTGGAACTTTCGGGTCCGGTAATTTCCGCCGCCACCTTGGACCACGCAAGGCTTCCTGCAGTGGGCCGATTTGACTCACAGGTGTACAGCCCCTAGGCATACTGTTCCCACACTTTCCCTGCAACACTGTTTTCCTTTTGCGCTCCTCTGTGTGTCAGACTATTAATAAAGCGCCAAAGCTTGCTGTTGTCGTTTCCTTTAGTTAAGGGGAAGACGGTCAACCGATTCTGTTCTGTTCAGTTTTTGTGGGCCCAGACTTTCTTTTTATAGTCTGTTCGCAAAGCAGCAATGGAGTGTCTCCCTGACAAATGAGTGCTTTTCTTTTGTGCCCTAATTGCCTTATTAAGAGCACGCTTACTCTGTGACAGGCACCATGATTTTGCGCGGCGAGGCCCAGAATGGAATTGGCAACTTCTTAAATGGTGGTCATTGGCCAGACATTCCAATAAGTCGAAGGTCAGAGTTTCCCAGAGATAGGTGATGTTCTTTGTATGGACTGGGTTAGGTTCTTCCTCCCTTCTAGCTACATAATCTAGCAGGCTATGACTGAGATTGGTTGACCATTTTATTCTTTTAAGCACTTTGTGATGTTCTTCCCCCGTGGTAGTTCCAATGTCTACTTGTGATTCTGCTTGTTCCCGCGCCAGATTGAATGTGGCGCGGAGAGGCCTATGATCGCTTTCCTCTCTGTCGTCCACTGTAAAGTTGCAAAGATTGTGGGCAAGTCCTTCGTTGATGAAGATGTAGTCTATAGTAGAGACATTTCTAAAGGTCGAGTTGGTGGTCCATTCAGGGTGGATCTTTTTTTGTATTCTGTGGGTGAAGTGCAGCTTAACGTTAGCGAGAAATTCGGTCAGTAGGGCTGACTTCTTGCTTGTTGGTGCCTCCGAGATTAGACCCAGGTGATTGAAGTCGCCCGCGATTATTACATCTCGGTCCTCCCAATTTATTAAGAGATCTTCCAATAGTGAAATAAGTGATTCCATGGCCTGGGAGGATTGATACTTAATTGGGTTGAAATAACAATTAATTAGTAGAAGGGGGCGGGATTTTTGACCCGATGACAACCCACTGATTAAGATGGCTTGAAGATCTGGAGACACCAAATTTAATTCAGTTGTATTAATTTTGCACGCATGACTTACATAGATGGAAAGGCCCCCTGACGGGCGACCAAAGATTGTCCTTTTGGTCGCTGGTTTAAAATGTTCGTAAAAGCCACCAATGGCGGTAGTTGCCCTTGCCCAGGTTTCCTGAATACACAATATGTTCCCCTGTGCGAGGTAGTATTCAGGTGTGGTTGTGTCCCTAAAGATGTTGCTCAACCCAGCAATATTCCAAGAGATGATGGTTAACTCGCGCACTGGACTCCTGAGTGGGTTTGAACGGTCGTTATTTACATGGCTGTTTATTAGGTTAGGGATACTGTCTCCATGTGGCCTCCGGGTGATCTGATGTCTGGAGAGGCCGCTGCACACTTGTTTTGCCCGTTGTTTTGCTGGATTTTGATTTTTAGCGGGGTTTTTGTCTGCCCTGATTTCACCCCTATATCTGGGCGGGTGTACCTAATTCCTTTAGGAAGGGATGTCGGTTCGTGTGTGTCCTGTTGCGGCATCAGGACGTGCTTCCTTAAGGATGGCCTGTTGGGCTTGCTGGCTCAAAAGTCCAATTATGGTGGAGTTGTCGTGGGTGTCTGTCTCCAGTCTCTTGAATATCACCCATTCAATATTCTCTGAGGTGATTTGTGCCAGCGAGGCAATGTGGCCTAAGAGGCGGACAATATTAGACCTGTTCAAGATGTCAAATGAACCTTTGACTGTGTACCTTGGGGTTAACTGCAGCTCGTAGGTGGTTAGTTAATTTATTTGTCCGATGTAACAACGACTCACCCCTTCTCCCGGGAGCTTTGACCTCTGGTTACTTGAATTTGAAGGGTTTTTATGAGTGGATTCTGGCTGCTGCCCATTAGGCCCCATGCTTGATACGCCTTCCACTCGCGGAAATCCTTGCCACTCCCCCTGGTCTGGTGTCAAATTTAGGTAATTTTTGGTTGTGACTCCTGGTTGCTGATTCCCTCGCCCCTCAGTTGGTATACCTACCACTCTCGGCAGTTCTGGCTGTGCGCCCTGTTGTAATTTAGGATTTGTTACAGTCTCATGTTGAAAAATCCAACCGGAAGGGCTGGGGGCACTTAATAGTGCGGCGACTGCCACCTGTGAAAGCCTTTGTTGGAGATCCTCGTTGGTTTGACCCTCCGTGAGAGGGATTTGTTGTCTTTGGGCCTCACCACAAACGAGGGGTGCGTCACGGGACTTGCCAATTTTAGATACCTGCTTGGGTATGAAAATGGGAAAGAGTGGTTTGGGGATACATTTAGTTTCAGTGGCGCCCAGGATTGAAACCACTGAAGATATGTTTCTACTTCTAGCTTTGGACTTCTTAAGTTGTTTTTTAAGTATTTTCTTGGCTCTCCTTGATAACAGAGCTTTGGCGCTTGCTAATGCTCCTTCGACCTTCTCCACCTGAGAGGTAATAACAGACAGATCGTCACTTACGGTCTCGAGATCCGAGACCTCGGGGTCAACATTCCCTTGTTCAGCCAAAGTAAAGTTAATGCGGGGCCCTACCAGGGGTTCCTTTGTGGCACTGTTGGCCGCTGTGCTAAGGGATGCTGTTTCGGCATGCTCTGTCGTCAGTGCTGATAACTTTTGTGCGGCTTGTTCTTGCTTGGTTGTCTCGCCCTGACCCTTGGCTAATGCAAGCATCTCTTTTAAGACTTCAGGTAGACTTGCCCATTTATCCATTATGGCGTCACAGGAACTGGTGCTGGCGGCATGAGCTTGTTGAACGTTAAGTTGGCTTCCAGCTTTGCCAGCTTGTCATCTTGGCACGCCAAATGCTGGGCTATCGACTGCAAAAGATCGAATTGAAGATCCATCTTTGCGGACTGCCATAGCAGTGCCCTGGCTATTGTGTCCTGGACTTCTCTTATTGCTGACATGTTAAGGTCTTTGATAGTGGGTTCTTCAATTGGGTCGGTTAGGTCTTGGTGATAAGTTAAGCTCAGCGGGCTCCATCCCTCCGTTTGTACAGTTCTCTGGAGATTAGCTCCTCCTAAATTAATGGGTGTTGTTTCAAGTGTACGTTCAATTGTCTGTTCCAATTTTAATAAGAACGAGGTTGTTGGAACCTCCATACCCTGGGGGATTGGCCTCTGTGTTTCCCTAGATGCCACAGTTGCATTCAGACCTTTGCCTGTGCTCTTTGGAGAGGAGGATGCGACAGCCTCACTTGGCCTCCCAGTGTCTAAGTCCGCGTTCACCCCCAGCGTTGGCCTGTCATGAATGTCGGCGGTGATCCTAATCGGGCTCTTTGTCCTGGCACCAGGCTGAAAACAAACTTCAAGGCTCCCAGGTAACTTGAAGTTTGCAAACTCGCAGGAGTGAGAGTCCCTTAAGGCCAGGTGGATCTTTGGGATCCCTGGTGTGGCACTGTTCACAGGATCTTGTAATTTTTCTTCCAAAGGTGAGGGGCAGTTTGAGGCCTGAAAGAATTGAGTGATGAGGCCTTGAGGGAGGGAATTGTCAGTGCCAGTCACTAAGTCCTGGGATTTTTGAGTACTTATACTTCTGGTTACCCTTCTTTGTGCTAAACTCACAGGGTTCACTTCCGCCTCATCCTCCGTGCAGGATTTAATATTCCTCAGCGGCATCTCTTTTTGCGCCGTTATCTGGGGCTGGGCTTGTTTATGCCTGTTCGTGGTGTTCGTGCGGAGGGATGGGGTATTAGTACTAATTTAAGCCCTGTATTGAGGGCAAGGAGGGGGAGGGAGGGAGAGGTGAGCAAGCGGGGCGCGCGAGGGGTGGAGACCTAGTCTAACAGCCCCTCAGTCCGCACCCTCGGGCTCTTACTTTGCGGCGGCCTCTAACGGCTGCCGCGCTTGCCTTCACCTCTTACCTCTTGTCTCCCACGTCGACAGCTGCACTTGACACTCTGTAATGCTCCACGCCAGGTGCTCAAGGTGCTCTGGATGCTATTCGGACGCTATTCGATAGGCGATGGAAGACCTCCACTCGGTAAGTGGCTTCGGCTCGGCTGGGTTATGAGCGGGAACAAAGCTCCGAACTTCAGGACGTGGTCATGGGCGTCAGCGTGGTGCTCTGGCGGGGCTCTGACTCTGGCTCCCTATCTTCTGGGCACGGGGAACCAAGCCGTTCCAGTCTTGTTGCTTACAAAGGAGTGGCATGGGCGCAGGCAGAGACAGTGGCAGCTGTCACAGCGCTCAGGCCTCAGCCCAGGTAGCTCAAGCAGCGCTTGCACCCACACCCCACTCTCGCCTGCATGCCACGGCGTCGCCACACCCGCCCCTCACCCACTCACTGCTAGTGACTGTGTAGCACGTGGAACCCGGTGTGACCTGGTATGATCGAGCTGTCGAGCTGGCCGCCGCGTGCGAAGCTATAGACGGATCACAGGCGGGCCAGCAGACAGGTCTAAGCTGTGTACCTTGGGGTTAACTGCAGCTCGTAGGTGGTTAGTTAATTTATTTGTCCGATGTAACAACGACTCACCCCTTCTCCCGGGAGCTTTGACCTCTGGTTACTTGAATTTGAAGGGTTTTTATGAGTGGATTCTGGCTGCTGCCCATTAGGCCCCATGCTTGATACGCCTTCCACTCGCGGAAATCCTTGCCACTCCCCCTGGTCTGGTGTCAAATTTAGGTAATTTTTGGTTGTGACTCCTGGTTGCTGATTCCCTCGCCCCTCAGTTGGTATACCTACCACTCTCGGCAGTTCTGGCTGTGCGCCCTGTTGTAATTTAGGATTTGTTACAGTCTCATGTTGAAAAATCCAACCGGAAGGGCTGGGGGCACTTAATAGTGCGGCGACTGCCACCTGTGAAAGCCTTTGTTGGAGATCCTCGTTGGTTTGACCCTCCGTGAGAGGGATTTGTTGTCTTTGGGCCTCACCACAAACGAGGGGTGCGTCACGGGACTTGCCAATTTTAGATACCTGCTTGGGTATGAAAATGGGAAAGAGTGGTTTGGGGATACATTTAGTTTCAGTGGCGCCCAGGATTGAAACCACTGAAGATATGTTTCTACTTCTAGCTTTGGACTTCTTAAGTTGTTTTTTAAGTATTTTCTTGGCTCTCCTTGATAACAGAGCTTTGGCGCTTGCTAATGCTCCTTCGACCTTCTCCACCTGAGAGGTAATAACAGACAGATCGTCACTTACGGTCTCGAGATCCGAGACCTCGGGGTCAACATTCCCTTGTTCAGCCAAAGTAAAGTTAATGCGGGGCCCTACCAGGGGTTCCTTTGTGGCACTGTTGGCCGCTGTGCTAAGGGATGCTGTTTCGGCATGCTCTGTCGTCAGTGCTGATAACTTTTGTGCGGCTTGTTCTTGCTTGGTTGTCTCGCCCTGACCCTTGGCTAATGCAAGCATCTCTTTTAAGACTTCAGGTAGACTTGCCCATTTATCCATTATGGCGTCACAGGAACTGGTGCTGGCGGCATGAGCTTGTTGAACGTTAAGTTGGCTTCCAGCTTTGCCAGCTTGTCATCTTGGCACGCCAAATGCTGGGCTATCGACTGCAAAAGATCGAATTGAAGATCCATCTTTGCGGACTGCCATAGCAGTGCCCTGGCTATTGTGTCCTGGACTTCTCTTATTGCTGACATGTTAAGGTCTTTGATAGTGGGTTCTTCAATTGGGTCGGTTAGGTCTTGGTGATAAGTTAAGCTCAGCGGGCTCCATCCCTCCGTTTGTACAGTTCTCTGGAGATTAGCTCCTCCTAAATTAATGGGTGTTGTTTCAAGTGTACGTTCAATTGTCTGTTCCAATTTTAATAAGAACGAGGTTGTTGGAACCTCCATACCCTGGGGGATTGGCCTCTGTGTTTCCCTAGATGCCACAGTTGCATTCAGACCTTTGCCTGTGCTCTTTGGAGAGGAGGATGCGACAGCCTCACTTGGCCTCCCAGTGTCTAAGTCCGCGTTCACCCCCAGCGTTGGCCTGTCATGAATGTCGGCGGTGATCCTAATCGGGCTCTTTGTCCTGGCACCAGGCTGAAAACAAACTTCAAGGCTCCCAGGTAACTTGAAGTTTGCAAACTCGCAGGAGTGAGAGTCCCTTAAGGCCAGGTTGATCTTTGGGATCCCTGGTGTGGCACTGTTCACAGGATCTTGTAATTTTTCTTCCAAAGGTGAGGGGCAGTTTGAGGCCTGAAAGAATTGAGTGATGAGGCCTTGAGGGAGGGAATTGTCAGTGCCAGTCACTAAGTCCTGGGATTTTTGAGTACTTATACTTCTGGTTACCCTTCTTTGTGCTAAACTCACAGGGTTCACTTCCGCCTCATCCTCCGTGCAGGATTTAATATTCCTCAGCGGCATCTCTTTTTGCGCCGTTATCTGGGGCTGGGCTTGTTTATGCCTGTTCGTGGTGTTCGTGCGGAGGGATGGGGTATTAGTACTAATTTAAGCCCTGTATTGAGGGCAAGGAGGGGGAGGGAGGGAGAGGTGAGCAAGCGGGGCGCGCGAGGGGTGGAGACCTAGTCTAACAGCCCCTCAGTCCGCACCCTCGGGCTCTTACTTTGCGGCGGCCTCTAACGGCTGCCGCGCTTGCCTTCACCTCTTACCTCTTGTCTCCCACGTCGACAGCTGCACTTGACACTCTGTAATGCTCCACGCCAGGTGCTCAAGGTGCTCTGGATGCTATTCGGACGCTATTCGATAGGCGATGGAAGACCTCCACTCGGTAAGTGGCTTCGGCTCGGCTGGGTTATGAGCGGGAACAAAGCTCCGAACTTCAGGACGTGGTCATGGGCGTCAGCGTGGTGCTCTGGCGGGGCTCTGACTCTGGCTCCCTATCTTCTGGGCACGGGGAACCAAGCCGTTCCAGTCTTGTTGCTTACAAAGGAGTGGCATGGGCGCAGGCAGAGACAGTGGCAGCTGTCACAGCGCTCAGGCCTCAGCCCAGGTAGCTCAAGCAGCGCTTGCACCCACACCCCACTCTCGCCTGCATGCCACGGCGTCGCCACACCCGCCCCTCACCCACTCACTGCTAGTGACTGTGTAGCACGTGGAACCCGGTGTGACCTGGTATGATCGAGCTGTCGAGCTGGCCGCCGCGTGCGAAGCTATAGACGGATCACAGGCGGGCCAGCAGACAGGTCTAAGCTGTGAGCACGATAAATTGCCCCTGGCTCTTCCTGGGCGGGCACGATGGTACGATGATAGAAGCGGGAACTGGAGCGGGAGCGGGGGCGTCCGCGTCTCGCTTTAAAGGGTAGTGTTCAGGTGATTTCGATTCTGCTCGTTGCTGCACGTGAGCTCCCTCCAGTGGACCAAAAAGCTACCAAGAGGGACACTCGTTCGTTCAAAGTAGTATAGAAGGATAATGTGACTCCTGCTAAAATCTCATCTCAGTGCCTGGTAGCAATGGACAACAAAAAGAGCGTAAATGTGGAAAGAAGCACTCTCACCGGTTTACCAGCTCACCGGTTGCAGCTTGGCTTGGCCTGGCTCGTGGCTCGAGGTGCAGTGAATCGGTGGAGGGCGGGGCGGCCGGACCGTGACCCTCATGACCCCCCTTGCTCACGTCGCTTGCTCCTCCAGCAGCTCCCCCACAGGCAACAGGCGCAGGCAACAGGGCCGTCGACCTCCAAGTGTACCGGGTGCCGTATGCTGCGTGTAGTTTTCCGCCGGGTACCGTGTTCTTGAACCCTATATAGCTCTCTCAGGCCTCGGGGCTCGGGACTCAGACTCTCTGCCTTGGCTTCAGCACCAGCCCGGATTCACCCGCCAGCCGGCTCCGTGCACCGCGGCTTCCAGCACCTCACCCGATTCGATGCTCGATGCTATGCTGTTATGCTGTGCTGTGCTGTGCTGCTCAAATGAAAAAAGGATCATCGTTACAGAGATGATCGAACACTACCAACAACTGCTCTCATGCCACTAACTCTATGCATCGCAAGCCAACAACACGTGGCTGTTGGTCCCTGCTGACCGCTGCCGCCGGCCTATACTGCGGTCGAGTAGTTCACATATTTGGAACAGAGCCTTGATTTATGTATGGCAGACATTATATCATTGTACAGGTCTCATCGCAGACTGCATCCCCTTTCAGCCCTGATGCCACTAACTCTGTGCCCCACAATTTATGGACACTCTCTGGTTGAACTTTGGTGGCGTCTGAGTATATGACCTGGGAGTTTTCTTCATAATCATGTTGCTGATATTGACTTGGTGTTAAGAATGAGTCTGTCGCATTCATCTCCTCCATATTTCCTGTTTCTGCATGGTTCTGTCCTCTGCATCATGCCCTGAAAGAACACCTTCCACTGTCCCCTGAAACACTCCATGACTTTCTCTTGGACAGTGACGATGACCCGCTCAGCTCTCGTGGCCCTACCTCAGTGCACCGCAAGTCACCATCCCGTGGCAGTGTGCCTGTGCCAGCCGCAGTGCATCCGGGGCCACTAACTCTGTGCAGCTTAAGTCATGGACTCTTGCGGTTTTAACTTTGAACTTCTGATTGTCTGATCACTGTTGTAGTTGTTGCCAGCATCAACCACTCCCTGAGGGCCGGCTTACACTCACTCCACACCCATCGAGCACACGTGAAACTGGGCATGTTATCTTCAGAGTCGTGGAAACAATAGATAACTATTTAACTCA
Organism: Lissotriton helveticus; assembly: GCF_964261635.1. Taxonomy (NCBI): domain Eukaryota; kingdom Metazoa; phylum Chordata; class Amphibia; order Caudata; family Salamandridae; genus Lissotriton; species Lissotriton helveticus. The sequence continues at coordinate 429,451,431 of NC_136062.1, forward strand.
GTCAATTGTACATGCTTCCTTTATACAGAGTTGCAGAGAAAATAGAGAGACAGGCGTTTCCATAAAAGGGGGTTATTGAACAGTCTTCTTTCTCATGAAAGAGAGGTTAACTGTTACAATCGTTAGACAGAATGCAATAATACTGTACTAGCATTGTCTAGTGCTATGACAAATAAAAATATATACATTAAAAAACACAGGCTAAAATACTCAACTGGTGCTTCTAAAATACGCCTACCCCAAAGTACCTAACCTAAGTCTAGTAAGAGGGAAGAAGTAAATATGGTCTTTAGCATAGGTTTAGTTTTGCCAAGGATTGCCAAAGGTTTCTCTAGGTTCTAATCAGCCCAAATACCTTAGAATGAGAGAGGTTGGTATCTCTTTCACGGACTCGATTTCCCAACACCCTGCAAGGGGAGTCAGAAACAGTAGAGCTGGATTCTCGGCAGAGGAGGACAGCTTCTGATCCGTGCGTCAGCTGGAGAGTTGGCTTCCTTCGGCATTTGCTGTAGCGAACTGCGTCGTGCAAGTAGGTTGTCGAACTGCACCGAACCACACTGTGCTTTGCCATAGCAAGTGAAGGTATATTTATACCTTGAAGGTGTTTAGGAATGCCAGCTTTGACGTAAAGTCGGGCATATGAACGTCATGAATGAACCCCTAAGGAATAGATGTTCATGCATAATAAATTAGTTCTTGGAGAAATCAATATTCAAGTAAGGGAAAGTCCCTAACGGTTTAAGAGTATGGTTTTCCAAGAAATCGTTGTGACGTAGATGAAAGAATAGAAGTATCCATGCCTGTATTTGGACTGCAAGGGCTATGCTAAATAAAGACTGGATTTCTATACCTATATAACGCAAATTGTACCTATATAAGGCATGAATTGGAAAATTCAATCAGAATCTTAAAACGCACACAACACCTACTTCACTTTCTTATGTACCACTTTTACTAAATACTAAGTCCTAAACTTGTTGAAACATATGTAAATGTAAATGTATTTCGATTTATATAGCGCACTAATCACCCAGGGGTCTCAAGGCGCTTGCTTAGGGAACCCGTCCTGGTATTCCCCTGTGAGATACCCCGGCAGGGTATTCACAAGGTGAAAGCCAGGCATCCCGCCGCGAGGGGCCGTAGTGGAGATTAAGCAAGCTATTGCCCAGAGTCGCAGAGTGTGACCCCGTGAGTCGAGTAGGCACTGGAGCGAGAATTGTCGAGTCCGTGGAATTTTTGAGCCCAAGACCTGCCGAGGTGGGGAATCGAACCCTGGTCCACGGCTGATCTCAGCTTCCGGGTCTGCCACCTCTAACCACTGAGCCACGCTTCTCCACATATCTAAACTATATCTACACAACAAGTGTTTTAAAACCCACCCAAAATACATAAAAATGTGTTGGTACTGAATGTACACAAAAGAGAATTGTTACTGTACGCATTCAAAGCAATGTTTCATTCTAAGCATATTCTTGACATTTGAACATGCTATTCTGAATGAATCATGAAAAAATACATTTATGAAATGGCTCATAAATACAGAAGAAAAAGGTGATGAAACCATTTCATTACAGATTACATATAACTATTTGTATGTGGACAAGGTCAAATATTGTCCCTGGAATTTTATTTTTTTTCCAAACATTTCTTGTTCTCTATGAATAGTTCTACTTTAAGCAGATGACTTTGTACCAAAAAATGAAAAATACAAATTTGAAAAAATTTATCATAAAAAAAATGAAGGTCGAGTTCAAAGTCTCTCAGAACACTGCGTGCCAAATCAAAAGTCAGTGTTAGGGCTTGGAGAAAACATGAAATCTTCTAGGTCTGTTGACAAAAATTTGTCTACCATTGTAGGTGAAAGATGGATTACCTCGTTTAGAAGAATAACCGCACATAGATGTGAAGCATCGCCGTCAGCATTGGTCGCATTAGCAATGTTCATAATGGATGGTACCTGCATGTCAATTTCCTCTCTTACCTCAATAGTAGCATTTTGCATCTGTGAGATATCAATGAATGCCATCATCAGAATTGGTAGCCGCTAAGGACAACACAGTGTATGGGCCAGTACTGGTTCAAGCAAAGTATCAACATCCATTGGCATAACTGATAGGAGTGTGAGACATGTGTCTAACACGCATTCTTCTCCGCATAGCAGGCAGCGTAAAACAGTTATGATGCAATCTTGCTAGAATGATCTGAATGATAGAGACCATATGGTAGACGAGGTAGTACTAAAACTTGGACGATGTGCTCACGACACTTCATCACCAGTAGAGTTGTCTCCATTTTTGCTTGTGAATTGGCTTGCCATAACGCAGCAGTAGGAGCCAAAATAGTATCCCTGCAGCGAGTCCCAAAATGAGAGGCAGTCCGCCAAACACAGAGTGCACAAAGTTTGGAAATATTTCTAGGACTGCTTGAAAAGATGCTAACAGTCCAGAAAATACGGTCTTAAATATATGTACAATACCGCTCCTATTAGACATGTTTAAGATATGACTTAACATTTTGGAGAAATGAATAGGGCAGTTTGTTGTTAAGTGGGCATGGATCTCGGCAGAAGTCCTTGTGACTTGCAGCTCATAGATCTGTACTGGGGTGAATGTATGACATTGTTCTGCATTCTGTCCGTCAACTGTTGTTTTTGCATTTGTCACCCCGAGTGGGATGGGTATGCTCAGACGTGATTCCCATGCTCTCCACACCACTGGAGTCAAGCTATCCTGGCTGATGACAGCTGATAGCCAGAAACCGGTCCTAGGATGCTTGATTCTGGTCCAGGAAAGACATGGCTTGACAGTTCGGCCTGGACTGTTCCCATGAGGCACAGGGTCAAGGCTGATTTGCATAATTCCATGTCTGGACTGGGGTGGTGTGGAGTGCAAAAAAACGATGGATTTAGGCCCAGGTCTCTGTACTAGGGTGAATGTATGACATTGTTTTGCATTCTGTCCATCAACTGTTGTTTTTGCATACGTCTTGATGTTAGGACGCTTTTTATACGTTTAATAGTGATGGCTTTCCTTAAATTTAGAAGAATGGCTGTAGCATCCTCGTCGGTTTCTTGGAAACCTGAAATGTTAAAAGTTGGATCGGCCGCAGCTCCACTGGCCCCGGGATTATCTTCGTCGGCCAATTTTGTTGATTGAAAGTTTGCAAAGCAAGTTTCAAGGAAACAAAGATAAGGTTCACAATATTTTGGAACACTGTATCCTTTAACGTTGAACAAACCAAAAACTAATACATAGGATTTTCATCCTACTCAGTAATGGCGGATATTACATTTTTACCCACTCCAAACGTCTATTGGAGTGTTTATGGGAAAAGGGGTCTCTGAGAAAAGCATGACAGAGTTACTCCAGTATCTAGCGTTAAATTAGTGCCTTACCAAACCGTTAGGTGCCATGTAGTGTAGTTCCAAGGTTGCCAATAGGCACTGCGCATTGGAATAATATACACTATAGATTTGACATAGGACTGAGATCTGTATGTCTCTATCGAGTATACTAAACTTAATTGTGAGTGCCAACTAGCTCAGAGGTCACTGGAAACGTTCTCGAATACACAAGAAGGGATTAGTTTCTGACAATCGCATAAACATGACAACTTTGTTTCCTCAAGAATAAAACGTATCTCCGGACATGTAGCTGTGTCGTACCCCTTGTAAACGTAAGTGGAGTGGACTCGCGTGCGACAGTCCAGTGTAGCGGTGTGGCTCATCAACCCGGGGCTATGGACGTGGTTAAGTGTTGGCCTTGCCAAGGAAGTAACTAATGCATGTGTCTCTGTTGTAGTGTCAGCGCCACCCATCCCGCAATGGACAATGTTGCAATGTAGCATGCCCCCGCAGTGTTGGCACAGCCGAAGGAGTATATGAAGGAGCGCAAGCACGCTCGGGGTTCGGTCTCATACACGCCAATTGTTGTGTGTATCACTATTACTGCAGCATAAGCCAAAGGTCTACCCTCAACCGCTTCACGAGTACAGCCTACATGAACTCTACATCTGTGTCTGCCCTATCCTTACTGTAGGCCTACACATACGTGGCCGCCCACCTGCAACGCACAACATCACAGTGTCGTTGTCAGGTTTGTGGACATGCGCAGACAGGCATGACATTAGCGTGCCGTAGGAGTGCAAGTGATGCAACCACGCTGCGTACACCAGTAAATAGGTTTGGGGGAGGGAGGAGCAGCAGTGAGGCTACGCAATACACTTCGATGTCGCTCATTTGCTACAAGCAGTACATGTCAAACAGGAATCACTAAGTCACAAATATCACACACCAATGAACTAGTGAGCCTGACAACACATCATGCAGAACCAACTATTGACTCATGTCACTCTGCACTGTCACAGGTGATCAAGAATATGCACTCTGCCCTTGGAGGATGACACCCCTCTGAACCCTGAACACACAGGTACAGAGACAGTACAATGCGGCCCACAAATGCACCAGGGGCATTGTGGAATGCATATTTGGCGTGTTGAATACACGTTTCAGGTGCCTGGATATCACAGGTGGAAGGCTCCTGTACAGCCCAGACATTGTGTGCAAGATGATCGTTGCATGTTGTGTGTTGCACAACAAATGTGTACGCATCAATGTACCATGGATGCCAGTGCCAGATGCACGGGACGATGATGAGGAAGGTGAGGCAGATGGACCACACCCCACTGCAACAGTAATAGCCCGCAGGAACCCCATCATTGACAATTTCTTCACATGAGCATGTCACATTGTCACAGTCCTTAGCAATCATGGGACAGTACAAAATGACCGCAGGCCCAGCATTCACAAATAAATCCATTATAACACTCATTCCCTGAGTGCATGTCATTCCTCTGTACACGCACATCACTCTGTCACGTGTAAGTGCAACATGTAGTGCTAACAATCTCATAATTTGAAAAAAGATGGTGGGTGTGACACCTCTGTATAGAGAGGCTGTTTAGGGTGTCATGTATTCAAAATGCAATTTATGTGTGTCAAAGATAGTATGGAAACCCTCTCATCAGTGTTTCACATTTGTCCCAAATTATTACGTATAGGATGTCATTTGTGACCTACAATTGACAACACTCCTCCTTTTGGGGTCAAATATGTACCACCAACATTACAGGGATGCACCCTGTGTCTCAAATCCCACAACATGAGCAACATTAAGGGGGAATTACTGCCCCTACATTCGTCCATGCTTTCATACTTGATTAATCATAGACATGACACGTCTCTGTGTATTAGTATGTATTATTCACATTCAGTGGAGTGCTGAAGCTGTCTTAGTAGTGGGCCAAGCAGACAACACCTTACTATGTTTCCCTGTGGAGGCAAGCCAGAGTACTTTAGGGACTGGCAAGAAACTCAGAAGGGGAAGAGTACAGCCCGCAGTCTGATTGCTGTGTCATTGTTTTGCAAACAATATATGGCAGTCCATCTCGAGGTGCAAGGTTAGTGTCGCAGAGTGTATCGGGGGACAGTGAAATGTGTTATTCCAGGGTATATTGCAGAGGGCAGAACCAAGCAGAAAGAAGCCATATGGCGGAGATGGGTGCTATGGCTTCCTTCTTACCACTAATGCAGATTAATCCTCATCTTCGTTCTCTGACGTTTCATGTGCCTCACATGTGGGTGGTGGTGTTTGGTCTGTAGCACTGTGTGACACTGACACATCAGGGGCCGGAGATGTGGATGTAGAAGTAGCAGCAGCATTCATCTGCGCAATGTCTGGTGGCATCACTCCCATGATGAGGATCTGCAGTGCATGGAAGATCCAATCTATAGCTTTCTCGTGCGCAGCAGTGGTAGCCATTCTTTGTGGCTGCATTCGCTCCATGTTCTACATGACCCTCCTTTTGTTTCCCAAATCACTGATGACATCGCTTTAGCCACTCTGACTAGACATTTGTTTTTGTCTCCGAGTCTTGACTCCAGCGACACCAGCCATGCATTATTGGACGGCATGGGGGCGGCATGTGGGTCTCAGTTAGGTAGTGTAAGTGGTCCCTGATACCCACATATGGCATCTAGTCTGGCTGCTATAAGGTCCAACCCCACCCGCACCTGTTCAGCCAGCTCCTTCTAGCAGTCTAACACACTGCGTTGGAACGCCATGTTTTCTTCGGGGAGGTGATGGGAGCCAGACATGATGGTGGGTGCTTCTTGCTATGTGGTCTGTGCAGGGGGTAGGCTCATCCCAATGGTGTAGGGCTGCCCTGCTACTGGAGGTGAGGTGCAGAGGTTGCCCATGAACCGTTGGAGTACATTGTAGTCGTTGTCCTTGGGGTCGTCATCCATCATCACTGATGTGATGTAGGGTCTGCTCTTCAGGAGGTGTTGATTGTCCCTCTGCAATATAAAGGGGAGAGGCAGTTTCCAAGTGTGTTCCATGTATGTTGACGCATTGGCGAAGTTTACATACAGACTGAATGAAAATGTACATTGTGACTGTTTGTGAAGAGATGCCTATTTGATGCGGGACAGTGGACATCTGTACTACATCACGGTTGTGAGGTTGTACTCATACATTGTCATCTCACAGTTTTTTTTCTCTGCTTTTATGGTGCATTTTCCCGCATGACACGTGGGAATTGCAGGCCTGTCGCTCGTTATCGGTGATTTATGTATCGCGGTTTTGGACATCACTGCTTTTTTCGCGTTCGTGTTTCGCATTTTTTAGGTGGCACGTAAATTTTAACATGGTCATTTGATGCATTGTAGTGAGACTATTGCATGGTAACGCTGTGTTTAGAATACAATGTTAACATTGCGTTATTTTCCTGCGATGGACCGCGATGTAAAAAAAGTTGCGTTCAGCTAATTTTGCGATGATTATCACACGATCTTGAGAATATACCCCTTTGTCTCTTCAACAACAGTGGCCAAAAAGTTGATAGCGCTTGATCCTACCCTTTATGTCCTCAACAATGACTTCTAGGTGGGAAGGTGAGTATGCACTACCTTTTATGTCTTTGTACTCTCTGTGGACTGGATTAGCAGATTAACACTGCTATGAAGACTATGTCGATAGTTCTTTCTGGGGGTCCTGAAGTGCAGATTGATAAACCTATTTTTTTACAAAGACTGGACTGAGAAGTACCAAGTTCCTTCTTTCCTTTTGCTTAAAATTGCAATCTGAATTGATACACACACTAGGGCGTCCATTTGTGAGCTCTGGAACCATTGATAGAAGAAGTGGACCACTACAACTCTTTATAAGTATTCTATCAGAATACATGGTCTAAATTATGTTTGACAATATGATAAATATAAAAATAAATTCACATTGGAGTAAATGTTAGAAAAGCTGCATAAAATAGAGTTATATTTTAGCAAACAACATGTGAGCGTGACATTTATGTTATACAATATGTTTGTTCTTGATATTCAGACATACAACACACTGCATTTACCAGCATAATGAGACATGTGCCATTGACACCATAACCACTCCTAAGAAACTGGTCATCTTGGGGTGTCCCTGGCTTCGTCAATGCAATCTTTACATTAACTGGTCTATCAGGAACTATCAGAAGCTGTATGTTGCCTCCTTCAAGGGAAAATCATGATCAAAGTGTTTTAATATCAGATACTGTAGTTTTGTTTGGAAGGGTTTCTCCCTTTCTGAGTTGGAAAAGAATGCTCCACGTGCATATTGAGATGAAAAAACAAAAAATGGTTTAATCTGGAAATCCTGCTCCCTTTGGAGTATCTTCACTTTTAGTGCAGATGAAGCATGCTTTGAGTTACCTCCCTGTACATAATAAGGAGTACGTAGGTCCTGATTTAGAATTTAGCAGATGAGTAATCTATTACAAATGTGACGGATGTCCGATCCCCCGAATTACAAATGAATTAAGAAGTAATGCACTTGTAAAAAAGAAGACGGATATCAGTTACATTTGTGAACGAGCACCAGTCTGCCAAACTCTAAATCAGACCCTTAATACGGTGTAATAAATGACTGATACCCATTCCTTGTAAGTGAATACATTTTGGAATCCCTCAGAAATGCTACCATATTCAATAATAGCATTGTTCTAATATTTATGGAGAACTACTGGCATTGAGGAAAGCTTGCAACAGATAGAGGAATTTCCTTTCAGTAGTATATCATTGTGTGGAGATACAAACTTATCACCATAGTTTCCAAGTATGAACAATGCCGTTATAATAGTGGCAGGCTCTATGGATGTATTTCTCATCCCAGGTTGATTTCTACATTCCTCATAAACATGTATCTCAGAATTAACTTACAGGACCATATGTCACCTGTGGATCAACCACTTTAGACACCTAAACTATAAAATAAACACTCACTAAAACCTCATCACCCTTCCACCTTAACTTGTCAAAGATCCTCCTTTTTTGGATACCAGAGAATAACTTAAGATAGTCTTTATATTCTTTTGAACTTATTACAACAACATATTATGAAGGTATAGCATGCACCATTGCAGGGCATAGGGATATCACTACTATTCTTGAGTGGATTCCATGTTACTTTTGAAGGTGAACTACAAAGAAGGATCTTACGAGTTGTGTGTCCTCTGGTGAAATGTCCACTCAAACTGAGACTTCCAGACAATCAAATGCATGAATAATATCCTACAACACCAAACAATCTTTCTCTGAAAATCATTTCCACTGACTTTGCTACTAATTTATTCTGTACAGATCCACATTCATTCATAATGGTAATGGTGACACTTTCAGTAAAATGACTTAGTTTAGCTTATTGCCATGATTCTCCCTGCACAAGAAATTATCAAATGTTTTTGTGTGATATTTTCTATCTGCTCAGTTTTCCTAACTAAATTGTGTTCGACCATAGTGCTCAGTATATACCTATTTATTTAGTTAAAAGTTTAGAAAATGATCAAGCTTTATCCTCCATTTTCGAAATCCATACTAATGAGAAGTTAGACTGAGCCAACCAGATATACCTGGAAATCTCTTCAACCTAGGTGTTATGAAGATAGAGTAGGTATGGTATAGTAAGATATAGCTACAGGCGATTGAACGTTGGATGGCACCACTCGACTTAGATTAACCCCTGGGAAACAATACTCCCTCCTACTCAGGAGGTAACAAGATGCAAAAACAAACACAGAATGACTCTCAGAACTCACCAGTGAACGGTTTGTTCTGTAGCAACCTCCAAGGTATTCTGGCCTGATTGTTCTGTCTCCATGGCTTACCATGCTGAAAATGGTCTCATCATCCGAGCTACCCTGTTAACAATCAAGAAGGTGAAAACCTTTCTTCAGCCCATTGATTTCAGAACCATTGCCCAATCATTAGTGCTCATTAAAGTGGAGTATAGACAATCAGTGTACTCAACTACAAGACTTTTCTTTGGAACACAAAAATATGATCGCTTCAACCCAGTAAGAGAAAGCGTACATTGGATCTCATTTGAAACAAGAATACCATTTTAATTAACTAGTGATACTTGCAAAACGTTATTTCTTCATGAACCGGTTGGCCATCACTCAAAAATCAAAACCTTAGAAATGTACTTAGAACACAATTGTGATTAAAAAAATCAACGTTAATAAAGCAGTCTCACAAGCCTTCTCTGAAGTTACAACATAGAATTTGGAAAGTACATTTCTTTTCATCCAACATCGAAATCATGCACAATAATTGGTCACCACTTTCAGTTTCCTCTTTTTCCCACCCTCTCTCCACATAAACTTATCTCTTGGATGACACCCAATTATCAGACCCACTACCCACCTCTTCAGTTCTTCTACTAATGCCTTACTTTTTCAAACCTTTGCAATCTTAAATCCTCAATAGTACATAACCTTATATTACTGTTGCATAGGTGGTATTTCTTTTTATAATCCGATTAACTTCAGTCAATAACATGAGCATTTAATTAGTTTCATGTTCTATGCATTGTTGAAGCAGACTTCCACCTTCTTTTATGTCCAGAATGCTGAAAGCCTCAAGCCAAGTCTGCTTTATAAGAACATATAAATAGAATTAACCAGATTGTAGAACAATGCCTTAGATGTTTTGTTAACAATACTGTTCATTCCTCTAATGGTCTTACTATTGAGTTACATGCATTACATTTGGTTTCAGCAAATTCTGACCTTCATTCAGTATTGTAAAAAATGCGAGGAGGTTGAGCTGATAAGTTAAATTCTGCTGAGATCACAGGTATATTTCAGCCAATTGGAGACATATTAGGGGCCCGATTTAAAGTTTGGCGGATAGGGTACTACAAGTAAATGGCGGTGGAGAAGCCTCAGCCTAGACCTTCTGCAAAGACCCAGGAAAGTGCGGGCATTTGGACATAAGCAATCAGTCCTTCTGCCCAATTTAGAGTGGACAGTCAGATGGCTTTCACTGCCCATCACTGCCAGGAATATCCTGTTGGTGAGAGACAATACAAATCGAAAATGACATTGACATACCATTGAAGAAAACTCCATTGGTGTTAAAGATATTATTTTTTATTTTTTCAAATGAAACTAATGCTTTAAAAGTTTTGTATGTTTCCTTCACCAATGACAGACACACACCAAACTGTTAAATAGCTTTGCATGAATCGCTATTATGGTACTGAATACAAACTTATAGAACTCACAGCGGACCGGCGGTGAACTTTAACCCCTTAATTGCTGCCGTCGGCCAACGGTCGTCACGGCCACTACCTCCCCAGTGCTGCGCACGACCGTTGGACGTCCATTCAGCACTAGTTCCAATGGACAGCGCAGCACTGGGGAGGTCTATTTACAACGCTTTAAAGGGGTTAAACTTGGTGGGCAAAGTAAAGACAGAGTGGTGGAAGTAAAGTCCTCTGCACCTGATCTACCTTTACTTAATGCCCTAAACTGCGCCCATAGTCCAATTTCTTTTTATCAGGTTGGACATTGATTTTCACTATCAACCCATTTGTTACCACTACTAGATGTTTCTAGAAAGTTCTCTCCTTGTTCTTATGGGATGTTTTGAAATTGTGGAAATGACTGGTTACGTGTGGGCTAGGGGGAGTCTTCTCTTTATTGGCCAAAAAAAGGGCATCAACAGCCTCCTGAATGGTAGTAATTTCTATACTGAACTGTGGACTGAATTTTAGTTGATAATACTGCAGCAGTTAATTTTTCTAGGCTCACTTATGTAGCAGAGTGGCAACTGGTGTTTCATTTATTTTGCAGAGTGAGTGAAGAAGGGATTGGGTAGGAGTTGAACTGATACTCATAGTTGAGGTGGATTGTATTTATTAATGTTAAATCATGAAAGCATCAATCACCTAAGGCACCATTCAAACACTCACCGTGTAAGGTGAAAAAGAATCTACTAGTACATTAACTGGATGACACTCAGGCATTAAGTAAATGCATTCACATGCACTAAATAAGGTGGGACACCCATCATTATGACCCAGATGGCTGAAGCTCTACCATCAAAAACCCTTTGGTTCCCCTGATTTTTTTATATGAGGCTAGCGAACCACAGATTTGGCCAGACTAGAGCATTGCAAAGTTATGGTGGTGCTCCCATTAAGACAATCATGATGAATCATGATGCATTCTGTAGCACACATAGAAAGACCAAAATCCCACTAATGTGTTCCTTCCTGTACATAAACAGTCATTAACTAATGGCGATTGGCTACTTCTATGTGTGCTGCAGAATGCATCATACATAGAAGTAACAAGTCACCATAGTTGATTATTTATGTGCGGGAAGGGACACTTTCCTGCATATAAACAATCATTCCCTGCAATGCAGGCACCCTTGCACTATGGCACAAGGGTGTCTGTGTTGGCGCTAGGCAGCTATTTTTAATGTCAGAGGTAGGGAGAACACATGGGTGCGCCATATTGTTGTAAATTTGGTGCATCCCTGGGTTTTGGAAATGGGGGGCATAGCGCTGCAAAATGTGCAGCAGCTCAGCTCCAGCTCCATAATTACCTTGTAAATATGCCCCAGTCTTCCATTTTCAGGTTAAATGGTGACAATAGCACCAGCCACCAGACAGTAGAGCAACTGGTAATTGCTACCCTTGGATATATCATCATCTTATGACTAGGGGTGGGCGGAATTTGCGAAATTCACTTTCCCAAATTATCGCAAAAATTTCAGAAATCTCTGTAAACACGCAAAATATTGCGAAGACCCAGTAGTTTTTTCTCCTGACTGTTCGCTATATTTTCTGCGTGATCGCGTTGAAAAATATCTCACCAACTTGCCCATGCGGTCACCATCTTGTTTTCACTTGTCCCGCTCGCTCGCGATGTTTATTTCCTGTTCAGAGTCTCGCATGACGTGTTTGAGATCGCAAACTTAAGCGGGATAGTGCGATCGGCTACCAACAATCCAACATAGGAAAACTCGTCGGCGAACGCAGAGACGCTAGCGTGCATGGGAGAACGCATTTTTAAAGCTTGAGCAAGAAAATGTTTTCGTTTTGCAGCAGATCGCAAATGTTTTGACATTTTCACACTCTACGTGAAAATGTCAAATTATCGCAATTTCCACGAACGGAATGAAATTTACCGCCCAGGCCTACTTATGACCAAGCCAAGGTTTGAAATGCTGCAACACAGCCAAGACTCTTTCACAGATGCAGAACGCAACACATACTGGAGTGAAGTAAAATCAACAATTATCACATAAATTCCATTAGGCTGTTCTACATCTGATGATGTTTGGTGAAGCCTATGTAGCAAAAATTATTCCGCAATTCATTTTGGATGCGCCATGTCACAACTATGACATACAACGTTCTATGATTTCAGTTGTCTCTATATCACGCTTATCAAGGGGATAGTTGTTAGTATGCGTGCCCGCAATTACAAAGCCCATGATTAAGTGCAGCAAGCACAAAATACGTCGGGGGAACTTTTGAATTTTGTGTGTCCTTCATGTTGTTGACTCAAGCTGCAGTTTCCAGAATACAATGAAAAGCCTAACCTGCCTGAGTGGACCATTCCGTTAGTGGGAACTTTGGGGCATATTACCAAGGGCATTATCGCCGCTTTAGCGGGAATTTTTTCCGCTAAAGCGGCGATAATTGTATCGCCCTATTACCTAGCTGTCGCTAACACCAGTTAGCAACAGCTAGTAGGAGATAGCGGGCATTTAGGTGCCCACTTTGCATGTCAGCGATAATTATCGCTAATGAAATGCAAAGTGAGCGTGTCAAGATGTTAGCGATTGGAAACAGTCGCTAACATCTTTTTCTCCTATTACCAACTTTTCGAAATAATCCCGCTAAGCGCGATTATCTCCAAAAAGCTAACGCCTGCCCAGAGCTGTTCTTAGCCATGTTATCCAATGGTAGGTGGATAACATGGCTAAGAGCATTTGCTCGGTAATGCATGAATATCGCTTACTTTACAGCGATATTCATGCATTTCGGCTGATTTTTATCGCTTAGGAGATAAACCTTGATAATAGCAAGGCTCCTAAGCGATAAAAATCGGCGTAGCTCGGCGATATTAATATTGCCGCTAAACCAACATATCGATAATCATCGCTAGTTGTTGGTAATATGCCCCTTTGTTTTGGATGTTTAACGGCTACTCAAGCCGTGGAGGGGTCCCGCTCTATTGGAACAGACCCGTGGTTTTGCCAACCGGCCGAAACAGTAGCTGGACAGGCGCTGTGATTTTGGAATCATCACCAATGTCTGCTGAGCACAGGGAAGTTGCACACCTACCCACCGTGGATATTATTTGGACATTTTGAACTACGAGAAGCATGACGTCTCACATGAGCAAGAGTGAAGCACTTCAGGTACCAAGGGGCCTTGCGAGTGGCCACGCCCACTGAGGCCCGGTGATGGAAGACAGGTGCTTCAACAGTTATGCATGCCCACAGTTACAAAGCGCATAATTAAGTGCAGCCAGCACGAAAAGCGCCGGGTGAAATTCTGAATGTTGTGTGTCCTTCCTGTTGTTGACTCGAGCGGCAGTTTCCAGAATAAAATGAAAAGCCTTACCTGCCTGAGTGGACCCTTCCATTAGTGGGAACTTTGCTTTGGATATTTATATATTTATATGTATATATATATATATATATATATATATATATATATATATATATATATATATATATCTCTGCTCCAATATCCGTATCAAATGACTAGGTCCATCCGGAAAAAAGCACTCGAGGGGAACAGTTTGGTTTAATTTATTTCATCACCAAACAGACACTCGAAAAACTGACGCGTTTCGGTAGTAAACTTTCATCCATGTTTACCGAAGCGCCATCATGGTCACAGTTTTAAACAAATGCTGAAATAGGAAATCAAAAAAGGACTTTAGCAGATCGATACAGTCCTCAACATAGAATGAGCGCCATCTTAGAGTGTCTTGAATAAACCTCTACAACAATGATGTAGACAATGTTGTAGAGGTTTATTGAAGACACTCTAAGATGGTGCTCATTCTATGTTGAGGACCGTATCGATTTGCTAAAGTCCTTTTTTGATTTTCTATTTCAGCATTTGTTTAAAACTGTGACCATGATGGCGCTTCGGTAAACATGGATGAAGGTTTACTACCGAAACGCGTCTGTTTTTCGAGTGTCTGTTTGGTGATGAAATAAATTAAACCAAACTGTTCCCCGCAAGTGCTTTTTTCCGGATGGACCTAGTCCTTTGATACGGATATTGGAGCAGAGATTAGACGAGTGGGTGCACCCCCACCTTGAGAAGCACCCGCCTATGAGTGCATCGTCATGGTGTTTTTTGGAGCAGGGATATATATATATATATATATATATATATATATATATATATAAAGCATGTATGAGGAACAAGAAGTGTCAAGTTAAATAAATGACACATGAACTTTATTATTGAACAACATGTTCAATAGAACAATGTATAAGAAAAACTTTTCCATGCCTCAAGATTTAAAGTACTGAAAAATTGTCAGGTACCTAAAATAATACTATTGCACTTGGAAAGGTTGAGCTCATTAAAACCAACACTTTCTCGCGGTTTGTTAAAAAAAAAAAAATCCTTCAATAATTATACTCTTGAAATCATTTAGATAAAATGTAAGATTTAGGTAAGCAGCAAAAAAATTACCTTTTCTCAAAGTACATATCTTAATTCTTCCAAACTAAAGATTATTTTAGACAAATGTTCCTGCAGCACTTTAATTATACATATAATTGATGAAAAACTGATGAAAGAAACGAGCCTATATTTCTTTAAAATCTATCATTGCAATTATGTCTAAAATAGCTGAGAATGAAATGTCTGTAGTAAAGTCATCTCTCTCCAGGTGAAGCTAGATCACTCCAGGGCGCAAAATAATTGCCAAATTCTCATGTTGTTATATGTGATGTGCATTAATAAACTAAACTTTTATGCACAAAAAGGTATGCATGTCAAAAGACTATGACAAAACCTCCACTGCTCACTTGGGAAACAGTTAGATTCAGAAATAAATAACTAGAAACACCTGAGCCATGCAGTGAACTTTAATTGAAACAATTATTCTACTGCAGTTGTTGCTAGATTCAAACCTGCCACGAGCTCTTCGGACTCGTTTGTAATATTTTTCAAGGAATTATGGGGAAAACATCTTTCCCCTTATCTAAAGCTCTTTCCTAAAATGATCTGCCGCCCTTCCCATCCTGGAATTGGGGGTTCTCTAGGACCCCGGTGTTGACCTTTTCCAACATGAAAACCACAACTTGTGATGGCTACTTCCCACCCCTAGCATGATATGTCCCACGGTGGATTCCTCCATTTTTTTGGCAGATAAATCCACAGTATTAAATGCATTTAACTCCTTTTGTGAATTCCAGAAAGGTCAAAAATATATTTGTAAACGGGACACACTATGTTAGAATTCAATGCCTAGTGCAGGGTTCCCCAAATTTGGTCTTGGAGGGCCAGATCCATGACAGATTTTTAAAGATAACAACATATATCTAAATGTGGAAAGGCTACAAATCTGTCATGTATCTGGCCCTCCAGGACCGACTTTGGAGAACCCTAGCCTAGTTTATTTATTTATTTATTTGAGAGGTTTTATATAGCGCTAGCCAGACACGAGGGTATCGGAGCGCTTTACAGCAAGTAGGGGAGAAAACACACAAAAGAGGGACAGGAAAGTGTAAGTGATCAAAAGTTCCAGTGTGATGTGGTTCCGAGGTAGTTTCGATCCGTGGGTAAAGTCCTGAGCTCCGTCTCCCTCCGGGCATGGAGGAGAGTAAGGGGTTAAGTGGCGTGGGTGAGGATGGGGATGTTAGTCTGCATTTCCCCTGGAAAAGAGTTAAAAATGTCACATGGGTTGTTCACAATTTCATATGCAAAGTGTGATGCAAATGAGAGTGCATGCGGTGTATAACTGTGCAGATTTCAAAACACACACTTTCATGGACTACACACTTAAGATCTTGCATGGATCTGCGTGGCTTAGTATATCCAGAGTAACGCTAGGCAGAATATATAGCTGCCTTGTGATACTCTGCGATACTCTGTGATAGGAAGGCATTCCACGGGTGGAGTGTGGGCATTTCCACATATCCACCCATACATTTTGGCACATTCCCAAATTTAGTAAGGGCAATTAACCTGGTAATGCATTAAAACCAGCTGAGGGGGGAGAAATATGTTAATTTCTCCTTGTTGTTTCCTCTTTTCATGTGTGCTTCATTCTGAAGCACACATAGAAAAAGCCAATTGCCTCTGAGGATTGCTTTTGTGTGCCTGTAATGCAGGCTCCCTCGCACCATGGTGCGAGGGTGCCTTAGTTGGTCCTAAGCCGCACTCAGAGTGCCAGCTCAGAGAGTGAGAGCAGGAAAACGCCATGTCTCATCACTTGCTGTGAGCATCCCCGGTACCCACTTAAGCTTCACCAGGGACCTCAACGAAGACCCTGCACTAATTTGCCAGGTGCTCAAATCAGGTAGTAAAGCAGGTAGTAAATAGTTGCAGAGTTTGGCATAGTATTTCTCCTGCGAGAGGGAAAAATATGCAGATGTTAGTCCCTAGACATAGGGTACAATTTAAAATGATCAGATAGGTGTGATTTACATTATTAATAAAAGAAATCATTTACTTTTTCTGGTGTTCTTTGCTTATAAGATAGCAGCTAGATACCGACCTGCATCAGAGATACTGGCACTCTGGTAATCCCACTACAAAATCTAGAGTAGCCAAGGGAAGTCTGTGTGTTTAATGTGTCTTTCTTGTTTAGAAGGAGGCTGTCAGAGAAATGGAACCCTTGGTGCTGGTTGCCATTTTGTGTCCCCCAGATGATGCAATATACCAGTAGGATTGCTGTGTTGGTAGAGTTATGTCTTCAGCCTTTCTGAAATCCAAGGTTAGGATTGGAAAGTGGGTTATTGGTAGTGGTAAATGTGTATCTACCACTGGCAATAACACCATTTACAGAGCTCAGTACAGATATCATTTAATTATTCCCATGTTTAACCCCGGGTAGCTATGCTGTGAGCAGGCAGGCTTAACTTAGGAGACAGGTATATAAAGCATTTAAAAACACCAATTCAGTAAATAATGAAATACAACACGGAATACAAATCCCACATCAATTTATAAAATTAGGACATATTTTCATCTTTCAAATTACACCAATCCAATGTAAGGAACCGGAGATATGAATTTTTATAGATTTAGCACTATACAAAACTTAGAAAACCATAGTGCCAATTTAGAACATCTGGTAGCACTTGACCGGGTAAAGTCAAAGTTTCAGGCTGACCGCAATGGATACCTGCTCGGATACCACTCGTGGAGATTTTACCTTTGGACTGACAAACTTTTCTGGAGCTTTTTCTGCTGGTGTCTCTTGTTGCTCTTCACCAGCATGGATTCAGTGAGGGTTCACCAGCTTGCTTTCCAGGGAACTCCCGGTCAAACTCTGGAAGTCGGACAGCCAGAGCTTTTCAGCGGGATGAACCAGCAGAGCAATTTGGCTTGCATTCGTAGGCGGCTTTTTTATTTTGTGGTTAAGTTGGTCCTGTTATAGAGCTTTTTTCCAAAATTGCTCAAAAGTTCTCCAAACTTCTGGAACTTCTTCCTGAATTTCCTCTTGAGGGTCACAGTGTCCAAAATACAAATAGAAGATGGTCCTAGAAAGGATGTGAATACAATTCCCACAATGCACCTGGACAAAACCTTTACAAATCCACTGGACGCAATCCAGGCAGGGGAGTCTTGATGGCAATGGTCCAGGTGAGCTCTGTTAAGCTGTAGCTTGCAGGGAGGCCACACTTCATACTCTTGAGGCAAGGTACATCCACAGGGCTGTAGTTCCAGATAATGCAGCTGGCGCCGTCAGTCAGAATGCAGGACTAGATGGTGCAAATCAAGTTTCTAGCTTGGCAAACCTTCTTCTTCTCTTAGTTTCAGGCAGCAAAGCTGAGGTTCTCTGGAGTCAAGCAGGAGAGCACTCCTGTTCAATGAGGTGCAGGGAAACACACCAGAGCATGACCACTTACACTAAAGTGTGGCATAATCTTCTCCTAGAAAGCACTATTCCTCCAAAATTCAGTATGGCTGAAATTCCAGCAGTGGAGTAAGAGCTAGTTAAACTAACCTCCAGTACGGCTCATTTCCATAAACCCCTCCCCCCACCATCTGCATATTCCTGCCTTAAGCCTGCCATTTGGTTGGGTCAGAGGGACTGGGGGTAGATGGGCCTAGCTTTATTCCCTACCTGTCCTATCTCTTCTTTGCAGCTCATGCTTTACGACCCTTTCCCCCTTGCTCTGGCATTCCTGTGCAGCAGGACTCTCTCTACTAGATAGCCTTTTCCTGGGTGAGCCACGTATCACTTCATCATAGCAGCTTGGCTAATCCTGTTAACTCTGAAAAAGAAGGAATACAGCAGGAAGGCTGAATTCTGGCGTACAGACAAAAAAGTCCTATCAATTCTTTTCTGTATACTTTATGGTAAATTCAACAATAGCAGATTATTGGATTTATCAATACCATTCTTCTAAGCCCTTCTAAGCCATTATTCCTAGTGTTTGTTATGCATTAATAAACTATTACCATGTTATCCTATGTGTCCCCACCTCTGGGACACATAGGGGAGACCCTGGGGGTACCTAATATGCGCAATTAGTGTAGAGTATCACTTTTTAAGTGTGCCTACCACCACAGTAGCCATTACAAACAATGGGGTATTCCCAAATGGCCCCTGTACCTGGGTATTGGTTATTATGACGAAACAATAGTCCTGGACCAGTTATTCAAGGAAAAGTTAGATTAACAGAATTATCAATTTATTTGAGCTTACATTAATCAGCTCATAAACATCTGTAAATTGTGAAAATATTTAAAACAAACAAATGTGTAGAAAACCACTAAGTATTATTACAATATATTTATTTAGTCATTTACAGGAACAATCACTAGAGGATCAAGTAGTAGGAGAATGTTCTAGGGAACGTGTAAGAAAGAGTGCTCAAGTGTATATATAGTAGTCAAGAAAGCTCACAGTGTATAGTAAAGTAAAGGGCATATATTTACAAGACTCTACAGGACTGATATCTTAGAAACAGGTTAGATGCAGCCTGGCCACATGCAATTTATTCATTTGAATTATATTTTCTAAAGTTGTAAGGAGAGTTTACTTAAGGCTGTAAACAGGGGTAATGGGGAGGCAGAAATTGGTCCAGGTGCAGTAGGGTGTAGCTCCGACATTTCGATCCGGCTTATAGGCAACGAGGGACTTTAATCCCTCATCCATGGAACGTAATATTCAGGCCCGTATGTGTGGTAAGAGTTGGCTGAATGAATCAGGCAATCTGGGGCACAGCATAATTTATACGACTGGAGACGATCTGATCGACGTCCTTACTCCATCGCGGTAGCACCCCAGTAGAGTTTGGGCACAATTTACATTTAAAAGCAGTGATGGAACACAAGGCTGCTTTTAAGAGGACCTCAGACTCAGAAGTTCACACATGCAAGTGCAACAAAGGCTTCAGACCTCTAAACTGCCATGCCCTATTATGTGCTTGAGACAGAAAGGTAGTTGTAATCTCCATGCCCTATTATGTACTAGGGACTTATAGGGTAGATGGTGACAAATATAAGTGTACCCTAATATATAGCATACCCTTATGTAAGTGTGTGTTTTCACTGTGTTTTCAACATAGCACTGGCCCTGGTTAGGCAGAGCCCAGAAACAGACATAGTCAGTCACCATCAGTACCAGTCAGCACAAAAATGGGGGTGCACAGGGCACACAGGATGACTTTGCAACAGTTAGATAGTATGGACTTGAGAAATCATGAAACAAAATGCACACAATTACTGCGGTAAAACGAGACACTGCAAAACATAATGTAGCAAAAAAGGACAATTTTACCTTGCTACAAGTTTGGTCAACTAATGAAGTTGATGCAACCCAGAAGAACTAATTATCTTGAGGTAGAAGCCATTGAAGGGTCACATGCATTTTCTTAATCCCAATCACACACCTATGCCTCAAGGAGCACGTGCACTTGGGTATCGTGCAAGGCGCATGTGCAAGTGAGAGCATTTCAGCTGCTGAGGTCTTTAATGGATCTGCTATTTGAAAACTTTAAGAACTGCAGAATTTCATTTTTTCAATAAAGGTAGTAGAGTTAATGTCTAAAGGTTTATTGTTACCTTAGCAAACACTATACACCCCATCCCTGTAACAACACTATCAGGAAGGAGCCCAGAAAGTAGTACTTTGTTTTCCACCACCTTTCACTGGTGAGCGGGGAAGTGACAGTAAAACGAAGACAGAATGAAGACGAGGAACCACTGGCCCCAGGCTTCCTTCTCAGTGCCTCCGGCAGGGAAGGAAAGCCTGTAGCAGCGGCTGAGTGCAGTGTTCAGCACCTTGGACAGCTGTCAGGCATTCCACCTGCACACAGTAGTCTGCTGGGACCTTGTGTGAGCTGGCAGAGTCACCCGCTCAGAACGGCATCACGCTCTGTTTCAGCTTTGAAACAGAGTATTCACAATCTAAAGCTCAGCCTGAGGATCTTTGTACTACTGAACATCCACACCAGGGGCCTCATTTATGAGGCTGTGCGTCACTTTTACGTCGCCGGTGCGTCACTCTTTGTGACGCACCAGTGGCGTAAAAAATGCGCCTTGTTGCGCCATATTTACAAAGTGACGCATCTAGGGAGATGCGTCACTTTGTAAAGCCCTGCGCCACATTATACCTGCGCCAGGTATAATGTATGCAAGGGGGGCGTATTGACGCAAGAAAGGGTCGTAGAAGTGATGCAGTGAAATCTATGAGATTACACTGCGCCACTTCTAGGACGCAATTGCGTCAATTCATTACACTGCCTCACAGCAGGTGTAACACTGACGCAGGCCCTTTCACATAGGGCTTGCCCCATGTGTAAGGACACATTGCTGGAGTTGCGTCACTTTTGTGACACACTCCAGCAATGCGTCACTTTTGCGCCATACACATACGTCAGAAATACTGACGTATCTGTAACTCCTTGCGCAATGATGCGTCATACTGTAAATATGATGCATCATTGGTGTAGCAAGGAGGGCGCAATGAAAAGTGACGCATCGCTGTTTTCATACAGCGATACGTCACTTTTCATAAATGAGGCTCCAGCAATATCTTGGTAGACAAAGTATTGTAAGGTGTGTGCATATAGGGAAGTATAACTTTACCATATCTACTTTACTTGAAGATATTTGTACCACATAGGTACATGTGTTTGGAGTTAGGTATAGAAAATCTAGATTTATTTACCTGCCGATATTTTATTTTCGATATTTTGTTCTCGATAATGTGTACCATCGATATTGTGGTTTCGAAATTCAAGGGACCCAGCCTTTCGATGGAGTATTGTTACCAAGGTAGAACGGCAGGTTTGGTTATGGAAATAAATATGTTTTTTTAATTTATATTGGTGGTGAGCGACCATTCATAACTTCTATTTCAAGCTTCACTACTTCTTGTGAATACTGTGATTAGTAACCATACGTTACTAGTTTTACACACGGAAGTTTCATGTTAAAAACAAATATAAGAATAGTTGCACAGAGAATGTGGGGTAACAGTCAGTGCTGCTGACTCTGCCAGCTACATAAGCTAAGCTCATTGGGTTCTCATAACAGCAGAGTTGACACGTACTAGTTACAGACAACTAATTAGAAATGGCCTTCTTTTTCTCTTTAATGAGGTCAGTATTCAACTTGTGCATGATTCATACCATAGTTACATCACACTACACTTGAATGAAAGATGACAACAGCATAATATAAAGATATGCCACTTGACTATTGGACAGTTTATTTATTGTTTGACTGTTTTGAATACAAATAAGCACGTTGGTTCATTTTAGCAGTATAAAAGAAATGAATGGTGAGTGATAATCTAAACTAGTATTTTGGAGAGATGGTAGTGGGTGATAACAAGAGGTAAATTGATTACTGCCAATGGAGTACAGGAAAGTGTATTTCTACCAATAAACAGATGGATGTTATTACAAGTGGTATAATACTGTACAGTATACTACACATGAGTACACAGAAAAAGGCGATGCATTTCGCTGACTATAAAATGCTACTCAGTGGAGCCCCTCCATGATTTTAAGTTTCTGTCCACTTCAAAAAAGTTGTCTGATAGACTATTGAGGAAACAAATATTGTGCAGATGGAGTACCATGTCAAAAATATTGAGGACCAAAATGGCGAGAAGGGATATTTGTGGCACAGTATTTTATCCACACAATATTCGTTCTCTGCTATTTTGTCAAACACCATTCAAAAGAACTTAGGGGCATATTACCAAGGGCCTTATCGCCCTATTACCTAGCTGTCGCTAACACCAGTTAGCAACAGCTAGTAGGAGATAGCGATCATCTTGGGGTCCACTCTGCATGTCAGTGTTAATTATCGCTAATGACATGCAAAGTGGGCGTGCCAAGATGTTAGCGACTGGAAACAGTCGCTAACACTGCTATCTCCTATTACCTACTTTTGGAAATAATCGCGCTAAGCGCGATTATCTCCAAAAGCTAACGCCTGCCCAGAGCAGTTCTTAGCCATGTTATCCAATGGTAGGTGGATAACATGGCTAAGAGCATTTGCTCGGTAATGCATGAATATCGCTGACTTTAGAGCGATATTCATGCATTTCGGCCGATTTTTACCGCTTTTGAGATAAACCTTGAGAATATCAAGGTATCTCAGCGGTAAAAATCGTCGGAGTGCGGCAATGTTATTTTGGCCGCTAATCATGCATAGCGATAATTATTGCTATTGCTTGGTAATATGCCCCTAACTTCCCTTGGAGGATACTCGTAAGAAGTAACACACACCCAAATCCAATACCAACAGTCTATTATCTCTTGAGTTTGCAAAGCTGATGGTGTCAGGGTTTACACTGTCTAGCATAATGTAAGACAATTACACATCTTAATCACCTCCTTGAGAGAGCCACTATTCTATCACCACTCCACTGGACATTGAGATTCCCACATATCTTTCACTGCAGTGCCCGAAGAAATTACAATAATGAGAAGCACAATGTTCCACAAGACTGGACATCCTGTGGGATCTTTTTACAACATAGCTCCACTTCACTTACATTACTGCCCTGGTGAGAAATCATAAGGAGCGCCAATCTGGATTTTACTACTTGTCTATGCCTGAGTATTATCTCCAGCGCCTTGAGTGATAAAGGAGAAGCAGGGACACATTTGTAGACACTTGCTCTTTAGCTGTCCATGTAAAGCCATATTGGGGCATTGCAGGAAGTTGCTTTTCAGTGGTTTGTTAGGTGTCCTAAGTTCCCTTCTGGGTGTTGATCATTTAGGGGAAGCCCATCTACCACAACTCTTGACACTAATTTAATAATTGTTCACCTGTCAACCTCTGGATATCACAGTGGATATTGTATTTCCAAGATTCCAAGCAAGATACGTTGGAATCATATCTGGGTGCCCTTCAGAATTGATGGTACCATGAGACATGTCTACATACATTAATAAAAATTATATCTAACACAAGCTTTGTTCAGTGATTTAGTATTTACTTCTACATTACCATTTGTCTGTGCTCAGCTAGAATTAATCATCTAATTCCTAATTCTTGGGGTTGCAAATCTGATGTGATAGCGCCCCCTTGAAAATCTGTGCTATTTTCTTCCTGATTTACACTGCAACTCTAACTTGTGTGTAACTTTGTTAGCTGAAGGTTACAGCACTCTTCCACCGCTTGCTATTTACTGAAGTTATCCACAAGTACAAAGTGATCGCTCTAATTGGGAAGGGATAGAAAATTATCCCTCACTGGAAGTGTCAGCTCACTGTCACGTATCCTCTGGAGGACATCCAGTAGGACTGTAATCTGTTGTTCAATGGATGCAGCATTTTATTATACATACTGGATATCACTGAGCAGAATACTGCAGAGGCAAGTCTGGAAGACCTCAGCAGTATAGAAGATGCTGAAATGACAGTGTTTTTAATGAGTTAAGAATGTAGCGATGAATGTGGAAGGCTCATTGCAAAGTAGTTGGTGATGTCTGGCATTCACACTTATTCTGGGAGACCAATGGGATCCATTTTCTTCTCCTGTCACAATGGGCACTGTGGGAATAATGAGCCTCTCCCTCTGGTTCAACAAGAAGTAGATCTCACCTGGATGCATGAGATCTTGGACAATCACTGTTCTAGGACACATGCAGTCAGACCTGCCATACTCTCAATAATGAAAGCCTTACTTCACTGGTGGACCACAAGCTAGATTTATTTTAGTAAGCCAATTCCTAGAAAACAGTTTTTGAATTAGTCATCAAGTCCTCTTGCTCAGGGAACAAGTCTAGTTGCTCACATGACTGGATGGGAAAAGCTAATTTGATGAGTTTTTTATCGGTTGTGTGTTAGAATTAAAACACAACACACCAACAAACCTGAAGTCCAACTAGTGTTTGATGCAGAGCAACAAGCATCAAAGCAAGAGAATCAATAACAATTGTCTTTTCAGCTCAGACTAGGAAAATGTCAGTTGGACCATAGGGCTAAAATACATCAAAAGACAAGCAAATATTTGCTTTTTCTCAGTACAACTAATGGAGTTCTATAATGTGACAGAAACATATTACAAGCAGAACAAACTTCTCCCTGGGGAAATGCAATACGTTATTATAGAGTAGATAGGATTCATAAATACAATATTAGGTCCATTATCCTCCTGAAATCTTGCTTCCATTTACGAGGTATGAAAGTGTAGTTGTTTTTCGAGGAAATGTGTGGATGTATAACACCCGGCGTCCTGGCTTCCAGGCCTACTTAATTTATGAAACTTAGCAAACATATTAAGAGTTACAGAAAGCTCAAAAACTACTTTAAATAATCACTCATATTCATTTATAAAATATTGATGTAAGTTATATATTTGAATATTACAACTAATATCACATAGGAATCTATGACCATGATAACAGGATTTATGTTTTGACAGGTGATGAATGCACCAGTGATGGTTGAGACAGTATAGTTCCTCACTCCTAGACATTTCACCTTGTTGGTATGAGCTTTGAAATATAATAAAAGGACTGTTCTTCAGGTTATTACTGACACGGAAACACCAGCATCAATCAGAGCGGTCAGTGGCTTGGGAAACGACCTTTGCTACGACTCCCAAACAAAGTGTTCCGGAGTCACGAAAGCCGAACAGTGACTTACCCGGTCAATGACGCAGCCTTTACCACCCATATGCGTGGGTATGGCTGGTCCGGTCGAATGTTCTGACATGGCGGAGTTCGGAGGAGTGTAGCATAGGAACAGGTAATAGGGGTTCTTTGTAAGTTTTTAGGGGGAGTGGGATTTGGGGCTAGTTTTCAGGGTGTGAGGGGGATGGGGTTCGTTTTTAGAGGGTTTGGGGTAAGTTTTCAGGGGGTGGGAGCGGTTGAGTTAAGTTTTCAGGGTGTGGAGGGGTTCGTTTTTAGGGGTTGAGGGGTTAGTTTTTTGAGGATGGCGGTTTGGGGTTCGTTTTCACGGGTGGGGGCATTTGGGGTTAGTTTTTAGAGGTGGGGTTAGTTTACCAGTGGTTGTGTTCGTTTTTAGCTATATAGTGTATAGTGTTTGTTTTTATTGGGAGGGGGTTGGGGTTAGTTTTTAGGGGGTGGGGGTTTGGTGGGGATCGGGTAGTAGTTGGTATGTATTTATTGTACTATACATGCCTTTAGAACAAAAAATCATGGTAAAGGAGTGCATGGTAAGAGAAAATTGTGGCTTAGACAAGGTTGTGGTAACAAACTAGGGCTACATTTATGAGGCCGTGCGTCACTTTTACGCCGCTGGTACGTCACTTTTTGTGACGCACCAGCAGCATATAAAATGTGCCTAGTTGCACCAAATTTACAAAGTTACGCATCTAAGCAGATGCGTCACTTTGTAAACCCATGCGCTACATTATACCTGCGCCAGGTATAATGTATGCAGGAGGGCTTTTTGACGCAAGAAGAGGTCAAAGAAGTGACGCAGTGAAATCTATAAGATTTCACTGCGCCACTTGTAGACGCAAATGCGTCAATTTCTTACGCCTGCCTCACAGCAGCCGTAAGACTGACGCAGGCCCTTTCACATGGGGTTTGCCCTATGTGAAAGGACACATTGCTGGAGTTGCGTCACTTTTATAATGCACTCCAGCAATGCGTCCCTTTAGCGCCATGCAGATACGTCAGAAATACTGATGTATCTGTAACTCCTTGCGCAATGATGCGACATATTGTAAATATGACGCATCATTGGTGTCGCAAGGAGGGCGCATTGAAAAGTGACGCATCGCTGTTTTGACGCAGCGATGCTTCCCTTTTCATAAATGAGGCCCCTAGTTGTTAGGGTAGTCGTTGTTGAGGAACTCGTTGTTCCAACATTCAACCCAGTGGCTTATCTTCTACCATTACTCTCCATCTGGTGGTGTCTTTGGTATTTTTTTCCATCACATATGACAGATATGATGAGGATGTGTTCATCGTCCCACAGTCAAACCAAGATCCGACAACAGATGTTTGCCCATCTTCTACCAGCATGACTTTCACCAATTTGTGTCTCATTCTGGCACAAGTATAGCCTAACGGACGCAGAGCTACAATTCTGGGATAAGTGCTTAAACTGAAAATATGTGGTATAGGCTGCCCTTTCTGTTCTACCCACACAGAGATATTAAGAGGGAGACTCTATACTGCCCACATACATTGTTTTGATTCTAGCATGAAAGGAGCAAGCAGACTACTTCCTGAACAAGATCTTCTGGAGAGATATTTTACTGACCATACCTTTGGCATAATGTATTCCCATTGATTGAAACAGATGGATCAGAACTCTGGGGAGACACTTTCATGTAAGAATAGTAGCACTTTAAAGCTACATTTTACAAAGTTTGCAAATATGAAATACTACCACCTGTATCAGCTATAGTGTTTACAGATCAATATATTGCAATTGAGTTGTATGTTTGGATGCTGCGGCCACGGCCATACTGGGAACAGAAACCAGCCCTGGCGATGGCCCTAGGGGTGGGCAGAGGGGTGTTACTGAGAAGAGACAGCCCCTAGGGTGCTAGTGATAAGCACTGCTGCTGCTTTTATTGCAGGGGGCTAATATTGCAGCACTGCCACAAGACAAGCCCCAAGTAAAATAGCCAGCCCCCACAGGTCAAAAACCAGCCCCCACCCTTCTGTCCCACCCGGACAACGTCCACTGCTTGCTACGGCCAGTCTTGCCCTGGCTGTGGCATGATGCAATTCTACTGGAAGGCTAATATACTGTACGGAGGATGTTTGGGAAAAGTAAGTTTGGTCAAATACCAGTAGGAGAAAATAGGTGGATCAAAAGGGATGGGACCTATTTCATCCAGGTTTCCAATATTGTGATGCTGAGATACATGATATATATCATGTTTTCATTCTTCTTCTCAGGACTTTTTAATATGCAAAGAAAATGTATTTATCTGATTACTATTAAATACTCATTAGCAAAGCACGAGGAGGCACTTTATCTATTATTAAATCCATCTACTGTGAATGTCTGTTATTGTTTAATGAAATGTTTCTAATCCTTTCTTGTACTGTAATTCTTTACTAGATTTATTGGCTATGTAAATTGATTTGCACTTTTTGGTTTGTCTTTTGTCGAAGAACTTTAATGAAACAAACAAAAAAAATGTAATTGGCCTGCCACATAGCTGTTTTTCTTGAAATATTCCAAAAGTCCTTTTCTGAGGGCCTTGAAATACCTTTAATGAATTCAGATTGTGATGCGTGGGATTCATGTTTTTATTTGGAAATTGCATAAAATATTTATTCCTGGCAAAGAGAACACTTTGTTAATGATCAAAACAGCAGCAGGTGGACCGTGTTATGCCAGGACTGTGAGACAGGGAGACGTTTCACAATGTGTGTAAAAGAGGCTGGTCCTGTTTCTGCGAGTGAAAGACGCTATGACCATCTGCTGTCCAGTGAACATGCAGTATACAAGAGTATTGAAGAATCTCTGCCTGAACTTGTTTAATGTTCAGGCAATGAGTTGCCCTTTAGAATAACTGTGTCTGAAGGCATTGGATATAGAAAATCTGGCCCCTGCTTAAAGAAGCACAATTCATGCCCTGATTACTTATGTATGTATGTATATGTTATTTCTATAGCGCAAACCTAGCCAAAAGGCAGTGGAGCACTGCACGGGGTCGAAGACACGCATCAATTCATTGAGTGATAGGAGAGGCATCTGGGTAGTGGGCGGGTAATGCATAGTGATGATGTATCTTTAACCCCTTCCCTGCTGGGCACATTCCCCTGCTGTGCTCGGGGGGTGGGGGGGGCGGGCACAGCGCCCCCGTGCTCATGACGAGCTCAGCTCGTCATGACCACACCCGTTTCTTTAGAACGTTCGCACAGCAGGGGAATTTGCCCAGCGTGCGAGCGTTCTAAAGGTCATGAAGAGCTCAGCTCATCATGAGCACACGAGAACCGTGGCTCATGACGAGCTGAGCTCGTCATGAGCATGGGAGGAGTTAAATTTACTGATATTCTTTGGTATTCTAGCTTCTACCCTTCTTCGTCAAATTTCTCACACTGTGCTTTCTAATAGACATTCTGTTTTTTTTTACTGGTTGGGGTTGGGCCTGCACTGCAGGGAAGTCCAAATCATGATTGCCACCTGTGCAGCAACATCACACTACCAATTTGTATTTCTATGCACATTATCAATGGGAAACATCTGGCAAAATGTGTGTAGAATAAAACCCTGGAATTTGCTGAGAACATGTGGCAATCTGTTCTCTAGCACTGATTCCTGCAGTTATTCCCCATGGTGTAGCAAGGTTGCCACGGGTCCTAATGCCGGTATCCTGGGTCAGATATGGGGAGTATATGGCCCTCCTCTTAGTCCTTGATTCAAGTGCCACTGCTCATGCAACCCTAGTGCTAGCTTTGGCATTGCTCCTCACTCTTCCCTAGCTCCATCCCTCTTTACTCTTATTCCTACCTCTTTCCACTTTTACTTATCCCCTATCACACTCTCTCTTACCCCTCTCTAACCCGTCCCTATCTACTTATCTGACTTCTGTTCTTGTTGCTCCAATGTACCTCATTTTCTTCCACCTTCCTGCCTGCATTGCTTCCTTACTATTTCTTTTTTATCCTCTCCCACCTCACGTTTACCTACCTCCTACTCCTACTTTCCTGTCTCCGCAACGCCCTCGAATCTCTCAATCCTCCCAAATTTGTATCACCCTTTCACAAGTACACCATTGGATCTAATCTGTCTCCTTCCTAATTCCTGTCTCGTTCCTGCTCTCTCTGAAATCCGTATTTGTACACCATCTCTCTTTCACATTCCTAACTCCTTTTGCTAGTTATCTCCTTCCATTCTCGCGTGTATCTCCTTCTCACGTTCCCTTACGTTTTCCTCTCCTTTTCTTTCCTCCCTTCTCCATATTTCCTTTATTCTCAAGAATGTGTTAATTGCTTCCCTTTCTACCCCTCCTTAATAGTTCACCTTCTTTCTTCTGCCCATTCCACACCTAACTACACTTTCCCTCTTGACCAGTGGCAGCTAGAATCTACTGAGGGGGAGAGGGAGAACACACGCACAAATCTAAATTAAAAAGAATTAGAAACCAACGTCCTTGGCTCCCTTTTTGCCGACGCCCACAGGAACTGGATGCTGCAACTCCCTTAACCAATCCTGGCTCTGAACTCATGCTGTGAGAGGAGCACCATGATTGGAGGGAGCGGCCTCACTTGGCGCTCCAGAGCATCCTGGAGGCCTGTGCTTACTCTAAGTGCACATGTCTGGCCATCACAAGACTGCTGGCCAAAGGGACATGCACACTTTGAAAAATGCATAGCCAGTCCACCGTCCCCCCTGATGCTGTCACTCACCTGCAACCCCACCCACATCATGATAGTCTGTATGGGATGGGGATAAAAAATAAATGGTAATAAAGTACCATTTTATTTTTCATCTCGGGTGCTTTTGAAGGGAATTTAAGTTGGGCGACGTTCCTACACTCCAACAAGAGGAGCTGCCCCTGATCTTAACACTTAAATCTACCCTCTCTCTAACTCTTCATGACAGTGACTCTCCTAAAAATCTCCCCCTTAGGATGAGCAATGCACTAGGTACTCAGGTTAAAATTATGTGAAGGAGTGGGCGGCTTTTTAAAGAGATTGGAATTGGTTCAAGGCAGGCTGGGCCGCCATCTCTCTGGGCCCCTGTGCCACTGCACAACGTGCCTAGAGTCAAACTGCTAATGGTGTGCAAACATCAAAGACAGGAATAACTGCACCGCGGGATCTCAGGATTCTTGGGTGTGGAAGAGTAGCATCATCTATCAACTAGGGTCTTGTATAATGGCTACTTTGTGCCTAGCGACACCTCCACCAAAGAGTGTGCAGCTTTAAGTGGGACTGCCCCCTCCTGGACTCAAACTGACAGTAATTAAAATTGTACATTGAAACTGGACCCTATCGGGACCTATATCCATATCCTTAACTTGACGGGCATTAACAATGAATGATTTCTGAATAAAGATATTTTAAATCTAAAGTTTAGGTTATCTCTGTCAGTGATGTGATTCCTATTAAATTTCACATGGTTTACTTAATTTTGCTTTCCCTAAGCGTATTTGCGTATTTGGTTTTTCCATGATATTACTCTTTTAATACTTTGAACTGATGTTTAAAATGGGCCACGTTTCAGAGTCTGGGGAAGAGACCGAAGGCAGGGCGAGTTTCTCAATGGGACAAAAAGGTATTCAGAATACGTGGCCATCCAATCCTTGGCCCCTCTGCAGAGCACAAAGGGCAATAGTCTTCTGTGTCCTGTAAATCCTATGCAAATGGGTGTGAAGGCGGTACATAGGTGTGTAAACATTGACAAACATTGGTAAAAGAAAATGCAGTGCTTACAGCTGAATGGGAGAGTTGTCTTTTTGGGGGTGGTGAAGTGAAATAGTAGCGAGGAAGCACACGCAGGAGAGAGTGAGCTGAAGAGAAAAGAGGTGAGATATTTATATGGTGTATTTCAGAAAGCATAGCGAGAAATGGGGCATGAGTGTATAACATAGACAGAAGAGGAAGGGAATGTGGACTTTGGTCCGCCTTTATTATACCAATGGGTGTATCGCCACCTGCACTGTGGCGCCTAATTAAACAGCACTGCAGTTGTAGGTCATGCTATGCATGTGAGCATGGTGGGGAGGGCAGCAGGGGCTTGCCACACCGTACAAAAAAAAAGAAAAAACAACAATCACGGTGGGGCAAATGTTAGCATCTAGAGGGTGTTGGTGTTTTTCTCGCATTTAAATATCTGCAAATATGGAAGAAAGTTGTGTCATTAGAAGGGCTGGAATGAAGACCACTACCCCTTCCACAGACCTGCTTAATTCACAGTCTCATATTTTTAGAATGTTCAATATTATTTAAAACAAATACGCTGTTACTCATTTGTCTAAACTGCTATTAACCACTGGCAAAGCCTATAGTCCTTGCTTGTTTTTGGTGAATATTAATTGCTGTGATATATATATTTTTTACAATTGCGGAAACCTTAAAGCAGCGCCAGAACACTGCCTGGATGGCAGCTATCGGGAGCATATTGGAAAGAAACGAGGGAACCTAAGTAAGGTCTTGTTGTGTGGCGTTTTAAGCTCCAAGTGAATTTTCCCGATTCATGCCCTTATATAGGTATAGGCATAGAAATCAAGCCCTTATTTAGGCATAGCCCATGGTACCCAAATACAGGCATGGCTACTTCCTCCCGTACCAAACGTCACAACGATTTCTTTGAAAATTGGATTAGGCACTCAGGGACTTCCCCTTGCTTGAATATTGATTTCTCCAAGAACTTAGTTAGTTTTACAATGAACAACTATTCCCAAGGGGTTCATTATGACGTTCTTATGCCCGACTTTACTTCAAACTATGGCATTCCTAAATACCTTCAAGGTATAAATTTACCTTCACTTGCTCTAGCAAACTACGGTAGTTCTGAGAAGTACGACGGTCTACTTGCCTGACGCAGCTCGCTACAACAAGTGCCGAAGGAAGCCGACTCTCCAGCTGACGCACTGATCAGGAGGCTGCTCTTCTCCTGCCAAGAATCCAGCTCCAGTGTTTCCAAGCTCCCTTTGCGGGGTGTTGGGAAATCGAGTCCCGAGACAGAGATACTAGACCTCCTTCATTCTAACTAAGGTCTGAAGCTGATGGTATTTATGTATGTATTTTTATATGGCTTAGAAACCATACAATACTCTTACAGTATTATTTTATAATACTATTCTCTTTGTACGCATTATACTTTGCAGTCTGCATAACAATTGTAGCAGTTCACTTCTCTTGCATGAGAAACCTTTTTATTGAAAACACCCATCTCTCTATTTCTCTGCAACTCTGTAGAAAACGAAGCATGCACGGTTGACTGAGTGAAATACTTATCTATTGTTTCCACGACTCTGAGAAATAAATTTCTTATTCTGCGGAAACAAAGTTGTCATGTTTATGCGGTTGTCAGAAACTAATTCCTTCTTGTGTATTGAAGAAAGTTTCTAGTGACCTCTGTGTTAGCTGGCACACACACAATTAAGTTTAGTATATTCGATAGAGACCTAGTAGACCTCAGTCCTACGTCAAATCTATAGGATATATTATTCCAATACGCAGAGCCTATTGGGAATATAGGAACTACACTACAGTCTGCCAGGGACCTTGGTAATTAAGCTATTTTTAAGAACAGTGGTCCCTAGAGAAACAACAGTAAAAAGGGGGGAATGAATATAGACCCAGTCAGTACTATATTTGTATAACTTTTCCAGCTGGACAGAGGTCAGATATTTAATATTTTAAATTCAAATAGGAACAATACAGACAAAACAATTTGTAAGTGGTACACAAGCCTGCATCCAACTTTGTCCCAAGAGGGACAAACAATGAAGAACACAAAAGGCTGAGGCAAAGCTGTAGGTTTGTTAAACACACGATTTTCAATGTAACAAACAAATTGCAAGAGCACACCTTTACACATTAAATGACAATTTAGAGCAGTGTATATGGAGTATCAGGTGTTGACGGCGTTTCGATCCATTTAGAGAATAAATGGATCATCATCAGGACATTTAGAATAAGCATGCCTGTGTGCAATTGCCTGTAATAACTGAGGTACCATTAGGAGAAGGAAAAGGGGGAAAAAAATGAAATACAAATAATTAAAAGAGAGTACCGGTTCAGGTAGAAACATAAGAGTAAAATACGGATTAGCAAGGTTTGGGTACACCTCATAAATAGGGTACAATTTACACTTATAGGGAGACACAAACATGTTGCCAACTCCCGCATGGATAGTAACAAATATGGAACGGAGGGCATGAATGGTGAACAGCCAGACATGAAGGAGAAACAATAGAGTAGCTGTAGTAAGGGGGAAGAGGGAGTTAAAATAGATGCCAGAGAATGAGCAGGCAGGTGCTTACCAAGAAAAATACAATCAGAGTTGTAGGGAACCGGACGGTTAGAGTGTCAAAGGTAATGGCACGGGATTAGTGAGACCTGTCCAAACAAGAATAATAAGGAAAAAGTAAGGAGCATGCAGAACAATGGCTCTGAAGTAGAAATTTGTGAGTGAAAGAAAGGAGGGCTTACCCATCCAGTGATGGAAAGGGGAAGGCGCAATGGCTTAAGTATCCCAGTGAGGGGGGGCGCAGTAGCCACGTGCTCCTAATTCCAGATAGAGGGTTGTGCTGTAAGGAAAGAATTAGGTCAGCTCTAAAGAATGGTATCTTCAAGCGTAGTGGTAGGATTTGGAAGGGAGAGAACGCTTACTTAGGTCTATGTTAATGGGTTGCAGACATTAAATGCCGGTTTCCGAGATGCTGAATTTTTATAGTGTGTGGTGAAGCGCGATTGGGTACAAATGTCCATGTGGTCTCTGGATAGAGAGGAAAGAGGGACAAGGGTTTTTTTGTTGTGTGGTGAAGGGCGATTGGGCAGAAATGGTCATGTGGTCTCTGGATAGAGATGAACGAGGCACAAGGGAAAGTAAGAATGGTGTCGGCCATCTTAAGCTGGTAAGGAAGTGACAGAGTGGTAGAGTGTTGAATGCAACTCTGATAGCGAGAGCATGTAGAAAAAATTGATCACGGAGGTGAGAGTAAAAGAGAAAGAAAAGTGAAAAACGGGGGAGTCAATTTGGTGAAATTCTATACAGTTGCCAGTGTACGGCGCTTATGTAACAAAAGAGCCAAGTGCAATCGTCCAATGGCAGGTAGAATGATGCAAATGCCTCCAGTTAAATCCATAAATTCCGAGTGGATTAAAAGAGGACAGTAGAGGGTAGGTGGGACAAAAACATGTAAGCAATAAACGGGCACGACCACAGTGCTATGTATACCTTGGTGTCAAGATGGTGGTAATACTGCATCAAAGGTTACAGGTAATGTACAATTAAACCACAATTACATTATACTTTATATAAGTGTGGTACAATCCTCAAGCCGGTGCAGACCTGTGTGTATGCTGTTAGTCTTTAGGATCCATTTTAATTCTCTCTCCAGGAGAACGTCAGACAGGAATTAGATCATGTAGACAAGGGAAAGTAAGAATGGTGCTGGACATCTTATGCTGGTAAGGAAGTGACAGAGTGGTAGAATGCAACTCTGATAGCAAGAGTGTAGGAGAGTAGGGTCTG
Source organism: Lissotriton helveticus (assembly GCF_964261635.1). Taxonomy (NCBI): domain Eukaryota; kingdom Metazoa; phylum Chordata; class Amphibia; order Caudata; family Salamandridae; genus Lissotriton; species Lissotriton helveticus. Next base: position 429,486,604 of record NC_136062.1, read on the forward strand.
CTATCCTATGGTCACCCCAAATTTTTGCTTTTTGCTTCACTGGTTTCGACTACTGAGGCTGTGGGCCTGCTAATCAGACCCCCAGCCTGCTGTTCTCTCTCTAAATTATTAATACATGTGCTATAGGTACATACCACAATTGGAAATGAACTCCTTTTCGGACCCTGTACCATGCACTATAGGTGCTCAGGGCATAGGTGCCTACCAGGGGCTGCAGCATATCTTTTGCCACCCCTGGCTGGTTCTTAAATTGACACAACTGGCTGATCACTCAGCTGGGGCAAGATGGTGTAATCACCTCTTGCTTAGATATAGTATACCTATATCTAAACCTATATCTGGACACATATACACCTGTGAGTCACTCCTATGGAAGGCCTTATCAATTCTGGAGGCAGAGTCCGTGGATTAATGTGAGATGGAGCTCTAGCATGAGCTGAGCCTGTCTGCAGCCGTCGGGAACAAATCCCTAAGCTGTTTCAGGATATGCCATACCATATACTATTAAGTGCATTATAATCCTCGCGGTTATATAGCAACTTTGGTTTGGCTTTATCAAAACATGTTGTGTAAGGTGTCATACGATTTGGAATACTATCCCCTCGCCAGTTCTGGCAACGGGGAAAGCATTCCACCCCTCTAGAGGGGTAAGACATGTTACTTTACTGAAATGCGGTTAATTTCTAAAAGGGCCTCAGATCCACAAGATGGATGCTTCTGCCACAGATACAAGTCTGACCCCCTGAAGCTGACCGAAACTCAGCCAAAGGGGCCTGGACAAAGGGTTTCCTGTCGCAGGGAGGTGTCACACCCCCCCAGACAGGAGATAGTGGATTGTAGCAGGGAGGTTTGAAAGAAACCAGACACTGCATGGGGAGCCCAAGGCTGCCCCTTGCATAATCCGGTCAAACAGGTTCTGGGGCACACCAGCCCCAGTCCCAGCGCGGCCTGGATCAAAGGAAAGGGGTGTATTCACCCCCTTCCTGGGTCCCACCCATAGGAGGGGACCTAGCAGGTTATCCAGCCCCCCAGATTCGAATAAGAGTGGGAGCAGTGCCAATGCACTTCAGATTATCCTGATGAAACATAAGAAACGAAACTCTGGACCCTTCGACATCCTACTCAACGTAGAAAACTGAAGAATCTCCCTTGTGGTCAAGGAGTGACCACCCTGTGCAAACAGGCACCATCCAGCACCTCGACGTCTGCTTTGTTGCAGTTCCCGCCGGAACTCGAGCGACGGAGATCGACGAGATCAAGCTTGCCTGCCTTCTAACAGCCCGATCCACAGTCCCTGCAGAGCTGCGACCCGTGGAGGCGACCGGAAGCGTGGGGCACGCCATCTTGAAAAGACCACGAGACGCTGACCGTGCAGCCCACGAGTGACCCTCGAAGCTGTACGCCGGGGTTTGAGAAGCCTCAACCCTGAGCCACTCTTGCACCGAAGTTCAGCCCTCCACACTCGACGAGTGCTGCGTGGGGCCCTTCTGCTTCTTTTGGCTCAACGCGTTGGCCAGTCCCTTGCCAGCTGGCTTGTGGCCCCTGTGCCGACGAAAAACGAAATACAACTTGTGATTCTGGTTGCTCCAGATTTGCACCAGCTCCCCTGAAAAGGAGCCCCCACTCTGACCTTCCTGGTCCGAGTGAAAAGCAATCTCCGCGTGGATTGCTTTTGCCAAGTGTTGTTTGCTCCAATCTTGAAGCCGACAGAGCCGACGGCGAGAGCCTTCGTGGGACAAATCATGACCCGCTCCTGGACTTCGTAGATGCCCCAGAGCCCACGTGACAGCGGAGAGAAGCTCCTCGACAACCACCTGATTGCGCCCGACATTGCCTGGTTCCATCCTGGTTCCACCCTGGTCACTGCTGAGTGAGCCAGACTCTGTCCCCTCTGCTTTCAGGTACTTTTCGACTTCGATCCACCCTTACATCCCACCGGACACTTCTCCTTCACAGCGCCTGCAGCCTCTTCAGCTTCAAGCACCAAGAACCAGCGTGACGAAACCCGACACTACTTCGACCCTGTGCACCCGCTTCCTGTGGGTGAGGTAACATTGCAACGCCGGTGTTCCCACACTGGTACACACCTCTAGGGTCTGTGTCTTAAGTTTTGTCTTTCTAGGTTCAGCGGAAGTGTCCTAAAACTCTATTTGCTTAACTTTTACGCACCATTGACTTGCATTGGGGCATGCGTGTGCTTTCAGCACTGCACCCGAATCCCGCGGGCTTTTCCCGACTTCAGCATTGCTTGTCCCGACTGCTCCCAGCGATTTCCTAGGCCCTAGGCCTAACCACTGTTCGATTGGTATCTCTTATACCACTTTCTTAATATATGGCTCGAGTGGCCCCTCGCCCTCATCCATAATTGTGCAACTTTGTATGTTATACTGTGCTTTTGATTTAACGCTTGTGCCCCTTTGTTCATAAAGAATACTGGGGATTATTTTGAGTAATAAATACATATATTTTTATAATATATACTTGTGTGGTGTCCTTTCATTTGATATTACAGGACTGTGATTGGTAAAACAGCTCGCTTAACACGACCTCTTGAGTTAAGCCTTTAAGGCTGCTTAGTCTATGCTACCATTAAGATAGCTTGTCTACAAGGTTGACTTACAACCAGACACCATAAGGGAAAGCTTGGACTGATACAAGGTGGTTCCAGAATTTGAAACATCATATATCAGGCCAACTTCTCACGTTGGTGCGCAGCGGTGCGGATTTGAGCTTGCTGTTGTTTTACCATTGCAATCTTGTTATCAAATTGAAAGATCACATCTAGTACCTTAGGTACATATAAATCAAAAGCTTAGCATATTAAGTTCTACTGAACTTAGTAGTTGTAGATTAAAGGGATTAGCACACCTTGACTACAACTCACTAGCAAGGTACAGTAGGAAAACACTTAGTGTAGGTAAGTGCACCACTTACACCTCACTAGCAGTCATGTCTGGCACAGGTGAGACTCCAAGTTCTCTGCCTGTGACAGTTGACCTTACCCAGGCAACTTCCAGCTATGACAAACTTAGCCACAAAGACTTGTGTGCCTTGTGCATATCAAGAGGGCTAAAAAGGGGCAGAGGTCCCACCATTCCTACCCTGATAGCCATTCTAGAACAGGATGACTTAGCTAAGGCGAGTGCAGCTCCCCTAGAGTCAGGAGATGGAGTGAACCCCCTGTAACTGATACCACTCCAGAGGAGGAAGAAGAAGAAGAGGAAGAGGAGGAGGAGGAGGACTCAGATGTAGAGGACCCTGAAAATCAGGATCAGAGGGGTAACCAGGTTGTAGTTGCCAGGCTTAACCAGGCCAACTTAAACCTACTGGGGAATGGAGAGGGCCAGCACCTCCCCAGATCCCAAAATATCATTCTCCCAGGCAACAGAAGAGTGAGATCTCCATCAGGGGACTCTCACATTTCTAGTGCCTCAAGAGAATCTCAGAGAGGGATGACTTACTCTCAGAAGATAGAACATAGAGCCAGGATGAGGGCTGTCAAACTCCAGATAGAGAGGGAGGAGGTAGCCCTGGCTCAAGCTAGACTTGCCTTGGCAAGAGAGCAAAAGTTGTGTGGCTTAGATGCCACTGGTGGCAGCATAATTCCTAGAGAGAAAGACAGGAGCTATGATAATAGAAACCTGACAAAAATTGTGCCCCCCTACAAGGAAGGGGATGACATCCACAAATGGATGACTGCACTTGAGAGAGCCTGCATGGTACAGCAGGTACCTCAGGATCAGTGGGCTGCAATTTTATGGTACTCCTTTTCTGAGAAAGGGAGGGATAGGCTCCTCACAGTTAGACCTGAGGATGCCAAAAACTACTCTGTCCTGAAGAGTGCTCTTATTGAAGGGTTTGGCCTAACCACTGAGCAATACAGGTTGTTGTTCAGAGACACCCAAAAAGCGCAGACTCAGGACTGGACTGATTTTGTTGATTGTGCCACTAAGGCTCTGGAGGGTTGGCTGCAGGGAAGTAAAGTCTCAGACTATACAGGATTGTACAATCTTATAATGAGAGAGCAGATCCTTACTAACTGTCAGAACCAGCTGTTGCATCAATACCCTATTAACTCTGATCTGACCTCTCCCCAAGAATTGGGAAAGAAGGCAGACAAATGGGTCAGAACAAGGATTAAGCAGAAACCCCAGAACCAAGGTGGTGACCAGGAGAAAACAGACCAGAAGGGTGGAAATCAGAAAAATAAAGAAAAGGACCAGAAGTCTTCAGGCCCCCAAACTAGTAATAAGGAGGGTGGTTCCCAAAATGGAAACAAGAAAAAGAAGAATGATGGCCCAAAGAAACCTTGGTGTAATACCTGCAAATAAGTTTCACACTGGGGCAGTGCATGCACCAAGAAAAATCCAGTCCCCACCACTGTAGCTCTTAAAGCACCTGCACCCCCTAGTACAGTTAACAGTGGTGGTACACAACATAAGGGTATAGTTGGGTTAACCTTGGGTACTGAGATGGAATCTGGCCTAGTCAGAATCCCTACTCAGGCAGTTCTCCTATATGATGTGGACTTAGCTTTGTCCACTACAGTGAGTCCCAGTAACCTGGGCAAATATAGGCAGACGCCTTTGATAAATGAGAAACTGGCTCAGGCCTACAGGGACACATGTGCCAGTGTCACTATGGTGACACCTGACTTTGTGGACCCTGGACAGATTGTACTAGGTGAAAGTTACCTAGTGACCAATGCAAGCAACTCCACTACTTCCCATAGTGTGGCTGTTGTGAACTTCTCCTGGGGAGGGGTAGATGGCCTAAAGAAAGTTGTTGTGAGTGCAGACCTCCCAGTAGACTGTCTGTTAGGCAATGATCTTGAAAGCTCAGTTTGGTCAGAAGTGGAGTACAGGACTCATGCAGAAATGCTAGGGATTTCAGCACATGTCCTTGCAGTGACAAGGACTCAGGATAAGAAGTGCCTTCCTAAACCAGTGGTGGATCTTGGAACAATAGACCAACCACAATCCAAATGAAGGAGCAAGAGGGTTAAGGCTTTGTCTTCCCCCTTGCCCCAGGTTGAGGATCAGATTTCAGAGGAAACTGATTCTGCAGTCCAAGAGGAGACTGTCTCTGAGGAACTTGAGCCTGATCAGGTTGAGTTTCTGTGGACAGGGGGACCCTCAAGGGCAGACCTGGGACAGGCTCAATTAGATTGCCCTTCACTTGAACCCCTCAGACAGCAAGCTGCTGATGAGGCTGCAGGGAATGCTCAGGGTGCCCATAAAGTTTATTGGGATGATGGCCTTCTTTACTCAGAGGCTAGAGACCCCAAGCCTGGTGCAACCAGGAGGTTGGTCATACCTTTGAAGTTTAGGGGTTTCCTTCTCACCTTGGCCCATGATATTCCCCTTGCAGGACACTTAGGCCAGAACAAGACTTGGGACAGGCTTGTTACACACTTTCACTGGCCTCATATGTCAGAAAATGTCAAGGAGTTTTGCTGCTCCTGTGTCACTTGCCAAGCCAGTGGTAAGTCAGGTGGCACAACAAAGGCCCCCCTGATACCACTACCTGTGGTGGGGGTGCCCTTTGAACGTGTTGGAATAGACATTGTGGGTTCCATGGATCCTCAAACAGCATCTGGGCACAGATTTATACTGGTGGTAGCGGATCATGCTACCAGGTACCCAGAGGCAATTCCCCTAAGGACCACCACAGCACCTGTGGTGGCAAAAGCCCTCATTGCAGTTTTCTCAAGAGTGGGCTTTCCAAAGGAGGTGTTATCAGACAGAGGTACAAACTTCATGTCTGGATATCTAAAAGCAATGTGGAAGGAGTGTGGAGTAAACTACAAGTTTACCACACCCTATCACCCACAGTGCAATGGGCTTGTGGAGAGATTCAACAAGACCCTCAAGGAAATGATAAAATGTTTACCAGAGAAGCTCAGGTGGAAATGGGACATCCTTTTACCCTGCTTGCTCTTTGCTTACAGAGAGGTCCCACAGAAGGGGGTTGGCTACAGCCCTTTTGAACTTTTGTTTGGCCACCCTGTGAGGGGTGCACTATGTTTGGTGAAGGAAGGATGGGAGTTACCTCTCAAAAAGCCTAAGCTAGATGTTGTGGACTATGTACTTGGTCTCCGCTCCAGGATGGCTGAGTATATGGAGAGAGCATCCAAAAACCTGGAGACAAGTCAAGAACTGCAGAAAGCTTGGCATGACCAAAAGGCTGTTCTGGTTGAGTTCCAGCCAGGGCAGAAGGTGTGGGTGTTGGAACCAGTGGCCCCAGCAGCACTCCAGGACAAATGGACTGGACCCTACCCTATCATTGAGAAAAAGGGAGAAGTCACCTACTTGGTTGACTTTGGAACCCCTAGGAGCCCCCACAGGGTGCTTCATGTAAATCGTTTGAAAGCATTTGTGGACAGGGAGGACATGAGCTTGCTCATGGCCACAGATGGGGAACAGGAGGAAGAGAGTGACCCTCTCCCAGACATGCTTTCCCAGAACCCTGATGATGGTTCAGTTGATGGAGTAGCCTTGGCAGGCAGCCTCACTGACCAGCAGCAGATGGACTGCAGACAAGTTTTGCAAGCCCACAGACACTTGTTTTCACTCACACCCAGTCAAACTAACTGGTGCACCCATGAGGTGGACACTGGTGACAGTCTGCCTGTGAAGACTAAGATCTACAGGCAACCTGACCATGTCAGGGATTGTATAAAGGCTGAGGTGCAAAAGATGTTGGAGCTTGGAGTGATTGAGCCATCAGAGAGCCCATGGGCAAGCCCAGTGGTCCTTGTGCCAAAACCTCATACCCAAGATGGAAAGAGAGAAATGAGATTTTGTGTGGACTACAGAGGTCTCAATGCTGTCACTTGGACAGATGCACATCCCATTCCAAGAGCAGATGAGCTCATTGATAAATTGGCTTCTGCCAAGTTTCTGAGCACATTTGATTTGACAGCTGGCTGGCAGATCAGACTAGCTGAAGAGTCAAAAGCCAAGACAGCATTCTCTACCCCTAGTGGACATTATCAGTTTGTGGTAATGCCCTTTGATTTGAAGAATGCACCTGCCACTTTCCAAAGGTTGGTGAACCAAGTGCTTGCTGGGTTGGATGACTTTTGTGCAGCATATCTAGATGATATTGCTGTCTTTAGCTCCACCTGGGAGGATCACCTGATCCACCTGAAGAAAGTTCTGGAGGCCCTGCAAAAGGCAGGCCTGACTATCAAGGCTACCAAGTGCCAGATAGGGCAGAGCAAGGTTGTATACCTGGGCCACCTAGTAGGTGGAGGTCAGGTTCAGCCACTGGAGTGCAAGATCCAGACCATACAGGACTGGGCTCCTCCAACTACCCAGAAACAAGTCAGAGCCTTTTTGGGCCTGACAGGGTATTACAGAAAGTTTGTGAAAAACTATGGGTCCATTGTGACACCATTAAATGACTTGACATCCAAGAAGATGCCAGAAAAGGGTCAGTGGACAGTTAGCTGTCAAAAGGCATTTGACGACCTGAAGAAGGCCATGTGCTCTGCACCTATCCTGAAGAGTCCTGACTACTCCTAACAGTTCATTGTACAGACAGATGCTTCTGAGTTGGGGGTGGGAGCTGTGCTTTCACAACTTAATCAAGATGGTCAAGACCAGCTCATTGCTTTTATTAGCAGAAGGCTGACCCCCAGGGAGAAACGTTGGTCAGCTATTGAGAGGGAGGCCTTTGCTGTGGTTTGGGCCCTGAAGAAGTTGATGCCTTACTTGTTTGGTACTCGCTTCCTAGTTCAGACAGACCATAAGCCCCTCTTGTGGCTAAATCAGATGAATGGTGAAAATCCCAAACTGCTCAGGTGGTCCATTCCCCTACAGGGGATGGACTTTACAGTGGAGCACCGCCCAGGGACGGACCATGGTAATGCAGATGGTCTCTCCAGGTACTTCCACTTAGAACATGAAGACTTATCTGGCCAAGGTTAGTTTAATGTCCCTGCGTTTGGGGGGGGGGGGGTTGTGTAGGAGAGTAGAGTCTGCTATCCTATGGTCACCCCAATTTTTTGCTTTTTGCTTCACTGGTTTTCGACTACTGAGGCTGTGGGCCTGCTAATCAGACCCCCAGCCTGCTGTTCTCTCTCTAAATTATTAATACATGTGCTATAGGTACATACCACAATTGGAAATGGACTCCTTGTCAGCCCCTGTACCATGCACTATAGGTGCTCAGGGCATAGGTGCCACCAAGGCCTACCAGGGGCTGCAGCATATCTTTTGCCACCCCTGGCTGGTTCTTAAATTGACACAACTGGCTGATCACTCAGCTGGGGCAAGATGGTGTAATCACCTCTTGCTTAGATATAGTATACCTATATCTAAACCTATATCTGGACACATGTAAACCTGTGAGTCACTCCTATGGAAGGCCTTATCAATTCTGGAGGCAGAGTGCGTGGATTAATGTGAGATGGAGCTCTAGCATGAGCTGAGCCTGTCTGCAGCCGTCAGGAACAAATCCCTAAGCTGTTTCAGGATAATGCCATACCATATACTATTAAGTGCATTATAATCCTCGCGGTTATATAGCAACTTTGGTTTGGCTTTATCAAAACATGTCGTGTAAGGTGTCATATGATTTGGAATACTATCCCCTCGCCAGTTCTGGTGACGGGGATAGCATTCCACCCCTCTAGAGGGGTAAGACATGTTACTTTACTGAAATGCGGTTAATTTCTAAAAGGGCCTCAGATCCACAAGATGGATGCTTCTGCCACAGACACAAGTCTGACCCCCTGAAGCTGACCGAAACTCAGCCAAAGGGGCCTGGACAAAGGGTTTCCTGTCGCAGGGAGGTGTCACACCCCCCCAGACAGGAGATAGTGGATTGTAGCAGGGAGGTTTGAAAGAAACCTGACACTGCATGGGGAGCACAAGGCTGCCCCTTGCATAATCCGGTCAAACCGGTTCTGGGGCACACCAGCCCCAGTCCCAGCGCGTCCTGGATCAAAGGAAAGGGGTGTATCCACCCCCTTCCTGGGTCCCACCCATAGGAGGGACCTAGCAGGTAATCCAGCCCCCCAGATTCGAATAAGAGTGGGAGCAGTGCCAATGCACTTCAGATTATCCTGATGAAACATAAGAAACGAAACTCTGGACCCTTCGACATCCTACTCAACGTAGAAGACTGAAGAATCTCCCTTGTGGTCAAGGAGTGACCACCCTGTGCAAACAGGCACCATCCAGCACCTTGACGTCTGCTTTGTTGCAGTTCCTGCCAGAACTCGAGCGACAGAGATCGACGAGATCAAGCTTGCTTGCCTTCTAACAGCCTGATCCACAGTCTCTGCAGAGCTGAGACCCGTGGAGGCGACCGGAAGCGTGGGGCACGTCATCTTGAAAAGACTACGAGACGCTGACCGTGCAGCCTACGAGTGACCCTCGAAGCTGTACACCGGGGTTTGAGAAGCCCCAACCCTGAGCCACTCTTGCACCGAAGTTCAGCCCTCTACACGCGACGAGTGCCGCGTGGGGACCTTCTGCTTCTTTTGGCTCAACGCGTTGGCCAGTCCCTTGCCAGCTGGCTTGTGGCCCCCGTGCCAACGAAAAACAAAATACAACTTGTGATTCTGGTTGCTCCGGATTTGCGCCAGCTCCCCTGAAAAGGAGCCCCCACTCTGTCCTTCCTGGTCCGAGTGAGAAGCAATCTCCCGGTTCCGCGTGGATTGCTTTTGCCAAGTGTTATTTGCTCCAATCTTGAAGCCGACAGCGCCGACAGCGCCGATGGCGAGAGCCTTCATGGGACAGATCGTGACCCACTCTTGGACTTCGTAGATGCCCCAGAGCCCACGTGACAGTGGAGAGAAGCTCCTCGACAACCACCTGATTGCGCCCGACATTGCCTGGTTCCATTCTGGTTCCACCCTGGTCACTGCTGAGTGACCCAGACTCTGTCCCCTCTGCTTTCAGGTACTTTTCGACTTCGATCCACCCTTGGATCCCACCGGACACTTCTCCTTCACAGCGCCTGCAGCCTCTTCAGCTTCAAGCACCAAGAACCAGCGTGGCGAAACCCAACACTACTTCGACCCTGTGCACCCGCTTCCTGTGGGTGAGGTAACATTGCATCTCCGGTGTTCCCACACTGGTACACACCTCTAGGGTCTGTGTCTTATGTTTTGTCTTTCTAGGTTCAGCGGAAGTGTCCTAAAACTCTATTTGCTTAACTTTTACGCACCATTGACTTGCATTTGTGCATGCGTGTGCTTTCAGCACTGCACCCGAATCCCGCGGGCTTTTCCCGACTTCAGCATTGCTTGTCCCGACTGCTCCCAGCGATTCCCTAGGCCCTAGGTCTAACCACTGTTCGATTGGTATCTCTTATACCACTTTCTTAATATATGATCTGAGTGGCCCCTCGCCGTCATCCATAATTGTGCAAATTTGTATGTTATACTGTGCTTTTGAATTTACGCTTGTGCCCCTTTGTTCATAAAGAATACTGGGGATTATTTTGAGTAATAAATACATATATTTTTATAATATATACTTGTGTGGTGTCCTTTCATTTGATATTACAGGACTGTGATTGGTAAAACAGCTCGCTTAACACGACCTCTTGAGTTAAGCCTTTAAGGCTGCTTGGTCTATGCTACCATTAAGATAGCTTGTCTACAAGGTTGACTTACAACCAGACACCATAAGGGAAAGCTTGGACTGATACAAGGTGGTTCCAGAATTGGAAACATCATATATCAGGCCCACTTCTCACAAAGAGCATATAGAAAAAATAGATCACAGAGGTGAGAGTAAAAGAGAAAGAAAAGTGAATAACGGGGAGCCAATTTGGTGAAATTCTATACAGTTGCCAGTGTAAGGCACTTACGTAACAAAAAGGTCAGAGCCAAGTGCAATCGTCCAATGGCAGATAGAACAATGACAATGCCTCCAGTTAAATCCATAAATTCCAAATGGATTAAAAAAGGACAGTGGAGGGTAGGTGGGGCAAAAACATGTAAGCAATAAACGGGCACGACCACAGTGTTATATATACATTGGTGTCAAGATGGCAATACTTGCATTAAGGTAACAGGTAATGTACAATTAAACCACAATTACATTATACTTTATATAAGTGTGTTCCAATCTTCAAGTCGGTTCAGACCTGTGTGTATGCTGTAAGTCTTCAGGATCCATTTTAATTCTTCCTTATTGAGTAGTTTGGAAATGTCACCACCTCTCGGGGATGGTTTAACCACGCTAAAGACAGTCCAGCATATGTCATTGTCAGTTTGTCCAGTTTCCTCAAAATGTTCAACGAGGGGGGCATTTTGTGTCTTACAGCGTACTCTGCTACTGTGTTGGCAGATCCTGATGTGTATCTTTTGGGTGGTTTTCCCTATTTAGATTTTATTGCATAGACATAAAAAAGCATAAACAACATTTTATGTATTGCAATTAGAGAACGATTTTAGTTCGATTTTAGTATTTTCAAAAGCAAATTCTTTACATTTAATGGTGAAGTCACATACACTGCAGTTACCACACTTAGCGTGCCCAGTAAGGGGTGCAAGAACCCAGTAATCATTGAGGGTGCTAAAGGGTTTGGCATTGGGTACGGCTGCATGTACCAGATGGTCTTTAATGTTTTTGTTCTTTTTGAAAGCGAACATCGCACATACAAGATTATGTGCCAGCATTCAGGACCCCCAATTCTTAATGATGGTTTTGCGTATAATGTTAGAGGTAGTGACGCAGACTAGGCGATTTTGGGAGGGGTATTCCCTCGGTTCAAGAAGGACAATAACTGGCTCTTTTCATGGCATTGCGGACTAGCCTATGTGGATACCCTCTGCTTATTAGTTTGTTATTCAGCACCCTAGCTTCATGGAAATAATCTTCTTTGAGTGAGAGTCTCTGAGTGCGCGGGGATGGTGGCTGTTGTATCTTAATAAGGTGTGGCGCTCGGTAGGTTTGCAAAAAAGGCTAGTGATTAGTACCCCTGATCTATTTTTTCTACATGCTCTCGCTATCAGATTTGCATTCAATACTCTACCACTCTGTCACTTCCTTACCAGCTTAAGATGGCAGACACCATTCTTACATTCCCTTGTCCCTCTATCCAGAGACCACATGACCATTTCTACCCAATCACGCTTCACTGCACAACAAAGAAACCCTTGTCCTTCTTTCCTCTCTATCCAGAGACCACATGGCCATTAATACCCAATCGCGCTTCACCACACACCATAAAAATCCAGCTGGCTAAGGGTTCTCCCTCCCGCATCTAGGAAGCCGGCATTTACTGTCAGTAACCCAGGAACATGGACATAGGTACTGCTCTCTCCTCCCAAACCGTACCACTACCCTTGAAGATACCATTCTTCAAACCTGACCTCATTCTTTCCTTATAGCACAAGCTTATATTTGGAATTAGGAGCTTGTGGCTGTTGCTCCCTCCCCCATTGGTATACTCAAGCCATCACGCCTTCCCCTTCCCATCGCTGGATGGGTAAGCCCTCTTCTCCTTCTCTCATGAATTTCTAATTCAGAGCGATTGCTCTGCACGCCTGCAACCTTTCCCTCATCATTCTTGTTTGTACAGGTCTCACTAATACCGCGCCATTAACTTTGATGCTCTTAGCGGTCTGGTGCCCTTACACCTATGATTGGATTTTTCTTGGTAAGCACCTGCCTGCTCATTCTCTGGCATCTATTTTAACTCCCTCTTGCCCCTTACTACACCTCCTCTATGTTTTCTCCTTCATGTCTGGCTGTTCACCATTTGTGCCCTCAGTTCCATATTTGTTACTATCCATGCAGGAGTTGCCAACATGAATGTCTCTGCCTATAAGTGTAAATTGTACTCTATTTAGGAGGTGTACCCAAACCTTGCTACATAAAACAGATTAGTCCGTATTTTACTCTTATGTTTGTACCTGAACCTGTGCTCTCTTTTTATTATTTGTATTTCTCTTTTTCCCCCTTTTTCTTCTCCTAATTGTACCTCAGTTATTGCAGGCAAGTGCACACAGGCATGCTTATTCTAAATGTCTTGATGATGATCCATTTATTGTATATGTAGATCAAAACGCTGGCGACACCCAATACACCTTATACACTGCTCTAAATTGTCATCAATGTGTAAAGGTGTTCTCTTGCAATTTGTTTGTTACATTGCAAATTGTGTGTTTAACAAACCTACAGCTTTGCCTGAGCCTTTTGTGTTCTTCATTGTTTGTCCCTCTTGGTTTCGTTGGATGCAGGCTTGTGTCCCACTTACAAATTGTTTTGTCTGTATTGTTCTTATTTGATTTTAAAATATTAAATATCTGACTTCTGTCCGGCTGTACAAGTTATACAAATATAGTACTGACTGGGTCTATATTAATTTCTCCCCTTTTTACTGTTGTTTCTCTAGGGAACGCTGTTCTTAAAAATATCTATTGGAAGCATAGCATTTCCTTTTACATGTTTAAGCCACGCCCTTAATTACACAGGTCACACCTCTTGGAACTGATTCATGGATACTTTTCTTGGGTCACACCCCTTTTAGAACCCACCCTAACCTTTTTCATCCAACTTAAAGCTCTGCTGAGCTTCATAAGTGCTTTCAAACAAGAAACAAATTACTCACTGTCTTCTCTTAGTCCATAGATGCACCTTTCCACAGGTGAGCACAAGGAGACAAAAACACAAGGTAAGTGTGGGGCCTGGTCAGTGATAGAAGCAGAATTCAGTCAGTGATCACAGCTCGGGAAAATCTGTCTTATGTTTTTTCTGAATGCTGTGTTCAGAATATGGAAATATTCATGAAATTAAAAAAAACCTGAAATTTAAAATAAAATCCAGACTCTTTCTTCTTTATTTGTTATTTTTTGCTCGCGGCTCCACCAGCCAGTTTTAATATAACTTGAATTATCTCACATCCTCATACAGTTTTTATTTCTGTCTAAATATTTTGAGAAACAATATAAAATATGAAAAATACATTGCCAGGTACAGCCACAAGAAGAACAAAGGAACATATATTACCATTTCAGTTTAGCAAAGCATTATGAATTTGTGGGAGGGAGTAATGCACAGACAGAGCATCCTCGACTAAGTATTATGGTGGAAGCACAATGGATACCACACAGCACTTGCCTGTGATGATGAAACAGAGTTGATCTGTTGTCTGACTCTTAGGTCGCAGACAGCCTTTTAATTGGCTGTGTGGAGGGGAGCAGACTTGGTCTAATGATTGGAAACAAGCAGATGTTTCCATAGTTCTTGATATTGACTTGGTATATTGGAAACTAGAACAGCCTGTGGAATCCGAGGGCATTTTTATTTTATAAAACTTTAAAGGAGCATTTTTTTTATTTGAATATAGTTCAGTGCTTAGCCAAGTAATAGAACAATTAGATGGAAAATTATAAAAGAATATAACTGTATAAAGCTGCACAGTTTGCAAAATATTATGGACCCTCATCTACAAGAAAATGACGCAGGATGCAGCTGCAAACCATTTAGCTGCACAGTGCTGCATCATTTGCAAATCATAGGGATGTGTCTTATTAATAACAATATGAGATAGCCCTGTGCTTTCCCCTGCGCTGGAACACAATTGGTTGCAATGCGCCAGGGCAGGCACCCATGCGTCATTTTGCAAGGGTGCCTGTGCTGCGAGGATGATTATTTTTGTGCAGGTGTTCACCTTCCTGCACAAAAACAATATTTAATGGCATTTTCTTCTTTTTATTCATGCTGCAGAATGCAGCACACATACAAAGAGGAAATAAATGAGCGGAAATATAAGTATCTCTCCTTGTTGCATCATTCCTACACCTCCCCTGTGAGGCATAGGATCTGACGCATTCCCAGTTTTACAAAATCTTGTAAGTCTGGAATGCTGCAGAATTCATGGAGGCTGTGTGGGAACACCCACAGCAACACCCATGGAACGCCCCTTTCATGTAGAGTAATGCTTTAAAGGGGTCCATATTTAGTAGGCCATGAAGTCAAACAAGGGTGGCTCTACGTATTCTGGTAAATATGGGCAAGCCCATTACGCCACTGGTGCATCAAAAAAAAGTGATGCACTGATGCAATGGGCTTGCAAATACGCCCGAATTATTCTAAAGTGTTGTTATGTGATTGTCCAGATGCTTGTTATCAGCATACATACAAACAACCTACAGTGAGAATGAAACTTTTCTCACACTCTGTAAGGAAAATATAGCTTATCTCTAGTCTTAAAGTAAAGCCTTTTTTAAAGTTTTGAGAATTTACATTTCATTGATCCATTTGCAATGACTATCAATTATCCATTTCCACGGATGATGCATTTCGCTGTGGCATTTACATATCCACGTGATACTGAATATCTTGTCACCAGATCCCCCAGCATATAGCGGCATGAATTAGCAAATTTAGATGCACAAATATGGAAATTTAGCGGCACAAATATGGAAATTTAGTGCCATTTTTGCGGCACTTTATTTTACTCATAATCACTCATTTTCAGCTTTAAAACAATGGAAACTCTTTTAGCAGAGTATTCCACTTTGAAATAGGCCCTGATGTGATGTCATTTCCTGTGATGTCCCTTCTACTATTTCTAGCATTTTAGTGAATTAACCTTCGACAATAGATCGTTCACTATAAAACTCAATGTATAAGAGAGCTAAAATTACATAGCAGCAAGATGGCTTATACCATAAGGACATGTGTACTCTTAGCAAAGATGATAAAGATGATAGGAAGGCTGAAGTGAAGAGCACGGACAGAGCGTTTTTAAATACACACTGCTTTGATAGCTCTGCCATTGGCGGCTGTTATGGTCATAAAATAGCCATCCTATTTCCACACTTGCAGGTTTTTGTACACTGAAATATAACTAATAGAAAATTATAGGGCAGCAATGTGATTTGTATATAAAAACTAAAAATGGAAAACCTTTAGTGTATTTTAAATGTTTGTGTTAAAGAAGTGAAACCCTTTGTAAGTGTTCTTGTTATTAAGCCTCTCCCTCACTGCTAATTTGAATCAGTTCATAGTCATATATATAAAATGTCCCTCTATAGGCAAAAATAAATGCTTTATGTAATTGTGTACATGCTAAATATGTTATGTATTAGAACTTCACCTAAAACATTCCACACTGTAAAGAAAGAGAAACATACATAGAATTTAGAGTATGCATCACTGATTATCTCTTTGTGCTGCAGTAGGAGGAACTAGCTCCTGTTGATTATAATTGAATGGAATGAGTGACTTATGTGATTTGAAACCGAAGCCTTACCAGTTGGATGGAAAGACACACAGCTTAGGAGGAGGAGCTACATGCACGCTGGCTGCAGGAGCGGCCGTAGCTACTGAAAATGCCTACCTCACACGGCCCTGCCCCCGTGACTTGCTGCCCATCCAATGCCCTACACCGCTCACCCCTCCCAGGCTACATTGAGTCGTGAGACGACAGGCAGCAGGCGTCTAGGTGACAATGCAGCTCGTCATATCAGGCATATTCTGCCATTGCCCTCACACCTATGGACAGTGGTTCCAGTAAGGCCGGGTGGCTGCAGCTATGGGCGAAGCGGACTAAGGCCCCGATGCAGATGCGGCCCGTACAGATTCAGGCCCGGCTTGCCACAGTGCCTGCCCACGTGCCGATACTTGTCCTCCTGCCATTTCTGCCAATAGGTCACCCTGCCATCATCCATCTTTTTAAAGCTTTCTCCTTTGCCCATCATCTGCCACCCTCCACATTACGGGTGTACCTGCCTATATTACCTGTCTGTATCACCTGCTGAAGATCAGAAGCGAGAGGCTGACAATCGAATAAAGGATATTGAGGATATTTAGAACTGAGTACAATCCCTGGTATAGATTGCTTCCTATAGCACTGCACTGTGTTGTGCATTATGGATCTCGGAACAGCGGGTTTGAGACTAAACAACTATTAATATTTAGAAGTTAATGAGCTAACGAGTTACACTAGGAAAAAAATCAAGACAGAATCGTTTCTGCTCCAGCACTCCCTTACCCTCTTACAGCAAATTAATGGAGGTTAAACATTAGGGGGGGAGGCGGCTCTGGAGGATGGATCTGAATTTAACTGAACATATTTGAAACAGTGAAGAGTAACTGAGACCCTGGGAATTTGAGAAAGAGCTGACCCATATCACTCCCCACCTCCTTCATTTTCCCGGGCACCTAAGTAAAAATCGCGGCATTTTTACTAAAGTGACAATTTCACGGGCACTTTTGTAAAAATCGCGACATTTTTACTAAGGTGCGGATTTCACGGCAAAATGCAAAATCACAAAATCCTGGAGGGTCTGACCAATACAAAATCCTTTTTTTGTTACTTATGATCAGACTGCATTCTAAAGCCCTGATTTACCAAGATCTTGCATCAGGGTTGCCTCACTTTTAAGACATACAGAGCAAAATCCTCTTTGGCATTTCAGAAACCTTGTAAAGTCGATTTTCATGGCTTTGTGTGGTTCAGTAAATACAAAGCAACACAACGCAGAGCACAGCACAGCCTTCCATTACCTTGCGTCAGGTAGGCATTTAATGGGTGTAGCATGGACGTTCCAGTGCCTCACCCATATATTTCAATGCAAATACACATTTATTAAGACTTCAAAATGGTGAGCCTACCAAAGAAAGACATAATGAGGAGAAATATCTTCATTTCTCCTTGTGAATTACTCCTTCTGTGTGTGCTGCATTCTGGAGCACCGTTGAAAGAGGACATGTCTCTAACAATTGTTTTTGTGCAGGAAGAGGACAACAGAAGTGTGTCAATCTTGGCACATATGGTGCAATGCTGGTATTTCCTTTTTATGCAACACAGCTCAGGAAGGTTGATTGTTGCATTGAGTTGCATCAAAGAACAGCCCTTAGAATACAAATGACCAGAAAACAAGTTCTGGTTAAAGATCCAGATGGCAGTCTAATGAACTAAACCTGAATCTACCAGCTGAAAGAGGACATAAAAGAGATTCTGACTCTACAGATTGTCTATGCATCTAAACCAGATTATGTGTGTGACAAGCATGGATAACCAAGTCATACTCTGTAAAGCAAAAACTCAATTGTGGCTGAGCAAAGCTTAGTCTGGTAATTGGATTATGATAGAGCAACTCGTGCTCAGGCAAACAGATCACAGCATGCTGACCCAAATGGATTACATTACTGTACGCTATGCTCATCTACCAACGCTAATAAATGTGCTCCATGCGTACATTTCTTTATATTGATGGGGAAATCTGCTAGAATGAGGCATATTGTGAATGGTTGGGTGCTAGTCACATGTGGGATGGCACATTTTATTTGACCAAGTTTCCAAAATGATTTCTCCTGCCCATTTGCGTACATGCTCAAGATACAATTTCAAGCTACTGTTGCATTTAGCTACACCACATTGTGTGATGTTCTAATGCAGAACAGATAAATCAGAAGCCAGAACTTCCTCAGCGGGAGCAGCTCCTCATAGATGCAGAGTACATGGGTCAACGATTCCTTTGCATTCACACAACATTGACTGTCCGTTTCAGACAAGTTCCTCCGGCCATACCAATAGAACTGCAGAGGGACTAATCCTAAGTGAAAGCCCATTAGCTGGCGTATCGTGGTTAAGAGGCAGAGAAAAATAGGATGGGAGGACCCTGGCTCATACAACATGGAAGTCAGCCCCCTGTGACTCAATTTCTTCACAGCTTTTACATCACAAGCCATCGATATTAGCCTAGCTTGTTTAACTAGCAGTTTCGCCACCATGGGTACTGGTAGGCTGCTTGTACAGACTGTACTAGCTTGTTGGACTCCAAGGTGTGACTCAGATACCTGTGCCAGTTTGTTGCTGTGAAGCTTCTCAATTCCCAGATAGAGTTTTTTAATGGGCAGACTTTTGCCTGCTTGACTTTCAGGCTATAGTCTAGAACCCGGGCTTTTAATATCCAGTGCTGCAATTCTAAACCAAACTGTTGTCGGATTTGGGCATGTGAAGTGCGATTAGGTAGAAAGTTACACCCTATTACCTGCTGTATGAAAAGCCCATTGTAAAGAGTCTGCTGCCCAATGGCCTCTGTGGTCCTGCGAAACCCCCAGATATTTGTACGCGTCCACCACCTAAATGGACTCCCCTTGATGGACCATTACGTCTTTTTTTACTAGTTTGCAGTAAATTATATTTACCTTTGTTTTCATCACATTCACTTTTAGATGATTGGCCTTAGAGTAGACGGTGAGCGCATTGAAGAGCCTCTGGGGGCGATAGGCATTTGGTCCAAAAGAACTGTGTCATCCATGAACTGGAGTAATTTAATATTGGGACTGGCCATTTTAGGTGGGAATGCCCAGGCCACCTGGCTGACTGCCAGGTGGCCTGGGCAGTCAGCTAATAACTGATTGAGTAAGAGTGGTACAAGTAAGCAGCCTTGCTTCAAGCCTTTGTTTGTCCAGATTTTACCCGTAGTAGTAAATCCGATACTAAGTCTTATCTTTACCAAGTGTCAGAGTAAAGGGTAACAATGGCTTTTAATAAAGTTTGAGGGATGCCTAACATGTTAACTTTTGCCTAAAGTTTTGGTTGCAATACACTGCAATAAAGCTGTTTAAAACTTGATGAAAGCAGCATAGAGGGTCTTGTCCTTGACTGCCATTCTAGATTCAATCAGGTGAGAAACATAGATGAGGTTGTCTTCAATATGACAGCCTTTTGAAAGCCAGATTGAGTCAGGGGGATCAGGTTACTTTTTTCTGCCCAGCCTTTCAGCGCCTATGTTAGCACTTCTCTTCATTGTCGAGGAGCGTGATCAGTCGCTAATTCCCCAGACATGATTGTGAGGCTTTCTTGTGGACAGAGACCAAAAGTGAGCCCCTCCATATTTCAGGGATGGTTTCCCCCAATCACTACTCCTGCAAAAAAGGCACCATTAGTGAGGGCATAGGAACTGGGCCCATTTGTATACCATGGCTGGAATGCCATTAGGACCAGGAACCCCACCTGCTTGCATTGCCTTGATGATTGATGCTACTTAGAACGCGCTTATTGATTGCGTGTCTAAAGGGTGGGGGCCAGGCCGTGTCATAAGCCATTTTGGATGCTTCTCTGGTGGCTTGAGCGGGCTATGATCCATCGGGTAATCCACATAGAGGTCTACGATACAGGATTCCTATTCCTCAGGGGCGATGTTGGCCACGGTTGCCTGCCGATTTGAGTTGGAGCATTTTATGATCCATAACCATATTTTTCTCTGATCCCTCGATTTTATTACCTCATCTGAGTCAACCCACCTCTGGACTGCTTCTTCCCTCCTTTGTGCAGAAAGGGCTTTTCTGTATTCTAGGCACAGTGCAGCGACCTGTGTTTGCAGCTGTTTAATGCTCCCATTGTCTATACTGAACTTCTGCAAGACTTTATTTAAACTTTGTTTTAAGGTTGTTATTTCATATTAACCATTGACTACAGTGCTGTTGTTTGTAGAAGACTTGTTGTTTTCTGGCTGTCCCGAGTTGAAATTTGTTTTCTTAGATGGTCTGCCAGGGTATCCCAAAGGTTTGCTGCAGTGGCTTTTCCGCTTGCTTATTCAGAAAGTGGTCTACAAGTGGCACATGGCCATTGGCATTTACCATAGACCACTTTATTTTCCTAATGTGCTCAAGCAAGCTCTTCTGGGCTACCAAAAGGTTTAATTTTAGGACTGGTGAGCTGTAGAGCACAGACTACACAGGCGAGGCTTGCGTGGTCGTTGGCCAAGGAAGGGGTCACAACGAACTTGGAAATGCACTCGAAATGGATCAGAGACACCCAGATATAATCAATGGTGGCCGTCCCCAAGCAGAAGGTATGCGGTTAGGCTGCAGGTGCATCTGTGCTGAATCACCCATTCAGTAAGTGCAAGCCTAGCTGATTTAGGATGGAAGCTAAGACGTTACCCTATTTATCAGATGTTTGGAAGTGCTTGTTGATCGGGGGTGTGGCCCATGCTTGATCATTCAGAGCCACAAATGGGCTGGTCAAATATGTGGACAAAAGGTTCGCATTATAACGTTAATATTGATAAATACAATGTCGAAATACACCATGACATTTGTACGTATATATAACGAACTAGCATCACCGTTCTTGAATTCACCCGATATGGCCAGCCCTCAATCCACTTTACATGGCTTTGAATGGCTTACTAAATAATGAGCATTACTCTGTGCAAGGAAGGAATTCCTGAGGTGGGTCAATGTTCACTTTATTTTAAAATTGATAGGGAGAGATGTGCATGGCCCCTTTACTGAGTAACTTTCAGCCATGGGGAACCAATACTCAGTCACGGGCCCCATGCTCTGGGACAAAGAAGGCAAGAAGTCAGAGCACTGCTGCTCTCTTCTTTCTGTCTCAGGAGGTGACAGCCCCAGGAGCGATGCAGGTTACAGCATTCACCCCTGTGCCCGTGTCTGGGGTAAGTGGAGGCCCATAACAGCTGCACCCTGCCCGCTGCTCCATGAGGGCGGGATAGCCAGAGTAGTGTTCTCTGTGCCGGCGGTAACAGGAGCACAGGTGGGAGGGAGACAGAAGAGTTGGCCAAGCTTCCATGGAGTGGGCTCTACACAATGCTCCTCACAAAAAAAGAGCAAATGGTATGTCGGTGCTGCAGGCAGGACAGGGGCACCCAGAAACACTCCCCAAAAAAGGGAAAATGTTCTGTGATGCCTCCGAGACAAACGAAGCACAGAATCCACTTATTCCATACTCTAGGTGAAGGAGCAACCTGTAAGTCCTTGCGGTGCTAATTTGCATATTACGTTGCATCCAGAGGTGACCCATAATGGGCAGGGGCAACACCAATATTTGTAAGGAAGAAGGGGTATCCCCGATTAGAGTTCCTAATTCGGGATAGGTATAGTATTTGGAAGAAAGGTAATTAGGAACTAGTTATAAATAGAGGGCAAAGACGGACAAATGACAGCAAGAACTATTGAAGAACAAAGTGTGTGGTACAAAAATATGGCTTTTATTTTATTTTATTCAAATGTTATTCTGATAAAAAGCATCATTATTTTATTACAGGTAATTATCGTGTGCATGCCTCCACTATACATGTGACTTTCAATCTACATATATATACTTATTGTTGCATCCTATACACATTTCAAGGTAATTAATTTAAACTTGAAAGTTGTGTGGAAGATTGTTTCAGCACACTGTACATAAAAACATGGCTAAGTATGACATCTACGCGCGTTTCGGCTGGGGGCCTTCATCAGGGAGCCATGTGAGTATCCAAATGGACCTATACATATAGAGAGATATAAACAATAGCAGTGCTTGTCAATGTCCGTGAATTGTCCTGAATATTTACATGTTAAAATACAGAGAGAAATCTTGTGATACATTTATACAGTGATACAAAACATGACAATAAAGTCTATGAAAATTCTTAAACCTGTCCTATTATTTACAGTTATACACAGTTTGGTGCCCATTTAGACTGGTACATTTATGATATCATTGTAATTCTATGCAGCAAGCTTCAATACGGGGGCGATGGAATGGGGGAGGACATATGAGATGATTATCTAAACAATATTTAAAGATCTGAATGCTAACTACAGAAAGACGTAATGCGGTAATGTTGTGCAGATAGCCATGAGAGGGGAAAGGGAGGAATGGTAAAGGATTGGAAGAGTGTGAGTGATGACGGAAGATCAAAGAAAAGGATTGAGAACAAAAAAGGAGAAAAACGGGGGGAAGAAGGAAGGTGAGATGACAGATCAGTTGGGGACATATGGAGAGCAAGGGTTGTACCTGGGTAAATAGATGGTGCCGGTTCTCACAGAAGGGGAAGGATAAAGAGATCTTGACCTATGAGATGTTTGTCTTTGAGACGTGGGCGCTGCAAGAGGACATAATTAAAGTGCGACATTTAGTAGTTCAAAAGGATGAATATTCAAAGGAGTATAACAGGGGAATTACGGAATGGAAGAGTACATGTATTGTAATTTATTTTGCTTATTTTATTTCTCTTTCAATGGTTGTCCTGCTATCTAAGGGTAAGCTTCGAATTTTGAGCTGTTAAATGAGAAGGGCATAGGGAGGAATTATATAGGTCATACTAGTATCATGAGACTTAATAGGTGGAACAAGGCAGGAGTATTACCTGTAGAGATGGTTTTGTACAAGTGCTAGGTTACGTGCTCCTGGCGCAGGAGAAATGTTGTGCAGGTAACCTAAATGTCAGGAGACATTCATGGCCAGCTGTTAGTGGTGGTTATCCAAAGGGGGGGTGCTAATGATCATGATAATAAAGGCCCAATAAGTACCTGTAGATTAGGTTCATAGGTGCTCTAGGTTGGGATCTCTGGACGTTTCTTGTAGCGCTGACAATCTATGTGTCAGAAAGGATACAAGCAATGACAACGTTTTAGAGTGGCGTATTGTTATACATGGATGGTAGAGAACGGATATTTATTTACAACTAATTACCTTTAGCCTGCGTCCACTGTGTTTACACTGGGGGTCTGTGGGCTTCTAGGGTTTAGCCGACGGATGCCGTCATGTTAATGGCGGTGCGAGGACAATCTGTATGGCAAAAATAGAGACATACAGCCAACGGTTATTATCGGGCTGTGTCTTGCGAAGCGTGTATGAACGCTATTTAATCGGGCGTAGATCTATGACGACCGGTTGCTTACCTGATGGTTGTCCCTTCTTCGCTTTCCGATTGGGGGGTCTGCCGGCGTCTAAACATGTAGAGCCAGGGATCGAAAAGGCTAAGTGGTGCCGACTGTATTTAAACCCTTGAGGTCAATTTCAATGGTAGGCGCGTCTAGAGTGGCCTAGAGGTCGATGACGGGCTATGTTTAATAGCGTCATGTAAAGATGCCGAAAACTGGCGGACATGTTGGAAGGGTGAAATGGACCTCTCGGTACTTAATGATAAATGTGATTCTTATCAGTTTGTTCAAATTTGCGGGAGGATTTTTTTTGGGTAGGGGGTTTGTTAAGGAAAGAAAACAGTGAACAGAAACATAAAATGCCTAAGTAGGAGTGAGAGTCAAAAAATGCCCGGACTGGTGGGATGTAGGGCTACATTTTTATATTTAACCATAGTTATGTTTCAATACTTGGTCCCATGGTATTTCGTTATTCATGCCCTTTAAGTAGGTATCTAGGGTGAAAATCCAATATACTTCGCGACATTTACGCTGTGCCCGTTGGCGGACCCGACTGGCCTGGGCCTTGGGGTGCGGACGCTACCTCCTGCAGGGGAGCCTCCTCATTTATCCGGCTTGGTCCCCCCTTTGTTCCCCGGCCCGGCCATTTTGGATTTTCCACCCGGGCTCGGAGAACGGGGCCGGCGGCACGAGGGGGCCGACGAACATCCTTCTTCTGGTGGGTCTCCTTCCTGCCTTGGGGCGCCCTGCCGCAGTTCGGCTGACCTCCTTCTGCTTTGGTGTTGCCCCGGCCGGGGCCCCCGACGACTAGGGGCTTGCTGGGCTTCTAAGATGGCGGCCGACCCTGGGAGTCTCTGCCGGGCCTGGGCGAGCACTGGGGGCCCGCCACACGGCCCGGATGTCGGATCTTGTGAAGGGTTTCCTGCACTTCAAGTTGTCCTGGATGCACTATACTCCTGGCGGACTTCCGTGGCTGCGCCTGTTTCCCCTGTGGAGACGTACCCACTTTTCGAATTGTGCGGGCCCCCGTCGTCGGATTTGGCTTCCTCGTTGCAGGGTACGGCTGGTGTGCTCCTGGTCTCTGTGCCTCCGGCGGAGATCGCATCCTTGGGTTGGAGACTCTCCGACGCCCTTCGTCGTCCTGCTTTGTTGCCTCGGCCGCTGGTCTGCGGTCCGTTTGCATCCTGTCCAGGCCTCGATGATCCTTTCTGTTTCTCATCGCGTCGGCTCCCCGGCCGGGGCGCCTGTGACGACCCAGCTGGGCTTGCCTCGTTGGAACTGTCCCTAGAACTGTGCCTGCGGAGCGACGGTTGTACCGTAACTTTTTTGTATCCTCTCAGGACTGCCGCTGGATTTACTCCTGAACCCTGTGTCCCTCGCCGTTTGGACTTTGTTTGTTTGGATGATTACAACTTTGGACAAAAGTGGACAGGGCTGAAATGACTTATTATATGCGGTGGTCTCGTTTCTGATCTATGACCGACATGTGCTGTTGTGATGTTGCGTAACTACATGGGACTCCTGAAACTTATCCTTATATCGTTAACTTCCCGTGGGCTCTGCCTCTCCCCTTTTTACAGGTGGTGGGATGGTTGCAGATAATACTGTTTTTTCGCCCTCTCCCGTGCGTAATGTTCCCTTCTTTCCTTGGCCCTTCTTTTTTGCCTTTGTTTCTACCTTGTTTCTTTCTTCTGTATTTCGGGTTCTATTTAGGGCGACAGGCACGCTGCTGGGGGGTCGGCCGTAGCCTTCTGCAGGGGTGTAGGGTGGGCTTGTGGGGTGGGTGGGGGGGTCTGTTGCTGTTTTTGGGGGGTCTTTTTCCTCCCTTTTTCTCCCTTTTTGGTTCTATGGCCCTTGTGTATCCCCTCTTTCGGGGCTCTGTCTCGTCGTCTGTCCCCCTGGTGTCTTTCTGGGGTATTCTTCCGGTGTCACGATGATTGTGATTTGCTGGGTGTGTCTTCTTTATTTTTAATGTTTATTCTGTACCGGGTTTATGTTTTCCTGTTTCGTCGCCCGGGGGCGGGTGTTTGGGTAAGAGTCCCTTTCTTTTCCTTCTTCCCCTTTCCCTTTCCCACCCCCCCTTTCGTGGGGTTCTCTTCTTTTATTGGGGGTACGTTTCGTATTCTTCTTGTATTTGGGTCCTTTTCTGTGCTGTTCGGTGGGGCGGGTGATGGCTGCGGTGGGCGGGCGTTGGACGAAGTGTGCAGTGGCCTTTCCTCATGTCCGCTGTTTTGACCGGTGCTTATTGGTATGCCTATTTCGTATTTGTTTCTCCTGGTTTTTTACGATCGCTGTGTTGCTGCCCGCCGCGGCCCCACCCCTCTGGTTTGTCTCTCGGCCCGCCATACTCCTGAACTCCCTAACCCGTCCTTTAAAAATACGAAAACTACCTTTCTAATTCTTTGCTCCTGTGACTGCTCTAGGATGCTTGTTATTTCTCCTGTTTCTTTGCCTTTGTATACTGTGATAATCTGTGCATTGCTCCTGAAATTCTGCTCTGTGGTGGCCAGCCCGGTGGGTTGTAGGCCCGTATTTGTGAGCTCTTTCTGTACAATAAAGGTTTTCAAAAAAAAAAAAAACATTCGAAGCTTACCCTTAGATAGCAGGACAACCATTGAAAGAGAAATAAAACAAGCAAAATAAATTACAATACAGGTACTCTTCCATTCCGTAATTCCCCTGTTATACTCCTTTGAATATTCATCCTTTTGAACTACTAAATGTCGCACTTTAATTATGTCCTCTTGCAGCGCCCACGTCTCAAAGACAAACATCTCATAGGTCAAGATCTCTTTATCCTTCCCCTTCTGTGAGAACCGGCACCATCTATTTACCCAGGTACAACCATTGCTCTCCATATGTCCCCAACTGATCTGTCATCTCACCTTCCTTCTTCCCCCCGTTTTTCTCCTTTTTTGTTCTCAATCCTTTTCTTTGATCTTCCGTCATCACTCACACTCTTCCAATCCTTTACCATTCCTCCCTTTCCCCTCTCATGGCTATCTGCACAACATTACCGCATTACGTCTTTCTGTAGTTAGCATTCAGATCTTTAAATATTGTTTAGATAATCATCTCATGTGTCCTCCCCCATTCCATCGCCCCCGTATTGAAGCTTGCTGCATAGAATTACAATGATATCAGAAATGTACCAGTCTAAATGGGCACCAAACTGTATATAACTGTAAATAATAGGACAGGTTTAAGAATTTTCATAGACTTTATTGTCATATTTTGTATCACTGTATAAATGTATCACAAGATTTCTCTCTGTATTTTAACATGTAAATATTCAGGACAATTCACGGACATTGACAAGCACTGCTATTGTTTATATCTCTCTATATGTATAGGTCCATTTGGATACTCACATGGCTCCCTGATGAAGGCCCCCAGCCGAAACGCGCGTAGATGTCATACTTAGCCATGTTTTTATGTACAGTGTGCTGAAACAATCTTCCACACAACTTTCAAGTTTAAATTAATTACCTTGAAATGTGTATAGGATGCAACAATAAGTATATATATGTAGATTGAAAGTCACATGTATAGTGGAGGCATGCACACGATAATTACCTGTAATAAAATAATGATGCTTTTTATCAGAATAACATTTGAATAAAATAAAATAAAAGCCATATTTTTGTACCACACACTTTGTTCTTCAATAGTTCTTGCTGTCATTTGTCCGTCTTTGCCCTCTATTTATAACTAGTTCCTAATTACCTTTCTTCCAAATGCAACACCAATATTTGCCCAATGTATTGTGGGGGACAATAAGGGGGGCGGCAGCCCCCATTGATTGCCCTCAAATCTCCCTCTAAGTCACCTTTTCAACAAGAACCCAGGAGAGGGTTATCTTGATTCATAGCACTTCTAATGCTGGATCTTTGGTGGATTGGAGGATGAGGTCCCAATAGAGGCCGATGCTGTGACTGCAATTGAAATCTAATGACTCCAAAAGTAAGACTAATGAATACATGCTTTGAATTCAAAAGGCATGATTAATAAAGCTGGTGATGCGCAATGCAATGTTTACCATTATAAAATATGCATTTGAATGTTACTACTTTTCTTACTGATTTGAGTGGTGTTGTTGTGTAGGAATCTAGGACCCTCTTGTAATTTTCCCGATTTAAGCCCATATATAGGTATAAATTACCTGATCCTTATATAGGCATAGAAATCATTACCATATTTAGACTGAGCCTATGCAGCCCAAATATGGCATGGCTACTTCCACTAAGTTCCTAGAATCAACTACGATTTCTGAGAAAAACCCGCCTTCAGCAGCTAGGGACTTCCCCTTGCCTAAATACTAATCTATCTAGGATATCATGGAGTTTTCAAAGTACTGAGTCTTTGATGACGTTATTATGTCCAATCTTACGTCAAACTCGTCACCTTCAAGGTATAAATATGCCTACATTTGCCCAGACAAACACACAGTGGTTTGGAGCACTTTGACTAATTACTTGCCCGACGCGCCCTGCAGCAGCAAGTGCAGAAGATAGCCGACCCTCCAGCTGACGCACTGAGAGACGCTGTCTTTTGTCCTGCCGAGAAATCCAGCTCCAGTGTTTCCAGGCTACCCTTGCGGATTGCTGGGAAATCCAGTCCTGAGAGAGAGATACAAGACCTCCGTCATTCTAAAACCATGGTACGGAGCTGAATAGACCCTTAGAGAAATCTTGGAATAGATTCTTGGCAAGAGATACTAAAACTTAAACTACAACTTACTTTACGTCCTCCCTTATACTAGACTTAGGTTAGGTACACAGGGTTCGGCGTATTTTAGAAGCACCAGTTGAGTACTTTTAGTCATTATTTTATCACTGTATGTATTCCATGTATTATATGTTATTTTATATGGCTTAGAAATCATAACATGCTTTTACAGTACTACTTTATAATACTTTTCGTATTATATGCCTTGTACTTTATAACCAGTATTACGATTGTAGCAGTACATGTCTTATGCTTGAGAAGAAGACTGTTCAATAAATGTTTTTTATTGGAAACGTCCGACTCTAGAGATTGATTTCTTATTCTTTGGAAACAAAGTCTCATGTTTATGCGGTTGTCAGAAACTAGTCCCTTCTTGTGAATTCGAGAAAGTTTCTAGTGACCTCTGAGCTAGCTGGCACTCACAAGTAAGTTTAATATATTCGGTAGAGACCTAGTCGACCTCAGTCCTATGTCTAAACTACAGGATATATTATTCCAATGCACAGTGCCTAATAGGAATATAGGAACAACACTACAGTGTTACAAGGTTGAGTCATAACATGTAGCTGTTTTTTTCTAATGTGGTGGCAACCTTCCAAAGCCTGTAGGCCTGCCCTATTTATAAAAACACCCCGATATACTGTGATTTTGCATCTAGTGTAGGTGGGAGCATTGTGGTTATAGGGTTCAGGACCCACTTGGGTGTAATGTAATATGAAGGTACCACCAAAGTTACCTCCATGTATCTGAACATATATATTCGTAATTTTATGCATAGTATTTAGCAGTGTATGTGTAATAAAAGTACTTTTTCTTAATGGACAATCATTTATTTAGTTTTGTTGTTGCTTGTCAGCAAATTGGGGTTACTACCCCACACCATCTCCACTGAGTAGATCTCAGACGCTCTTCTTTGCTAATCTAAGAGTCAAGTGCTATAATGGGGTCCTTGGTTCCTAGTAAAACGACAATCGAGGACGCATTACTTGTGTAGGACACAAACCCTCCACAACTAGTATCATAGTATGACTCAGAATACAATTAGAAGCAGCTACAGAGATGGTGCGTTTTCATCAGTGGCCCTGGGACAAGAGCACTTTACACCAAATGGTAGGCAGGCAATGCTGTGGATATATTTATGGTTGAAAACATTGTTCGAAATGAGATAATAAAAAGAAAGCAGGATTCTAGTGTAGCTGAAATCCGATCACAGATTGCTTAGCCTGGAACATTTCTAGGGGGGCTGGTGAGGTAACTTTCCACTCTATTGTATGGGACTCCTTTCCGTTAACCCCTCCCACGCTGGTGACAGAACCGTTCCGTCACGCCCCTCGGTTGGGCTGTGCTGGTGGTGGAACGGTTCCGTCACAGCCCGCTCGCCGCGCCTGTGCGGCGCTGATTTCGCGCCTGCGCGGCGCGTTCTATTGAGCGGGCGGGGCCGTGACGGAACCGTTCCGTCACAAGCACAGCTCACCCGAGGGGAGTGACGGAGCGGTTCCGTCACCAGCGTCAGAGCGCCGCAAGCCCCCCCCCCCCCCCGCCCCTAAGCACTGCGGCGATTAGCCGTTGCAGCGAAAGGGTTAAGGGCATTGTAAGGAATTCAAGTGTATCCCTAAAAATGAGATTTAGAAGGGGAAGGATTTTAAAATGAGATTTTTTAGCTTGATCTTTCTGTTTACAAATTGATGCCTGTGTCCTAAGGTAATAGTTTTTTAATGCTATTTATAAAAAATAGATGTAAATATTTGCTAGCTTCTGACTGTAGGAAAATGAGACAGGTTCTCTGCCTGTTTTCTAGACCTGCACCAGATAGGAGAGTGGGAAATCCCTTTCTGACTTGAAGTTTTATACAGCTGAAATATGTTTTGACTAGTCGTGGGAATCATTTTAATTACACCAACCTAATTCAGATGAATTCAGGAATTACACATTACGCTATTTATGGGAAATGCCCCGAATTCTGTAATTCCGGCACTTCATGTAATAATGCACCATTTGTGTTAAAAATGTCATGCAAAAGTACAATTCATTGAAAAAAGTTACCGCTAACACATGTGAACGTCAGAACCAGAGCAACTGTTTTTTGAGATGCATGAGTTTAAAGGTATCCAGAAGCCAAAAATTGAAGTGAGGATATATTGTAAGCTAAAATATAGCACATAATTTGCATTTTGCGCAATTATGCATAACTATGCCCTCATTTTGCAAAATTGTGTGAAAACAAATTACGCTTTTTCCCACAACCCTTGTTTTGCTATGAAATGCATTGTCATGGCACAGATCACTGTCAATGTATGGAACATTTCGATAGAAGTGAGGCAGAAGGCCATAGCATTTATGTTTCCTTACACCAAAATATAATTATGCTGAATATTGGCCTATTGGCTCCTCTAGTCCCCAAATGAAATATGTTTCCTTCCAGTTTCTAAGCATAGAGTGACAGGAAAAACACATAAACTAATGACCAGCTGTCACCTGTATGTACAGCTCTGAAGCTCTCTCACATGTTTGTGCAATAACCATGGTGCAGAGGTTTAGGAAAGGTTTCATTGGCCCTAAAAGCACACATCTGATCCCTGGTGGTACTCCACCTGATGCAGTATGTGAGAAAAGAAAATAATTTTCCTCCTATGGAATAGAAGCCAATCTTAACTGGGTTTCAGTGGGTACCTCACATTATTGAGCCCTGGTGCAACTGCATCTACTGCACTACTGCAATACTGATATCTGAATTCCCACCTGGCCATCCTAGAACAATGGCAGGTTGCGAAAGCGCAAAAGCCAGTGAATGGCCAGGCTCTCATGCTCAGAAATCTGTCCCACTAAGCTAAAAAGCCAGAGAGATTACTAACCAGCTGTATCTCAGTCAAACATGGATTCAAGCTGCAGCACCAACAGATGATTATGTACTGTTGAAAAACCAGGCACTGATTCTAAAAGAGTGGATCTCACAATCCATGGAACTGCGTGGGAGCACCTTCTGCTCTGAAGAGACACAGGGAGACAAACGCCAGGGGATGTACTGCCAGTTTCAAGTGTATACAGAACCTGATCCCACAAATAGGGTTGCCACCTTTCCCAGAGAAAAATATCAGCCATCTGCCAGTGTTTTAAGATTCTGCAAAGACATATACAAGGTACTTGAAAAGATCTTTATGTGGAACTCACTGTATTAGCTTTTAAAATTGCCTTTCTGCATTTATTTACTTTAATTATCAGTCAGAAGTCATTAACATAGCCATAGAACATATTTAATAGTGGTTTCTTATATTTACTGCTTAAAGAATGTGCTCATATTTGGGGAAGAAAAAAACAGCTTTTCGTAATTAAGAATGGAAATCAAAATAAAGGTTATGCCGGTATAAAACAGGTCACATGGCAAACCTACACACAAATGAAAGCACCAGTGTTGATGATGACACACCTGTGATTTGACAGCACTGTCAACAAAACACACAATGATGTTTCAGAATCCCACAAAATTTGAGAACACAGGTCCCGAAGTCTTTGTAACTAGTGCTGTCTTTTTTGTGCGTCCCTGGGCTAGACATGTATTTTGGCCAATATTTGATACAACTGTAAATTTTATTACATCACCAAAGAACAAAATGTTATCACCTCTACAAAACATATATCTATTTCTACATCTATATATCTATCTGTCTGTCTATCTATCTATCTATCTATCTATCTATCTATCTATCTATCTATCTATCTATCTATCTATCTATCTATCTATCTATCTGTCTGTCTGTCTGTCTGTCTGTCTGTCTGTCTGTCTGTCTGTCTGTCTGTCTGTCTGTCTGTCTGTGTGTGTGTGTGTGTGTGTGTGTGTGTGTGTGTGTGTGTGTGTGTGATGTCACTGACCATGTCATGAGTGATGCAATAGTTGGGGTCATAAGCAGTACAATGCAGGGGCGTAAGTTATAGAGATACCACAGGTACCTCTAACTGCTAAATTTCACTGGTTTTGTATGAGGGAAATCTGAGCCTAAATATAAAGTCCCTATAACCTTTGTGTTTTTCAGTGAATTTCTAAGGTATTTCAAGTTATATTTCCTAACTATAACGCCTCTCTACCATTCATTTTTTCAGTGAATTTGTATGGTATTTGAACTAGTAGTCTTGCTTGCAGAGTGGTGAAGAAAGGGGACGGGCCTCTGATCAGCTCTCAGGAATACTACTGTATAGTGCTTACTGGAGGTAACAGGAGGGCTTCTTGGCCCCTAAGGGTCCTCAGCATTCAAGAGGAATTCATCCCCCTATCTGTAGTGTACCAGGAGGCAGGCTTGCAGAGTGGTGGCTAAAGGGGGTGTAGGCTCCGGCGAGCTCTCAGCAATCCCAATGTGTGGAACTTACTGCAGGTAACAGGAGGGGTAGTTGGTCACAAAGGACCATCAGCAGCCATGGGGACTTCATACTCCAACCAGTTGTGCACAAGTAGACACATTTGCAGAGTGGTGGTAGAAAGGGACATGTCCTCCAACAACCTCTCACAAATCCAGCTGTGTGGGACATACTGGAAGTAACAGAAAAGGAAGTTGCCCCCAGGGACCCGCAAGAGCCAATTGGACTTCATCCTTCAACTAGTAGTTCTCTGGGAGGCATGTTTGCAGAGTTATAGAGAAAGGTATGATCCTCCAGTCACCTCACAGCAATTCCCCTGTGTGGGACTTACTGGAGGTAACAGGAAGCATTGTTGGCCACCAAGGTTCCTCTGCAGCCAAGGGGGCTGTTATCTAGCTTCCTGAGCCACATGTGCATGGGCACAGCGCGTCACTGATCATCTACTTTCGCTGCTGTGCTTACACGGGCCATGCGCCTGATTATTCAAAGCGCAGTCTTATCAGATATTCCTGCAGAGCACATGCGCGCACGAGTAACGGACTCCCTGTGTACGCATGCGCCTATGGTTTGTGAGCTCTTCGTGGCTAATAACCCGGCGCATACTTTCCCGCGTCATTGTAGCGGTTGTATCAGGCACATGCGCATCGCGGTTGGAGACGCGATCTCTGCTAAAACAGCCAATTGACGGTGACATTTACTTTAGTGGTTTTTTTACACACATGCGCATCGCGGTCTGAAACGCGGATTCTGCCAAACTACCAATTGACGGCAAGAACTGCTGCAGTGGCCGTTTCACGCACATGCGCATCGCGGTCTTAGACGCGATTTTTCTAAACAGCTGGTGTCAATGACGAAGTTAACTACCAATTGACGGCAGTATTTAAAGCAGTCTTCCTGATCCGGTCGGTACCTCCACTTCCTCTCGGACGCCTGAGAGAGGTACCGACGGACAGGTAAGGTGAGAGTCTAAACAGTACATACTGGAAGTATGCTACAGTGAGGTAGATTGTTTGCTAAGTTGCTGCTCTCTGCTGTCATGTGGTAGCGCTCTTGCTTACCCTTGTTAGTCTCCATCTATCCTATGTTTTAAGTTGTTGTAGTTGCTTTGGCCTGAGTTAAACTGCCCTTCTTTTTGGCCATAGCATATCATCACTTACAGCCACCCCTTTTAAGTTTTAAGTTGTATTATGGTCGCATTTATGCAAGTTCACAGTTTATGGGTTGTGATAAATAAGTGTTGCAACTAATGGTGGAAAGCGTATAATTCTTTTGGATATTTTGCTTTCTTATGCACTTTTTAGAGCGGGGCCTCATATTCCCGAGCGGTTGCCGGGTGAGGTGAGGTCCACTTCCTTGCAAAGCTTGGTGAGTATTTATAGACACAAGTGGCGTGTTCTGTAAATGAGTAAGTAGACTCTAATGGTGGACGGGATATCTTTTGATCCCGTTTATGGTGTGGTACACACATGTTTTTGCTATTTAATTGTGGTATATATTAGTAATGCACATAATCTTGGTTATATTTTTTTCAGGATTGTGAAAGGAAAATATCTTCTACATATGGACATTGGGGCTCCAAGTTCATGGTAGCTGATTGCATTTTATTTATGTTCTCACTTCACTTCGTTATAATTCACTTTTTGTGGCAGTAGCTTTAAATCTTTGGTCCTGACGAAAGCCTGACGACACGTCTATAGGGCTGAAACATGTTGACCACCTGCACAGCGCCATAGTGTAGTCTTTAGCTTCAACTACCTGGCGTGTTTTTAACTTTAACACTCGGACTTTCTTTATTAAATGTGCTCTTGTCTGAGTCGTTAATTTTAACATTCTTTCACCACAGCACTGCACAGACACTTTCATCACCACTCTATGAGTATAAGTTTGGCACGAGTGTAAGATCTACGTCCACTCCCGCACCATCAGCTGATGGTTTGGGCGGTAGAGTCGGGTGTTACTACAAAGATCCCATATGATGAAACTCCGCCAAATTAGGGTGGTTTGATGGGAATATCTCGGCCAACTATTACTCTAGTATCCACTCTTTTGTAGTCTTCTTGTGTTACCACACGTTCTAGACCTCTTCATCCAATTTGGTATATAAATGACTCCATCCCCCAACCAGTTGTGTGCCAGGTGTTACGATTGCAGAGTGGTGGTAGTCCGGCTTTGTTTTTTCATTTATTAGGGGAGGGGGGCTGTGTGGCCCCCTTCCCTGGGCAGATTTAGTGAAGTGCAGGATCTCATGCTTCATTTTGGTCCTGTGGCCATCCTAGAACAAAGGCAGGGTGAGACTCCCCTAAGAGTTCTAGTGGGTCAGGTAGTTTACGACTAGCTCCCTTTTCTTTTAAAAAAAAGTTTTTTCTGTGACTTAATTTCTGGCTTGAAATTAAGTCACATTCAAATTGCCAACGCTTTCACAGCAAGGCAACCATGGCACCATGAAGAAAGTCAGGTCTGTATAATTATTCCTTTTTCAATATTTTATTTCACCATTCGAGATATGGACGGTCTGCGTGTTTTGGCCGTATGCCTTTAACTGGACCATAGAGTCCGGCTGTCTAAATCACCATTTTAAAGTAATAGGTGCTCCCTTGTTTGTTTCTCCCCTTGTGCATGTTTCTAGACTGCTAACCCACTGTTCTTACTAGATAGCTTCGTTTTTCTACCATTTTTATATTTCATTTAAATGTAAAGTACAATGATAAATCTTGTGCACACTTTTT
This sequence comes from Lissotriton helveticus, assembly GCF_964261635.1. Classification (NCBI taxonomy): domain Eukaryota; kingdom Metazoa; phylum Chordata; class Amphibia; order Caudata; family Salamandridae; genus Lissotriton; species Lissotriton helveticus. The sequence continues at coordinate 429,522,014 of NC_136062.1, forward strand.
TCTCTCTAGAGCATGAACTAGTCATAACATACAAGTACATTATTTGCAAATAACATACTAGTGCAAATCAGTGCTGTATATTATAAAAAGAGTAAAAAGAGTAAAAACATTTAATTTCCCATGTTTTCAGTTATCATAAACTGCAAAGTACATTTGTGATCTCTTCTTTCGCAATATCTTATAATACCGTCAAAAAAGTGCAATTAGATTGTTTACTAGTTAAAGTGCCGATGCAGAATAGATAATTTCAGAATGAAAAATGGTGGTGCAAATTTTCTTGGAGGGCGGCCGAATATGCCGTTGTTGAAATTGGGGGATATTTAAAACCATGATTCCATCAAAGAGATATCAATCTAGTATTTACAGATAAAGTGTGCATGCAAAAACCGGGCACTTTCAGTTGGTAATAAAGTCAAACAATTATTCAAGATAAACCCACCATTTAGATGGTTAAGGGGGGTCAGTCACTATTCTTGTTTGAGTTCCTGGAGCAGCAATATACATTTTGGATCCAAATACTCCTAATTCGGGAGGTAAAATGTATCTCAAATAGGATTAGTGTCATTCAATTTTAGCCATAAGGTTCTAAGAGCGACAACCACACAAAAATATATGTTGATTTAGAAAAATTTACAAAGATGAGCATCTCACTGGTAAAATTGCATATATAATGTAGATAAATATGTAATAAATGATAAATATTTAAACGTAAAGTACTTAAGTATTCTAGAAATTGACAATGTGAATGATTCAATATAACAATATATAGTCCTCCATTCCCATTTTCCAATCATTCTTTTCCTCTCCCTTTTTCCCCTTCTTATACTTCTTTACAGTTAACAGTGGTTTCTCAGTCAAAGAAGACTTGACTTGTCCCTTCTCATAGCTTTTGAATTTGTGGGAGTTCAGTTAAGATATCAGAGCCATCATTGTAAGTGTATATGGAGGTCTGCGTCCAGATTATTCCCAAATGGTTGTACTGTTCCTATCGCTAGGATATATTTGGACTCCATTTTTCTTAACTCCTTTGTTCTCTCACCACCTCTACTTCCTGTGTGCACAATTTTTATGTCAAAATATTTCAGGTTGTGATCATTGCTAGAGTGGTTTTCAAAAAAGTGTTTCGCAACGGGATAGGTAAAACTTTTGTTTTTGATGGCTCCTTAAGTGTTGAAGTATTCTTAACTTTAGATAATTGATTGTGCTCCCAACATATTGTTTTTTACACAGGCATTCCAATATGTAAACTACTTATTTCGACTCATATGTTATGTGGTCCATTATGTGTTCAATTCTCCCATCTTGTAGTTTAAACTTTGTAGTGTTCTGACCATATTCGCATGCCCAACATTTGGGAGATCACCAAAATCCCGGAGTGGTCAACCAAGTTGTTTTTTGTGGAGTTTTGATCTCAAAGTGACTGTGCTTTAGTATTTCCTCTAGGGATGCTGTTTTCCTATATGTTATACTGTGGAATGGTGGTAGTTTTTTCTTTAGTGTTTCATCCAGTATCAGTATGTTTCAGTTCTTTTTTTACAATATTCTTTAGTTCCTTATTTTCATTATTGAAAAACATGATCAGTCGTGTTGTTTCAATGTCTTCATTCTGTTCTGTCAAATCTTCCTGTTGTGGATTTAGCACACATGCTCTTGCCATTTTGATTACTTCAAGTGGGTATCCTCCTCCCAAAAAACGGTTACTGAGCTCCTCTAGTTGTTCTACGTCACCTATTTCTGAGCAATTCCTTTTTACCCGCAACATTTGGCCATACGGTATGCTCCACTTTAGGTGTTTCGGGTGCCCACTGTTGGCATGGAGTATACTGTTGCAGGCAATAGGTTTCCGTTATATTTTGCTACAGATTTTGCTGTTCCTAATGAATATCTAGACCTCCTAAAAAATTATGTTGTTCTTGCTAATAGAGGACATGAAAGTTAAATTCATTTCATTCCTGTTCAGTGATTCAATGAAGTTCTCCAGTTCACTCTGCTCGCCTTCCCAGTTTATGGACAGGTCATCAATGAATCTGGTCCACATTTTGATCTTAGATTTGTGGTTGTCAGATAGTACATCGCTCTCCCACGCACTCATTAATAAATTCGAGTACATGGGATCAAAGGATGTACCCATCGCTGTTCCAATGAAGAGCAAGATGTTATGGGTAAGACAATAGGGTGACATTTCTACGAGCATGTTTGAATATTCCAAGAAGCTGCCTAATCTAGTTTTCAGGAACTCTCATACAACAATAATTTCATCAGAGTGAAGATTGACTTATATAGGGAACACACATCTATTGTAGCCATGATGAGTCTATCACTCCATTGGACGTTTTGGATCTTTTTAAGGAAGTCTGTACTATCCTTTAGATTAGATGGCAATGATGTCACGTAATCCATCAGAAATGTATCAATGTAGTGCAATGTTTATTCTAACAATGACCTAATCGAGTTCACAATTGGTCTACCTGGTGGTTTGTTGATCGACTTGTGTACTTTTGGGAGAAAGTATATGGTTACCACGATGGGATGGTTTACCTACAAATACACATACTCCTCAAACTCGATCAGCCCCAACTCATTCCATTGTTGTAATTTAAGGTGGTATTACTGTGTCCACATCTCCATTGGACTTTTATCCAGGTGCTGATAATGTTCATTATTTGAGATTTGTCTGGTGGCCTCATCTATGAATTCTTTGATGTTCTGGACTATGATGTTCCAGCTTTTGTCAGAGGCTATTATGATGATGTGTGGGTCATCTCTTAGTTAATTCAGGGCTCTATGTTCCCGTGATGTCAGGTTCCATTTCTTTTTTGGAACTCCTTTGATTTTCATCTGGCGATAATAGTTTGTGGATGTCTTCCACCATCAGTTCTTAAAAGATGTCAATTTTGTTTCCCTGTGGGAGTTGGGAACAGAATGTTGATTTAACCTTAAGAACACTCTCGCTCCCCCTCCCCGTAGAGATGCCCATGCTCTGACAAACGTGGGCGTCATTTTCCTCTTGTTGAGTCATTGATGAGCCTGCTGTTTCCCAGGTTTTTTCAAGACTATTCAATGTTCTTAGTGTTGTAATATTCCTTTGATCTAGCAGGGAAATCTCAATTGAGTTTGGATTTTTTGTGTGTTGACTCAATGTTTTTTCCTCATATTTGCGATAAAATTTATAGAGGTCTATCCAAACATTTGGTAAATCCATCTCCTGATCTGGACAGAATGATAGGCCTTTATTCAGCAGATTAGTTTGTTTGATGGTCAAAGATTTGCTGGAGAGGTATTGATAAAATCTTTTCTTGTCATTTTTTTCCTTAGCTTTGCTGTTTTTTTCCTCTTCCTTTGTGTTTCTTTTTCTGCGCCTTCTTGTAGTTGGGGTTGTAATTGTCCTTGTCCCCTTCCCAGCATTAATCCTCTCCCTCGTTGTCGCATGACCATTTGCATTAATCTAATTTCCCCATAAATATCCAAATTCAAAGTGCCCTGCTCCTCATCCGCAGAGCTCAGGTCTGAGCTATCCACTATGCCTGAGGTTTCATACCAGCATACTTGTCCATTACAACTCAGTTTCTTAAGGTGTAAAATCTTCTTGCGAATGTACATATTCGACCACTGGCATAATGAATGCGGTCCCGAATGAACTAACTTACTTTTTGTTTCTCAATGTCAGCCTCATGTTTATCTATTTTCTTTTCCATGGATTCAAGCAATTCTTTTTTCTTTTCATTTTCTGGACATTTGTCCAACTCCTGTTCCAATTCATTTTTTTTTTATTGTTACTTCAAGTTGTCTCGCAGCATGGGTGATCAGGGTTCTCATCAGTTTGAATGAGCAGTCAATCATGTCAGTATGCCATTGTTTAATTAGATCCATATCAAGGTCTTTAAGTGTTGGCATTATCAGGATTCTGAGATCTCTCTGTACTCTTTTGTGTTTAATGTACTTTTCCAAGGTGGTCTTCTCCCACCACCTATTTAATTCCTGAATTCGATATTGCTGTTGCTCCTTAATAATACCATGAATTGTTTTTTTCTTGGTTCCAACAATTTGAGTGTTCTGTGTGTTTGCGCTTCCTATAGTTGCCATATTATCATCGAGCAATTCATTTATATTTACACAGCAAGTTTTGACTACATGCTATTTGTAATTGCACTATATATTATTGTATGAATTTTATTCATTGTAAAATGTGGGCGCGCAAATGACAGGATTCAACGTGTGTATGTCACAACATGGATGTTTATCCTATGAATTAATTTTGTAATTTAAATCTGTTTTTAAATGAGTTAAATTCTTATTTATGGCAGTACTTTGCACATTGAAGTATTAGTCTGCACGAATATAAGTGAGCATTTAAAGTATGTTGTTTATGTTCATGTTCATGAAACGTTTAGTATCACGTGTGTATACACAAGCACTTTAAAAAAGCATGGTAACTCTCTATTGCGTCATGTGAACATGGCCGAGTGAGGCCGAAACTCGTTATGGCGGAAATGGTTGCTCAATAAAAACAAATTCCAGCACAAAATTGAGGTTTCCTGGTCCGTTTTTCCGAGAGGAAGGGAAGTACGAAGGAGCGGCTTTGTGGGATATATATATATTCACTGAAAAAAAACAGGTTTCAGGAACGTTATAGTTAGGCTGACCTTTCACTCCTACAAAATCAGAGAAATTCAGCTGTTATAATTAGCTGAGCTTACAAAAACTGGTGCCCCTGCAATGCACTGCTGATGACAGTAACATCACTGATATCATCTTCCAGTGATTGAGTGTTTCTAAACAGTTTAAGAATGTTATATATATATATATGTATATATATGTATCTTTATATATATATATATATATATATATATATGTATATATATATATATATATATATATATATATATATATATATATATATATATATCCCAAGGTGTATTGAAGAATAGTGGGTGTATGAGTGTCTGAATGGATGATTGAGTGGGTGCTTGACTGACTGTGTAAGTCAGTGATTAAACATGTCTTTGCAAATGCATGGGTGAATTACTAATCTGTGTGAATGTCTGTATCAGTCTGTCAGTTGGTGTGCAAGAGGCTGCATGGGTTGGTGAGTGACTACATTGAGTGTATATATGAGTTAATGATTGGTCGTCTGAGTACCTGTATGGGTGCCTGAGTATCTGTGTGGGTGGGGGGTTGTGATTCCCTGCATGGATGTGTGAGTGGGTGATACACTGGGTGTATGGGTTCATGAGTACATCTGTTAGGGGCTGTATGGGTGAGTGAGTATGTGTATGGCCGTCTTGGTGAGTTAATGGATGTCTCAGTGTTATATGTGAGAGTACCTACATATGTTTAAGGCAGAATATGTGAGTGTTGGAGTATATAAGTGACTATTTGTGACAGTGAGTGATTGTGAGAGTGGCTGTATGGATGAGTGTGTGCTTGTGTTAGTGATTGTAAAAGAGAGTATGTGTTAGTATATGTTTCAATAAATGAGGTGGTGTGTATTTAACACTATAGGCGAGAAAATGGCAGTGTGATTAATTCTTTGGGTGACTGACTAGGTGTGTGAGTAACTATGGGTGAGTGGCAGTGTGTGAGTGTATGTATGGGTATATGAGTGCATAGATCAGTGGCTTGATGAGTGACTGCATGGGTGAGTGAGTGGATGTGTGGGTAGACCTATGAATCAGTGAGTGGGTATGTACTATGTCTATAGTTTTGAGAATGGTAGTCTGTAGTTTAGAGTAGGGGTATGAAAGGTGATGTTAGGGTCTGTGGCAGTGCATCAAAGATTAAGTGGATGATGTAATCCGTGATGTCATCAGTGATGTGACTGACAATGTTATGAGCGATGTAATATATGATGTCTTCAGCAGTGCATTGCGGTGGCGCGAGTTCTAGTTAGCTCAGCTACCTATAACGGCTGAATTTTCCCAGTTTTGTATGAGTGAAATGTCAGCCTAACTATAATGTCCCTGAAATCTGTGTTTTATTCAGTGAATATCTAAGGTTTTCTTAATGCTAATTCCTAACTATAATGTCCCTATAATGTTTTTTTTCAATGATTTTCTAAGGTTTTTTAAATGCCAATTTCATACTATGCCTACATAGGTAGGACATGTACAAAAAGAGGAAGAAAGGAGCAGAAAGAAGCTAGAGCAGTACAGAAAGAGGTAATGGAGGTACAGAAAGAGGAAGAAAGTTGCAGAAAACAAGAAAAAATCAGAAAGAGGCAATAGAAGTCCAGAAAGAGGAATAAAGGTGTAAAAAGAAGCAAGAGAACTGCAGAAAGAAGCAACAAAGGTGCAGAAAGACGCCTACTTCGACTGTACCTTTCCACAGACTCATACAAAGTAGCTTAATCACTAATCCTTCTCCCAAGATGTTTTAAAGCTCCGTTTTCTCTTGTACGCTCACTATTTATTGACTGCTCGGAATGTTAGGCCTAACAAATGTAAAACAGCAATCCTAACCATATCACTGTTAAAAGTCTGACAACGATTGTGAATGTATGCATGCGCGTTTCTCTGCTTTTACCTAGTGACATGTTACATAAAAATAAACATCTAAATACTTGAATTCCTGTGTTTCAAACAGCATACTCTGTACACTTGTGTACAAAAAAGTGTATGTATTTATTTCCGCTCATAATACAGGGTACGCCGGTATTCAATAATATATTTGAGGGACTCTATAACACCTATATGCATAAGACATGTCTCCCTGCGCAACCAAAAGGCGAGCAGAACTTAGAAGATTTGACCCCCCATAGGAAAAGCTACCCGCTTTTTAAGCTATTATTTTCAGATGCAGATGCATAACACATGTGAAAATACATGTACAAGTAGACATATACCTCATTCACAAGAGCATGCAGACCGTTAAACTTGATAACTTGCACATCCCATTTGAGTACAGAGAGAGGTGAGAGAAGTACAGAAAGAAGTAAGAGAAGTGCAAAAAAACAAGCGTGGTGCAGAAAGAGTAAGAAATGTGTAGAAAGAGCCAAGAGAAGTACAGAAAGGGGTAAGAGAAGTACAGAAAGAGGCAAGAGAAGTGCAGAAAGTGGCAAGAGAGGAACAGAAAGAGGCAAGAGAGGTCCAGAAGAGGTAAGAGTGGTGCAGAAAGAGGCAAGAGAGGTCCAGAAGAGGTAAGAGTGGTACAGAAAGAGGAAAGAAGGGTGCAGAAAGAAGGAAGAGAAGTACAGAAAGATGCAAAAGTGGTACAGAAAGAGGCCAGAGGGTGGCATAAAGTAGCAAGAGAGGTGTAGCAACAAAAGCTAGTGAAGTGCAGAAAGAAGCAACGGATGTACAGAAAGAGAACGGAGAACTGCAGAGAGAATAAATAGAGGTGCAGAAAGAGGGAAGAGGGGTGCAGAAAGAAGCAGCAGAGGTTAAGTAGGAGGCTAGAGAACTGCAGAAAGAGCCTAGAGAGTTGCATAAACAGGCACACGAGGAATAGAAAGAGGGAAGAGGGGTGCAGAAAGAGGCCAGAGGGGTGCAGAAAGATGCAAGAGATATACAGAAAGAAACAAGCAAAGTTTAAAAAGAAGCAACAGGAGTGCAGAAAGGGGCAGCAGATGTAGAGAAGGAGGCTAGAGAACTGTAGAAAGAAGGCTCGAGAGTTGCAAAATCAGGCAAAAGAGGTACCGAAAGATGGAATGGGGTACAGACAGAGGTAAGAGAAGTATGGAAAGAGGGAAGAGAGGTATAGAACGAGGAAGAGGGGTGCAGAGAGATGCCGAAAGAAGAAAGAGAAGTGCAGAAAGAAACAACAGAGGTGCAGAAAGAGGCAAGAGAGGTCTACACCTCTCTTGCCTCTTTCTGCACCTCTGTTGGAGGCAAGAGAGGTGCAGAAAGAGGGAAGAGGGTGCAGAAAAAAGCAAGAGGGGTACAGAAAGAAACAAGAGAGGCGGAGAAAGAAGCAAGGAAAGTGCAGAAAGAAGCAACAGGGGTGCAGAAAGTGGCAAAATGGGTTCAGAAAGAGGTAAGAGATGTACAGAAAGAAGCAACAGCAGTGCAGAAAGAGGAAAGAAAAGTGCAGAAAGAGGCAAGAGAGGTGCAGAAACAGGCAAGAGGGGTGCGGAAAGAAGAAACAGGTATGCAGAAAGAGACAAGAGAGGTGCAGAAATAGGGAAGAGGGGTGCAGAAAGATGCAAGAGGGGTACAGAAAGAGTCAATAGGGGTGCACAAAGGGGAAACAGAGGTGCAAAAAGAGACAAGAGAGGTGCAGAAACAGGCAAGAGAAGTACAGAAAGAGCCAGCAATATTGCTGAAAGAAGCAACAAATGTACAACATGAAGCAAGAGAGTTGTAGAAAGAAACAAGAGAGGTGCAGAAAGAGGCAAGTGAGGTGCAGAAAGAGGCAAGAAATATACAAAAAGAAGCAAGAGAAGTTTAGACAGAAGCAACAGGAGTGCAGAAAGGGGCAACAGAGGTACAGAAGGAGGCTAGAGAACTGCAGAAAGAGGCTAGAGAGTTGCAAAAACAGGCAAAAGAGGTGCCGAAAGATGGAATGGGGTACAGACAGAGGCAAGAGAAGTATGGAAAGAGGGAAGAGGGGTACAGAACGAGGAAGAGGGTTGCAGAAACCTGCAAGAGGGGTGCATAAAGAAGCAAGAAAAGTGCAGAAAGAAACAACAGAGGTGCAGAAAGAGGCAAGAGAGGTGTAGATAGAGACAAGAGAGGTGCAGAAAGAGGGGTACAGAAAAAAAGCAAGAGGGGTACAGAATGAAATAAAAGGTAGAGAAAGAAGCAAGGAAAGTGCAGAAAGAAGCAACAGAGGTGCAGAAAGTGGCAATAGAAGTACAGAAAGAAGCAACAGCAGTGCAGAAAGTGGCAAGAATAGTGCAGAAAGAGGCAAGAAGGGTGCAGAAAAATGCAAGAGGGGTACAGTAAGAGACAATAGGGGTGCACTAAGAGGCAACAGAGGTACAGAAAGAGACAAGAGAGGTTCAGAAACAGGCAAGAGAAGTACAGAAAGGGGCATGAATAGTTCTGAAAGAAGCAACAAATGTACAACAAGAAGCAAGAGAAGTTATGTAAGAGCCAAGAGAGTTGCAGAAAGAAACAAGAGAGGTGCAGAAAGATGCGAGTGAGGTGCAGAAAGAGGCAAGAGAGGTGCAGAAAGAGGCAAGAGAACTGTAGAAAGAGGCAAGAGAGGTGCGGAAGGAACCAACAGAGGTACAGAAAGAGGCAAAATGGATGCAGAAGAGGCAAGAGAAGTGCAGAAATAAGCCATAGAGATGCAGAAACAGGCAAGAGAACTGCAGAAAGAGGCAAGAGAGGTGCAGAAAGAGGGAAGAGAGGTGCAGAAAGAGGGTACAGAAAGAAACAAGAGAGGTGGTAAAAAGAAGCAAGGAAAGTGCAGACAGAAGCAACAGAGGTGCAGAAAGTGGCAAAATGGGTGCAAAAAGAGGCAAGAGAAGTGCAGAAAGAAGCAACAGCAGTGCAGAAAGAGGCAAGAAAAGTATAGAAAAAGGCAAGAGAGGTGTAGAAAGAGGCAAGAGAGGTGCAGAAACAGGCAAGAGGTGTGTGGAACAAAGAAACATGTATATAGAAAGAGACTAGAGAGATGCAGAAAGATGCAAGAGGGGTACAGAAAGAGACAATAGGGGTGCACATAGAGACAACAGAGGTGTAGAAAGAGACAAGAGAGGTGCATAAAAAGGCAATAAAAGTACAGAAAGAGGCAGGAATAGTGCTGAAAGAAGCAACAAATGTACAACAAGAAGCAAGGGAAGAGCGAAGAGAGTTGCAGAATGAAACAAGAGAGGTGCAGAAAGAGGCAAGTGAGGTGCAGAAAGAGACAAGAGAGGTGCAGAAAGAGGCCAGAGAACTGTAGAAAGAGGCAAGAGAGGTGCGGAAGAAAGCAAGAGAAGTGCAGAAAGAACAACAGAGGTGCAGAAACAGGAAAGAGAACTGCAGAAAGAAGCAAGAGAGGTGCAGAAAGAGGGGTACAGAAAAAGGCAAGAGGGGTGCAGAAAGAGACAGGATGGGTGCAGAAAAAACAATAGAGATACATGAAGAAGCAAGAGAAGTGCAGAAAATAGCACCAGAGGTGCAGAAAGAGGCAAGAGGGGTGCAAAAAGACGCACAAGAAGTGCAGACAGAGGCACAAGAGTTGCAGAAAGAGGAAACAGGGATGCAGAAAGAGGGAAGAGGGGTGCAGAAAGAAGCAATAGAGATACAGAAAGAAGCAAGAGAAGTGCAGAAAGAAGCACCAGGGGTGCAAAAGATGCAAGAGATACAGAAAGTAGCAAAAGAAGTCTAGAATTAGGCAAGAGAGGTGCAGAAAGAGGCAAGGGAGGTACAGAAAGCAGCAAGAGAGGTGCAGAAAGATGGAATAGAGTACAGAAAGAGGCAGGAGATGGGCAGAAAGAAGCAACAGACGCACAGAAAGAGGCAAGAGAGGTGCAGTAGAAAGATGCAAGAGAGGTGCAGAGAGAAGGGAGATGTAGTAAGCGGAAGAGATGTGCAGAAAGAGGCAAGAGAAGTGCAGAAAAAGTAAGAAAGGTGCAGAAAGAATCAAAAGAAATGTAAAAAGAGGCAAGAGAGGGGCAGAAAGAAGCAAGAGTGGTTTGGGCACTATTAGTACCAATTTAACACCCACATTTAGCAATAAGTAAGAGGTGACCATTCCTGCTTTGCAAAGGGCCTTACAGCATGCTGTAACACTCGTTGCTGCATTTTTGGTAACGTTTCAGCTAGAAACATGTTTTTTGTTCAAATCTGCAGATTATGCAGCAGATGATGGATTATGTGTCAAATGTGGAAAATATATATTTATGCAAAAATCCTCTCATTGAGTCTATAGTTTAGATTCTATGGAAATGAGGAAGACTAATCCTGACGATACCAATCCACAACACCCACTATCATACCACACAATTGCTCTCCATAACACATAATCCAATTCTACATAATTGCTATACACTAAATACCACATACTTTCTATCCACATAATTTCACTGCACAACATACCACATATTTCCATTACACACAAAGTACATCCACTCCACTCCACTCCAAAAAACATTGTTAAAAAACTTTTACATTTACAATGTTAATAGCTCTCACTCTCACAAAGGTAAGACCTATTACATTTAAATGCTTCTTTAACTCATAGGTGAAAAAATGGGGCTTGGCCTCTGACCAGAGCTCGGGAATTCTACTGCGTAGGACTTACTAGAGGTACCAGGAGGGCTTCTTGGCCTCCAAATCCCCCAGGAGTAAATTGGACTTCATCCCTTACCGGTAGTGTGCCAGGAGGTGCGTTAGCAGAGTGCTGTAAAAAAGGGCGTGGCTGCAGACCACATCTCAGCAATCGCACTGTGGTGGGCTTACTGGAGTTACCTGGTGAGATAGTTGGCCCCTAAGGACCCTCACCAGTGAAGGGGACATCATCTGGCAGCCTAGAACGCACCAGGAGGTACATTTGCAGAGTGGTGCAAGATGCCAGTATTTTTTTTATTTTAGGAAGGGGAGCTGTGTGGCCCCCTTCCCAGGGCCCCCGGAACCACATCCCCCAGGGCCTGAGCCACTTAAAAAAAAAAGAAAAAGGAAGGAGACCGTGCAGCACCCCTCCTGAGGCCGATTATGGCCCCAGGAACCGTATCTCTGGGGATGAGGCATTGGGTTTGTTTTTGTTTTCACAGGTTAGGGCACCCTCCCCAGGCCTATTTCGCCCCATGTACCCCAATCCTGGGGCATGGCCATTTTTATTTTTTTTACAATATTTCAATGAGGGGGGCTGCACGGCCCCCCCTCCTGAGGCCAATTTTTGCCTGGGGACCCGTCCCCCAGGGCTTGGCCATTTACAAAAAAGTTTTCTAAATGAGGGGGCCCACGCGGTCCCCCCTCTCCAGGCAGATTTCGGCCTGAGGACCTCATCCCCCAGGGCCAGGTCAATATATTTTTTAAATTAACAAAATGGGGCATCTAAGTGGCCCCCATCCTGGTCCATTTTCATCCCAGGCGACCTCATCCCCCGGAGCTTTGCCTCTGGTTAGGGACTGCAGGGGCCCCATTACCCACGTGGTTCCTTCCAGCTCCCCGCCTCCTGCGGGACCTGGCATTCTTTTTGGGCAAAGGGTGCAGCTAACATGCAGCTACATTTGCCCAAAAGCAATTCTGCCTCACTTCATGGAATATTCCATGAAGCATAGTAGAAGTTTGCTGTGGCATGGCGGAAGCAGTGCTCCCACTATGCCATAGCAAACTGCAATTTCCCCTGGAGTGGGCACACCGGGACATTGCTGGAGCTGGCCCTGGGGGGTGGAGGTCCCCAGGGCCATTGAGGGCTCCAGGTAGGGGGCTGCTCTGCCCCCTCCCATGTGTGTGCTACCACGGGGAAGTTGTGGTCCCCAGGGGTTCGCAACGGGCCCCTGCACTTAATTAATGTAGGCCCTGGGGTGGCAGGATCCCCCATGCTACTTATTTTTTTTTATTCCCCGGGGAGGTGGTGGTCCCCGGGGCTCCGGGAGCCCACGCGGGCTCCGCATGATTAAACATTGCCCCTGGGACCTGCCCCGCCCAGGGGCTTCAAGAAAACAAAGCTTCATTTTTAAAAGAAAAATTCCAGCGGGATTCACAGACCCTACGCGAATCCTGCCAAAATGTTTTTTAAAAATTATTGTCCCTCTGGGTCCCTGTGGGACCCCCTGAGCAGGCCTAGGTGGTCAGGGTGTTTCTACCATGACCCCTTTCTTGTTATTTTACAATTTTTCTTGTGACTTGGTTGAACCGAATCACAAGATGGCTGCCAACACTTTCTGGTTTTTATTTTATTTTTTTGTTTTTATTTTATGCAGTTTAATATAGCGCAGACTTTACCCTTTTCACTGATGACATCTCAAATGACCGAAACACGTTGGTTGAAGCGATGATATACCCGTGGAATGCTGGATTAAATTAAAAAGAAGATTGTGAAAATAACTCGTGAGTGTGCCTCCATTCTTCTTGGAAAAGAGGGTTGAGATTATATATTAAGGCTTGACTCCGCCATGGAAGCTGCGGCGCTAAATACGCGCCATAGATCCGGCGATGTTGAGCTGAGTTTGGAGTATCTTTGCCAATATTATGGGGGGCAGGGCAGTGAAAATCAGGGAGTGGTGGGGGAAGAGTGAAAATACTGCATAGGTGGTGAGTGTGTTTTACAGGGTGAAAAAAGGGGAAAAGATACACATGCATTCCCATGGAGTGTTAAAAAGAATATGCAGTGGAAGGACTCAATTCCTCCCCTCAGAAACACTGAGACCAAAATGCTTCTAGAGATTGAACGCTTAAGAACAGGGAGGAAAAGACTGAAGGCAGCTGACCGAAAGCTTCTTTTTATGAGTATGAAGTATAGATATGATGGATTAATGTCCAAAAAACAATAGGTGAACAAGACAACTACAGCTGTCTGTAGGCTGGACTTAGGAAGAGTTAAAAAATCTAAACAGATGATAGCGACCACTGACTGTAATGACTTTGACTAGACATACCATTTTTCTTGTTACTTTGAATAAACATAGACTTTATAAATGTACAATTTAACACCCATAAATATAGACAAAGTAGCAAATGTGAGCAAATCGTGAAACCCATTTATACAGGATGAGCAGAGTCTGTCCCACTCACATGCCAATTCCTCTGCTGTGAAAAAAGGGATCTGCCAGATTTACAATTCAGATTAGAATTGTGATTTTCAGGCTCCAGGTTATAGATAAGGAGCCCCACATTGCCAAAAGGGAGTTGGACTTGTCCAAGGTAAGCAAACAATCACTACAAGTTTTTGTTTCATAACCATTTTCAGAAGATTATCTCATTTCAGTATTGGCCCCTTCGTCGAGGAAAGTTCATCTACAAAATGCCCATATGCAAAACATTCCAGGCACAGAGTAGCACAAATGTAATGCTGTTTATTTACAAGACTTTAGGGGAGAACATTGAGCAAGTTCCTGATCTGAGATATGTTTAAGTCCCAAAAATTACAGAGATCACTGCCTCAGATGACAATAGTTAGATAGACGGTTTAAAGACCCATTTCCCTCTGTGGCGCAGCCATGGAAACAACCCATACACCACATTACTCTCCATTAGATTTTGATTGGCGATGTCTCACCCTGTGTAGGACAACTGAAGGTAAAACATTCACCATTCTACACATAGTCCTCGGTCCTCCACCTCTCACAGCAATCTATCACTGTTAAAGCACAATTGCAAGTCTTCTCTCCAGCAAGAAGCAAGTTAAATAATACCCCAGTTACTTACCAGTAATCTTGATTTCTATGAGGCCAGGTCTTCCTCGCCACAGTTATGGCAGGATGAGCATTAGCTCCTGTTGACAGAACCTCCAAAGCAAAAATGTAAGCATATTCATTGCCCCGCACTTCAAGTTGGCTGACAAAGCAAGATGGCTGACTACTTCTTCCTACCAATTACCATAAGAAGTCAGCCCCCTCAACCTCCTGCAATGGCAAGCCTTGATACTATGTCTGTGGCCATGCTCCTGGGTTGGGAGGGATGGGTAACCTTAACTGTGGTGTGGAATATTTGGTCATGATGTAATGAAGATAACCAGTAAGCAATCAGGGCATTACCTCCTTATCCATGTGCCGCGCCACAGCCATCTGATTATGATTATCTGATACCAAAGCAAATATCAGTTTCATGACCCTATATTCAAAAGGTATGCTGGACTGATAAGATGAAGATTCAAGCATAAATCCTAATAGCATTATCTCACTACACATTTTAAATCTCTACACTGCACTCAACACTGTGGGTATATTGCCTGCCAGCTATGGTCTATACTTGTTCAAAAATGTATTAAAGAAGCACACAGGGCTGCATTGCAAATATCCTTAATATCCTCAATCGATGCACAGTTAAAAAAGGTCTAAGAGGTAGAAATACCCTTTCATGATCATCCCTGTACTTTTCATAAGCTAACACAACTGCTTGTTTGAACCACCTACTCAGAGCAGAGTTTGACAGTCTTAAACTGTTTCCAACTTGTTTGAAAGTCACGAGCAGGCTAGCCACCTTTCTGAAAACCTCTGTACTTGTTGCATAAATCAAAGGGCTCTTTTAACATCTAAAAGATGCAATCTAGATTATTTCTCTGCCTGAGGGTCTGGTGCTAACACCGGAAGAACCACTTCTTTCAAGCAAAAGAATAGAGAAGGTACAATTGATACAAACGTCAGGCTCAGTCTCAACGCCACCCTGTCTGGAAATACCTTCAGAAAGGGTTCGGATCTATAAAATGATCCCATTTCACCTACCCTCCTGGCTGTAGAAATGAATACTAAACTAACAGACACCACCTTAAAGGTCACACATTTGAAGAAAACTCTCTCCAGGCCCTAGCAAAGTTGGCCTGGAACAGCTTTTATTTCCAACAATGGGTATGATGGAGTGGGACAATGAAGCCTTGTTTTTGTAACTAAAAGCTTTACAACAATTTAGACACCAAAGGCTATAACTCTTCTAATTGAGTACTTCTGTATGCGCTCATGTCTGCCCATTGGGCTTGGAGAGTATGTTATGTTTTGTTATGTTATTTTTTTTTATATAGCGCAAATCACCACTGGTCTCTAAGCGCTTCTAGAAAATGAACAGATCACTAGCGTAAGAAGGTCTAGTGGTAGCAGAGGCGGCACTTACACCGATGTCAGTGTCTCTCTAAACAGGTAGGTCTTTAAAAGCTTTCTAAAGGAAAGCAGAACCGATTCATTTCGCAGGTTCTCCGATAGATCATTCCAGATCTGTGGAAGGAGGCCCGAGAATGCTCTGTCCCCTTTGGTTTTAAGATTATACCTGGGAGAGGCTAGCTTACAGCCCGTGGAAGAACATTGAGCCCGGCCGGGAACTTACTTTTTCACTCAATCTTTTATATATTTCGGTGCATCCCCATAAATAGCCTTGGGGGCTATACAAAGACTCTTAAATTGCACGGGCTGTTCAATGGGCAGCCAGTGCAATTTATGTAGTATATGTTCTCCTAGGGAGTCAAAAAATGAGCCTGGCCACATCATTTTGTACAACTTGCAATCTCCTGAGGAACCTACTGGGGAATGGCAAATTAGAGGGCATTACCATAATCCAGCCGAGAGATGACAGTAGCGGAAACAATTGATTGCAATACAGAAGTAGAGAGGAGAGGCACAATTCTCCGCAGTTGGCTAAGTAAGCCTGTGCAGATGCCCACGACTGAAGAAACCTGGCAGGACATAGACAAATCCGAGTCAATTTTCAGTCCTAGGCTTTTTACTACTGGCACTGGGATTGGGACCACACCCAATTCTGGGGGCCAAAAAAGATCACACCAAGGGCTATTTTGAGTTGGAATAATAAGCACCTCGGTTTTATCCGGGTTGACTTTCAAGGAATTGGCTGCCATCCAGTTGACAGTAAACCTAAGTAGATTTTTTACTGATTCTTGAGCCTGGTCGGTATTGTCAAGCCAGACCAGGAGTTGGGTGTCATCGGCATAGTTAAAGACCTGGCAGTCTCTGCGTGTTAGAGCCTCCACCAAGGGCTGCAAATAGATATTAAAGAGGAGTGGCGACAATGCAGAACCCTGGGGGACTACACAGGTCACGGAGCCCAAGGTCGACAGCGGCTCACCCATTTGAACTCTCTGAGTGCGGTCAGACAGCAAAGATCTTAGCCATTGAAGTGCTTGCCCCTTTATGCCCAGATTCGAGAAACGGTACACCAGACTGTTATGGCTGACCGTGTTATGCTGCTGACAGATCTAATAAAATCAGAGCACTCGGCTGTTTGTTATCGTCCCTAACTCTGAGCTCGTCCAGAACAGACACCATCAACAGCTCTGTGCTATGGTGTGCACTGAAGCCCGCCTGTCTAGTGTGGTACAAAGGGGGTGGTGATGGACAGAGCATCTGAACCAATCAAACCCTCACACCCAGTCAACAGATCTGGGTTTAATCCATTTGTCTAGTGTGGAGCAATTGGTGGTCCTCCAAGCATTTTGCAAGTGTTTTCAGGATGTGTTGTTCCAAAATGTTTGCTAAAAAGTGGAGCTGTGAGATGGGCCTGTAGTTTTTTAAGGCTGTCGCATCCGCCCCTGTTTTTTTCAATAGGGGGGTAACTCTTGCTTCCTTCAAATTCGTTGGTAAATTGCCCAGGTCTAAAGACTCATTGAGTAATCCCAGAGCCTGCCTTTCCAATCCCGGCAGGGCCATTTGGAACAGACTCGGAGGACAGGGGTCCATTCGAGAGCCTGATTTAATCTATTTTGCTAATGTAGCCAGCGTGGCAGAATAAAAACTTGGGAAGCTAGACAACTGGCTGCTAGGGCAAGGGGGGCTAATCTGATCCAGAGAGCTGAAGTCAATTGGGGTTGTGGTGATTTCCGAAACAATGTCCAAAGCTTTCTGGAGAAAGAAATCCTGGAATCTATCGCAGTTCGGAAGAGCGATCGTGGGCATTATTTCCCCTTTTTGATTCAGTTCCTTTAGAATGGCAAAGATCTCTTTTTGTTTATTTCCAGCCAGAGCAATCCTTTCTTCATAAATTGCTTCTTTCCTAACTAGGATAGCTGATTCATATGTAGCAAAGAGGGCTTTATAGGTTTTTAATTCTGCTGGCTCATAGTCTAGTCTCCACAGCGTCTCAGCTTGGCAGAGGTGCTGTTTTTTTCCCCTTAGTGTATTGTCAAACCATGGGGCCCCTTTCCCTTTGTCTCTAACCCGTTCAGGTGCCAGTGAATCAGGTGCCAGTGAATCAATGGCCTGCTGTAGCCGGGAGAATCCATCTGAACTTTTGTGGTCCAGGTTGTCCTCACTCACCACAGTGAAAGGAATTGAGTGTAGCAGAGTTACTAAAGAGTCTGCCTCAACATTTATCCACAATCTGACCTTCCTCCGCAAAGGTGGAGTCCGCAACAGTGGACTGTCACTAGGGACCCAGCATCTTAACAGTGAGTGATCCGACCTGGCACAGGGGCTGATATCAGTTATCTGTGCCCGTGGTTGTGAAGACCAGATTAGGTCTAGAGTGTGACCTTTTATGTGGGTAGGGCTATTCAACAATTGCTGCAGATCCATAGAGATCATATTTGTCTAAAATAGAGCTTCTACGGGCTCTCTTTGCATCTTGTCCCAATGATAGTTAAAATCCCCCACTACCACATAGGTCGGTTATAAGCTCCAGAAAACCTTCATTGAAATCAGGGGTAGATCTGGGGTCCGATACACTACCATCAGTATAAGACAGGAGGATTTCAAGGACATTTTTATTCCCAAAACGTCCGCACTGTCACAGTTTTCTGCCAGTATTTTGGTGACCATAAGGCTCTTTTTAAACAGAACCACTACTCCCCGCCCTTGGAGACCCCTGGCCTATTGTGCCATACCGCATCAAAATCCATTGGCACGGCGGCCACAATACCTGGGGTAGATGTAGAATATCCATGTTTCCCTCTTGTAGTAGGGCAAACACTTTGAGATGATGTTTCTGCAAGGAGTGAGTAATGAGCACCGCTACCTTCAGTCCATTAACCGTAGGAGCTCGGGTCTGACCCTGAGTCCACAGGGCCCCCTCCGCCTCAGTGTGATTGGTCTTCAGTAGGGATTCAGCACGGAACCTTGCTAGCACACTTTTCTCTAACGCATAGTTACCCGCCTTGAGAGCCCATAGTGTCTCTGCCATGTAGGTCAGCACCCGGGCAGGGGTACTGGCCCCTGGTCCCGGCAGGGCGCGGATGGACGCAGACGGGCTTGTCTCTGGTGGACGCATCAGCGCACCCGCTGCACACGCGCTCTGCGCGCTTGCATCCCTTGTCTTTAAGTAGGCGTGCAGCATCAATTTCCTCAAACACTAGTACACGACCTAAGATAGAGTAGAGGTAGCTAACCCTAAGAGGATACCATCTCTTAAAAAAAATCCAACATTCGCATTGGAATAATGAACTGGCAGAAAAAACTTCTATCCCTACACCATTTCTCAAATGTTTTCCAATGGCAAGAATATTTATTTAGAGTGGATGAAGGTGCAGAGTGTTAAATTATCTCCACCACTCCTGAGGAACAACCTTTAGACAATACATTTACCCTCTCAAGAGTCAGCCCAAAGATGCACTTGAGGTAGCATGCTGATGCGTAAGCCCACTAGAGGATAAAGTTCTACTGGGATAACCCAGTGAGCATGAACTACTAGTAGGAGCAAGAGAGCATATCAAGGACCCCTTTCCAAATCCTAGACTATCAGAAAAACCAGAGCCTTATCTTCCCAGATCTTCTGGTGTACCTTTGAGTTTATTAGAATGAGTTGAAATGCATAAAGTAGCCACTTGAATGTCATGGCATACAATCTTCATGCTTCCTTGCTGGGAATAATCATGCAGAAACATGGAAGTAGGACCTTCTCTCTCCAGCTAAACATATCTATCTTCATACACACCCAAGGATGTCTCTTTGCTAGACACTCCTCTCTGATCATCAGAAGTGGAACACAAAGCGACGCAGGGATGCAGTGATGCTGCGAAGTAACCCGGGACGGGCTTTAGTCCGAAGGTCCCATAGGTTTGCTGCCGGGCTCCCACTGAAGTTTAGCGCATCTCTACGAACAGCTAAGCTGAAGGACAGCATTCAGCGTCGGCATTGGATGGAGGTGAGGGTGCCGACAGAGTGCAGGGGCACAGCGCCTGCCTGCAGAGCGTTAGCCCGCGCCGTACGGAAGCAATCCAGCCAAGTCTGGGCTCGGCATGCGGTAGATATCACCAATAATACCATCAATAATAGTGTGATAAGAACAGACCAGGAAGGAGAAAAGGGAATTAGAAAAAAAGAGGTTAACAAGGAGGGCCAAACCCCAGGGGGTGGGGGGTGCAAGCAAGGGGAAGGTAGCGCCGCCATTATACCTGGCTGTCGACCCCTCTGTGACAGTTGCCTCATCCCAACTCATTACAAGGCTGGTCAGGTCCCAGGGTCCATACATTCTGCGAATACCAAAAACTGAAGACCGCCACAGTTTTACCCACAAGTGGCAAGCTATACTCCAGCATTTACCTGTAAGCTTCTGTCTTTGTGGACCGTCTCTGCTCTTGTCCCTTGCCCATTCCCTCACCTTCAGCGGCAAGCGAAGCAAACAGGAAACATCAACACAGCTTCTATAAGGGCAAGTCACAGCAAGTGTCAGCAACCAAAGAAAAAAAATGGTATTAGTAACAATTTCCTTTTACAAGGAGCCTTCCAGCTCATTGTGGTGATCTTATTTTTGACACTTGGTCAATTTTGCGAAAACAAATCAGAACCGCTAGGTCAGGATTTAAGTCAAAACCAATACCGTCATACAGGTCGGTTCAAAAGGGAAAAAATAAAATAAAAAATTACATCAAGGAAAGTAAGACAAACACCGGAGAAGAAGGGCTCCTGCCAAAGGTGTGGATCCAAAAAACAACCCTTAAACAAATCAATACATCCAACAAACCCAGCGGAAGCCCGAAACTCACAAGGGAAACCCCTAATCTCGCCACTATTTTCTATTTTTGACAAAGCAGATTCAAAAAGTAAAGAAAACAAGTGCACCAAATTTCAGTTTCTCAAAGACCCAGGAGCTGCCATATATTCAATGCCAGAAGATGTAACTGATCTTCTAACCCAATTAACCCTGCAGAGAATATCACATTCCCAATCACAACAAGAGTGGCATTTAAAAAATCAATGCAATCAGGCATGTTACAGCAATCAATGCACTGAGGAATCACACAATACCTCAAAAAATTGCAAGGACTAGGAAGGGATCATTCACAATCAGAAGGCTCGAAGAAGAAATGGGCAGAAGACAACTAGAGCAGGGTGTTTCATCCTATGAGTCAATTATTCTTGATGAGGGATGTACTAATTCAGTGCAGAGGAGAGTGAGTGTCTGAGGATAGTAAGTAAGTAAGTAGTTAGTAAGTACATTTATCGTTTAGTTAATTAAAACCTTAACCATTTGTGCACAATTACACATAGTACAAGTGATACTGAATAACACCTTTGAGTAAGTACAACATTTTAAAATCAATGCAAATCACAGTAAAGCCAGCTAGCTTTCTTCTAAAATCAGTAAAAAAATGTGCAAATAAGCTTGATACATGGAAGGTTGGCTTTGAATTATAGAGCGTTGTCTTGAGCGTTAGGGCAGTACTATATTTTAGACAAGTGTCGCCAAAGCCCTCCAATTGTGGTTGTTTACACGGTATATGCTCTTATGTCCAGAATAATGTTGTTGTTGTTCTTTGTTTTGCATCAGCTATTCACCTTTCTTTCTTACAAATTTTCCTGATGTGTTAATCTTACCATGAAGTTGTGTAATTTAAAATTTTGTATGTATCAGTTTGCAAATCAGTTGCAAATCTGAATGGCCCAGAGTTTGTATGAATGCTGCTCTGCATGTCCTAGGTACTCTCGCAATAATGGCTTCTTTCAATAAAGTGATGCAGGCTTTTTGTAAGTATGGACAAATGCAGATTCGATTAATAAAGTCATTTTTGGTTCCTCAAAAAAATCTGAATACTATGGACCCGCTATGCTTCCAAGATGGTGGGTCAGCAAATAATGGCTGCAGTCCTAAGTGGATTGCTATCAAGTGTTTTTTTTATTCTTGTCAAAAAAGTGATGCCTAGGTAGGCTGCAGGTTGTAAGGTTTTGTTATTTTTGATCCAGCCATGTGATCTAAGGCTGGAGGTTTTCTTTTAAAGTAGTAAAGATGAAATTTCCCGACAGTGTTTTGCGAGTTTTGAAAAAATTCAAAAGAGAGATTCTTGTACTAGAGCTCAACGGAGTTGGTTAATGTTAGTGCTTTAAACTGTGTCGATTTTTTTGGCTTTTTTTTGCTTCTTTCCATTAAACCTCATTAATTGGCCTATGAATCAAATTTTATTTTATTTTATACCAGCTCTTTATCGTCAAGCACAATCTATCTATGGTTTTGTTAGACTAGGAGGAGTGTGGCTCACTGATTAGAGCGATTCAGAAAAGGGGGTGGTGATGAACAGAGTGTCTGAATTAAGCAGACCACTCTTACCCAGTCCAAAGATCAGGGCTTGATCCATCACCGTTATTTAGCTCACTGCCCCATCCCAGCTCAGAACCTGGCTATATGCAAATTAGTCTGTCCCTGGCCCAGTGCATCATGGGAACAGGGCAGACCAAACTACCAAGCCAATTCTTCACCAGAAAGGATACAAGCTACCGGGGACCGGTTTCTGGCATTTCAGCCTCGTCGGCCCGGCTTGCTTGAATCCTGATGGAGCAGTGAGCAAGGGACTCATGTCTGAGTATACCCTGCCACACCTATAGTGGCCAAAAACGATTCAGAAAAGGGGGTGGTGATGAACAGAGTGTCTGAATTAAGCAGACCACTCTTACCCAGTCCAAAGATCAGGGCTTGATCCATCACCGTTATTTAGCTCACTGCCCCATCCCAACTCAGAACCTGGCTATATGCAAATTAGTCTGTCCCTGGCCCAGTGCATCATGGGAACAGGGCAGACCAAACTACCAAGCCAATTCTTCACCAGAAAGGATACAAGCTACCGGGGACCGGTTTCTGGCATTTCAGCCTCGTCGGCCCGGCTTGCTTGAATCCTGATGGAGCAGTGAGCAAGGGACTCATGTCTGAGTATACCCTGCCACACCTATAGTGGCCAAAAACGATTCAGAAAAGGGGGTGGTGATGAACAGAGTGTCTGAATTAAGCAGACCACTCTTACCCAGTCCAAAGATCAGGGCTTGATCCATCACCGTTATTTAGCTCACTGCCCCATCCCAGCTCAGAACCTGGCTATATGCAAATTGGTCTGTCCCTGGCCCAGTGCATCATGGGAACAGGGCAGACCAAACTACCAAGCCAATTCTTCACCAGAAAGGATACAAGCTACCGGGGACCGGTTTCTGGCATTTCAGCCTCGTCGGCCCGGCTTGCTTGAATCCTGATGGAGCAGTGAGCAAGGGACTCATGTCTGAGTATACCCTACCACACCTATAGGGGCCAAAAACGATTCAGAAAAGGGGGTGGTGATGAACAAAGTGTCTGAATTAAGCAGACCACTCTTACCCAGTCCAAAGATCAGGGCTTGATCCATCACCGTTATTTAGCTCACTGCCCCATCCCAGCTCAGAACCTGGCTATATGCAAATTAGTCTGTCCCTGATCTTTGGACTGGGTAAGAGTGGTCTGCTTAATTCAGACACTCTGTTCATCACCACCCCCTTTTCTGAATCATTTTGTCCACCATAAGCGTGGAAGGGTATACTCAGATGTGAGTCCCTTGCTCATTGCACCATCAGGATTCAAGCAAGCCGGGCCGACGACGGCTGAAATGCCAGAAACCGGTCCCCGGAAGCTTGTTTCCTTCCCAGTATAAGAATTGGCTTGGTAGTTTGGTTAGCCCTGTTCCCATCATGCACTGGGACAGGAACAGACTAATTTGCATGTAGCCAGGTTCTGAGCTGGGATGGAGCAGTGAGCTTAAAAACGGTGATGGATCAAGCCCTGATCTTTGGACTGGGTAAGAGTGGTCTGCTTAATTCAGACATTCTGTTCATCACCACCCCCTTTTCTGAATCATTTTGTCCACCATAAGCGTGGAAGGGTATACTCAGATGTGAGTTCCTTGCTCATTGCACCATCAGGATTCAAGCAAGCCGGGCCGACGACGGCTGAAATGCCAGAAACCGGTCCCCGGAAGCTTGTTTCCTTCCCAGTATAAGAATTGGCTTGGTAGTTTGGTTTGCCCTGTTCCCATCATGCACTGGGACAGGAACAGACTAATTTGCATGTAGCCAGGTTCTGAGCTGGGATGGTGCAGTGTGCTAAAAAACGGTGATGGATCAAGCCCTGATCTTTGGACTGGGTAAGAGTGGTCTGCTTAATTCAGACACTCTGTTCATCACCACCCCCTTTTCTGAATCATTTTGTCCACCATAAGCGTGGAAGGGTATACTCAGATGTGAGTCCCTTGCTCATTGCACCATCAGGATTCAAGCAAGCCGGGCCGACGACGGCTGAAATGCCAGAAACCGGTCCCCGGAAGCTTGTTTCCTTCCCAGTATAAGAATTGGCTTGGTAGTTTGGTTTGCCCTGTTCCCATCATGCACTGGGACAGGAACAGACTAATTTGCATGTAGCCAGGTTCTGAGCTGGGATGGTTCAGTGAGCTAAAAAACGGTGATGGATCAAGCCCTGATCTTTGGACTGGGTAAGAGTGGTCTGCTTAATTCAGACACTCTGTTCATCACCACACCCTTTTCTGAATCATTTTGTCCACCATAAGCGTGGAAGGGTATACTCAGATGTGAGTCCCTTGCTCATTGCACCATCAGGATTCAAGCAAGCCGGGCCGACGACGGCTGAAATGCCAGAAACCGGTCCCCGGAAGCTTGTTTCCTTCCCAGTATAAGAATTGGCTTGGTAGTTTGGTTAGCCCTGTTCCCATCATGCACTGGGACAGGAACAGACTAATTTGCATGTAGCCAGGTTCTGAGCTGGGATGGTGCAGTGAGCTTAAAAACGGTGATGGATCAAGCCCTGATCTTTGGACTGGGTAAGAGTGGTCTGCTTAATTCAGACATTCTGTTCATCACCACCCCCTTTTCTGAATCATTTTGTCCACCATAAGCGTGGAAGGGTATACTCAGATGTGAGTCCCTTGCTCATTGCACCATCAGGATTCAAGCAAGCCGGGCCGACGACGGCTGAAATGCCAGAAACCGGTCCCCGGAAGCTTGTTTCCTTCCCAGTATAAGAATTGGCTTGGTAGTTTGGTTTGCCCTGTTCCCATCATGCACTGGGACAGGAACAGACTAATTTGCATGTAGCCAGGTTCTGAGCTGGGATGGTGCAGTGAGCTCAAAAACGGTGATGGATCAAGCCCTGATCTTTGGACTGGGTAAGAGTGGTCTGCTTAATTCAGACACTCTGTTCATCACCACCCCCTTTTCTGAATCATTTTGTCCACCATAAGCGTGGAAGGGTATACTCAGATGTGAGTCCCTTGCTCATTGCACCATCAGGATTCAAGCAAGCCGGGCCGACGACGGCTGAAATGCCAGAAACCGGTCCCCGGAAGCTTGTTTCCTTCCCAGTATAAGAATTAACTTGGTAGTTTGGTTTGCCCTGTTCCCATCATGCACTGGTACAGGAACAGACTAATTTGCATGTAGCCAGGTTCTGAGCTGGGATGGTGCAGTGTGCTAAAAAACGGTGATGGATCAAGCCCTGATCTTTGGACTGGGTAAGAGTGGTCTGCTTAATTCAGACACTCTGTTCATCACCACCCCCTTTTCTGAATCATTTTGTCCACCATAAGCGTGGAAGGGTATACTCAGATGTGAGTCCCTTGCTCATTGCACCATCAGGATTCAAGCAAGCCGGGCCGACGACGGCTGAAATGCCAGAAACCGGTCCCCGGAAGCTTGTTTCCTTCCCAGTATAAGAATTGGCTTGGTAGTTTGGTTTGCCCTGTTCCCATAATGCACTGGGACAGGAACAGACTAATTTGCATGTAGCCAGGTTCTGAGCTGGGATGGTGCAGTGAGCTAAAAAACGGTGATGGATCAAGCCCTGATCTTTGGACTGGGTAAGAGTGGTCTGCTTAATCCAGACACTCTGTTCATCACCACCCCCTTTTCTGAATCATTTTGTCCACCATAAGCGTGGAAGGGTATACTCAGATGTGAGTCCCTTGCTCATTGCACCATCAGGATTCAAGCAAGCCGGGCCGACGACGGCTGAAATGCCAGAAACCGGTCCCCGGAAGCTTGTTTCTTTCCCAGTATAAGAATTGGCTTGGTAGTTTGGTTTGCCCTGTTCCCATCATGCACTGGGACAGGAACAGATTAATTTGCATGTAGCCAGGTTCTGTGCTGGGATGGTGCAGTGAGCTAAAAAACGGTGATGGATCAAGCCCTGATCTTTGGACTGGGTAAGAGTGGTCTGCTTAATTCAGACACTCTGTTCATCACCACCCCCTTTTCTGAATCATTTTGTCCACCATAAGCGTGGAAGGGTATACTCAGATGTGAGTCCCTTGCTCATTGCACCATCAGGATTCAAGCAAGCCGGGCCGACGACGGCTGAATTGCCAGAAACCGGTCCCCGGAAGCTTGTTTCCTTCCCAGTATAAGAATTGGCTTGGTAGTTTGGTTTGCCCTGTTCCCATCATGCACTGGGACAGGAACAGACTATTTTGCATGTAGCCAGGTTCTGAGCTGGGATGGTGCAGTGAGCTAAAAAACGGTGATGGATGAAACCCTGATCTTTGGACTGGGTAAGAGTGGTCTGCTTAATTCAGACACTCTGTTCATCACCACCCCCTTTTCTGAATCATTTTGTCCACCATAAGCGTGGAAGGGTATACTCAGATGTGAGTCCCTTGCTCATTGCACCATCAGGATTCAAGCAAGCCGGGCCGACGACGGCTGAAATGCCAGAAACCAGTCCCCGGAAGCTTGTTTCCTTCCCAGTATAAGAATTGGCTTGGTAGTTTGGTTAGCCCTGTTCCCATCATGCACTGGGACAGGAACAGACTAATTTGCATGTAGCCAGGTTCTGAGCTGGGATGGTGCAGTGAGCTTAAAAACGGTGATGGATCAAGCCCTGATCTTTGGACTGGGTAAGAGTGGTCTGCTTAATTCAGACATTCTGTTCATCACCACCCCCTTTTCTGAATCATTTTGTCCACCATAAGCGTGGAAGGGTATACTCAGATGTGAGTCCCTTGCTCATTGCACCATCAGGATTCAAGCAAGCCGGGCCGACGACGGCTGAAATGCCAGAAACCGGTCCCCGGAAGCTTGTTTGCTTCCCAGTATAAGAATTGGCTTGGTAGTTTGGTTTGCCCTGTTCCCATCATGCACTGGGACAGGAACAGACTAATTTGCATGTAGCCAGGTTCTGAGCTGGGATGGTGCAGTGAGCTCAAAAACGGTGATGGATCAAGCCCTGATCTTTGGACTGGGTAAGAGTGGTCTGCTTAATTCAGACACTCTGTTCATCACCACCCCCTTTTCTGAATCATTTTGTCCACCATAAGCGTGGAAGGGTATACTCAGATGTGAGTCCCTTGCTCATTGCACCATCAGGATTCAAGCAAGCCGGGCCGACGACGGCTGAAATGCCAGAAACCGGTCCCCGGAAGCTTGTTTCCTTCCCAGTATAAGAATTGGCTTTGTAGTTTGGTTTGCCCTGTTCCCATCATGCACTGGGACAGGAACAGACTAATTTGCATGTAGCCAGGTTCTGAGCTGGGATGGTTCAGTGAGCTAAAAAACGGTGATGGATCAAGCCCTGATCTTTGGACTGGGTAAGAGTGGTCTGCTTAATTCAGACACTCTGTTCATCACCACCCCCTTTTCTGAATCATTTTGTCCACCATAAGCGTGGAAGGGTATACTCAGATGTGAGTCCCTTGCTCATTGCACCATCAGGATTCAAGCAAGCCGGGCCGACGACGGCTGAAATGCCAGAAACCGGTCCCCGGAAGCTTGTTTCCTTCCCAGTATAAGAATTGGCTTGGTAGTTTGGTTTGCCCTGTTCCCATCATGCACTGGGACAGGAACAGACTAATTTGCATGTAGCCAGGTTCTGAGCTGGGATGGTGCAGTGAGCTAAAAAACGGTGATGGATCAAGCCCTGATCTTTGGACTGGGTAAGAGTGGTCTGCTTAATTCAGACATTCTGTTCATCACCACCCCCTTTTCTGAATCATTTTGTCCACCATAAGCGTGGAAGGGTATACTCAGATGTGAGTCCCTTGCTCATTGCACCATCAGGATTCAAGCAAGCCGGGCCGACGACGGCTGAAATGCCAGAAACCGGTCCCCGGAAGCTTGTTTCCTTCCCAGTATAAGAATTGGCTTGGTAGTTTGGTTTGCCCTGTTCCCATCATGCACTGGGACAGGAACAGACTAATTTGCATGTAGCCAGGTTCTGAGCTGGGATGGTGCAGTGAGCTCAAAAACGGTGATGGATCAAGCCCTGATCTTTGGACTGGGTAAGAGTGGTCTGCTTAATTCAGACACTCTGTTCATCACCACCCCCTTTTCTGAATCATTTTGTCCACCATAAGCGTGGAAGGGTATACTCAGATGTGAGTCCCTTGCTCATTGCACCATCAGGATTCAAGCAAGCCGGGCCGACGACGGCTGAAATGCCAGAAACCGGTCCCCGGAAGCTTGTTTCCTTCCCAGTATAAGAATTGGCTTGGTAGTTTGGTTTGCCCTGTTCCCATCATGCACTGGGACAGGAACAGACTAATTTGCATGTAGCCAGGTTCTGAGCTGGGATGGTGCAGTGTGCTAAAAAACGGTGATGGATCAAGACCTGATCTTTGGACTGGGTAAGAGTGGTCTGCTTAATTTAGACACTCTGTTCATCACCACCCCCTTTTCTGAATCATTTTGTCCACCATAAGCGTGGAAGGGTATACTCAGATGTGAGTCCCTTGCTCATTGCACCATCAGGATTCAAGCAAGCCGGGCCGACGACGGCTGAAATGCCAGAAACCGGTCCCCGGAAGCTTGTTTCCTTCCCAGTATAAGAATTGGCTTTGTAGTTTGGTTTGCCCTGTTCCCATCATGCACTGGGACAGGAACAGACTAATTTGCATGTAGCCAGGTTCTGAGCTGGGATGGTTCAGTGAGCTAAAAAACGGTGATGGATCAAGCCCTGATCTTTGGACTGGGTAAGAGTGGTCTGCTTAATTCAGACACTCTGTTCATCACCACCCCCTTTTCTGAATCATTTTGTCCACCATAAGCGTGGAAGGGTATACTCAGATGTGAGTCCCTTGCTCATTGCACCATCAGGATTCAAGCAAGCCGGGCCGGCGACGGCTGAAATGCCAGAAACCGGTCCCCGGAAGCTTGTTTCCTTCCCAGTATAAGAATTGGCTTGGTAGTTTGGTTTGCCCTGTTCCCATCATGCACTGGGACAGGAACAGACTAATTTGCATGTAGCCAGTTTCTGAGCTGGGATGGTGCAGTGAGCTAAAAAACGGTGATGGATCAAGCCCTGATCTTTGGACTGGGTAAGAGTGGTCTGCTTAATCCAGACACTCTGTTCATCACCACCCCCTTTTCTGAATCATTTTGTCCACCATAAGCGTGGAAGGGTATACTCAGATGTGAGTCCCTTGCTCATTGCACCATCAGGATTCAAGCAAGCCGGGCTGACGACGGCTGAAATGCCAGAAACCGGTCCCCGGAAGCTTGTTTCCTTCCCAGTATAAGAATTGGCTTGGTAGTTTGGTTTGCCCTGTTCCCATCATGCACTGGGACAGGAACAGACTATTTTGCATGTAGCCAGGTTCTGAGCTGGGATGGTGCAGTGAGCTAAAAAACGGTGATGGATCAAGCCCTGATCTTTGGACTGGGTAAGAGTGGTCTGCTTAATTCAGACATTCTGTTCATCACCACCCCCTTTTCTGAATCATTTTGTCCACCATAAGCGTGGAAGGGTATACTCAGATGTGAGTCCCTTGCTCATTGCACCATCAGGATTCAAGCAAGCCGGGCCGACGACGGCTGAAATGCCAGAAACCGGTCCCCGGAAGCTTGTTTCCTTCCCAGTATAAGAATTGGCTTGGTAGTTTGGTTTGCCCTGTTCCCATCATGCACTGGGACAGGAACAGACTAATTTGCATGTAGCCAGGTTCTGAGCTGGGATGGTGCAGTGAGCTCAAAAACGGTGATGGATCAAGCCCTGATCTTTGGACTGGGTAAGAGTGGTCTGCTTAATTCAGACACTCTGTTCATCACCACCCCCTTTTCTGAATCATTTTGTCCACCATAAGCGTGGAAGGGTATACTCAGATGTGAGTCCCTTGCTCATTGCACCATCAGGATTCAAGCAAGCCGGGCCGACGACGGCTGAAATGCCAGAAACCGGTCCCCGGAAGCTTGTTTCCTTCCCAGTATAAGAATTGGCTTGGTAGTTTGGTTTGCCCTGTTCCCATCATGCACTGGGACAGGAACAGACTAATTTGCATGTAGCCAGGTTCTGAGCTGGGATGGTGCAGTGTGCTAAAAAACGGTGATGGATCAAGACCTGATCTTTGGACTGGGTAAGAGTGGTCTGCTTAATTTAGACACTCTGTTCATCACCACCCCCTTTTCTGAATCATTTTGTCCACCATAAGCGTGGAAGGGTATACTCAGATGTGAGTCCCTTGCTCATTGCACCATCAGGATTCAAGCAAGCCGGGCCGACGACGGCTGAAATGCCAGAAACCGGTCCCCGGAAGCTTGTTTCCTTCCCAGTATAAGAATTGGCTTTGTAGTTTGGTTTGCCCTGTTCCCATCATGCACTGGGACAGGAACAGACTAATTTGCATGTAGCCAGGTTCTGAGCTGGGATGGTTCAGTGAGCTAAAAAACGGTGATGGATCAAGCCCTGATCTTTGGACTGGGTAAGAGTGGTCTGCTTAATTCAGACACTCTGTTCATCACCACCCCCTTTTCTGAATCATTTTGTCCACCATAAGCGTGGAAGGGTATACTCAGATGTGAGTCCCTTGCTCATTGCACCATCAGGATTCAAGCAAGCCGGGCCGACGACGGCTGAAATGCCAGAAACCGGTCCCCGGAAGCTTGTTTCCTTCCCAGTATAAGAATTGGCTTGGTAGTTTGGTTTGCCCTGTTCCCATCATGCACTGGGACAGGAACAGACTAATTTGCATGTAGCCAGTTTCTGAGCTGGGATGGTGCAGTGAGCTAAAAAACGGTGATGGATCAAGCCCTGATCTTTGGACTGGGTAAGAGTGGTCTGCTTAATCCAGACACTCTGTTCATCACCACCCCCTTTTCTGAATCATTTTGTCCACCATAAGCGTGGAAGGGTATACTCAGATGTGAGTCCCTTGCTCATTGCACCATCAGGATTCAAGCAAGCCGGGCTGACGACGGCTGAAATGCCAGAAACCGGTCCCCGGAAGCTTGTTTCCTTCCCAGTATAAGAATTGGCTTGGTAGTTTGGTTTGCCCTGTTCCCATCATGCACTGGGACAGGAACAGACTATTTTGCATGTAGCCAGGTTCTGAGCTGGGATGGTGCAGTGAGCTAAAAAACGGTGATGGATGAAACCCTGATCTTTGGACTGGGTAAGAGTGGTCTGCTTAATTCAGACACTCTGTTCATCACCACCCCCTTTTCTGAATCATTTTGTCCACCATAAGCGTGGAAGGGTATACTCAGATGTGAGTCCCTTGCTCATTGCACCATCAGGATTCAAGCAAGCCGGGCCGACGACGGCTGAAATGCCAGAAACCGGTCCCCGGAAGCTTGTTTCCTTCCCAGTATAAGAATTGGCTTGGTAGTTTGGTTTGCCCTGTTCCCATCATGCACTGGGACAGGAACAGACTAATTTGCATGTAGCCAGGTTCTGAGCTGGGATGGTGCAGTGAGCTCAAAAACGGTGATGGATCAAGCCCTGATCTTTGGACTGGGTAAGAGTGGTCTGCTAAATTCAGACACTCTGTTCATCACCACCCCCTTTTCTGAATCATTTTGTCCACCATAAGCGTGGAAGGGTATACTCAGATGTGAGTCCCTTGCTCATTGCACCATCAGGATTCAAGCAAGCCGGGCCGACGACGGCTGAAATGCCAGAAACCGGTCCCCGGAAGCTTGTTTCCTTCCCAGTATAAGAATTGGCTTGGTAGTTTAGTTTGCCCTGTTCCCATCATGCACTGGGACAGGAACAGACTAATTTGCATGTAGCCAGGTTCTGAGCTGGGATGGTGCAGTGTGCTAAAAAACGGTGATGGATCAAGACCTGATCTTTGGACTGGGTAAGAGTGGTCTGCTTAATTTAGACACTCTGTTCATCACCACCCCCTTTTCTGAATCATTTTGTCCACCAAAAGCGTGGAAGGGTATACTCAGATGTGAGTCCCTTGCTCATTGCACCATCAGGATTCAAGCAAGCCGGGCCGACGACGGCTGAAATGCCAGAAACCGGTCCCCGGAAGCTTGTTTCCTTCCCAGTATAAGAATTGGCTTTGTAGTTTGGTTTGCCCTGTTCCCATCATGCACTGGGACAGGAACAGACTAATTTGCATGTAGCCAGGTTCTGAGCTGGGATGGTTCAGTGAGCTAAAAAACGGTGATGGATCAAGCCCTGATCTTTGGACTGGGTAAGAGTGGTCTGCTTAATTCAGACACTCTGTTCATCACCACCCCCTTTTCTGAATCATTTTGTCCACCATAAGCGTGGAAGGGTATACTCAGATGTGAGTCCCTTGCTCATTGCACCATCAGGATTCAAGCAAGCCGGGCCGACGACGGCTGAAATGCCAGAAACCGGTCCCCGGAAGCTTGTTTCCTTCCCAGTATAAGAATTGGCTTGGTAGTTTGGTTTGCCCTGTTCCCATCATGCACTGGGACAGGAACAGACTAATTTGCATGTAGCCAGGTTCTGAGCTGGGATGGTGCAGTGAGCTAAAAAACGGTGATGGATCAAGCCCTGATCTTTGGACTGGGTAAGAGTGGTCTGCTTAATCCAGACACTCTGTTCATCACCACCCCCTTTTCTGAATCATTTTGTCCACCATAAGCGTGGAAGGGTATACTCAGATGTGAGTCCCTTGCTCATTGCACCATCAGGATTCAAGCAAGCCGGGCCGACGACGGCTGAAATGCCAGAAACCGGTCCCCGGAAGCTTGTTTCCTTCCCAGTATAAGAATTGGCTTGGTAGTTTGGTTTGCCCTGTTCCCATCATGCACTGGGACAGGAACAGACTATTTTGCATGTAGCCAGGTTCTGAGCTGGGATGGTGCAGTGAGCTAAAAAACGGTGATGGATGAAACCCTGATCTTTGGACTGAGTAAGAGTGGTCTGCTTAATTCAGACACTCTGTTCATCACCACCCCCTTTTCTGAATCATTTTGTCCACCATAAGCGTGGAAGGGTATACTCAGATGTGAGTCCCTTGCTCATTGCACCATCAGGATTCAAGCAAGCCGGGCCGACGACGGCTGAAATGCCAGAAACCGGTCCCCGGAAGCTTGTTTCCTTCCCAGTATAAGAATTGGCTTGGTAGTTTGGTTTGCCCTGTTCCCATCATGCACTGGGACAGGAACAGACTAATTTGCATGTAGCCAGGTTCTGAGCTGGGATGGTTCAGTGAGCTAAAAAACGGTGATGGATCAAGCCCTGATCTTTGGACTGGGTAAGAGTGGTCTGCTTAATTCAGACACTCTGTTCATCACCACCCCCTTTTCTGAATCATTTTGTCCACCATAAGCGTGGAAGGGTATACTCAGATGTGAGTCCCTTGCTCATTGCACCATCAGGATTCAAGCAAGCCGGGCCGACGACGGCTGAAATGCCAGAAACCGGTCCCCGGAAGCTTGTTTCCTTCCCAGTATAAGAATTGGCTTGGTAGTTTGGTTTGCCCTGTTCCCATCATGCACTGGGACAGGAACAGACTAATTTGCATGTAGCCAGGTTCTGAGCTGGGATGGTGCAGTGAGCTAAAAAACGGTGATGGATCAAGCCCTGATCTTTGGACTGGGTAAGAGTGGTCTGCTTAATCCAGACACTCTGTTCATCACCACCCCCTTTTCTGAATCATTTTGTCCACCATAAGCGTGGAAGGGTATACTCAGATGTGAGTCCCTTGCTCATTGCACCATCAGGATTCAAGCAAGCCGGGCCGACGACGGCTGAAATGCCAGAAACCGGTCCCCGGAAGCTTGTTTCCTTCCCAGTATAAGAATTGGCTTGGTAGTTTGGTTTGCCCTGTTCCCATCATGCACTGGGACAGGAACAGACTATTTTGCATGTAGCCAGGTTCTGAGCTGGGATGGTGCAGTGAGCTAAAAAACGGTGATGGATGAAACCCTGATCTTTGGACTGGGTAAGAGTGGTCTGCTTAATTCAGACACTCTGTTCATCACCACCCCCTTTTCTGAATCATTTTGTCCACCATAAGCGTGGAAGGGTATACTCAGATGTGAGTCCCTTGCTCATTGCACCATCAGGATTCAAGCAAGCCGGGCCGACGACGGCTGAAATGCCAGAAACCGGTCCCCGGAAGCTTGTTTCCTTCCCAGTATAAGAATTGGCTTGGTAGTTTGGTTAGCCCTGTTCCCATCATGCACTGGGACAGGAACAGACTAATTTGCATGTAGCCAGGTTCTGAGCTGGG
The DNA here is from genome assembly GCF_964261635.1 of Lissotriton helveticus. Classification (NCBI taxonomy): domain Eukaryota; kingdom Metazoa; phylum Chordata; class Amphibia; order Caudata; family Salamandridae; genus Lissotriton; species Lissotriton helveticus. The sequence goes on from NC_136062.1 coordinate 429,556,151, forward strand.
ATGGTGCAGTGAGCTTAAAAACGGTGATGGATCAAGCCCTGATCTTTGGACTGGGTAAGAGTGGTCTGCTTAATTCAGACATTCTGTTCATCACCACCCCCTTTTCTGAATCATTTTGTCCACCATAAGCGTGGAAGGGTATACTCAGATGTGAGTCCCTTGCTCATTGCACCATCAGGATTCAAGCAAGCCGGGCCGACGACGGCTGAAATGCCAGAAACCGGTCCCCGGAAGCTTGTTTCCTTCCCAGTATAAGAATTGGCTTGGTAGTTTGGTTTGCCCTGTTCCCATCATGCACTGGGACAGGAACAGACTAATTTGCATGTAGCCAGGTTCTGAGCTGGGATGGTGCAGTGAGCTCAAAAACGGTGATGGATCAAGCCCTGATCTTTGGACTGGGTAAGAGTGGTCTGCTTAATTCAGACACTCTGTTCATCACCACCCCCTTTTCTGAATCATTTTGTCCACCATAAGCGTGGAAGGGTATACTCAGATGTGAGTCCCTTGCTCATTGCACCATCAGGATTCAAGCAAGCCGGGCCGACGACGGCTGAAATGCCAGAAACCGGTCCCCGGAAGCTTGTTTCCTTCCCAGTATAAGAATTGGCTTGGTAGTTTGGTTAGCCCTGTTCCCATCATGCACTGGGACAGGAACAGACTAATTTGCATGTAGCCAGGTTCTGAGCTGGGATGGTGCAGTGAGCTTAAAAACGGTGATGGATCAAGCCCTGATCTTTGGACTGGGTAAGAGTGGTCTGCTTAATTCAGACATTCTGTTCATCACCACCCCCTTTTCTGAATCATTTTGTCCACCATAAGCGTGGAAGGGTATACTCAGATGTGAGTCCCTTGCTCATTGCACCATCAGGATTCAAGCAAGCCGGGCCGACGACGGCTGAAATGCCAGAAACCGGTCCCCGGAAGCTGGTTTCCTTCCCAGTATAAGAATTGGCTTGGTAGTTTGGTTTGCCCTGTTCCCATCATGCACTGGGACAGGAACAGACTAATTTGCATGTAGCCAGGTTCTGAGCTGGGATGGTGCAGTGAGCTCAAAAACGGTGATGGATCAAGCCCTGATCTTTGGACTGGGTAAGAGTGGTCTGCTTAATTCAGACACTCTGTTCATCACCACCCCCTTTTCTGAATCATTTTGTCCACCATAAGCGTGGAAGGGTATACTCAGATGTGAGTCCCTTGCTCATTGCACCATCAGGATTCAAGCAAGCCGGGCGGACGACGGCTGAAATGCCAGAAACCGGTCCCCGGAAGCTTGTTTCCTTCCCAGTATAAGAATTGGCTTGGTAGTTTGGTTTGCCCTGTTCCCATAATGCACTGGGACAGGAACAGACTAATTTGCATGTAGCCAGGTTCTGAGCTGGGATGGTGCAGTGAGCTAAAAAACGGTGATGGATCAAGCCCTGATCTTTGGACTGGGTAAGAGTGGTCTGCTTAATCCAGACACTGTTCATCACCACCCCCTTTTCTGAATCATTTTGTCCACCATAAGCGTGGAAGGGTATACTCAGATGTGAGTCCCTTGCTCATTGCACCATCAGGATTCAAGCAAGCCGGGCCGACGACGGCTGAAATGCCAGAAACCGGTCCCTGGAAGCTTGTTTCTTTCCCAGTATAAGAATTGGCTTGGTAGTTTGGTTTGCCCTGTTCCCATCATGCACTGGGACAGGAACAGACTAATTTGCATGTAGCCAGGTTCTGTGCTGGGATGGTGCAGTGAGCTAAAAAACGGTGATGGATCAAGCCCTGATCTTTGGACTGGGTAAGAGTGGTCTGCTTAATTCAGACACTCTGTTCATCACCACCCCCTTTTCTGAATCATTTTGTCCACCATAAGCGTGGAAGGGTATACTCAGATGTGAGTCCCTTGCTCATTGCACCATCAGGATTCAAGCAAGCCGGGCCGACGACGGCTGAATTGCCAGAAACCGGTCCCCGGAAGCTTGTTTCCTTCCCAGTATAAGAATTGGCTTGGTAGTTTGGTTTGCCCTGTTCCCATCATGCACTGGGACAGGAACAGACTATTTTGCATGTAGCCAGGTTCTGAGCTGGGATGGTGCAGTGAGCTAAAAAACGGTGATGGATGAAACCCTGATCTTTGGACTGGGTAAGAGTGGTCTGCTTAAAACAGACACTCTGTTCATCACCACCCCCTTTTCTGAATCATTTTGTCCACCATAAGCGTGAAAGGGTATACTCAGATGTGAGTCCCTTGCTCATTGCACCATCAGGATTCAAGCAAGCCGGGCCGACGACGGCTGAAATGCCAGAAACCAGTCCCCGGAAGCTTGTTTCCTTCCCAGTATAAGAATTGGCTTGGTAGTTTGGTTAGCCCTGTTCCCATCATGCACTGGGACAGGAACAGACTAATTTGCATGTAGCCAGGTTCTGAGCTGGGATGGTGCAGTGAGCTTAAAAACGGTGATGGATCAAGCCCTGATCTTTGGACTGGGTAAGAGTGGTCTGCTTAATTCAGACATTCTGTTCATCACCACCCCCTTTTCTGAATCATTTTGTCCACCATAAGCGTGGAAGGGTATACTCAGATGTGAGTCCCTTGCTCATTGCACCATCAGGATTCAAGCAAGCCGGGCCGACGACGGCTGAAATGCCAGAAACCGGTCCCCGGAAGCTTGTTTGCTTCCCAGTATAAGAATTGGCTTGGTAGTTTGGTTTGCCCTGTTCCCATCATGCACTGGGACAGGAACAGACTAATTTGCATGTAGCCAGGTTCTGAGCTGGGATGGTGCAGTGAGCTCAAAAACGGTGATGGATCAAGCCCTGATCTTTGGACTGGGTAAGAGTGGTCTGCTTAATTCAGACACTCTGTTCATCACCACCCCCTTTTCTGAATCATTTTGTCCACCATAAGCGTGGAAGGGTATACTCAGATGTGAGTCCCTTGCTCATTGCACCATCAGGATTCAAGCAAGCCGGGCCGACGACGGCTGAAATGCCAGAAACCGGTCCCCGGAAGCTTGTTTCCTTCCCAGTATAAGAATTGGCTTGGTAGTTTGGTTTGCCCTGTTCCCATCATGCACTGGGACAGGAACAGACTAATTTGCATGTAGCCAGGTTCTGAGCTGGGATGGTGCAGTGAGCTAAAAAACGGTGATGGATCAAGCCCTGATCTTTGGACTGGGTAAGAGTTGTCTGCTTAATTCAGACACTCTGTTCATCACCACCCCCTTTTCTGAATCATTTTGTCCACCATAAGCGTGGAAGGGTATACTCAGATGTGAGTCCCTTGCTCATTGCACCATCAGGATTCAAGCAAGCCGGGCCGACGACGGCTGAAATGCCAGAAACCGGTCCCCGGAAGCTTGTTTCCTTCCCAGTATAAGAATTGGCTTTGTAGTTTGGTTTGCCCTGTTCCCATCATGCACTGGGACAGGAACAGACTAATTTGCATGTAGCCAGGTTCTGAGCTGGGATGGTTCAGTGAGCTAAAAAACGGTGATGGATCAAGCCCTGATCTTTGGACTGGGTAAGAGTGGTCTGCTTAATTCAGACACTCTGTTCATCACCACCCCCTTTTCTGAATCATTTTGTCCACCATAAGCGTGGAAGGGTATACTCAGATGTGAGTCCCTTGCTCATTGCACCATCAGGATTCAAGCAAGCCGGGCCGACGACGGCTGAAATGCCAGAAACCGGTCCCCGGAAGCTTGTTTCCTTCCCAGTATAAGAATTGGCTTGGTAGTTTGGTTTGCCCTGTTCCCATCATGCACTGGGACAGGAACAGACTAATTTGCATGTAGCCAGGTTCTGAGCTGGGATGGTGCAGTGAGCTAAAAAACGGTGATGGATCAAGCCCTGATCTTTGGACTGGGTAAGAGTGGTCTGCTTAATCCAGACACTCTGTTCATCACCACCCCCTTTTCTGAATCATTTTGTCCACCATAAGCGTGGAAGGGTATACTCAGATGTGAGTCCCTTGCTCATTGCACCATCAGGATTCAAGCAAGCCGGGCCGACGACGGCTGAAATGCCAGAAACCGGTCCCCGGAAGCTTGTTTCCTTCCCAGTATAAGAATTGGCTTGGTAGTTTGGTTTGCCCTGTTCCCATCATGCACTGGGACAGGAACAGACTAATTTGCATGTAGCCAGGTTCTGAGCTGGGATGGTGCAGTGAGCTAAAAAACGGTGATGGATCAAGCCCTGATCTTTGGACTGGGTAAGAGTGGTCTGCTTAATCCAGACACTCTGTTCATCACCACCCCCTTTTCTGAATCATTTTGTCCACCATAAGCGTGGAAGGGTATACTCAGATGTGAGTCCCTTGCTCATTGCACCATCAGGATTCAAGCAAGCCGGGCCGACGACGGCTGAAATGCCAGAAACCGGTCCCCGGAAGCTTGTTTCCTTCCCAGTATAAGAATTGGCTTGGTGGTTTGGTTTGCCCTGTTCCCATCATGCACTGGGACAGGAACAGACTATTTTGCATGTAGCCAGGTTCTGAGCTGGGATGGTGCAGTGAGCTAAAAAACGGTGATGGATGAAACCCTGATCTTTGGACTGGGTAAGAGTGGTCTGCTTAATTCAGACACTCTGTTCATCACCACCCCCTTTTCTGAATCATTTTGTCCACCATAAGCGTGGAAGGGTATACTCAGATGTGAGTCCCTTGCTCATTGCACCATCAGGATTCAAGCAAGCCGGGCCGACGACGGCTGAAATGCCAGAAACCGGTCCCCGGAAGCTTGTTTCCTTCCCAGTATAAGAATTGGCTTGGTAGTTTGGTTTGCCCTGTTCCCATCATGCACTGGGACAGGAACAGACTAATTTGCATGTAGCCAGGTTCTGAGCTGGGATGGTGCAGTGAGCTAAAAAACGGTGATGGATCAAGCCCTGATCTTTGGACTGGGTAAGAGTGGTCTGCTTAATCCAGACACTCTGTTCATCACCACCCCCTTTTCTGAATCATTTTGTCCACCATAAGCGTGGAAGGGTATACTCAGATGTGAGTCCCTTGCTCATTGCACCATCAGGATTCAAGCAAGCCGGGCCGACGACGGCTGAAATGCCAGAAACCGGTCCCCGGAAGCTTGTTTCCTTCCCAGTATAAGAATTGGCTTGGTAGTTTGGTTTGCCCTGTTCCCATCATGCACTGGGACAGGAACAGACTATTTTGCATGTAGCCAGGTTCTGAGCTGGGATGGTGCAGTGAGCTAAAAAACGGTGATGGATGAAACCCTGATCTTTGGACTGGGTAAGAGTGGTCTGCTTAATTCAGACACTCTGTTCATCACCACCCCCTTTTCTGAATCATTTTGTCCACCATAAGCGTGGAAGGGTATACTCAGATGTGAGTCCCTTGCTCATTGCACCATCAGGATTCAAGCAAGCCGGGCCGACGACGGCTGAAATGCCAGAAACCAGTCCCCGGAAGCTTGTTTCCTTCCCAGTATAAGAATTGGCTTGGTAGTTTGGTTAGCCCTGTTCCCATCATGCACTGGGACAGGAACAGACTAATTTGCATGTAGCCAGGTTCTGAGCTGGGATGGTGCAGTGAGCTTAAAAACGGTGATGGATCAAGCCCTGATCTTTGGACTGGGTAAGAGTGGTCTGCTTAATTCAGACATTCTGTTCATCACCACCCCCTTTTCTGAATCATTTTGTCCACCATAAGCGTGGAAGGGTATACTCAGATGTGAGTCCCTTGCTCATTGCACCATCAGGATTCAAGCAAGCCGGGCCGACGACGGCTGAAATGCCAGAAACCGGTCCCCGGAAGCTTGTTTCCTTCCCAGTATAAGAATTGGCTTGGTAGTTTGGTTTGCCCTGTTCCCATCATGCACTGGGACAGGAACAGACTAATTTGCATGTAGCCAGGTTCTGAGCTGGGATGGTGCAGTGAGCTCAAAAACGGTGATGGATCAAGCCCTGATCTTTGGACTGGGTAAGAGTGGTCTGCTTAATTCAGACACTCTGTTCATCACCACCCCCTTTTCTGAATCATTTTGTCCACCATAAGCGTGGAAGGGTATACTCAGATGTGAGTCCCTTGCTCATTGCACCATCAGGATTCAAGCAAGCCGGGCCGACGACGGCTGAAATGCCAGAAACCGGTCCCCGGAAGCTTGTTTCCTTCCCAGTATAAGAATTGGCTTGGTAGTTTGGTTTGCCCTGTTCCCATCATGCACTGGGACAGGAACAGACTAATTTGCATGTTGCCAGGTTCTGAGCTGGGATGGTGCAGTGAGCTAAAAAACGGTGATGGATCAAGCCCTGATCTTTGGACTGGGTAAGAGTGGTCTGCTTAATCCAGACACTCTGTTCATCACCACCCCCTTTTCTGAATCATTTTGTCCACCATAAGCGTGGAAGGGTATACTCAGATGTGAGTCCCTTGCTCATTGCACCATCAGGATTCAAGCAAGCCGGGCCGACGACGGCTGAAATGCCAGAAACCGGTCCCCGGAAGCTTGTTTCCTTCCCAGTATAAGAATTGGCTTGGTAGTTTGGTTTGCCCTGTTCCCATCATGCACTGGGACAGGAACAGACTAATTTGCATGTAGCCAGGTTCTGAGCTGGGATGGTGCAGTGAGCTAAAAAACGGTGATGGATCAAGCCCTGATCTTTGGACTGGGTAAGAGTGGTCTGCTTAATCCAGACACTCTGTTCATCACCACCCCCTTTTCTGAATCATTTTGTCCACCATAAGCGTGGAAGGGTATACTCAGATGTGAGTCCCTTGCTCATTGCACCATCAGGATTCAAGCAAGCCGGGCCGACGACGGCTGAAATGCCAGAAACCGGTCCCCGGAAGCTTGTTTCCTTCCCAGTATAAGAATTGGCTTGGTGGTTTGGTTTGCCCTGTTCCCATCATGCACTGGGACAGGAACAGACTATTTTGCATGTAGCCAGGTTCTGAGCTGGGATGGTGCAGTGAGCTAAAAAACGGTGATGGATGAAACCCTGATCTTTGGACTGGGTAAGAGTGGTCTGCTTAATTCAGACACTCTGTTCATCACCACCCCCTTTTCTGAATCATTTTGTCCACCATAAGCGTGGAAGGGTATACTCAGATGTGAGTCCCTTGCTCATTGCACCATCAGGATTCAAGCAAGCCGGGCCGACGACGGCTGAAATGCCAGAAACCGGTCCCCGGAAGCTTGTTTCCTTCCCAGTATAAGAATTGGCTTGGTAGTTTGGTTTGCCCTGTTCCCATCATGCACTGGGACAGGAACAGACTAATTTGCATGTAGCCAGGTTCTGAGCTGGGATGGTGCAGTGAGCTAAAAAACGGTGATGGATCAAGCCCTGATCTTTGGACTGGGTAAGAGTGGTCTGCTTAATCCAGACACTCTGTTCATCACCACCCCCTTTTCTGAATCATTTTGTCCACCATAAGCGTGGAAGGGTATACTCAGATGTGAGTCCCTTGCTCATTGCACCATCAGGATTCAAGCAAGCCGGGCCGACGACGGCTGAAATGCCAGAAACCGGTCCCCGGAAGCTTGTTTCCTTCCCAGTATAAGAATTGGCTTGGTAGTTTGGTTTGCCCTGTTCCCATCATGCACTGGGACAGGAACAGACTATTTTGCATGTAGCCAGGTTCTGAGCTGGGATGGTGCAGTGAGCTAAAAAACGGTGATGGATGAAACCCTGATCTTTGGACTGGGTAAGAGTGGTCTGCTTAATTCAGACACTCTGTTCATCACCACCCCCTTTTCTGAATCATTTTGTCCACCATAAGCGTGGAAGGGTATACTCAGATGTGAGTCCCTTGCTCATTGCACCATCAGGATTCAAGCAAGCCGGGCCGACGACGGCTGAAATGCCAGAAACCAGTCCCCGGAAGCTTGTTTCCTTCCCAGTATAAGAATTGGCTTGGTAGTTTGGTTAGCCCTGTTCCCATCATGCACTGGGACAGGAACAGACTAATTTGCATGTAGCCAGGTTCTGAGCTGGGATGGTGCAGTGAGCTTAAAAACGGTGATGGATCAAGCCCTGATCTTTGGACTGGGTAAGAGTGGTCTGCTTAATTCAGACATTCTGTTCATCACCACCCCCTTTTCTGAATCATTTTGTCCACCATAAGCGTGGAAGGGTATACTCAGATGTGAGTCCCTTGCTCATTGCACCATCAGGATTCAAGCAAGCCGGGCCGACGACGGCTGAAATGCCAGAAACCGGTCCCCGGAAGCTTGTTTCCTTCCCAGTATAAGAATTGGCTTCGTAGTTTGGTTTGCCCTGTTCCCATCATGCACTGGGACAGGAACAGACTAATTTGCATGTAGCCAGGTTCTGAGCTGGGATGGTGCAGTGAGCTCAAAAACGGTGATGGATCAAGCCCTGATCTTTGGACTGGGTAAGAGTGGTCTGCTTAATTCAGACATTCTGTTCATCACCACCCCCTTTTCTGAATCATTTTGTCCACCATAAGCGTGGAAGGGTATACTCAGATGTGAGTCCCTTGCTCATTGCACCATCAGGATTCAAGCAAGCCGGGCCGACGACGGCTGAAATGCCAGAAACCGGTCCCCGGAAGCTTGTTTCCTTCCCAGTATAAGAATTGCTTGGTAGTTTGGTTTGCCCTGTTCCCATCATGCACTGGGACAGGAACAGACTAATTTGCATGTAGCCAGGTTCTGAGCTGGGATGGTGCAGTGAGCTAAAAAACGGTGATGGATCAAGCCCTGATCTTTGGACTGGGTAAGAGTGGTCTGCTTAATTCAGACAATCTGTTCATCACCACCCCCTTTTCTGAATCATTTTGTCCACCATAAGCGTGGAAGGGTATACTCAGATGTGAGTCCCTTGCTCATTGCACCATCAGGATTCAAGCAAGCCGGGCCGACGACGGCTGAAATGCCAGAAACCGGTCCCCGGAAGCTTGTTTCCTTCCCAGTATAAGAATTGGCTTGGTAGTTTGGTTTGCCCTGTTCCCATCATGCACTGGGACAGGAACAGACTAATTTGCATGTAGCCAGGTTCTGAGCTGGGATGGTTCAGTGAGCTAAAAAACGGTGATGGATCAAGCCCTGATCTTTGGACTGGGTAAGAGTGGTCTGCTTAATTCAGACACTCTGTTCATCACCACCCCCTTTTCTGAATCATTTTGTCCACCATAAGCGTGGAAGGGTATACTCAGATGTGAGTCCCTTGCTCATTGCACCATCAGGATTCAAGCAAGCCGGGCCGACGACGGCTGAAATGCCAGAAACCGGTCCCCGGAAGCTTGTTTCCTTCCCAGTATAAGAATTGGCTTGGTAGTTTGGTTTGCCCTGTTCCCATCATGCACTGGGACAGGAACAGACTAATTTGCATGTAGCCAGGTTCTGAGCTGGGATGGTGCAGTGAGCTAAAAAACGGTGATGGATCAAGCCCTGATCTTTGAACTGGGTAAGAGTGGTCTGCTTAATCCAGACACTCTGTTCATCACCACCCCCTTTTCTGAATCATTTTGTCCACCATAAGCGTGGAAGGGTATACTCAGATGTGAGTCCCTTGCTCATTGCACCATCAGGATTCAAGCAAGCCGGGCCGACGACGGCTGAATTGCCAGAAACCGGTCCCCGGAAGCTTGTTTCTTTCCCAGTATAAGAATTGGCTTGGTAGTTTGGTTTGCCCTGTTCCCATCATGCACTGGGACAGGAACAGACTAATTTGCATGTAGCCAGGTTCTGTGCTGGGATGGTGCAGTGAGCTAAAAAACGGTGATGGATCAAGCCCTGATCTTTGGACTGGGTAAGAGTGGTCTGCTTAATTCAGACACTCTGTTCATCACCACCCCCTTTTCTGAATCATTTTGTCCACCATAAGCGTGGAAGGGTATACTCAGATGTGAGTCCCTTGCTCATTGCACCATCAGGATTCAAGCAAGCCGGGCCGACGACGGCTGAAATGCCAGAAACCGGTCCCCGGAAGCTTGTTTCCTTCCCAGTATAAGAATTGGCTTGGTAGTTTGGTTTGCCCTGTTCCCATCATGCACTGGGACAGGAACAGACTAATTTGCATGTAGCCAGGTTCTGAGCTGGGATGGTGCAGTGAGCTAAAAAACGGTGATGGATCAAGCCCTGATCTTTGGACTGGGTAAGAGTGGTCTGCTTAATTTAGACTTTCTGTTCATCACCACCCCCTTTTCTGAATCACTGATTAGAGCGGCAGACCCTGATGCAGAGGTCTGGCCCGGGACCAGGGTTCAATTCCTGACGCGGCAGGGTCCTGAGCCCAAAATGTCCACGGACTCGATAATTCTCTCCTCGGTGCCTATTCTAATCATGGGGTCCCACGCTGCAACTCTGGGCAATAGTTGCCTAATCTCCACTGCGGCCCACCCGCTGCGGGATGCCAGGCTTTCACCCTGGGGATACCCAGTAGGGGCTATCTCACAGGGAAAAAGCCAGGACGGGTTCCCAAGGCAAGCGCCTTGATGCCTTCGGGTGATACGTGCGCTATATAAGTCGCCATACATTTACATTTAGACTAAATACTAGGCGGACCTGAGATAGTAAGGCAGACTTGGGTAGTTGAAAGACATGTTTACACTTTGTTACTAGCAACTTGTTTAGAAGTACAGAGTCTTTTACATGTTGGATGGCGCTAGCATGTGATATTGTGGGTAGCAATTTTTAAGCTATTACCATGAGCAGTGGCTTGTGTTTTGGGGCATCTCATTTTTTGCTCAGTGTGGTAAATGCGAATAATAGCGCCCTTGATTATTGCAACATGTAATTTTTCCTGTTGTTGATATGTGAATCTTCTTCTGATGTAGGCTCCCAAGTACTTGTAGCTGGTCACTTCTTCCAATGCTTTACCATTTAGCCAATTATTTAATGAGGGGGGTTGGACAATTACAAATCTGCATGGTTTTCCTTTTTGGTGTGTTCATTTCAAGGTTATTGGCTGTGACATACTCGTACATTTCATTTAAGGACCTCTGAAGTCCAACTTTTGTTTGACGCATCAATACTACGTCATTTTTATACGACAGGTCCAAAGGTGTTAAATTTCCCAAGTGCGGCGGGTGGGAGTTAATCTGGGTAAGCCGAGGTGTCAGGTCAGAGATGAAAAAGTTGAAAAAGTGTAGCGCCAGGAACCACCCCTTTTTGAGACTTTTGTTTGTGATAAGTTCTCTTGATAGTCTTGATCCGTCACCCAGCTTGACTCTTATCCAGCTGTTTGATGATATTCCTTTCAGAGTTGTATCTGGGATGTTCCAGCTTTTAGTTTTCTCCAGAAGCTACCTTGTACACCCTATCGTAGCTGCGTTCAGGTTGACAGAGCATAGGAATACATTTTGCTTGTTACGTTTGCTCTTTTCTGGTACTAGAGAAGGCGCTAATATGTTTGTAATAGTTCCTATCCCTTTTCCACATCCAAATTTGGTAGCCAGGATCATGTTGTTAGATGTGGACCAATCAACCAGATCTTTGAGAATCAGGGAAGCAGAGTACTTTGCTTCCACATCTTGTAGTGCTATGAGACTATAGTTGGCTGGATTCATTCTGTCACTGCCTTTATGGATTGGGAAGAGGATTGTGCCTTGCCAGCCTGGCGGTATTGGATTTGATAGCTCTATTTCCTTGAACAGAGTGGATAGTTGGTTGCTCCAGAACGCTGGAACGTATGTACAAATCACCTGGGGGAGGCCATTGAGTCCTGGCGAACCTTCTTTTTTGCCCTTCCTTATTATGTTAGTTATGTCTCTGGTCAAAGGGTCTTGCCAGTTTGTGCCACTCGGCGAAGGTGGACCAATTGTGTCTTGTCCGCTACTTGATTTGATAATTATATCAGATCCTGTCCTCTGCTTCTGAAAGTTCATGCTGTCCAAGTGGCAATTGCGTAATGGTTTCCGCATAAACCTCTCGGTCAGAAAGTAGGCCCAATCTTGTTCTTGGACATTTGAGGTCAGCATGTTTTTTGACCTATTCAGCTTGTTTATTGTGTACCAAAATTAGCTTGAATTGGCTTGTTTTGTACTATGCAATAGTGTGGTCCAAAATATTTCTTCTTTCTTTTTTTTTGTCGGCCCATAGCTTTTTTTTATATTCTTCCCATAGTAGCCTACCTTTTTCCCATGCCGAGTCATTGGAAGTGATTAGTCTTAACTACCCGACCACTTTCCTTAGGTCTTGTTTCAAGGAGATGAGGGAACGAGAAAATGTTTTTTTATTTTTTATGTGATTTGGCTTTGAACAGCCCGCATCAAAGTTGATAATTTTGTAGTAAATTTTATCCAGGCATCTATTATATTTTGTTGCTCAGAACGGATTGCAATCATCTGTTCCTTTACTGTATGTTGCATGTCTTGTATAGAGTAATTTCTTCATTTAAGTAGCATTAGATTAACTGTGTTTGGGCTGCCTACCATTCTGGTTATTTCTTTGTGTTTTGGCAGATTTAAATTAAACTGGATGCATTGGTAAGAATCTCTTAGTAGTGTATTTGATGGAGTATTGTGAGAGTAATGGTATTAATGGTAGCGTGACTATTGTATAATCTAAAATCGATTGTGCATGAGCTAAATGCAATGTGAATTTTGGGGTGGTGGGGTCACCCATTGTTTTGCTATTTAATACCCACAACCCTAGGTATTCCAGTGCTATAACTAAGGACTGCTCTATGTTATCTGGCGCCAATTATATGTCGGTGAGCTATACACATGTTATGTTAAGTTGTGTTACTTGGTACGTATGAAGCATACTACTGCTCCACAGAGTGTCCCGGCGCTAAGAAGAACCCAGAGACAGAAACCGTGAACGCAGACTGACAGAGATCTCTACTGACGTTGGAAAAAACAGGTTTTTAAATTTCTCCTAATACTGAGGAGATCCGGAACCTGTCTTAAGGAGAGCGGCAGGCTATTCCACAGCTGTGAAGCCACCACCTGAAAGGAGCGGCCCCCTATGCGATAGCGAGCACATTTTGGCACTGTTGATAGTTGCTGGGTAGAAGATCTCAGGGTTCTAAGGGGAGCATAATGTTGAATTTTGTTCCTGATGTAAGGGGCCACTATTTTGTGAAAAGCCTTAAAGGCCAGAACTAGGGCTTTAAAATGTATCCTCTTTCGCACTGGAAGCCAGTGCAAGGAAATCAGGTGCGGGGTCATATGTGTCCTGGGACCTACCATGAGGATTGCACGTGCAGCAGCGTTTTGTATAACCTGAAGGCACCCAATAGATAGTCTGGGAGGCCAAGGCACAGCACAGTGACATAATCCAGTCTAGATGTAATTAAGGCCTGGACTACAGTTTTCCTGTGGGGAACTGGTAAAAGAGGAAGAAAATTCCTCAACAGTTTGAGTAGTCCAAAACATGTCCCGGCCACAGTTTGGACCTGAGACTTCATGGACATGGCCACGTCTAGTTTTGATCCAAGATTTTTCACAGCAGTGACTGCGCTGACTGGAGGGGACATATGCTGAGGCCACCACTGGTGCTATTCCTCATCCGGATTTTGCCTGAATAAACCATTTCCGATTTTTCAGAGTTGCACATCAACTGGTTCTGTCTGAACCAGGCAAACACCTTCGACAGGCAAGCATTTCTCACACGTGAACAGCAGCTGAGTGTCGTCTGTGTAGGATATTACTTTGCCGCCGCATTCCTCTGCCAGAAGTGCCAGGGGTGCCATGAACACATTAAGCAGGGAAGGGCACAGAATAGATCCATGTGGAACTTCTACTTTCATGGAAGGGATGAGGGATGAAAAGGGAGTGGCCCATACTGTGTGCTGACGGTCTTCCAGATATGAAGTAAGCCACGGAAGTACCATCCCTCCAATGCCACAGGCCCGAAGTCTGTGCAGAAGTAGATCATGGGGCACGGCATCAAAAGCAGCAGGGAGGTATAATAATATCAGTACGGCTTTACCTCCTCTATCAAGTGTGTTTTTCATTGTTTCCAAAATTTCAAGTAGCGCTGTCTCTGTACTGAAGTTGGCTCAAAACCCTGATGGACTTGGGTGTAGAACATGATTGGCCTCTATAAAATCAGTTATGACTAGGCATGGGCGGATTTTGCGGATCCACGATCCGCGGATTTTGCGGATTTGCGGATCGTGGATCCGCAAAATCCGCGGATTTTGCGGATTTGCGGATTTATTCGGCCCGAAGGGCGCAAGGGTCCCTAGGGTGAGCTGTCCATCATAGTGGGTCAATGGCGGGAAGACGGTGCACACCGCGAGTGTGTGGGCGGGGCTTCCATGCGAGTGCACATGCCTCTTGTGTGTATAAAAGGTATGCGACCGATCAGAGCAGTAGATGAAGAAACAGAAACTCCTGGTCACAGGAACAGCACGAGGATTGCGCTCGTGAAAGTCAAGGATGCAAAGGCCTCTGTCCAGCATCACAGCTGATTTTCGACGGTTGATTTAGGAAGAAGGCACACCTAAGGGCATGGTGTAACTATTTTACGATGGCGCCGGCAAGCTGCCAGCGTCATCCTAAAATAGTTACTAAGTTAGCTTCAACAGGAAGCTCTAATAGATAAAATAAAGCAGGTGCTCGATTCTTAAAGTGGCTCAGATTGTAGTTGTAAGCGAATCAACACACAGAGTATTTTTGTGCAGCAAAAGTCTTTGAGCAGCTTTCAATTGGGCCTTTGAAAATTATTTAATAGTCTTTGGCATAGCATTTACACATCTCGGAAGACTTCCCTAGCCCTCTTTTTTCTTCTAAATGAAAACTCCCTATTTCTATTCATCTTCCACCCGGTCCAAGGTTACAGTTCAAACACTTCAATTTACATCCCTTAAGAGATCAGAACACCAATTTCCTCAATGACTCATCATTATAGTTCAGCTCTCAAAGCTGCAATCTCTTGAGAAGATGGTTGAATTCCGAAGCTCAAGAACTCGATGACTTCCAGAATCAGAGTCCGCAAACCACTCATCCTTGGTGGATAAATCACAATCAATGACAGAATTGCACTAGCCTCTATTCCAGGAACTATCTGCAAGATCTTGGCAGTCAGTATTGAAAACTCAGACCGCCATATTCAGGATATGGAAGTTATACTGGGGTGTTCTTGGGAATTCTGCATTAGGCTTGCTCTATATACGAACTGCCTCCACTCCTCAAATTAGTCCAATTTCTCCTCCTGAAGACTCCCATCCCACTGGAGAGACAGTGTCTTTCAAATCCAGCGGCATTTCTACCACCATCAGTAATGGAAGCATATTTGCCACTTTGACGGCAATGTCCTCATCATTAGTCTGCAATTCAGATGACACTAGTACAACCAATGCCCGATCTGGTGATGAAAATGACAAGCAGTGGTATTTTTCAGAGTCGCAACATCTATCCCTGTTTTAGGATATAGGGGGACACCCCTTCCTTTTCCCTGTTCCACTGGACCTTAAACAACCCGAACACCTCCTGGGAAATTACCTTTTTGCAAACTACCATTTCCACTGTTGTCTTTACTTGTTCTCTTTTCTGCGCATTTCACATTTGAAATAGCATTCACTTCTCCTTTATTCTCCTATGTTTGGAATCCTCCTCTTCACTGCAATACTTGGCATAGTGCAGATTTTCATACACAGATTTATTTTGCCAGTAAATCAAATGTTGCTGGATCATGAGGCTAATTTCCGGTCTCAATCATGTCACAAACTTTGTTACAAATTGCCCCATATCCTTAGGATCGAGAGTGCTTAAAGGCTTTTAACAGCCATTCATAGTAATCATATACTGATCCCTTAGGCTCTTGGGTCATTTGATCTATTTTAATCTAATAGATGTCTAGAGGGGCTATTTTGGACTGTAAACTTGTGATCACTTTTCCCTAACCAACGGCGAAGAACTATGAGTCGCTGAGTATCTCTTCGGCTAGCAGCAGGCCACTCAATGGCTATTTTACAAGCAGACCATAGATCACTAGGAACCACAATTTCAAACAAGGTACTTCGATCAATCCACCACACTTTTGAGATTTTAGCTAAGCGATCGACTTTCTTGTACCACTCAGCAGGTATCTCCCTCTACTGGTAGAAGTCATTCATAAATGGAGCAAAATCACATCTACTGCACAGAACATGCACATACCCTCCGCTAACTACCTCCATTAACGAATATGCCTCGACTCACTATATTCCCCCTCCAGGAGGTGGTGTTTCCCCTGTTACCTTCTTCGCACTCTTCTACTTTGACCACCTTTCATCCCATTTATCCAGCATACTTCAAGCCCGTATTCCTACAGGCAACTCTCGAATATGTATTTTCATTCCCGTCACTCTCTTATCCTCCAGCTCCTGGTCCCCTTAGTTAGGCCTATGATTTCCCTGTAATATTTTTGTCCAAGTCAAGTCTACGTCATAACTCTGAGCTAATTCTGACAATTCTCATGTGCTCTTCTTGCCTTGCGGGTGGCATCCTGCGCTACAAACAACAAGTCATCTCGCACATAGGTTTCAATCCTATCCAAACGTAAGTTCCCACTGATGATCTCATCTTCTACAGACCTAAGCCTCACCACATCAAATAGCTTTACCTTTACTGTAGCCTAAATGCTTCCCTGACTTGAGGTACTACTTCGAACTTCCTTGCTGTTATTGTGATCTCTCAATCAAGTGTTTAAGTGAAAAACAACTAAGGCATGTTGGTTTCCAGCAGCTACCTGACATGCTTGCTTCGGAAGTTGGGCTTATTGGCCCTCTTACCAGTGTTTCTCACATCATCAGGTCTGAACTAGTGTTTGCCATAGGTGTAGATTGTATAGTACTGAAACTAACGCATACTCCCAAATCATTGGCAGTAGCTGGTAAAGAGGTACTATATTCCAAAGGCACTAGAGATGGGCGATTCCCTTTCATACTCCCTGATCATCCCAATCCAATTCCTTCTACCAGTATGGGCTGTCGCTGACTAAGGTTTCCAGCTGAGCTTGGGTCATACACAGGAACAACAGGACCAAAAGTGAGGAGTACTATAAGGTCTACCAGGAACTGTGATGCAGTGCTAACTACGTTCTGTTTCAAACCTCCTAAGATGAACACTCCTGTCCCCCCTCCTCCTGCTGATATCCTTTCCGCAACTCCTGGACTAAGCCCTTTTTATGGTGCAGTCACACTTTCCACATTTGCTGCATTCGCCGAGTCTTACCTCCCCTCCTCTCTTTGTGGATTATATGGTGGTAGACGCTCAGGTACCAACCTATCCAACAAACTGTCTTCAGTATTGCTCTCATCATTTCCATTTTCCCTTCTTTTCCTGTACTGACAATATCCCTCTCCTACCAGCATTCTTTACAACCTTTTTCCCTCAATGGTATCCACTCTCCATCTGTTATGTTGGCATTCCCATTGTGCATCCTGACATGCCCTCAAAGCTTTCTTCATCTTTCCTTGATATATCTCCCTGTTCCACGCATCAAGGCATCTAAGGTCACAGAACAAACATCACTCCTCGCAATTGATGCAAAACATCCAAAAGAAACGAACCAAAACATGGGAATCACAATTCACACTCCTTTACAGTGATGTATGCCTATTTTGAAGACAAATTTTATTATGGAGCTCAACTTTCATTGCCAGGTAATGTGCTGGAGTATCCTCTGGTGGCGCTCTCTTCGCCTACTCGAGTACCAACGCCTTGCTCACCACTTGCTCACCCTGAAACATTGTATGATTAAATTGCAAATTGTTAAAAATCTTACGACGGAACAATATTCATGAAGTTGTGTTTGGAATATTGTTCCGTCGTAAGATTTTTAACAATTTGCAATTTAATCATACAATGTTTCACGGTGAGCAAGGGGTGAGCAAGGTGTTGGTACTCAATCCAAGCACGTAGTTACACCAACCGACCTTTCGCAGCACTGCACATTCTGACATCACCGTCGCTCTTTGCAGTGGGTCACCCTCATTCACAATTTCTCTGTATGTATTCACTCACACAATCGTCTTAAATGCTATCATTTTATGCCATCTAAAAGATCGATAGAATTCAATCATGAAAGAACATTCACACACAGTGACCCTGGACTTGCACTGGTTACCTGAATCAGTATAGCTTGCCCCCGTACACAAGGTTTACTAAACGACTCCCATATGTCCCATTCACACAAATTTCCCTGCCTTAGGTGGAGCTGCATATGACATCTCGCGACAACTCTTCAATTCTTCGGCCTTACATTCACAAACTAAGTGTCTTCTGCACCTTTTAATACATATCCCGGGATCTCAAATTTCAACCCTCGGACCACATCAGGCCCGAAACCACATTCACTCGAATCTCACACCAACTCCGCCAAACATCACACAATGAATTCATTCCCGCAATCTAACACACAACATACACCCTATTAAGACTCACTCCTCTGCTCACCGCTGATCTCGCAGCACATCAGACTCTGTCAGTCTCTGCCGAATTCCTCGCTTTATGTGCTATCCACCCTACACTGCTACCAACTGAAAGGGCCAGGCCCATAAGTACTGGACTTGTTCTAGAATAACAATCCAATGGTTCTTTTTAGCAGCATGAAAGTGTAGAGCGGAGAAAATGTATTATTTTTTGCCAAATCAGTTCAAAGGGAAATCCTCGAGACTCATAATAACCACAGACACTACTCAAGCTTAGTTAATTTATTACAAAGACAAAAATAACATACATAAAGACACATTGTAGTGTAGTTCCTATATTCCTGATAGGCTCTGAGCATTGGAATAATAAACACTAGAGGTTTGACATAGGGCTGTAGTCAGTATGTCTCTATCGAGTACATTAAACTTGATTACTTGTGTGTGCCAGCTAACTCAGAGGTTACTAGAAACTTTCTCGAATGAACAAGAAGGGATTAGTTTCTAGCAACCGCATAAACATGACAACTTTGTTTCCCTTAGAGTCGTTACAATATCTTCCAAGTCGTGGAAAAAATAGATAACAGTCTCACTCAGTCAATCATGCATGCTTCGTTTCTACAAGAGTTGCTCAGAAATAGAGAGACGGTGTTTCAATAAAAAGGGTTTATTAAACAGTCTTCTTTCTCATGCAAAAGAAGTGAACTGCTACAATCGTAAGACAGAATGCAAAGTATAATGCGTACAGCGTAAACAGTATTATAAAATAATACTGTAATAGCATGGTCTGTTGCTATGACATATATAAAAATACATACATGAATACCACAGGCAAAAATAATCAACTGGTACTTCTAAAATAATCCTACCCCAGTGTACCTAACCTAAGTCTAGTACGAGGGCAGAAGTAGGTGCTGTTTCAGCGTAAGTTTAGTTTAGATTAGTTTTGCCAAGAATTGCCATAAGTTTCTCTAGGTTCTAATCAGCTCCAGACCTTAGAATGAGAGAGGTTGGTATCTCTTTCCTGGGACTCGTTTATCTAACACCCCACAAGGAGAGTCAGAAACACTGGAGCTGGATTCTCGGCAAGGAGGATGACAGCGTCTGGTCAGTGTGTCAGTTGGGGAGATGACTTCCTTCGGGACTTGCTGTGGTGAGCCGTGTCATGCAAGTAGGTAGCCGAACCGCAGAGTGCCCTGCCATAGCAAGTGAAGGTATATTTATACCTTGAAGGTGTTTAGGAATGCCTGTATTGACGTACAAGTTGGGCATATGAACGTCATGAATGAACCCCTGAGGAACAGATGTTCATGCATAATAAATGAGCTCTTGGAGAAATCAATATTTAGGAAACGGGAAGTCTTAAGAGTCTGGTTTTCCAAGAACTCGTTGTGACGAAGAGGATTGGATGTAGTTGACCATTTGGTTAGCATGAGCAAGGCCTAAATAAGGGCTGGATTTACATGCCTAAATAAGAGCAATGTGAATTATACCTATATAGGGGCATAAAGCGGGAAATCTAATGACGGTCTCTAAATCGACACACAACAACCTCAAGATGTGAGTGTAAAAATACATCAGAATTAGCATGAAGCCATACCTACCTATCCAGTTGAGTCAATGCAGCATAAACAAAACAATTATTTCAAGAAATAGGATGCAGGGGCTCAGAAAGGGTGAGTCCAAATTTCCCTGCATTGAGGGTTGATGAATAGAAAGCATTGGTCTATCCCTACACTAACATTTAGATGAAATCCCTACTTAAGGATTTTCAGGGAAAGGAAAAAAGGGTACCAGCATGTGGAGTGTTCCTAAGACGTCTCTCCACTATTGATGGGTCAAATAGCATGAAGCGATCAAGACAGAGCATGTTGTAAGGTGATCTCTCTCCGAAGGCAGAAGAAGAAATGGGTACTTTCCCTACTCCCAACCGTACGATATTGAAGAGTACCTTCCTAAAACATTTTGCAGGACACGCCATTCGCTCTCAATACTGTCCTAAAGGTAGTTTTCCATGGGACAACGGTGTTCTTCCTCTAGTTACATTTGTCCTTGCTTCCCAAGCCTCCTACCGTGCGATAAGCAATGGCATTCCATTATAGATTCAACTCTATGTTATGATGTAATGTTTTCTTTCCTTGCCTGACCAGTAAAACAAAGTCATTATTCTAGCTAATAAGATCACTTCTTTCACCTGCAACACAAAGTGTGAGAAAGAAAAATTCCACAGCACGTGTGAAATTCAAACTGTCAATTCTAAAGCCTATAGCTTCCAGGGAAAAATGCATTTCAGGCCTACAAAATTCAGTTAACATAAGAAAATGCCATGTGAACTCTACAAAATTGTACAGGGAACTAGGTCACGTTCAGTTTATATTTCTGCCTATATGTTACCAACAAAATTAATAAAGTCATTTAATAAATGAATGGTTGTCAGCTTTACAACACGAGTACTTCAGGTTAATGATTTCTGCTAGTTACATTCACTTTCTACGTTAATTCTCCTTGCTACTTTTTAATGGCTAAATCTCATCACGTTTCATGTTATTACATTTCAAGATTTTAACACTACACGTTACTACGACAAAGTATTATATGCGAGTGTGCTTTACACATATGATTTTCTTTAGTGCTCCCGGATTTATGGCATTTCTTTTTTTCAGATTTTGTCTGTGTTTATCCATATTTATGTTTTGCTAATATTATCAGTATTTATTCATATTTATTTGGGGGTTTCTGAATAAACAAAGTTGAAAGTAGTATATTTCCACATTTATGTAACCGATGAATGTGCATTCATGCTTAAACGCCTGATAGGTTACAGTGATAGGAACCCTGACAGATGAAAAATCAAGGCACTTATATGAATACATGAACATTTTAGTAATAAGGTTGTACATACTACAGTTTAAGCCTGTTACTGAAATGCCATTCTTTGTGTAACCCTTAACCTGTCAATCCTCACGGTTATTGGCCTGGCAATCATGACTTGTAGCATTTAGAAGATCCAAAAAAAAGAAGCAAATTTCAGTTTTTATCCACATTTAAAAATAAATGCAGAAATGAAAATATATGGTGTTCAGTCTGTATTTTTCTGTAAAAAACAGTCAAAACGGAAAACAGGGATCCTTAATATATAATGCATAAAATGTGATTTCCACTACATCACCCCTCTCATCATGTCTCCATTGCTGATGCCAGACCGATTTAACATTCTGACTCTGACAAGGTACACCGACTTCCTAATAAAAAAAGACCTTGACTGGATGGTCCCACAAAATATATTTTTTTTCGCTTTAGACAAATCGCATGATTAGAATAGTTCATATATTACATTTTTTCCCTCTCCTCACAAGTCTATTTTAAGAGACATAAATAAGCGCCTGCATTGATCCTGCCTGTACTTAAAATCCCTCCGCCCACCGGTACATGCAGCAGAAATAGTCCTGAAGAGACATGAAGTGCACTACTTTTTGGTTGCCTCAGCAACATGCTTTGTTTCCTGCAGACAGCATTGCTGCAAACGTGTGCTTTCCCGCCACATGGAATGTTCCGGTGGAATTCGCACCGAGACGCCTCTGTAATAAATGAATTCTCCCTCGCTTTATTATCCAGCGCTTCCTCGTTATAATAAATAAATCTGAAAAAAAGAGAATAGGATATATGCCCTAATAATTGAAGATGTTCCTGCTTAATTACTCGCTGCCATTATTTTGAAGGGAGAATATGTCTGACAAACGCAGTGGTTTCCTGTTTCATGAAGTAATTAATAGTGTTGTTTGTTTCACTCCACATTTTTGCTCCTTGGCCACTCATAATTTGTTAAGTAAATTAGCGCCTGAAAGGCATCTGGGCTTAGCAGATAGCAAAATAATAAAGCTTTAAGGATTTAATGGTTCAAAAATAGCTGCTGAAAAAATGCGAAGCTTCGTTCCGTGTTGTTGCCATGACAATGACTTAAAAACCTTCAATATTTAACTATTCTTACAGCATGCAGATTTTTATTAGAATACAGAAGGCGTCAGGCTACCAGACGTCTTCTTGTCCTAGAATATAACTACTTTCCAGGGGGGGCAACTTTTTATTTCGCCTTTACCTTTGTCAGGGACCACCTTCCCGCCTCTTTCTTCGTTGCAGGGCGCATTTTGACTTTGGCATACTCTCTGACCCTTTTTTGGAACCATGTACTCGATTGCATAAACTCGGCTGACAAAAAAAATGTGGGCTCTAACTACGTACAAATCTGTGCCCCCTTTTCACAGGAATAATTTGAGAGGGGATTATGGCTACGTATATGGAGCTATTTTGCGTTCT
Source organism: Lissotriton helveticus (assembly GCF_964261635.1). NCBI lineage: Eukaryota > Metazoa > Chordata > Amphibia > Caudata > Salamandridae > Lissotriton > Lissotriton helveticus. Next base: position 429,578,729 of record NC_136062.1, read on the forward strand.
CAAACAGGCCCCGTTTGCCAATGCAAAAAAAGGCTTTTCCCATGTTTCAAACCCTATTTTGCAATTCGGTATTTGGAAGGGGCGTGTTTAGGGCGTCCAATCCAAAAACCAAATCGCAGCGTTATATATGAATGTTTTTGGACCGTGAATGCGAACACAAAACAGTTGCATTTTACTGCCAACTTTAAGTGGGTGGTAACTCATTCGCAAATGGAAAGGGGTCCCCAAGGGACGCCTTACCCTATGGGTATGGTGAGGAAAATGATTTTTAAGAACAGGCAGTGGTACATTTTTTTCCTTTAAACATATCCTATTTTCCTTTAAGGAAAGTTAGATGCTTTAAAAATAAATTAATACTTAACCCCTTCAGTGCTGATGACGGCTCCCGGTCGTCATGCGTCACGGTGGGCGTGTGCTGATGACGTCCAGGAGCCGTCATGACCACGCTCGCGATTGGAATATCCAACACCGGCGCGGAATTCCGGCCGCAGCCAAAGGTGTTAATTGAAAAGCAATCACGGACATGATGGTCTGCTGACCCTAGCAGGCCACCGTCCCTGTGATTGTAGCGATTCTAAGGTGGTCGCAAAGTGTGATTTACCTCATTAATAATAATGAGGTAGGCCGATTTGCCAGCCCCTAGGAATAGCTAAATGAAACTCTATGAGTTTCACACATTTGTAATAGCTATTAACTAATTGTGATTCGAAGTAACCAGCAATTAGGTAATCGCAATTACAAATGTTGAAACATGTAGCCCTTAGAGATTCTTAGGCACTTCTACCTGTTTCCCTGCACATTCTTCATCTGGAGACTTTGGCTGCTTGAAGCTTATGAAATCACAGTGTGGAAAGCTTTTTCACAGAAACACTTGCTAATTGCTAAAGTCGTAATTCCCGTGGGCCTGTTAACTCCCTGTACTACTCCCACTGGAATTAAAAAGCCACTCTTAATGAGGGCTACATTCAAACTTGAAATTTGCTATTTTATTTTTCTGCTCAACAGCATATGGTGTTACAGAGGAAATGGTGCAACCCCAACCTGTGCCAGTGAAAGCACTGATAGAGATCCTGGCACGTCTATATGTTCAGGCACGCGCCTCAATTACATAAAATAACAAAGCAATTAAGATATTCCATAATTCACACAGCAAATTAACCCTTACTCCACTAGTGAAGAGGGAAGTGTGTAATGCAGTCTACAGTTTGTATTAACATTATCCGGGAAGGCCATTGGGCCGGTCCAGGGTGGTGAGTACCTGGTTCATCGGCATAGATGGACAGTTCAATATCCTGGCCCAGATATTTAGATATTCGTCCTGCCCACAGCCCCCTAATGAGCTCAGCGGTTATACCTGTCCTAGTCAGGTCACTCCTACTCCTCCTAAATTCCGCTGGGGCTAGCACTATAGTGATACATCATGGTGTCCCAAATTACCACCCCCCAGAAGATCCAGATGACGCGTTTTTTATGAGATGTCGCGGTCTGAGATACTCTTATTGCTGAACACAGCATTAACTAGGCTACTCTTTGCTTTGGGAAACATAGGTTACATCGCTGTGTTTACACCGCAATACCTTTACAACGCGGGTATTACAACGAAAGTCATTACAATGACTTGCAGTAGATGGCGCCCTAACCTAAGGAATAGTATGATTTACTATCCCAACACCTTCCCTACTTTACGTAGACTGGAGTTGGAATACTAAATCATACTATTCCTAAGTCCAGCGCCCTCCAACGCAAGTCGTTGTAACGACTTGCATAATAATGCCTGCGTTGTAAAGGTATCGAGGTGTAACATCATATATTCCTTTGCCTTGTATACCCAGCATTCAGAGTGAAGTGTTCTTGCGTCTGACTCTTTGGTAGAGTGAATCAGCGAAACGCTGGCTATACTCCAGAATACGTAGTGAAGGTTTGGGACGACGTGGGTCTGACTAAGGGCATAGATGGCCTCACATGCCTCTGCCCTGAGGAAGCCTATGTTTGAGCGAAATACGTTGGCTGCGCTTGTTAAAAAGAAGTGGAATAAAGGAAAGAAACTACAAGCTGTGACTGACTCGTCTTGTTCTCCTTAATTGTCGTGTTTGAATTTGAATTTTGTTCACTACAAATTGATCTCTTATTGCCTCTCAATTATCATCTTAAAACATATATTTTACTGCCATTTTGGTTTCATTTTTTCATACTCATTTTTTCATTTCTTTTCATACTGAATCCAGTTGCATTGTGTGTAGTAGCAGTGACCAGAGTCAGCAGCAAGCATGCACATTTCATACCACACTTGACTATATATTGAGCTTCTTTTGACCATCATGTAGAATTGTACAAGCTCTAACATCTATTTCAAGAGGCTATATTAATTAAGTAACTGCATAATATCTACTGTCAGACTTTTGGTCAATTTAGTGTTGAAATCTAGGCAATGCTCTCCTTTTTAAGGGAGTTTATCCTGACTAGCCTAACTTTAGATTCACATAGGTCGTGTCATGCTTACTATGACTCTTGATTCCCATCCTCTGACCTATATAGTATAGATCTCATAATTGAACATTTTTACTCTGAGGCAGGATTTTCAAGTGGTCAACAATGTTAGTGAAATTTAGGAAAATCTTGAATTTTTCTATATTTGAAATTTGCAAAATGATTTGGATATTTCCTGTGTCAGGTAAAAAAAAAAATCCAAAAACCAGAAATGGGGGACTGATCTGAACAGAAAATGTCTCCCTGAGCAACATATTCTACTTGAAACAGGTACTTGCTGTTATATTGAAAGATTTTTACATGCAGTGTTACTTCAAAAAATACTCGCAAGATACTGGCAAACCAACTGTAGCTATGAAAGTGTAATTTCACACATTTTTTATGGAATTAAAAAAAATTATCAAGAAAACAATGCTCAATTTGCACTCTTTTTGTTGCAAGGACTGTGAATCAGTAGACCTAAGCTATTACTGTAGTGCGCCCCAAAATCTGTCCCGGGGCCAAAAGGCTCTGAACGTTTTTAGAATGATTAAAGTCTCAAGTCAGAGCAATTTTTCAGGCGCCCAGGCTCTAATGTCTACTGAGCAGAGTACTGGACATAGTCCATGGGAATCTCTACATTTTATTAAGAGATGTTAAAGTAAATACAGAGTGGTAAGCAAGAAGCCAGAAAGACAAAGTGCTCGTAACGAACATGCCCCGGGCTAACAACAAATACCCTATGAGCAGTAAAAAACAAGCATTTGCAATGCAAAAGGCCTAGCATTCGCGAGATTATGAGCTATTGGCATTGTAAATGACAATCCCTTTTATTTATGTGTTTAAAAAAATCTGCAATATTAAAAGACTAATTGTCATTTACAATGCCAATAGCTAAAAATCTCGCAAATGCAAGACCTATTGCATAACGAATGCTGTGCTAATATACATGTTGCACAGCAGACTGGCAGGCATTCAATATAAAAGTTTCTGATGTCCTTCCATGGCCCACAGAAGGCTATTAGCTATCGGCATTGTGAGGGGCAGGTTGCAGGGCCAAAATCTATCTTGGAACGGATGCCCAGACCTAGGATTGTACACAACTGCTGCTTTTGGAAGAACATTATTCGGAGGGCGGACATCTTTCCAAATCGCTGTGCTACATTTCTTTAATCTTCAGATTCCAACCTGCAGCTTTTCTTCATCTGTTTGTGGTGGTGCAGGCACCAGACGGCCAAAGAACACCAGGTGGAACCTAAGCACCCTTGTGCTCTGCGTAGTGTTTTCTTTCTGGCTCTTGCCCCTACCAAGGTCTCAAGGCCTAAAACAATGCTCATCATAGGATGATCTCTCCTGTGCAACTATCTCTGTCAGATAGGATTCTGGGTAAGACAGACTACAATGTATATAATGGGGTATGTGCATAGTTGGTGTTTATTCGTGTGAAGGGGTGGATGAAATTCCTGGGAACATTTTGAAATAGGCAACTATTTTTAACGCCGTTTCTTGATAATATGCCCCCCCCAATGCATAGCTCAAGGCCTGACAGTGATGGACACTGCACAAGTATTTCTATTTCTGTTTGTTTAGACTGAGGATTGAAGAATACTAGTGCAGAAGGCTATTCTGCTTGTATTTTCATCCAAGGTTAGGCGGATGCAAATTGCCTCACGTATTGCATTCGCTTAGCCAAATGCACAATTTTTTAAACAATGTACTTACCTTCACTGTTTTACCCCACCCCTAGTTTGTTGAATAAAGTAGGAAAGTAATTCTTAGGTATGCAGCAAAAAGAAGCAACTTATAGGCATTCCATGCCTACTAAAACCATTAGTAGCAGCCAAAGCATCATTACTTGGGACTCGGCTGAAAGAGACTATTAACTCATAAAATACATTTTTTTCAGGAACAGAGGATGAGTTAGACAAAGTGCACTCTCAATATCAACCCAAGTACTGGGCAAACCATGTGGGTCTCATTAAAAGTATGCCTTAGTTAGGAATTTAACAGACGTTAAATTCCTGAGTTAAGCCTGAGGTAACGCAATTTTTTTTATCGCTGCACCTCCTTGTTAATATCGCGAAGCTGCCCTCACGATAATAACAAGTGTTGCTTTCACAGCCGCGCCTTCTTTGCATCTCATTAGCGATGCGAGGCTGTGAAAAAACAGGCTCTACATCAAGGAAACGCGCTAGCGTGTCCTTGATGATATTGCAATATAATTATCGCCACTTTTCTCCCCAAAACGGACGCTAAAGCGACGATAATTCTATCGCCAGTCCTTGCTTATATGCCCCTTTGTGTCTTCAGTAGGACAAACTCATTAAAGAAAATAGTGCTTACAGAGTAAATAACACGTACCGAGTAACAACCGTAGTAAAAGAACCAATCCTCATGAGAGGTTACACATGAAGACAAGGCAGTACTAAGGAGGGACTAACAAGCCTATTTGCAAATCAGGAACCAGCATTTACGAAGGAAAATGACAGAAGCCAATGAAAAATATGGGCAGAGAGTGGGTGGGGCTTCAAGTGCATACTCCAATACTGCATGCCTCGCAGCAGCGCATGCGCTGCCCAGGCTCGGCCTAAAAAACGGTAGCAGCAATCACATTCAAGATTGAAAACATATCATGAAAAAATCGAAGAGAAATCCAAAATATGCGGATTAGTTGTATGAACTCGATGTGTGCAGACCACTGGGCACATATCAACAATTATGAAACTCATTCACAACAACCACTCCGAAACCTATCTGGGAAACAGAAGAGATAGAAAGGAAAAAGAGAAGAAAGAACAGCCAAGAAGAGAGAAAACCTAGAACGTAAATGGGCATGTGGTTCCCAGAAAGAAAGAGAGGGGAAAAAAAGTTACTAAGTAATTTACACTGTACTGTGAGTGGGTAGCCCTGATTGTGTGATAAAGGTGTCAAGAGAATTACGCAGTTTCTTTGAAACTCTGGGTTTACCTGGTATTATTATTTGTGCGGAATGAGTTCTCCAAAGAAAACTGACCCTGGCCCACCATGTATGGTAGGATATTTGATGAAAGTCTTTACAGTCTCAGAGGATAACCTTCATAGCCAACATAAGTAATAGTTCCAGGAGTGTAAAATCTAATTATGAAAGCAACAGAGTGATCCCAGAGGCATAAAGGTCTAAGATTAAGATGGCGGGATACAGAACAATATTTGCACAGAAGAATCTACACAATTGAGTCCGGATATCTTTCGAATAGGAAGATTACAATTCACAATCAAAAACATGTCTTCTAGGTCGCTACAATCCTTCATACAAGACCAACATGTATCAGAGTCCACTAGGAGTAATTAAAGCGTTTGGAAGAGGTTGAGTATAGATGGTGGACGGAAAATAGTTTTGTTTGAGTTAGAAATCAAATTAGCATGTAGACTTCCAAGTTTGAGCGCCTGGTGCAACCAAATTATTTCTATAAAAATAATTGTTCCATTTAGATTAAATTGGAAGGGGAGAGGTCCGGAGAAACAATCGTGACAATTTATATATATTCAAGGCTGTGCACCTGGGTACATGCTTACAGGAAAGTTATAAAGGCTGTTGGCCATAAACGGCCGAGTTTAGACATTTTGGATTTTACATTTTGAAACTTATAGATATCCAAGTCAAAGAGACTGAATTTATGTTGAAGAGGTGTAAATGAGAGAGTTACTGAGTTCATATAGGTCAAATACCAGGCTGTCTGCCTGGCCACCCAAGTATGACATATCGTGGCTCAGAATGGAGAAGTACATTTTTTATTATACCATGCAGATGTGCGAGGATTTGGAAAAGCTTTCCATCAAACATTTGTCTACCAATTTTAATGTCATCCGTGCTCATGACTAGCTGAGAGTCACGGTGCCGCTGTGCTCATAACGAGCTGAGCTCGTCATGACATGCGCGGTGTGCTGAGCATTCCATTAAAACGGGCGTGGTCATGACGAGAACAGCTCATTATGAGCACAGCGCCACCGTGCTGTGTGACAAGCTGAGCTCAACACGAGCACCGCGGCGCTGCGCAACCCCCCCCCCCCCCCCCCAGCACAGTGGGGGAATTCGCCCCACGGGGAAGGGGTTAAGGCATTCAGAGTATGGAGCTAGATGTGCTGAGTATGAGCCAAGGAGAACTTAGACATTGTAAGCAATGCCTTCATAGAATAGGGGTAGCAATGGGCTAGCTCAATGATTCCACAGGCACCATGGCCACCATGGGGAGTGTACAAGCCACTGGGCACCCTGAGCAATCAAAAAAGACCATCTTCTATTCTAACCAATTTGACAACCTACAGTCTCCTTCATTAATGTCCAGTCTCAACTTCAGAGAAATTCTAGGTTTTTTTCTTGCTCCATAAACATTTGGAAGTAATTTTATCAAAGGAAGACAAAAATGCGGGTATAATTTGAAATTAAGCCTAATATATAGAATATTCACCAGAGGAGTAACCATCATTTGTAAGGACTCCAGTCTACGACACCCGTAAATATATTTAGAGAACCAAGTAGACAATAAATTATTGATCTTATGGTTCGCCTCTTGCTCATTATAAGTCAGGGCATCTGATAGGTCACAATTAATCTATTTACCCAGATATCAACGGTAGCCTGATTGCCGGGAGAGACCCGAACGCTCTGCAAAGAAAGAGTGACATTGGATATTAAGAGGAAGTACTTCAATCTTATCTCTGTTAAGGAAATAAACAGAGAATGAGGCGAAAAACTAAATAATCTCCAGACTAGCCAGTATGAGAAAATCAGGATCCTCTGAGAAAATAAAAATATTAACTGTGCATGCTGCATTTTTAAAGCAGGTATTGTTGAAGCTGAAACCTTTAATTGCAGATGAGCCATTCAGCATACTAATCGGTTTATCAATGACTAATAGGAACAGTAGGGCTGACAAGCGACAGCCCTGTCCGTTAGCCTGTCACAAATTGAAGGGAAAAGATGTGCTGCCATTTATTTGTTTTCTAACAGAAGGCGAGGTGAATAAGGCCATAACTATATAAGAGAAATGGGAACCTAGTTTGTGTCAAGTCAAAATAGCTTCCAGGTAAGGCCAGGAGACCGTATCAAATTCCTTTTCAGCATCTAGGGCTATTGCTGCAGCAGAAGCTGGTGAATTTAGAAGTGCCGCATTTTCAATAATGTGACCGAATGTGCCATATTATCGCCTGCTAATCTAAACTTGACGAAGTCCGACTAAGATGGATGAATCAATTTAGTATTGAGTGGTTCTAACCTTTTTGCCCGAATTTTGGCAAATATCTTTGCTTTCAAATTAATTAATTGGATTTTTTAGGGGACTTATGGTATTACCATCTTTCGGAATAACCACACTTGTGGCTTGGCTGCAGAGCTAGTGACCGCGCCAGAGAAAGCAACGTTACTGAGCAATGTCTCTAACAAGGAATTCATTATATGGAGAATGTCTTCTAAAAGGTGCTGGAAAAGCCAAAAAGGCCTGAGGCCTTAACTTTGAAATAAGTTTAATAGCTCCAACAATCTCATCTTTGCTGATCAGTTTCTCAAGGTGGATCTTATCAGTTTCTGGTAGTGACCGGAGAGGGAGGGAATTTAGAAATTCCCTCCAAGATTCCAAAGATGGAGGAAGTGAAGTTGTCTACAGAGAGGAGTAAAAATCCCTAAAAATGTCTGAGATATGAGAAATCTTGGTTTTGGGAGAGCAAGAGGAGTCGTTATTTGAATTAAGAAGATTGGTATTTCTTTTAAATTTTAACAGAAGGCTAGTAATTTTTCTGCTTGATTAAAGTAAAAAAGCTTTTTCCCTTTCTGGGTTTTGACTCAGGGAAGAGCATTTACTCAAAATCAAGTTATATCTCTACTTAAGGTTCCCGAGAGAGGCCACAATCTTTGGGTGATTAGCATGTCTCAATAGAATTTATTTTACTTTGATCTCTTATGTAAGGGATTCTCAGGAGTGCTTCATTATCTTGTTTTTATTTGTCATACAAGTAATAATTTTTCCTCTAACAGTGGTTTTCCTTGCAGCCCAAAACGAAATCGGAGAGCAAAGAGAGTGTGATTTGAGTGGTATAAACTCATGTAGGGCTTTGTTCATGCCCTGAAATTCAACAGACTTTTCAAAAATGTCCAAACCAAGATTTAGTCTTTGGTAGTATGGATACAATCGGTAAAAAAAAAAAACAGTAATTGTCTTGTGGTCAGAAATGACAATTGGTTCTATTGTGGGGTCAAGCCTGGTTTGCAGTCGGGATGAGTCAAATAAGAGGTAGTCAATCCTGGAGAAGCTATTATGAAGAGGTAAAGAAAATAAAATCACTGTCTGATGGATTATGCATTCTCCGAATATCAGACAAGCCATGCGATACACACAAAGTACGCATATGTTTATGAGCTCGAGGTTGTTGATAAATACATGCTGATTCCCTATCTAAGGCTGGATCCATCTGCTGATTAAAATTGCCACCCTCTATGATACTGGCATCAGCAGGCAATAGAGTTAAGCTAGCAGTGAGATACAGCCAAAACTGAGGGTTGTCAGAGGTGGGTACAAATATATTTACAGTATGCACATCTGTTGTTCCACGCTATAAGTAGGAAATCAGCCATCTTCCCTCCTCATCATGTTCAGCAGAAACAATTAAGTCATGTTCCCAACCATGTCGCATAGAGAGTGCCTCTTTGTAACCTATTTTATTTCCCTGCAGGAAAATCAGATCCCCCAAAAGAGTTACAATAATTACAAATTTCCTATGTTTCACTCTATGATTTCACCCCTTGACATTAAGAGATATTACTTTCAACAAACACATAAAGGATAGGAAAAAACTCGAACCCAGTTAGAGGTGGAGAGGACAGCACAGGAAGGACATGAGCTGAGAAGGCTAAGGACAGGAAAGGGCAGCAGGCAAGAAACAGCACCGTAGCTGTATATGACCTTAAAAATCAGAAAGAAAGAAAAAACATCCCACCCCAAATAACAAGAATGGTAAAGTCCCTGGAAGATGATGTAAACTAAGGGGAGGGAAAAATCCACATCATCACCTGCTATAGAAGGGAAAGGAAACCAGTGGATGGGAAATCTGGGTAAGTAGGGGGAGGCTTCCTGAGTGTGTGTGTATCAGACAAAGCATGACACAAACATTAAAAGCATTGAGAAAAGGCATGGGAAGATTCAAGGAAATTGACATTACAGCCATCAATACTGCTGACAGTAGAAAAGTAGAAAAGCTCTGTATGTTAGAGCAATATTACGAACATACTAATCCCAAAAGAGGGGCGCCCCATTAACAAATACAAGGAACAATGGAAAAAACAAGTGTGGAAAGAAAACTGGTGTGGAGCACAACAATATAATTGATAGAAATTGGAGTTCTGGTTGGCTAGGGCATGTGCCTAAGCCAGTCTGAAACCACCACTCTGGTCAGGGCAAGGGAGTTACACACTGAAGATAACCCCTGCTCACTCCCTTGGTAGCTTGGCAGAGCAGTTAGGCGTATCCCAGAAGCAATGTGTAAAGCGTTTGCGCAGCACACTCACACAGCAGCGACACACTAGGCACACCCCAAAAGAAATTCCACACTAGGTTACATCAAAAATAGCAGTTGTATTATCCATAAAACACATTAGAACATAATCACACATATACACTGTGCCACCTGGCACTTGGTATGACTTTACTGGGATTATATACACCACAAGGCCAATCAGGCCACCTTCATAACATTACATAAATCACCGTTAGGGAGGACAACCAGTAACTACTGGTAGTATCACATTTCAGCCTAGCACATTATGCATATAATTACAGGTGCACCTTAGTGTACACTTGCAGCCAGCCCATGTATCATACACCCATCATGCCCCTAACAGACATAGGGAATTCACCATTACAGTACACAATTTTTGTGTGGGCCACATACGCACCACAACATAATCAGGGCCTGTGCTGAATATCCTTGAGAGCCCAATGGCCCACAATCGGTAATCCCAGCACCTCTACGCTCACCACCTGGACTGCATGTTAATTTTGTTGAGGTTCCTTCCTCCACCAGGCCTCGGGGCTTACGTTGAGGTTTCACCCTGTTCTGTGAGCCTAATCATTGCTCCTCTTCAAAGTCAGGGCTCAGGCAAAGGCGTGTACCCCTCCAGCAGCTGACCGCGATCTGGCAGCGGCAGCTACTGACTCAACACTCCCTAAGCACGGAGCCACTAAACAATCAGGGGGAGAAACGAACAGCTCTGGGCAGCCCCTCAAGTAGCAGGTCTCTCTCTCTTTTTCCCACGGGAGATCACCGAAAATTAATGGCCCCCAAATGGGCCTCCTGCCACCCTCCAGCGTGGCTGCCTCAGAGCAGCAAATGGGGGACAGTGATTCCTCTCCATTCAGCACTTCCCTGGGATGTCAAGTGGGGCAGGGACACTCACCCAGGGACTCCTACTATGCAGTGAGGCTTGGAGCAAAGTTTTCCCCTCACCACTTCTTCGTCAATCTTTCTCTCTGCAGCAGTGGGCCCCGCCCTCAGCCAGGCTCGGTCTTTGCCTGGCTGCTGTTCCCGGCTTGTTTCTGCCTGGCAGCTGTTCCCGGCTTGTTTCTGCTAACAGCCATGAGGCCCGCCCACAATCAAGCCCAAAGACTGTCTGACATCCGGCAGCTTCCTGGCCACAGCACCTGTTACGAGCAAAGTTAAATCCCCCTTCTCGGGCTCTGGAAATATAATTAAAAAGAAAGGAGTATTTTTACATGACTCATATATTCCCCATGCAGAAGGCACTGATAGATGATTTCACCTAAGGAGGTACTACCACACACTGTAGAAAACTTCCTACACATGTTTCTCTACAGAATACACGAACAAATGTCATATTATAAAGGCCACCTTCTCTAACGTGTTTGTAAATAGAACAGTAAGGGACCACACCTCAATGATGCATGAGGTCATCACCGACAAATGCAGAAAAGAAGTAAAGGCAACAAGGCTATTTCAGATGACTGTTCATGATATGGCCCATAGTGTAGTTTTTTACAGGATCAATGAGCTAATGATAACAGGATCTCTGTCAGACTATCATTGCTACATCCCCCCACACCCTACATTGCACATGACAGATTCGAACGGCGTTGTTGTTATTCGCACAAAGTTACGCCCATGGCAAAATTGAGTGCCCCAGGTTACTTGAGGTATAAAGAAGTGGGGATAAAATGTCCAAAATTACGAAATGAACTCAAATTAAAAGACACCTTGTTCTCTGTTTTCTAGAATGGCATGCTACCTGTGGGTCGGCACACAAATTGCAACCAGCACTGTTTTTGATTCGGACAATAATATGGCACCTCCAGCCGAATGGACTTTTACTGCAGAAAATGGCTCTATCTCCAACAGCCCTCACGAAGTAGCAGCCTGAGCTCACTAGAACATTGCACAAAGTCGTCATTATGGTTCCAGCAGCAAATGTCTCCCACATCGATGCCCATCTCTGGCTCTGGTATCTGGCTCCAGGGACAATGGCAGTGTGCTGAGTTCTAAGGGTGGACAGCGTTCAAAGACCCACCAAAGGAGGTCTGCCAGTTGAACAGAGTCCAGCTCTTTTTCCTACACCATCATTGTGATGCTCCAGACCAAGGCAGAAGTACTCTGGCTTCGAAATACCAAGAGGAGGGTATGCCTTTGTATAAGGAGGTGAGCTGCACCATGCCAACAACGAAGAAAATGGTTCAAATGTCCAATGCCATCAACGACTTGAACCAAAAAAAAAAATCGATTGCTGGAGGAGGTGCCATAGTTGACAGCCACTGATTAGTTAAACTTTGACTGGTTACCTTTGTGGCTGTTCTAAAAATGTTTATTTCTTTGCTGTTTCTTTTTTGTGTTGCATCCCACAGATGAGTGTCATTATGTGAAAGGAAATTTATCACCAAGATAGTAAGGATGAACTATGCTAGCCTAGGGATTTACCAGTTAGCTAAGTATGAGGACATGGATCGATAGTGTTCCTGGGGATGGGACTTGGAAGCAATTGGAAATAAGCAAGATAGCAGCCCCTGGCACTCACTATGACATACCGTCAGCTCCCCTACTTCGCCCAGGTAGAGACACCCTGAGCACGGGCCCTGCAGCTGTTCGATATGAATGTCTGCTTAACGGACCAGGTTGAGATTACGCCGAGATACTCGTTAGGACAGATTGAGAAATTACCAAATAAAGAGAGCAACCCCAGGGCAGTTTTTTTATGTATTATGTTAACGACATGCCCTGGATTCCCCCACTAGCGGAAGGGTCACCGAGATACTCTGTAAAAAGTGTGTTCAAAATAATGAACAAGAGAAGGGAAATGATGGAGGATCAAGTTTTACCATCTGATTTCCATATATAGCATTTTGTTCGACCTTGATAGAATGAATGTCTGATGTGGGGCCTGCTAGAGAAAATCTGAAAATATGCTAAAGTGACCATTTTTCACCATATACAATCAGTAAATGAAAGCCCACAGATCCCTTGAACCCCCTGCATATAGGCCTAAGCCAAAGGCCAAAGGCCACCGCCTTATGTTATCAGTTTTTCATATTAAAATCCACTAGGACCTGATGATTTCAAACATGCATTTCTGTTGCGCTGGACACGACGAGATAGCTTGAGCAACCACGAAAATACAATAGCTTTCCACAGTACAATTGGAAGATACCCACACATGCATGTACACAGGACCAGCAATACAAGTTTGTACATCTTGGAACATTGCTACATTAGTATTTTGAAAGATAGCTTGCTCAAGTAAAACCACAGCCAAACTTTGTGATAGTGGCACCTGTCTTAAGTTCCGCTCTCACATATATTTTTAGAAGATACTAAGGTGACAAGATGTTCTTAGTTTATATCTTGCGGTCAAGCATGGCCCACCACCCACTCAGCCAACTGACCATTTCCGTGTCCTAGGACATGCAGTCAAGCCACCTGCACCAGAAAGTGCGTCAGAAAGTGCGTCAGAATAGTGTCATAGTTCTGCATTTTCAGGCATATTAGATCCAACACCTCAATTAGAAGCCAGTACTCTCCTGCAAGTGCTTGGCACGAGCATGGGTTCCCTGGCCAGCCGTTTATCTGATTTGGGACTTCGAAGCCTCTTCTCACAGGTGGTATCTCCCAATCTACATAACCTTTTTTGCTTTTTTAATCTTTTATTATTCTTGGTACTTTTCATCCACACCCAATTCCTTGCATTTAAGGTCTTCTTAAATTGTTAGATCTTGCATTGCTAGTTTCCCTAGTTAGGTTGCCTCTAGGCACTAGAATTTTATAGAATGTGTTCTGTATCATTAATTCTCTAACTGATTTCAATTGTGCCTTTTGAAAGATCCTTGCTCCAGCATGCTTTCTAGAAATTTTGAGCATTATAAGAATAATCGTGTGTTTTATTCCTGACGGAGTGAAGTCAGGTTTCTTAATGGTTTTAGCTTAGTAATATGAAATAATATGCATTCATTGATATGCTTGTGATGTAACTAATAAAAGAACCACTTCAATATAATTTTTCGTCATCTCATATCTTGCATCCTTGTTTCTCAGTCTAGAGGTGCGTCGGTGTCTTGTGACCACAGGTGACCACACCCTAAAGAGGATTTAACTTCCCTTTATCACCATAACGTGCTTCTGGTGTGGGGCACAGCACTGAGGGAGAGCAGAGATAAAGTACTCCTAATGCACCAGGGTGGTATATCAAGTACAGTCCGTACCATGCAAGGGGCTAAAGATGGAGGAATCCTGCAGCGCCCCTAGCCCAGGTCCAGGTAATCAAGGTAGAGCGCTCAGCTTGGAGCTTAGTCTCAAAAATCCCATAGGGCAGAACTGGGCACAGGCAGGGCAGCATGCAGGACCTCCCAGCAGCAGAGAGCAGGTGCGTCCCATGGCGGTACCTCCTGGTAGTGTCCTTACTTTAGCTGCAAGTAAGCTCACCCTCATGGGGTCACATCCCCAATATTTATACCACCCAGTGTCTTTGTTCTTCCTCCTGGCACAGGGCTCTGTGCCCAGTCCAAATCAGTTCTGGGGAGCACTTATCAAGTGCACAACACTCCCTATTGTTAGTGTAAGACATGGCGCCAGACACATCATTGTGGAAGGCAGGCACAGCCCTATTCAGGTGCTACTCCTCCCACTACTCCAAATGCAGATCAGGCTTTTCAGCCTAGCGCTGACTCATCCAGACTCTCTTGAGCCACTGCACCTCCAAAGCCCCTGTCACTCCAAGGCCAGACAGTCAACACACAACATGTAGGCAAAAACACACATAGCACACAGAAATGTCTACTGCCAAAAGTGGTATTTCTAAAAGAGCGAACACCAGTATGCAGGATTTATCACTACTATTGCAAACATACCAATTTTTATCACGCTACTCCTCTCATGTCAGGAATTACCACTGAAGCACATGTCGGGGAATCCCCTTTAGGGATTTCTATTTAGATTTTGGTCTTTGTTGGTACCCTTCCCCTTTGGTTGTTGGGTCCCCCTCTCTTTATTTGGACGTATCAGGGAATCCCCAATTCATTCCTATGAGAGGGTGAGGCTCACAGCAGCGAGAAACCAAATAGGATGTTTATCACTACCAGGACATGCCACACATTAAAGGCACATGTCCTACCTTTTACCTACACTGCACCCTGCCCATAGGTCTAGCTAGGGCCTAACTTAGGGGTGACTGATATGTAGTAAAAAGGGAGTCACAGAGGTGGCCACCACTTTATGTGCCTCATCACGGCGGCAGTAAACTGTATGTGCAGGCCCTGCAATGGCAAGGGCCTGAGACAAGTTTGAAAGGCTACTTTGGTGCATGGTGCAAGCAACTCTGCAAGACTACCAGTAGCATTTAATTTACTGGCCGTAGGTATATGAGATACCATAGTACAAGGGACTGACAGATACATTAAATATGCCAAACAGGCATAGACCAATCTTACCAAGTGTACCATAGAGAGCACATGCACTCTAGCACAGAACAGCAGTGATAAAGTGCCCAGAGTCCTAACACCACCAACAACAGGTCAGAAAAAATACAGAAGGAAGTCCAAAAGTTCTGAGATGACTGTGCAAAAAAAGGGTAGAGTGTAACAATAATACAAGGAGATATTTGAGCCACGCACCATGCAAACATTATTACATATATAACATGTATATGACAGCCATATATAACTCCAACTATGTAGGAGTAATAACTGGAGAGAGCATTACGGGGCATAAAAGGCCAAAACAACAAAACCAAGTGGGCTCATCCAACAGCAATTCAGATTTGTTCCCCTGCAATGATTCAAGATCTGCTGGTTCAGTAAAAACAATGGTTTTCATCTGGTAGACAACCCTAAACTTAGAAGTCTCCACGACGGTCAACAGAAAGTGTAATCTCTGAGAGACTTACTTGGGTATGAAAACCTTGCCGACATTGCATTGTCTCTGGGATGGTCTTGGGAGATAAATATCATTGATCTTTTCCATGAAAAAGTAATGAATCTAATCATATGAGAGTGGATTGGTTCAGTATTGTTGGACTTGGCCCTTTTTGCAGGGTCATCCCTGAACTTTTTGCCTTCCTCCTATATTTTTACTGACCTGTTGTTGGCTATTTATTTATTCTGGGCAATTTACCTCTGCTAATCAGTGCTAAAGTGCATATGCTCCCAACTGTAAATTGATGTATTGATTAGTGGTTCCATGATTGGATATTTGGTTTAGTTGTCAGTCCCTAGTACAGTGCACTGAGTGTGCCTAGGGCGTGTAAATCAAAATGCTAGTGGCCTTGAAGCACTAGCTGTGCTACCCACAGAAGCGGCCTTGTAAAATGTGTCTAAGGTCTACCATTGCAGAGCCTGCAAGCAGTCTGGTACTGTCATGCTGACTGGGCAAGTGCACCCTCTTGCCAGTACCTACACCTTCCCTTTTCATCATATTAGTCACCCCTATGGTAGGCCCAAGGGCAGAGTGCATTGTAAGTATAAAGTAGGACAAGCCCTGATGTGTGTGGCATTTCCTAATAGTTAATTACAGTCATTTTTGTTTTTCACTATTGCAAGGCTACCTGTTCTCCATAGGCCAGAATGGGCTGCTGCATTGTTACATGTTTATAATCCTAGCAGACTCAGAGAACATGGTGGAAATTCGAGTTTAGAATGCCTGGACTCAGAATATTAAAATACATCTTTTAGTGAAGTTTATTTTAATATTCTGTGTTTGCAAATACCACTTTTACAAAGTAGGTATTTGCTTGTCTAACCATTTGAGCCCACCTCTGCTATGGTGTGTATTCCTTGTATGGGTTTGTGTGTGACAGGACTGGGGAATTCCAGGAGACAGGCTGGGGCTGCTCGGTGGCGAATAGGGAGATCTGCATCAAGATGGGAGGGAGACGTTGCACCTGGGACCTGACTAGGGCTGGGCATTCCCTCTACAATGCTGGCTCCACCCCCTGTGGTGCATCTGATGTCTTCTGAACACTGAAAGAAGAGAAGGAAGACTGTAAAGAAAGTGCTCCAGGACTGTACTTGCCTTCCACAATGCTGGCTCCACCTCATGTAGTGCGTCTGATGTGCCTGCCCTGTACTGTGAAAGGGAAGGAGACGTCTGGTAAACAGAGTGCTACAATACTGGCTTGAACTGGGCACAGGCCCCTCTCCCCTCAGAGAACAATGGATTTAGGGGTATAAGTATTGGGACCCTGATCCCATGAAATGAGCTCACTTCTGGACTTACAAGACGAAACCTCTGCTGACGAGAAGGAACCTGAAGAAACTGAGAAGAGACTATTCCCAAGCTCAAGTGCTGCTTGGGGGATTGGCCTGCAGTGGGTGCCTGACAGCCAAAGAACTTTGTGGACTTTACTTTCAACTTGTGCAAAGATCTACAAGGGCTTGGAAGAGAGCTTGCCCCCTGACTGAAGTCCCGGGACCAGTGGACTTCACCAGCCTTTGTGAATTGCTGCTGGAAACAAGTTGCTACAGAGGCAGGGAACTGTGACCGACTCTCACGACCGGCACGGTGTCCTGTAGGCACCGCATCAAGCAACGTCCGCCTCAAACAATGCAAGCTCTGCCCTCACCGACTCCGTCCTGACGCTGTCGCCGAGCTGTAGCCTGCACCGCGACTGGAAGGACACCGCGACGTGCAATGCCTCGCTACACCGAATCTAACTGGTCTGACCGACGTAGTCACTGCTGCTGACTTCGAGTCCTGTGACCGCATCAGAGTTGGGCACCGCCTCTCGCTCTTTGCGACGCACCACCCGACTCGCACCGCTGTCCGGACTGATCGATGCCAGTTCCCAAACTACGGCTCGGTCGCCGCACCGCAAGCTGCAAGCACCCCATCGAAGCACCGGCTCGCCTGCAACGCAAGCCTTGGAACCACTGACTTTGTCAACGGGCTGCTGCCTGCACCGCATCGAGGGACCACGCATCCTGCAACGCTTCCTTTCTGCACCACGACGATCACCAGAACCGGCTCGCACATCCGTGCCGGCAGCCCCAAGTACAAGGTACTGTGACTGAGTCTGTTGACATTTGAGTGGGCCCGTACCGATGCGGTCCGCTGGATTTGCGTGGTGTTATTTTTAACACCACTGTAGCTACCGACTCACACAGAACTTTGATTTAAGCCTTTTTAACAAGAAGTCTTGAAATCTAACAGTACTGTGGATTCTTTTTGTCGTTTATTGGTCTTGTGGTAACTCTATATAAAATATACTTATTTTTGATATAAACCCTGAGTGTGTCCATTTGTAGTGTTGTCACTGGGTTACTGTATGTGGTCACAACTGCTTAACTTACATCGCCTCCGAAATAAGGCTTGACTGCTCGTGCCATCCCGCCTAGAGGGTGAGCAGGGGTTATTTTGAGAGAGTAATTCCCTTTCCCTGACTAGAGGAGAGGGTCCCTGCTTGTCACAAGTATCTACCTGTGCCAACCAGAGACCCCCACTTCTAACAAGTATGTTGATGATGCAGTCGTTTTAAAATCAGGGCTCTCAGAAAGGATGCCTTTTTAGGAGGGAAAGGTGAGGAACCTGTGAGTGCACTTTAGCTCATGGTCTTTGGGGAAAGCAATGTTGAACATCACTGATAGCCATGATTTCAGAAAGGTGATTGTGGAGGGTGTCTCATATTCTGCACCCTCCAGAATCTCAAATATATGGAGATTGCTGCACCTGTTCAGGTCCTCCAAGTTAGTAATGTCCCTACCCATTGTAGCAATCAAGGATTCAGATTTACGTTGTTTTTCACCCGAGAGGACGTCGCATTCTTCACAGAACTAATCCTACCCACGGCATTCAAGAGCCTGATGGTGAGGTCTTTAAGGTCCTTCTGGATACTAGCAATCTCCACCTGCACGAAGTCAGTATACGTTTTTCGGTTCCGAGCTATATCATGAATATAGTCCGCTTTTTACAAATTGTCTCCAAGGTAGACGGTTCATCCGATTTTTATTTTACAGGTGAATCCGGTAATCAGGGTTCCTGTTTGGTCCTTTTCAATGTCCCTTTTTGTTCCCTTAACATTTCCAGGCTTGAAATCGGATATTGTGAAGTACACTATAAGTATCCTGGTTAGAGATAAACTTAAAAGAATTCCACTGAGAACTACACAAGGTGCGTGTAGGTGTAAGTGCAGCTACGAGAGACATATCACACCGGACTGGAACAAGTGAGAGTGTAGATAGTGGAGAACCTTACGGCATCAGAGAAAGATATTGGAAGGTTAATGTATGGCATTAGGGAGAAATATCACCTACGGACAATGAATTTAAATAGAGGGAATAGGTGTGGTAAAAACAAGTGATTTGGTACTGGTGACAGGCTCCCCAGCAGACACTAACGGAAGAACAGAGGGCCAAGGGCACATATAGGCAACAGGGATAAGGACTGAACAGGAGAAAAAACTAGCACTTAACACAGGGGCCAAAGGTGAGCAATCATGGGGCAAGCATAGTTGATGCTAAGCCTTTACTGCCCTTGGTGCCTAGTGGCAGCTGAACAGATGGGTGACATTCAGAAAAGCTCTCAGATTTCTATTGGTGCCTGAGGAGAAAAATACACAGATGAAGGTCAAAATATGAAGGTAGCTCCCAGCGGGGTCGCAGAGTCGATGGGCTCAGGGGGTGGAGAGAAACACTGTTCAAGAAGATCAGGGCACCATCATCACAATGCCAGAGACACGGGAGCCTCAGGAACAGCACTTGGGGGTCAGGACTCACCCCACAGAAGCCACCAGCATCTAGTAGAAACAGATCAGCTGGCTCCATAAGAAAATAGGGCTTATTCCAGATTTTGTGCCCCTATAGATATTTGACGTAGTGGTAGTTAACTCACTCTTGTGTCTGTAAAGCCGTAAAGCACCTTAAAAGGTTATCCTTTGTGAGTAGGCCCAGTGCTTAGGATTATCCTCAAAGGTTACAACCACAGGTGAAGTACTTCTTCTATTTCACACATATCTAGGAGTGTTCTGAAGAAAATGCCCAGGGGTGCCACGTATATGCACTAGTCTCAGGGTGCCCCCACCCTGACCACTGGAGCACTAGTTCCCAAGGGAATACCTACTCACTTTTGAAGCAGTTTATGTGTTACCTTCTTCACATAATTCCACAGTGCTCCTTTCTGTCTAGAATAAGCAGAACATGTACTCCCCTGTGCAGAGGTACAGTGCTCACCATAGAGATGTGGCAATGGAATTGGGAAAACCCTTCCCGTGGTCACTCATTCAAAACGATTTACAGAGAAGCTCCTGTCCACTGGAATTGGTGCCTGCCTGGCTAGAAGGACAGTAGAGAGGGGCAGAACCAGTTGTGAGCTACATCTCCCTGTGAAAGAGTAGGTCCCTTTGAAGATAATATAATTTTTAGGCACTGGTGACATTAAACTTACAGAACCTATGTTCAATTTGGTACCAAATGCTACAGACCTAGAGGTAAGCTAAATGTGACAAAAGGACTAGAGCCAAATTCATTTTAGGGATCAAAGCACATACACGGGGCCTGGTTAGCAGAGTCCCAGTGCACAAAGTCAAATGACCAGCAGCATCAATCGGACAAAAGCAGGTGATTATAAAAGAAAATGGCATTTTCCGACAGAGCATATGTAGCCCAGTGTAAGTACTCGAGAAAAACAATTTTATGCAGCAGGAAATGCTAGATAGTAACTAGAACACAAAAAATATATACAGCAAACTGCATTTTGCAAATGGCACACAGTTCAGTGTTCACATGCATTGCAACCGTGTGATGAAACTGAATGCAAAGATATGGATGATTGGCTGACGACCTGCTGCTCAGGATAAGTTTTAATGGGCTTTACAGCTTTACAGATACAGGAGTGAGTTTACTGTCAGTATGTGACATATCTAAATGTATGCACGGTAGGCAGTTTTTTGTGTAAGTGGGTATGACAATCTAGCAGGAGTAAATGTAAGAGTCTACTGGTGCCATACCACACATATACCCTCAGACAGCCTTGCACATAGGTAGAGTAGATAGCTACAAAGTTCAGGTAATGTCATTACGAGGTGGCCCCTAATGTAGCTGTAGGTAGTTACTACTCTCTATATCCTTGGAATAATTGCTCTATACCCCAGACACTCCATTTTATTCAACTCTCTCAAGCCCACTAATTTCAAGACACAGTATTTGCCAAGTGTAGTAGTCACAGTAATCCATGTCCATAAATTCTGTTGGGCCAAGCCTAAATTAACATGGCTGCCAAATAGATTAATGGATACAGATGCAGGTGAAAGAAAACACATATTAAAAATCCCAGGAATGTGATGATTAGAAACTGTGTTGGTACTGTCATTGGCAACTCTGCAGAGGCAATGGTTGGTGCAAGCTGCAGTGGCCTCTTGATGAGGCCTCCGGCACTTATTTTTTTTTACAAATTAAGTACTGGTCACAATACTCTCCATAGTTCTACCAAGGTAGCACCTATTTTTTTGTTAAAAGCCAGAAAGTCACTCACTGTGTTGATGCCTTATTGGCTACAGTCGAAGAAACATATGGATGAGTCATCTCTCAATGGGGCATATTATCAAGAACAGCGTTAAAATTATCGCCGCTTTATCGGTCGGGAAAAAAGCCACTAAAGCGGCAATAATGGGCTTGATAATATGCCCTTGAGAATTCCAATAGAAGGCCATGTTCTGGTGTGAACCGGGCCTTCTATTGGAATTCTCTAGGGCATATTATCAAGCCCATTTTCGGCGCTTTAGCGGCAGTTTCCTGGCGCTAGAGCAACGATAATTTTAACGCCTTTCTAGATAATATGGCCCAATGAGTTTATTAACCTCTGTAAATGTCATTCGACAGGTAAGGCTGCTCAAGAAAAACAGAGGTTACCATTATAAACGATACACGTTGTTTAATATGAATCTGAAACTGGGCCCTGGGTGATGTTAAAAACACGAGACTCAAAACATGTACAACTGATTTTAACTTCTATGGTCTGAACGAAGTTGTTCAAATTTTGCATGGCTCAGTTAAACTTGCTGATGTTAGATGGCGGTCCACACACAATCTGATTCCACTTAGTGCATTCCAGAAAAGTGTTATTGAGAAAAAATTGTACAGCACGCGTGATTTGATTTCACCTATGTTGCAAACTGAATGTGCCATACCAAATGGATGTGTTGCGTCTTCACAGGCTGAGCAGCGTGATTTGTCAGCTTCATGTGCGAAGGTGTCTCAGGAGGTCGTTTCCAACGTACGGAAAGGTCTGGATTCTACTAATGATGCAATTGAGTTTCGCACAGTTTTCTCCTCGGGACTAACAACGAAGACTGCTTTGAAGACTTTTCTCCTAGGTGAACTGTATTATGATTTTTTTGTTATTACTAGTGAAGGTTTTAAACGTGCCATAATGCATACCATTGTGGTGTCTGTTTAATAATAATAATAATAATCCACATTTGTAAAGCGCACAATCACCCGGAAGGTTCTCTAGGCGCTGGGGGCCGTTGGGAAGATTAAGCAAGCTATTGCCCAGAGTCACATGGTGCTGGGCTAATCTGCCGCCAGTGCCGGGGATCGAACCATGATCCCCAGATCTGGAGTCAGTCGCCCTAGCCGCAACCACACACCTCTTCCCTAATGCTTTATGGTTAAATGGATATTGACTTTCTTCTGATTTGACTGTCCATATGTACTGTGGATAATTTTGTTGTAACAGCCACATTATTTACACCTCCTTTCCCCATATTTTATAGAAGTTGGTATGGGTAGGCATGAAGCTACTGATGCTCCCGCAGAACTAGATGCCGCCTGCGCAACAATCGACTCCTTTCTAGTGCGGGCAGTAAATGTTATCTCTAAAGAAATAGATGTTGCAGAACCTCACCTATCTTTAGAAGCAGTGGCGGGAGAGGCTGGGAAATCTGGAACATCTATGAACAATGATATTGTGATAACAGTCCCTGAGCCACAGTTAGGAGCCCTCATAGCCCTAGTGGTGAGGAAGGCTTGATTACCCTATCAAATCAAGCGTTGGCACTTGTCTGCTCCTATGATGTCTGTGCTACATCGGCTCTTCCCCCAACAGGTAAAGGAGGTGACCAGATGAAGCAAGTCACTTCTAAATCCCAGGATAAGGGTGGGGACAAGGGTAAAGATAATAAAAGAGTCTTTACCAGGGCCCCAAAAACCTGCCTCTGGGGGTGAGACCCAAAATTCCAAGAAAGGCAAAAAGAAACCTCAATCCTACATTTGTAAGGTAAAGACCCATTGGACAATGGATGCTGATTGTCCAAAGGCAAAGGAAACTCACACTACCACTGCCCCTAATGCACCTGCTCCCCCTCACACAAGTTCAAGTGGTAGTACAGCAAACAAGGGATTAATGGGGTTAACCTTGGGTTCTGACATAGGTTCTGACTTAGAACTCCAGCACAGGCTGTTCTTGTTTGTGATGGTGGCACTGACCTAGCCACCTTACTTGTAAGTCCCACTAACTTGGACAAGTACAGACAACAGACTTTCATCAATGGAAAAGAAGCAATGGCTTACAGAGACACAGGGGGCCAATGTCACTATGGTGACAGAGAAACACCACCTGTGTCACCTGATCAAATCATACTTGGACAAATGTACCAAGTCACCAACGCTAGCAGTTTCCTAGGCAGTTCTGAACCTCAGCTGGGGTGGGGTAACTGTACCTAAAAAGGTTGTGGTATCACCAGAACTACATGCAGATTGTCTGTTGGGTTGGGCAGTGATCTAGAAACTTCAGCATGGGTTGAAGTAGAGTTCAAGACCCTTGCAGAGATGATGGGCATGTCGGTGTTTTTGCTTTCACCAGGGCTCAGGCCAAACTCCCAGTGTAGATCAGCCTCCTATGGGAGATGATCTCAGCCCCTGTTGAACTTTTTTCCTTCCTCTTGTATTTTTTCTTATCTGTTGTTGGTGGTTTTATGACTCTGGGCACTTCATCACTGCTGATCAGTGCTAAAGTGCATGTGCTCTCGGGAGACAGCCATGACAACGCGGGCTTTACACCGCGCTGCCATTACAACGCAAGTCGTTACAACGACTTGCGCTGGATGGCGCTAGAGACTAAGGAATAGTAGATTTACTATTTCAACACCTTCCCTACTGTTGCGTAGGCTGGAGTTGGAATAGTAAATCATACTACTCCAACATCCAGTGCCTACAACGCAAGTCGTTGTAATGGAATGGATGCGACGTAATGACAGCGCGGTGTAAAAGCCCGCATTATCATGACGTACATCCGTGCTCTCTCTGGTACACTTGGCAAGATTGGTCTACCCCTGTATGACATATTTAATTTACCAGTAACTCCCTTGTACAGTGGTATCCCATATACCCAGGGCCTATATATTTAATGCTACTGGTGGGCTTGCAGTGCTGTGTGCGCCAACCACCTAAGTAGCCTTTCAAACCTGTCGCAGGCCTTCGCCATTGCAGGGCCTTTGGGCGCAGTTTACTGCTGCTGTGATATGGCATATAAAGTGGTAGCCACGTCTGCAACAACCCTTTTGCTACATATCAGACACCACTAAGGTAGCCAGACCTATGGGCAGGGTGAGGTATAGGCAAAAGGTAGGACATGTGCCTTAATTGTGTGGCATATCCTGGTAGTGACAAAAAGCCTATTTGGTTTCTCACTGCTGTGAGGCTGCCCTCTCATAGGGTTGCATTGGGGATTCAATGATATCTGCTTCAGTGGTAATCCCTGACATAAGAGGGGCAGTGTGACCATGTTTGGTATGTTTGGAATAGTAGAGTTAAATCGTGCTTATTGGTAATAGCAGATTGATTATTACTATTTTCGAAAAAACCCTTTCAGAAGTGGGCATTCCTGTGTGCTATGTGTCTTTGTTCTAAGTCTGGATGTGTATTGACCCTCTGGTTTTGAATGACATCGGCGAGGGGATGTGGATTCTCTTCAGCCAGTCCCTAGGGGTTGAGGTGGGTCCTGCCCTGCCTGGGTGACTCAGCACTAGGCTGAATAGACCTTGGCTAAATTTGGAGTTGAGGGAGGAGTTGTTATTTGCACCTGAATAGGCCTGGTCTGCATTTGGGGTAGTGGGAGGAGTTGCACCTGCACTTGAATAGGGCTGTGCCTGCCTTTTAAAATTGCTGGCTTTGCCCCTTGTGGTGTGTTGGGGTCAAGGCATACACTGTGAATGAGGGGTTTTGTGCACTTGTAAATGTATTTTAGAGTGACCTATATACGGCATCACACAAAATTGGTTCTTGGTCCTGATGAAGACCCTGTGGTGATGTTTATGAAATTCACACTGATTCAAGGGGTCGAAACATCGACGTTCACAAAAATCAAGGGTTATAGCCCAACTAAACTCTTTAACTATTGAATAAGTGTTATGTTTAGCTAGAGGTTATTCAATGAAAATACTACACTGATTATGTTATATGTATAAATCTTTTGGATTTAATTGTATTGTGATTTTTGTGTGTAGTTGTTTGTACTCACCTACCGTTATTTCATTGTGTTTTCTTTTTGTCAAACCTCGATTGTTCTTTTATGTGTATATGTCCTGGGTTACAGTATTCAATTTAGAAAAAATACGTGTTTTTCTTACATAAACGTATCCACATTTAGGGGCTCATTAGGATGGCGGACGGAAGAGCCACCGCGGCCCTGGAGTAGGCGGAAAAACCCTTTTCCGTGTCCGCCTGCCGCGGATACTCCGTCCGCCATATCAGGATAGGAAAACGTGTCAAATTTCCGTCCGCGACGGAAAAGCACGCACCGCCGTCGAACTACACACGACCACGCGGCGAACGGAACACATCCGGAGGCTCCGCCCTACGTACTGACGTCTAAGACCGTCCCCCAAATCAAGATGGCGGAAAATACACATAAAACCGCAGCGGAAAAACAACCTGTCTGAACACGGCGGAATCCCCACAGCGAACATAGGTGACATAGCAGAGATACCCACCGCAAGCTGACCACCACCATGGACCCAGCGCTACACGCTTTCCCGATGCTCTTCGCGATCCACCACGTCCTAGTCATGGCCTCTCTATCGACGACGACGCAGGTAAGGCACAAACCATTGGCTGTCTGGAGGGGAATACCAGCAAGGGTCGTGACGTAGGGAGGGGGAGTGTCATGTTACCGAAACCACTGATGAGAAGCAAATACGAATACACATTTGTAGTACGCAAGCAGGAATGACAACGACAGACCACGAGACTTGATAGACTACCTTTATTGTACATTATAGGGGTATAATGACAGTGTATGCGTGAGCATGGGCAAAGTGGGCACCAGAGCAGCTACATCATTGGCAGTAAACGAGAGGGCAGAATGCAGTATCAGAGCATCAACAGGGCATTGTGCAGTACAGAGCAGGTACATCATAGGCAGTAAACGAGAGGGGCTAAGTGCATCAACAGTCCATTGCACTGAACAGGTCCATCAGAGGCAGCTAGGGATGTTGTGCGTGTTGGCCTTCCGCAGTGATGCAGTGTTTATCGTTGCATTCTTTCCGCCGCGGACGTGGATGGCTGTGTGTTCCGTGGTACGGGCGGATTTATCCTAATTGCGGCCACGGAGTATTCACAGGTATGGCGGTACATGTGTTATTTTCCGCGGTCATTTCCGTCCGCGGCAGTGGTTGTTCATTGGACTCCGTCCGCCGCGGACGGAGTTGGATGTATTCCGTCCACCGCGGACGGTGTTGGTTATGATCCATCCGCCGCGGTCGGAGTTTCGTGACATGATTATCCTAATCCCAACCGCGGAATCTCCGCGGCGCAGCCGGGAGTACAATTTCCCCCACCATGGCGGACAGTACCCATTTCCGTCCGCCATCCTAATCGACCCCTTATTTGTTGTTAGTGGTCTATTCTATTTTCACTTTAGCTGACTGGAGAATTAATTTTGTGACTTTTACATACCATTCATTGAAGGTCTCACAATTGTGGACACAGAATAAGAAAGGTTCCAAACAAATTCTGTAGCCGAACCACTGCCTCACTATCGAGCTGCACTAGATGCACTTGGCTCCATTTTAACCCTGCCGCATTATCAGGAAATTGCATGCCAGAAGCCCCATTACCCTCATTAGCACTAGCGCCCAGGGTTCTTCAAGTGGGAGACCTTTTTACCATCTTTCTTGCACGTGGAGCACCACTGTAATTTCTGACATTTCCCTGCTCCAGCGGAAACCGGTGAAGCGTTTCATGACTGGAGGAGGAGGAGCAAGAGGGTTGTGCAGTGGGAGTGGCTTGGTAATCCCTACATCCAGAGTGACTTATGTGCTACAGTTCTGCACCTAACTACCGTGGTACAATGCTCTAATGTCCGGAGTGACATTGTTGCCCCATTCTTGGAAACTGCCTACAATGATCAATGAAGGTGTAAAGTGGTGTAATGGCTAAGGGTTCCATGAAGTTTTATAGCAGGTGCAACACTTGCCTTTACTTTATTGCCATCCCCAGGATGTACTGACAATTGGCTATGGGTAAAGAGGTTGATATGATTTGTGGCACATTGTGGTGTATATGCATCCTAATGACAAGCTCCTAGTGGCACAGTAATGTATGTGTTTGGGGTTTTTGTGAACAATACAAAGGATATTTTTATATAGCCTTGTGTGGGGTCTCTGTTGAGGTGTGCCTTGTGTGTTGCTATGTGAAAGTGTGTTGAGCAGATTACTTGGGAAGAATACGTTCTGAAAGGAGTGCTAGCTGGGCACAGTGTTATTGAGTTAACAGTGTATTCTTTGTGAGCAAATGCTTTACACATTACTTCAGGGATAAACCTGACTGCTCTGCCAAACTACCAAGGGGGTGAGCAGGGGTTATCTTTGGTCTGTAACCCTCTTACCCTGGCTAGTGTGGTGGGTTCTGCCTGGCTTAGGTGTACTGTATACCCAAGCTAACCAGAGACTCCATTCCTAACAGCCTCTGTGAAGGGACTGACCCAAAGGAACTTAGGCCTGACCAGGCAGAGTTCTTGAGGGCAGGGGGCCCTTCCAAGGCAGACTTGAGTTTGGAGCAGCAGACCTGCCCTTTTCTTGAACCCCTCAGACAGCTAGCTGCTGAAGAGGAAGCAGGGAATATTAGTGGGTCCCATAGGAACTATTGCAAAGATGGGCATCTATACTCTGAAGGTAGAGAATACAAGCCTGGTGCCACCAGGAGGTTGGCAACATCCTAGAGGCTCAGAGATTTCCACCTCTCGCTAGCACATGATATTCCTCTTGTAGGACAGTTAGGGCAAAACAACATTTGGGTCATCCTTGTCTCCCACTTTTACTGACCCCATATGTCTGAAGACTCCAAGGAGTATTGTCGCTACTGTGCCATTTTCCAAGCCAGTAGTAAGTCGAGTGGCACCACAAAGGCCCCCTTCATTCCACTACAAGTGGCTGGGGTCCCATTTGAAAGGGTAGGGATTGACATTGTTGATCCTTGAACCCTCCACTGCATCTGGTCACAGTTACATCCTAGTGGTGATGGACCATGCCACTAGGTACCCAGAAGCTATTCCCCTTAAAACCACTACAACTCCTGTAGTGGCCAGGGACATGCTGGGAATCTTTTCCAGGGTGGAGTTCACTAAGGAGGTCTTAACAGAGAGAGGTACAAACTTCATGTCTAGTTATATCACTGTCATGTGGAAAGGGTGAACTACAATTTTAAGACACTCTACCATCCATAGTGCAATGGGTTTGTTGAAAGGTTCAACAAGACCCTAAAGGGTATGATTATGGGTCTCCTAAATCAGCTTAGATAAAATTGGGATGTCTTACTACCCTGCCTTCTCTTTGCCTACAGAGAGGTTCCTCAGAAGAGGGTTGGCTACAGCCTTTTTGAACTTCTGTTTGGACATCCAGTGAGGGGTCCATTGTGTCTAGTGAACGGAGGCTGGGAACGACCTCTCAACCACCTAAACAAGTCATTGTGGACTTTGTCATTGTCCGACGTTCAAGCATAGCTGAACACATGAAGAAGGCCAGTTAAAACATGGAGGCCAGTCAATAACTCCTAAGAGCTTGGCATAACCAAAAGGCTGGCATGAACTTGCTCATGGCAATTATTGAGGGACAGGAGGAAGAGAATGAACCTCTCCCTGATCTCCTCTCTCAGAATCCTGATGATGGGTCGTGGATGGAATAGCCTTGGCAGGCAGCCACACTGACCAACAGCAAACTGATTGTCGGCAAATCCTCAATCAGTACAGACATATGTTCAAACCACCTGGTATACCCATGAAGTAGACAGAGGTGACAGCCTGCCGGTGAAGAGTAAAATCTACAGACAGCCTGACCATGTCAGTGATTGTATCAGGACAGAGGTCGAAAAGATGATGGAATTGGGAGTTATTGAGCCTTCAGATAGCCCCTGGGCTAGTCCAGTAGTCATTGTGCCAAAACCTCATACCAAGATTGGAAAAAGAGAGATGAGTTTTTTGCGGACTACAATCTATCAATCAATTATATCATTTGTAACGCGCACTACTCACCCATTGAGGGTCTCAAGGCGCTGGGGTGGGGAATGCTGCTACTGCTCAAAAAGCCAGGTCTTGTGGAGTTTTCTGAAGGTCAGCCGGTCTTGGGTCTGCCGTAGGTGGATGGGGAGGGTGTTCCAGGTCTTGGCGGTGAGGTGGGAGAACGATCTGCCCCCTGATGTCGCTCTTCGGAAGTGGGGGACTGTAGCGAGGGTGAGGTCGGCGGAGCGGAGCTGGCGGGTGGGGGTATAGAAGCTGAGTCGTCTGTTGAGGTACGTTGGTCCGGTGTTGTGGAGTGCCTTGTGTGCGTGGGTGAGGAGCTTGAAAGTTATCCTCTTGTTGACCGGGAGCCAGTGCAGGTCTCTCAGGTGGGGTGTGTTGTGGCTGCTGCAAGGGATGTCAAGGATCAGGCGTGCAGAGGCGTTCTGGATGCGTTGGTGCCATCTCAGGAGTTTGGCCGTGGCTCCTGCGAAGAGGGCGTTTCCATAGTCCAACCTGCTGCTGACAAGGGCATGGGTGACTGTTCTTCTCGTTTCAGTGGGGATCCACTTGTAGATTCTACGGAGCATCCGGAGGGTGTTGAAACAGGAGGAGGTGACAGTGTTGACCTGTTTAGTCTTGGAGAGGGTGGAGTCGAGGATGACCCCTAGGTTGCATGGGTAGTCGGTGGGTGTTGGAGCGGTTCCCAGTGCGGTCGGCCACCAGGAGTCGTGCCAGGCTGAAGGGTTGGATCCGAGGATGAGGACCTCCATCTTGTCCGAGTACAGCTTCAGTCGGCTGTTCCTCATCCATTCAGCAACGGCCTTCATTCCTTCGTGAAGGTTGGTTTTGGCGGTGTGGGAGTCCTTGGTGAGGGAGAGTATCAGCTGGGTGTCATCGGCGTAGGAGAGGATGCTGAGGTCGTGCCGACGGGCGACGTGGGTGAGCGGTGCCATGTAGATGTTAAACAGGGTTGGGCTGAGGGATGAGCCCTGGGGTACGCCGCAGATGATCTTGGTGGCTTCGAAGCAGAAGGTGGGAAGACGGACGCTCTGTGTTCTGCCGGAGAGGAAGGAGGTGGTCCAGTCCAGGGCCTTCTCTTGGATCCCAGCGTTGTGGAGGCGTGTTCGTAGTGTGTGGTGACAGCCGTGTCAAAGGCGGCTGACAGGTCCAGGAGGATGAGGGCCGCCGTTTCTCCCTTGTCCATCAGGGAAATGATGTCATCGGTGGCAGCGATGAGGGCAGTCTCGGTGCTGTGGTTGCTGCGGAACCCGGACTGGGAAGGGCCCAGGATGTTGTTCTCCTCGAGGTAGCAGGTCAGTTGTTTGTTAACGGTCTTCTCGATGACCTTTGCCAGGAACGGGAGCAGGGAGATGGGCCGGAAGTTCTTGAGGTCCTTGGGGTCCGCCTTGGATTTCTCGAGTAAGGCGTTGATCTTGGCGTGCTTCCAGCTCTCAGGGAAGGTTGCTGTCTCGAAGGAGGTGTTGATGACTTTCCAGAGAAGGGGTGCGATGGATGTGCTGGCTTTGTTGTAGATGTGGTGTCGGTATGGATCTGACGGAGATCCGGAGTGGATGGTGTTCATGATCTTGATAGTGTCATCGTCGTTGATGTTGGCCCAGTAGAGCAGGCGGTTGGTGCGGATGGTGGTCGTGGGGGCGGAGGTCTCAGTGGTTGCCGGGCGGTCGTGGAATTGAAACTGTTGTGGATGTCTGTGATCTTGTGGTGGAAGAAGGTGGCCAG
Organism: Lissotriton helveticus; assembly: GCF_964261635.1. Classification (NCBI taxonomy): domain Eukaryota; kingdom Metazoa; phylum Chordata; class Amphibia; order Caudata; family Salamandridae; genus Lissotriton; species Lissotriton helveticus. The sequence goes on from NC_136062.1 coordinate 429,609,881, forward strand.
CGAGTCGCACAGGTCTTGCGAGGGTGGGACGTCGTTGGTGTTGGAGCTGGGATTGGCGAGTTCCTTCACGATGTTGAAGAGCTCTTTGCTGTTGTGCGTGGTGTTGTCTAGGCGGTCTTTGAAGGAGGCCCTTTTGGCAGATATGATGAGGTGATGGTGTCTGCAGGTGGCATTCTTGTGGGCGGCGTGGCTGTCCGGTGTGCGTTCACGGAGCCAGATCTTCTCCGGCTTTCGGCAGGTCTGCTTGGAGGCCCGGAGGTCTTCAGTGAACCAGCTGGCTTTCTTGTTGGTATGATTGTTGGAGGGTTTCTTGATCAGGACGAGGGTGTTGGCGCAGTCGTTGATCCACTGTCTGAGTTTGCGGGCGGCAGTGTCGGGGTCGGTATGGTCGGCGGTGGGCTCTGGGCAAGGGTGATGGTTAGCTGGTCTTCGGTGACTTTGCTCCAGCAGCGGTGAGGCATCTGTTGGGTGCGGTGGTGCGTGGTGGGTTTCTTGAAGGTGAAGTGGATGCAGCAGTGGTCGGTCCAGTGGAGTTCGGTGGTATGGTTGAAGGAGACGTGGGGCTTGCGGAGAAGATGGGATCAAGCGTGTGACCGACGGAGTGTGTGGGTGTTGTGACGAGTTGTCTGAATCCCAAGTTGGCTAGGTTGTCGATCAGGGTGGTGGAGTTGGTGTCGTCATTGTTCTCGAGGTGGAAGTTCAGGTCCCTGAGGAGGATGTAGTCCATGGAGGCGAGGGCGTGTGTGCTGACGTAGTTGGCGATGGAGTCGCTGAACTGTGGTCGGGGTCTGGGCAGTCTGTAGATCAGGGTTCCTCTGAGGGTGGTGTTGGGGTCGGTGTGGAAGTGCAGGTGTTCGGCGGTGCTGAGGGTGTCGTCGGTGTTGGTCGAGACTCTGAGAGTGTTCCTGTGGACGATGGTGATTCCTCCTCCCGCTCTGTTGGTGCAGTCCTTGTGGGTGATCTTGTAGCCTTCCAGGGCGGCTATGGCTATGTCGGAGGCTTCAATGCAGTCACTAGGACAAATGTCCATCCTATTCTAAGGGCAGATGAACTAATAGATACCTTGGCCTCCGCCAAGTTTCCGAGTACATTTGACCTGCCTGCTGGCTACTAGCAAATCAGACAAGCTGAGGGTACCAAGCCAAAAAGCATTTTCAATCCCTAGTGGGCATTATCAATTTATTGTGATGCCCTTAGGTCTAAAAAATGAACCTGCCACATTTCAGAGGTTGGTAAACAAAGTCCTCAAAGGTCTAGAAGCCAATAGTGCAGCATATCTATATGATATTGCTGTCTTTAGCTCCATCTGGGAGGATCACCTTGTCCAACTCAGGAATGTCCAAGAGGCACTGCAAAAGGCAGGCCTCACTATCAAGGCCACCAAGTGCCAGATAGGGCAGAGTGAGGTTAGGGCACCTGGTAGGTGGAGGCCCTGGTTCAACTACTGGAAAGCAAAATCCAGGCCATTGTGGACTAGATTTCCTTCACTACCCAGACTCAGGTCAGAGTTTTGTTGGGCCTGACTGGGAACTACAGAAGATTTGTCAAGGAATATTGTTCCATAGTGACTCCCCTAAATGACCTTACATTTAACTCCTTAACCGCGGTGCAAATTCCGCCGTGGTGCGGGAGTACTATGAAGTGGGCGGGCCCCTTCGGGGTAGTACTTGCAACGGCCGTTGTCCGACGAGCGCACACAACAGGTTAAGAAAATGCCCAATGGACAGAAAGCTGTCAAAAGTAATTTAATGACCTGAGGCCGGCCATGTACATTGATCCCATCCTGCAGAGTCCTGACTACTCTAAAACCTTCATTGTTCAGACAGATGCAGAATTCGCAGATTTTTGTGCCATTTGCATAAATATGTGACCACGTGTGCCTGTCACTTTGCCAGCGTGCCAAAAGGCACCGAGGTCCCTTGAGTGAGCTGGCCATTATAGTGGGGACGGGCGGGAAAATGTTTCATACCGCTAGTGTGTGGTGGATGGGGCCAAACGGGCGGGGCTTCTATGCGAGTTCACATGCATCTTGTTTATAAAGGGTCAGAGACCGAGCAGAGCAGCAGATGAGGAGAAAGCAGCCTCCTGGTCACAGGCGCTACACGGGGATGGCGCTCAGGAAACTCATGGATGCAAAAATACGTTTGGCACAGGATCCCAGAATCCTTCAGATGTCCAAGATAGCTCTGCTGCGCGTGTTGGTACAAATCCATTCTGATCCTGCTCAGTGGGTTCAGGCGCATGCAGCTGCTGCTACTGGACAATGTCCCATCTCATACTAAACTGCCCCGTACAGGCATATGCTGGCGCTGGGCAGCAGGGTGCAGTAGCATGCGGGTGCTCCACGCCTGCTACATGCGCATACCGGTGCCAGGGGGGACACGTGTTTATTGGTGCTGTGTAGCAATTTATGACTTTACATTTTGACTGCACCAGACTGTGGTACCACCTACACGGATCAGGAGCATCCAGGCACCAGACTTCATTGTGCAAGAGCATAATGGTGCTGTGCGGTATGGGTATATATGTGCAGGGGGACACTTAGCACAATGTGTGCTTACACCCATAGGGCTCCCAGGCAATTGAGCACACATGATTTTCACACTGAGAGGGCTCCGGGGCAGTTCAGTAGCGCGTGGGCTCACAACCACAGGGCTCCCAGGCAGTTTAGCAGCGCCACCCTCTGCTTCATCACTGCCACCCTCTAGTTCATCACTGTCACCCTCTGGTTCATCAATGTTACCCTCTGGCTCATCACTGCCACCCTATGGTTTACCACTGCCACCCTCTGGTTCATCACTGTCACCCTCTGGTTCATCACTGCCACCCTCTGGTTCATCAAAGTACCCTCTTGTTCACCACTGCCACCCTCTGGTTCATCACTGAAACTCTCTGGTTCATCACTGCCACCCTCTGGTTCATTACTGCCACCCTCTGGTTCGCCACTGCCACCCTCTGGATCATCACTGCCACCCTCTGGTTCATCACTGCCACCCTCTGGTTTGCCACAGCACCCTCTGGTTCACCAGTGCCAGCCTCTGGTTCATCACTGCCACCCTCTGGTTCATCACTGCCACGCTCTGGTTCACCACTGCCACCCTCTGGTTGATCACTGCCATCCTCTGGTTCATCACAGCACCCTCAGGTTCACCACTGCCACCCTCTGGTTTATCACTGCCACCCTCTGGTTCATCACAGCTCCCTGTCGTTCACCACTGCCACCCTCTGGTTCATCACTGCCACCCTCTAGTTCATCACTGCCACTCTCTGGTTCACAACTAACACCCTCTAGATCATCACTGTCACCCTCTGGTTCATCACTGCCACCCTCTGGTTCACTACTGCCACCCTCTGGTTCATCAATGCCACCATCTGGTTCATCACAGCACCCTCTGGTTCACCCCTGCCACCCTCTGATTCATCACTGTCACCCTCTGGTTCATCACTGCCATCCTCTGGTTCACCACTGCCACCCTCTGCTTCACCACTGCCACCCTCTGGTTCATCACAGCACCCTCTGGTTCACCACTTCCACCCTCTGGTTCACCACTACCACCCTCTGGTTCACCCCTGCCACCATCTGGTTCATCACAGCACCCTCTGGTTCACCACTGTCACCCTCTGGCTCACCACTGTCACCCTCTGGTTCATCACTGCCACCCTCTGGTTCCTCACTGCCACCCTCTGGTTCACCACTGCCACCCTCTGGTTCACCCCTGCCACCCTCTGGTTCATCACTGCCACCCTCTGGTACATCACTGCCACCCTCTGGTTCACCACTGCCACCCTCTGGTTCATCACTGCCACCCTCTGGTTTGCCACTGCCACCCTCTGGATCATCACTGTCACACTCTGGTGCATCACTGCCACCCTCTGGTTCATCGCTGCCATCCTCTGGTTCACCACTGCCACCCTCTGCTTCACCCCTGCCACCCTCTGGTTCATCACAGCACCCTCTGGTTCACCACTTCCACCCTCTGGTTCACCACTACCACCCTCTGGTTCACCCCTGCCACCATCTGTTTCATCACAGCACCCTCTGGTTCACCACTGTCACCCTCTGGCTCACCACTGTCACCCTCTGGTTCATCACTGCCACCCTCTGGTTCCTCACTGCCACCCTCTGGTTCACCACTGCCACCCTCTGGTTCATCACTGCCACCCTCTGGTTCATCACTGCCACCCTCTGGTTCACCACTGCCACCCTCTGGTTCAGCACTGCCACCCTCTGGTTTGCCACTGCCACCCTCTGGATCATCACTGCCACCCTCTGGTTCATCACTGCCACCCTCTGGTTTGCCACTGCCACCCTCTGGATCATCACTGTCACACTCTGGTACATCACTGCCACCCTCTGGTTCATCACAGCACCCTCTGGTTCACCAGTGCCACCCACTGGTTCATCACTGCCACCCTCTGGTTCATCACTACCACCCTCTGGTTCACCACTGCCAACCTCTGGTTGATCACTGCCATCCTCTGGTTAATCACAATACCCTCTGGTTCACCACTGCCACCCTCTGGTTCATCACAGCCACCCTCTGGTTCATCACAGCACCCTCTAGTTCACCACTGCCACCCTCTGGTTCATCACCGCCACCCTCTAGTTCATCACTGCCACCCTCTGGTTCATCAATGTCACCCTCTGGTTCATCACTGCCACCCTCTGGTTAACCACTGTCACCCTCTGGTTCATCATTGCCATCCTCTGGTTCATCACTGCCACCCTCTGGTTCACAACTGCCACCCTCTGGTTCACCCCTGCCACCCTCTGGTTCATCACTGCCACCCTCTGGTTCACCACTGCCACCCTCTGGTTCACCACTGCCACCCTCTGGTTCACCACTGCCACCCTCTGGATCATCACTGCCACCCTCTGGTTCATCACTGCCACCCTCTGGTTTGCCACTGCCACCCTCTGGATCATCACTGTCACGCTCTGGTTCATCACTGCCACCTTCTGGTACATCACAGCACCCTCTGTTCACCAGTGCCACCCTCTGGTTCACCAGTGCCACCCTCTGGTTCATCACTGCCACCCTCTGGTTCAACACTGCCACCCTCTGGTTCACCACTGCCACCCTCTGGTTGATCACTGCCATCCTCTAGTTCATCACAACGCCCTCTGGTTCACCACTGCCACCCTCTGGTTCATCGCTGCCACCCTATGGTTCATCACTGCCACCCTCTAGTTCATCACTGCCACCCTCTGGTTCACCACTGCCACCCTCTGGATCATCACTGTCACCCTCTGGTTCATCACTGCAACCCTCTGGTTCATCACTGCCACCCTCTGGTTCATCACAGCACCCTCTGGTTCACCACTTCCACCCTCTGGTTCACCACTACCACCCTCTGGTTCACCCCTGCCACCATCTGGTTCATCACAGCACCCTCTGGTTCACCACTGTCACCCTCTGGCTCACCACTGTCACCCTCTGGTTCATCACTGCCACCCTCTGGTTCCTCACTGCCACCCTCTGGTTCACCACTGCCACCCTCTGGTTCACCCCTGCCACCCTCTGGTTCATCACTGCCACCCTCTGGTTCATCACTGCCACCCTCTGGTTCACCACTGCCACCCTCTGGTTCATCACTGCCACCCTCTGGTTTGCCACTGCCACCCTCTGGATCATCACTGTCACACTCTGGTGCATCACTGCCACCCTCTGGTTCATCGCTGCCATCCTCTGGTTCACCACTGCCACCCTCTGCTTCACCCCTGCCACCCTCTGGTTCATCACAGCACCCTCTGGTTCACCACTTCCAGCCTCTGGTTCACCACTACCACCCTCTGGTTCACCCCTGCCACCATCTGTTTCATCACAGCACCCTCTGGTTCACCACTGTCACCCTCTGGCTCACCACTGTCACCCTCTGGTTCATCACTGCCACCCTCTGGTTCCTCACTGCCACCCTCTGGTTCACCACTGCCACCCTCTGGTTCACCCCTGCCACCCTCTGGTTCATCACTGCCACCCTCTGGTTCATCACTGCCACCCTCTGGTTCACCACTGCCACCCTCTGGTTCAGCACTGCCACCCTCTGGTTTGCCACTGCCACCCTCTGGATCATCACTGCCACCCTCTGGTTCATCACTGCCACCCTCTGGTTTGCCACTGCCACCCTCTGGATCATCACTGTCACACTCTGGTACATCACTGCCACCCTCTGGTTCATCACAGCACCCTCTGGTTCACCAGTGCCACCCACTGGTTCATCACTGCCACCCTCTGGTTCATCACTACCACCCTCTGGTTCACCACTGCCAACCTCTGGTTGATCACTGCCATCCTCTGGTTAATCACAATACCCTCTGGTTCACCACTGCCACCCTCTGGTTCATCACAGCCACCCTCTGGTTCATCACAGCACCCTCTAGTTCACCACTGCCACCCTCTGGTTCATCACCGCCACCCTCTAGTTCATCACTGCCACCCTCTGGTTCATCAATGTCACCCTCTGGTTCATCACTGCCACCCTCTGGTTAACCACTGTCACCCTCTGGTTCATCATTGCCATCCTCTGGTTCATCACTGCCACCCTCTGGTTCACAACTGCCACCCTCTGGTTCACCCCTGCCACCCTCTGGTTCATCACTGCCACCCTCTGGTTCACCACTGCCACCCTCTGGTTCACCACTGCCACCCTCTGGTTCACCACTGCCACCCTCTGGATCATCACTGCCACCCTCTGGTTCATCACTGCCACCCTCTGGTTTGCCACTGCCACCCTCTGGATCATCACTGTCACGCTCTGGTTCATCACTGCCACCTTCTGGTACATCACAGCACCCTCTGTTCACCAGTGCCACCCTCTGGTTCACCAGTGCCACCCTCTGGTTCATCACTGCCACCCTCTGGTTCAACACTGCCACCCTCTGGTTCACCACTGCCACCCTCTGGTTGATCACTGCCATCCTCTGGTTCATCACAACGCCCTCTGGTTCACCACTGCCACCCTCTGTTTCATCGCTGCCACCCTATGGTTCATCACTGCCACCCTCTAGTTCATCACTGCCACCCTCTGGTTCACCACTGCCACCCTCTGGATCATCACTGTCACCCTCTGGTTCATCACTGCCACCCTCTGGTTCATCACTGCCACCATCTGGTTCATCACAGCACGCTCTGGTTCACCCCTGCCACCCTCTGATTCATCACTGTCACCCTCTTGTTCATCTCTGCCACCCTCTGGTTCGCCACTGTCACCCTTTGGTTCACCACTGCCACCCTCTGGTTCATCACAGTACCCTCTGGTTCACCACTTCCACCCTCAGGTTCACCACTTCCACCCTCTGGTTCAATCCTGCCACCATCTGGTTCATCACAGCACCCTTTGGTTCGCCACTGTCACCCTCTGGTTCACCACTGTCACCCTCTGGTTCATCACTGCCACCCTCTGGTTCATCACTGCCACCCTCTGGTTCACCACTGCCACCCTCTGCTTCACCCCTGCTACCCTCTGGTTCATCACTGCCACCCTCTGGTTCATCACTGTCACCCTCTGGTTAATCACTGCCACCCTCTGGTTCATCACAGCACCCTCTGGCTCACCACTGCCACCCTCTGGTTCACCACTGCCACACTCTGGTCCATCACTGCCACCCTCTGGATCACCACTGTCACCCTCTGGTTCATCACTGCCACCCTCTGGTTCATCACTGCCACCCTCTGGTTCATCACAGCACCTTCTGGTTCACCACTGCCACCCTCTGGTTCACCACTGCCACCCTCTGGTTCATCACAGCACCCTCTGGTTCACAACTGCACCTTCTGGTTAATCACAGCACCCTCAGGTTCACCACTGTATATTATGGGGAGAAAGCACACCTGCCAAGCCTCAAACTGCGGCAGGTTAATGTGTTACTGAATTTGAGCTTCAAGTCCGGCACCTGCTTCCTTATCTGTAAGTGCTTCCTGTTGTGGTTTAATTTTTGTGACAGCCTGGATCATTGTGCCATACTTGTAACTATTCTCTGACCCTGCTTCGAGGGTCAGAGCAGGACCAGAGAATAGTTGCAAGTAGGCAACAACTCTGGATGTGCCGCTCAGGAAGCACTAACAGGGTTACAGCAGGTGCCCAAGTTGAAGTGAATTTCTTTGTAACCATTTTGCGGACCGGAATTTCGCCCATGCTTACTTTGGACCCTGCCCCCTTCATATTTCAAGGTTCCAACAGCATTGTTCTCATTCTGGTGGATCTGCTGACTCATTCTTTCACCAGTGAACAGGTCACTCCACAATGGAAGCATGCGGTGGTCAAGATCCTACTAAAAAAGGCAAAGTGAGACCATCTTTGCCTGAATAAGTATAGGCCAATCTCCCTGTTACTAGGTTTTTCTAAGCTCCTGGGAATGCATGTAAATTATCACCTTTCTGCCTTCCTTGGGTTCGACAATATCCTCCACCCCACGCAAATAGGATTCAGACCACAGCATGGATAGAAACAGCCTTGCTGGCTCTGGTCGAGGATCTATCTTGGACAAAGGTGGGTGGGCAGCCATCATTCTATTAGATCTAAGTACGGCCTCTGATACAGTAGACCTATTGATAGGATATCAAAGAAAAGTGTCATCCACAGTGCCTTGAAATGGCTTTCCTCTTTCTTGCAGGACAGAACATTTCAAGTGCTTGACCACTCCTGGTACTCTCACAGTCTTCCCTTGACCTGTGGTGTACCGCAGGGCTCATCCCTTAGCCCTACCCTCTTTAATTTGTATGTGTCCCATTGCCAACATTGTCCGATCCTTCGGGTTGCCAATGGTTTCTTATGCCTATGACACCCACTTGGTATTATCTTATTTCCCTGACATCACAACATGGTCCCCTGTCTTCAGGAGGTAGTCAGATGGATGGCAAACTGAAAACTGAATTTAAATGAGGACAAGACGAATGATACACTACTGGCAGTAACTACAGCAACAAAGTGTCAACCCCTGTGCCTGATTGTCTGGAGAGACTTCCAAGCCTAAGGTGATGATAAAGAGCCTTGGAATTTAATTAAACCCCAGGATAACTATGGAGCACAAAGCAAAAAATCTTGTGGCCAATCGCTTTGATATTCTGAGATAACTTAGAAAAGTCTTAAATCTTCTCCCCTTCTTAGCTAGAAGACTAAGCGGCATATGTAGGTAGCCAAATACTGGTTGGTAACGGCCGAAATTCTGTAAATTTGACTCAGTAATTAAAGACATTTCCTTCGTCCATAACCCCCGATTATAGTCCTGATCCCCCCAATCCAGACAGCATAAACATTATATGTCAACAATTCCTTTCGCTAAGGTGAAAGAAAGGGGATGATCCCATCTCTTGCATCCTATAATAGATCCCAAGTCTTATACGTTACAATAAACCACAAAATCTGTTATTTAATCCCACAACCAATCAACTGCCCTCCCCCTCCCTCTATCACTGGTGTGTTCAAAACGTTCATTGCGTCAACATCGTGTATGACATAATAGTCAAATACCAGAACTTCCTGCAGTGGCTATTTCACCATTTGTCTCCGTTGAGACCCCTCTGTGTTACATCCCCCACCTATTTCCGGTCAGCCATGGATTGCACCAACCCCTCCCACGGACTCGCAGACTCCAGAGATTGCTCATTATTAAAGCGTATCGCCTGCTGAAACCAAACACTACTTTCATTGCCTGCCCATTTAATCAGCTCTGCTTTCCCTCTCCTCCTGGTCCCTCTTTTGACTTCCAGTGTGTAGTGATTTTGCGCTTTGTCAGCAGCAGTCCCATATCTACGAATGTACTTGTTACCTTTGTCTTGGAGGCATGGGGGAACCAGTGCAATATACATGTCGCTATGTTAAAATCTATCTGGCGATCAGTGACTGTATTTAATAAGTCTCCTATTTCAAACCAATAATTTCCCAGTTTCGGGAAGTCCCATAGCATATGTTCAAGTTCCACAGCCTCCTTTGTGCATCTGGGGCATGCATCACTGTCAACCTTGAAGTATTTTTTCATCTTACCAGGGGTAAGGTACGCTCTGTTCAATATGAAAAAGTGCACCAGCTGGAATCGTGCATTTCTAGTGCTTTTCCAGGCCCTGCGCATGATATGTCCCCAGTCCAATTCTGGGATGGGCTTCCCGATTCCAACCTCCCATTTCAATCATAATGTGTCTAGCGGAGTCAACCCCTCATCCAGCATTCGCCGATACAGGCATGTAACTGTCTTAAATGTACCTGCTGCCATCACGACATATTGGCATGCCATCGTTGTTTTGGGTTCAGTTAGTCCTTCCTTCCAATGCTTCTGAAGTGCACGCACCAGGGCAGCATGTACTAGGAATCCCCCTCTGAGGAGGTCAAATCATTTCTGTAAGGCCTGGAATGTTAATAATTCACCGTCCTCATATAAATCTTCCTGGACCTGCACCCCAGCCTGTTCCCACCCAAACAAGGACGTCCAGTCTCCACCATAGGGTTGCTGTAACCATCCCTAACGGTATTTCAGGGGCGTATGGATGAGTCTCTCCTGCTCTCAGCTGACTCCGATTCCAACATAATCTTATTGTTTTCTCTTCCAGGGTTAGATCCCGCAGGTCAAGCCTTTGTTGTAATATTATAAAAGATATGATGTGTCTTGGTATTCCTTTACCTCTCATGTCCTCAGGGGCCCCGAATTTCTAGTGCAACTACTTGCGTAAGAACCTGTAGCTGGGCTGCTATTCAATAAAGCTCTAGGTCAGAGACCGCTAAACCTCTCTCTGCTTTTGGTCTCATCATCATTTTTAGTACCACTCTCCGTCTACCAGTTCCCAAAAGGAATCCTACTATCATAGTATTGAGCAACCTGAACATTGAACTTGGTATCCATATGGGCAAAGTCCGAAAAAAATATAGTAGCCGTGGCAATGCCATCATCTTCAGTAAGGCGGCCCTTCCCGTCACTGACAAAGGAAGCGCACTCCAGAATGCTATACTACCTCTTAGTGCCCGTATGCACCTACCAATATTCCCTTCCAGAATAGCACTGGCTTCATGGTAAATATGTGTACAATACTATACTAGGCAGGTAGGTACCCATCATATCTTCTGCTTCAAAGCAGGTGCTACTCTTCCGGGTTTCACGGGAAACAAGCTCGTCTTAGTCCAATTCACTCTCAATCCCAATATATCCCCGAATTCCGAGAGCAGTTCTGCCGCACCCTCCAGCGCGATTTGCATATAGCCAGTGTCTAACCCAGGGTGGTGTGGAGTGCAAAAAAAAGATGGATTTAGGCCCAGATCTCTGTACTGGGGTGAATGTATGACATTGTTCTTCATTCTGTCCATCAACTGTGTTTTTTGCAATTTTCACCCCGAGTGTGCTGGGTATGCTCAGACGTGAGTCCCAGGCTCTCCACACCACTGGAGTCAAGCTATCCAGGATGATGAAGGCTGATAGCCAGAAACCGGTCCTTGGATGCTTGATTGTCATCTGGGAAAGACATTAATTAATTAATTAATTAATTAATTAATTAATTAATTATGTGCTTATATAGCGCTGGAATCACTCCCGAAGGGGTACCTCCGCGCTTCGACCGCTGCGAAACCCTTCCTGGCTTCCCTGAGAGATGGTCCCTTAATGGGTATCTCCAGGGTGAGACCAGGCATCCCCGGCGGTCTGGTGGGGCCGTTAGTGAAGATGAGGCAAGCTAGTGCCCAGAGTTGCCGAGTGTGATCGCTGATCAGAGTGGGCACCGAGGCGAGAGAATTATCGAGTCCGCTGACCCTGGACCTGCCGCGTCGGGAATCGAACCCTGGTCCCGGGCCGTCCTCTGCTCTCGGGTCTGCCGCCTCTAACCAGTGAGCCACACTACTCCACTCGGCTTGGCAGTTCGGATTGGACTGTTCCCATTAGGCACAGGGTCAGAGCTGATTTGCATATAGCCAGTGTCTAACCCAGGGTGGTGTGGAGTGCAAAAAAACGATGGATTTAGGCCCAGATCTCTGTACTGGGGTGAATGTATGACATTGTTCTTCATTCTGTCCATCAACTGTGTTTTTTGCAATTTTCACCCCGAGTGTGCTGGGTATGCTCAGACGAGAGTCCCAGGCTCTCCACACCACTGGAGTCAAGCTATCCAGGCTGATGAAGGCTGATAGCCAGAAACCGGCCTTTGGATGCTTAATTCCGGTCTGGGAAAGACATGGCTTGGTAGTTCGGACTTGACTGTTCCCATGAGGCACAGGATCAGAGCTGATTTGCATATAGCCAGTGTCTAACCCAGGGTGGTGTGGAGTGCAAAAAAACGATGGATTTAGGCCCAGATCTCTGTACTGGGGTGAATGTATGACATTGTTCTTCATTCTGTCCATCAACTGTGTTTTTTGCACCCTCCAGCGCCCCCTCAGTATCAGCCAGGAACATCAGCAAATCATCTGCATATAGCGAGATATATTGCTGATCGCCTCTCAAAGGCAACCCCTCATACCTTTGCCCCAGCCTGGGATATGCTGCCAGCGGTTCAATGGCTAACGCGAATAGCAACGGGGAGTGCAGGCAGCCCTGCCTCGTCCCACGGGATACTTGATTTTAGGGAGAAATCACTGTTCCAACTCCCACCCTCGCCACTGCTGAGGTATACAACACTTTCGTCCACCCTATGAAGAACTCCCCCATTCCAAAACGGCCCATTGCTTTATACAGGTAAGGCCATTCTAGGCTGTCAAAAGCCTTCTCTATATCCACGGATAGTACCGTGGCCTGTGGGTAGTCAAGGTGGTCCTCGCCCAGAACTCGTAGTAACCTCTGTGTATTTGTAGCTGTATTTCGAGTTGGGATAAACCCAGCCTGATCTCTGTGAACTAATCTGGTCATATACTGAAGTAAGCGTGACGCCAAGATCCAACTTAAAATCTTATAGTCAGTGGACATCATTGACAATGGGCGAAAAGCTGCCGTGTCTGTGCTCTCTCTCCCTGGCTTTAATAATGGAATAACAAGGGCCTCGCGCATTGTCATAGGGAGATGGCCAAGGTCGCGCGCCTCCCTGTAGACCTCCAGCAACCTCGGGGCCAACAATTCTTAGTAATGCGAGTAAAATTCTGGTGGTAACCCATCTACTCCCGGTGTTTTATTATGAGCCATGTGTTTAACCGCGCCTCTAATTTCCTCAATTGTAATATCCCGCCCCAATTGCTTCTCTTGTTCCTCCTCTGAAAGCGGGAGAGGTATGTTATATAAGAAGGTTTCGATGTCTTCATCCCCCGCGTTCAGTGTACTCTCATACAAGGCTGCATTGCACTCTAAAAACCGTGCATTAATCCCTCTCTGAGTATATGTTGGACATCCATCCCGTTCCGTCGATTCCAAGATCGGGGTGCCATGCGGGGAGGTATTGGCCAACCATGCCAACAAGGTCCCCGCTTTATCTCCCTCCTTATGTGCCTTTACAACATATTTCTTATAATTGAAACACCGGATTCTTTCTATTTCTGCAGCCACTGCCTCCTTAGCTCCCACTACCTCTCTTTGCTTTTCCGGGTGCTCAGGTCTAGCTCTTTCAGCTGTTCTCAGCCTGTTTTCTGCTCTTTCCACATCCTGTATCAGTACCTTCCTCACTCCTACGTACTTATTAATACACAGCCCTCTCACTACAACCTTGAAGGCGTCCCATTCCATTGCGCTAGTAGAAGCTGTCCTTGCATTTTCATTAAAATAATTCACTATCCTTTCACCAACTTCCTCTTTAAAAACCGGGTCACCTAATGTTTCGGAACGTAATCTCCAAGTAGGGATTTCTGACTTTTCTAATGTCCAATGCATACTAATCAACAACGGGTTGTGGTCGGACAGTGTTCTAGTGAGATAGTCAGAGCAAATTATAGAGGACATTGTGGTTTCTGAACATAATATCGCATCTAGTCGAACATGAAGTTTGTGTAATGCCGAGAAGTAGGAATAATCTCGATCTCGCGGGTGATGAAGTCTCCACGCATCTACAAAATTCCATCTATTTTGCCAATCCTGTCTATATTTGGATAACCTATGGACAGGGGAGGATGTGACCTATCTTGAATGACATCTATTATCGAGTTAAAATCCCCTCCCATCAATAAGGGGCCCGGAAAATAATGTGCTAACATGCCAGATATGTGCTCCAGAAATCGCGCCTGATCTACATTTGGGGCATAGATACTACACAGTGCCTCTACCTGTTTTACCCTATCGGATAATTTAGAGTGATCCGCTCGCAGTAGGCCCAGCCCTGTTGCCACCTGTGCAATATCTTGATGTAAGGCCGTGCAAGAATCAGCCATCGCCGCTAGTATCCGATCAAATTGTTTCTGCATTTCGGGGTCCTGCGGGGTCCCCAGGTTGTCCAATCTGTCAGTCGCTGGCGCTTCGCTGTCTGATGTTTGTGGTGCGCCTCCCTGTTTCCCTCTGGGTTTCTCAGTGGTTTGGCTCCTCAGACCCTGTACAATGATTTGAGGACTTGCCACTGTGCTCAGAATCCAGGGGTCATCCAATGGCCGAGAGCACCGTGGTTGAGTCCAGGACTGAAACCTATCTGCGATATCTGCCACGCGGTTGCTGTTCCAAGACCCAGCCCTGGTGGAGCCCCGACGTGTCAACCGCCTATAGCTGTTACTTTGCTCAGTATCTCAACCCTATATACTCAGCCTGCCAGCTCTCCTCTGCGTAGGCTCATTCCTCTCACAGTGGCACGTGTCTTATGAAGTCGGAGGTTCGCTGTCCTATGACTGTTATATACCTTACCTTTCTCTACCTCTTGCATGCCTATTTCTACCTCACCATTCTCTTTCATTTCTCTTTACCTCACAACTCACTGCCTCATCTCTCTCTTCCCCACCTCTCATACACTATCTAGCCTCTCAATTTACCCCACCTATTAGCCTTCTATGTCTCTCTTTTTTATTGATGTCCTCTTTCCCTCACGTTTCCCATTCCTTTATTTCTTTCTCTCCACACCGCTCCCTCTACCTCTTCCACTCCATCTATCATTCCATTTTCTTTCATTTCTCTTTTTATCTCCTTCACTATTGCCTTGCACTCTTTCTGCTTCCAATGTCTTGCTCGTCTTGCATCTGCCTAACCTCTGTCTCTCTCCCCATTTCACCATTCTCTACTTCTCCCTCACCCTTCCTCTGTATTAGCCTCATGTCTCTACCTCATCTGCACCTCTTTTCTCTCTACTTCGCATATCTTTCTATTTTTCATCCCACCGGCTCTACATGCCTCTCTGCCTCACTATATTATTGACCTGACCTGTCATTCTGTGATTCACCTTTCTATTTGTGCTATCTCATTATAACTCACCTCTCTTCCAATCTTATTTCTCTCTAGACCTTGCCCCTCGGGTTGGCACCTTTCTTACCAGCCTACATTTAAAAAGGCATGCCAGGCCTCTAACAACAAGCATTGGCATAGCCAATAGGCCTCGCCTTTGAGACCTTATACATTGTTTGCCATGCAACAGTTGATGTTGTTGCACCAAGGATATTGTGCTAAATAACTAAATATTTATAAGGTCTCACAAGCGAGACCTATTGGCTATGCCACTGCTTGTTTATTTTTGCTTCAGCACTCCATAAGAGTGCACGTGTTATCCAGCTGTCTACCTTGTGTACTGCTCTTCCTCCCCTACCCCATGCCCCATGTTGTTCTCTCTCACCTGTTTGTTCTCTGTCCCTCCCTCTGTGTTGTGCTTGCCCTATTGTGCTACTCCCCCACCCCAATTGCTTGCTTGCCCATATGTTTTCCCTTCCAAAAGCTGCATGTTCCTCTGCATGCTTCTCTCCCCCCAGTACTCTGTGTTCCTCTCACTCACCTGTGTTGCTTCCACCCACGGACTCCTTGGTAATTCTGCCCACCATATTCGTTTGCCTGCTAGTATTGCTGTCTTCCCCAAACCACACCCTAAATGCTGCTTTCGCCCACATGCGCATCAAAAAAAGAGAAAAAGAAAAAAATGCTTTTGCGCTACTTAAAAAAAAATTATTTACCTATCAAACTCGGATCTGTAAAAAAATTGAAAAAGTGCTTAGGTCATTTTGTAGTAGATAAATTGGGAAACCCAATACACCCTTGGAGGCTTGGGCAATACAATAACAGGTAAAAGGTGCCTACAAGGGAATTTGTTTGAGAAAAACTTATGCAAATATGAAATAACTTAGAGGGTTAGTCCATCTGGAACAAGCACCAACGTGTCATTTAGACAGCGCCAATCAGTGGAATTTATCAGTACAGAATACACGGGAAATCCTAATTGTTTGAAAATATAACTTTTATGTATAGAAACAGTTTAATAGGGAGTACAAACACATGAAATCAATCAGCAAAAAAATCATGAAAAGAAGTGAAATCAAATTAACCTAACAATTCATGACTGACATCTATTCCAACACAAATCAAAAGCGGCAGATCTCCTTATGAGAATATATGTTCAAGAGAATAACACAGTTTCTCAGGAATAGAAGGCGGAGTCGACGTTTTGGTCTTTGTGACTTCAGTCCATCAGACCATCTTCAGGACTTGCTAAAAAAGACTCCTATACAGACATAATACAGTATGTTACAAAAAATTGAAAACATAATAGTATTAAAAAGAGCACATTTGGAAAACAGGAAACCTGTGTAAGAAAAAGAACAAGAAAGTGAAATATGACTTTTCACAGTTATCTTCATTAAGTGCTATTGTGAAATTTATGCACAGCCCAGGTGGAAACATGATCAAATGATATCACCACCCTCACCTTGCTAATTAGTCATAAAGGAATTGAGGCTTACTTAAGCTGATTGTAATAAGATAGCCAAGAACCATGAAGTTGATCAATGGTCACAGCCGTCTACTTGGTGATGTCAGGAAGAGATAAACAGAGCAAGCAAACGTCAGATGTTAGATCTGCCCTACTGTACTTAAAATCATTCTGTAGGTCTGAGGCACTACACAGACCCTCCAGCTTATCGCGATTTCGCGATTTGCAAAACAATCGCGAAATCGCGCGATCTCTGGAAATGCCGCGATATTTGGCATAAAGCCCGCGAAATTTGCCGTTTCCGCCGAAGAGGAGCGAGGCACCCATTTTCCATTTGATTTGCGGCGAGAAGAGAAGGAGCCAGGAGGTCGAGGACGCGCGGCCGAGAGAGGGAGAAGACCACGGCGGCCGAGAGAGGGAGAAGACCACGGCGGAGGAGAGAGGGAGAAGACCAGCACCACACCAGCAAGAGGGGGAGAGAGCACGAAGTGGCAGCGACACACACGAAGACGCTTCCTCATTCCTCAGAGACTCGGACTCGTCGGAGCAGGAGGAAAGCCGGCCGGCGGCGAACAGAACACTGACAGGTACCGTCCGTAGGCAAGTTTAAAACCAGCTTCGTTAAGAAGCGCTGCCCGGGTGGGAGGGGGGCAGTGGAGATGTGGAAGAGGAGAGAGGGAAAAGCTGTTATTGCAGGCCTCGCCCGGCCTTGGGTAAAGTTTTTATTATTTATTTATTTATGCATTTTTATATAGCGCGGACTTTACCTGAAGGCGTCAGAGCGCTTCACATTAGGAACAGAGACGAAACATAATGAGAAACATTACAAAAGAACAGATTGCAAAAACATACGTTACTTACATAAGGTAATAGTGACAATTGTGAGCAAACAAAATACATGAAGTAGTAAAAACTGTGAGCAACCAAAAATACATGAGGTAGTAAAGGTAATAGTGACAATCGTGAGCAAACAAAATACTTGAGTAAAAATTGTGAGCAACCAAAAATGCATGAGGTAGTCAAAAGTGCACAAGAGGAGATGAAAGTGACAAGTGTGCAGTTATAAGAGAAAACAGAGTATAATTTGAGGTATAGTACTGCAATAAGTGCTAGACACTCAGGCACAGGAACAAGCGTTACGTGGGCAAGGTGGCACTTGTGCAAGTATCAAAGGTAAAAACATGTGAGAGGTAGCAGCCGTGTGTAGCAAGGGCAGAGTGGTGTGTGCATGTTACAAAAGGCACACCCTCCAATCACAGGTATACACTGATCTACTCTGTGTGCTCAAGAGTTCTGCAAGGGCTGTTGGACGATTCATACCACACATCCATTTCCTTGGTTTCTGTATATTTTAAAACCCGGTAACTGTGCGGTCCTGACGTGTCCCACCACTTGTCTCTCCTTTTACAATTATTTATAGTTTTGCATGAAGGAAAACATAAACCCAGGCTTACGAAAAAGTATGTGTCCAGGACTAAAGGATTTTTGTAAATGTGGATATTAATGTTGCTTTCTCCCTACTTGCAAGCTAGTCACCTGCAAAAGAAACAAAAATTAGTGACATTGTTTTGTTATAATTTTTTTTTAATTAATATATGGTCAGCAATTAGTACAGTCCTAGTTTCTTTACTCTACAAAGTTAGGCTGTTCGATGGGTTCAGGGGGGGTTTCAACGTGAGAGGGAGAGCATGGAGCGGGGGTGGATGTAGGAATAAAGAATGGAGGGCAGTAAGTCGGGGGGGTAGAGCAGAGGGAGATTTGGAGTGCTCGGAAGAACTGAACGTACGTGGCCAAGATTAACATGCCTTTTAACTAAAACAAATGGGCTGAATTGTAAATAAACAAAATGTACATAGCTCCATGTTGTCAAATAACTCAAACAGTAAGATATCTGTGTTTGGTGTTGCAAAAACCCCAAAATAAAATGCCGCTAAATGCCGCTAAATTTCCATTTTTGTGCCGCTAAATTTTCATTTTTGTGCCGCTAAATTTGCCAATCCATGCCGCTATATCCTGGGGGGTCTGACTACACATAGCCATACCTGACGTCTATGCGAAGTGCATGTGTTTAGAGTCAGCGAAAGCGTCCGTATTACACAGGAGAAAAATATTCCATGTGTTGCTTATCCTTAATTATCTGTAAATGACACAAGGATTATTTTATTTCAAAGAACTAAATCTGCATCAATGGAACAGATGCACTTATTGATGAACAATCATCCTAATGCGGTGCTGCAGGTTGTCTGTATCTAGATGCATGTAGTACACCTGATTACTGTGACAGCACGAAATATATAAAATATAGAACAGAAAAACAACAGTGCAGCCACTTGCTACTGTATCAATGAAGCAGATGCTTCTAGATCGAGTACAAAAGAGCAGTAATAGCCGCACAGCAACTTAGGACACTGTGGTGTCTATCTTACATGATGGTATTATGGTGGCATTACACAGAATTGAGTTATGGAAAAATTACATATACCACAGTGGTATCTCGAGCAACTTGAATAATACAGGCCGATATGAGAAAAACTCATCATGTTTAACGTGATTCGTTGACAAATAAATGTTGATTAGTGACAAGAACATGTGTTGATAGATAACCTCATACACATGCTTAAAGGTAATCGATTAGAGTCTCATTCTACACGGAAGCTAGCATTAAAATCCGACATGCACTAAAGCAACCGGACTGATAATCTGCAGCTATACCCAAAGTATCGTAGCTCAAAGTCCCATATGCGTGAGATAACGCAAGGCACTCGTGAACCTTACACAATGCGTCTCCTTGGAGACACTTATGTACGCTAAAAATAAATACCTTGCATACTCACAGTGCGTACAAAAAGCGTCTGATGCCACTTTTATCACACTCGTTTCCTGTATTATTACCTCATAAGCTAACTTGCGGCTCTGCCGATACCGAAGGCCACAATGTGAGTGTGTTAAAAAGGCATCCACAACTCTCAACCGCTGATAATTAATGACTTTAACACCTACAAAAGTCAATAAAAGCTGGCAGGCACCACTTTTATCAAGTCGGTCTCCTCTCGTGTTGAGCAATTGAAAAACGTACAGCTTTAGTGAAAACAAAAACCGCACCATAAATAATGAATACATGTACCAGGCTCTTTTTAAGGATTGTTTCAACAATTTGTTAGGGTACCCGCGGGCATAAAGTTTCTCTTTGAGCTTCTTTGCCTCGGTGAAATAGTCAACTTTCCTAGAGTAATTCCGCCGTAACCGGAACTGCCCAAGGGAAGACCATCTTTCAATGCCTGTGGATGATGGCTATTGTATTTTAACAGGGTGTTCCTCGCTGTCGGCTTGGTAAAAAGCGTAGTGTATAACATATTTTCTGGGCCCACTTTTATGGAAATGTCTAAGAAGTCCATGTTAGCATTGTCACTCGACAGTGTGAACTGCAAGTTCGGGTTTCTTGAATTAATCCAATGGCGGAATTGGGCAAGGAGTACATCATTCCCTCTCCAGATGAAGAAGATATCATCTATGTATCGCAGCAAACAATCAAGGTAGGCTGCAAATGGATTACTGGAGTCATGGATGAATTTCAAAATCGGTGAAATAGATATTAGCAATATCGGGGGCATACACAGCCCCCAGCGCCACTCCTTTCAATTGTTGATAAAATGTTCTTTCACACAGAAAGACGTTTTTGCAAAGTGAGATCCTGATACACTCAACTATGAAATGTGTAGGTGCAGCATGTGATCTGGGTCGATGGTTCAACAGATCTTGTAGAATCCCAAGGACTTCAACTTGAGGAATGTTTGCAAACAAACTCTTGATGTCCATAGACACCAAGAGTTTACATGATGGATCAAAAGGATGATTTTCTACTCCATTAGTGACCGCAGTGGTATCTCTGATATAGTTGTTAACCTAAGTGGCAAAAGGAATGAATGAAAAAGTCTGCGTACTGCGCTAGCGGTTTTAAACTAGAGTTCCATCCCGAGAGAATTGGTCTACTGGGTGGTGACGCGTTTTTGTGGTAGGCGATAGCCCTCTTTTCTGTTCAGTACCTTTTGACTAACCTGGAAAAATACTTCCGGGGCATACACTGTAAAATACCTGCAGTCGCAAACATTAGTTTGCATGCTGCCACGATAGCCGGATTGACGCCTTGTTTTCGCGCGACGCCCACTACTTAAGCCAAGTAAGTAACAACTAAATAGACGCCTCGAAGTACGCTGGCGTTTCTGGAAAGCGTGTATTAATTATTTATGGTAAGGTTTTTGTTATCACTAAAGTCATAAGTTTTTCAATTGCTCAGCACGAGAGGAAAACAGCTTGATAAAAGTGGCGTCTGCCGGCTTTTCTTGACTGTTGTAAGTGTTTAAGACATTTATTATCAGCGATTGAGAGTTGTGGATGCCTTTTTAACACATTCACATTGTGGCCTTCGGTATTGGCAGAGCCGCAAGTTAGCTTATGAGGTAATAATACAGGAAATAAGTGTGTTAAAAGTGGTATCCGCCGCTTTTTTTACGCACTGTGAGTATGCAAGGTATTTATTTTCAGCGTCCATATGTGTCTCCAAGGAGACTTGTTGTGTAAGATTTACGAGTGTCTTGTGTTATCTAGCTACTGCATATGTGACTTTGAGCTATGATACTTTGGGTATAGCTGCACAATATCAGTCCGGTTGCTTTAGTGTGTGTCGGATTTTAATGCTTGCATCCATGTAGAATGAGACTCTAGTCGATTACCTTTAAGAATGTGTATGAGGTTATCTTTCAACACATGTTTTTGTCACTAATTGTTGGACTTGGTCCTAAACTTTTTTTTGCTTTTTAATAGTGACCTGGTGATAGTGATTTTTGTTTTCTGCACACTTTACTACTCTGTCCCAGGGTAAAGTGCGTGCGTGTGGTGAGGTTGGCCTGCCCTTCCATAGGAATGCATGGGGAATGTATGTGTCCATGTTAGTCCCTGATGCGTGAGGAGTGCAGGGTCGAATTTGGTATGTGCAGACTCGTGTGATTAAATGCTGTGCAATTATGTGTGCGACGTGATTGTGTCTAGTGTGGAAGTGCCACTTCTAGAAGTAGGCCTGTCTGTGTAATTTGGGCAAACTGACTGGCTGGCGTGTGATTGGCTGGAGCTGGCTGGTGTGCCAGGCTCCAGAAGTCATGATGGGTCTGCCCCAGTGGTGAATGGTAGATCTGCATGAGTGATGTGAGGGAGGTGTACACCTGGGACCTGAATAGGGCTGGGCTTTTCCCACACAATGCTGGCTCCACCCCCTGTGGTGCGTCTAATGTCCCTAGCCTGGTAAGTGAATGGAAAGGGGGGCTGAGCACATCAGGGTGCTCAAAAACCAGCTGTGACTAGTTTTTCCCCAACCCTGCACCTACAGACAAAGGGATTTGGTATATGAAAAGAGGCTGTGTCGACATGAAGGTGTTCTTTTCCTGATCCTAATTTGGAGGGGGGCCTGCTGCTGCTTCTGGGCACCAGGAGGACCACCACTGGGGATTGCCTCCCTGCCTAGGAGGACCCTGTGAGCTGGCACCTGGGCCCAGCCCTGCGGCCCCCCCCCCACCTCCTGAAGGACTTAGGCTAGGGCTCTGCCTCTAAAAAGCGCTTAGGAGCGCTATCTCCTGAGTGATGGGAGCACTCCTACTTTTGTTTGCAGCCCGGAGCTGCTCTCGCCTCTTACGAGGGATTCCCCGACGTGGGGATCCCCCTGCCCTTGTTTGTTGGCACAGTTGCCCACCCTGCATTTCGCCAGCCTTTTACGCTAAGAATCGGCACGGGTGCCCACCCCGCTCATTGCCTTGTTCTTGTGTTATTTTACATAACGGGTGCTCACCCCGCTTTATTTGTCCCTTTAAACCGGGAGCCTACCCCGGATTGCCACTGACAAAGAGAGCTTCCTCTTGGGCCACCGCTTTGCCCATGGCGACCCGGAAGCAGCTAGCTGGCCGGCCAATAGCAGCGCGGCCCCGGAAGAAGGGGCCGGAAGTCCCGGCCCTGCAGCCCGAGAAGAGGAGCCGGGAAAAGAGAAGCAGAGGTGGGGGCTGGAGGCACGTTGTTGATGCCTGCCCTCGCAGCCTCCCAGCCCCGTGCGGCCGCCAGTGTAAAGGGGACCTCCAGAGGAGGCCCGCGAGTCCGGTGAGTGTGGGGGCTGTTCCTATGAGTTAGAGCGGCCCCGGTTGACAGCGGGCCACTCCCACGAGTCTCCCTAGTGCTGAGAGGGAGAGGGGGCATATCGGGGCAGATTGTCGTTGTCCGTCCCAAGAGTGGGGCAGCTTGCTTGTTTCGAGCACACGAGGCCCTTCCGACGAGTGGGACATTTGTTGAGAGCCCTGAGAGGCTCCGGGGGCATATCTTTGGTTTTGAGTCCCCCGAGAGGGACTCCCCCCCATCAAGGCGGCAGTTTGTATTGAGAGCTAGCGAAGGTCTTGGGGGCATTTGTTCTAGAGCCCGAGAGGCTCCTACACCCACATTGTTTTGCATTGGGGGCATTTCGGTAGGTAGAGCGGCCCCGGCTGGCAGTGAGCCGCTCCCCCAGTGGAGGCAGTATTACTTTAGAGCCCACGAGGCTCCTGGGCACATTGGTGCTTCAGAGCCCACGAGGCTCCCACATTGTTTTGGGCCCCTTGTGAAAAAGCCCAGTGAAGATCCCCAGCTGCCCAGCACTTAGTGGGCAGCTGATTTGTTTAGGTTTTCCTCTTTTGCGCATCTTCTTTGGCTGCCTGCACTGCCTGCCCTGACATTTTGGACAGAGGGCGTGTGAGCCCCCGAGAGGCCAGGTCGGCCTGGACTCCAACTATATATCCAAGTAATCAGTTTAAGAGGGCTTGGAGCGCTATTTAATAGCTTTGATATTCCATCCATTTTTAGCAAATTTCTAGGATCCTAATGAAGTAAAGGTAGTTCCTGACACCCAAGTTCCTACATAACTGAATAATCCAATTACGCCTGGGATATTTGTATGCACCACAGAAAAGCGTAACATGGATTAAAGTTTTTTCCTCAGTTTGACACCCAGGTCAAAGATGAGTGGAATCTCCCGCCCACGAGTTGGTGATTGCAAATAGCAGGAGAGTACCAAATCTAAACTGAAAAAACAGCTTCTTAGCTAGGGTAGGATGGATGATGTCCAGAGCCTTTTCGAATTCATAGTGGCTCTTAAAATCAAAATATCTATAGGTCAGACTAGAAAGGTTCACTGACTGGAACAATTGGGCTAATTTGTGCTCCTTCAGTACGTTTGCCAACAATTTCTTGGAAATAGCTGGGCAAGATGCTTCGGGATCTGACCACAGACTTTCCAGGCCGATTGTCCTAAAAGGATGTCTAACATAAGAAAACCAGGGTATACTACCCGCCCCAAGCGTAGACAACACAACGTTCAGCTCATTCTTGTAACTAGCCAGCTCAGGGGTGCTCCACAGCCTCCGCCAATACAATAGTGGTCGGATGGAGATAATGTCCGCTACAGGAACAATATTTAGATCCATCCTTAGCGGGACAAGCGGGGTACTTTTGGGTAAGGTCAGAATGTGTCTTAGGAAATTATTTTCCGGGACTGAGAGGGCATTCTGTGGCTTATGCCCCCACAGTTCTGCCCCATAGAGAGATGCTGACCTCGCTTGCACCCTGTAGATTTCCAACAGAGGGCTTAGATTTTTAGCAACGCAACTCCTATGGACTTTTAGAATACCCCCAACTGCCTGGATAAGTTTTATATTGGCCTTAACCAGCTGGGGGCCCCACCCCATTTTTTCAGTCAGTGTAAGACCAAGGTAATCGAAGGTAGGGACCCTTTCAAGTACTCTGTGTTCTAACTGCGGTTGTGGGCAATTGGTAGATTTAGGATTAAAAACCATGTACTTCGTTTTTTTATGCTAATCACAAGATTCCTTTTTTAGCAGAACTGTGTGAACTGGTTTAGGACGCGCTGCATACCCCGAGCTGACTTAGACAGCAGCAGGGTATCATCCGCAAACATTATAAACACATCCCTCTAGTCTCTTGATGAGGCTAGAGGCAAAGTTACATAAAGTAAACTGATTTAGCACACAATAAATTAGCCCTATATATATGATTAGCCCTAGGGGCGTCACATACCATATACTAAGAAAGTGGTATAAGAACCACGACTGACATAGATACAAAGCCTCGAGCCTTTAGAACCACTGGGGCCACCAGAAACTACCCAAGGTAGTGACACAGGGGAACCATAGGGGATGCGTGCAGTGTCTAAACACAGCCGCGAATCACTATTAACTTCTATGAGGAAAGTCGCGGTTGGAAAAAAACAGATAAAGGACACTTAGAAGAGGACTTGGAGAAAAACCATTTAGAACTAAGCAGTTCTAGAGTCAATACCCACAGGAGCATCATCGTACTTGAGTTACCTCACACAGGGAAGCTTGGTGCGTAGGGGTCTTTTTTTTTTTTAAACAGTTTTATTTGGCTTTTTTTTTTGCATTGTCACAATACATTGATATACTGACATCGGTTAATTAATCGTTATGTACATTCCGCACGATTTTCCCATTATTACTAAGTATGGCCTTATCACGCACCCAATGTATTCTCATCCTCATTCTATGGACTCGAGTCCGGGTTTGGCAGGTCCTGTGGGGGTTCGCATATGTTACCGCGGTACATATTCCATTTCTCCCATATCTGGGACCACTTTTTCGGGCATCCCCTATTCATATATACTGCCTTCTCTGCTACCATTGCTGCGTCCATATCATTCCCCCATTGTGTCCCTGAGGGTGTGGAGGTAGATCCCCATGTCCTAGCAATGTTCCTTGTAACTAATGTCACACCCAGTGTGGCCCATGTTTGCAATCCGCGATTGAGGTCCGTAGGTGACTATATATTCAGGAGACAGCACCTCGGTTCTGGCGTTAGGTCCACTTCACTAGCTTCCGATATCTCTGACATGATGGACCTCCAGTATGTTTGTATGGAAGGACATTCCCATATCGTGTGATAGTATGTACCCCGCATGCCACATCCTCGTAGACAGTCTGGCTGCGGTATGCGTCCTAGTTTGTACAAAAGTGTGCATGTATAGTATACCCTGTGTAATACTTTTAGCTGTATAAGTTTCAACCGGGACGGTATGGCTGCGTCTCTAGCCGAACCCAACGCATACAGCCAATCCTCATCGTCTATATCTCCCAGTTCCACCTCCCATTTGCTTCGAAGTACCACCATGGGGTCTGGAAGATTATTGATGAGCTTACGGTATGTAAGCGAGATTGCTTTTTTGTCCAGGTGGTCAGTAAGGAGCCGATCCTCCAGTGGGGAGGAGTCTGCTAGTGTGGTCCCTGGGAGAATGGCGCCCTGTAGGGCATGTCTGATTTGTGTATAGCGGTATAGCTCGGTGTCTGTCATTCCATATTTGTCTTTCAGGGCCTCAAACGTGATAATCGCTCCCCGATGCCACAAGTCCACAATTTTAGAAATGCCTATTAGGTCCCATTGTCTGAAGCCTTTAGTGTTTGCTAGGGTGCCAAGGCGCCGTGTGTCCCATAATGGGGTAGCCAGAGTAAAAACTCCCTCCCATCCTAGTGCTCTTTGGGCTGTATGCCATATCCTAACCGTGTGTGCCGTCGGACCAGTGAGGGTATGTCGACGTTTGTTGGTATAGAGGGCTTTCAGTAGTTTGTCAGGGGGGAGTATGGCTCTGTCTAGGCAGTATGCCGGGTCAGTCTGTGGGGCGTGTAGCCATTGGTTAACGACCGTCAGTTGTGAGGCCCAATAATATAGTTTGACACTCAGGAGTGCTATCCCTCCGTCGTACCAGCTACGGATAAGTTTGGAATGTGCAATGCGTGCCGGCTTACCATCCCATAGCAGTGAGGAGAGTTCAGCATCTATCGCTTTAAAGTAGGTTAACGGGATCTGAAATGGGGTGTTTTGTAATGCATATAGGAATTTGGGGAGGGAAAGCATTTTGAAGAGTGCTGCTCTTCCTAATAGTGTTAGTGGGAGGGAGCGCCAGTGTTTTACATCAGATTTAAGTCTTTGTAGTGGTTTAAGTAGATTTTCTGCCATAAAGACAGTCTGTTGCGGTGTAACGTATATCCCGAGGTATCGGAATCCCCCAGTCGCTATCTGTAGTGTGCATGTAGGGGGCAGCGTGGGTGTTTGTCCGCGGAGTACGTATACCAGTGATTTTGCCCAATTAATTGTGTATCCTGATATTTCCCTGTGTTCCTCCAGGATGTCTAACAGGGTTGAGAGGGACGTGGTCGGGGACATGATATAAATTAGCACGTCATCGGCGTAGAGAGAGATACGGTCCTCCCACCCTGGTTCCCATGTGATTCCACGGATCCGCGGTTCCGTTCGTATTTTCACCGCCAGTGGTTCTAGCACGAGTGCGAACAGGAGCGGGGATAATGGGCATCCTTGTCTTGTGCCACGACCTAAAGTGAATGTACGTGAAATGTGTCCGTTAGCCACTACCTGTGCCAGGGGGCTAGTGTACAACAGCTTAACCCAACCACAGAACTTGGGGCCAAATCCCATCTTCCGAAGTACCGCAAAAAGGAAGGGCCATTCCACTAGATCGAATGCCATTGTTGCGTCCAAGGACAGAATGGCCGCCTCCTCATTCAGCATCGGAATACGGTGTAGTACGCCATGAAGGCGTCGTAGGTTGAGGGAGGTATTTCTCCCGGGCATGAACCCCGATTGATCCGGGTTTATCAATGTCATGAGGTGTGGCTGTAGGCGCAACGCCAATAGTTTCGCCAGAATTTTGGCATCCGCATTTATCAGGGAGATGGGCCTGTAGGAGGACGGCATATCCTTCGGTTTGCCAGGTTTGTGTATGGCCACAATAGTGGCCAAGCGTTGTTCTTCTGTCAGACTACCTCTCGCGAGACAGTCATCGTACATGGGAAGCATGTGGGGGAGGAGATGTTTTGCCATTGTTTTATATAGTTCTACCGGCATACCGTTGGGCCCCAGTGCTTTGCCCGTGTGTAATGCCGTCAGTGCTTTTCCTAATTCCTCTATCGTCATGTCATCTTCCAGTGTTTGTGCGTCCTCTGGGGACAGAGTGGCAAGTGGTATGTCATTGAGAAATTGCTCGCAGGCGTCGTCTGTGATGTTGCCTCGTGCTGTGTATACCTGGTCATAGTGCGTGGCCAGTTCTTCGACTATTCTCTGTGGGGAGGTAGTGTGCGTCCCATCGGCCAGTGTTAGTTGGGCAATCCATCTGTCTGCCCTCTCTTTTTTTTCCAGCCACGCAAGCATTTTTCCCGTTTTATTCCCCAGTTCATAAATCCTATGCATAGTGTCAGTGTGCCTTTCTTTGGCCATCTCTTCCGCGTATGCTCGGTATGCGTGTGAGGTTAGGGCGAGTGTGTGTGTCGTGGCGTCTGTAGGGGCCGCTGTATGGGCTGACTCCGCCAGAAGGACCGCAGATTCTAGTCTCTCTATGGCCTCCCTTTGTTTCTTTTTGTGCCTTGTAATAGAGGAAATGGCCTGTCCTCTGAGAACAGTTTTAAATGCTTCCCACAATATGGAGGATGAGTTTACTGAGGAATGGTTTTCTTCAAAGTAGTGCGTGGTTGTATTGTCCAGGGCTTTTGCAATTTTAGGGTTTTTCAGATACCCCGGGTGTGTGGTATAGGTGAGATGGATTGGAGAGTGATCCGATATCCCTCTTGGCAAGTGGTCTAGGGATGTTACCGTTTCCGGGGGTATGTCTAAGGTAAGGATGTAGTCTATGCGGGAGAGACTGTTGTGTGCTCCAGAATGAAATGTGTAGCTACGTTCAGTGCCATGTTTAATCTGCCACATATCTACAATCCCTATTGCGTCCTGAAATTCCTTGAAGAGGTAGCTCGATCTGGTCGGATCCCGGGGAGGTTGGCGGTCTATGTCTGTATCAAGTACTGCGTTAAAGTCCCCCCCGATGATCAGGCGTCCCTCCGGTAGTTTCAGTAGTAGTGTCCCCAGATCCTGGAGTGCTCCTTGGTGCAATGAAGGGGGAATATAGACCGACAGAATATTGTAAATCTTCCCCTCCCATTGACATGTGATCCCCGCAAAGCGCCCTTGTTCATCCGCCCACGTGTGTTTGATTAGTAATGGTGCCTTTTTATTCACTAATATGCCGACTCCCCGGGATCCGGAGGAAAACTCCGCATGGACGGCCATTTTGAAACCCCAGCGATTCATGGCTTGATTGGCGTTTCCTGCGAGGTGTGTTTCTTGTAGGAGGATAAGTGTAGGGGCCTTTCGCTTTAGGTATTGTAGGACCAATCCCCGTTTTATTTTATGCCCCAGGCCGTTCACATTCCAGGAAATAATCGATAGTTTTGGGGATGTCACTCTTTCCAATTGGTGGTTTACGCCTGACAAGTTATTTTCCCCCATCGTGATCAGTATAAAAGGGTGTTCGGAGTGATGCGGCGTGTGTCTGTGACTGGGCCGGTAATAGGCCGCCATCCCATGAAGTGCCCCACGCCTCTAAACTCTGCGCCAAGGGGTGTATGAAGTGTATGGATGCACTGCTGAAAACATGTTGCGGGCTGGCCTCATCCGAGGCCGTATTTCTGAGTACATAGGTAAGAGCCATATCAAGTCTATCTTGTGTGTATGCTACGGCTAGCCAAGCCAAAAACCTAAAACAGAAACAGAACAAACACATTGCGTGTAACTTCCCTGCCCCCCTCCCTGCCTCCCCGTCCGGTGCATAAAGAACCTTCCACCCCCCCAACTGAGCAGAGTGCTTAGTGTCCCAACTTAAGGTCATTGTTCGTGGGGGTGAGACAACTGTAGTCTTCCTTGAGTCTCTCTCATCGCAAACCATATGCAAAGTTCGGTAGATCAGGGTTTCTTACCTGCTGAAAGTCTACGATTCAGGTCTGAGTCTTACCCTGTTCGCCAACATCAGGAATGAGCGGACAGTCTTCCTACCATTGGCAGTGCTTTTGCCATACCTGAGGGCAAGAGTGCAGTGCATACATAGGTGTCTTTTAATGTCGGGTTTCGTCGTCGTTTTCAATGGCAATCTGCTGCAAAGTGCTGCTGGCGACCAAGTCAAAAGTGTCCTGGTGGATCTAAGGGTGGATCGAAGATCTGAAGAACCTGAAAGCAGAGGGGACAGAGTCTGGGTCACTAGCCAGTGACAAGGAAGGTGATGAGAAGATGCCAACCGATGTCGGTTGATGTGAGGTGAAGAAGGTCAAACTTGACTCTTCAGCCACGAGGATCAGGAGGCATTGAGGACAACCAGGAGCTGGATTTGAGCTGTCCCACAAAGGATGTCGAGTGCTGCGATGTCAGTTTCTGGATTGGATCCAGCAAGTCTTGGCAACAGCAACCCACACAGAAAGCAAAGATTGGCTTTGGTGCAGACCAGCTAAGTCTGAGGGACTCCACCTTTGGAGGGGAGTCAGGGCACATCTGGATCAACTAGGGAAGCCCAAGAAACAGAAGAGATACATTCATGAGCACCCACCAGTCAATGGGCCAGGGATCGCGTAGGAGCCTCAAGCTGAAATGCTAGAAGCAGGCCAACAGAACACTTGTGGAGTGTAGGCCCACAATCTTCAGTGCAAATGGTGCTCGGGGTTTGGACTACAAGTATCTCAATGCACAACTTCGGAAAAGCTCAGGAAGTTGATGCACTTGCAAATGTGCATGGTGTCCAGGGGTTCCGGTTCCACGTCACTTGTGATGGCTGTAGGTCTCAGCTTTGCTGGGATCTCGTGTTGGCCTTGGAGAAGTCTGGAAGTCTGGGTCCTGTGTCACAAATCTGTCGGGATCCGGTGGGAGCCTTGGAAATGCAGACCAGCAAGATGTTTTTTTGGTGCTTGTTTGAACAGGGGAGTCACTCCTTGGGCACAAGGGAGATTCATATGTCTTCTAGTTGAAATAGAATGTCGAAGTTCCAGGATATATTTGCAGAGTATCGTCCAGGGTAATCTGAAGTCCTAAGGATTGGGTTCCTATACTTATACTAAGATTAGGGGTTGGACTTAATCTAGGGACCCACCTATGGGTGGATCCAGGGAGGGGGTGGTTACACCCCTTTCCCTTTGTCCAGTTTCATGCCAGAGCAGGGGCTGAGTGCCCCTGCAACCGATTTGAACTGGGGTATGCACAGGGGGACCAAGTGTGCACCCAGCACTGTCTGAAAAGCATTCTCTGAATGCACCCACCCAGTCCCAATACACTAAAGCCTGTCTGGGAGGTGGTTACACTTCCCTGTGACAGGAAACCTATTGTCCAGGCCTCCCCTGCCAGAGTTTCGTCCAGCAGTAGGAGGTCAGACTTGTGTCTGTGGCTGCAGCATCCATTTTCTGATGCTGGGGCTCTTTTAAACTATTACCGGTTAGGTAAGTGTGTACGTCTTCTCTCTCTCTAGAAGGGTGGAATTCTACCCCCGCTGCCAGGACTGGCGGGGGGAGGATTCCAAAGTGTTCGACACCAAACACGACATGTTTCCATGCAGCCATTCCAAAGTAAGCATTAACCGCGGGGTTATAAAGCACTTAAGAATATATGGTCTGGCTGCATCACAGATCAGCTACAGAGAAGTGATCCCGATTGCTGCAGAGGGGTCCTGCTCATGCATGAGCACCCTCTCACTCAAAACCAAGCACTCTGCCTTCAGGATTGATAAGGCCTGCCATAGGAGTGACTTATAGGTTTATATGTGTCAGTGCACAATGTGCATGCACCACCTTACCCAGGCTGCATTAGCAGACCTGTGGTGCCATTTTAGAAGGCTTCCCACGGGTGGCATTCAGCCCCTGGTAGGCCTCTGGGGTGCCTATGCCCTTGGTACCTAAGGTACCATATACTAGGGACTCACAAGGGTAACCCAGTGACCAATCTGGAGTGTACCTAATGTACATGCAATCACTTTAGAGAGGAAGCAGCTAGGCTGGGGTCCTGGTAATCAGGGCCCCAGCCAGACTAAAGTTGAAAAACAGTGAAACACCTCCAAAAAGTGGGGGTAACCATAGTAATCAGATCCTACTCTCCTACATCCATGGACTCGACTATCATCGTTTCTTAAATGGGAAGGGCTGCATGCTTAGTGGACAAGGAGCCACTGCTCCCACCTCCCCGCAACCCACCATGCTCCTCAACTTTAAAAAGCCTTTACCTTCAGCAGGTTTACCACGTGTGCCGCACAGACCATAATTACCCAAAAATATTTAACCCAGACTCTGATATTCACTGCACACTACACACACACACCACTCACCAGATGCCCATGGGATTGTTAAAGGTGAACTACGACAAATTTCCTCAAACACACCACCATCATTCCTAAACTTAAAAATGGAGTACATGTAGCACTTGCTTCAACAACAAACACATGACGGCATACACATACACCATTTAAACATCATTTACAAATGAGTGCCTGTTATTTATTCACATGAAGCTGCCTTTTTGTGCACAGCAGTAAGTGCTAGTGGGCACTGGAGCAAGCACACAACAGCAAGCAACTCTGACAGACGCCTTGCCAATGTGCCTCCCAAGCAGGTTTTTACACATTCCCTCTGTGTCCTCTGAAGTACCAAGGATGGTAACTTTTAATATTTTAGTTTATGTAGCTCATTCTTATGTTATAGCCCCAATCACAGCTCTGCTACAGACTCCTTAGCTCTACACAGAGATGAACAAGATGCTCACAAGTTAACGTAGGCATAAATGTGACAACACATTACTCACTGCGGTAATGAAGGACTGCTAGTTCCTATTCTTGAGGTTCAAACGTGCAACATTGTATTAAGGTGTCCATGGGCTATGCAATGCGCAAAAAGTCTTGTAGCACGTTTCAAACCGCTAACCATAAATCCGTGCAGAGTACAGCATGGATGCAATAATATTGACTCCTTAAGTAGCGCACAACACAGACTGAGGGGCAATTTAATAATGGGTGGCATTATTACCCATACTTACATTATCTAAAATTGATGGATAAAATTCTGAGTTCAGGGTGCAAACCAGCAGGCAGCACCCTGACTGTAGGAGCTCTGTCTGTGGGATACCGTCCTGTCAGATAATATATTCAACTGTTCCCCAAAATGGCATTCTAGAAAGCTATTCCGGTAAAAGGTGCTATATAGAGCTGTCCCCTGCACTCACATGAGAAGTTGTTCCTGTGAGTGGTGTTGTACTAAACTATCCCTTTAAACAATGTTATCCCGGGCTGCCCAGGTAAAGAGCACTTTGCCAAGGAGTTTGGGCTGTATACTCAGTTGCCCTCTTAAATGATCCTCTCTTGCACGTTCCCTGTATTCTTTTGGGGGTGCGGTGGGTGGGATTACAATGGGCGCAATAGCAGCGGCGGCTCCTTCCTTAGGGTGGAGGAGAGTTGCTCCACTGCTTTCCCACAGAGCGAGAAGCAGAAACAAAAGAATGGTAAAACTCCCATTTTATGTTTCTGCTTCCCGCACTGCGAGAAAGCAGAGGGGGTTGGTTGGGGGCGGGCGGGTCTGCTCGAGGGCAGGGTAGGAGTGGCTTGCCCAGTGCTGTGGGCCCTGACTGATTGGTCGGCTCTCCGGGCCAACCAAACCAGTCATATGCACTCCCCCTTTTCTCCATGTAGGCTGCATGCAGCCTACATGGAGAAAATGGCCTCCACATAGATGCCTGACTGGTCGGCGTCCCCAAAAATCACAAAACTGCCATTGCAGGGTTGTGATAGGCTTAGGTGAGGTTAGAGAGGCTGCCTGCTTTCTGTTCCGCGGCCGGGAGGTACGATTATTATTTATTTTTGTTAACCCCCCCACCCGCAAGTCATGCCGGCTGCGATTGCACACTAGCCTTAGAGTGACATATTAGTATGTTTGCAGTATCAACTGAAGGCAATGCTTACAAATACAGACGAGACAGGTAGCGCAACCTCATAGCAACTTGCAGCAAAGTGGGAAAATAAATAGTCTAGGATGGTAGGGATATTTGGAATGGGAGAGCTTTGAATTTTCCCAAAGACGGAGAAAGCATGATGTGCAAAGGGAGGTTGCTCATGCAGCTCTGTCCCAATAAAGTCTGTAGGCGTGATATGTCCTAGAGTTGTCTGCTTGGTCTGGTGCTAGAATGCTGATTGGAGCTACATCAGTATGCAAGTATTTATTGTTAGATATAGTGCAAACTACACCTAACCAGGTTGCAGAGCACTGTATCTGAGGAGGGCATGTAAAGATCAGCGGTCTGTTCTGCTATTCCTATGTCCTTTTCTACTCATTTACTGCTCTTGCCTACAGCAGTTCTCCTGCAAGGCTGATTCCTGCCTTTTTCCATCCTTCTGTGTACAATGGGGGCTCTAATTTTACTCTCATGGCCTATTCTCAAGCACTCTCATTTCAAGGCGCTTCCAGCAAGCAGCGCTCCAGGTCCGAGGCAAGCACCCCTTTAGAAATGTGACTACCTTTCGCAACACCCCTTTACCAGTGCACAGGCCAGAAAACAACCTGCAATTGACCAAGTCAGTCTATTAAATAAAATATAATTTATACTCGTTGGATGTATTCCATGCTTACTTAGCAATGTTTGCCTGACTCATCATGCCAATAAACAGTGTTGTATAGTATGGTGTGGATGTTCTGGTTCTGCTCTGAGATGAAAATGGGTCAAACTTTGAGGCATGCTGCTCTCAAGAGGAGACCTTCTGTTGACATGACTTTTTTGTCTGAAGTGTCCTCCTGGCTACAGCTTTACAAACTACTATGACTTTCCCATTCTTTCATGAGTTTTAGTGTTATACACTTTTGCTCTCCTGCAAGCTTTCATCTTACTGAGTGATACTGATAATTTGCTTCATATGTTCTTCCATATTCCTTACCTAACAACATTCTTGTTTTGTTCCTTTCCGTTTTTTTTTTCCAAGTTGTGTCCTGTAATTTAAACGCAACCTTTGCAAATTAAAAATATAGCTAAGAAGGGAATGACATGCTGCTGTTCACATGCCCCTAGTAGTATAAGTGAAGTAAACAAAAAATAGTACTTGACCCATAGGTTTAAAGACAGTGGCTGTGTTAGACCCAGCTTTTTTAGCGGGTTTATCCCGAGACATTTGGGGTTTTTTGCGTCCTGCTTCTGACCTGTTTTTGTTGGTTTTATGACTCCGGACACACTACCACTGCTGTTCAGTGCTAAAGCGCATATGCTCTCCCTGTAAATTGAATTTTATGGATTGGCGTTTCCCTAATTGGAGTATTTGATTTCCTTTAAGTCCCTAGAACAGTGCACGGGGGTGCCCGGGGCCTGTAAATCAAGTGCTGCTATCGGACCTGCAGCACTGATTGTGGCACTCACACAAGCAGACTTTCAAAGGGTTCTCAGACCTGCCACTGCAGTGTAGGTGTGTAGTTTTAACTGCCATGCTGACCTGGCAAGTGCACCTACTTGCCGAGCCCTTACCTTCCCTTTTCTTACAGGTAAGGCACCCCTCAGGTAGGCCCAAGTTATCCCTATGGGCAGGGTGCAGTGTATGTGAAAGGTAGGACATGTACTGGTGTGTGTTACATCTCCTGATAGTGAAATACAGCATATTTTGTTTTTCACTGTAAAAAGGCTATCTGTCCCATAGGGTAGAATGGGAGATATTTTGTAACAGCGTACACGTATAAATTCCCATTGAGACAAGATAGAGAAATGGAGTTTGGTCTCTCTGAACTCAGATTTTAATCGCACATCTTTAAGTAAAGAGGGTTTTAAATTATGTATTTTGAAAATGCCACTATTTACTTAAGCATCCTGTGTTCCTCTGCTGATTTGTGGATTTACAGTCTGGTTATGGAGTGACAGTGGCTGTGGATGAGCATTCACTGTAGGCAGCCGCTGGGGGGGGGGGGGCTAAACAGCCCACACACTTTGCATCTTCCCCACCAGGCTGCATTATACAGACTGATGAGGAACATGCAAAGCCTCCTAGTACCTGTCTGAGTGCCGAACCACGGTTTTCAGACCAATCACAACGCTGCTTTGCAGCATTGTGATTCATTCAAGGAAGACTGGGCATCTGGTGCTTGCTGCTGGCAGCCGGAACTGGGGACCTAAAGAAGTAAGAGGATGGAGGAGTATCGGCGACCCCCCCCACCCCCAACTAGTAGCAGCCACTGTGAAAAGGAAGCAGGCTGGCTGGCTCTTTAGTCTGCAGAGATCTGAAAATGCGCTATAACAGTCTCCACAGTAAATGGGCCCTAAATACTGTGAATCACCCAAAATGGCTATATATTATAGTGACTCCGACACTTAAACACTTAAATGGATGTGTTCCTAAAAATCGGGGCATAAATAAATGAAAGCACCCATCAAAAACACATTCATATCACTAGCAAGTCAGTCTCGGACAACTTGTCTAAAAAGTACTGCTATTTGTCCTCAAGGCCTCGCCGGGTGACATAGGCACTCCTGAAAATTAATTCCCAAATACGCTTTTATACTAATGAAAGACTGAAAATGACATTTATAGCATTTGTTTATGTACTGATTTTTAGGAACACATCCATTTAGTTTGTTTGCACATATACAATATTATTGTATGAAAGCACATCTTCACATTTAAAATTAAAGTGAATAGAGCAGTATTGGAAAATTAGCTTGAAACAAAAATGTTTCTCTTCTGGGCAGAGCTGAGAGAATCCATAGTAGAAAACACCCATTTAATTTAGATGTCACTCTAACATATGGTCATTTTTGTACTCTTTTTTTTACATATTAAAACATTGGCAGCTGATTGATTTACATTCCAGTTCTGGAAGCATTTCATTTCCGCTAGACCTTCAAAACTGTAAACTCAGACCATGGCTGTTACTTATCTGTGGGTTGTTAGTTATAAGCTATTTTAATAGTGCCTACAAGTCTCTCTTCCTGATTACTTTTCATCTTAAAACTATAGTGAGTTAAGGAACACTAATGGCATACAGCAATACAATTTTAGTCCCACACACCACAATTCACCAATAGATACCATTCCACCTATTTAAATCCAAACACACTCTACATAAATGCCCAACAGTTAATACCATTTAATTACTATTTACATAATTCCACAGCACCCTGTGAAACATATTTCCTCCACACAACTCCACACCACACAATTACATGCCATGCAATTCCACAACATAAAATACCAATACAACCCATCTCTACGTCGCACTATAACAAACCCTATCATCTCTTCCACACACTACCACTACCCCCTCATCTCACAATTCCACTGCCGCCTCACATCCCTTCATCACAATCAATGTCTCCTCCCAAAACTGCCTGCTCACACATGTTGCCTACCTATACATCCTCGTACTGGGTACATGGACACCTAAAACCTACCCCCAAGGTGCCCCTTCCGTACTCCCTTTCTGTCTCATACTGTCTCTCACAGCACTATCTGACACACTAATCCAGCATTTCTCATATTGGTTCACTTCAGGTCTTTCAGCATAGTTTCTTTCCCATAACATTTCAAAAACCCAGAGCTCGAACACACACTCGACTCCTCTTCTTTCTGTGTCTTCTACGTACACAAGCGCAGTCTCTATATGCGTTTATAATCTTCTCTCCTCTTCTTTCTCTTTCTCACTCACTGTTCCGGCTACTCTGTCTAGAGTTCATTCAGCACTTGATGCACAAACTACCTTTAACGCTCAATCTACCTTTCTATCTATTCTGTGCAGTACTCATCCTTATCTATTCACCATATCACATAATTCCACTACACAAATACACTACACACCACACAATTCCACCACTAACAATTCTGATTCAAACCACATAATTCCTCTATAAACAACATACCTCTATTCAGCTACAAACAAAAAAACATTAGCAAAAAACAGTGTAATTTACTGCACCAATAGCACTAACTTTCAAAACCGTGAAACCGATTGCATTGCAAATGCCTGTTTAGTTTACTCTTTAGTCATACAGCACAACATTTGGGATGCTATACAGGACAGACATATTGGCTTTGCAAATGCTTCTTTTAAAATATGGGGTTGGTACCCCTGCATTTACATTGGAAAAATCTAAACTACAAACGCCAGAATAAAACAAAATAGCGATAAGCTGCTGACGACGCCTCACTCGGAACTACTCCCGATTTCTTGTCAAAATTCAGGAGAGGACGAAAAAAACATTAAATTAGCATTTTAGAATGAGATATTTCTTGACTCTGTCATTTCGTTTGTTGAATTTAGCCTTTGTACTTGGGTGGTCGGGATCGGGTAGGGTGCACTGTTCAATGCTCCTGATGCACAGCCCACGTGCCACACCTGTACATTAAACCCGAGGCCTGGAATCCAATCAGTAGCCGCCGCCCCGTTCCCGTCCCTTCTCGGGGCTCCTCGGTGCAGCACGGAGGGCTTCATGAGGCTGTAACACGCCGGGATGTGAGCTGTTCAATCTAATGAAGACCAAAGGGAAATCGGCGGTGATGCTCGGCAGTGCGTCTTCGTGTCCCCGGGTCCCGAGGGCCAGACAGACGCCTCCCTCCCCCTCCGCGCGGCGCAGGGACCGGCCTCCGATCCCTCTGCTGGAGGCAGGCCGGCTCCGGCACGGGTAATTGACCGGGCCCCACAGGGACGCAAAACGCCTCCATTACTCTGTCTGCTCTCTGATTACTTTTTTGGCTGACTAGGTGGACGGGAGTCAACTGGTGTTTAAATGCGGTGGCCCGGGGGACGCCGCCAAATATATGCGCCGCGCAGCAGAAAATGTGCACGTGAGGCCACTGCCAGGCGGGAAGAGGCCCTGGAAGTAGAGCCAGGCTGCCATTCCAAGGGCGGCCGAGCACCCTATCCTCAACCTTAATTATCGCCTCGGTGTATTCTGGGAGTTGTATTCTTGGGTTTGATATGATTGGACTGGACTATCACACCTGAGAATGATGATTTGTGAAATAAAACACACAGGGGCATATCAGCAAAAAATTGCGATAATGATCGCAAAGCGCGCATATCGCTGTTTTTCCCTATCGCAGGCTATCGCTGGATTTCTTCACTGAGTTAGCGCGGTATTACCAACATGTTTCCCAAAGTCAATAAGAAATCCAGCGATAGTGGTGAAAAGCGCCAATATAGGGTGAAAAACAGTGATAACTTGTGAGCGCTAATGATGAGCTTATAAATATGGGAGTGTGGATTTAACCTGCCAATCCACCTCCCATACACTACATGCTGAAGTCCAGTTTTGAGGAGACGTAAGAATCCGGCGATACCTGCGGTTAGCGGGAGTTTTAATGTCGCCTCGCAAATCTTGTTAATACAGAGCTGTTGTATTACCGCTCTCTTACATGTTGTTACTTCCACGGCACGCCTACTTTGCATCTCATTAACGATGTTCATCGCTGGAATGAGATGCAGTACAAAAACGGCTGCTAACATGCGGTAATACACGTTAGCGCTGCATTGTAAATAGTGAGATGAAATTATTGCTGCTTTTTTGGCTTTTAAAGACAAAAGAGCTGCGAATTGACTCTTGGTAATATGCCCCCGAGAGTGGCAAAATCGTTTCTGTGTGAATACGTCAGTGCTGGACAGTGGAGAGGCAGTGCCCCGCCTCCTGCGAGTGCAGCGGGCCAACACGAATAAATAAAATGGCATCTCAATGTTATTTTATTTATTTGCCACTGTACTGGCTCGTGCTGTGTACAGCGCGAGGGTGGGGCGGGACAGAATCCCGCAAATGGAGAATGACAGCACTGGTCTACAGAGCGCATGAGGGATTGGCCGGCCGCCTTCCCGGTAGACCCGGCAATCCAAAGGGTGTAAAACAGTCTGGAGATTGCTAGCACAGGCCCCCAGCCTCAAAATGAGCACTGGGTGAGCCTGCTCTCACCAATCCTGGAGCTGCTTTGACAGCATGAAAGCAGCTCCATAATTGGTTGAAGCTGTGTTCCACGAGCAGGAAGGAAGCCCTTCCTTTTCCTGTTCTTGGACAGGTGGGGCTCCCTAATGTATGCTGGGTTGTGCGCTTTTGCTGCTCACCATTTTTTTTTTTGCTAGCCGCCCCTGCTGCCATCAAGGTTACATTACTGAAGTCATAGGGATTGTGATTT
The DNA here is from genome assembly GCF_964261635.1 of Lissotriton helveticus. Lineage (NCBI taxonomy): Eukaryota > Metazoa > Chordata > Amphibia > Caudata > Salamandridae > Lissotriton > Lissotriton helveticus. The sequence goes on from NC_136062.1 coordinate 429,649,640, forward strand.
ACTGTTACATTGAAAATACATCAGGGGCTGTATTACATATAGGGCGCACTTTACCTGTTTGTTCCAGTGCGCACACAAGGAAAGTGCACACAAGGAAAGTGCACCCTATTGTAAATAATGCACTGCCCTCAGGGAAACCATGAAATTGCTCTGCCCTAGGGACAGCACATAAAGTGAAATAAGGAGCTCCTGCTTCAAAGATGTTCTGTGTTTCTCTACGCGGTCAGCAAAAGGCTGCATTTTAAAGAGGAGAGATCCCACTATAGGCAGGTGCACACACTCCTTGTGCCTCTGAAGCGCAAAATATAATATGACACCAGGATGGTGGGATGTGACAGCAAATCTGCTTCCCTCAGAGGGTTGTGCTTTTGAAGGGCAGATATGAACAACCAAAATATCTATAAGAGAACAGGAATGCATTCCCAGCTCTTATTTTGTTAATTAGGCCCAAAGACTTTCATGGCCATGGTTCAGGGCCAGACTGGATCATATTTGGAAAGATACTCACAAAAGGCCCTATGTATTTGGTGCACAAAACTGCGTCTACCACTAAATTGAGGCTCAGGAAGTTAATACAGATATGCAAATAATCTAAAGAGAGAGGAGGGGAGGCATTTTTGCTTTAAATCTGCAACGCAACTGGAACTCCGTCTTATCGAAAGGGACTGCATATTTTCAGTCATGATTTTTTTAAAATAGAGTTTGGTCAAATGTATTAACTAAACGTAAATATTTCAACAGTGCTACATCTTTGTTATTTTCGTTTTTTTTATTTCTTTGTGTATATAACTAAATTGATCAATTAAAAAAAAAGACTAACAATAGACTAATAGAGACAAATATATTTTAAATTTAGGAAAAAAGGTAACCAGGCAATGGAAGTACGCTAATACTTAGAGACACACAGGTGAATTGTATATGGATTTATGATTTTAGTGGCGAGTAGAATGATGAACAAGATATAGTGGAACATTCCATTACATGAGTCTTCTCCCAAGCCTACCACCACTTCCATATTAAACCTGCACTGCTTTCTCATACCTCCTCCATACTGCTTCATTGCCTGAGTATAAGGACACCTGAATTATGTGGCACAAGATGATCATATTATATAGCCAGATGTATTTAATTATTTATCAAGAAAAAGCCATTTATGAAGCACATCCTGTGGCAGTATTACCTTTCCAGTGTGTCACTGTAAGGCACGTTGTTACAAAGGGATCCTACCGCGCTGCAAAATACAAGAATTTCTAAGAAAGAAATAATATGCTCATTCACCTATATACATTTAGAAGATCCTGCTAAAAATGTATTAACCAATAAATAATGATTTTATTTTAAAAACAGGAACATCATAGCCTAAAGCTACCAGACAACATTTTTCTGCTCATCAAAACCAAAGCTGCAACACATTATCCTGCCTTTCCTATCAAAACACTCCCCTCATCTCTCTGTCCAAGTCCTTGCTGACTCTCCACCTAGACACTCTCCCTCTGACACTCCCTCCTATCCATCCCCAGCAATTCCATCACAAATTTCGCGCCACCCTCCCCGCACACTCCTACATCAGATCAGTCAGTGGTCCATCCCTCTCCTTCCCCCCTCACGCTGAATTTCACTGTCCTTCCACCTACAGTACACACTAATTCTCCCTCACTTCCCTTCTCTACTCCCCCGCCACGTAAATACAGCCCAGGATATGAACACAATATTTCTGACACCTGACCCTAGAATAGATTAAATAGTACTATCCCTACAGAAAATCAAAAAGGATATTCAAACACTCCATGACCTGACCCGGCAACAACCCAAGACACAAGCGAAACTCACTCATCAGCCTTGAGCTAACTATCCATCATAGAAGCTCGATAGATGGAAAACACTACCTTTCCCCAATGCCTCGTCCCGCCCAATCAGAAGTAATAATCCACTCTCAACGAAGTATCTAACTTCCCTACTACATTCTTACAAGCCCCCGACCCCCCCCCCCTAATTTGAGCACATTGATAACACACAGAAATTGTCCCTAATTCAACCCAACCCATCCCTCCCAATGTCTCTGGAGTTACAAAACATATTCCCAGAGGTATTGTGGAAAGTAATCTCAAGAGAATACTCATCTTAGATGACCACAACACTACTCCTACCAAGACCCGGCTAAAATGTAACCTACTAAACTGTAGGTTGGCCGTACGCCATACTGTAGAAATAGCTGACCTCAAACTAAGCAATGAACCTGACCTCATAATTGTAATGGACACTTGGCTTGATGAATCATCCACACATTTATCCTAGACATTCTAGTTCCCCCAAACTATCACATCAGAAGACTAGATAGAATTGATAGGCTAGGCGGGGGCATCGCCTGCATACATGAAAACTACCTCACTGTGACCCGCTCCAACTCACCTGATCTCTCGTCCTGTGAATACCTATGCTTAGACAATTCTAACCATAACAAGCCTATATGTTCACTACATGCATTTTACCATCCACCAGGCAATAACCTGACCTTCATTGTACACATAATGGATATCATAGCGACTATTGATGGACAACAGAACACTCAGATTTTCAGACTTCAACCTCCACTGGAATGACCTTGATGACCCAGAGTTCAATAGCCTCAGAGCATTCCTATTAGACCTTAACCTGTCCCAAATTTGTGATAGTCCCACTCATGATAAAGGTTCAACCTTAGATCTAGTCATTTCAAAAATGGACTCCAGCCAGCTGGAATCTTGTAGATTTCACTCAGCCACTTTTAGGAGGCTGAGTCGGAACGCCTACTGATGGCGCAGGGCTTTACAACGTGACGCATCTCACAGAGAGATGCGTCACGTTGTTAATACCCAGCACCATGGCGCATCTCTTGTGCTGCCGCTGCGTCACAAAAGGACTCGGTAGAGGGTGGCAGTGGTGAACCAGAGGGTGGCAGTGATGTACCAGAGGGTGACAGTGATGAACCAAAGGGTGGCAGGGGTAAACCAGAGGGTGACAATGCTGCACCAGAGGGTGGCAGTGCTGAACCAGAGGGTGGCAGGGGTGAACCAGAGGGTGGCAGGGGTGAATCAGAGGGTGACAGTGCTGAACCAGAGGGTGGCAGTGCTGAACCAGAGGGTGGCAGGGGTGAACCAGAGGGTGGCAGGGGTGAATCAGAGGGTGACAGTGCTGAACCAGAGGGTGGCAGTGCTGAACCAGAGGGTGGCAGGGGTGAACCAGAGGGTGGCAGGGGTGAACCAGAGGGTGGCAGTGATGAACCAAATGGTGGCAGGGGTGAACCAGATGGTGGCAGTGGGGAACCAGAGGGTGGCAGGGGTGAACCAGAGGATGGCAGTGGGGAACCAGAGGGTGGCATGGGTGAACCAGAGGGTGGCAGTGGTGAACCAGAGAGTGGCAGTGGTGAACCAGAGGGTGGCAGTGCTGAACCAGAGGGTGACAGTGGTTAACCAGAGTATGGCAGTGCTGAACCAGAGGTGCTGTGATGAACCAGAGGGTGGCAGTTGTGAACCTAAGGGTGGCAGTGGTGAACCAGAGGGTGACAGTGCTGAACCAGAGGGTGCCAGGGGTGAACCAGAGGGTGCTGTGATGAACCAGAGGGTGGCAGTGGTGAACCAGAGGGTGGCAGGGGTGAACCAGAGGGTGGCACTGGGGAACCAGAGGGTGGCATGGGTGAACCAGAGGGTGGCAGTGGTGAACCAGAGAATGGCAGTGGTGAACCAGAGGGTGGCAGTGCTGAACCAGAGGGTGACAGTGGTGAACCAGAGGGTGGTAGTGCTGAACCAGAGGGTGACAGTGGTTAACCAGAGGGTGGCAGTGGTGAACCAGAGGTGCTGTGATGAACCAGAGGGTGGCAGTGGTGAACCAGAGGGTGACAGTGCTGAACCAGAGGTTGGCAGTGGTGAACCAGAGGGTGATGTGATGAACCAGAGGGTGGCTGTGGTGAACCAGAGGATGGCAGGGGTGAATCAGAGGGTGGCAGAGGTGAACCAGAGGGTGGCAGTGCTGAACCAGAGGGTGACAGTGGTTAACCAGAGGGTGGAAGTGGTGAACCAGAGGGTGGCAGTGGTGAACCATAGGTGCTGTGATTAACCAGAGGGTGGCAGTCGTGAACCCTCTGGTGGCAGTGGTGAACCAGAGGGTGACAGTGCTGAACCAGAGGGTGGCAGGGGTGAACCAGAGAGTGGCAGTGCTGTACCAGAGGGTGGCAGTGGTGAACCAGAGGGTGGCAGGGGTGAACCAGAGGGTGGCAGTGGTGAATCAGAGGGTGGCAGTGGTGAACCAGAGGGTGGCAGTGCCGAACCAGAGGGTGGCAGTGGTGAACCAGAGGGTGGCAGGGGTGAACCAGAGGGTGGCAGGGGTGAACCAGAGGGTGGCAATGGGGAACCAGAGGGTGGCATGGGTGAACCAGAGTGTGGCAGTGGTGAACCAGAGAATGGCAGTGGTAAACCAGAGGGTGGCAGTGCTGAACCAGAGGGGGACAGTGGTTAACCAGAGGATGGCAGTGGTGAACCAGAGGTGCTGTGATGAACCAGAGGGTGTCAGTCGTGAACCAGAGGCAGGCAGTGGAGAACCAGAGGGTGACAGTGCTGAACCAGAGGGTGCTGTGATGAACCAGAGGGTGGCAGTGGTGAACCAGAGGGTGGCAGGGGTGAACCAGAGGGTGGCAGTGGTGAACCAGAGTGTGGCAGTGCTGAACCTTAGGGTGACAGTGGTTAACCAGAGGGTGGCAGTGGTGAACCAGAGGGTGGCAGGGTTGAACCAGAGAGTGGCAGTGCTGAACCAGAGGGTGGCAGTGGTGAACCAGAGGGTGGCAGTGGTGAACCAGAGGGTGGCAGGGGTGAACCAGAGGGTGGCAGTGGTGAACCAGAGGGTGGAAGTGATGAACCAGAGGGTGGCAGTGGTGAACCAGAGGCTGCTGTGCCCATACACGACTGCATGGGTAACTTCGCCATGCAAGTGGCCCGCGAACACGCAAAAAGCCCCGCGAACGCGCAAAAAACCAAAAATCTGCAAATTCGCACGAATTCGCGGATTTAGCGGATTGCAAATTCGTTTTCGCGTGAATTCGCGGAACGCTAATTCGCAAATTTCGCCCATACCTACCTGGTATGATGGTAGGCTAAATATAGACAGAAGATCACTTAGAGCAATTAAACGACAATGGAGAGCTGAACCATCCTCTAACTACCTCAAACTACAAAGAAGCACGAGAAACTCCTATTACAGAAAGATTAGATGATCTAAAGTTGACTTCATTAGCAAACAATTAGACCAGGTCAAGAATTGTCCCAAAAGATTATTCAAAATAATTAAATCTCAATCTAAGGGAGTTGCCAACTTCCCCCAAATCGATTCAGAAACACTCCCCAATTGCGAGGAATTTGCCTCCTTTTTCACAACCAAGACTGATAACATAAAGATTGAGCTTCTTGACTATCCACTATCCCATACTGACCCACACATGCTCACCTCATTGACCTCACTGACGACCTCACTTACTTATCCCGCAAGGCATGACCTCAAAAACAATGCCTCCTGGGTCGCTTATAACCTCTACAGCGAAGAAAATATCTTAAAAACACTCACGACTCTAAATCCCTCCAATCACTTTATTGACCCTCTCTTAGCAACCCACCTAAAAGACTTCATTCCAATGTTAGTGCTTCTATGGACTAGCATCATAACCACTTCCCTTCTCCAAGGAGCCATCCCTGATAGCCTCAAAGCACGAGAAACTCCTATTACAGAAAGATTAGATGATCTAAAGCTGACTTCATTAGCAAACAATTAGACCAGGCCAAGAATTGTCCCAAAAGATTATTCAAAATAATTATATCTCAATCTAAGGGCGTTGCCAACTCCCCCCAAATCGATTCAGAAACACTCCCCAATTGCAAGGAATTTGCCTCCTTTTTCACAACCAAGACTGATAACATAAAGATTGAGCTTCTTAACGATCCACTATCCCATACTGACCCACACATGCTCACCTCATTGACCTCACTGACGACCTCACTTACTTATCCCGCAAGGCATGACCTCAAAAACAATGCCTCCTGGGAGCTTATAACCTCTAAAGCGAAGAAAATATCTTAAAAACACTCACGACTCTAAATCCCTCCAATCACTTTATTGACCCTCTCCTAGCAACCCGCCTAAAAGACTTCATTCCAATGTTAGTGCTTCTATGGATTAGCATCATAACCACTTCCCTTCTCCAAGGAGCCATCCCTGATAGCCTCAAAGCTAGACAGGTTTCCCCCATCCTGAAGAAACCTTCGGCTGACCCGTCTGACCTGAATAACTATCACCCTGTATCCAACATCCCTACCCTGGCCGAACTATTAGAAAAATGTGTTCCCAATCAGCTTAGCAACCACATAAACCACTTTAACTTGCTCGATCAATTCCAATTTGTTTTTCGGACCGGGCACAGTACAGAATCAGCAGTGACCTACATTCTAGATGGCCCATTACAAATATTGGACGAAAACAAAGCTTGTTTGCTAATCCTGCTTGACCTATCCTTAGCCTTTGATACTGCCAAACAAGAAAACCTACTAGACCTCCTGAAACTTAGAATAGGACTTTCTGGAACAGTTGTAAACTGGTTCACTCCCTTTCTCAAATCAGAACACAAAGATTCATGATCAATCAATCTTTATCCAAGCCCACCCCTGTCACTTTAAGAGTACCCCAGGGTTCTTCCCTCTCTCCGACACTCTTCAATCTGCTTATGGAACCAATTACCGTGCTTCTCTACTCCTCAAATGTCCAATATCACATTTTTGCAGACAACACACTAATCTACATTAAGGTCCACTCACTTTAAGATATCAAGTCTTTTAACTCGACGCTACAGAAAACACAGACCTGGCTCGCCAAAAACCATTTAAAGCTAAACATCCTTAAAACAGAATTCCTCCTAATTACCCCCCTACAGCCAAACAACCACCATCCGCGAATGAATGACGCACCAAACTGCACTCAACGGCCAACCTCAAATTATAGACCCTTTGAAATCACTTGGAATAACTTTGGATGAAAAGCTTAATATGCAGAATCACATCAGCGCGGCCACGAAAGTGGCACATTTTCAGATGAATACTCTGAGAAGATTGAAACCCTTCATACCCGCATATGACTTTAACCAGGCAGCACAGACTCTTGTAATTCCTAGAGTGGACTAAAGGAGTGACGCTCACTACGGCCTTCTCAGATCTATGACAGCCCACCTTAGTTGCTCAGTCAACTCAGCCGCTAGTATCATCACAGGCTCCTAAACAAACTCTCACATCTCCCCAGACCTTCGTGCCCTCAACTGGCTACCTCTCGAAGCTAGAATCCAATTGAAAATTGCCTGCATGATGCACAAGGCACTGCACTACAAAACCCCAAGATATCTAGCAGAGAAATTGGTACCATCGGCTGGTATCAGAACTACCAGGAGTTCCGATAACCTTCTTCTGAAACCACAACGATTTTCCAAGGAGAAAACATACAACCATACCTTCCCAGGAATGGCCCCCAGGATTTGGAACACCTTACCTCATGAAATGAGACTGAACCCCTCCACAACATTTTTCAAAAAAGAAGTGAAAGAGATTGTTTTGGCCAAATTCACCTGAACTATTTTTACATTCATTGAAGAAAATGGAGGGAGCACCAAGAACTTTATCAGGGCAAATAATCGTATGCGAAAGATCCAAATGTATAAAATAGTAGTAGACAGTCCCACAGTACAGGTGAGGTAATAGTAGACTCCAGCTCAAGTAATCCTGAATGTCTTTCGTGTAGGGGCAGCAAGTATGCTCTTATGAAGTTTCTTTGAAAGGAACGAACCACGTTGGCTGTTGTCCTGTCATCTGTTTTACAAAAGAAGAATAAAAGATAATGAAAAGACAATAGCTATCAAAGTGTGACTTCATTCTTAGTGCTCCCTCCATTTTCTTCAATTTACATTTCTGGATTCCAGTGAGACCCAATTGCTGAGGGTCTCGGAGGTCGATTGCACAGGACTTTTCACTAAGTGGGTATTGGGATTGAGGTGCTGAACCTTTGGTCAGCCGCAGTCAGGAGTATTTTTGTGCTATTTTTGACATTCATGTATATATGTGCTTAACTATATTAACTACCATTTCTGTATTTATTTAACTCACAGTATTATTATGCTAATATCTACTACCTATATCTGCCCTGTAAAGCGCTCTGATACCCGCAAGGGTCTTGTTCACGCTATCCAAAACACTCAAAATAAATAAATAAATGATTTTATTACATTGTTGATTTAAACTCCGAGAATGAAATTATTTATGCAAGAAGTACACCATTTTTGCTGCTCTTAGCAGAAAACAATATCTATCTATCTATCTATCTATCTATCTATCTATCTATCTATCTATCTATCTATCTATCTATCTATCTATCTATCTATCTATCTATCTATCTATCTATCTATCTATCTATCTATCTATCTATCTATCTATCTATTTATCTATCTATCCTACTTATGTTTTAGAACTGATCTAAGACCATCTATTTCCATTTGGAAAATCCTTACTTATTCCGAAAATGCTGTAGCTGCATAATTATGTTTTTTTCAATGGACTGGCTACCCCATAGCGTGCAAAAGTCAGTATGTTATGGTATGTATATTTGTATATCTAGACTGGCTTACCTCCTTTCTGAGTGAGCTGCATAATTATGTTTTTTTCAATGGACTGGCTACCCCATAGCGTGCAAAAGTCAGTATGTTATGGTATGTATATTTGTATATCTAGACTGGCTTACCTCCTTTCTGAGTGAGCGCTTTTTCCAGGTCTTCGAGGGTGAGATAGTCTCTCCCAAACACCCTCTCAGGTGTGGGGTCCCTCAGGGCTCCTCCCTGAGCCCGACCCTCTTTAACGCCTACATGGAACCTCTGGACAGGATAGTCCATCCCTTTGGTGTGCGTATAGTCACCTACGCGGATGACACGCAGCTGGTGGTCTCGTTAGACCACGCAGATGGATCATCCGACACCTTAGGCCCCTGTCTAGAGGCTGTTGCCAGATGGATGCAAGCCTCCTGTTTGAAGCTTAACGGGGAGAAGACAGACATCATTCTCCCCGGAAATCCCTCCCCGTCTGCTCTTGCACCCGTCTGGCCACCATGTCTTGGCGCTCCTCCGGCCCCCAAGTCCCAGATAAAGAGCCTCGGGATCTGGCTTGACACCGCCCTTGATTTCTCGGTCCAGGCTACTAAGACTGCCGCCACTTGCTTTGGACTAATGAGGATGCTCCGGCGGGTGCTCCCTTTGCTCCCTTTCCAGGCGAGGAGGATCATGGTCCAGGCCCTGATTCTCTCTCGCCTGGATTATGGGAATGCTCTCTACCTAGGAGCACCGGCTTCGGTACTGCAGAGGCTTCAGGTCACACAAAACAGTGCGGCCCGCCTACTGTTCAATCTCTCCCGTCGGCAGTCGGCGAGGAAGGCTCTGAAAGACCTCCACTGGCTCCCAATGGCTGCCAGAGTGCAGTTTAAAGCTTTGTGCATTATGCACAAATCCTTTCACCGTGTAGGCCCAGCGATTCTGCACCCTTTGGTCACGCCTTATGTCCCAGCACGCCCCCTTCGGTCTGGTACCTTGCAGCTGGCCACCTCCTCTAAAATTAACAAAGCCCATTGGGGTGGCCGCTCTTTTTCCCATTCGGCGACCAGACTTTGGAATGCCCTCCCCTTTGCCATCCGAGGAAATAGCAACCTCCTCTCGTTCAGAAAGGCCTTGAAAACGCATTTGTTTGCTAAATCCTGCTGATCTGCCCCGAGCCTGCGCTAAACCATTTTATCTTCAAGCGCTGCGAGGCCCTAGGGCAGTTATGCGCTATACAAATGCAATTTTTCATTTCATTTTTCATATCTCACAATTCACCCAGGATAGTGGCCCAGCACTCACATTGCATGGGCTGGGCCAGAGTCAGGTATAGATTAATAGAAAGGTCTTTCGTTTCTTGTGGAATTGAAGAACTGAAGAGGCAGCTCTATTTGCAAGGATACGTTTGTTTAAGGCGTTAGGAGAGAGGGGGAGAAGGCATGTCTGATGTATCTGCTTCTGAGTATGAGGAGGGTGTATGTAGGAGACAGGCTCAGCAGAGGTGTCTGCTAGGTTTGTGTAGGTTTATGCGGTTGTTGAGGTACATGGGGGAATATTTTGTAAGGCTTTGTATGTGTGTGTGAGGAGTTTGAAGAGTGCTTGTTTGTGGACCCAGAGCCACTGGAGATTTTTGAGGTGCAGGATTTGTGAGTGCTGGGTTGGAGGTGGTGTCTGGAGGGGGAAGTTGCTCTCAGAATTTTATATGGTTGGTGCCTTTTGGTGAGTTAGACACTGGCTCTAGCATAAAGTGTGTTGCCGTAGTTCAACTTGCTGGGGATGAGGGCTTGGGTGATGTTTCTACGACTGTTAGTGGGAATCCATTTCAAGATGTTCTTGAGCCTCTTGAGTGTGTGGAAGCCGTAGATGTAGCCTGCGTTCACTTGGCTTGTCATGGTTAACACTGGGCGGCCAACTATGCTATACTCGCGTAGTTTGCGTAGTTTGTGCTACTTCGTGCAACGGGAATTGCATGTAGCACAGTGCAAAATCGCGTAGCGTAGCGTAGCGTAGATGGCATTTTTTGCTTGCTTGCAGTCCTCAACGAGAAGTTGGTGACCGTGAGCGAGCAAAATTACATCCCGGCAAGACTTTTTCCTCAATCGCGATCAGCAACATCAAGTTGGCGATTGAGAACAAGGAAAATAAACCCTTCTGGCGAGATTCTCAACGCGCAGGTCAGGTTTCTCATTGCAAGTGGTAGCGTATGCTCGCGACCGCTCGCGATGAGAAACTACCAGTCCGCGTTGAGAAAGCTGCCGCTCAAGTAAAAATCTACTTGAGTGGCAGAAAACGACAGCTTGCACTGTGCACAATGCCATTTTCATTGATTGCACAGTGGGAACAAGAATCCAGCACTGGGCACTCATCTGGAACAGCGCACTACGCGTAACTTCGTGTAGCGCAACTATGCGTACTACACCAAGGGTTAGTCATGGTAAGTTGATGTAAATTACTATTCTGAGGCTCTTTGCATGTGTTGCTGGGACGGGGTTAGGTTTGAGTTCGGCAGGCCACCAAGTGCAGTCTGATATCGAGGTGTCTTTGCTGAAGATTACTACGACCACTATGTCGGTATTAAGCTTGAGGCAGTTGGTTTTTATCCATCTGGCAACTTCAGTCATGTAGTTGGAGAAATTGGTCCACATGTTTGGTGTCTTGTCGAAGAGAGAGAGTATGAACTGGGGAATTTCAGCATAGGATATGATGTTGATTTCATGGGCTCAGATGTTGATGGTGAGTTGTGTCAGGTAGGCGTTGAACAGCGTGGGGCTGAGTGAGGATCTGTGTAGAACTCTGCAGATGAGGTTGTTGGCTCCGAACGCCAACTTTTTGCAGTTGTTCGATAAAGATGGGGCGGGAGACTGTGTTATCATCAGTAGGATGAGGGCTGTGGCTTCACCTTTCTCCATAATTATTCTGATGCCATCTGTGGTGGTGATGAAGATTGTCTCTATACTAGGGCCTGAGTCTGGATTGAGTGGTGTTATGTTATGTTAATAACCACTTATAGAGGGCACATACACCCGTAGGTTTCATGGCGCTGAGACTGAGGGAAGTAGCCCAAAATTCCTAGGCATAAGCTTGCTCAAACAACTAAGTCTTTAGGGCTTTCCTGAAGACCAGTCGATTGTCGCAGCTCCTAAGTGACAGGGGAAGGGAATTCCAGAAAGTGGGGGCCAGATAGGAGAACCAGCTGCCTCCTTGCCGTTTCCGTTTGAATGACGGGATTGTTACCAGGTGGAGGTGGGCAGTGTGTTAGTTGCGCGGGGGTTCGTATTTGGTGATCATGTTTTTAACAAATCTGGGGCTGTTACCGTGCAGAGCCTTAAAAGCTCATCATCCCATCTTAAAGGCAGCTCTTTGAGCCATTGGTAACCAGTGAAGTTTTGACAGTCCTGGTCTAGCTGACTGCCATTTAGGCTGTTTCCAGATGAGTCTTGCTGCCTGATTCTGAACTATCTGGAGTCATTTTAGCAGACCTGCTGGCAGGCCGAGGTAGAGAGCGTTCGAAAAATCAAGACGCGAGAGTACCAGGACTATCACAACATGTATGAGGGCTGAGTGTGTCAGCAAGTGGGCAATTTTCTTAATTTTCCGTAGTTGGAAAAAACTGGAAGAGACAACTGCTCCCACCTGTCCTTTGAGCGAGAGGTCAGCATTAAGAATGACCCCTAAGCTTTTGACCGGTGTGGAAGCGATAGGGGGGGATCCCAGGTCTGCCGGCCAGTAGTGCTGGCCCCAGCTAATCTCACTCTTCCTAGGCAACAATAGTTCCATCTTGCCTGGGTTAAGTTTCAGGTGGTTCTGGTCCATCCAGCGCCGAATGTGAGACATGGTCACCCGGAACTCTGCCGCTGAGTCTTGGGGAACTCAATGGTATCATCAACTGAAGATCAACAGCATAATTAAAAATGGTGTTCTTGCTGTTTTTTAGAGAGTGTATCAAGGGTCTGAGATACAAATTAAACAATAGCGGCGAAAGAGATGAACCCTGAGGAACCCCACAGGAAGAGGTGAGTTTAGGGGTGGTGAGAGCTCCAAGCCTGACTGATTGAGTCCAGTCGGCAAGGAAGGATTCTGTCTATCTGAGTGCGGGTCCCCTAAGTCCAACCTGCTCGACACGGTTCAACAGGATGTCTGGTCGACCGTGTCGACACAGCCGATAAATCCAAAAGCACCAGTCAGCATTTGCTCTGAGAGTATCCAGGACTACAAGGATCACTGCCTCCGTTTAGTGTGCCGGACGAAAGCCGGCTTGATTAGGTACTAGGTAGTGAGAGGGTACGATGAAGTTCGAGAGACATCTCGACACATGGGCCTCCAGTATCTTGGCCATGAAGGGGAGAAGGGAAATAGGACGATAATTAGAGGAATTTGTGGGGTCTGCCCCATGTGTGTTTATAAGGGGAACGACCGTTGCATTCTTAAAGGTGCTGGGAACCTTGCCTTGAGCGAGAGATTCATTAAGGAGGGGAATACGCTCTTAGGTAGGGCCGAAAATACGTCTTTCAGCACGTGTGGTGGGCAGCTGTCATTAGGAGACCTGGAGTTGACACAAGACAAGAGCTCCAGAAATGTTTTGGGGCAGTTAGGTAGAAGGGCATCTAAAGAAAGGTGGGGTATTAAAAATGTCATCTAGTGTTTCCCAACTGGAAGGATTAGGGAGGCTGTCTTTGATAGCAGAGATGTTATCTTAAAAAAATTATTCATCGAGTTTCAGAGCTCTTGAGTAGGGATCTGAGTGTGTGTTGTTCTCTCATTATTGCATAGGTCGTTCACTATCTTAAAAATGTCTTTGGATTAGTTTTGAGAGTTTAATATTTTGGTAGAGAAGTATGCCGCTTTAGTATTCAGGATGGTTTTTTTACATTCCCTGCGAGCCGTGGAGAATTCCTCCTTATCTTTCATGGTGTAATTTAATCTCCATTTCCTCTCTTTTTGGCGCAATTCAAGTTTTTGTTTTTTGAGAACAGAGGTAAACCATTTGTGAGCATCCGCGCAGCGTGCGTGGGAGAATTTACCGGGAGGGACGTGAGCATCGCTAGCCGATGATAGCCACTCCGCGATCTTTCCTTCCATAATGTTAACATCCGGGCAAAAGATAGGTAAAGAGTTCTTTAGCGTATCGACGAAAGCCGGTGTATTTAAGGATTTCCATTCCTAGTCACCCCTCGCTCCCGGGGCAACGACTTAGCATTGCCATTAATAGTGGTTTTAAACTGGATCAAATGATGGTCAGACCATATGCAAGGCGCGATAGTGGGCGTCGAGAGTATGAGATTATGGGACCAAATTTGATCCAGGATATGTACTTTTTTATGAGTGTTGGAGTGTTTATGTTGGACCATGTTCAGGTTCAGGAGGAACTCAGAAAGTTCGGCCGCCTGGGGTCCACCCACGACGTTGTAGAACCAGTAGTTCAAGTCACCGATTAGGAGGACTTTAACGAAGTTTACCACTAGGAAGGCCATCTGCTCACACAGGGAGATAGGAAAAGTGGGCATGGCTTGAGGGGGACGATAAATAGACAAGTGTTGTCATGGGCATCAAGTACTCACTGGTAACTTCAGAACTTCACAGGAGCAGAACGATTCATTTATCCCAACTCCCAACTCAGAATTAAACTCAACCCCCAGGTATGATTGAGGTCTATATGAACTCCCAGGGGGAAGGGGATGGGGATAGAGAAGAAACTGCCTTGTCTAGATCTTCTTGGTTCATCGCTACTCTCTCAAACACCTATCTTTCTCTCTGGTTGGTGTCTTGAGACAGTCGCTTGATGAGCTGAAAACACAATAGCAGGATATTAAAATTCTCTACACATTTTCTATTCTATATCTACTCAATTAATTTCATATCTTCAATACTCTTACCCTCTAGATCAAGGTTATTAGCTTTTCTTCTTTTAATATGCAGTGTAGTTTTTAAACAGTATTGATGTTACTTTTCACTAACAGAATTTGTAATTCTTTTGAAAATTGTCTTTTCAGAAAATTCTTTATTTCTTCAGAACACTTTTCACTGTTTTTTAAAAGACCTAGGGTCAGATGTAGGTAGCCTAATACCGGTCGGTAATGGCCGAAAATCGGTAATTTCGGCCGTTACCGACCGGTTTTTGGACATGGAGATGTAGGTCGCCTAAAATATACAGAATCGGTAAAAATTCCGATTCGGAAGATTACCGACTTGGAAATATTACTGCACCGGTAAAATTACCGAATCAGAAATTTTACCGATTCGTAAAATATACCGAGTCGGTAAATGTAACGAATCGGTAAAATTTCCGAATCGGTAATTATACCGAGTTGGTAAATGTACCGATTCGGTAAAATGACCGATTCGGAATTTAAGAAATGGAAAAAACAACACCATCGAGATGTAGGTCACCCATAAATTACCGAATTTACTGAAAATTCGGTATTTATGAATCGGTATTTAACATGGATTGAAAGCAGGTGGTAACCAGGTGCAGCCTATAAAAAAGGGCCCCAAAATGCAACACTGGAACCACTATGGCGGCTTTCCATGTAATAGCAAGACGTCTACGGCTACAGGCAGCAGGTGAGAGGGAATGGAGAAGGGAGGAGCAGGTGTACAGGCAGAGGATAACACTCTTCCAATTGACAGAGCCAGAGATACTGCAAAGATACAGACTGCACCCCCATACCATCATGGACCTGATCAGGGACCACCACCCAAGACCAAGGGCCCACGCCATCCCACCCCATGTCCAGGTGCTCTGTAGCATACACCTCCTTGCATCTGGGAGCTACCAGAGTGTTGTTGCTGCGGTAGGTGGGGTGTCCGAGAGCTGCCTGTCGCGTCTTTTCAGAAAGTTCCTGGATGCCATGATGCAAAGAATGGAGCATTACATCCACTTCCCAGACACTGATGCGGACTTGCTCAGGACCAAGACTGACTTTTACCTCATGGCAAATTTCCCACACGTGATTGGCTGCATTGATGGGACCCACATCCCCATTTGCCCCCCAGCTGCCACTGAGCACATATACAGGTATAGGAAGTCATCACACACAATTAATGTACAAGCAATCTGTGATGCCAAGTACATTATCACCGATATAGTGGCCAGGTACCCAGGAAGCACCCACGACTCATACATATTCCAAAACAGTGGGATCTTTACCCGCTTGACAGCGGGTGAATTCGTGGAAGGATACCTGCTAGGTAAATAAATGGGTGACACTCCCTTGATAGATGAAGCAGAACGTATGTCAATGTGTGCTTGTGAGTAATGTATTTTTTCTTTCACATTTGGGGATAGTGCATATGCACTCCGTTCCTTCGTCCTGACACCCTACCTCAACCCCACAACCCCCAGCCAGAGACGTTACAATGTGGCACATAAATCCACCCAGAACATCATTGAGCGCACCTTTGGGCTCCTGAAGAGCCGGTTCCGCTGCCTCCAAAAAAGTGGGGGGGCACGGCAGTACTCACCTGTAACATGCTGTAAGATCATTGCAACCTGTGCAAGGTTGAACAACCTCGCAACTAAGAAGGGCACAGAGGTGGAATTGGAGGACTATGAAGACCATGATGATGAGCAGGCACTACCAGCAGCCAACACAGTAGGAGTACCAACTCCCACAGACGGAAGACAGAGATGGGCAGAAATCACACACAACTACTTTTGAGTAAGTATAGAGACAAAGCACGTGTTGTACTTCAATGCACGTAGTTTATTTGGCACTATGTTTAAATGACAGAAGACACAAATGACACATACTAGTGTGCCTAGCACTACTGGGTGGACAGGGGTTACCTCACCCTCACATGTCCAACTGAATATGGCAGACTCAATGCTTGCGCCCATGAACAGCCCCGCGTGATGCCTGAGGTTGGCTTAGTTCCAAGTCTGCTGTGCCAGCGCCGGCACTCTGGTGTCTGCTGCTCTTCCTTATTTCAGGGACAGGGGTGCTGCACCTGCTACTAGTGGTATCTGTGTCCCCTACACCTTCTGCTCCTGTGGTGGCTGACTGGTTTGTCAGCAGCACTTCCATTGCTGTAGTGACTCTCCCCATCCCCCTTGTGAGATCAGTACAGCAGTGCACCAGCCCCTCCTGCATCGCAACTGAACGGCGACACAGCAGTGAAGTCGCAGTTGCAAGATGGTGCATGCCCCTTGTCTGCTGGTGCATGCGATGGCTCTCCCTGCGCCTTTGGGCACGGTCCTCACGTAGTTCCTCACAGAGTGTCATCACACACTGTGACACGTACCTGACTCCATCGGCCATGTCCCTCATGCTGTCTGCCATTGATGCAATTCCCTAGTTCATGTCAGTGAAGTTTGTGTTCAAATGGCGCATTTGTCTGTGCACTGCACTAATAGCTTTTGCTGCAGGCGCTGCACCTTGACCATTGTGGTATCAAGGCCATGGAAGACACCCTCATCACGGCCACTGACACTTGCCTCCCGGAGCCTACGACGTCTTGTTCCTCCGGATCGGCTGACAGGAGTGGATGTAAGACCTGGTGCATTTCCTGGCATTGACTGTATTGACTCCTCACACTCCCTTTCCTCATCGGAGGATGTTTGTAGGATCCTTTGCGGGGGACCGTCATGCCTCATGAGCCTGCGGATGTCTGACACCTCTGTGTCTGCTGGTGTGTCTGGTCGTTGTGACTCATGTTGTGGTGAGTCAAGGAGCACTGGAGATGCTTCAAGTTGCATGGTGTTCTGCCTCTGGTGTGGCAGCTGCTTGTGTGCAGGGTGCTGTAGGTCTTGCAGTGCTGGGCCCTGCATCCCTGCCTTCTTGCTCACTCCTATCCCTTTGGGGATGTGTCTTCTCCCTCACCTGCAGTGAATTGCGTGATGTCTCCCCTGTGGACAGATATGGACAGTGTCTTAGTGGTGCTTTCACCGTGTAATTCACTATTAAATCACATTATTATATCACTATTTCCTGCTCCTCCCATGTCTCTGATTGTATTGTGTGGCATGCCTGACATCATTTCATGTTGACAGCTCTGATGGGTATTCTTATGACTACCACTCCCATTATGCATTGCAGGTGAGTACTGAAGTCTGTACTGGATTTCCTCAACACATAGCCACATTGGGGGAGGGACACAGGCAGGGGGTGTGGGATGATGGACATGTCCCTTACCTTTCTTAGCTGCAGCTCGGGCTGAGCTGTCTGCATCACCAATCCCCACAACGCCCTCTGGCTCCAGTGTGGACTCCACAAGCTCTTCTAGGTCCGTGAGAGCAGGTGCCCTGTTCTTCCCTCCACCTGTAGCATTGGCCTCCTTACTTCTTGCTGCCAATTTTTTCTTAGTAATGATCCTTAGATCGTACCATCTCTTCTTGAGATCGTCCACTTCCCTGGTGTTCACTCCTATTGCGTTTACTTTGGTCTGGATCCCCAGGCAGGTGTTCCTCTTAACAGCCTCTGGTACCTGCAGGGACTGCTTTCCAAAGATTTTTGGATAGTGCTTGACGACCTCCTCCACCAGCACCTGAAGTTCACCAGTGCTGAACTTAATCTTCCTCTCCCTCTCTGCACCTTCCCTCTGAGAGTCTTGGGGATCCATTTGTGTGTCCTGCAGGGCTCTGCTTCACAACAGCCTGTCTCTGTGTAACTGCTCTCCTGTGTGATCAGGTACTCTGCACCTGCATGGGTGGAGTAGTGTGGCTCACTGGTTAGAGGCGGCAGGCCCGAGAGCAGAAGTCAGCCCGGGACCAGGGTTCAATTCCCGACGCGGCAGGGTCGTGGACCTTGGTCAGCGGACTCCATAATTCTCGCTTCGGTGCTTACTCTAATCAGGGGTTCCACTCGGCAACTCTGGGCATTAGCTTGCCTAATCTCCACAACGGCCCCACCAATTCCGGGGATGCCTGGCTCCACCTTGGGGACTCCCAGCAGGGACCATCCCACAGGGAAAGCCAGGACGGGTTCCCCAGAGTTATACAGCGCCGGGATGCCCCGTTGCTGGGGCAGCTGTGCGCTTTACAAGTATACTACATTTTTACATTTACATGGGTGTGGCCACTTCCTGGTTGTGGGGTGGTGTGGATGCACAGGATTGGTGTATTGCTCTGTTGGTTGGCTGAGGGGCGGGGTGGAGGCACGTGATTGGTTGATACTTCTACTGCCTGATATTTTGTATTCCCGACTCGGTATTTACCGAATCGGTATTTACCGATTCGGTAAATACCGAATCGGTAGATTCAATGCATTCCTAAGGGCATCCGGGTCCATAGGATTGCATGTGAATTACCGATTCGGTATTTGCCGTATCGGTAAATACCGATTCGGTAAATACCGGCTCGGGGTTTCTGAATTTTACCGAATCGGAATTTTTTACCGATTTTTGACCTACATCTCATTTCCCTTTTCTAAAATACCGATTCGGTAAAAATCTGTATTTTAGAGTTGGTAAAAATTAGTCACCTACATCTGGCCCCTAATATGCTGGTATCAACTAGTTTCCTATTACATTAATTCTACTTTCTTTTCTATACGGGTTTGGTATTTGCGGGAATTCAATTTGGATTCTAGATTTCTTCCCTGTGACGGGCACACTTTTCAGGAAAGTCTTCATTAATTTCTTTCTGTCTTTCTATCCTGCGTGAGATAAAAAAATAACTTTTCATGACTGTAAAATTTGAGACGCTTAGGCAGGCTTTGGCCGCCAACTTCCGAAATTATTCCTTCTCGAAATTGTTGCCAGAAAAACACCCTGAATGACCAGACCCACACACTTCAAAGACACTACCCTAGGCTAAATTGCTATGCGCGAACTCGGAGGCAACACTGTGACCTCTAAACTGACTAAACCACTCAAGCGTGAATAAGACAAGACTACAGCTGAGGAGATTAAAGTGTAGTGTGTGGTTTGGATTGCTACACATGCTCTTCACTGTTTCACCTGGTCTTGCGATGTATCCTGTTCGTGAGAAACTAGACCTGCAGCTATGGTTGCATGTTCATGCTGCTTTTGGATACTCCTATCAAGTTTAAGGCATCAGGTAGGCCTTCTATAATGCCTGCCCTTTTCTGAATTCCTAGAACCTGATCGGGGCAGTACAGCACCAATATGCTGTGTGATTGTTGACTTGTAAGTTAAGGGAACCCTCACAGGTGTCAAGGTGTTTGCAGTGAAGTGGGGGGCTAGATGTTTGCTTATTACCTTTTTCATGACTTTTGTTGGGTAAGGTAGTAGAGAGATAAACCAAACGTTGGCTAGTGCCTTCTGGTGTGTTGAGATTTTCTTGAGGAGGGGAATACTGTGGCTTGTGTCCAGGCTTTGAGTAGGTGGCTGTGATTATTGATTCGTTATGGATCAGGATGAGGGCTTTGTTGATGGATTCCTGTACTTTGATGAAGACGTGGTGAGGGCAGGGGCCCCAAGATATTCCGGAGAATTTGAATCTGCATGGTTATTGTGGTTTTTGAGTGGTGCTGGTGGGCTCGGTGGTCGGGTAGTCCCTGGGTGTTGGTATAGATGGGCAGGAGGGCTGCAAGTCTGAAAGGTTGTTTTGGGGTGTTAAATTTTCATAGATGCTTGTAATTTTGTCACTGAATAATATACACAGATGGGTACATATGTCCTGAGAGGGAGCTATACTGGTGGAGCTTGAAGCCGGAGAGGTGAAGTCTTACATTATGGCATGATTTCTCTGGTGCTACTGGTGCTGCTTTCGATGTGGTCATTGAACATGGAGTGTTTGGTGGCTCTGAGTGGTTGAAGGTACTGTCTGAGGGTGGATTTGTAGGTACTGTTATCAGTGCCACTCAGACTATGTTTCTATCTGCATTCAAGTTGCTTGCAGTGACCTTGCTGAGCCTGAGCTCTTCGATGTACCATCTTGCTTGGTGTCTGTTTCTCGTGACTTTGCATTTATTCACAACACTCATAATTCTCTAAGTTTTGTTTTTGCAAAGTACAGACATTAAATACGTACTTGTAACAGAGCTAAGAAGGGAGAATGACCTGAATGTAGACAGTCCACAAAGGGGTGTGTGGATATACTGAGTGTTTGTTTGGGTACGAAATGAGGAGTGGAACTCTAAAAAGGAGTAAAATAGTGCAAGGCCAAAAGGTAGTACAGAGAACAATGAATGCCATAGGAAATAAATAACCAGTTGAATGAAGCAACGGAGGGTTAAATGTAGGGGAGAAGAAGATACAATGCAAGGTTTCAATAACACATTAAACTCACAGATCACTAATGATTTGTTGTCATTTCCATAGAAAAAGAAATTAAGTATCTGGATAAAAAGTGAAAGTGCTAATTAAGCAATAGTGTGTGAAATTGGGTTTCTAGTTGGCAGACGGATACACCTTGTCAAAGCAAGAACCACAATCCTAGTCAGGGTAAGTGAGTAACATAATTTAAATTTACCTGTGCTCACCCACTCGTAGCTTGGCACAGAGCTTAACTTAAGAGGCAATGTATAAAGTATTTGTACAATTCTTCAAACAGTAACATAGTGAAAATACCACAAAAGGACTTCACACTGTTTAAAAAAATAGCTTATATTTTCATGAGTAAAACAAGACCACTATGACAAAAATCCAATAAGTAGAAGTCAAGATATGATTTTTTTAAAGAATAAACTGTTTTGTAGTGCTCAGAAACAAATAGCGTAAACTGGACTACCTGATCGCGCTTGACCAGGGCAGATCCAAAAGTTCAGGCTAAACGCGATGGAGCATGGGTAGGTATGAGGGACCAGCTTTGGCCCACTGAGTATCTTGGATGTGCTGACATCGAGGGCGATGCATGTAGCAAAGAAGGCCATGTGCCGCATTTATTCCTGCAGATGTAAGCAATGCATTGGTTCCAAGCTGCACTAAGACGAAGATGGGTAGAGAGACCAGATGCGATAAACATTGCAGATGCATCATCGTCAAACCACTGAGATGCAGGTGATGAAAGCAGCACAATGCTATATGTTGGCGCCTAGCCACGCAAAGTTGGAGATGCGTTGGAAACAATGGACAGTACATCGCATAATCGGTGATGCAGTATCCACAGTTTGTGCAGCAGCAATGCATCAGTGTTGAGGGTAGTGTGCCAGTTCTAATCGATGCAACATTCTCGATGCGTGGATTTTCATGGTTGCAGCATTTGGTATGCACTTCCAAGGGTCCAGGACTGGATTGGCACAACGTGGCAGAGCAGGAGTCCCAGCAGACAGAATCTAGGTGGCGGTTGCAGATTGAAGAGAGAACTCTTTGATATCCCTGAGATTTTAGAAAACAGGGGGTAGCCACCAAGCCTTTGGAGACAGTTTTGTTCTGTGATTTAGAGATGCAAGCCCAGTCCTTCTAACTCTCAGGCAAGCGCCAGCAGGACAACACAGCAAAGCAGTTCAGCGGAGAGGCAGTCCCTTCAGCAGCATATCACTCCTTATTCCTGGTAGAATGTCCTCAGTTCCTGAAATACACTGATTTGGTGATGCCAAAGGTCCTGTACTTATCCCAGTTGGGCCTTTGAAGTGGGGGAGACTTCAAAGAGAAGCTCTGAAGTGCACAGAGTCCCTTTCTTCCATGCCCTGGCTCCATACTTATGCAAGGTGGAGGGGGCATGCAATCCTTGTGAGGGGACAGGATGCAGCCCATTCATGAAAGTCAGCTACTCCCTCCCATTCTGCTCAGGATGACCCATCAGATTGCAGATGGCCAATAAGTCTTACTTACTCTTCCTTTGTGTGAGGCTGTCTAGCGGGAATACAGGAAGCCAGCTGTCACCCACCCCAGCCATGTATTTCAGAGACAGGCAGAAGGCACCAAACAGTTACTGAAAAAAAGCCTGAAGTATTCATTTGCATAAATGTGTTCTTTACATAGAATGTACAGTACAACTGTGCAAAAAAATTAAACAGAGTACTCAGCATAAAAGTCTGCCCATCACAGTGCTCTTTAATAATCACACATGTTCAAGGTGTGCCTATCATCGTAACTAACTGCCAATACACCTGCCTCCCGTCAGCCACTTTAGTTGTGTCTATCACCGTAGACCTTCACAACCATATGCACCAACAACTCTCTCTTCAATGATGCACCTATCACCGGCGTCCACCTTGAAGACATACAGTTGAATTCTCTGCGAGCAGTCAGCACCGCTTCCAAGAATGTCACGACCTGTGCACTTCTTCTAGAAATCACACATGTCGCGTCTGTTTGTAAAAGAAGCTTGTGTTCCTGATGTCATCACAAACCAAGCAGCAGCATGAGGAAGACGCTCAAGGGAACCTGAGTGCCCAGGAGGGAAACCACGAGTCCAGTGCTAGTGCTCTCAGCCTACCAACAGCAAGGCAGCAGGAGAGTGAGACATGAGGCTGCACTGGCAGCATGAGGGTGAGACATAAGGCTGCACTGGCAGCATAACAGTGAGACACAAGGCTGCACTGGCAGGATGAGGGTGAGACACGAGGCTGCATTGACAGGATGAGAGTGAGTCACGAGTCTGCATTGGCAGAATGAGAGTGAGACACGAGTGCACTGGCAGGATGAGAGTGAGTCACGAGTCTGCACTGGCAGCATGAGTGTGAGACACGAGGCTGCACTGGCAGGATGAGAGTTAGACACGAGTCTGCACTGGCAGGCTGAGGGTGAGACACGTGGCTGCACTGGATGAGAGTGAGACACAAGTCTGCACTGGCAGCATGAGGGTGAGACACAAGGCTTCACAGGCAGGCTGACAGTGAGACACGAGTCTACACTGGCAGGATGAGAGTGAGACACGAAGCTGCACTGGCAGTA
Organism: Lissotriton helveticus; assembly: GCF_964261635.1. Lineage (NCBI taxonomy): Eukaryota > Metazoa > Chordata > Amphibia > Caudata > Salamandridae > Lissotriton > Lissotriton helveticus. The sequence goes on from NC_136062.1 coordinate 429,673,014, forward strand.
TGAGGGTGAGACACGAAGCTGAACTGGCAGCATGAAAATGAGACACGAGGTGCACTGGCAGGATGAGAGTGAGACACGAGGCTGCACTGGCAGGATGAGAGTGAGACACGAGGCTACATCGGCAGGATGAGGGTGAGACACGAGGCTACATCGGCAGGATGAGGGTGAGACACGAGGCTACATCGGCAGGATGAGGGTGAGACACGAGGCTGCACTGGCAGCATGAGAGTGAGACATGAGATTGCACTGGCAGCATGAGTGTGAGACACGAGGCTGCACTGGCAGGATGAGAGTTAGACACGAGTCTGCACTGGCAGGCTGAGGGTGAGACACGTGGCCGCACTGGATGAGAGTGAGACACAAGTCTGCACTGGCAGCATGAGGGTGAGACACGAGGCTTCACAGGCAGGCTGAGAGTGAGACATGAGTCTGCACTTGCAGGTTGAGGGTGAGACACGAGGCTGCACTGGCAGCATGAGAGTGAGACACGAGGCTGCACTGGCAGCATGAGAGTGAGACAGGGGGCTACACTGGCAGGACGAGGGTGAGACCCGAGTCTGCACTGGCAGCATGAGAGTGAGACATGAGATTGCACTGGCAGCATGTGGGTGAGATACGAGGCTGCACTGGCAGGATGAGGGTGAGACACGAGACTGCACTGGCAGGATGAGGGTGAGATACGAGGCTGCACTGGCAGGATGAGGGTGAGACACGAGACTGCACTGGCAGGATGAGGGTGAGACACGAGGCTGCACGATCACACAGTTTTCAGGTGAAATGCGCAAGAGCAAAAGAGTGAAAAAAAAAACGTTCACAATGGTAAACACGGTGCAGAGCGAGGTGGGCACTCGTCCGTTTCAAAATGGAAATGATAAATAAATAAATTTTTCACGTTTGTTTAGTAAATCTGCAATCACACAATGCTTGTGATATTGACCAAGTTCAGTTCCGCAACACAGCTCTCACCCCAGCTCCTCAGCTCGATGTTTGGACGGCCCACACATCGCTGAATCACCTCTAGATTCGTTATTTTACCTCAGTCGCCACTCGCCAGTAAAAACAGTGAGATTCACTATCATACAATTGCCACCCCAGCCACCACCCTCTAGCCCCTCCTCTTGCCTTTCAAAACATAACTCTAGCATCGTCAGAGTGTTTTGGCTTGTGTCACAAAGCTTTGCACTCCTCCTCTGCTCGCTACCTGGTGAATAAACTGAAACTCTCTGGAGGCTCTAGACCATCACGAAATGCAGAACATTTACTGCTTGAACCTCCCACTTTCAAGAAGGAAAGATCGTTGGCCCAATCCTTTTCAGGCAACGCGGTGAGAATCTGGAACTCACTTCCGCCTCAGTTCCGGACCAACTCCTCCTCCCAGGCCTTCAAAACTGACCTCAAAGTTCTCCTCTTTCAAATACACTTCCAAATTTAATTCACACCCTCTCTATTATCCGAAGGAAGACCTTTCATTATAGAAAATTCTATTCTTCATGACTATGGAAGTGCCTTCCCAGTGTGTTCTTGTGGTTTAGGAGTCTGCCATGTATTGCAGTATTACCCTTTTACCTGTGTTTGGTACTCTTTTGTAACATGCACACGTCACTTTTCTCTTGTAACACACTGTTTGCTACCTCTTACATTTTGAAAAAATTATTGGAATCAGCACCCATCAAGAAATAACATAACATTTCATACACGTTGGGTCAGTCCCAAAAAGTGATATAAGAAGCAGGTCCAGAATCCACTGATGATCGGAATAAATTCTTTATTAGTTGATTCAAACAATAAAATCCAAGTACACAAGTGATTCTCTTTTAGCCAACGCGTTTCGTCTCTTAATCGAGACTTCTTCAGGGCTCAAGAAATGGCGTTTGATCAATTATAGGATATCACTCTTGTGAGATAGAGCGCAACGAGAAATTTCAGTTATATTCCTTTCATTTCTGTCATATTCATAGTAAACTGGTTTTAGCGAGTACAGGCATGGTGGCCAGCATCAAAAACAGCGTCCGTGTTCGCTAAAACCAGTGGACTGACCCAACGTGAAAGAAATGTTATGTTATTTCTTGATGAGTGCTGATTCCAATAATTCTTGCATTTATGGTTTGGCTTTTGCCCAATTGGGAGTAAATAGGGTTCTACTTCTTGGTTTCTTGAGCACCATCACCAGACTAGTAAGCCACTTATATTAATAGGTGCAGTAGCTGGCCTCCACCCTCCTGTGCTTTACCTCTTACATTTTGTTTGCTTTTGATACTTGCACAAGTGCCACCATTGCCTACGTAACGTTTGTTCTTGTGTTTGAGTGTCTGCCATGTATTGCAGTACTATTCCTCTACTTGTACTTTGTACGCTTTTGTAACTTGCACACATGTCACTTTTTCCTCCTGTATTGCACCGTTTGCTACCTCTTGTATTTGTTTGCTCACGATTGTCACTTTTGCCTCATGTAACTAAGCGTTTGCTTTTGTAATTTGTTCACTTGTAATGTTCTCATGTATCAGTTCTGTTCCTATTGTGAAGCGCTCTGACACCTTCGGGTAAAGTCTGCGCTATATAAAAACGCATAAGATAAATAAATAAATAAATACATAAAAATCACCAATCCATTTAAGAATAAACCACAAGTATACATTGAAGACGGGAGATGTCATTGGCCATGATCTGTTTTAGATTAATTCATTCTCACTCGTTTATTCTCACAGTAAACAGTCAAACCTTTGTGGAAGTATGTCGAGAGAAATTTCCAATGTATATATATATATTTGTTAAGATATTACTGGTTTTGAGTACCCTTGAATGCTCGAATATCTGGTTTCATGTTTTATACTAAAGACACAAACTTCTTAAAATATGGAGGCTGAAAATCGTAACCATGAGATGCCAAGCAACATCCAGTGTTTGCAGGCTGCCAGTACAGGGTCATCGCCCACACACAGACATTCAATCTCATAAGCATTGCTTCTTTTCTGTAGATAAACACAATAGCCGGATGGAAGTATTCATGCTACTGGCCCTGAGATTACAATTCTATTCACTGAGTCACACACTTCTGCACATGCTATCAGGTCAGTTTGGATTGACTGAGCCCATGAGTTTAGTTTTGCCCATGTAGCAGATGTGTATTAACCCCTTCGACGCTCATGACGAGCTGGGCTCGTCATGAGGTAGCCTCCTCGCACGCTCATGACGAGCCCAGCTCGTCATGAAACATGGGAATGAGTAAATCTCAGCGTACGGGCGGAATTCCGCGCGCACGCATGCGGTTAATCAGTGGTGTAGCAAGGGTGCAATGGGCAACAATACAAACAAAGAAAATGGGTACCCGCCCCATGCCATGGAGATGAAACGAGCTATACGTGTGGTGCAATGGGCCCTTTACCTCCCTGAGCCACGGTGTCATTCCACTGCTGCACTATTGATAAGTTAGACCCTGGTAATCTTTTGTTAGATGTCTAGGGCTCTGTATATTGCTGTAGTTACAGGGATATAGAAACAAGCAGTCAATGGCAGTGACTGTTTGCCACTCTTAATTTGTAAAACAACAGGTGCCAAGACCCTCTTCAGGAGGCCATTGCAGCTTGCGCTACCCCTTGCCCCTGTCAGTGCCCCATGACCCCCAACTAACTACCACACTCCAACAGGTGGGACTGTTCAAGGCCCACAGTGCTACTACAATGTCTATTAGCCCTTTTTAATGTGTATTGATTTAATAAATGACTGTTGTTGTGCTCTTTTCAAAATCGGAAATGCAACGCCACCATGTGGCAAACCATCATAAGTGCCAGTGTTGACAATTGAGTGCTGGTGCCAAGCACCAGAAACTACCAGCTCAAATTAAGTACGGCTGTTACCCTACTTCTTTAGTCACAAAGTTCACTATTTCTCAGAGGTGTACTGGACCTCACAGTGACTTGGAATCTAAGAGTCTACACATATCTTGATGGGCTGGTGAGCTATCTAAGGATGTATGACATTACAACGCATGCATTAACAACGCATGCCATCACAACGCAACTTTTACCCCGCAGGTGCCATTACAACGCATTCCATAACAACGCATGGCATTACAACGTAGGTGCTATTACAACGCATGCCATTACAACGTAAGTATTTAATTTTTTTAATATTAATTTAAAATTAATTAAATAAAAAAAATTGTTTAATAAATAATTGTAATTACTGTTCAATGTTTTTCAAATATATTTAAATTTATAATTTTTAATCCTTTTGTGCGCAATAGTAGGATAAGTGCTTGATAGTGTAGGGGTAAAAATTACTATTCTATTTTCAGGGGGGTGTAATAGTAGGGTAAGTGCTGGATAGTGTAGGGGTAAAAATGACTATTCTACCTCCAGGGGGGTGTAATAGTAGGGTAAGTGCTGGATAGTGTAGGGGTAAAAATTACTATTCGAACTCCACGGGGGTGTAATAGTAGGGTAAGTGCTGGATAGTGTAGGGGTAAAAATTACTATTCTAACTGTAGGGGGGTGTAATAGTAGGGTAAGTGCTAAATAATGTAGGGGTAGAAATTACTATTCTAACTCCAGGGGGGTGTAAAATTAGGGTAAGTGCTGGATAGTGTAGGGGTAAAAATTACTATTCTAACTCCAGGGGGGTGTAATAGTAGGGTAAGTGCTGGATAGTGTAGGGGTAAAAATTACTATTCTAACTCCAGGGGGGTGTAATAGTAGGGTAAGTGCTGAATAGTGTAGTGTAAAATAAAAAATACATGAAAAAAATTAAGTAATAATTAAAAAAAATAATAAATGTATTTAAAATTTTATAATTATTTTAAATAAATTAATTACTAAAACTAAAAAAAACATACTAAAACTAAATACTTACCTTACCTATACTTACGTTGTAATGGCATGCGTTGTAATAGCACCTACGTTGTAATGCCATGCGTTGTTATGGAATGCGTTGTAATGGCACCTGCGGGGTAAAAGTTGCGTTGTAATGGTACTTCGTCGTAATAGTTGCGTTGTAAAGGTTGTTTACCGCTATCTAATGAACAGTAGCTACATAAGAAAATCCATGTGTATCTAACCACCGTGGAGGTGGGGGCTTATTTTAAAAAAATGTTATTTTTTAATTTACAGAGTTTTATATAGAGCGAACTTGCCCCCAATCGAGTATCAGAGTGCTTTACATAGCACCAATTGCATTACATAACGACACTTTCATTTTGTTAGGCATGGGGAGATTAAGTGATTTGTCCAGAATCACAGGATGTTCAGCGTCATTGCCGAGACTCGAACCCATTTCCCCAGATTCGAGTACGAGCGCCCAAAGCCCTTAGGCTAACTCCTCTCCCCAATCTTATCTTTTCCAATACGTGCATGAGGAGCAGGAAATATCCTCTGATGAGAGGTAAGTAAACCATACTGCTGGCCTCAAACCACTAAACGAAATGGAAAGAAACATTTGAATGTATCCTACTCACCGGCAATTACTATGGGAACATTCCATTCTATTATTTTGTAGAGAGCCTGTGCCACCGTGGACAAGGATCAAGCACAAGAAAATCAGTCACAGAGCAGGTGCAAAAGTGGATATCCACCCGGCATGCTGAGCCCTGTATCCCCTGATGTGGATTGAAAGCAGCCCACATAAGACCATGCTTAATTTGGCCCCTCATTGGAAAGTTCTGTGCTACGCCTCTTTTTGTGCTTCCCTTCTTTGTTTATCATTTTGTTTTTCTCATTACATTTTGGGAACCTGGTGTATACACAGATTGGAACTAGGGCTGTCCAAGGGCATCAAATAGGGCCAGCTGGAGGTAGCATCAACCTCTTATCGCCTCCAAAATGGTGGAGTGGATGGATTAGATTCCTAATCACATCTTGACAGTTTCTGGCAATGACACCATGACTCCAGAGTAGAAAAATACATAATTGTATTCCATGGGGCCTGGAGGTTTAAATCAGTATTTTACAAGTGGGGGTAGGAATTTATTTAATGATGTCTTTATTGACCTGGATGAGTATTTTGAACTGAAGGTGTGTATTAGGATCATGAGACATACATTGTCCCACATGTAACAGGAACAGCAAGGTAGAGTTGATGAGTGTGTATCGACCCAGAATAAATAGAGACATTGTGCGAAAAGCCAGAGAGAGGAATCAGGTAGTACAGAGTGAAGTTAGTGGCTAGATTAGTTCCTGGGGAATAAATTAGTTACACAAAGAATAAAAAGATGAGAGGGATACATCAGTGTAGAAAATAACTGAGTAGTGATCCTTGTTGAAAATGTGACAGCAGTAGTCCTCTGGTTCACAGTAAAAGTTATCTGGCGCGTTGACAGAAATTGAATAATGCACAATGGGATGTGAAGCCCAAAATGACCAATTGTAGACCTTAACACCTATGCAAACCATAGGGGAAACTTTTTTTAAATTGGCAAGTGATTGATGTTGTGAAAAAAACACCATGGTGTAGCAGTCTGGACTTTTAATTCAACAGATTGGAATGCAAATGCATTTTCTGCAGCCTAGCTTTCATTATTGGCTTGTAGACCAGGAATAATGGAATGGGATCTTATAAATCACTGCTTACTATCAGGCTGCATTTTAATACTTCTGCTCGAATTGTGTAATTTCGTATTGGTGTGACAGTTACCAGAAGGAACTAAGTCTATCTATTGATATTTTCACTATAAGAGTATTCCCATTTGACCCTTCACAATAGTGTTATTGAGCAATTTATTGGTCATATAAGCTCTCACACTTCTATTCTTTGCACATATATTTTAATTGGGGGTCCCACTTTATATATTGACCTCTACTGTCAATTATTCCCTTCCAGAAATCTGAATATTCATAATTTATGTTCTGTTAATTTGGATTTGTGTCACATTTTGGACTATCGGCCCTAACAATACCTATTTACTCTTTTAGTGGGGTAATTGCCGCATACTTTGACCTTGCTGACTCTTTACGTTATGCATCCTGACCATACAAGTAATCATTTGGTACACATGCATCAACCTTTGTTTGGGTTGTAAAACCTTTGGGGCATGTTCTGAAACCTTTCATTTAATAGCAGAGAGGTTTCCAGTGATATCTACTCTCCATATCCCTATATGCAGACACTCTCCTTAAATTAAAAGTGGTCTTACTACCACTACGGCCTTCAGCATTAGGGTTCTGTGTTCAGGGATGAAACCTCACATGACTGTGCCATACTGCCCTTTGCCCAAGCCACCTAGCACTATTGTCCTTGGCTGTCCTTACTGCTTTGTTGTTCCTCCCACTACAGGCAAGCGTGGTTCCTGGAAAAGTTTGTGATGGGGATGATAATTTACTATTAAACCATTGTAGTGCTGAACTCTTCCTCCTTCATCCTCATGTAAACACTATCCACACATTGGACTCTAGGGCCATTCTTGCAGAACGGTTCCATGTAAAAATGTGAATATTAAAAATATCTATGAAAAAATATCGATAACAAAAATATCGACTTCCTATGCATAAACGGGTAAGTACAATAATATCGACACAAATATATTGACGTAAAAATATAGAAGTAAAAAATATCGGCTAAAAAAATTACATAACTTAACAAGAGCAAGCATTTCAGTCTGGGTTAAATGAGTCTCCTGAAGTATAATGACCTGCGCATCCGAATCTCGTAGATACTGCATAATTTTGTCAGCTCTTGGTTTGGTACGGAGGCCATTAACATTCCAGGAGATATATTTTAGACTACCCATACATACTGACCCACACTACACAAAGCCACTCAAAAGAAGCAAAAAGGAGAGTGCCAATATCCTGCCCAAACTGTGAACATAAATCGCTAGACATTACCTGCTTAATACCAAACCCCACAAAACAAAACTCAACTGGAAAATGAGGACATTTTCAAGTTTCTGCCACAACCCTACACTCCACTTACCCCTGTGCCCCCCATCCCTCCCACCCTCCCCTTGGAAAACCCTTGAAATATCTAACCGGATCAAGTCCAGTAGATAGCACCCTTCCCCGAGCTCCCACCGAATCACCCCGTCACTCACCCAAATTACTGTGTTTTTATACCATGTATACAAGGGGAAGGCTAGAATCACTCATCATTTACAACAAGGAGTGGTGAGGGACAGAGTCTCTGAATTAAGCAGAATACTCTCACCCAGTCAAGAGATCAGGGCTAGATCCAACACCGTTTTTTAGCTCATTGCACCATCCCAGTTTCAGAACCTGGCTGTATGCAAATTAGTCTGTTCCTGTCCCAGTGCATGATGGGAACAGGGCAAACCAAACTACAAAAGCCAATTCTTACACTGGAAAGGAAACAAGCTTCCGGGGACCGGTTTCTGGCAGTACAGCCGTCTTCGGCCCGGCTTGCTTGAATCCTGATGGTGCAATGAGCAAGGGACTCATGTCTGAGTATACCCTTCCACGCTTAGGGTGGACAAAATTATTTACAACAAGGAGTGGTGAGGGACAGAGTCTCTGAATTAAGCAGAATACTCTCACCCAGTCAAGAGATCAGGGCTAGATCCAACACCGTTTTTTAGCTCATTGCACCATCCCAGTTTCAGAACCTGGCTGTATGCAAATTAGTCTGTTCCTGTCCCAGTGCATGATGGGAACAGGGCAAACCAAACTACAAAAGCCAATTCTTACACTGGGAAGGAAACAAGCTTCCGGGGACCGGTTTCTGGCAATACAGCCGTCTTCGGCCCGGCTTGCTTGAATCCTGATGGTGCAATGAGCAAGGGACTCATGTCTGAGTATACCCTTCCACGCTTAGGGTGGACAAAATTATTTACAACAAGGAGTGGTGAGGGACAGAGTCTCTGAATTAAGCAGAATACTCTCACCCAGTCAAGAGATCAGGGCTAGATCCAACACCGTTTTTTAGCTCATTGCACCATCCCAGTTTCAGAACCTGGCTGTATGCAAATTAGTCTGTCCCTGGCCCAGTGCATCATGGGAACAGGGCAAACCAAACTACAAAAGCCAATTCTTACACTCACACGCAAGGATCGCACCGTCCATACAGGAGGTGGAATCGCTATCGTCCATAAGAAAACAATCCGCATTTCAACCAGCTCTGATGCCAACCTCGCCAACTCTGAACACCTTCACTTCCAGATCCACATCGACCCCAAGACCACACTCAGAGGCACCCTCCTCTACAGACCACCAGGACCCCGCGCAAAATTCAGTGAAGACATCACGGACTTCATCACCCCACACGCGCTCCCCTCCAAAGACTACATCCTTCTGGGAGACCTCAACTTCCACCTTGAAAAGAGCAACGACCGCAACACCGCCACCCTCCTAGACAACCTCGCCAACCTCGGACTTAAACAACTGGTCACTTCCCCCACCCACATCGCAGGTCACACCCTCGACCCCATCTTCACCTCCAGCAACCATGTCTCCTTCAGCCACACTACAGATCTCCTCTGGACTGACCACAGCTGCGTTCACTTCACATACAACAAGCCGAAACCCATCATCCACCTCCAACCAACTCTACAAAGAAACTGGAACAAAATCACCATCGACCAGATCTCCTCATCGCTCCTTCTAAACCCCCCAGCCCTCTCTTCTAATGCCAACGAAGCCGCCTCCAACCTCACCCTTTGGCTATCCAACACCGCCGACACCTTGGCACCACTGAAAAAACGCCATCACAAACTTGGCAACAAGAAGGCCTCATGGTTCAACGATGACCTCAAGAAATCCAAGAAACTGTGCCGCTCCCTTGAAAAGACCTGGAAGAAAGACCCATCCACCAGCAACAAGGATGCCTTCAAAAGCGCCATTCGTACTCACCACCAACTGATCCGAAAAGCCAAGAAAACATCATTCAAGGATCGTCTTGACAACAACGCCCACAACAGCAAGGAACTATTCAACATCGTCAAGGAATTTTCCAACCCCTCGGCCAACTCCAACGACATCACCCCCTCTCAAACCCTCTGCGACTCCCTAGCCTCTTTTTTCCACAACAAGATTGCTGACATCCACAACAGCTTTGACAACCAACCCGGAAGCCAACCCACCCTACCATCAGCTGACCATCCCCCCCCCGTTAACACCCTCAACGCCTGGAACCCAATCTCCACTGAGGACACCATCCGCCTGATGAATTCAATCCACTCTGGATCCCCCACAGACCCATGCCCCCACCACATCTTCAACAAAGCAGACTCCGTCATAGCTCCGCACCTCCGAGACATCATCAACTGCTCCTTCAACTCCGCTACCTTCCCAGAAGATTGGAAACACGCTGAACTCACCGCCCTTCTGAAAAAACCAACAGCGGACCCCACCGAACTCAAAAACTACCGCCCCATCTCGCTTCTCCCATTCCCGGCCAAAGTCATCGAGAAAGCTGTCAACAACCAGCTCGCCACCTTCCTCGAAGCCAACAAATCCCTCGACTCCTCACAGTCCGGCTTCCGAGCCAAACACAGCACTGAGACCGCCCTCATCGCAGCAACAGACGACATTCGAACTCTACTGGACAATGGAGACACAGTCGCCCTCATCCTCCTCGACCTCTCCGCAGCCTTCGACACAGTCTGCCACAGCACCCTTTTACAACGCCTCAGAAACATCGGAATCCAAGGAAAAGCACTGGAATGGATAACCTCGTTCCTCACCGGAAGAACCCAGAGAGTCCGCCTCCCACCATTCAAGTCCGAGGCCTCTGAAATCATCTGCGGCGTACCACAAGGATCCTCACTCAGCCCCACCCTCTTCAACGTATACATGAGCCCCCTCGCGGCCATCGCCCGCCAACACAACCTCAACATCATCTCCTACGCGGATGACACTCAACTGATCCTATCTCTCACCAAGGACCCCAGCACCGCTAAAACTAACCTACACGAAGGAATGAAAGAAGTCGCCGAATGGATGAAACAAAGCCGTCTGAAACTGAACTCAGATAAAACAGAAGTCCTCATCTTAGGTAAATCCCCCTCTGCATGGGACAACTCCTGGTGGCCGGAAGCCCTCGGAAATGCACCCATCCCGACAGACCACGCACGGAACCTTGGCGTCATCCTGGATTCTTCACTCTCAATGAACAGACAAGTCAGCGCCGTATCCTCTTCCTGCTTTAACATTCTTCGCATGCTCAGAAAAACATTTCGCTGGATCCCCTCCGAAACAAGGAAAACAGTCACCCACGCTCTAGTCACGAGCCGACTGGACTACGGAAACACCCTCTACGCAGGTACCACCGCTAAACTCCAGAAGAAACTACAACGAATCCAAAACGCCTCAGCCAGGCTCATATTAGACATCCCACGCAACGAACACATCTCTGGTCACCTTAAAGACCTCCACTGGCTACCCGTCAATAAGAGGATCACTTTCCGACTGCTTACCCACGCACACAAATCACTCTACGACATCGGACCCGATTGCCTCAACTCTTGACTTTCCTTCTACTCCCCCTCCCGCCAACTTCGCTCTTCCAGCCAAGCCTTCGCCACTGTACCTCGCATCAACAAGACCACCATGGGAGGCAGATCCTTCTCATACCTGGCTGCCAAAACATGGAACTCACTCCCCGCTTACCTTCGCCTCACCCAGAATCACCTTGCGTTCAGAAAGCTGCTTAAAACGTGGATATTTGACAAATAATCCACCTCCCCTTCCTAAGCGCCTTGAAACCCTCTGGGTATGTAGTGCGCTATATAAATGGTATGACTTGACTTGACTTGACCCTGCCACACCTATAGTGGCCAAAAACGATTCAGAAAAGGGGGTGGTGATGAACAGAGTGTCTGAATTAAGCAGACCACTCTTACCCAGTCCAAAGATCAGGGCTTGATCCATCAAATGCCAGAAACCGGTCCCCGGAAGCTTGTTTCCTTCCCAGTGCAAGAATTGGCTTTTGTAGTCTGGTCTGCCCTGTTCCCATGATGCACTGGGCCAGGGACAGACTAATTTGCATTCAGCCAGGTTCTGAAACTGGGATGGTGCAATGAGCTAAAAAACGGTGTTGGATCTAGCCCTGATCTCTTGACTGGGTGAGAGTACTCTGCTTAATTCAGAGACTCTGTCCATCACCACCCCTTGTTGTAAATAATTTTGTCCACCCTAAGCGTGGAAGGGTATACTCAGATGTGAGTCCCTTGCTCATTGCACCATCAGGATTCAAGCAAGCCGGGCCGAAGACGGCTGAAATGCCAGAAACCAGTCCCCGGAAGCTTGTTTCCTTCCCAGTGTAAGAATTGGCTTTTGTAGTCTGGTCTGCCCTGTTCCCATGATGCACTGGGCCAGGGACAGACTAATTTGCATACAGCCAGGTTCTGAAACTGGGATGGTGCAATGAGCTAAAAAACGGTGTTGGATCTAGCCCTGATCTCTTGACTGGGTGAGAGTACTCTGCTTAATTCAGAGACTCTGTCCATCATCACTCCTTGTTGTAAATAATTTTGTCCACCCTAAACGTGGAAGGGTATACTCAGATGTGAGTCCCTTGCTCATTGCACCATCAGGATTCAAGCAAGCCGGGCCGAAGACGGCTGAAATGCCAGAAACCGGTCCCCGGAAGCTTGTTTCCTTCCCAGTGTAAGAATTGGCTTTTGTAGTCTGGTCTGCCCTGTTCCCATGATGCACTGGGCCAGGGATAGACTAATTTGCATACAGCCAGGTTCTGAAACTGGGATGGTGCAATGAGCTAAAAAACGGTGTTGGATCTAGCCCTGATCTCTTGACTGGGTGAGAGTACTCTGCTTAATTCAGAGACTCTGTCCATCACCACCCCTTGTTGTAAATAATTTTGTCCACCCTAAGCGTGGAAGGGTATACTCAGATGTGAGTCCCTTGCTCATTGCACCATCAGGATTCAAGCAAGCCGGGCCGAAGACGGCTGAAATGCCAGAAACCGGTCCCCGGAAGCTTGTTTCCTTCCCAGTGTAAGAATTGGCTTTTGTAGTCTGGTCTGCCCTGTTCCCATGATGCACTAATTTGCATACAGCCAGGTTCTGAAACTGGGATGGTGCAATGAGCTAAAAAACGGTGTTGGATCTAGCCCTGATCTCTTGACTGGGTGAGAGTACTCTGCTTAATTCAGAGACTCTGTCCATCACCACCCCTTGTTGTAAATAGAATCACTTATCACCACTTTCATGGAAATATTGGAAAGGTAAAGCGAATTCTCCCAGCAGTTAAGATAAGATGAGATGGCTAAACGGGGATATAATTAAACGGGAAGGAGTTTTCTTTTAGCTTTCACCCCCATTTTATGTATGTTTTTTTTTATTGCATTTTCGACTCTTTTTTATTTTTTTACTTTATTTAACAAGAAACTTTCAAACAAGGTTAAATAGACCTATACGAAAAAAATCAGCCTAAAAAGTACTAGCCTACGCAGAAAAGCCCTTATTGCCCAAATCTAATAGTAACTCATCAGCTGCCTGCACAGATCTAATGTTAAACATCTTATAATTGTGCATAATTTTTAAAGCAGCAGGAAACATGAGTTGGGCAGTTGCACCTAATTTCCTGAATGCATCTAAACGCCTCCCAAACTACCACTGCTTCTCCAAAGTGACTCTGGAGAGGTCAGACCTAATAAGGAAAGTAAATCCTTTCCCAACCAAGGACTTCTGTTTTAGGGCCAAGTTAAGGATCTGTTCCTTAAGTAAATAAGTGTGGCAGTTTACGAGGATCTTACAGGGTTTAGACCGTTGGGGATTTCGTCTAAAAGGATCCCTGTGAACCCGCTGAATATCAATTGCCAATTCCTCAATTGAGTGATCTAAGCATAGAGATTCCTACAAAAGTGCGGTAATGAACTGTTTGATGTCCGAGCCCTCTGACCTTTCAGGAACATTGAGGATGCGTATGTTGCTGCATCTAGCGTTGTTTTCCAATGTGCTCAGAACCAAATCTTCCCATCTGAGTCTAACAATATCCTCTTTAGCCTGGTCCAAGTGTGTCGACAGTACAGCTACTGTCTCTTCCAATATCCCTGTTCTTGGCGTAAGAACATCGATCTTATTGTCCAGGGATTCGCACTAGTTTCTAATTTCAACTTGATTTGCAGATGACTCGTTGACATCTTTCCTTATATCCAGAGACAGAGAAGAGATCATTGCTAGAAGAGAAGCAGCAGTAATGCCGGAGTCCGTTGCGGAGTCCGTACCCTCTAAAACAGCATTAGATGAAATGCTGGGACTGCCATGCTGGTCAATCAATTCCTCTACACCTACACCTGCGACAGCCCCTGCATCTGCGAAAAATCCTGCATCAACTACAAGCCCTTCATTATCAATAGAAGAGTCGCCGGTATACCTGCTGGAGGATTCCTCAGCCCCTAAAGGTTTACCCAACAGAGATGGTAGATCTACCGATGGTTGAGCCAAAACTCCAGACGGGCCAAGAAATGCTGCACCCAAATCAGGGAAAACTGATTCACCAGGGTTGGCAGGGTTGGGAGATACCAGTGAGCTTCCCAGGGGGGGCTAGATGGTAATAATAATACTGGCTCAACATCTCCTTCTGGTACGGGTTAGAGAGGGGCCGGCATTGAGGCAGGGACTAAGGCAGTGGCTACATCCACGGCAAAAGACATAACACGATCCTCTGAGAGGTCAAGCACCTGTGGAACTGCTTTAAAGTAGGAGTGTAACGATGGAGTAATTTTGGACTCCAAACTAAGTACTGCTTTGAGGTTCTTTGTAACTCTAGGGGACCTTGTCCGTTTTGATTTTACCTCAGTAGATAAATATGAAGAAGGCTTCTTCTTTACCGAGGATGCCTCAGGATTCAGCACGAGGGGCAGCCTTCACTAGGACCTCTTTCTTTTTTCGCCCACGTTTGCCTTTGTTTTTATTTTGGTGCAGAGATAGGTGCCGAGACAAAGATGCTGCTAACACAGAAGGCGCTGACACAGATGTTGCTGAGAAACATACAGATTCAGCTTTCTTACCGCACTCGGTTGTACTGGTTACCTCTAGCCCCTCCACCTTCACAGTAGAAACCGTCTGAGCCTCCCTCTCGGCCGCTTCGCAACTCCGATTTACGGCAGCCACAACAGTTACAGCTGAGCTACAGGAGGTATGCACAAGACTTCGTGCTTTCCTACCCCTTCTGAGCTTCAGCGCGGCTGCAGACCGCAACCGCAGCCCCAACGGGAGAAAACGCAGGCTCGAAAGCGCCAAATCCGCAACCCGAGGGAAGCGCTGAGTAGGTGCTCCCACGCAAGCACAACAGCAACCACCAAGCATGGGCAGGGAAAACAGACTCCACGGTGAGGTAGAAGAAAAAGCACCGCGGATTTCACATAAAAACGGTCTTTGCAATTTCAGCGCTGATTATTACGGATTGACTCATTCCGCCGATCCTCCGCTTAATCCTCCTGCAGAACCAGTACTCAAAAGCTATGGAGATGTTGACGCGGCGGCTCTAGCGGGAGCTTGTTTCACTGAGCACTTCGGCAGCTCAGCAAGCTGCAACCATGTTTTCCTCCCTGCCGCCATGCTTGCTCTTGTTAAGAAGAACAGATGGATAGACTTTTCGGTATCCACATCTCAAACATTGAATAATAGAGGTGTGTCTGTTATCTTTAAGAAACAGTTAAAAGCTAGGTGAGTATCTCATGCGGTTGACCCAGGTGGCAGATGAGCCATTGCAGCGGTTGTTATAGCTGGAGCACAATTCACAATCTTGGGTTATTATGGGCCCAATCAAGACGACCCCGCAACCTTAGAGTCTATTTTCTCACATCTATTGTCCTTTCCTGTGCCAATCATCTTGGCGGGGGACTTTAATATAGTATTGGACCCTGCTTTAGATAAATCCCCTAATAGTCATCCCTAGCTCTCTCTAAAACTAGGACCTTTTTGCTCAGCTCAATGAAACAATATGGGTATGTAGATATCTGGAGAGTACGGTCAGGACAGCAACAGGGTACCTCCTTTCGGAATTACAAATACCATCATCAGTCTAGAATAGACTATATATTAATCAGCCAGAGATTGTTAGATTTCGGAGTATTATCTATCTCCCTTTACACCTATCCGACCACTCAACGGTCTTTATGGAACTTGTGGGGCCTACTAAGATTTCGCCCAGGAGTTGGTCATTTGATCGCTCTTTACTCTTACACCCAGATGATATTTTGTTTCTCAAAACTGAAGCGCATAACTTTATGAGTCTTAATATTGGTTCGGCGGCCTCTGGAGTTGTTTGGGACTCCTTCAAGGCCTTTTTGAGGGGTCTTATTACTGGTAAGGTGTCATATCGTAGGAAACAGCATGAGGAGGAAGTTATTTCTATTGAAGCAGATATAGCAAAAATATAACTCGATATAGACGCCAATCTCTCCTCTCCTGACTCCGTGTTAAACCCGCTTCATAACCAACTACTAGCTTTGAAAGGTCAATTGGGCTCGGTGTTGAACCAAAGAATCCAGCAGAAATGGGAGGCTAGTAAGATAGCCCGTTTTCAGTATGGCGAGGGGGCAGGAAAACTATTGGCTTGGAAGACCAAAACAGATCAGGTCCGTAATAATATAGACTCAATTACTGTTAACAACACTACATTTTCCTCAGATGAAGATATTAGACGGGCTTTCAGAGAGTTCTTTCAAACAATCTATCATAAGGATAATAAAATCGATCCAGAGCTGATTGAGGGCTGGTTGAGTGGAATCTCACTCCCGGCACTCTCCGCCGAGCAGCGATTATTTTTGGATAGTGATATTTCTCAGGAAGAGGTTAGGATAGCTGTCCAAAATGGTAAGAAAGGGAAGGCTGCAGGACCCGATGGGCTCCCAGCTGAAATTTATAAAGCCCTGGTACAAGAAATAGTGTCCTTTCTTACCATCATGTTCAATCAAATCCTACTGGTCTGTCAGCGTCCCCCTGGGACAGTGCCTCAATTACCCTTATTTTGAAACCGGGGTTGCCAGCTGCAGCCTGTGGGTCTTATAGGCCAATTTGAATTCTGTACGTAGATTATAAAATCTTTGCTACAGTTCTCGCAAAGAGAATGGCTTTGGTGGCCCCTGATGTCCTAAAGGGCTGTCAACTATACAAGCTGACCTACGACCTGATAGGGGCCATTGATATGGCATCGGCCGAGGCTCTACCTCTTGCCGCTCTTACGATGGATGCAACCAAGGCCTTCAACAGGGTAAACTGGTTATACCTGTCGGGGGCCTTGGCCAGGTTTAACATAGGTGGGGGCTTCCGTCGAGCTGTCAGTCTTCTATATCAGAGCCCCACTGCTCGCGTTCTGGTTAATGGAGACTTATCGGACCCCTTTAACATCTCAAGGGGGACGCGGCAGGGCTGCCCACACTCCCCTCCCCTATTCGATTTATATATTGAACCCTTTGCTCAAAGAATGAGGGAGGATATTAACATTAAACCTTTTATCTATGGGGGTGGAAGAGGAAAGTGGCCCTGTACGCGGATGATGTCCTCATCTTTTCATCTGAGGTCCATACAGCACTGCCTGCAGTCTCAAAAGCTGCTCTGGAATTTGGGCGAGTCTCTGGGTACGAGATTAACGCTGCAAAAACCGAGATGATTGTCTGGAATGATGATGAGAGGGACACTAGTATACAGGCTGGGTCCAGCATGCGTTATCTCGGTCTTAACATTGTGAAAGACATTAATCAAATTGCTACATCAAATTTCTAGGCTGTTGCAAAAGATTGTCGTAAACTTATGCAAGCATGGGCTCAACTTCCTCTGTCTTTAATAGGGAGAGTTAATTTGATTAAAATGTCGATTTTACCTAAGGTTTCTTTTTTATTTAATAGCATCCCGTTATATTTTGACTCATCTTTGTTAATAAAATTACAGGCGGAAATTACATCTTTTATTTGGGACAAGCATCTTCCAAGGATCGCTTGGAAGAAACTTAGGCGACGCAGGGAGAAGGGTGGGTTGGCAGCTCCAGACCTGCAAATATATGCATGGGCGTTTCAGTTGTCACATGCCTGAATACTGTTAAAGATGCCTTCTCACTTTGGGGTTGGGACCTTGTATTCAGCTCTGCTTAAAGGGGAAGGAGTTAGTCAGTCATGCTTTTTGTTTAAATTCAGAAACCCCAAGTTTTTTAAGAAAATTCAACTGAAGGTCCTGAGGGGATGGCCAAAACTTGGTCGGAAATAATGAAAGCTATAATTTTGGGGTACTTCTGCAGTAGGACACCTCTTTGGGGGCTTCCTGAAAGCACCGTCTGGCTGGGAGATAGTCTGGCTGTTCCGTTAAAGGAAGCAGGCCTGGAAGTTTGGGCTGACCTTTTTTTGGAAGGTGACTTGCTCTCTTGGGATCATCTTAAGAATAAAATTAGCCCGAATTTTGCCAGGTTTAAATAATGCAAATTGCTAGCTGGACCCATTCATATATCTACTTACCCTCTCGAGAGAATAAATTCCCACTTGGCGGTCACAGTCAGCTAATATCCAACCTAGTAGACAATTCACCTGCCATGTAGGAGATTTCCCTGTGGTATAATCTCATCCTGGAAGAAGCGGATGGCGAGTTTCGGCTACCAGACCTGCTGTAGGGTTCCCTCTTTGTTGGTCACAATCTGCAAGACCTTTGGACCTCTTCATGTAAGCTTTTATGAAACATCGTTAAGCCTGCTTGGCTACGTAGGAACCATCTTCATACCTTGCACAGAGAGTATTATTCCCCTCTTAAACTCTCAAAATTCTCTGAAGGGAAGTCAGTAGCTTGTGCTAAGTGTGGTCTGGTAGCTGCTTCGGATGCCCATATGTTTTTTGAATGTCCCTGCCTGGCTCCATTCTGGGATGCGATTAGTAACACTCTCACTGTATCATTGGGCTACCAGGTAGTCCTCGAGCTCCCTCTCGTGATCTTTGGGATGTTGGATGGGGTCCAGAGCCCGTCAAAAAGTCTGTTTTTTTATTCCATCCTACTGGCCAGAAGGGAGATCTGCAAAAAATGGAAAGATCCTTTACCTCCCTCTATTAGTGATTGTTAGGCTTCAGTCTTGCAGGTCTCCAGACTAGATCTGGCTAGGGCCGGCAACCGAAGTAAAAGGGCAATCTGGTATCTGCTGACCTGGGAACACTGAGATATCCGTTTTTTTTTTTTTCTCCCTGGTCCGATGATTACATTACTGTGGTTTGCGCTACTTGTAGAGCCGCTCTCCGGTTGTAAGCCCGGTTCCAATTGGCTGTTAATTCCACCGGATTTTTATTTTTTCATGGTTTCTTGGTGTTTGTCTCGGGAAGAGGCGCCATTACTGAGGGATACCGGCAGTCCCCCTGATTTAATCCCTGCCAGTACTATAAAACAGAGACAGCATGTCGTTACCCCACCTGCGGCTTCACCTAAAACTATGGTGGTAAATGAGGACTAAAAAAAAAAAATAACTTAAATAAAATTAATTATATATTATTACTACCATTAACAAAATAAATTAAATGCAATATATAGTTGAACTAATTATAACTAATAAACTTAATTTAATAAATATAAACACAAAAAAGTGTACATATACATATATTTACTTAAATACATATTATTAACTATTATCTTTATTTAATTTATATACTTTTAAAATTATATAAAAATACAATATAGACATATATAAATAATTTAAAATTAAATAACATATACTATATTTAATTAACACATTAAACTATAAAAAAAAACATTCGTTTAATAACAAAATAAAAACCACTGTAGTGGAAACGTTGAATAGAGAGAGGATAAAAATGACTATTCCAACTCCAGTGAGTGCAACAGTAGGGAAAGCGCTGGATAGCATAGGGGTAAAAATTACTGTTCCCACTCCAGTGAGTGCAACAGTAGAGAAAGCGCTGGATAGCGGAGGGGTAAAAATTACTATTCCCACTCCAGTGAGTGCAACAGTAGGGAAAGCGCTGGATAGCGGAGGGGTAAAAATTACTTTTACAACTCCAGAGATTGCAACAGTACGGAAAGCGCTGGACCGTAGGGGTAAAAATTACTATTCCCACTCCAGTGAGTGTAATAGTAGGGAAAGCGTTGGATAGCGTAGGGGTATAAATTCCTATTCCCACTCCAGTGAGTGCAACAGTAGGCAAAGCGCTGGATAGCGGAGGGGTAAAAATGACTATTCTCACTCCAGTGAGTGCAACCGTAGGGAAAGCACTGGATAGCACAGAAGTAAAAATTACTATTCCCACTCCAGTGAGTGCAACAGTAGGGGAAGCACTGGATAGAGGAGGGGTAAAAATTACTATTCCCACTCCAGTGAGTGCAACAGTAGGGAAAGCGCTGGATAGCGGAGGGGTAAAAATTACTGTTCCCACTCCAGTGAGTGCAACAGTAGAGAAAGCGCTGGATAGCGGAGGGGTAAAAATTACTATTCCCACTCCAGTGAATGCAACAGTAGGAAAAGCGCTGAATAGCGGAAGGATAAAAATTACTATTCCCACTCCAGTGAGCGTAACAGTAGGACAAGTGCTGGAAATTAATTACACAATTAATACTAATAATTACTAATTAATTAATGGAAATAATTTAAATATTTAATGATGAATCAATTAAAAAAAACGTACCACCCGCCACAAGATTTACACATATAAACACCACAACACACACCTAAAATAATTAAACAATCAACATAACTAATTGAAATTAATTAACAGCTAATTATTAAACTATTATTAATTAATCAATTAACACATTAATTATTCAATACATTTTATATAATTAAATTACTTCCCACCCTATTCCCATAAAAACCCACAACCAACTATGAAACTAAGGACGCAAAATTCTAATTAAAATAAAATATGTACTGCTATAAATTATTATTTAAATCTATATAATCAAATGACTTCCCACCCTATTCCCCGATAAACCCACAACCCGCTACGGAACTAAAAACATAAAATTAAACTTAAACTAAATGTATGACTACTAAAATGTTTAAACATGTAATAAAATGACAAACAATTCTCATTAAACACACTAAAATACATAACTTTATTAATAATTCGATATTTTTGTCAACTATATTTTTGTAAACAATATTTAATACGTCAATGTTTTTAAAATCGATATTACTTACCTGTCAGTCAATATTCCTGTCCACGATATTTTTTTTGTCGATGTTTCTTCCCCACGATATTTTTGCTGCGATATTTATGTCCCTCGATATTTATACATCGATATTCCTGCTTTGCATCTTGCAGACCCACTTTTCCACAATCCAGAGGTAAGTAAACTTCTGCTTCCTATACTTATCGTCCTGTTACTGGATTCACTACTATCCCTTCTATTAATATACATAACCTCTTAGAACCCTTGGTAAGCTGTTCTATCCTTGCGTATAGCATGCTAGATCTCTAGTGGAAATCCCCTGCTTCCATTTCTGCATCCTTTTGACATCACACTTCTTTTTTTTTAATGTTTGAAAGCTTTATCAAAGTAAATAATCAGTACAGTAAGGTGACAACAGCATAAATAAATGGGGAGGAGGAAATATGAAGTAAATATTCATAACAGAGCCGATGGCACAAATGAGGAAACAAAGCATTTTGAATTTTAAGAGAGGGAGGAGGGGGGGAGGGGGATGAAAAAACAAAAACCTATTAATAAAGCAGAAATGGAAAAGTTACAATAATCATAAACAGCAACCATAATAAAGTACAGTAAATGCACAAATAACAGCAAATATATGTCCTAAGGGCATTAGAGAAAATATGCACGAGGTTAATAAAAACAGTAAATGTGAAAGAGTAAGGAATGTACTTATAAGCAGGAGTACAAACATTCAAGGGGGTTTAAAATTGGCAGAGGAGAACGTAGAGGGTTTCTTTTTGGCGGATTGATCCAAATGGAGAGTAAGGGGTAACCAGTACAAATCAACATTACGAGAAGGTTTGCAAGAGGCTGCAAAGGCAACGTCGAGCCTATGGGACTGACAAAGTAAGTTCCACCAACATATTATAGAGAGTTTGTGTAGAGACTTCCAATTGGAAGAAATGTGTTGGAGTGCGGGGGCTAACATGAGGTCTAGGAGGCCGCGTGAGTGTGGAGGGAGGTCAAGAGATTCTGAAAGACTCCCCAGAAATACCAAAGAGGCTGAGAAAGGGATAGAGAGGTGAAAGACATGAGAAATACAAGTCCACACCTGTGTCCAAAAAAGACGAAGAAAGGGCAGAGAAAGAAAAGGTGAAAGGAATCCGCATTGGGAGCATGGCAGGTCCAGCAAGTAGCACTAGAAGAGGAGAGGAAGCGAGACAGGGAGAGGGGAGAAAGGTAGAGTCTATGAAAGAAGAAAAAGAAGGATTGAGTAAGAGAGGCATTACGGGAAGTTTTCAGAGATTTAGCCCAGATTTTATCCCAAAGACAAATCGGCCATGTGGAGTCTAGATCTTGTTCCCAAGAGAGTTCCAGTTTTGATTTGGGGCGATCAGGGTCAGGAGCAGAGAAATATCTGTAGATAAGAGAGGCCCTAGGAACATTGGATAGAAGTGTAAGTAGGGAAGAGGGTGATGAGGGTGAGATGTCCGAATCAAGAGAGTAGTACCGGTCAAGAACAGTTTCCATAAGAATGAAGTATTTCTTTGCGAAGGAGGAAGGACAATGGAAGAAGGCTTGAAATTGAGGAAAGGAACGGGGAGATAAGCCATCGAAAAGATGATGGATCCAGATAATACCCCTCGACCTCCATGTAGGCCAGGCAATGGGTCTGTTTCGTATGAGAATGAGTGGATTATACCAGATGGGTAATAATAGAAAGGACTCACGAGAAGTAGGGGCAGTAGATACTAAGGGTCGTAGAAGAGAGGAAGTGTGTCTAAATAAAGGGGGGATAAGACATGGAGCTTTAGCGTTAAAATGAAGAACTTCCTGAAATGAATAAGGGAGCAGCAGGTCACGTTCAACAGAAAGCCAAAGAGGTGAAAAAAGGGAAATGTCCTGTGACAACCAACGAGATGCTTGACGGAGGGAAAAGGATTTGTGATAAAGCCGGAAATCCGGGAAATTAGTTCCACCATTAATTTTGGGTTTACGAAGGGATGAAAGTGATATTCGTGCTTTTTTCTGTTTCCAGAGGAACTTAGACAAGACAGAATCAATACGACGAAAATAAAGAGCCGGGATATGAATAGGGAGCATGGAAAGTAAATAAATTAAGATTGGGGCAACCATCATTTTGATGGAGTCCAGACGACCCCACCAAGAAAGGAAAAGGGGATTCCAGGAGGAGAGTAGAGCGTCTATCCTAGAAATAACTGCGTTCATGTTTAGCTGAACAGAAGATGAAATAGAGTTGGAAAAAAGGACACCAAGATATTTTATTTTCTTACTATTCCAAGCGAAACCAGTGGAAGAAAAGAAGTGTGGAAGGCAAAATTTAGTTAAGGGAAGAATCTCTGTCTTATCCGAATTTATTTTATAACCGGAATCCAAAGAAAAGTTCTCAAATTCAACTAATAAAGAAGGGACCGAGGTAGCAGGATCAGAAATAAATAAAAGTATGTCATCAGCATATGCAGATAATTTAAGTTGGTGGGGTCCGTACGGAAAGCCAGAAATGGAAGGATTATTGCGAATAGAGATTAGAAAGGGTTCAAGAGCTAGGATAAACAAAAGGGGAGAAAGAGGACAACCCTGGCGACACCGCGTATGAGTGTAAAGGGTGAAGTAAGTTTACCATTGACTAAAACAGATGCTTTGGGCATAGAATAGATTAAGGAAATATAGGAAATGAATTTTGGACCAAAACCATGCCACTTCAGTGAAGCTATCAAAAAGGACCAATCAACTCGGTCAAATGCCTTTTCAGCATCAACTGAGATAGCTGCAAGAGGAATAGATAAGGAAGAGGCTTTACCAAGGACATTAATAAGTAGTCTGGAGTTGTCTGAGGTGAGGCGACCTTTAACAAAGCCACATTGTTCCTTCCCTATGAGGTGTGGCATAAGGGGATCAAGGCGAAGAGCAAGAAGTTTAGCAAACAGTTTATAGTCTACGTTGACTACAGATATCGGCCGATAATCTTTACAAAATTTAGGATCTCGTCCTTCTTTAGGGATGAGGCATATAGTACCGTCTTGGAAGGAGCCTTGAGCCAGGCCATCGGAACAAAAAGACTGAAAAAGAAGGAGAAGACGAGGCAAAAGAATGTCGGAAAAATGGAGATAAAATTCAACCGGGAAGCCATTGGGGCCGGGGGTCTTGCCTTTGGTGAGAGACGTCAATGCAATGGACAATTCAGAAAGACTAAGATCAGAGTCTAGAGTAGAAAAGTTGAGCTGGGAGGTATCAGGCGCAGGTAGACGATCAAAGTATGATTGAAGAAGATCTGGAGTAGGAGGATTTTCAGGGGAATATAAAGATTCATAGAAAGATTGAAATTGTTCCAAAATGTCTTTGTCCGTGTGTAAAAGAGTGTTAGAAGGGGAGTAAATAGAATCAATAATAGTTCGTTCTTTCCGCGATTTCAGATAGTTAGCAAGCAGTTTACCTGATTTGTTACGACCGCCATACTAACGAGCACTACTTCGGAGGAGATAGGAAGAGGCTGAATTTGTAGTGAGTTTGTTAAAGGCAATTTTAGACCTAAGAAGTTCAGGAGACATTTTATTTGGAGAGGAGGTATAAAATTGGTGTTCTAGTGACTTAATATGTGAAAGGGCGACCTTGCGTTTTTGAAGGAATGCTTTCTTTTTTTTTGAGACAAAGTCGATAATGAAGCCGCGGGCCGTGGCTTTAAAGGAATCCCAAAGAATATGCAGAGGGGTATCAGGAGTAGAATTGATTTTGAAAAATTCTGAGGTGAAAGAGTGAAAGGAGGAAGAGAAAAGAGGATCAGTGAGAAGAGAGGAATTAAAACGCCAACGAGAGGACTTAGGAGCAGGAGGAAGAAGGTCAAAGACAGTAATAATAGGAGCATGATCAGAAATGACAATAGGTTCAATGGAAGAGGAGAGAAGGTTTTGAGATAAGGAGGAAGAGAAGAAGATGTAATCCAAGCGGGAAAAGGAAGCATGTGGGGGAGAGAAAAAGGAGAAATCTAAGGTTTCTGGGTGTGTGATCCTCCATGAGTCAACAAGATGGACCTGAGAGATAGTATCAAGGAACTGCTTGTGGGGCTTGTGAGGGGTGAAACGAACAGAAGATTTACGGTCTAAAAAGGGGTCAACAATCTGGTTACAGTCTCCGCCTAGTAAAAAGGAATCATCTTTGTATTGGATACATTTTGCTGTGATCGAGGGCCAAAAGGAAGGATCAGAGCATGTGGGACCATAAACGTTCAATAAAGTAATCGGGATAGCATTGATAAGTAATTTAACTAAAACCCAACAACCCTCTTCAACCCTCTCCTCAAGGAGTACCTTACATTGGAGACGTTTATGGACTAGGATAGCAACACCATTCTTTTTATGAGAGGCAGGGGAAAAGAAAACATTGCCCACCCAAAGTCTTTTTAGTTTCAAAGATTCAGCATCAGAAAGATGGGTTTCTTGAATGAGGACGATATCAGGGTTGTAAGAGGAGAGGTGGGAAAGTACTCTCTGCCGCTTAATAGGATGATTAAATCCTTTCACATTCCATGAAATAACTTTAAATATGAAAACGCATAAAACTGTTCAAAAACAACAGGTGCAGAAATATACTGTATATGCAACAAGTCAAAATAGAGAGGGTAAGAACTATTACAACTATTAGAGAAGTAGAATGATCAAAATTAAAAAATGCAAAAAGATACTGAACAAGTAGTAATGCAAACTTTAGGAAGGTAAAAAATATGAAAATCATTAAAAGGGTAGAAGGAAGGATAGGAGGAGGAAGAGAAAGAGAATGGGGAAGGAAAAAGAAGAGGGAAAAGGAGAGAGGGTCAGCAGATGAAAAAGAAGAAGGAAAAGAGAGAAGGCATAGAAGACAGTACAAATCCAAAAGGATGACTGTAATGAACATACCTGAAAGGGGAAATACACAAAGGGAAGGTGGGGAGGTGGTGATGCGTTACAAGACGGGTGGGCCAGGAACAGGAGCAGAACCACACCGAGACCTCACAAAAAGGGAACAAAGGATGGAACAACATGGTGAAGGGAGCATCCAATATATATCTGCAAGGGGAAAAACGAGACAATTGTTAACATACGGAACATTTGACATACTGTATATAGCCAGAAATTAGAAATAAGATTTATGAAAAACATACGCAAATAGAGATAGGAAAAAGAAGATAAACAAGATAAGAAGAATGAGAAGGCTACGAAAAGGAGTAGAAAAGAGTACAGGAAGTAGAAAAACACTACGAGAGAGCAATACATGGAGACAACAAAAACATTTCAGCCACTAGTTGAAGGAGCGGAGGAAGAGTCCATCCCCTCCTCAGTCTGCAAAAAGATGAAGTTGCGTAGTTCACCAGGATCTTGAAATGACCAAGTCTTATTCCGATAAGTGACTCTGAAGGTACAAGGGTGAAACAAGCCATATCTTGCTCCCAGGGATCGCAAAGAAGGGCGCATTGCTAAGAATTCCTTACGTCTGGAGGCAGTGGCATTAGAGACCTCTTGAGATAGGTAAATTCGTTGACCTTGCCAAGTTAATAATTTTTTGCTCCTTGCTGCTGAAAGAATCGAGAGCAGGTCTGTGAATTTCAAAAATAGGATAATGACTCCACGAGGCTTAGGAGATGAATATGCTCTAGCGCCAAGTCTATGAGCTCTTTGAATACTGATGGACGTAGAGGGAGGCATGTCCAAAAGTTTCGGTAAAAAGGTGGTAAAGAAAGTCACTGGATTATCACCCTCAAGATTTTCTGGTAAATTGTAAATACGAAGGTTGTTTCTTCTATTGCGATTTTCCAAATCCTCCGTATGCTTTTGTAAAGAGAGGACAGTCTTTTCTAATGCAACAATGCGTTGCGTGTTGGATTGAAACTCAGGAATCTGTTGCTCAACAGAAGAAAGGCGAGCATCCATGGACTCCCATTTGTCCTTCAAAAGCTGCATATCCTTGCTTGTCTCTACGACAAAAGGACGCATTGCACGAAGCTCTTCCAAAATTTGGTCAAGAGGAGATGAGGAAGAGTTATCCTCCGGTGTGGGAGAGTTCTGTTTAAGACGCTTGCCAGACGGAGCAGGTGGAGAGGTTCTACTGGAGACTGGGTGAGCTGAAGGGGTTTTCTGAGAAGAAGAATTCAACATTTTTGCGGAGTGAGTCGATTTAGATGCACCAGTTGATGAACGCACCGAAGTATTCACAGAGGAAGCAAAGACAAATTGAGGTTTGCGTAATCTTACCATAGAAATTCGTATTGCAGCCAATAACTTATCGCAATGTCCTGAGAAGTATAGAAAGTGCGTTGGCAATTTCTCAGAAGTTCATCGTGGTAGAAAGTAAGCCAGGCGCTCAAATAATACAAGCTGCTTCAAAAATACAGCACTGCGAGTAATGCCAAGAAGAGAGAAGTAGTAGCGTTGAAGAAATTAGTTGAACATGACAGGGTATACCAAAACACCGTTATCTGGTCCCAAGCTCATACTTGAAAAAATAGTATATAGAGAACATAGGACAAAAAGGCAGCATACCATGAAGAGGAGAGAAGGAAGTTAACTGTCTGAGGAAGCGCTTGTAAATTGCACAAAAAAGCGCTAGTGAGTTGAATAGAGCATATGCTGGCAGTTCAAAAAGAGGGCGCTGAGAATGGCAGTTAAGGAAAGTGCGTCATGAGGCAGCTGAGGTGTAATAGACTGCACATAAAGTCAAAAAGTCAGCAGAAAGCCATGAGGAATAGCAATGGCGCACTTGCAAGGAATAGCGCTGAGGTGACAAGGCGTCCGAAGAAAGCGGGTCTCAGAGCTGAAACACCATGACGAAATGCCTGAGTGTAGATTCCTCAGAGAGATAGCAAGATAAACGTAACCAAAATCACCTTAATTGCTCACCCCCAAGGTCGTTGCTATCGAGTAACACATGGCAGTCGAGGTCGTTCTGGCGTGTTGAGGAGGCGGAGGTCCGGTACTCCGAGGGACGCCTAAAATGGCGTCTGCGTGAGGAGCAGCAGAAACATCGTTGAAAGAGATGAAGAACGGCAGTTCAAAAGCCGCAAAGCCGCTCCGCTAGTTCTCCCAAGGTTCCGACGGGAGAATTCAGTAAGGAGGTGCGAAGGCAGTCCCCTTCACATCGGGAAAACTGCAAGGAGGCTGTTCGGTGCGGCGGAGCTCCGCAACTAGCCGGCCATCTTGCGCGGCAGTCAAGCCACGCCCCTGACATCACACTTCTACTAATTCCTTTCAAACATGTGTTGGCCATGGTTGATACCATTGAGTTGTTCACCTTGGGCTGAGTATCCTTGTATTAGATTACCACTGTTGTTGATTCAAGTGCCACTCTGGATCCTCTAGCATAGAGAACTCCTTTGGTTTAGATTTAACAAAGAATCCACCATCAACACATGCATCACAAAGACCCCTTCCATGTAAAGTACTCTTTTGAAGTACACCTAACAAAGAATCATCTGTGAATGCTTCCCTCATCTAGTGGGAGAATCACAGAGGACCCATCCAACTTGGGGTACTGCATTGGACCCTTTTGTGCTGAATACCTCTTTGGTTTGCACCTAAGAAAGGGTTCACCATTGATTCATGCACCACCCAAGACCCTTCTGTGTGAGTAACTCTTTGTTCTACACCAAACAAAGGGTCTACCATTGTTTCATGCATCACCGAGGGCCCTTCTGTTTTGAGTACCTATTTTCGCTTACACATAACAAAAGGTTCATCATTGATTCATGCATCACCTAGGACCCTTCTGTGTTGAATACTTCTTTGGTTTATACATAACAAAGGGTCCACCATTGATTCATGCATCATTGAGGGCCCTTCTGTATTGAGTACCTCTCTTGGTTACACCTAACAATCGGGCCACCATTGATCCATGCATCACCAAGGGCCCTTCTGTTTTGAGTACCTCTTTTCGTTTACACATAACAAAGGGTCCACCATTGACTCATGCATCTCCGAGGACCCTTCTGTGTTGAGTACCTCTTTGATTTACACCTAATAAATGGTCCACAATTAATACATTTATCAGAGAGGACCCAACCACGCAGAGTACTCATGATGAATCAGCACCCCAATTCCTTATGCCCCTGCGACGGGACTACAAAACAAAGCACCTTGCATTTTTTACTCCTATGTGACCTGTTCCTGTCTTTCAGAATTGTTTATCTCAAACCATTGTTTAAAAAGTATGAAGCCAAAACTATTAATGCTGCTATGACCCTACTTCTTGTACTTAAAGAACCATAGAGTTGTTTTTATACTGCTACATTTATTTTAGGTTCAATTAAGGCTAGAAAGAGTATGTTGTTCTGACGTAAACTGTCATCCCCATAATGTTTGGGGGTGGATTTACCGATTAAGCACCTTGCACTTTATATTCTGCACTTCTGAAGCCTATGTAGGTCACCAAATACCGGTCGGTTACGACCGATTTCGGCCGTTACCGACCGGTATTTGGTGATTGAGATGTAGGGGGCCTATATTTTACAGAATCGGTAAATTTACTGATTCGGTAAATTTACCGATTCTGTAAAATAACGAATCGGTAAATTTACCGAATCGGTAAATCTATATGTAGGTGGCACTGGAAACAGTGCCACAGGCCCCTAAGAATTCTTTATTGACCACGTAATACTATTGCATGGTAAATAACGAATTCCTGTGTACATGCACATCGGTGCATGTACACCTGTGCCATGTGGCACACAAACATGCCCTGAGGGCATGTATGTGTGTCACATGGCACACAAGCCTGAATCAGGGGTGCAACAGGGTGTCAAAGTGGCACCCTGTCCCCCTTGTAAATTCGGTAATTTTACCAAATCGGTATTTACAGATTCGGTAATTGACATTGGTTCCTATGGGCCTCAAGGCCCATAGGAATCAATGGCAATTACCGAATCGGTAAATACCGATTCGATAATTACCGAATGTTACAGATTCGGTAAAAAATTCTGTAAAAATACCTACATAGCATTTACCGATTTGTAAATACCGAATCGATAAAATTCGATATTTACGAATCGGTAAATGCCATTTACCTACATCGGCCCTTTGTCTTTTGTATCATAATTATGTAATGCTGCTAGGAGCCTATTGTTTACTTTGGGAGCTATGCCGTAATATACGTACTTTATATTGCACTTTCTGAAGCCCCGTGTTGGACTTCTTGTAACCAAATTATGTAAAGCTGCTATGTGTTTACTGTTTACATTAAGAGCACTGACGCAATGTACAATGCCTAATAAAACCAGTATTTGTACGCCTTTTTTAATATGGATGCGACTTTTTACCAACTGTTATTAACTTGGTATGTGTATATATATTGTGCTTTTATGGTTGTATGTCCCAACCGAATAAAGCTTGTTTTGAATTGAATTGAGTACTCATTTTCTTTACACCTAAGAAAGAACCCACCGTCTGCATGTATCACTCAGGAACCTACCAAGTGAGCTACTTCTTTGGTTCAATGGTTTACACTGGAAAAAGGATACAACTAGTACCTCCCACCGAGGAGCGTTGTGGGATACTCCTATATTTTACAACTAACAAGGGTCCAACATTAGTGCATGTATCACAAGGACCCTGTCATCTTTTGGTTGTTTTGCCTCTTTTCCTCTCGGAATAATGCAAGCTATGTTTACATTTACTGTATTTCTCACTTTCGCTTTTGTCATAATTCATCTTCTGATAGTTAACTGGTGGCAATATTGTTATGTATTATTGCACGGACTACTCTTTGTTTACTATCTGCTCTTTTAAGGCTTCAGGAGCACTACAGCTAACAATATGTTCTCATATATTGCAGAAGACACCTCGTCAACGCCTGTCATGTTTAGCACCAAAATTAATACTGACTACTTGTGAATCTGCTTAAAAATTGATTTTGTGAGTTGGATCTTAAGTCTTCTGCATCAAAGAGACATCAATAGGAGAAAAAAGCAGCAGCTTTGATTGTGTCATGCATGTTCATGCAAATGAACATGCCTGTCGAAATATAGTAGTCACCCTGTGCAGAGACCTGTCAGTCGCAGGGTCCGCCTGTCAGTCAATAAAATCCCTGATGGGATTAGTAACAGAGGGTGTCGAGCAGCAGGTTTTTTAGCTCTACATTGAAATTGACAGCCCCGGATCTTGCTTTAATCCCTTCCCTCGTGGATGTATTTAACCATTTATTCAGTTGTGTACTATTTTCCAAATGGATTTGTTAGACTGCGACTTGCACTCTCTAATCCCTCAACTGGCAAAGGAAAGGTCAGAGGGTCTTAGTTAAGCTTAATGACGATGACCCCAGGATGACCTGCTGATCACCTCCTGATGTGATTATTGTTATACATGTTAATTACTTATTGATTGTGCCAGGCTATGGCTATGCCACCGTTGCAGTTCTGGGGTTACCTTTACAAAACTGTGTCATCAGATGTGTCAATGTCAAAAGTATGTCAGGAATACAAGTCCCAGAATTCACTTTAAAACAAAGTCCAGTTCTGGAAACTCGGAGTCCTATTATGACGTCAGGGAGCCATGGAACCTCTTGTACCGTGCACCAGCAGTGACGCATGAAGGGCTTCGCGTATTAGCTCGTCAGAGTGCCCATGCCTGTAAAAAGCTCAACAATAAACACACAGTCAGGTTTGTGGCATCGTTTGAGTAAAAGAAACGTAGACGATAACATTGGCAAGGCAGTACAATCCTCTGTTTTTTTAATGAAGAGTGTTATGTGTGGGTTGGGTTTAAAAAATCAGACTTTTGCAGCCCATGGACATTGTCAGACGATGGAGAGTTCTGAAAGCACATTTCAAGGAATGCCCGTTTTCTCCCGATTACTAGAGATTCTTATCTAGAGTGGTTAAATAAAAGAAAAGCAAGATATGATCCATATTTGTTATCGTTATATGCTGTGAAATAACACTTCTAAACTTGAACTTTAGACCTTTATCTTCACCAGCACATCCTTCTCCCTTTCATACTGTCAAACTTTAACAGTCCAATGACAAAGTACCAGCCAGGATTCTCATTTTATCTTGTCCTGGACCTAATTTTACAGTACCGATTCACTCTGAAGGTGCAAAGAATTGCACTTAGGTACTGTCATAAAGTGGATTTTTCATTTGGGAAGAAGGGGCCCTAATCATCGAACAAAACACACCCTCACTAGCTCTCAGCAGTGGTCTCAGTGAAATAATGCTCATCCTATGGTACATATGACACAAGAAGTAGACAATTCCCCTGAGAAATGTGTTAAATTCAGGCAGGACCAACTAATTTAAAGTTATGAAAACAACACAATAAAATGTCCAAATTAATTAAAGAAAATATTGAAAAGTTTAACAAGCAATGAGACATGGAAAAAATTAAGATCAGATAAGGGTAATGGAAGATATGTTATTTCTATTGTTTGTAAACTAAAGAACCTAATAAAATTTATTGCCATTGAAATAGATCGGCTCGTGTTTTAGTGGGTCTAAAGCTCAATTTCAGGGCGACCGGAATAGAGCAGAGTTTGATGGAGCAACTATTCGCCCGTAATGTGACTTGCTTGTATTCAGTCCTCTCGACATAACGTTAATATACTAATCAACATGTTTTGTCCTATTAATATTGCATTACATGACATCTAAGTGTAGCTTGCATATGTGCTTTTACTAACGATAATCTGCTTGCATTAATATGGCCGCTGCTACGCAGGATTTCTTACTTCGCATGCGTCTGTCACACTCACGTGACATGACGTACTTTCTGCTTTGGAGGGAATCTTTTGCTTCTGCGCACTAGAACTAAGAAGGCTGCTCTATGTCCTCACATGCCAGAAACTTGCACCGCTGCTTTTGCTAAGCTGTTTGTTCTGCTAAACTCTAACGCAATAGTTAAAAATAAAGTAATGGGAATAGAGAAGAGATAAGTGGTAGACAGTGCATTCATTTAGTCTTGTTCTAAAACTGTTTATTTTCTATTCTTTCATGTAATCACGCATCTGAGCCTGAAATGTACCCGATACTCCATTTTGAAACCCACTGCACTCCAAATTGAAAACTTTGAGCCTGCGCACCAGAGTCTGAAAACCATCAAGTCATGGCATTGAATGAGTGCCATGGACAGTCTAGACCAAGATGCGCCTAGGAACTCCAACTCCTGACCCTGTGAAGCAAGCTGATCTAAAATATGAACTAAAATGTAATTAATATTTGAACATACATTGCTGGGTGGAATAAAACATACATGGGAAAATAAATTGATGGGCTGGAACGCAAACATTAATATTAATTCTAAAAGTTTCATTTTGGTATGTTGTGATGACCTCTCCTCATTCTTTTGTCCAATCAAAATTGGGGATCCTTACACATGCAACATTGGGGGGTGGTACACTGACCTGGAAAATAGCATAACTAGGGTAGGCGTAGCTAGTTAATTTGTCCGACTTGTCCGAATAGCTGACCTGTCACTGACCCAACGCACTCAATAGGCGATCAGGAGCAGAGGTGTTGGCGGAGCCCTCTGTCAGAAGGTTCGAAACCCAGATCGGGGTTTGAGAGCTGAAGTGTTAGCGAAGCACTCTGTCGGAGAGATGGATACATCTAACCAGGTTATGGCTGTTAGCTGCAGGGAGGGAGTAACGCAGGCATTGCAACTTTAACTGCGGGTGCTGGTCTTAGCCCTTGGTGGTCCTGTCCTGATCCGATTTGGCTTTACCTGTCCTGATTCTGATCTGCACCTGTTTGCCTTTATGGTGCCTGCACTTTTGGGGTTCTGTCCTGTAAACTGACCTGTGGCCAGGGTAAGTTCTTCACACCATTCTAGGTAAATATTCTATGTGGGTATGTCATTGCATTGTTTCCTTCTCTCCCCCCCCTAATGTCAAATGCGTAAAGACTGCTTTATAAAATCTCTGCATATTTTCATTCTAATCATTATTTTCCTGATTGAAAAATTTCTGATGTTTAATATTTGGATTAAGACTTTTAAGAAATTTAGATAAATCGTTTGTACCTTTCCCGAGTTTGTGGTTATTATACGAGTGCAAATGTTATTATTCTACCTATTATTCTTACTCCTTTGATCCCTTAGGACTTTAGGTACCGATGACGAGGATTGGTACGTCAACGGTATAGGTCCTAAGAAATTTATAAATCCAATATACCCCCCTCCTCTGCGAACCTATTTAATGCAGGCTGCAGCATGACCCCCTTGAGTAGGTACCAGAGGTCCCTCCTCTCACCAGACCTGCCATTTTATTTCTCTCCATCCTGCCTTTGATTACCGACTGACTATTCCCTTTATCGCCTCTCTGATTGTGCTGTCCTCTTTTTGACTTTCATCTCTTATTCTGCAGTTTTCTTCTTTTCCCCTATTGACTGTCGCCTCTTATGCAGCTGTTTTCTACTTTTTTCCTCCTGACTTTCATCTCTTATTTTTTGGTTTATGGCTTTTTTTTCTCTCAACTTTCATCTTTTATTCTACTGTTTTCTGCTTTTTTCCTCTTCACTTTTATTTCATATTCGGCTGTTTCCTGCTTTTACTCCTATTACCCCTCTAGTCTAGTGCTTTTCTCCTGTAGCTTCATTTTTCTTTGTTTCCTCTCCTGGACTGACAAATTTCAGGAAATTCCTGCCTACTGCCTAGCTGTGCCCATCGCCTCCCAGCACCCCTTTCTCCTCCCAGGACCTACTTACAGGAGACCACAGTGCAGCTGCGCAGCGGACGCATGCAGTCGGCATGCCGCTGGTGCATACATTTAATGCTCTTTGCCAGGATCCCGGCTCACACACAGTTACGACACCACTTTCCTCCACACCCTGGCACCAGACACCACAGCGAGCACTGCCACCACTTTGTCCCGCACTTTACAGTAGGGCTGTTCTCCTGCACGAGCTGCACCTTTTCCTACACCAGCACACCAACCGTCATGTTGAAGAGCACCACTATGACCTCTTGCCACACCCCACTACCAGCAATCCACTGACTCCTCATAACCACCATGGCACTTGACATTGTCTTCCTCACTGAGACCTGACTCAACCCTTCACAAGCCCCTGACATCACCACAGAGACTGCCCACGGTTAAAAAATTACTCATCAGGACCGCACTAACAAGCCGGGAGGAGGAATATCCATCATGCAAAAAGAGAGCATACAGTGCACCACCAATACAATACCACCCCCCCATGGAATGCCTCTTCTCCAAGCTTCACATGGATGACTAGACAATCATCAGATTCACCCTTGCATACCGACCTCCGGGCCTGTGCTCCAACTACTGCAACACCATTACAGACTATATCTTTCTCATTGACCTAATCTTCCACATCAATGAGCCCAACAACAACAACTCTGCCTTTGACTGACCCAAATCATCTGTGATCCCATGCACTTTGTAGGACATATGCTGCACTCTATTTTTACCTCCAGCAACTGCATCAAATACAGCCACATCACAGAACTCACCTAGACTGACCACTCCATCATCTCCAGCCCCCGCACTTTCTCCCCCAAGACAGCCAGTGCCCCCACCGCAGTTGGAGCAAATTCTCAGAGACCTGCTGGATGGTGAGGTACTGGGTTTTTAGGAACCGGTACCGAACCGGTAACCCAGCGGTGCCAGGGGATCAACACACCAAAGACCTCGGGTTCTCCTGAGTCAGACCCACAGAAACTTCAGAGTCTTCTAGGTGAAGTCAAAGATTAGTTTATTGGCTGCAACCAAGGTGACAGGGTCCTAGAAGTACAATGCCAGTATATTCAGGAGACTGCACACACTTTCACAAAGTTAGGCTTCTCTTCTTATACATAACATTTGCCCTTTGGCGAAACATTCCTTGGGTGAGCGGTATTTCATTTATGGTTACTGATTACAAAAGAAAGCAGAGTCATGATGACATGTACATATTTCACGTTGTGATGCCCATAACAAATCATCCGGCAAGGCCCAACATTTCATCAGATATCGCTGGACCCCTAATAAAAAATGGTCACCTCCCCACCATAAAATAAATGAGGAAAAGGAAAGAAGAAAGATGTGAGCGAGATATGGCAGGTGTGCGTGCTGAAATGGCTTTATGGCCGGTTGGGCCTAGATACTATCTTGCTTGGTCACTGGGAGGGAACTGACCTAACGAGCTCGGCCTGGGGCAATGGTTCTAACTTGTACTGGGGTCAGGAAGAAGTCGATTAAGGAGTACGTGTCCTTGTGGAATCAAATTCGACTGGATTAAGGCCTATGAAAAGGGCAACATGCAATTAAGGGTTCAGAAGGTAAATGACGATTTCGAGGTGAAATTGTCACTCGAATATACTGAAAATACATGTGCTTGATGTACTCGTCATTTCCGGTCTTTTGATACCAAATTCGTCCTATTTCGACGAAGTTTTTATTCTCGAGTCCGGTACTGTTACGGATCCATATTTTTCAGAACCACAGACCCTCCTTTTGCCCTTACATAGGCAATTAATCTATCCTTATGTTAATCTGAGTCCAGATCTATATTCCTAAAGTCATTGAGGTGTTGCTGCAACATCATTCTAGTGCTGAGTTCGTGTCTTGACACAGGCTTCCTTACACATGATGTAGCACAGAGGCCACATATTGCAGGAGCACACTGTATGCATAGACAGAACAGGAAAAGAATGGCTAAGACCATCCCAATGACCATCAGAATTTTCCATCCCCAGGCAGATATCAGTCCCCAGAGCCATCCCATTAATGACCAATCTCCGTTATCCACATGAATAGATTCGGAAATCTTATGTAGTTTGGAGATGGCCCCGTACACTGTTGGAGCATTATCTGGAATGAAAATGCAACAACTGGACTGGATCAATTTGCATACTCCACCCCGGTCCGCAAGTATTACATCTAAAGCGACCCGGTTCTGAAGGGTCATCAGTCGATCCGACTGGAGCTCAGCAGTCAGGTTACTAAGGGCACCGGCAGTCTCGATCACAGTGGATTCAACTACCCTTGTCAATTGCCTTATGTTTCTGCTGTTAACCATGGCTCCCCAGAACGGCAGGATACCCATTGCAAAGTCACCAAATTCTTGACCCGCAGTGTCTTCTTTACTCAAAACACCTCGGACTGTCCTTGTCCGATGGTAATCCGCCGCTGCTGTGTAGGTGGGAGGTAACAGGAATGAAACAAAACATGAGCCCGAGAAGTCAGGGGGCAACCATGTATAGGCTCTATCGTGGCAGATGAAATAAGTACCCTTTGCGGCTAAAAAGGCGGGGGAAGTCTGAGATCCAAAAACATACGTTTCTGTGCAGACACTCTTCCCTAGCTGAGCTCTGGAATTCCTACCAATACCTTGCAGACACAGGTGCCCTTGAAGGGGCACGATCCAGATAGGGGACGATCTCTTAGCTTGCTGTTTCTCACTTAGTGTAGTGCCATATCCGGTCACATTCCAACCTACATATGCAAGTATCTCATCGTCGGGGGTATCTTCGTAAGAAGTCACTTCCTTGATCATGTCAACTATACCCTTCACTAGGGCGCTAGTCTTGAGGTTGTCTTTTACAGAACGTAGGGGTTGGATTTCTCGTGCATATATGAACATTGTCCTATATGCCCATACTGACCCATTGTGACTAAATGGCAGGACCAAATAGGGGATACCTCTGTCCGTGGTGTGGGGCATGAGACCACACACCCAACAGTTGGTTGTGTTCATTACAAGTTGGTGTTGGTGTAATAGCTGAACGAAGGAGTTATTAATGAACTCTAATCTCCTATTTGATTCGTGGTCAGGCAAAGAGTGGAAAGAATGAGAGGAAACAGTAGGGGGAGGTATGGGTGATGTAGTAGGCGTGAATGTCATATGAGAAGAGAATAAAAAATAGCTTATCAAAAACACCATTACGCTAAATATCATAAAAATACACATCATTATAAAAATTTTCTTTCTCATTGTTTTCAAAAGTCTCTGCTTAAAGCTCATTTGTCTGGCAGTTCTCTCCACATCAGGAAACTCCATCCTCTCTAAGGTGCTGCCCGCGGCGGTAGGTTGTTTCTGCTAAGGGATGCTTCCGTCAGTCTAGGGTGGCTCCCTTCGACCAACTGGAACCAGCAACCTATTGTTGTCAGCTGCACCCAAAAGTCTTTAGTCAACCGCGACCCTAGCAGCGGAACCCGGATGGCAGTTCAAAAAAAACAAAAATAAGCAAGATACCTAGATGGGAGAATCTGCATTTTCAAAATAGCATTTTGGAAGGAAAAAAATCATTATTTTATTAGTCCACAGGTTTTTCTCTCGGATCAAAAATAAATCACTTTTCCTTTAGTCTGTTTTTCTCGGTCGGAAATTATAGCGTCTTTTCCCGGGTGCTGTCTGGTCCGGAAATAGTAGCTCAGGTTCCACAGAGTTCAATTGTTCTGGTGGCGGCGTAGTTTCTTGAAAAATGTTCTTACTGTCACAATCACGTTTAGCTTCTTTTACGCGTTCATCAATTGTGCGCTTTGAGTCAGTGCCTCCTGTCCGGACCCATTGGTCATGTGGCAGAGGGAAAGGTATTTTCTTACAATGGATCCCGTGGACCCAATTGGCCTTCCCCTCCACCTTAATAGTTGACCTTGTAGACAGGAGGACGAGGTGAGGTCCGGTCCATCTGGGCTGGTCGTTTCTTGTTCTCTGGAAATTCTTGACCAACACCCAGGTGCCGGGGTCAATGGAGTGACCCGGTGTCTCGGAAACCGGAGGCAAGGTGTTGTGGACCTGTTGATATAAAACACGCAATTTAGCCGTCAATTCATACAGATAGTCGAGCAAAATTGGGTGTTGCAGCTCGCTAAACTTCGTGGGCCTAGGCACTCCCCATATGTTGGCTGGCCGACCAAAGACTATTTCATAGGGGCTGAGTTTCATTCGCGAATGCACAGTCATTCTGGTGGATAGGAGTGCTAAGGGTAGAGCGTCGGGCCATTTAAGACCCGTGCTCGCTTGGATTTTGGCCAATTTAAGTTTAAGCGTGCCATTGTAACATTCCACTAATCCAGCTGATTGGGGGTGATTTGCAGCGTGGAACTTCTGACTAATGCCT
Organism: Lissotriton helveticus; assembly: GCF_964261635.1. NCBI lineage: Eukaryota > Metazoa > Chordata > Amphibia > Caudata > Salamandridae > Lissotriton > Lissotriton helveticus. The sequence goes on from NC_136062.1 coordinate 429,712,035, forward strand.
AGCCCTTCACACACTCGTTTCATCACACAACCCACAAATTCACTTCCGTTGTCCGACCAGACCATTCTAGGCATTCCGAACCTGGGGAAGAACTCTTTCACAAGGGCTTTCGCTGTGGACAAGGCAGTATTGTCCCTTAGGGGATAGGCTTCTACCCATCTTGAGAAGGCGCAAACAACCACGAGCACATATTTTAAGTTGTTGCACCTCTCCATGTGTATGAAATCTAGCTGCAAAACCTCGAACGGATACGTAGGAGGTGCGAAATGACCAGCTGGAGTTGGGGTTCCCCTACCAGGATTGTGTTTCAGACATACCATGCAATTCTTGACAACATTCTCTGCACACTTGGGGATCCCTGAATTCTTCCACACTGGGGCCAATAACTCGCAAATCCCTTTCGCGCTGATATGGGCCATCCCATGAGCCATTGTAACCACTGCAGGCACATACGCATCGGGTAACAACCATCTTTGTTGCTCTGTCGATTCAATCCAACAACCATTTACATCCATTCTCCCTGTACTTTCTTTCCACATGCTTAACTCTTTCTCCGTGGCCTCAGCTTGGATGGACTTCACACTCTCTATTGTGTCTTCACATATTCCAACATCGCCAGTCCATCTTTCTGGGCTCGCAACATACATTCGGCTCATCACATTCTTTGCCGTTTCTTTAGCAGTTTCATCAGCAAATGCATTTCCACGACCAACATCATCGATCACTTTCTTGTGTGCACTACATTTCACAACTGCTACTTTCAGGGGCAACGTCAGTGATTCAAGAAGCTCATTCACCAACTGACCGTGCTGAATCTTAGCTCCATGCGAAGTCAGGAACCCACGTTCTCTCCACAATCGTCCAAAACTGTGAGCCACTCCAAAAGCATACTGACTGTCGGTATAGACAGTCACTTTCATTCCTTTTGATAACACACATGCTCTCGTAAGTGCCACGAGTTCGGCGGCTTGAGCCGAACCATGTGGTATTCGCGCAGTTTCAACGATTGTGTGCAAAGTTGTGACAGCATACGCTGTAGTCACGTTACCGTTTGGGAGTTTAAAGCATGAACCATCCACCCATAATGTACCATCACATTCGGCGAGAGGAGTGTCGGATAGATCAACTCTCCCTTTGGTCTCCTCCTCCGTCCTGAGGAAACAATCGTGCTTTTCTGAAGCATCTGATTCCTCAGCAATTGGTAACAATGTGGCTATGTTCAGGGTACTGCATCTTTTGATGTGCACATGGCTTGCTAGTAGCGTCAATTCGTAACTGGACAGTCGAGCACTAGTTAAGTGCTGTGTCTTGGTCCTATTTAACAATGTGTCTACTGCATGCGGGACCATCACGATTAGTGTATTATTCATTACTAGGCCTGCAGACTGTCGAATAGAAACAGCTGCTGCTGCTGTGGCCCTTAGACAACTTGGCAAAGCTCGTGCTACCGGATCCAAAGTTGACGAAAAATAGGCGCATGGCCGTTGTCTATCTCCGTGTAACTGAGTCAGCACAGACAATGCACAGCCCTCCTTCTCGTGGACATATAATGTGAAGGGCTTACTGTAGTTGGGGTTACCTAACACAGGGGCCGAACATAATGCTGTGCGTAATTCGAGAAAACTTTTCTGACACTCGTCGGACCAAGGAATGGGATTGGGTGTATTTGTACACGTTAGTGCCAATAAGGGTTTGGCTAATAACGAAAAATTTGGAATCCACTGTCTACAGTACGATGTAATGCCCAAGAAAGCGCGTACTTCTCTCTGTGTTCTTGGCACATTCAATTTAGCTATTGCCTGAATTCTTTCTGGGGTCAGTTTCCTTCCCTCCTTCGATAAGAGATGACCTAAGTAGGACACTTCTTGTCGGCAATATTGGAGCTTGGAAAGTGACACCTGTGATGTAGATCACATAGATGACGCAGTAGTGCCAATGTGGCCAGTTTACATATTTTCTCAGTATCCGCGGCTATGAGCAAATCGTCCACATACTGTACGAGAGTGGAACCTTTGGGCAAAACCATTGCGTCAAGCTGACTTTTCAGAGCTTGACTGTATATTGAGGGGCTCTCACAGTAGCCTTGAGGAGCGCGTTTAAAGCGGAAACTGCGACCACCTAAACTAAAGGAAAAAATATCCCTGCTCTCCTCAGCAATCGGGATACTGAAGAAAGCATTCTTCAGGTCAATCACCGAAAACCATGATGCGGAGGCTGGAATCATAGTCAATAATGTTGTAATGTCGGGGACAACTGGGAATTGTGGTACCACTATCTTATTTACTTCCCTAAGATCAATCACGAATCTATACACAGGTGGCTGAGAAGGGTCAGTTCGTTTTAAAACAGGCAGAACAGGACTATTGCAAACATTGCCTCGTGTTTCTTCAATTACGTCTTTCTCAATCAACTCGTAAACAATCGCTAGCAAAGCTTTTTCGCCCTCATTGGATATTCTGTATTGGGGAATTCGTGGCATTTTGACATTCGACTTCAATGTTACAACGTATGGTGGAATTTCTAAAAGACCCACATCATTCGGACCAGTAGCCCAAAGAATATCTGGAAGAAGTGTCAATTCTGTTGGAAGCGTATTTCTCGACAAATACATGGGAGAAACCACTTTCTTACCTAAAGTCAGTTGTACTCCTGAGGGAGAACAGTACAAAGTCGCATACAATCTTTTTAGCAAATCTAATCCTAGCAAATTTTCACCACAACCTGTTGTCAAAATAAGGGGTGCTTCGAATTCACAAGGACCAACAGAAAGAGATAAAGGGTCAGAAATCGGATTTCTAACCGGGGCGCCAGAAAAACCTACGGAAACGTTCATTTCGCCAGACAAAGGTGCGCCAGGGAGTTTGGAGTGCATAATAGAACTCTTTGTAGCACCAGTATCCAACAGAAAAGGTTCTGACACACCCGATGTAATCACCTCAACGTAAGGTCCACTCTGATCTACTGGAACTGAAACAACTCCCTCTCTTCGTCTAAGGCTGTCCTAGCAATCGTTATTCTCCCACTGCTCATTTTCTGTGTAATACTCATCGACGTAGTATTGAGCTGTCCTGTCAGATACGTTATTTTGCTGGTCAAACCTGTTCATAGAGTTTTGTGGTGGAAGGGGACGTGCGTCCTGAGGGGTGTTTCCACGCCCTCTACCTCTAGGCGCTTGCTGACTACCACGACCTCGTATACCAGAAAACTCGTTCGTACGTTGCGGCAGGGCAGGACAGTCATACTTGTAATGACCTTCTTGTTTGCAGTATAAACACTGATTGGGACCTACGCGGTTTTCATTGTAATCGAATCTCTGCAAGTTTCTCTGCGGTTGCTGAAAAGTGGTCCGGTAGTGATTCGGACCATTATTATTTTTATTACCACCACCACGTGGAGGATATGCTTGCTGTAGCAAAACCTTCGTTTTGAGTTCTCTAGTTTTCTTCTCTACTTTATCTTTCTCATCCTTGTCTCTATTCTCATAGTATTGTGCGGTAGCTAATATCTGGGCTGAAGATGAGACTGCCCAAGAGCTTTCTGAATCTTTCAATTTTCTACACAAGTCTGGAAGCAGATTGTGCACAAATTTATCGACGAACAATCTCTGACCACCTTCTGTAGTCATATCTTGACCGCTGTGGTCAATGAATGTTTCTTCAAATCTGGTGAAGAAATCTGACACAGTTTCTTCTTTCTTTTGCTTGCATGCAGATAACTTATCCCAATTTACACGTATCGCAGGCATTATTGTCTTCATGTAATCTACTATCCTACCAGGTAATTCCGCTATCAGGGGCTCAGGCTTGGCACCACCAACTTGTCGTGCATCTGCAACAGTAATATTAGCCCACGTGTCACCTAATTCCTGGTCATGATCTTCATGACGAATTTTTCCCCATAAAGGCTGTGGAACGACGTTCCCGAATAACATATCGATATCGGCTAAATTAATAATGCATGATCCAGCAGTTTGCGACAATTCTTTATAGTACCCTGCAGGATTTTTACGCGGATCTGGTAGTGTTTGTTTGAGTGCTAAAACTTCAGCTAGCTTCCATGGAACATGTACCCATACTCGGTGAAAGTGGGGCAGGACAGGTGGGACAGCTGTCGCGTCACCCTCTCTCCATTGTGGGGGTACTTCTCTCATAGGGTATTGTCGTGCCTTTTTCCTACTAGATGCACTAGATTCTGATGGTGACCCAGAACTACTCCCCTTACTTCGATGTGATAATAGCATTTCAACTGCTTCTTCCACATCGGGACCTACAATCATACCCAGACTAAAATGAAACCTTATACGACACATCTCTTGTGGGAGGCAATCCTGATCATTGTCTTCTAAATCTTCGCAAAGAAAAACACACATCTGTTCGAACACATATCTCTGTGTCGCTGTTTCCCATTGATGGAAAACTTCCATGACAGACTGTAAATCATATTTTGCAGTGTCCATGACCCATTTCCGAGCTAAATTATTCAGGGAATCTCTCTCTTGATAATCGGGCAGTTGACTTCGCAACTGTCTTTTTCCTATGTTAGGGGTCGTAGCAGGCGACCCGAAAAGTGGTAAAAGAAGATTAGTAACAGTACTGGTCATTTTCTGCCGAAAGGAAGGTGAAACGGAAGAACAAACAGATGAAAGAACGGGGTGAGGTAAAGCGGATGCAGAGATGACAGAAGAGGTATGAGGAATAATCATAGAAGGGGCATTTGTAGAAAGTACAGTAGGCAAGATCGTAGAAAACACAGGAGCAACAGAATTGGCCGGTGGGCCTAGAGGAGGCTGCACCGAAGAAGTAGGAGCCAGTTGAAGAACAGCTGGTGGGTGCTGTGGAAAAGCCAGAGGCGCAGCTTGTGCAACTAAAGGTTGCGGGGGTGCGGTAGCATTCTGCGCATAGGGCGGTGGCGAGGTTAACAATTGCGACATTAATTGGTCTTTTTCACGCTCTTTTACTGTCCCTTGCTGAAGAGACGGCAAAACTGGATAACATTTATCTATTGCCATTTTACGTTGCCTGTGCAATTGTTCATTTATCTGCTCTTCCTCATTATCTTTAAACTGCACGGCAGCTTGTATTACTGAAAGTCCCTCTTCTCTCTTATTTTTCTTAGCTAATTTAATCTCTTTTTGTTTGGCTTCTTTGCGCCATATGCGGAAAGAGTCAAACATCGCCGGCCGGGCTTTCTTTTTGAAGAGTTTAACTTCAAGGTTGTCTAAGATTTCAGAATCAAAGCTACCATATTGAGGCCATTTTAAAACACCGTCTTTCCTAGTGTATTTAATCCATACCTCGTTGTAAACGATGGGGCCTACCCCATGTTTAACGTATAGCTCGTAAGTCGGAGTTCCAACTGGAGGAACCGGACATGAGTCCTCCAATCGGGAGTCCCTATTATTATTACCAAGACAAAACAAATTCCCGAGTCTAAGACTAGGCATCCTTTCTCTCTAGTCTAGTTCCAAAACTTCAAAGGAGTTATCGATTACGATATTGCTCGTGAAAACACGAATCCTTCGGTTATGGTACTTGCAAGAACCAATAAAAACCTTTATGTATCTCTAAGATATCACAAAGTAAGTCCAACTAAGGACTAGGAGACGCTCCACTTATACTTAACTGAAAATTATCGATGGCTTCACCAGAAGACTCGTCTCAGCGTTTCGCTCTACCGAAAATGTCAAGGGTCCAACATCAGTGCGATAGCCAGGGCAGCAGTCCTTGTAGCCGTCGGGAAGCGGAGAACCTCGCAGTAAAGACCTTCGGACCACGTCGACATGCAGGGGTCGATGAGGTTGTGGGCCCTCCTCCGGAATTTTCACACGAAGCTCCTCACGATCTTCAGGCTGATTGGTACCACTGGAATCGCTCCAACGCTGGGCGCCAAATGAGGTACTGGGTTTTTAGGAACCGGTACCGAACCGGTAACCCAGCGGTGCCAGGGGATCAACACACCAAAGACCTCGGGTTCTCCTGAGTCAGACCCACAGAAACTTCAGAGTCTTCTAGGTGAAGTCAAAGATTAGTTTATTGGCTGCAACCAAGGTGACAGGGTCCTAGAAGTACAATGCCAGTATATTCAGGAGACTGCACACACTTTCACAAAGTTAGGCTTCTCTTCTTATACATAACATTTGCCCTTTGGCGAAACATTCCTTGGGTGAGCGGTATTTCATTTATGGTTACTGATTACAAAAGAAAGCAGAGTCATGATGACATGTACATATTTCACGTTGTGATGCCCATAACAAATCATCCGGCAAGGCCCAACATTTCATCAGATATCGCTGGACCCCTAATAAAAAATGGTCACCTCCCCACCATAAAATAAATGAGGAAAAGGAAAGAAGAAAGATGTGAGCGAGATATGGCAGGTGTGCGTGCTGAAATGGCTTTATGGCCGGTTGGGCCTAGATACTATCTTGCTTGGTCACTGGGAGGGAACTGACCTAACGAGCTCGGCCTGGGGCAATGGTTCTAACTTGTACTGGGGTCAGGAAGAAGTCGATTAAGGAGTACGTGTCCTTGTGGAATCAAATTCGACTGGATTAAGGCCTATGAAAAGGGCAACATGCAATTAAGGGTTCAGAAGGTAAATGACGATTTCGAGGTGAAATTGTCACTCGAATATACTGAAAATACATGTGCTTGATGTACTCGTCATTTCCGGTCTTTTGATACCAAATTCGTCCTATTTCGACGAAGTTTTTATTCTCGAGTCCGGTACTGTTACGGATCCATATTTTTCAGAACCACAATGGGAGCCCTCAACACCTCTAACAGAGCTTTCTGCCAACAACCTGGATCAAGGAATTAAGAACTACAATGCCTAGCTCACCAACAGCACTGACAGCATTACCCCCATCAAGAGCAGAAATCACAAAATATTCTCCCAAAAGGGCAGCTGGTATACCCAAGAACTCAAACAGAAAAACGAGACAGTAAAGAGCTGGAGCTGAGTGGAGATGGCGCACCAGCAAGAACTCCTCCGTCAGGGCAGCCTTCAAGACCTCCCTCAACCTCTACCATCACCTGCTAAGGGAAACAAAGTAGGTATCTGTAGCTGCTAACATTGAAACCAGCAACAACATGGAACTTATTAACATTGTGAAGAAGTACTCTAACCCGACCGCCAGTGAAAACAACAACACACCCATACAAGCTCTCTGCAACATCCTTGCTGACTTCTTCCATGACATGATCGCAACCATGTACAGAAACTTCAAACCCCAACCTACACCCATGTACTTCCTCAACCAAGACGCCCTCAGCACAACCTACTCTAGCCACAGACTGACCACCTGAAACTATCTCTCCACCGAGGACACCACCTCAATCATGAAATCCATCTACTCAGGAGCTCCCACAGACCCATGCCTGAACCTCATCTTTTTAACCTAAATATTCAAAGGATCGGCCAAGAACTCACCACTCTGCTCAATGCCTCCATCACCACCTCAACATTTCCCGATGCCTGGGAACATGCCAAAATCAGATCACTACTAAAAATACACTCCCTGGCCCCGGCAAACTCAAAACTATCAACCCATTTCTTTGCTCACAGTCCCAGCCAGGGTACTGGAAAAGACCATCAACAGGCAACTCATGACACACCTGGAGCAGAACCAGCTACTCGAGTCCTCCCAATCCGGTTTCCACTGCAATCACAGCACTAAGAGTACCCTGATCACAGCCACTGACGACATCCGTACCCTCCTCAACCAAGAAGAAACAGGGTCTCTGCTCCTTCTCGACCCCTTGGCAGCCTTCGACACTATATGCCACAACACGCTAATCAAAAGACTTCACTTCATCAGCATCCAAGGGAATGAACTCAGATGTATCATTTTCTTCCTCAGAACACAGAGGGTCTGCCAACAAACTTTCATCTCTGAACCTAAGGTTATCGTCTGTGGAGTCCCCCAATGCTCATCCCTACTCTCTACAGTGCATACTAAAACTCACTGTCCAGCATTGTCAGAGCAGACAGTCTCAACATATTATCCTACACAGATGATACCCAACTGATGCTCTCTCTTACCGATGACCCACCATCACCAGGACCAACTTCCACAGATGCATGACAAGTGTGGCCGAATAGGTGAAGCACATTTACATGAACCTGAACATGGACAAGGCAGAAGTACGGATCTTCGTCAGCAACAGCAACCCCTCGAATGACTCCTGTTGGCCCCCAGACCTTGGACCCCCACCCATAATTACCGACTATGCCAGAAACCTTAGCATTGTCATTGGTAACAATCTCACCATGAAATCATAGATCAACGATGTCTCCTCCGCCTACTTCCTCACTCTGTGCATGCTATATAAGAACTATAAGTGGCTACCCCTACACATGAGGCGCACTGTGACATAAGCCCTCATTACCAGCTGACTGGACTATGGCAACGCTCTGCATGTAGCAATTAATGCACACTTCCTTAAGAGACTTCAAACCATACAGTACATCGCAGCCGGACTCATCCTCGACCTCCCTCAATGAACTAACATCACACGCCACCTCAGGCAACTCTACTGCCCTCCTGAAATCATAAAAATATTGTTGAGAGGAAGAGCTAAGAGCAGTAGGTGGACTGCGAGGAACACACCTTGGTGTAAGTATAACTACAGGGGTGCTTCGGGCCTTTCTCCATGGGGTTGAGATGACCCTTAGTTGGGGTGACCAGAGAACCTGAAAACAATGCTAGTAGAAAGTATAGTTTCAGTTTCGTTAGTGTATGCAAGAGCTGTATACTTTGTTAGGATCCCCAAAATGTCCTGATGAATGCCATGGACTATGCGGAACCGCTGTGGCAGAAGCATTTTGACACTTTAATGGGGTTGGGGTGATTTTGAAATACTCCACGCCCACTTTTTATGCCAAGTGGTACCCTGGAAAGAAACAGCAAGACTGGGATACCACATCGGTTTTGAATTCAGTTTATGAATCTTAGGTTAGAAAAGTGCCTTCCTGACTCCAGGGTGTTGGCCAGCTCCTCGTCAAACCATAGCTTTGGATAGCATGGGGATGTCCTATGATGAAGCATCACACCTGGTAGATATGTGAGGGCATCCCATCAAACACTTTGGACCTGATTATGATGTCCGTCGGCAAACCTCCAACAGCAGGTCGGAGGCTGTCCGACCACCAATAACAGTTTCAATTCCCCCAGCCTGATTTCAATCTAGGTGGTTGGAATTGAAACCAGAGCGGTTATTGTGGCAGTTTCCGACGGGCTCAAGGAGCCCGTCGCCCAGTCAGAACCGGCATCTAATCCATGTACCACAGTCGGGATTATGATGTCAGTTTCTGATATTCTTTCCATTTCGCTCTTTCAGACATGGAAAGTCTGTCGGAAAGTGACTTTGTGGGCCCCTACCAGGGTCCCCATTCCACCATGGCCTTCAGTTGGGGTCAGAGAGGGCACCTATGGTTAAGCGTGGCAGACACCTTGAGGTGCCTGCCATGCAGTGCAGGGATTAACAGAATCACCCAAAGAGAAATGGGAGTATGCGACTGCACCATGTGTGGTTGCACTGTAATACTTCGGTCCCGAATCCGTGATTATGTTGGGCAGAGGCAATCCTGACCAACATCATAAATCAGGACCTTTGTTTGTGTGTTAAAAAAGGACTAGACTGACAAAGAGAAAAACATGAACAAACTGTGAAACTTAGTTTAACTTGGGTTGCCTGTTTTTGTGAAACAGAATGTGAGACGCCTACACACAGTAATGTTTTGAATTTGCATTATATAGCTATATAAAAGGTACCAAACCAGTGATGCTTACTAGAGGACATGGATAAAAGGTCTGAGAAAGCCATGGTGGATTTTTAACCTGTGGCCTGAAGGTTCTTCACTGATGTCTGTAGCAAATGACTAACTGTTGTATTCACGAGCCACGCATCTTTGTGTCGTGCTCATGCCTTACCACACGCCTGTGTCGGTATTTGAGGTAGACACGAGTGTGAACTGTGTTTTGCGCTCGTGTTCACTTTTATATAACGGGGTGGTAGTTTGTGTGTTAGGGGCGCGCGGGTGCATCTTTCGTATACGAGTGTGGATGCACATATATGGTTGGGGGACTACAGTTGGCATTCATGGGGACTTACTCCCTTCAACATGCTGTTCTGGAATGAAGATTAATCTTCAGTAATTGCCGGAGTCGTCTTCCTAGGTGTGTCCCAGTTTATTACACTAAGTTACTAACAGTCCTGACTAATAGCATGTTGAATACAAATGGGCCATGATTTATTTGTTTGTTTTTAATTTTATTGTATGAAATACCACTGTGGCTCTCTGTAGCGCTTCCCTAGTGGCAAGAACAGAAAATACCCAGGGACCAGGCACACAGAATGATATTGGTAGCCCTCGGCTTCTAGAAATTCAGTGAAAAAGGCTGACTCAGCAGATTTTTCTGGCATATTCTGCTAAACAGATAATCAATAAGAACATTGCCTGTGGTCATTCGACACCAATTTCCAGGCCCATTGATTTCGGAACAATGGCTCTTGACCCACACCCACCCCCATGCATGATGAGGCTCCTGGGACTAGGAAAGGCGACCAAAAATATACAAAATCGATCAGGCAATTACATTTAGTGGGAGGCTCATTATATTGGCGGCTTCTTGAGAAGAGCGAACTGGACTCCGGGCTGAAGCCACCCCTTTATTGCAGTAACTATTAGCACTAATTAAAGCTGTGGTCTTCCTTTGAAACCCAGTAACCCTGGGTTCTGCAAACATTGCTAGCATTTATTTAGCTTTTACCTCTGACCTAATCTCTAGTAAATTTGTTCCTCTACGCTACTCATACCGCTTACATCGACTCTGTCAGGCCATATAGCAAATTACAGAATTCTAATATCTCCCAGAGAAACAGATTATCTGTCCGAAAAAATATAAAACATATACATTTTGAAAAGTATTCTTACCTGTATTGCTTGTGGTTGGTAAATTAATTTCATAAAGTTACATAATTTGGACAATTATTATAGAAAACTAACATTTATCACAGTTGCATTTCTACCTAGAGTACTTTAGATAAGAATCTTCTAGGCACCTAGGGCCTGATGTCTCAAGAATTGCTTTTGCGATTCTTAAATAGCGAATTTTACCGATTCGCTATTTAAGAATCGCAAAATGCAAAGTATGTAGGATTTGCAAAAAAATTGCGAATCCTGCATATTACTTGTGTTTCGCTATTATTCATTCATAAGGGCCTAGAGGTGCATAGGAATAAATAGGATCGCATTCACAATTTGCAAGTACCAAATAGGTATTCGTGAATTGCGCATGCAATTTCAAGAGTAAAAGGGTGCCAATAGGACACCCTGTTGCACCCCTAAAATATGCATGTGGCACACAGCATGTATGTGCGCCACATACCACTAACAAAAATGGTAAAAAGTGCATTTTTAAAGGAATTTGCAAATTACCACCAACTAGAAGTTGGTGGTTATTTGCGATTCCTTAAAGCCTGGTCGCAATTTTTTCTTGCTTCCTGCATTGCATTTAAGGAAGCGCAAATTACGATTCCCTAATTGCGATTACCTATTTTGCGAATGTCTTTTGGGATGATACATCCCAAAAGGCTTTTTCCCGTTCGCAAACGGGACAATTCTGAGAATCGGCCCGATTGCGAACAGGAAAACGCTTGATACATCTGGCCCTTAGAGCCTTATGCATATTCCTTGCCTACACAACGATTGTGCACAATTTGTACAGTGCATAGCAGGAACTGCTACAGGCATTTGGCAAACTCCTATGCATGTGAAGCATATTAAGCACAGATCATGGGGCAAGTTTGTGGACACACTGCTGTCAGGGTACGGCATTTGGTTTAAACAATGCGCAAAGCGTCCAGGCCGTGGCTTGTAGCCATAACCTGCACAGTGTACACACTCAGGGGCATATGAACAGTGGGATTGCGCCACTGCAACGTCACTTTTACAGATGATTTGGTGGGACAATGCCCTGTTCTATATTTACAAAGTGAGTTAAGCCACTTTTTGTGGCTTAAAGCCTCTTTTCAAATATGGTACCGTTTCTCCAAGTATCTGTGTGAAAGGGGTGTGCAGTGTGTGTTGCTGTGGGTGTTTCACTGTAACAACCATTGCTTTTTGATGCTCACACAGATTTACAAGGATAGATAAAACTGAGGAAGCACCAAAAACTAACGCCATGAAAAAGAAAGCGTTAGATTGGGGCAGGAAAGGAGAAATACTTTCATTTCTCCTAGTTTTAGTTTTTTCACATAGAAGAACAAATAACAATTAATGATTGGTTTGTGCATGAAGATGCCCCTTCCTGCACATAAACAATAGTTTAATAATGGTAGGTTGCTACATCTATCTATGCGTGCTGCAGAAGCAGCACAAGTAGAAGTAGCAATTTGCCATTGTTGATTGTTTATGTGCCGGAAGGGAATCCTCCCTGCAAAGCAGGCATTCTTGCACTATGGTGAATGGCTGGCTGTGTCGGCGCTAGGCAGCTATTTGTAGCACTATGGAAAACACAGGGGTGCGCCGTATTTTTGTAAAAACGATGCATCCCTGCATTCTGGAAATAGTGCGGCACCCGGCACGGCACCAAATTTGCTGCAGCTCTGCACAATTTCCATGTACATATGCCCCAGAATGTGTCCTTCTAGCTGCTTCTCATTCCTATAGGAACTACATAATGTACTGAGACGTGTTGGTATACTAAGTAAATATTAAGTATAGATAATAGTCTCTGAACGGCTGTTCACTACCTCTGTTACATATGGCATCAGTGCCTGTCCATAATATACACACACAGCATGGTCTGCTGCCTTGCCAAATACCTCTATATGTATTTACGCAGCCATACCATGTGTGAAATGTATAAATGTTGTGGCCCACATCTGTCTTGTGACGAGTAGAAACAGTGCCTCCTACGACTGTGTCATCTGTGCACGTGCTTGGGACATGGAGTGTGCTCATGGCATTGTGTACATTACATATGTTCGCAGTACAGCACCTGTCCACCAGAGGCGTAAGACAGACTCCTGCAGCCCCACAGCCTGAGGGGGCGGAGGCAACACTTCAAGGGCACTGCACACAAAACCCTTCAGAGGAGACACAGGCCAATGAACATTTGGGAGACATTGGAGGCTCAGGGGCCCTTCTCCCCATTCAGCAGAGGGGCCCCATCATTTTACATTATGCCTCTGCTTTCTATTCACCCCCATCATTTTAAGCTGTTTGGAACTATGAGCACCTCTGCCCCTTTGTCTGCCCCATCTAAGGAAGAAATGGCATTCATTTAAATTAAAACAACCCGCTTCCACTCTTCAGGGCATATCAACATAGCGCCTTTCATCAGTTCACTCTTTCCTGAAATACATTAAGAATCAGGGGGCATATTGCCAAGGGCCATTATCGCCACTGAGGTTCCGTGACAATTTTAGGTGATGTTTTCGACTCATATGGTCGAGTCTGGTATCTAAGAACCGTAAATGACGAGTTTAGTAAGTGTGCGCAGTTTCGCTGTGCTAACTTAAACTGTTCGTTAGTTATGTGGGTTATTCACCTGTACCTACGGGTTCCATCTTAGATACGGCATCCATTTTGTCTCTTGCCCTCAAGTAGCCAGCGAACGGACACTGTCCGCTTCGTGACCCTGGGACTCCCACGATATTTGCGGAAGACGCATGTTCTTTGTAAGTTTCTTTATGATGAGGGGGATGATACTGTAAGGCAGATGGCCCCGCTCGAGGCTCATCTTGCCGTGCCAGTTTATTGTCTCAGCCGTGCATCTCATTAGGCACGTCCCTTTGATGCCTGTATCTCGTGTTTCCCGATACCTCCCCTTTTACACCCTTTTCGACTCGCCCACTGTTTCCATCTTCCTCTCCACCTGTTTTAGTTCCTATTTCGATCTGTTTTACTGCCGGTTGGAATTTGCTAATGTTGGGAAGATGGGTTTTTACAGTTGGGAACCACCAAATGTTTCCGCACTCATGTTCCGGACCTTATGTGCTTCAAAGTGACCAAAGCGACCCCTCTGAGGAATAATTATGGGAACCGGTTGTAAACTTTGTGTATCATGATGTCCTATGGGGAAAATCTGTATAAAAGGAGCGATCCACAGAACCAATTTGAAGCAGTCTCCCCAAGTTGCACGTGTTGTGCTTGTCGTGACTTCTGTGTTCCCTGCAGTAATAAACCTTGAATCTTTGACGTCGAAGGAAGTGTCCCGTGTCTCTGTAGTTTGTGCGCCGAAACAGGTATCCCATGAAGGTTATAGGTGTTGTTCCCTGGCACCGCTGGTACTGATAAAAGTCCAGTCCTTCAGTTGGCGCCCAACGTGGGGCGACTTCAGCGGTACCGGTCCGGTCCAAAGCCTGATGTTCGTGAGGAACTTCGTGTGAAATCTCCGAGGGAAGGTGCACCCCGCTTCATCGATCCTGTTGTCGAAATAAGTGGCCCGAAGTTTTTCCCTGCGAAGATTCCCGCCTCCTGACGGCTGCAACGGACCGATGCCCTGACTGTCGACCTGTCTTCGACGCCCGGCGTAGATCTTTGTACAAAGCGAGACGATAGACGGGCCTTCCTGGTGACGCCATTGAAGTTCTGAGTTAAGTATTTGTGGGTCGCTCCCAGTCCTTAGTGATTGTTTTTAGCTTTTTGAAAGCTTTGGTGTTAACCTTTAAGGTTTTTGTTGTAATAGCTCTCCGAGCTTTGTAATAGCCTTACGGCTTTGTTGTATTGCATGGTTCCATTGCATTTGTGGTTCTTAGTATTGGTTCTTAGTATTATTTGACAGTTGCAATTGCCAAAAACCGAGGGTTTTGACTTACACGAGGTGTTATTGCTTCGGTAATCCTTGAAGTTTGATACTAGGTTAGTGAGCACGATGCCTAGCCATAGTGGTTTGTTTCGTATTTTCAAATGTTGCGCAATGGACTCCCGGTTGGAGGACTCATGTCCGATACCTCCAGTTGGAACTCCGATACATGATCTATATAGTCGACACGGTGTGGGTCCCATAATCTATAATGATTACTGGATCCGCTACACGAAGAAGGACGGTGACCTTAGATGGCCACCACACGGAACTTTTGAACTTTTGATTTTAGATAATCTTGAGGCTAAATTATTTTTAAAGAAAGCTAGGCCAGCTATGTTTGATTCCTTTCGAATATGGCGTAAAGAGGCCAAACAGAAAGAAATCAAACAACTTAAAAAGGATAAAAAGCAGGAATTTGTTCCGATAATGCAAGCTATAAAAGAATGTAGACAAGACAAAGAAGAAAAAGACCTGGAAATAGCTACTAGATTGCATCATATGAAAATAGATAAATGTTACCCAGCTTTACCGAATAAATCAGAAAAGAAAGAAGAAGATTTGAAGGAGGATTCCTTGCTATCATACTTGATGAAATCACCACCTCCTTATGTACAGGGTGCTACTGCTCCTGTAGTTCCTCCTGTAGTACCCCCTGTTGTTCCCCTTGTTGCTCCAGCGGCTGCGGGCCAGCCCGCTGTTAATCCTACGTTTGTACCTCCATCTGTTATCGTTCCTACTGCTCCTGTACCTGTACCTTCTCAGACTGTTGTTTCTGCTTCTCCGACTACCTTGTCCGTTCCTACTATGTCTTCTTTTACCTCTAATGTTGTTGCTCCTGTTTTTCTTTCTCCTTCTGTTCGTAAGCGTGTTCCTAATTCTGTTGCTACCCTTTATTCACCTCTTTCTGGTCCGTTATTTTTGTCTGATACATCGGAAACTCCTCAGAGACGGAGTCAGATCCCTAGTGGTAGGGAGAAAGAAACGTTAGTAACCATGGCACGTACATGGATAAGACATCCTGCTAATTACACTCCACGTATAGTCTTTGAGACATTTTCTCAGTTTAATGAGCCTACGCAGAGATTCGTATTTGAGGAAATGTGTAACTTTTTGAGGGAGGAATGGTACGATGATGAAGTAGAGAATGTACCGTCCGACATAATTGAACTCCAGAGTAACTTTTCGAATGGTATGATTGTAGGTGACGATGTACGACGTGCCGTGGAACGTTTATTAGCATTTAGACCCGCAGCACGTTCTCGAGTGTCATTAGATGATACCACTGAGAATTGGAAAGCGGTTCCTGGTCAGTATCCCATGAGAGAAGTCCCGCCACTGTGGGTGCCTGGAGATCCGCAAGCTAACCCTCCGGTTCTGCCGCATTTTCAAAGGGTATGGATACATCTTCCATGGAAACGATCGGAAGTTTTGCAGGTGAAGCAATCCTTACCCGATCCGCGTAAAAATCCGGCTGGTTATTATAAGGAGTTATCACAACTGGTGGAAGCTTCTATTATGAATATTGCCGACATCGACATGTTGTTTGGCAACGTTGTACCGCAACCAGTTTGGGCTAAAATTCGTCAAGCCAATCACGCTGTTGAATTAGGGGGTGATTGGGCTGCACTGCTAGCAGCTGATGCATTACAAGTTGGTGGAGCTAAACCTGAACAAATGATCTTGGATTTGCCTCAGAGAATCATTACGCTCATGAAAACTCTCATGCCAGCGATGAAGGTGAACTGGGATAAGTTGTCAGCTTGTAAGCAAAAGAAAGACGAAAGCGTCTCGGATTTCTTTACGAGGTTTGAAGAAGCGTTTATCGACCACAGCGGCCAGGACATGGGCGCTGAGGGAGGTCAGCGGTTATTCGTTGACAAATTTGTGTCAAATTTGCTGCCTGAGCTATGCAACAAATTAAAGAATTCAGAAAGTGCGTGGGCAGTCTCAACCCCTGCGCAAATATTGGCAACGGCTCAGTATTATGAGAATAGGGAAAAGGAAGAAAGTGATCGTGTAGAAAAGAAAACGAAAGAACTCAAAACGAAGGTCTTGTTGCAACAAGCATACCCTCCGCGATCGAACCAAAATGATGCGCAACAGCAGTATCGACCCCGTGCACAGCCTGATAGGATGCAGCAGCGTCCTGACAACTTTGATCCCAGATCTACACTAGGATATAATCAATGCGCATATTGTAGGAAAGAGGGACATCTGAAATATGAGTGTCTTGCTTTAAAAGACCGTTTAAATGGTGTGTCAGCTCGAGGAAATCGTGGCAGTGGTCCTCAGCAGGCACCACGTGGTAGAGGTCGTGGTTCATCCCACAATCAGATTGATCGTCATCAGAATCAATCGGATGCAAATAATTATTTTGACCAGCGAAATGCGGGATCAGTTCGGTCTGCACAATATAATGTTGATGATTATTATATAGACCACGAGACTGTTGTAAATGACCACTACTAGGACAGCCTAAGACAAAGAGAGGGAGTAGTGTCAGTTCCGGTCGATCAGAGTGGGCCTTACGTTGCAGTGACTACATCGGGTGTAGTTGAGCCTTTTCTGTTAGACACTGGTGCGACGAAAAGTTCCATCATGCATTCAAAACTCCCTGGCGCACCTTTGTCTGGCTTAACGAATGTTTCCGTTGGATTCTCTGGCGCCCCTGTTAGTAACCCAGTCTCTAACCCTTTGCCTCTTATGATTGGACCACGTGAGCTAACGGCTCCACTGATTCTATCTACAGGCTGTGGTGAAAATCTTTTGGGCTTGGATTTGTTGAAACGATTATATGCAACATTGTATTGTTCCCCTGAAGGAGTGGAACTTACATTGGGGAGGAGAGTGATCTCTCCCATGTATTTATCGGTTGATAAATTCCCACCGGAATTGAATTCCCTCCCAGCGTCCTTATGGGCCACAGGTCCCAATGATGTGGGTCTGTTAGACATTCCACCCTATGTGACCCAATTAAAACCAAATGCGCGATTACCGCGGTTACCTCAATATCGTATTTCTCTTGAAGGCGAACGAGCACTGTTAGGAATCATTCATGATCTCATTGGAAAGGGTGTTGTTGAAGAAACTCGTGGAAACGTGTGCAATAGCCCTGTATTGCCAATTTTGAAACGAACTGACCCAACTAAACCTCCTGTGTATCGTTTTGTTATAGATTTGAGAGAGGTAAACAAAATAGTGGTTCCGCAATTTCCTGTGGTTCCCGACATTACGGCTTTACTAACAATGATTCCGGCATCTGCCTCCTGGTTCACAGTGATCGATTTAAAGAATGCTTTCTTTAGTATTCCGATCGCAGAAGAAAGCAGAGACCTGTTCGGATTCTCATTAGGAGGTCGCAGTTTTAGGCTAAAACGCGCTCCACAGGGTTACTGTGAGAGTCCATCAATCTACAGCCAAGCACTTAAAAGTCAGCTTGATGACTTTATATTGCCTAAAGGTGCAGCTTTGATTCAATACGTAGACGATCTTTTAGTGGCAGCTGATACAGAAGCTATTTGCAAAACGGCTACAGTATCATTATTGCACTATTTACATGACTTGCACCACAAGGTATCACCTTCGAAGCTACAGTATTGTTGCCAAGAAGTTACCTATTTAGGTCACTTATTGTCAAAAGAAGGGAGAAGGTTGACCCCAGAGAGAATTGCAGTGATTTCCCGAATGACTGTGCCGAAAACCCAGAGAGATGTTCGTGCCTTTTTAGGTATTACGTCTTACTGCAGACAATGGATTCCAAATTTTTCATTGTTGGCAAAACCATTGATAGCCCTTACGTGCAAGGATGTTTCATCTCCAGTACCTTGGTCTGAAGAATGTCAGAAAAGTTTTTCTGAATTGCGTGATGCGTTGTGTTCGGCTCCTGTGTTGGGTACTCCTGATTACAGTAAGCCGTTTACACTATACGTTCACGAGAGGGATGGTTGCGCGTTGAGTGTTTTGACACAATCTTTTGGTGGTAAGCAACGCCCATGTGCATACTTTTCTTCGACTTTAGACCCAGTAGCAAGAGCCTTGCCAAGTTGCTTAAGGGCAACAGCGGCAGCTGCGGCGTCCATTCGACAGTCTGCAGGTCTAGTCATGGGTAATATGCTCACGGTAATGGTTCCGCATGCAGTCGACACTCTATTAAACCGAACGAAAACTCAACATCTGACGAGCGCAAGATTGTCTGGGTATGAGTTGACGTTGTTGGCCAGTCATATACGGATAAAACGATGTAATGTGTTGAGTCCAGCAACATTGCTGCCGATCGACACAGAATCAAGCAGTGAAGCAGTACATGACTGTTACCTCAGAACTGAGGAAGAAACCAAGGGTCGCATTGACCTAAAAGATACTCCATTGATAGATCCTGATGGTACTCTGTATGTGGATGGTTCTTGTTTTAAATTACCGAATGGTGATGTGACAACTGCGTACGCTATAGTTACATTAAAAACAATTGTGGAGAGCGCAAGGTTGAGTCAAAATTCAGCTCAGGCTGCTGAGCTCATTGCCTTGACGAGAGCATGTGTATTGTCTAAAGATAAACGAGTGAATGTGTTTACAGATAGCCAGTATGCATTTGGTGTGGCACATAGTTTTGGACGACTGTGGAGAGAGAGAGGATTCCTTACGTCACATGGTAAGAAGATTCAGCATGGCCAGCTTGTGAATGATCTTCTGGATGCACTTACGTTGCCTAAGCAAGTGGCGATTGTTAAGTGTAGTGCGCATTGTAAAGTGACGGATGATGTTGGTCGTGGTAACGCGTTTGCGGATGAGACTGCTAAGGAGACTGCTCGGAACCTTAGCACTCGAATGTATGTGACGAGTTCGGTAAGGTGGCCTACAGAATCAAGTATGTGTGAAAACACTATTGAGAGTGTGAAATCCATTCAGAATGAGGCTACCGAGACTGAAAAGACGAAGTGGAAAGAAAGTACGGGAAAGTTGGATGCGAATGATTGTTGGATTGACTTGTCGGAACAGAAAAGATGGATGTTGCCTGATGCGTATGTGCTGGCTGTTGTGACTATGGCACACGGGTTAGCACATATTAGCGCGAAAGGTATCTGTAAATTGCTGTTTCCTGTGTGGAAGAATGATGGTATTACGAAATGTGCTGAACGTTTGGTTAAGAATTGCATGGTATGTTTGATGCATAATCCTGGTAAGGGCACTCCCACTCCACCTGGCCATTTTGCTCCTCCTGCATACCCTTTCGAAGTTATCCAGTTGGACTTTATTCACATGGAAAGATGTAATAACTTGAAGTATGTATTGGTTGTGGTGTGCGCATTCTCCCGATGGATTGAGGCCTACCCCCTTAAGGATAATACGGCTTTGTCCACGGCAAAAATTTTACTCAAAGAATATTTTTCCCGTTACGGAATGCCTCGGGTTGTGTGGTCAGACAACGGAAGTGAGTTTGTTGGGAGCGTGATGAAGAGTGTGTGTCGCGGATTAGGGATTGTTCAAAAATTTCATAGTGCAAACCATCCACAATCAGCAGGATTGGTGGAAGGGTACAATGGCACCCTTAAACTAAAACTAGCAAAGATTCAGGCTACGACAGGTCTTTCGTGGCCTGACGCTTTACCCTTAGCATTACTGTCAACAAGGGCAACTGTACACTCCCGAGTAGGGCTCAGTCCCTATGAAATAGTGTTCGGTCGTCCTGCCAATGTTTGGGGGGTCCCTAGACCAGGTGTTTTTTGTGAACTTGAGTATCCAATGTTGATTGATTATCTTCATGACTTGACTGCTAAACTGAGGTTAATTCACCAACAGGTTCACAAAGCATTGCCAACACAGACGGAGGGTCCAGGCCACCAACTCCAGCCCGGAGATTGGGTGGTAACGCGCAACTTTTCACGCAAGAACAATTTGGACCCTAGATTCACTGGACCCTACCAAGTCCTCCTTGCCACGAGAACTGCAGTTCGTCTCGAGGGAAAGAAAAATTGGGTGCACGCCACCCACACCAAGAAAGTCCCCATTCCGTTGCCAGCAGACTCGTGGGTAAGGAAAGGCATTGCATCAACTGAAACCGAAGGATTGCCAGCGTTTGTACCTTTCAGCGACGCACAACCTGTCGGAGAATCCTCAGTGCAGCCAAAAGGCATTACTGAACACTTGTCATCAGAAAACTCAAGACCAGAACACTCAACTGATCAACAGGGCGTTGTCCCTCCGATGGATCTTTTGTTTAATGAACAGACACGATCTGGGAAAACTCGTTATTTTCTGCGATCAAGCACCAGAGACTAATAAAAAATCCGTTCTGTCCCTTGATAAGTGCATTATCCCGTTTTTCCTGAACACTGTAAAACACTCACGTTATTACAATTATTTTGTATATTTATTGAGCTCCGTTCTTTACACCTTTTTGTTTCCACAGCTGAGAGACATTGTTTTTGCGTATATATATATATATATTTATGAAATAAAGACCGTAGGGCCGCGCGTGTACTTCCTCCTGGTTAGTAGGTCTTGACGCTAGGTTAAAGACCGTCGATGCCTGGGAACTCCTAGGAATTGACTATTGCTACACAGAACGAAGTGCGTCAAGAAACGTTGCGGACGGTCATAGGGAATGGCATTTTCGAAGCTGATGGACTTGGAAAGAGCTCAAGCAAGAAGATTTAAGCTGCAGCAACTCAGTCGTACCAAATGTTTCATATTTCAAATATTCGTATTGTTTATGACTATTTCTGCATTTTTGGTAGGTGCAGTGTATTACACAATGTTTCACTTCTTGTCTTCTATCATACCTACTCCTACCCCTGACCTTAAACTCATCCCCACTGACTCTCCTCATTCTTTTCACATCTTACCTGAACACGAGCAGGCTAGACGTGCAGAATTCCGCAATAATTCCTTTATTCAACTCCTTCATCAGCATCAGTTAGTGGTTAACACTACTAATTGTTGGGTATGTGGGTTGATGCCCCATACTACGGATAAGGGAATTCCATATCTAGTGTTACCGTATAGCTCCCAAGGGTCTGCTCGAGCATTTCAAACAATGTTTCGAAGCGCACTGGGTTTCCACCCCATTCGAGAACCACGTTCCCCTTACTCTGGTCCTACCTCGTACCAAAAATCTTTGTCGATAGCAATAGAAGATTTAGATAGCGATATCTATGATCTTTCGCTTATCCCTGAAGAAGAGGTACAAGCCTATAGGATTTTAAGTAGAGGCGAATATAGTGTGTTCACTAATGAAAAACAGCTTAAAGATTCACCTCCGATATGGGTCGTACCCCACATTGGTAATTTTTGTCTAATAGGTCGTGGCCGTAGATCGAAAGCTCGACTTGGAGAGAGTGCTTGCACTGAAAATTATATATTGCCAATGGTCTCGTCCCCTGTGTTCCTGGCTGCCAAGGGTACCTACTTTATCTGTCATGATCGTGCATATGCATGGTTGCCCTCTGACTTTGTGGGCTCATGTTTTATCGCAAACTTGTTGCCTCCGACGTTCACTGTAGACGCAGATTATCACAAGACTAGAGTTGTGAGAGGCGTAATTAACGAAGAGGATACTGCCGGTCAAGAGGCAGGAGACTTTTTCAAGGGTTTCCTCCCGTTTTGGGGACCTATGGTTAATAGTAGGAATCTGAGACAGTTGACTCGAGTGGTAGAATCGACAGCTAATATTACTGCCAGTGCCCTTGGTAATATCACCACAGAACTTCAGGCGGATAGACTTATGACGTTACAAAACCGTATGGTTTTGGATGTGATCTTAGCAGATCGAGGTGGGGTCTGTAAGGTGATCCATTCGGCCTGCTGTATTTTTATTCCTGATAACGCTCCGACTGTCTATCAAGCCATCTCGAGGTTGCATAAAATTTCCGAATCCATACACGTGGATGTAGGGGATTGGACGCTACTTGGATGGTTTTGGGGCCTGATGTCGACTTGGGGTTGGAAAATTCTGACGATCATTGGAGTCGTTGTAGTGTTCCTGTTCACGTGTTGCCTTTGTGTACAGTGCGGTCCTGCCTTATGTGGCCTCTGTGCTACAACGTGTATGAGACAGCCACCTGTTACCAAAGGGTCTCGATTGGACAGAGCTATGCTGCAACAACATCTCGAGGGTCTGATGAATATCGAATATGATTCCGACTAGTGCTTGCCTACATGAGGGCAAAAGGAGCGTCTGAGGTTCCGTGACAATTTTAGGTGATGTTTTCGACTCATATGGTCGAGTCTGGTATCTAAGAACCGTAAATGACGAGTTTAGTAAGTGTGCGCAGTTTCGCTGTGCTAACTTAAACTGTTCGTTAGTTATGTGGGTTATTCACCTGTACCTACGGGTTCCATCTTAGATACGGCATCCATTTTGTCTCTTGCCCTCAAGTAGCCAGCGAACGGACACTGTCCGCTTCGTGACCCTGGGACTCCCACGATATTTGCGGAAGACGCATGTTCTTTGTAAGTTTCTTTATGATGAGGGGGATGATACTGTAAGGCAGATGGCCCCGCTCGAGGCTCATCTTGCCGTGCCAGTTTATTGTCTCAGCCGTGCATCTCATTAGGCACGTCCCTTTGATGCCTGTATCTCGTGTTTCCCGATACCTCCCCTTTTACACCCTTTTCGACTCGCCCACTGTTTCCATCTTCCTCTCCACCTGTTTTAGTTCCTATTTCGATCTGTTTTACTGCCGGTTGGAATTTGCTAATGTTGGGAAGATGGGTTTTTACAGTTGGGAACCACCAAATGTTTCCGCACTCATGTTCCGGACCTTATGTGCTTCAAAGTGACCAAAGCGACCCCTCTGAGGAATAATTATGGGAACCGGTTGTAAACTTTGTGTATCATGATGTCCTATGGGGAAAATCTGTATAAAAGGAGCGATCCACAGAACCAATTTGAAGCAGTCTCCCCAAGTTGCACGTGTTGTGCTTGTCGTGACTTCTGTGTTCCCTGCAGTAATAAACCTTGAATCTTTGACGTCGAAGGAAGTGTCCCGTGTCTCTGTAGTTTGTGCGCCGAAACAGGTATCCCATGAAGGTTATAGGTGTTGTTCCCTGGCACCGCTGGTACTGATAAAAGTGGCATTGTGTACATTACATATGTTCGCAGTACAGCACCTGTCCACCAGAGGCGTAAGACAGACTCCTGCAGCCCCACAGCCTGAGGGGGCGGAGGCAACACTTCAAGGGCACTGCACACAAAACCCTTCAGAGGAGACACAGGCCAATGAACATTTGGGAGACATTGGAGGCTCAGGGGCCCTTCTCCCCATTCAGCAGAGGGGCCCCATCATTTTACATTATGCCTCTGCTTTCTATTCACCCCCATCATTTTAAGCTGTTTGGAACTATGAGCACCTCTGCCCCTTTGTCTGCCCCATCTAAGGAAGAAATGGCATTCATTTAAATTAAAACAACCCGCTTCCACTCTTCAGGGCATATCAACATAGCGCCTTTCATCAGTTCACTCTTTCCTGAAATACATTAAGAATCAGGGGGCATATTGCCAAGGGCCATTATCGCCACTTTAGCTGGACTTTTTCCTGCTAATGCGGCGATAATTTTATCGCCCTATTACCAAGCTGTCGCTAACACCAGTTAGCGACAGCTTGTAGGCGATAGCGGGCATTTAGGGGCCCACTTTGCATGTCAGCGATAATTATCGCTAATGACATCCAAAGTGGGCGTGCCAAAATGTCAGCGACTGAAAACAGGCGCTACAATCGCTATCACCTAAGATCAACACAGGCGTAGTTTTGGAAATATTCGCGCTAAGCGCGAATATCTCCAAAAGCTAACGCCTGGCCTGACCAGTTCTTAGCCATGTTATCAAATGAGAGATGGATAACATGGCTAAGAGCATTGTCACGGTAATGCCTGAATATCGCTGTATTGACAGCGATATTCACGCATTTCGCCTGTTTTTTATCGCTCCTGAGATAAACCTTGCTAATAGCAAGGTATCTCAGCGATAAAAACAGGTGAAGGGCGGCGATAGAAATATTCGCGCTAAGCCAACTTAGCGATAATTATCGCTAGTTGTTGGTAATATGCCCCCAGATGTGTAGGCACTTGAGGCGAACCATGGAGCAAATCCTGAACACTGACTCGGAAATTGAGGGGGAGAATGAGCATTGGGAGTGTTTGGAGTGAATGGTCACTTTGCCTCCCCCACACCTACGTAGGTGTATGTGCCGACTTTCATTTTATTGATTGCCATATTGATTATAGAAACGAGTTATTGAAAAAGCAATGCACTTTTGATCACTTTTTCTAAAATGTCAAAGCCCTGCATGAGTTAGGTGAATAATGGGAGATAACTGCCCTTCCCTATGGTGCAATGAAAAGAAAAATGCCCTGTGGCGCCCTGGGATAATTCTAAGCGGTCATTAATTCATCACTCCTATGATGCTCGCCCTGTCATCCTGTCTAGCTGGGGTTGCATGCATGAGCAATGAGCTTGCTGTGTAAGCAGGTGTGATCCGTCCATGGGTCTTCCCTAACTATAAGCGATAGCAGGTGTCAGTTGCCTATTTCTGCATCCGGGTGCCCAATTAGTGATGCCTTCTGATCTGGAATGGTTGGGAATGGAAGCATGGTTCTTAATGACGTACTACCAGCTGATGAATGGCTGTGTCTCCCACTCCAGCAATCACTCCCATAGCCCATTCATTCATCAAACCGCGAACAATTACCGGCGAGTTTGCTGCTGACAAATGGCGGGATGAGGGTGAAGGCCTTGTTTGCAAGTGGAAATACATCATCTCCTTAAGTAAGACAGACACAATCGTTGTATGCCCATGTTTATTGTGTCTGGTGTGAGTTCAGATTGAATATCAGACCAAAAGATTCAGGGGCATATTTACGTCTTCTGGCGCATCTCTGCAAATCAGCAGGGATGCGCCAGAACAAATGCGTCACGTCATCCCCCCCTTGCGCCACCACAGATGCGTCGCATTTACAATGCAGCGCACCATGGTGCAAGAAGGGGCAGATGCGTGACGCATCATGAGGCGCACGGGCGGCGCATTGCCGGAGTCCCGCCGCAAGAGCGACGCAACTCCTGCAATGCACAGGGGCTGCCCATACTCAACATGGTGCCTCACTCATTACGCCTGCTTCAAGCAGGCGTAAGGATTTGACGCAGCAGCATCGTAAAACTGACTCAGTGAAATCTTGTAGATTTCACTGCGTCAGTTTTACGGGGCTTTCCTGCGAGGGAACGCCCACTCTGCGACAGAACCTGACACAGGTTTCATGTGGCGCAGGGCTTTACAACATGACGCATCTGCCTAGATGCGTCACGTTGTAAATAAGTCGCAACGTGGTGCATGGTTTACGCCGCTACTGCGTCACAAAAGTGACGCAACGGCGACGTAAAAGTGTCGCGCGGGGCTTGTAAATCTATCCCTCAGACTGTTGCCCACCTACTACACAAATACAGGGGTTTATTTCTAAGCCCCTTGCAACACTTTTCGTGATGCAGCAGAAGCATAAATAATGTACCACGTTGCGCCATATTACCATAGTGACAAACCTAGGCTGGTGCGTCAGTTTGTAAAGCCCAGCATCACATTATACCTGCATCAGGTACAATGTATGCAGGGTGGGTGTTCCCCCACAAGTAAGCCTCATAGAAGTGGCGCAGTGAAAGCTATCAGATATGACTACATCACGTTTAGGACACCACAGCGTCTAAACCTTTTGCATGCCTCATAGCAGGCAGTGCAATAGGTATAGGCTTACCCCATGCATTGCTAGAGTTGCATCATGCTTACGAAACAACTACAGCAATATGTGAGTTTTGCGCCGACAGATACGGCAGGATTCCTGACGCATCTGTCAATCCTTGCGACATGGAGCGCCGTGTAAATACGGCACATCCATGGTGTCGCCAGGAGGGCACAAAGAAAAGTGTATTGGTGCTGTTTCACCAAAGCGATGGGACACTTTTCATAAATGTGGCCCACAGTGTTTTTGTGATGTAGCACAGAGTGGGTCTCAATTGGTTGTAAACTGTGGTGCAGTAGACCCGCATGTGTCTCAGTTTGAAAATCCACTGACACCACCAAGGAACTCACTCTGTTCAAGACAATGTTCAGCAATAACCCCAGTTCTCCAGGCAGCCAATCACAGAGTGAAGTGGTTGACTATCAAGAGAGGAGCTAGGTTTAATTCTCCTGACTATGATAAAAAAAAAGATAATGGGTTTTCAACACACCGTGGGACCGTGTTACCACTTTGAAGAAAACGCCTGTTCCATTTTTCACATATAAACACAAAACAAAAGTTTATATAGGCAAGAGACTGGTGGAATAGGTTAGGAAAACTTATTTTTGCCGAGTGGTGGCTATGTGGAAGTGGTAATAAACAAAGTGATCCATGTGTAAATAAACTGCTGTCTCCAAGAGGTAACCAATTTGAAACGTCCTTGGTTGCAGATTGTGTACCTGAGTATGAGACAATGTATAGATGTTTTCTAAGAAAATGCTACTTGCATTATTATGTGAAATGACTTCACCTATAGCATTATGGTGAGTTCCCGAGGGCTGTAACAGTTGTAAAATGCCCTCTCCCAGAGTGATGAATCCATGGTGCAGAAAAATTCCAATAAAAGTAGACAGTGCATTTAATGATTGGTTTGGCCTGAGGTATAGAATGCTTTTAGTACATTACTACAAGGGATACTACAAGGGATTCTTTTCGGAATCAGTATCAAAACAGAGTTTACCAAAATAAATTAACCTTATGCCCCACATGGTAGCTTAATACAAATAAATGTCAAAAATTAATTAATTCTTCAAACAGCGACTCAATCAATAAACTGAAATATATTCAGTCAAGCAAAAAAATGATACGAGTGTGTATACTTCCAAAGGGTGATCTTTATATAAATAGTTATATTCGATACGTAATTGAAGTTGGTGCAAGAGACCTTCTCCAACTGAGTGGATGATTGAGACTCCTGTTTCTTCGGGCGTCTCCGTGTGATTAAGAAATAAAAGATCATGTGGTGTCCGCTTGCCCCACCAGCAGTTTTGTGCAAGCAGCCTTGAATTCTTGATGTGCTGTGCTAACTGTTGGACTTGGCCCTTCTGGCAGGTTCACCCCTGAACTTTTTGCATTGAACTCTGAGATAAGTATAGTGATTTCTAGCCTTTTCGCACTTTAGCACTGTGGCGCAGTGTAAAGTGCGTGCAATCTCTGAGTGTGTGTGTGAGATTGGCCTGCCCTCCCATAGGAATGCATGGGGGATATGTGTGTCCATGGTAGTTCCTGAGGTGTGGGGAGTGCAGGGCTGAGTTTGGTATGTGCGGACTCGTGTGATTAAATGCTGCGCAATGATGTGTGCAGCTTTAATGTGTCTAGTGTGGAAGTGCCACTTCTAGAAGTTGGCCTGCCTGTGCAGTAAATGTGAATTGACTGTCTGGCTTTTGATTGTCTGGAGCTGGCTGGTGTGTCTGGCTCCAGAAGTCAGGATGGGTCTGCTCTGGTGGTGAATGGGGAGATCTGCATTTTGATGGCAGAGAGGGACTGCACCTGGGACCTGAATAGGGCTGGGCTTTCCGTCCACAATACTGGCTCCGCCCTCTGTGGTGCGACTGATGACCCTAACCTGTCCTGTGAATAGGGAGAGGGGCTGAGCAAAACAAAGTGCCCAGAACCAGCTGCATCTGGTTTTCCCCCACCCTGCACCCTAGAGACAAAGGGATTTGGTGTATAAAAAGAGGCTGTGACCTCATGTTAAATGTTCTTGTTTCCTGACTTGAATCTACCAGGGGCGTGCTGTTGCTGGGGCCCAGGGGAAGGCTTGCCTCCCTGGGCCCTGCCCAGGCCGGAAGAGGGGACTGCTGCCCCGGAGTCACAAAGGCTCCACATCAATTCCCAGTCCCAAGATGGGGGACCGGGTGGAGAGCGGGGGACCAGGCGCATGGTGAAGGCGGGGCTCCCATGAGGAGAGAGAGCCCCGCCAAGAGCTACAAGGAAGAGGAGTGCTGCCGAGCCGGTGAGTGGGCCCCTCTGTGTTTATTTGTGAAGAGGAGGGCATCGGGGCACATTGCCGGTGCCCGCCACTCCACTCCTGCAGGTACTGTCGTCGCTCCAGCCAACCATTGTTTGGGGGCATTGCAGAGGGTAGAGCGGCCCCGGTTGGCAGCGGGCCGCTCCCCCAGCGGGCAGCATTGTTTCTCGAGCCCACGAGGCTCAAAGGGGGCTGATTGTTTCTGGAGCCCACAAGGCTCCATGCGCATGGGGGCATTTTAGAGGGTAGAGCGGCCCCGGTTGGCAGCGAGCCGCTCCCACAATCCCCGAGCCTAGATGGCTCCCACGAGGCGCCATTACTTTTAAGAGCTTAGAGGGCTCCTGGGGACACATTGTTTTAGAGCCTAGATGGCTCCAATGATGGCCACGTGTTTATTCCAGAGCCAGTGGCTCCCACGCTTTGCGCAATCTTATTTCTAGAGCCAGAGGGAACCATGCTTTATTGTTGAAGGGACATATTTGATTTCAGAGCCAGGTGCTCCAGCATTTGGGCGCAGTCTTTGTCCCAGAGTGCCAGGGAGAGCCCATGTCGCAGTTTTATCCCAGCTGCCTAGCAATTAGTGGGCAGCTGCACCGTTTAGGTTTTGACTCGCCCCTACTTTGGCCATCCCCAACTGCGCAGCACTCAGTGCCAGCTGCAGCATTTAGGCCCCTTGCTATTGTCCCCAGCTGCCCAGCAAGTAGTGGTTTAGGTTTTGGCGCAGTGGGGCATCCTGGACCCTAATGTGATTTATGTGCTATGCTGATTTATGTGCTGATGCTTTTGGGTGCTAGGAAATGTACTGTGTGTAGTATGTTTTGCGCACCCTGTCTTGATGCCGCTAGATATGGTTTATGCCTAGGAGGTTGTTTTACCTAGTATAGTTATGCTAATGAGTGCATGGTTCCCTGCGTGATATATGCCTAAGGTGGTTAGGATTCCATAGGAGGTACTTACCTTTTACCAGTGGTTACTGGTTGTGTGCTACAATTGCTATTTGGTGCTACAATTATTCTATGTTCTAAGTGCTAGTTCTACGAAGTGCTTATTCCTGACAGTTTTCCATGTGGCCCTGTCCCATGTATATAATCCCCTGTAAATTCCTCCCATGCCAGTGGCACAGTGTAAATTGTGTGTTTATTATCTAATGTGTTTGGTATAATACAAAGGCTATTTTTATATATAACCTTGTGTGAAGTTCGTTTTGTGGGGGGCCTGGGATGTTGTTGCTGGTGGGTGCGTGCTCAAATACTTTACACATTGCCTCCAAGATAGGCCTGACTGCTCGTGCCAAGCATCCAAGGGGGTGAGCGGGGGTTATCTTTGGTCGGTGACTACCTTGCCCTGACTAGAGTGGTGGTTTCTGCCTGGCTTTGGCGCAAGCCTTAGCCGACCAGAAATCCCCATTTCTAACAGCTGCCATCCAACACAAGTCTGAAACTGAAGCATAGGTTCCTTATTTGCTAGGCTCACGGTACACATAAGAACCCATGTCCTGAAAATGGTCTTACAGATGTCTTCACTATACAGAACGAAATGTTGACTATCTGACCCATTTTCTATATCATTTGTGACTTAGGAACAGTTCTTTGTATAGCTAAAGATGTAGTTCTTATCCATATGTAAAATGGGTCATGGCAAATGTATTGACAGAAAAATAATGGCTTCGGTTTCTTTAATCTTTTTGTGAATTGTAGCATGTACCCTTTTTATCCAATATAAATATTTATATAAAGTTCATCCTTTTAAAGTATACACCTTCGTATCATTTTTTTCTCAACAGAATATATTTCAGTTTATTGATTGAGTTGCTGTGTGAAGAATTAATTCTTCTTTAGCATTTATTTGTATTAAGCCACCATTTGTGACTTAAGGTTAATTTATTTCGTTTAACTTTGCTTTGATACTGATTCCGAAAAGAATCCCTTGTAGGCATCATTACCTGATAATTGTACTACCCAAGCCTCCAACTGTTTTATTGGGTTGCCCCTTGATAGGAAATGGAAACAGCAGTTTGTATGGATAAGCCCCTCTATCTCTGCCAAAGACCTTGCGATCTGGAGATCAAAAGTCTCTGGTGCGGAAGTTAAGGGCACAGACTTCTGTAAAAGCATGGTGTGATGTATTCCTATAGGTTCTGTATCGATCCCCCTATTCCTGACCCTGTTCTGGTTAACAAGTTAACTAGCAGCCATCCCATGATGCAGAAACCGTTATCTGATGAGGCCGAACTACGGCACAGGAACGTGTTATCTGATTAGGTCATAACGCTTGCCATCTAATTAGACAAGCGATATTCCTCCAGCCCCTGATAAGGCATACGGAGTTCTCAAAACAAATCAAACCTATGACAACCTGGGAAAAACCCTGCGGCCATTGTTTTGATTTCACCGAGAACTTCAGCAAAAGAATGTGCTAACAACCAAGTCGTATGACATCCTTATTGACGTATCTATGTCCATCCTTACGTCAATCTCGGCACCTTACAGGTATAAATATTACCGGTATTGCCTTAGCAAACACACGCGGTGGTGTCGAGATCGGAGCAGCCAGACTTGCCGAAGCCCAGAGCACAGACTTCAGTGTAAGAATTGGCTTTTGTAGTCTGGTCTGCCCTGTTCCCATGATGCACTGGGACAGGGACAGACTAATTTGCATACAGCCAGGTTCTGAAACTGGGATGGTGCAATGAGCTAAAAAACGGTGTTGGATCTAGCCCTGATCTCTTGACTGGGTGAGAGTACTCTGCTTAATTCAGAGACTCTGTCCATCACCACCCCTTGTTGTAAATGAAGCCCAGAGCAGAGCAGACCCCGCTGGCGCAGCCCCGCCTTCCTGACGCGCTGAGAACGAGACGCTGCTTTCTCCTGCCAAGAAATCTAGCTCCGGCGCTTCCGGGTAGCCCTCGCAGGCAGCCTGGAATATCGAGACCAGAGACGAGAGATACCATCCCTCATTCATCCTAAATTCCAGGTACAGAACTGAATAACCCCTTACAGAGAATTCTTGAGTCAGTCACTTGGCAAAACAAACTTAACTTAAACTGCTACTTTCTATTCCCGCCCACGTATTAGGCTTAGGTCAGGTACACTGGGGTAGGCGTAGTTAGAAACATCAGTTGAGTACGATTAGTGAAATATATATGTGTATGTATCTATTTTATCCATTTTAAACCTGCATATGGCTTAGAAACCATATAAATGTTTTTACAGTATTATTTTATACTTCTGCTTTTATTGTATGCACTTTACTTAACCATAAGTATTGCGATAATATCGATCCATTTCTCTTGTATGAGAAAAGAGACTGATCAATAAATACCATCTTTTATTGAACACGCCCGTCTCTTCCTTTTCTCTACAATCTGGTGAGACTAAGAATGCACGTACTGACTGAATAAAATAAGCTGTCTTTTGTTTTTACACGACTCTAGAGATACACTCTTGATTAGGGGAGAGCAAAGTTGTCATGTTCTATGGTTGTCAGAAACTAAATCCCTTCTTGTCTATCCAGGGAGGTTCAACTCCTCCTTGCCTATTCGAGAAAGTTTCTAGTGAATTCTGAGCTAGCTGGCAAACCCAAAACTTTAAGTCTAATATCGACAATAGAAGACCTAGTTAACGTCTGGTCTAGGCCTATACTATTGAAGGTATTATTCCAATGCGCAGAGCCTATTGGGATAATAGGAACTACACTACATGGCGCCCAACGTGTTTGGCAAAGGCGATAAAACTAACGTAAGACATTAGAGTAACTCAGTCGTGCTATTTCACTCAGACCCCTTTTTTCCCATAATACTCCAAAGACGTCTGGAGTGGGTGAAAGGTCATATCCGCCAAACCTCGCAGGAGGAAACTCCTATGTATGGTTCTTGGTTTAGTCAACGTTGAAGGATACACTGTTCCAAAATATTGTGCATCTAATCTTTGTTTCCATAAGAAACCTGATCTGCAAACAAACGGAATAACCTTCTGGACAGTACAATGTCAGACAATGAAGGAGATAGAGAGGCAGCTAGAATAACTGCTGAACTCGTAGCAGCTGATAATGCACTGCAAGAAGCAGACCCGAATATAATACTCATCGCGGTCAACATAAGAAAATCTATAATTTTAAAACTTATAGAAAATGGACTGACACCTAGAGGTGGCACAGTCATATTCGTAATAGAGGCACACGAATATCGGCAGACAGAGGTGTTCTATTCATGGATACACTTTCCAGCAGCAAATGCTGTAACAAAGGTCTTCCACTATTACAAAACAGAGGAACCTCCTGAAGAGTACACTCCTTTCGAGGAGGTGGAAGTACCACTTAAATTTCAAGAGCACCTGCTCTTGTTTAATGGCGCCCTAAAACATAATAATCACATCACCAGGCTCGGTCCATTAGTTAGACCAGGAGCAACGTGGCCGGTCCTAGCCGGATACACACCACATCCAGACATCGACAGGATGTCTGCAGCAAATCTTTTAATACAACTAAAACAATTAATAAAATTGCATAGACAATTAGTCCAATATGTAATGCGGACTTCAACAATCCAACCAGCAATTAAAATTCCACAACTGACCCCTCATCAGGGGAACACAAATAAAATTACACCACAGAACATACAATCCTGCCTGGGTAAAGTACCAGCTAAACGGGAACAAATACCATTCTGGTTAGCACAAAAAATCACCCAAATAGAGGCGGTGTTTCCAGACACCACCCCGTTGGAAAAACACAGGATTCTTACTATCTGTCTTCCAATGGGAATCGCACCACACGTGGAGGACTGTGACACTTGGGGTACAGTCTTTGCTTCCATTTACACAAAAACGCATGGTGTTCCATCCATCTCGGTAATACCAGATGTGCTAAAACAAATTCAAGATGAATACGGTCCAGAACCCGCTTTAACTCTTGGCATGAAATTACTAAAAGACTTCAAGCAGGTCTCGACAATACTATTAGCCAACATAAAGGGAGAAGCAGCAAACGTGGCGATCCGCCAAAGGTTAAAAGAAACAGATATAGCAGACCAACCAGCTGAAATTGCCAGAATTATAGAAAAATCCTATGAGGAACTAGGTAGAGATAGTTTAGGTGGAATACCAGTAAAACCCCGACTGATTGAAAGTCCTGAAAAAGTATTTTTTAATAATAATTTAACATCACAAAAAAAGAGCTGGGATGGAAACAAACAATCCAATCCTAAAGAAAAGAAATTCCAGTCCAGAGGAAGGTCTCCTCGGCGGAGAGAAAGATCTCCAAACCAAGGACACAGGTCTCCCCAAAGTGAGCCCTCTGGGAAAAGATACAACCTTAGAAATAGGGATAATATTAAGAAGCCTGATAGATATCAAGAAATTGATACACGCCCCTCTCAATCTTTTCAGACTTCCTCGCAGAAATCAGAAAGAAGAGGACGATGAGAACAAAGAGAAGAGCACGCCAAGTCCAAAAGACAAGGAACCTGCTCATCTAAAAAAGAAATTACAATTTCCAAAAAAGAAGGTAGCCAGTATTAAAGTAGTTAACAATGCCGAAAATACTGAGGACACAACTGAAAAACGGAGAATGGGCTCAGACAATGCTAGACAGCGCAGCAGAAGTGAGCATAGCTCGCAGAGTCCTTATGAATCTTCTGGAGACAGTGGACACGAATGAATATCTTCAAGTGGAAACTGCAGACACCAGAGTTAGCAAACCTCACAAAATATATGAAATAACTTTACGTATAGAAGGGGATAAGACTAGAAAAATAAGGGGACTCTTTTGGGATAATCTCTCCAAGGGCTATGACATCCTTCTAGCTGAAAAAGACTGGCCAGCAGAGTTTGTCAGGGACTGCCCTCATGGCGAAGAAATAATTATGCCTGCCTTCTCAAATCATATCCCAATTCATAAAAAATACACACTTGCTAGAAAGTGGGCAGTAGCTCAAGCTCCTGCTTTATATAAAAATCACGTAGGATGGGATGAGGACTCTCCTCCTCACAAAATCCAGTTAAAATCACAACCTACTGCACAAAGACAGTACCCAATTAAGCAAGAAGCTAAAAAACAGGTAAAATAAATCCTAGATCAACTAGAATACCAGGGGGTGATTGAAACTTGCACCTCACAAATGAACAACCCTTTGTTTCCGGTCTCCAAACCAGACAATTCATATCGTCTAGTTTTGGATTACAGACACCTTAACTCATGTTGCAAAACTTTTGCAGTACAAAACTCGCATAGTGCTGCACTAATGAATAACATAGTGCGCAAAAAATACAAAACAACATTAGACATCTCTAATGGATTCTTTTGTCAAAATATAGCACCAGAGAGCAGATATTTGTCTGCGTTCTCAATAAATGGCACTCAAAAACAATTCTGTCGGTTAGCCCAGGCGTACAAGAACAGCCCAGGAGTATTCTCAGCGAGAGTAACAGAATTACTACAAACATACGATGACGAGGCATTATCATATGTCGACGACATTTACCTAACAGATGATGACTTGGATACTCACTTGAAGAGAGTGAACACCATAATACTTGGGTTCGCAGCAGAGGGTTACAAATTCAACTTTAAAAAATCCCGAATTGCCCATCTAACAGTCCTGTTCTTAGGATATGAATTATCAAGTGAAGGCAAAAGCCTGGCTGACAATTTCCTAGAGAAATGTGCCGTACTCCAAGCACCTAGAACACTAAAAAACCTACAGTCAATTCTAGGCTTCCTAAATTTCGGAAGAAC
Organism: Lissotriton helveticus; assembly: GCF_964261635.1. Lineage (NCBI taxonomy): Eukaryota > Metazoa > Chordata > Amphibia > Caudata > Salamandridae > Lissotriton > Lissotriton helveticus. The sequence continues at coordinate 429,747,596 of NC_136062.1, forward strand.
ATACATTGCAAATTACGCAGAAAGGGTCAAACCCCTTTATGATCTAATAAAACCAGATTTTAAAAGAACCAATTGGACTCAAATACACACAGAAATTCTGAGATCCTTACAAACAGACATGTTAATAAAAACAAAATTAGAAACACGTGATAACACACGCAATCTTGTGATTCGAGTCATCCCAGGAAGATGCGGATTCACATACCTGACCTCTAATGAGGGAGAAAAGGTACCAATTGCATTCAAATCACACTTGTACACAGAAGCTGAAAAGAAGTTCAGCATTAAAGAAAACATTGTTCATGCAGTTCAAACCGCAATAGCTAGAGAAAAAGATAAAGCTGACGGTAGACGTATCACAGTCAGAACAGCAGAATCAGCCTTTGAGGCATTAACAACACCGCGTAATTTCCCAACAACAACATTGAATCCGGAATGGATACAATGGGTGAATTCAATTACAACGGACAAAGTATACTACTACTTTGATCCAGAACTAGAGGAACTGAAAAATCTAGAATATGAAAGAACATTCCCTCTGCCAATCGACATTCTGCCCTTAAGACAATACGCATGTGTAATCTATACAGACGGACAGGCTCAACCCTCCGTTTGGGGAGAACAAGCATACAACCCCACATGTGAGATTACAAAAGTAGTGTGGCGCGGAGGTAAACTAAGACCTCTATTAACAAAAACACACTCAGTAGAAACTAATTCAGAACAACAGACTGAAATAATAGCATTGAAAATTGCGCTAGATAATGCAGATCGCGAATTCCCGACACTAATAGTGTCCGATTCATATATTACTGCGTCAAATCATATAACAACGATTTGCAGACATGGATTCAAAACGGTTACAAAGATGACACAGGTGCAACAATAAAGCAAAAACTGCTTTGGGAACAAATAGCTCTTTTACAAAAAGAACTACCAAAGACTCACGTGACACACTCACTGAGTCATCAGCGTGATGGCGTTCACGTTGCAGGGAGTTCATTGGCTGAGACAGCCACAGCGGTAGCAACTAAATCGGCTTCCGTAGCTCGAAAAAAGCGTACAGTGAAGTACATTGACGGTGAAACAGTGCTGGCGGTGAAAACGTCATCAAAAGGCGACTGCTCAGCGCTACCGATCAACTATCCACTCAATTATACATACATAATCGATGCAAACTCCGTCCCTTTTGCTCGAATCCCTGGAGTGGGGGACAGAGTAATTCCAAACATGGACAGGAGAACCTTTTTAATTGCAGACGCACATATGGGTGAGGGTCTCGGACACCTCAAAATAAAAGATTCTCTGGAAGAATTACAATCAAGGTACTGGTGGCCAGGCATGAGCCTGCAGCATCACATTTTTGTAAAAAATGCCCGGACTGACACAGAAATCGCAGTGGCAAGAGAAACGGTATACTACCGTGGCATTTCAATCCAGAAAAGATCAACAGCAAAAAGCAAAGCGTCCGATTAACATATACAGGCTAGTTTCCACTTATAATGTGGATCACCAGCACTCGGCTGACGTCTGGACTGTTATACAAAGATAGGCGAGTCTAAATGGCATATACGCTAGGAGCATGCTACGTTTGACCATTGTTTTCACTTTAGCATTAAGCCTGAGGGGAAACATGGCCAAATGAGCATAGCATAGCGGGACTCTTTTCACTTCCTTCCTGAGGGATATGGGATGGTGTAAAGAAAAAACCAAGGCATAAAGCTATCTATAACGGAAAGGATATTAGGTTCGGGAGCTGGGTGGGTCAAACATCTAATAAGTGTCCAACGTAGTCTAAATAACCTGCCAAGAAATTCTCTGAGGGGATTCAGTCCGTACGAATTATTATTTGGAACTAGGATGTTAGTCTTAAACCTCGACAGTCAGACTTCAGTGGTGAAGGAAAAAAGCTTTGATATCAAAGATCGTTTGGCTATTTTGCAGGACTTAAATGAAACAAGAAAAGACCTGAGCAACATAAAGTTGAAACAACAGCCAACAACCACTGAAGAACCACCACCTGTCCCAGCAAAACCTGTCTGGATTCCAAAAGTCGGGGATCTAGTCAGAGAAAAGATCGCGGTAAAGAAGGAATTTGGGCCTTCTTACAGAAAAGCAGTTCCTGTCTTGTCTGTCAACGGGACAAGATCGGTTGTACTACCGCCGCTTGCTGGTAAAAAGGAGAACCGAGTTGTATCAATCGACCTGGTAAAACCACAATCATGTGGCCGATAACAAACAGTAGGCCAAGTGGACTCCCGATAAGTAGTAGAACACCAAGATTTGCTACCAATACAGAGGTCCTAACTAAGAGGCTAATCACATTCGAAACGCCTACAGAACACCAACAAGGACTATGCAACAATGCATTTGAACTTAGACCTCTAAAAACCCAAATAAAAACATTTAGTAGAGACACACCAACCTACAATGAAGTAACAAACGAATATGCAAGAAACAATAATCCTGAAGCAATTGGAACAATTGACAGAACTGCATCCGGCTACTTCATAAACTTCGATGATTCCTCTGAAGACCTAAGTGAATCAAAAACAAAGCCATCAACAAAAACCTTTAAAGATAAAGCTAAAGAACTTTTGAAACAACTGAAAGAAACATATCTGATTTCTCCATGGATTGAATTTTGGGTGGGCTTTGGTGCATTTATCCTCATACTTTGGCTCATCATGGTACTAACTTTGGGACGCTTCATTGAGGGAAAATATGCAAAAATGGACACAGCAAGTCAGAAAATCAACTTGATCCTCAAACCACACACATTATTATTATTAAAAAAATTATTATTAAAAAAGATTTGGTACCGCGCACATACACCAATTGGTTTCTTGGCGCTCGAGACCAGGTGGAAGGAGAACATTCAGGGTCAGGGCAGCTAACCGTGCGCCAGACGGAACAGGTAGGTTTTCAAGGAATTGCGAAAACAACGATAGTCGGTGGACAAACGAATGACAAGAGGAAGGGAGTTCCAGGTAGCAGGAGCAAGAAAGGAGAAACAAGCACCCCCATGTTTCTTGCGATTGAACCTGGGAGTGATCAGAAGATTATGAGCCGAAGATCTGAGGTGACGGGAAGGGACATAGGCGTGCAAACAGGAAGAGATAAAGGCAGGGGCACAGGTAAACAAGGATTTAAAGATGGTGCAAGCCATTTTAAAAACACACCGTTGAGCGACTGGGAAAGAGTGTAAAGTTTTCAGCAAAGGGGTGACATGCTGATGTTTAGGTTGCTGAAAGATTAATCTGGCTGCCTGGTTCTGGACCAGTTGGAGTCGGGAAAGGTGACAGGCAGGAACCCCCACGTATAGACAGTTGGCATAGTCTAGACGTGAGGTGATGAGGGCGAGGATGACAAGAATAAGGGCCTCTTGGGATAGAAACCTGCGAATCTTCCCGATTCGGCGGAGATGAAAGAAACAAGCCAAGGTGACGGTGTTAATGTGTGGCCGCATTGAGAGGTCACTAGAAATGGTGACCCCCAGGCTCTTCACAGTATTCACTGGACAAGGAGGGGAACCCAGAGCTGTAGGCCAGAAGTTGGGAGACGAGGCAGTAAGAGAGCCGCCGGTCACCACCAGCTCCGTTTTGCTTGGATTGAGCTTGAGTTGGCTAAGGTTCATCCACTCATAGATAAAGAGCATGGCATTTTGAAAATTGGAACAAGAGGAAGGAGAAGAATTGAGAGGAAAAATAAGCTGCAGATCATCTGCGTAGTTGAAAGCAGTAAGTGAAAACTGACGAAGAGAGACAAGAAGGGGCTGCATATAAAGATTAAACAAAAGCAGGGACAAAGCAGAACCCTGGGGAACACCACAAGAAAGAAAAGATAGGGGAGCAGAGAAGGAGGAAAGGCGAACGGATTGAGAGCGGGAATGGAGAAAGGATACCACCCATGACAGGGCCAGGCCAGAAATGCCAGCATTTCTGACACGGTCGACCAAGATACCATGGTCGACCGTGTCAAATGCGGCTGAAAGGTCTAAGAGTACAAGGGCCTGGGCCAGGTTCTTGTCAGCTCCCTGTTTCAGCGTGTCCATAACTGCCACCACAACTGCCTCAGTGGAATGGGCAGGTCTAAAACCAGCCTGTCGGTCATCGAGGAAGTGTGTTTCCTCGATAAAGGCACTGAGGCAGCGGGTGACATAAGTCTCCAAGACCTTTCCCAGATAAGGGAGGAGGGAGATGGGGCGATAATTAGCCAACGTGGTAGGGTCAAGACCCGTTTTTTTTAAAATGGGGACCACCACAGCACTTTTGAAAGCATTAGGGACAGAGCCTGACAAGAGAGATTGGTTTAAGAGATCAAGAGGGGGGCCGAGGCAGGCCACGAAGGCAGCTCTTAAAATAGACGTGGGACAACAATCATTAGGCGAGCCAGAGCTCACAGTCTGAAGTAGTGAAAGAAAAATATCCAAGGAGATAGGGGGAAATTTAGAAAAAGAGTGGGGGTTCAAGGAAAGGAGAACAGAATCATGAGACAGAGTAGTAGAGGGAATATTGTTTTTGATCACGGAAATCTTGTCAGAAAAAAAAGAGTTGAGAGAATTGCACAGGGCTTGTGAAGGTAGGGGCTGGGGGGTGACCCGGTCAGGAAGGGAGAGCTCAGCTACGATAGAAAAAATTTCTTTGGTCTTGGATGCCGAGGTCAAGACCTTCTGAGAAAAATAGGAAAGTTTGGCCGAAATGATCGATTTTTTATAAGTTTTTAATAGATCAGTGTAACTGATTTTAAGTAAAGGGTCATAATTCCGCCGCCAGCGGCGCTCAGCCTGTCTAAGGCGAAGTTTGTCCGCCTTCAGAGTGGAAGTAAACCAGCGCTGAGCGTCGTGGGGGCGTTTAGACTTAACAGTTTTGATGGGGGCAACGACGTCACAGGCAGAGGACAGCCACTGATCGAGAGAAGTTGCTTGGGAATTCAAATCGGAATAGTCAGGGAGAGATGTTGAAGCAAGAATTGAATGAAAATGAGGAATGTCGGCATGTTTCCAGTTTCGGGCCTGAAAGTTATGGGGGGCCGGAAGGCAGGTAGACAAAAATAGGTGTAAGGAAAAGGAAATGAAAAAATGATCAGACCAAGGGCAGGGATAAACCAAGGGAGGGGAAATGTCAGAGTTGGTAGACCAGATCTGGTCTAATGTATGGCCTTTATTGTGTGTGGCCACAGAAATATGTTTAGAGAAGTTTAAGCCAAGCAGTGAGTCAGTGAACTCACGGGAGAGGGAGGATTCTTGGGGGTCTGATGGCCAATAATTAAAGTCGCCTACCACTAAAACCCTAGCGGAGTTGATGGCTATTTGCGAGATCATACTGCTAAATAGGGACGGGAAAAGGGGCATGTTAACAGGGGGGCGGTAAACTAGTATACAAATAAATGAAGAGTTGGGAGAAGTAAATTTCAATGTAAGAATGTCCGTATTGGCTATTGGTGGAGTGGAGAGGGTAGTGAATTGTAAATGAGAGCGAATAATGGCGGCGACTCCGCCGCCAGGTCTGCCGGAGTTTCTATTAGAGTGGAGGATATAGTAACCCGCAGGAATGGCGGCCAAGATATCTGGGTAAGAGTCAGCATTTAACCAAGTTTCCGTAAGGAGCAAGATGTCGATGAGGCTCCTTCTAAAAGTTGGAATATATCTAATTGATGTTTGGGAAGGGAACGAGTATTGAAATAAAGTAGTGTGAGGGGATCTCTGCCGCTAGGACTGGACTGAGTCAGCCGAGGTGCAACAGGGGATGGAGGGGAAATGGGAAGGGAAGGGGAGAAAGGAATTGTAGACGGGGGAGAAGATAGAATATTATTTCCTAGAATGGTAGCTATGACATGGGGAGCAAGGGACACGTGATGGGATAAGGCACGAAGAGCCTGAGAGGAGTACACCAGACGTTGAACAGCATGCCTGGCCCCCGGCCTCAATCGGCCGCGGACGGGCGCAGACGGGCTCGACTTGTGCGCGACTTCGGCGCGAAGTCGGCGCTCCCGCTGCGCTCGTCCGCTGCGCTTCCTCCAGATGGCCATTTATGCCGTCCGACGTGAGACACTAGACCGCTCACCTGCGCGGTCTGGAGGCAGGGCGGAAGTGCCGCGAAGCGGAAGTGGCGCTCTTGCAGGGACCCTCTGCAACAAACGGCACACAGCCGGGGCGGACCGGGGTCAGGAGCGGGTAAGTAGCGGATGAAAAATGAGCGTCACAGCATGAATGCGGGCGCTGTCAGCCTTCGCGCAAACAACAGTGCAGGTATTAATACACGTGCGCTAATACACACATCTTCACACGTCGAGAAAAGAGAACTTTCTTCAGTCAACTTCACAGCCAATCCTATACCGGGTGGGGTAGCTTGGGACAACACTGACTACGAAATTTATGGTCCGGTCGAAATCCTGAAATATCCACACCAAATTAAGATCTCATTGAGTGACTTTGTAAAACCAAGCTCATTTGCTGATGATTGGGACTTTGAAAGTATAAATAATATGATGTCTGACCTAGTGATGTCTGCTAAATTTACCAAACATGATTATTTGCAGGGTTCGACAAATTATGATAGTATGTACTGTTACAACCACTATGGTAACCATTTTCTACATAAATCTGCACAACCTAGAAATGTTTTAAATTATAATCAATGGGAACATTGTGCAACCCCTCCAAAAGGAAGCTCACAAACCTTTTATGACAAATATTCATACTTTTCAGGTTTCAACACAAGTAATGCTGAAACATTTTATTTCAAATTGTCAAATAAGACAGGGACAAAGACCATGCTAACGAACACAAAATTTATATATTCAGACTCATTTTTTGAACAAATGAATACTTTTGGTTTCGATTATTGGGACAAAAATGTTGAAGTAAAAAGTGTTTGGGGTACAAAAGAATGGCAAGTACAAGGTATAGAATCATTGTTTAGAGCCTGCATGATCCCAGAACAAATTATATTTTTAAATGACACTGTTCAACAAACCACCTGTCTTGGCTTAGCCAAAATCAAAGACTTAAATAAACCGTCTATTCCAAAGCCAACAATGAACAGCAATAGCTCTACAGATAGCTCTGAAGAGATAGACGTAAACTATGTACTAAACCAAAACAGAACACATCCTGATTGGAAACAATGGTTGATCTGGCCCACAGATACTAATAACTGTCAAGATAGATTCCTGAACAAAATACAGGGGTTCAAATTGACCAGGCCAGACCCTAGATATTCCCAAAGACAACACCCAGGGATAATAACCACCTACAGTGTGGGCAAATTATGCCTTCAATGGCTACAAACTTCCACACTGGCAGAAATTAAGCAACACCTAACTTTACTTACTGATGGTGCTGACTTGCGTGATTTCATTATGGGACCGCGCAAACAGCGTCAAAAACGCTTCATAGCAGCCTCTGTATATGCAGCTTACAACGAGGCCTGGAAGGTTACTCAAATTGAGACAGCAGAAAGTATACGGGAAATTGACCGTATTAATTTGGAAAAATCACTTTCTGTAGTGGACAATGGGTTAATGACTCTGTCCTCCAGAATTTTTTCTTTGGACAGCATTGTGTCTTCAGCAATCGACATAATATCGCAAGACTTACTGTTGTTACAACACGGTCAGTCTCAATTGCGTTCTATTGTACAGCTTGGCTGGACGTTACAAAATCTGCGTTCAGGCTATGTGCCTTGGCGTTTATTCAACACAACGTCACTTTTCAATATCTTTAACCTTACTGATAAACAAATCAGTATGGCACAAAAGGGTGCTGATTATACAATCCTGAGCATTGAGAAACTTGAGAGATTACCAGTGACAATGTCAGAACGACCTGTCAGTGAATGGATAATACATGGGATAATTAATATTCCAATATCAACCTTCAGGTTTCAATACTGCCAAAAATATATACAGGCTGGCATGTACGAAAAATTGGGAAAAGGGTACATTAAGACAACATGGAACTTGCCCTATTCACATGCATGTGTCAGTAATAAAGGACAGAAAGTGTTTCTTAGTGGCAATAATTGTGCGATGTCACTAAGCGGTACACTTCTGTGTAACGGAATTAGTTTGCATGGAGCCTGTGAAGGGAACTCAAATAACCTTTCATGTCACCAGCTAGGCACACCTGCAACAGAGATAGAACCATTTTTTCAATGACTCTATAATGGGAGTTACATTCTAATTGTGAATCGCAGATGTTGTAGTCTTATGCCCGGGACTCAAAAGTATTTAAGACAGTATTTTCGATGGCATTAACACCATTCAAAGTCATACTGGATATTTTTCCAGATTTCGTCCATTCGATTTTTGGCGGACTTCTCCTCATTTTGGGACTAATTACAGGAATCCTATTCTTAGTCCTAATATTTCGTTATGGCAAACCGTGTCACAGACAAAACACCTGCGACAAGGGAAGAAACAATCCGAGCCATTGGATACCGGTACCGGATATCAAAAATCCTGGGACTTTCCCGGGTTAGAAACCTGAACATGACTTGGTTTCTTTCATTTCAACCAATGTGGCATCGATGTGTTTTACCTGTATTAAGGTGCTTGCTGTGCGGAGAAGAATGCGTGTTGGACACCTGTTTGACGCTACAATCAGATGCGCCAATGGATGCAGAAACATTGTTGAGTCCGATAAAGGCTCATGCTTTGTGCTGCCCTCAACGGCTACCAATCCTGATGACGGCATTCGTGGAAACTTCACCACTACGATTAAGGGGTAGTGAAGTTCAAGATGAAAGCAGCATCGATCAGGTACGACCTTCTGTCAGCAATACTAATCAAAACGTCAATGGAGACAATCATGCGCACGAATGCATGGTTACACCTTTTTCCGAGTTAGTGGAACTCTCCCAGGAAGCTGTTGACAGCTTTTTCGACAGTCTAAATGATATGATGTTCTCACCAGAGCAGAAATAGAGACTTTTGAGCAAGCTAGCACACGGCGTTCCCAACACCCTGAATTTGGCCTTCAACTTTAATAATAAAGTAACATGAACAATTTCCCCTCCAGTTCACGGACAGCAATTTTTTCAGCAGCCCCAAAATATTTTTACGATTTTTCGGGACACTAATCATCTGCTTAAAGTAAGGACTATTCTTAGAGAACTAAAATTTCTATTTTTAGATACTTTATAGACATTAGCTAGCTGCTCTCTGGTATGTTCATAATTATTTTATTCTGTGATGGAATGGTCTCGAACCTTTCTTCTGTATTAAGAGCCATTTTATGTGTAAATTCTCATATACCAATTAGCAATAATGTATACATATGCGTGATTACTTTAGCATTATTCTGCAGCTTGAGTGCATATAATACATGTGACTGTTTTTACCGTATATTAGATAATTTAAAAATGCCTTTTATGTATTTTGGGGTGGTAAGGTATACACGATACTCTACAGTATGTTTTACTATGCCTAGATTCATAAACATGGCCATAGTTAGCGTGGAGTGGGTGTGATGTATTCCTATAGGTTCTGTATCGATCCCCCTATTCCTGACCCTGTTCTGGTTAACAAGTTAACTAGCAGCCATCCCATGATGCAGAAACCGTTATCTGATGAGGCCGAACTACGGCACAGGAACGTGTTATCTGATTAGGTCATAACGCTTGCCATCTAATTAGACAAGCGATATTCCTCCAGCCCCTGATAAGGCATACGGAGTTCTCAAAACAAATCAAACCTATGACTACCTGGGAAAAACCCTGCGGCCATTGTTTTGATTTCACCGAGAACTTCAGCAAAAGAATGTGCTAACGACCAAGTCGTATGACATCCTTATTGACGTATCTATGTCCATCCTTACGTCAATCTCGGCACCTTACAGGTATAAATATTACCGGTATTGCCTTAAGCAAACACACGCGGTGGTGAGGAGATCGGAGCAGCCAGACTTGCCGAAGCCCAGAGCAGAGCAGACCCCGCTGGCGCAGCCCCGCCTTCCTGACGCGCTGAGAACGAGACGCTGCTTTCTCCTGCCGAGAAATCCAGCTCCGGCGCTTCCGGGTAGCCCTCGCAGGCAGCCTGGAATATCGAGACCAGCGACGAGAGATACCATCCCTCATTCATCCTAGATTCCAGGTACAGAACTAAATAACCCCTTACAGAGAATTCTTGAGTCAGTCACTTGGCAAAACAAACTTAACTTAAACTGCTACTTTCTATTCCCGCCCACGTATTAGGCTTAGGTCAGGTACACTGGGGTAGGCGTAGTTAGAAACACCAGTTGAGTACGATTAGTCAAATATATATGTGTATGTATCTATTTTATCCATTTTAAACCTGCATATGGCTTAGAAACCATATAAATGTTTTTACAGTATTATTTTATACTTCTGCTTTTATTGTATGCACTTTACTTAACCATAAGTATTGCGATAATATCGATCCATTTCTCTTGTATGAGAAAAGAGACTGATCAATAAATACCATCTTTTATTGAACACGCCCGTCTCTTCCTTTTCTCTACAATCTGGTGAGACTAAGAATGCACATACTGACTGAGTAAAATAAGCTGTCTTTTGTTTTCACACGACTCTAGAGATACACTCTTGATTAGGGGAGAGCAAAGTTGTCATGTTCTATGGTTGTCAGAAACTAAATCCCTTCTTGTCTATCCAGGGAGGTTCAACTCCTCCTTGCCTATTCGAGAAAGTTTCTAGTGAACTCTGAGCTAGCTGGCAAACCCAAAACTTTAAGTCTAATATCGACAATAGAAGACGTAGTTAACGTCTGGTCTAGGCCTATACTATTGAAGGTATTATTCCAATGCGCAGAGCCTATTGGGATAATAGGTACTACACTACAATGGCTTTCATTCTGCTTAGAGTATCAAACCCTATTAAAGAATTATTGAGTAAAGGCCATAACGGCCCCTCCCTGACTGTATGTGTCGGTGGAAACAATACTTGCATACAACAAGTAACCCTGGAGCTCACGATTATTAGATATGCGATTCCCGGGAGCATTCCGCAGCAGCCTTGACTGTTCAGCATCAAGTAACTCCCATTCGAAAGTAGCCTGAATGCTGGAGTAATCACTACAGCTGGGGAACCCCTAAAATGGCAGGACAAGTTTGCTATCGAACCAGTAAAAGCCCTGTGCAGCATTATATCCTGGCATATGAGTGTTCTACTAAAAGCATTCTCACAGTTTGTACCGCTAAACAACACTTCTCGATCCCCAATCCGGCATCAAAATCTGTATGGTAATTCCCATGATTCCTTAATGTATTCCTTATCCATGTTTTCATATCTGCCTGCCTGCTTTTGTTCAATGCAATAATGAAACTGACAAGTAGTGACCTGTAGAGTTTTGTGGCTATGGATTAGCCATTCTGAGGACGGTGATTATGCCACTGTAAATGGTAATCTAACCAGTTTATCGATACGCAGCATTGTATATTTTGCTCCAATTTGTGCCATTTCTATCTGTTAGATTGTATTCAGAAAACAGAGAGGTGCTGTTGATAAAATTCCACAGCACATTGCCTGCACGCAATGATTTCAGCGCCCAGCTTAACAACATAATAGAACGCAATTGAGATTGCCCGTGTTGTAATATGGCCAAATCATGTTCTAGTACGTCTATCGCAGAAGATACAATTTTTCCTAAGGAATATATCCTGGATGTCAATGTAGTTAACTCATTATCTACCACTGCTAGATATTTTTACAGATTTATACTGTCTATCTCCTGCAGTTTCTCTGCGGCCTCTTGTTGGGATATTTTCCATATTTCATTATAGACAGCATAAATGAAACATTTCTGACGTGGCTTCCTGGGACCTAGTAAAAAATCCTTAAGATCCACATCCTATGACAGTAAGGATAAGTGTTGTTTCACCTGTGTGAGTGTTGGGGTTTTTAGCTAATCAAGGCACAAATTCCCAACTCTTTACGATGTCACTACCCCCGGATGTTCCCTCTCAGCCAAATCAACCATTTCTTCCACTTGAGGTCTGATCTGTTGTATTGCATAATGTCATCTATTGTAATCTCTTCCTGTGATGTTATATTACCCTCGATGTGTGATGGAATTGGCATCCGAGGTGTGTGTTCAAGTCTTTCTTCTTGGCTAGTACAAAAGGGGGTGGTGATGGACGGAGCATCTGAACCAATCAAACACTCTCACCCAGTCAAAAGATCTGGGTTTGATCCATCACCCTTCTTTAGCCCAATCTGCCACCCCAGTTCAGACATGGCTATATGCAAATCAGTCTGACTCTGTGCCTCATGGGAACAGTCCAGCCCGAACTGCCAAGCCATGCCTTCCCTGGACCGGAAACAAGCTTCCGAGGACCGGTTTCTGGCATTCCAGCCGTCTTCAGCCCGGCTTTGCTTGAATCCAGTGGCAAAGTGAACAAGGGACTCACGTCTGAGCATACCCTGCCACACTTATGGCGGCCAAAAGCAGTACAAAAGGGGGTGGTGATGGACGGAGCATCTGAACCAATCAAACACTCTCACCCAGTCAAAAGATCTGGGTTTGATCCATCACCGTTCTTTAGCCCACTCTGCCACCCCAGTTCAGACATGGCTATATGCAAATCAGTCTGACCCTGTGCCTCATGGGAACAGTCCAGCCCGAACTGCCAAGCCATGCCTTCCCTGGACCGGAAACAAGCTTCCGAGGACCAGTTTCTGGCATTCCAGCCGTCTTCAGCCCGGCTTGCTTGAATCCAGTGGCAAAGTGAGCAAGGGACTCACGTCTGAGCATAACCTGCCACACTTATGGCGGCCAAAAGCAGTACAAAAGGGGGTCGTGATGGACGGAGCATCTGAACCAATCAAACACTCTCACCCAGTCAAAAGATCTGGGTTTGAGCCATCACCGTTCTTTAGCCCACTCTGCCACCCCAGTTCAGACATGGCTATATGCAAATCAGTCTGACCCTGTGCCTCATGGGAACAGTCCAGCCGAACTGCCAAGCCATGCCTTCCCTGGACCGGAAACAAGCTTCCGAGGACCGGTTTCTGGCATTCCAGCCGTCTTCAGCCCGGCTTGCTTGAATCCAGTGGCAAAGTGAGTAAGGGACTCACGTCTGAGCATACCCTGCCACACTTATGGCGGCCAAAAGCAGTACAAAAGGGGGTGGTGATGGACGGAGCATCTGAACCAATCAAACACTCTCACCCAGTCAAAAGATCTGGGTTTGATCCATCACCGTTCTTTAGCCCAATCTGCCACCCCAGTTCAGACATGGATATATGCAAATCAGTCTGACCCTGTGCCTCATGGGAACAGTCCAGCCCGAACTGCCAAGCCATGCCTTCCCTGGACCGGAAACAAGCTTCCGAGGACCGGTTTCTGGCATTCCAGCTGTCTTCAGCCCGGCTTACTTGAATCCAGTGGCAAAGTGAGCAAGGGACTCACGTCTGAGCATACCCTGCCACACTTATGGCGGCCAAAAGCAGTACAAAAGGGGGTGGTGATGGACGGAGCATCTGAACCAATCAAACACTCTCACCCAGTCAAAAGATCTGGGTTTGATCCATCACCGTTCTTTAGCCCACTCTGCCTCCCCAGTTCAGACATGGCTATATGCAAATCAGTCTGACCCTGTGCCTCATGGGAACAGTCCAGCCCGTACTGCCAAGCCATGCCTTCCCTGGACCGGAAACAAGCTTCCGAGGACCGGTTTCTGGCATTCCAGCCGTCTTCAGCCCGGCTTGCTTGAATCCAGTGGCAAAGTGAGCAAGGGACTCACGTCTGAGCATACCCTGCCACACTTATGGCGGCCAAAAACAGTACAAAAGGGGGTGGTGATGGACGGAGCATCTGAACCAATCAAACACTCTCACCCAGTCAAAAGATCTGGGTTTGATCCATCACCGTTCTTTAGCCCACTCTGCCACCCCAGTTCAGACATGGCTATATGCAAATCAGTCTGACCCTGTGCCTCATGGGAACAGTCCAGCCCGAACTGCCAAGCCGTGCCTTCCCTGGACCGGAAACAAGCCTCCGAGGACCGGTTTCTGGCATTCCAGCCGTCTTCAGCCCGGCTTGCTTGAATCCAGTGGCAAAGTGAGCAAGGGACTCACGTCTGAGCATACCCTGCCACACTTATGGCGGCCAAAAGCAGTACAAAAGGGGGTGTTGATGGACGGAGCATCTGAACCAATCAAACACTCTCACCCAGTCAAAAGATCTGGGTTTGATCCATCACCGTTCTTTAGCCCAATCTGCCACCCCAGTTCAGACATGGATATATGCAAATCAGTCTGACCCTGTGCCTCATGGGAACAGTCCAGCCCGAACTGCCAAGCCATGCCTTCCCTGGACCGGAAACAAGCTTCCGAGGACCGGTTTCTGGCATTCCAGCTGTCTTCAGCCCGGCTTACTTGAATCCAGTGGCAAAGGGAGCAAGGGACTCACGTCTGAGCATACCCTGCCACACTTATGGCGGCCAAAAGCAGTACAAAAGGGGGTGGTGATGGACGGAGCATCTGAACCAATCAAACACTCTCACCCAGTCAAAAGATCTGGGTTTGATCCATCACCGTTCTTTAGCCCACTCTGCCTCCCCAGTTCAGACATGGCTATATGCAAATCAGTCTGACCCTGTGTCTCATGGGAACAGTCCAGCCCGTACTGCCAAGCCATGCCTTCCCTGGACCGGAAACAAGCTTCCGAGGACCGGTTTCTGGCATTCCAGCCATCTTCCGCCCGGCTTGCTTGAATCCAGTGGCAAAGTGAGCAAGGGACTCACGTCTGAGCATACCCTGCCACACTTATGGCGGCCAAAAGCAGTACAAAAGGGGGTGGTGATGGACGGAGCATCTGAACCAATCAAACACTCTCACCCAGTCAAAAGATCTGGGTTTGATCCATCACCGTTATTTAGCCCACTCTGCCACCCCAGTTCAGACATGGCTATATGCAAATCAGTCTGACCCTGTGCCTCATGGGAACAGTCCAGCCCGAACTGCCAAGCCATGCCTTCCCTGGACCGGAAACAAGCTGTCTGAACTGGGGTGGCTGAGTGAACTAAAGAATGGTGATGGATTAAACCCAGATCAGTTGACTGGGGGTGAGTGTTTGATTTGTGCAAGCGCTCCGTACATCATCCCCTTTTGTATCGCTTTGTTCGCCCTAAGTGTGGCAGGGTATGCTCAGACGTGAGTCCCTTGTTCACTTGGCCACTGGATTCAAGATAACCTGGCTGATGAGGATTATGAATCCGAAACCGGTCCCAGGATGCTTGTTTCCGGTCCAGGGAAGACATGGCTTGGCAGTTCGGGCTGGACTGTCCCATGAGGCACAGGGTCAGACTGATTTGCATATAGCCATGTCTGAACTGTGGTGGCTGAGTGAACTAAAGAATGGTGATGGATTAAACCCAGATCAGTTGACTGGGGGTGAGTGTTTGATTTGTTCAAGCGCTCCGTCCATCATCCCCTTTTGTATCGCTTTGTTCGCCCTAAGTGTGGTAGGGTATGCTCAGACGTGAGTCCCTTGTTCACTTGACCACTGGATTCAAGATAGCCTGGCTGATGAGGATTATGAATCCGAAACCGGTCCCAGGATGCTTGTTTCCGGTCCAGGGAAGACATGGCTTGGCAGTTCGGGCTGGACTGTTCCCATGAGGCACAGGGTCAGACTGATTTGCATATAGCCATGTCTGAACTGGGGAGGCTGAGTGAACTAAAGAATGGTGATGGATTAAACCCAGATCAGTTGACTGGGGGTGAGTGTTTGATTTGTTCAAGCGCTCCGTCCATCATCCCCTTTTGTATCTACTGGAACCATGACATACCTGTAAGCCACATCTCTTTGTAAGAGGCCCTAGTCATCCAAGTAAACACACTCAAGTGGTTTGTCAGATATTATTAATGGTGTCTGCCCTGGACGTGTTACGGTTGAACTTTCATCTGCTGGCAAATGTTGCATTTCAAGACATAGTATTTAGTCTGCTTTGTTAATCCAGGCCACTGATAGCATTGTTTCAATAAAGAAACAGTCGCTTTTCTTCCTGCATGTGCAGAACCTATCCCTTCATGTGCTGCTTATATTAAACCTAACCTACGATCCATGTTTGGAATTACTCAGTCCCCAACTCTAGAAAATGGAGACATTGAAATGTTATTCACATCTAACTTGTAGGAGTACTTGAGTGGAAATCTTTTTGGTACTGCTTTGCTGTTTTTGCATGCAGCCATGACAGCCACCATAATCTCACCGTCTATTCTAGTTTTAGAACGAGTGATTGCAGCTACGAAATCCGTCCGCTATTACCATAAATTCCCTCATGTTCTTGCGTGCTATTGTTACTTCTGCTGCAATGTTTAGCATCGTCAGAGCGTAGTTCCAATTCAGTAGTCGAGTCCTCAGAATTCTGGGCACGTCTGATCTTTAGACCTGCAACCTTCTTCCATTTGAACTGTGGCCTTTGCTTTGGTTTCTCTTCTTTTTTAGAAATGTAATCTTCAGCGTGCTGCTTGTCTCTGGACTTTGTGCACTCTTCTTGTCTGTCTGACCCTCCTTCCCTCTCGGAGTTTTAGATGAACCCTGAAAGGAACGAGAGGAACGTGTATCGGTATCCGGATATCTGTCAGATTTCCTAATATTATCCATATTCCAAAGGTTATACCTCTTTTCCGAGAGCTCCTGTGGATTAGATGTACCTCTGGATTGAGATCCATTTGCCTTAAAGTTTTGCTGATATTTACTGTCCCACTTCTTCTTAGTTGAAGCAGGTGTCTGCTTGTAAGTGTCCTTTTCAGGACTGCCCATTAGTTGTGGTTTTAAAGCTTTCCCACCCAAACTGTCTCTGCCTAATTCTGCATATCCAGTTTCAATTATTTTTGGTAGTTCATGTTCCTGTTCTAAAGGACTGAACTCTCTTAGGCATTGGTGGATAGCCACTGAAGCTGCTTCCCCTTTAATATTAGCTAATATTATGGATGATATCTGGGCATAGTTACTAGAAACTTCATCCCTAAATTCGGAGCAGGATCTGCTTCGTACTCGTTTTGTATTTGTCTCAATACGTCTGGTATCACTGTTAATGACGGGATAATATGAGTTCTGGTATAAATGGCAGCAAAGAATATACTCCAAGTGGTACAATCTTCTACTTGTGGTGTTATCCTCATGAGTAAGCATTCTGTGTTTTTCCTACGGGGTAGTATTCGGGACTACTGATTCTAGCGGTGTTATTTTCTGTGCTACCCAGAATGGCATTTGGTCACGTTTTGTGGGCATTTGGCCCATCACTGTGTGTAATGTTTGTGGTGTGATTTTAGTTGCTGTACCCTGAGCTTGAGTTCCATTTGGTGCAACTATTGCTGGTTGGACTATAAGTGTCCTCATGACGAATTGCGTTAAGATTCTGTATATTTTTATCACTTCTTTGTGTTGTGTGAGTAAGTCTCCTACCCACATTGTTTCAATATCAGGATGTGTTGTGTAGGCTGCTAATAATGGCCATGTTGCCCCTTCTTTTTTGAACGGGCCGAGTCTCACTCTTCTTCTTATGTCGGGTAGGGCGCCTTTAAACCAGTATAAATGTTTCTGGTACGTGAGCAGAACCTCAATGTCCTCAAGCGGACATTATTCCGTTGTTACATCTCCTTCTGTGTAGGAGTGAAATGTTTGTGTTCTTGCATTTCCTGCTGCGAATGTAACCCTCAAATAAAATACCTCTGTTCTGTATGATTCGTGTGCCTCAATCACGAAAGCTACTATACCTCCCCTAAGTGTTAAACCATGTTCTACCAGTTTCAGAGTGACTGTGTTTCTGAATGTGTCTGCAATATGTATTGCGTCTGCATCTTCTACTCCGGCTGAGAGGTTTAGATCTACTACTACTTTCACTCTGGTCTCAGTCATTTTTGTACAGAAGAAGTTTATCCAAGGGAACCAAGATAAGGTGTTTGTGCACAATTTAGGAATAACGTGTCCTTCAAGCTTGATTAACCAACAGCCGATAAATAGGATTTTTCTCTTACTCAGCTGTGGTGGAGTTTGTGCCCACCCACTTCAGACGTCCCTGGTGTTTTGTGAGTAGGGGTCTCTGAGAATAGCACGCATGAACTACTCAGATCCTACTGTTAAATTAGTACCCAACCAACGTTGGCGGCACCATGTCGTGTATTTCCTATATAACCTATACAGGATCTGCGCGTTTGCATAACATAAACTATGGGATTGGTGGCAGACAGATTCCATGCACCCCCCAGGGTATTTTAGCCTGTCTGTATCAGCTAGCTCACAGTACCACTATCATCTCCTCTTACCAAAGAGAGAAAATTGAATCTGGCAACCTCAGAAAATGACACCCTCTGATCCCTCAGAATCATGGAAACAATATAATATCTTTTGCTCAGTCACTCGTGCTCAATTTGTTTGTCTCACAGATACACAGAATAAACATACTGGTCATTTTGTCAATAAGAATTTATTGAACAGTTGTTTTTCTAGTGCAGAATATATGAGCTGCAACAACCATCAGACAGTAGCAGAGATCTGTGATTAGTAGTACTGTGAAAGTAAAAGTAAAAGGATGGTACAGGTCTACCATTTTGCAGTAATCAAGAATATATACAAGTACATAGAATACATGATAAAAAGTGCATACTCCTATGATCTCTCCCTAACTAGATGTACCTAAATGTACCTAGCTTCCGTGTAAGTGTAATTCCAAGAATTCCTCAAGGATCTAGTCACCCCCATTACCTGAGAGTGAGAGAATATGGGATCCCGTCCTGGTCTTGAGTTGGACACCCCGTGAGGGATGTTAGACCACTGCGTGCTGGAGCGTCTGCATGCAGGAACCTCAGCGTCTCTGGATAGTGATGCATATATGCCCATAGGTTTCCCCAGGGGTCCTACCTTGCTGTGTTACTGTGTCGGCCTAAAGGATGACATTGGGCCTGAACTTTATACAGCGATGTTATACAGGAGATGGAAGTCCAGCTGTGCTACCAAGCAACCTCAAGTACGAACTAGGGAAAACCCGCGTTCTGAATGCAGTGTCGCATCTAGGTAAAAGATCAGTTCCTAAGAACCGTTATGTATGTAATGTGGGGAAGAATATAGGTGAAAGGTTGCAATGCTACCTGCACCTATATGGGGTACCTATATGGAATATAACAACAGAAATGGAATTTCTGCATGAAATTCCAAGCTACTTGTGATCGAGGTCTTTGTAGGTGATGTAGCATGTCCCAAAGATAATTTGGTTATATCATCATATTATGGTTCTTGCTGAATTGGGAAGCAATTTAACACTGTAAATTGGAAGTGGTAAAATTCAAGTTTGTGGTTGTAGTCAGGGGTGGGTGTCACTTTATGCTCAGCTAGGAGCAGGAGCTATTTATGAGAATTTTATTTTCTCAAATATATATTTATATATTTGAGTTTCTTTCGGATGTAGAGGATAAAAGAAGTAATTATGATTTTTGGCAAGACTGTATTACTTTCTTGCCACCAGATAGAGACTTATCATTAGGTTTATTCATTTACCAATTTATCATTGCAACTATAGTCATGTTGAGTCTTTGTATGTTGCCTTGGTCATTCGATCTGGTGATTTTTTCAGCCACACAGTGGATGTTAGTAGTTGCTTTTCAGGATATAACAGACATTGAAGATAATATTGGGCAGATATGAGACAAGGTGTAGGAAAGTCAGGACTGGAGTGATGCATGCATATTTCTTTAAACATTTGGGATTTACTCGATAATCGTGCAGTGCAGCATCCGCAAATGCTACGCTAAGCTGCGTGAGATGGAGGGAGCAGGAGAGCGCCAAATTTACAGAAATATGGCTCTTTCCTTCCCTCTCCCTAGTTATTGTGCAGAAATATGCTGCCGTGCACTCTGGACACACCTTTGCACCATAGTGCAAGGGTTTCTTTGTGAGTCTACCATAGGTTTTGTACTGGTAAGATACCCTTCCAGTACAAAATACTATACTTGGACTAACTTTAATCCATTTCCCACTTGGTATGTGTACTGCATAGTGCAGCACACATGTGAAGTCTTTAAAAAAAGGAGAAATGAAAGCATTTCTCCTTCATACAATAAAAACCTTGGGTGGTCACCTGGTAACCCCCATACCCCACCCATGGACTGCCCCCTTGGTGCTAAGTAATGCAAAGCAGCGCAATGCGCTGATTTCTGTTACTTTCAAGTGATTTCCAGTGCAAAACAAGTTTTGCGCTGGAAAGCAAATAGATAAAAAAAAGATTTTATTTTGATTTACATTACTTTTGTGTAGCAAACATGGCGTAAAGTCTTAGTAAATATACCACTTGAAAAGTTAGAGGTGGCGCGTTCTCCTGGCATAACTGGGGTAAGCGCCAAAATACACCAATCCAATTCATAAATCTTTATTTCGGCACTTATATAGCCATAAAAGATGTTCACATATTACAAATACATATATATATATTATAAAAGAACATGATGTTGATTTAAAAAGACAGTATCCACCATACTAAAGCGAATAAATATCAGAGCTGCGCCGTACATGGAAACACATAAAAGCCCAAAAAATACAATTTATGGGTCTAGGGCTAGATGTAGGTAACTCCAATTTACCGAATCATAAATACCAAATTTTACGGATTCGGTATTTATGAATCGGTAAATTAGAAGGAGGGAGATGTAGGAAAATTATTTATTTCAATTACCGATTCTGTAAACATCGGTATTTACCGAATCGGTAAATACCGATTCGGTATTGCTCATTGATTCCTATGGGCCCTGAAGCCCATAGGAATCAATGGGCAATACCGAATCGGTATTTACCGATTCGGTAAATAACGATTTCTGCAAGGGTGCAGGGGGTGTCACTTTGACACCCTCTAGCACCCCAAATACAGGCACGTGTAACATGTGGCACACATACATGCCCTAAGGGCATGTCTGTGTGTCACATTGCACAGGTGTGCATGCAGACATGTGCATGCACACCTGTATTCGGTATTTTACCACCCAATAGGATTGGGTGGTAAAATACCGACTCCTAAGGGCCTGTGGCACTCTGTGAAGTGTCACCTACATTTAATTTACAGAATCGGTAAATTTACCGATTCGGTATTTTACCGATTCTGTATATTTACGAAATATCGTTACCGACCGGTATTTGGGCTCCTACATCTGGCCCCTAGTCCTCTATGGGAATTCATTTGGCCTTTTATACAGATAAATGAAACTTTTTAGGCCGAAGGTGTTAAAAGCCTACGCTTATGCCACATGGCTGTCAAAAATGTTGCTACAGCAAATACAATGCAACCAGAGAGGTCTGTTTTAAATATTCTATAGGCCTGCATGCATTTTTTAATTCCCACATTTTTACATACTGGTATGATCCAGTATTTTCTAGACGTACGATAAGCTGGACAAAAAAACAGTATATGTACATTGTTTTCAGAATCACATGCACAGCCTGGGCAATTTTTCGGTGCCGCTAGAGCCCATTTACTAGTTAGAGCTCTGATTGGTAGGGTACCGTATCTCCACTGCAAATATAATTTTCTTGTTAAGATTGGAGAAATATTATATAAAACATGTTCAAAGTAATACAAATCTTTAACTTTTAAGAAAGAATCCGTTAGGGTGCCAGTCTGTGGATTATGTAAGACAGCCGATAGTTTGCTATCATAAAATACTGTGGCCAAATGCTTACGTGAAATAGCGTTACATGCAGACGCAGGCTCAGACCACAGTGATGGTAATCCTAGCCTACCAAATTCTTTCTTAATGTACATTAACCAGGGAATTCTCCCTAGATTAGGTAGTTTTAGGATCTCCTGAAGTTCCTGCCTGTAATTATGTAGCTCCGGTGTCGTCTATAATCTCCGCCAAAATCTCAGTGGTTTAAGGCCCAATTCCTCTTCTATCGATTTGATACCCAAATCGAGCCGCAAGGGTAAAAGTGGGATACCCAAATCGAGCCGCAAGGGTAAAAGTATATACAAACTGCAGTGAGATTTTGAAAGGATGAGCAATAAGAGTGACTTTTTATTCACTTGGGCCAGCATATCAACAAATAGTGATAACAATCGTTTTTTTAATGTTATTTTTTAAATTTTACAGGAATCAATCAATATATTCCCAAACAACATGTATGGTGGGAAGATTAAAAGTCTCATCGAATAGCATTCCTGTGTTTACATGTGTTAGAACATTAAGGTCTGACCAATTGGTTTTAACAATACTTATTTTAAGAGCCATCAAATGAGGATTTGGATGCAATAAATTACAGCTTTGTTAAGAAATCCTTTAACGTGTATACAATAACACTGATTCCTCTCACTACTACTAGCGCACATTGAAAGCAATCAAGGATTTTCGTTGTTTAATTCAATAAATTGCACTTCAGGAACTGTTATCTATAAGCCACTATAGATGCAATCTTGATCAATCGTGTCATAAAATACTAGGGCTTCTTGTTTTCAATTCGTGCTTGCTTGGTGTTCCATACATATTTTGAAAAATGTATTATACTGCCCCGAAGTTATTTTTTCACATGAATTTCTTTGTTTTCTAGTAATGCCTTTATTGCTGTTTTCAACCTCTGGGCTAACATTTATTTGTTTTATCATGTGGAAAAAAATGCATTTAGTTGCTAGAAAATGCCCTTAATCCATGCATGCAACATCTGAGGCGTCATCAGTTACTACGAAATAAATGATATGTCAAGTAAGGCACCCTCCCTCCCCCCAACTACACAGTGTGGATTTTACAATCATTTTAAAAGTGCACAGCCTGGAGTCTGTTATTTATATGTGAACATGAAGCTTCTTGGTAGCCATAGACAAATGATATATATATTTTTTAAATCAACTCACTTGAATTACTGAGTAAACAGCTGAAAGCTTTTCTGTTTTGACAAAGATATCTAATCTATCTTGGTTTATCAACTCTCAGTACACTTTCCTAGTCAGCGCCGAGATCCCCAGGGTGATTTGAGCACTTTACAAATATATAACATAACATAACATAACAGTAATTCAAAATGTTAAAAGGTGTCCGAGGTTCGAGGTGCATGTTGGGATCTGACTGCGTGGGGACACCCCGAGTACAATTCCTTTCGGGAGTTTGTGTTTCTGTTACTGTTTCTGTTTTGGGTGATGGCCTCTAAACTGTACATCATGGTTTTGCATTTACCATACGTGTTTGTGCAAAGATTAAAAAATGAGAGGCTTATTTACAAGCCCCTTATACCGCCGATACGCCACTTTTTTCTATATTAAAAGTGACGCAGCAGCGGCGCAAGGGGCTTGTAAATATGCCCCTGATTGTCCATCGAGGCTTTTTTTTTCTAGAAGTGCCTTATTTTCTATGTGTATTTACGGGACCATGGTGAAAATATAGGTGCATATTTACAAGAACTGGCACATCAGCATTGATGCATCAGGTGTCTTATGCCTGCAGCAAATGCCCCCACGACGCCATGGATGTGCTGTCTTTATAATGCGGGGCTCCATGGTGCAAGGATTCATGGATGCGTCACAAATTCTGATGCATCTTTTGGCGTAAAAGTGATTCACTGCTGAAGTTGGTCGTAAGACTGAAGCACCTGACCAATGCATCAGAACACGGACGCAAGTCCCATGTTAAAAGCCCTGCGTCAATCCTTACGCCTGGTTTGAGAAGGGGTAGATATTTTAACGCAGTCAAGTCATAGAGTGAAGTAGTGAAAAGTTGCAAATTTCACTGCGCCAGTTCTAAGTGGCTATTAACGTGGGAACACCTTCCCTGCATACATTACATGTGGCAACGTGATGCCGGCCCCCATAAACTGATGCATTGGGCCCAATACATTAGTTTGTAAATATGGAGCAGTATGTAGCACTGGTTGTGCCGCTGCTGCATCAAAAAAATGACGCTGCAGCACATCTAGCTCCTTGTAAATATGCCCCCTAGTTTTATCTTAAAGGTCTGATTGGATGATCAGTTATCTGCATTTGCTATATCTTTAACCACTAAGAACAGATAATTTGTAATGAACGTAAGAAAACAAGAACCCTCTATCTGAATTATTGCTCGTAGTTGAAGAGGAAAGCAGAAGATCAAGGGTAGACTCGCTAGGTGTCATAGCTCAAATATTTCTCATTTTGAGGCTCTTGATTGACAGATCTCACTTACATGACCTGCTGTATAGCTTGTACCCTCACCCGCAGGTTTGATGGATGGCTCCTATGAATTGAAAATAAAAGACTTGGCTTCGGCCTGGCACGCGATGAATTACAACCAGGGTTAATGGAATTATGAAACTTGGAAGGACAAAATTATGCAGCTCAGCTAACTTAGGGGTCGATTATGATGGCGGACAGTCCTGCGACCGTCTGCCACCCCTGAGGTGGAGGGACCATCCGCAGGGGCAGCGGCGGTCCCTCCGTTGGAATTAGGATGTGACCGCCACACTGCGACCGCGGCGGAAATGCGGCGGACAGTCTTCCCGTCCGCCACAGTCCCCCCCGCCATTGTAATATGGCAGGGGGGAAATAGGTAGCGGACGGGCAAGGATGGTGGACAGATCGCCACCGCCATGCAGGCAGTGGTGATCCGTCCGCCATCCTAATTGACCCCTATATTAGGTAACTAGGAAAGCCAAATTATGCAGCATGAACCAGCTAATTTTTTGATGGTATCATCTCACTTTTTATGTAATTTGTATGCATTTTATCTCTAGCTGGGCAAAGCTTTCATCTTACTAGTAAAGGTTTGATCCCCAATAACAACAATAAGCAAACAGGCTTAACTGAGATGCAAGACGTAAAATATTTTTGCAGCACACAGCCTGTAATAAAGTAAACACGTAACACTAGAAATAGCACAAGCTAATTTAAAAGAAGTGTAAATATTTTTCTATAAAAACACATGCAGTCGAACCGGAGATGTTCAATTATTATTTGTTTGTGTGAAAATAGTATCCAAAAGCACAACGTGCCCCTCATTGTCCTCTGGTTGTGCTAGACTATGGAAAAGTCACAAGCTCCGACTGACCTCAAAGGAGTGCAGGTGGGATACAGGGACCAGGTTAGTCCAGCTGAAACTGATTCCTGTAAGTCAGCAGTGAAAAGTTTCCTTTCCGATTGAGAAGCAGCAAGGCAGAGACTGAGAATAGTGGACAGTAATTGCTGTAGCACAAAGAGTAGGATGGGCTTCGTAGATGGTGGTCGCTTTAATGCAAAGATCGAGTGGAGCATTGCAGATGGTCGTTGCTATAGCCTTGCATCGGCGGTCATTGCGGATTGTCGTTGCTGTAGCTCCTATTTTGCTGGCGGTCGCTGGAGGTTTGGAAAGCACATCTCTTGCAGCAGGTCAGCTGGACAGTTGCAGGGAGGATTGTGAAACTTGTTCTTGTGTTTGTAGCTTAGAGAGTTGGTCAGCC
Organism: Lissotriton helveticus; assembly: GCF_964261635.1. NCBI lineage: Eukaryota > Metazoa > Chordata > Amphibia > Caudata > Salamandridae > Lissotriton > Lissotriton helveticus. Next base: position 429,772,961 of record NC_136062.1, read on the forward strand.
AACTGACCCTGGGAGTCACTCTGGGTAGCCTGGCTGAAGGCAAGCAGGTCCAGTCTACCTTCTCAGTCAGCAGGCTAGTCCTTCAAGCAGCAGGATAGTCCTCTGGCAGTAGAGCAGTACATCTTCTGTAGAGTCCACAGGTACAGGGGTTTTCTGATGAATGGCTTTAGAGGTCCAATATTTATACATGGGGAGACTTCCTGTCCAGTCCCAATATATGGTTCTGGAAAGTTCTTTGGGTGTCAAGGTTCTAAACCTGGCTTAGGGGTGACCTAAACATATTAAAAATGATGGTTTAGTCCTGCAAAGAGGTTTCACTTACGAGCTTAAAGTGGCAGTTTAAAGCTGCACTGTTGGCTGCAGTGGCAGCAATGAGACTAGTTTTAAAGTGCTACTTTAATGACTAGCACATTGCTTTGCTGGGGCAGCTGTGCACGGTACAAATAAAAATAACATAACATAACATAACATAACATAACTTGTAGAATTTAATTGACAGACCTTGGGAACATGTTGTGTCATTTTGACAGGAACTTATGACTAAATTAAATATACCAATGAGGTGTAGGCCGCTTGTAACATGTTTTAGGGTGAGAGCACAAGCGCTTTACGCTGGTTTACAGGGAAAAAGTGAACAGGGTCGTGAAGCCAACTGAATTACCTTGCAACAAAGAGCCAGGTCCAAGACTCCGGTTATAACATCCTGATTACATACTGTTGTGGGGAGCCCATATATCTTTTATTTTAAAAACACTGAGAGTTTGTGCTAGAAATGTGAGAGCAAGGGGATCAGTGTGGGCAATCAAGTCTCAAATGCGGTCGAAACACTTCAACAGTATGCACGTGCTGGAAGTGCCCGTACATATGTGTCACTCGCCGTTGAAGCATAAGCAGTCTTTAATTTGTGAAATAAATAACTACTGGGATCCAAAGTCTTTCTTAATGCACTAAGTACCAAGTCTAGCTCAATTCATAAGGAGAGCCGAGCCAGAGTTGAGTCAGTTGCTCTGGGTAAAATTCTGATGATGAAAAATACGTCCTGGTCCCTGAGTTGTAAAGTGCTATTGGGCGAGTGTGCACAGTATACAACTGCAAACAAAACATATTGCTTTCATATTTAAAGATTAAGCCTCTTTTTTACTGGATCCTATGGGCATGTTATACCTGCCCAATAAAACTATCAGCACAACTGTGATGCCGTGAAATAAATTATGCTTCTTACATTTTTCTATAGTTTGATATGAAACTCTCAGCAAATCTCCTCCTCCAACTTGGCATTTCTAAGTGTTAAACTGCGTAACTCCTTTCATCCTTTCATGTCTCGTAAGAACTGCTGTAATGCATACAGACATGGTGCAGAGTTTGCAAAAAGGACTGTTATCTAGGTATTTCAATCTTTTTAATTGAGTCTGGCAGAAGAATCCATGCGTTATGTGAAATATTGTAGTTCAACTGTTGCACCCTGAGCATGTCATTTTTGCACGATGTTAAAGAAGCCTTGCTCAGGGAGACCACGTATGGGTCACTATATACAAGTCATACCCAATTTTTATGCCCTACTACTTTCAGATGTCACCATCTGCCACTGGGTTGGACCGCAGACAACAGCGAACTTCAGAACTACCATCCAATCTCCCTGCCTCTGTTACCCATTAAAGTCCTGGAGAATGTTATCAACTTTCAACTCACTGAACGCCTAGCGAGAAAAAAACTGCTAGACATGTCCCAATCAGGCTTCAGAGCCAATCACAGCACCAAGACACCTCGATCAACGCAACAGATGACATCGGCACCCTACTCAACAGAGGAGAATCAGCCACCCTTATCCTCCTGGACCTCTCCATAGCTTTTGGCTCCATCTCCCACCACACACTCATCAATCGACTATGCTAGATTGGAATCACAGACAATGTGCTTTAGATGAATAGCATTCTTTCTCATGGAATACACCCAGAGAGTTTGCTTCCAGCCCTTCATCTCGCAACCCAAGCACACAATCAGCGGCATACCCCAAGGCTCCTCCCTCATTCCAACCCTCCCCGCCATCTACATGACAGCACTTGCCGACATCAGCAGAGCACATGACATGAACAACATCTCCTACGCCGACAATAGCCAGTTCATCCTTTTGCTCTTAGCGATCCCCACCTTGATGAAGACCAACTTCCACAACTGTATGAAGAACGTTGCGGCATGGATAAAAGATAACTATCTGAAACTCAACATGGATATTCTGATCTCTGGCGGACAGATTGCCCTCTGGAATGACTCCTAGTGGCCGGCATAGCTCGGACCAACCCCCACACAGAAAGACTACGCCCACAACCTCGGCATCATCCTGGACAGCAACCTTTCCATGAAACAGTTAAATAGCATTTCGGCAGACTGCTTCCACATAATCTGCGTGCTCTTCAGAGTCTCCAGATGGTTTCCTATTAGAACCAGGAAAACTTTGACACAGGTTCTCATCGCTAGCCAACTGGCCTGTGGCGACACACGCTATGCAGGTACCACCACCGAACTCTTGCAAAGAATCCAGACAATCCAGAATGCAGTAGCCAGTCTGATCCTCAACATGCCCAAGACGACATGCATCTCCCAGCAAATAAAGGACATCCACTAGCTCTCCGTTCAGAGAGGCCTTTTCAAGATTCTCACCCATGCCTAGAAAGCACTCCATGACCTAGGACAGCCTACATAAGCCACTGCCTGCACTTTTACAGACCAACCAGGAATCTCCGCTCTGCACACCTTGCCCTCTCATAGGACCATATATCTGCTTTTGGCGCTCCGGAGGGGGATCTTTCTACCACCTCGCCGCCGAAGCCTGGAACACCCTCCACATTCTCCTTCTCCTCCTCTCCGCACCCTCGCTGACCCACTTCAGGACCGGACTCCAGACCTGGATCTTCAACTGATATCTGCAGCTTAGCACCTGGATACTGTCTGGGGTGATTACCCAGCATATACAAGTACTACTTGATTGACTACTTGACTGATTTTGCAATAAAGCAGAGTTAACCAACAGATGTCCCTGAGGGTGCGATCTATCCCATGTTTTCAGGATAACGGCTCACTATTGAAATGTTTCCCATTGCGATTCATAGTGGATCCTGTTCTGGAAAAAAACAAAAAACAAAATCAGCATCTACATATATTTTTCTTTCTTTTCTTTTCACCAACATTCATAGCAGTATGCCTGGAATGCTTTACCAGGTACAACATTCCAGGTATGCTACTGGGCAGACAAATCCATTTGCCCCTGGAGCAATTGAACATATTTTAAATGTATGTGCACAGGGAAAGTAGTCTTTTGTGAAAATACACTTTTTAACTTTTCTCTACTAGAAGAACATTTTCCCCTTGTAGGAAGCCCTTTCCTTTCCAATTCAGCGGATCTAAGGGTGAAGTCTTACTACACCCCTCCCTACAAAGGGAGTTATTTCACTTTCCAGATGGAGTAAATCTCTGACCATTTTCAGAGTGTGAGGAGGAAGGATCACACCTAAGGAATGTCAACAAATTTACATGAGATATAAGCTCCCACTAGCATATGTTAGCAGCCACACATACCATTTTAAATAGAGTTCTATACATGTATTTATCTTACATAGATATCTTCAAAATCAAACATAGTGCCAGCTCTCTAGAACCTGCACTGGACACCCCACAATGAAGAAATGCCCTTGCATTTTAAATTCAACTTTGGGTTGTGCCAGCCGCAGACTCGGTCTTTCCAAGGATGATTGATCAACGTCATCTACCACAGTTTGGAGAGGAAAGCTACAATAATTCAATTTTTGATCTGACAGTTGCAGGAGGTGTGGCAGGCAGGGGGTTCTTCTAACACACAAACTTACATTGATGACGACACGCTGTACAAAAGTCATTTTAATCAGTAGTGCCCACAAATTACATTTTGTGAAACAACCTAATCCACTCTGCAAAAACCAGGACCTCGTAAACCTGAAATCGGTTCATTGCCAGGATTAATAAAGCCATAGAGGCCACTTTAAGTGATTGCCAAACAGAGGGAGTTCTGTTCTCAAGCTTAAGTAAGACAATCGCTTAAGAATCCACAGACATTTGAATTTACCCCACCCCACATCACTGCGCGTGTAATTGATAATTGCTTATATTTATTGTTTATTGTTTTGTTTATATTTATGAAATTCTTAGTTTTAACACATTAATCTCTTCTTGTTCATTTGTTGGATACACAATTCTGCACAAGTCCAGCTCCACCCTACCATTAAATGAGACACAATTTGGATTACTATTTTAAAGCAGTAGGACTGCTTTGGCTGAGATGTGCTGCTGTGTGGTAGCAAAAGCTTATTACCACCAGTACTTGTGGGGCATGAGCCAGTGCTTAATTTGTAAAATAAAAAGTCCGAAGGCCCCAAATATTTCTGAGTAGGCCATTGCAGTTTGCACCACTTACGGTCCCTACCAGCTCTGCCAAATACCAAAGCCAACGACACCTACTTAGACATTACTAATGTGACAAAACTGTAAGAATGACCCGACCACCCACTCATGTAATTATATTTTGAATACTGCCTTGATAAACAATTTCCTCAAGTGCATTAAAAAAATAGACTGACAGCGCCATCATAGGGTACACCATCATAAATGAGGAGTTACAAAATAACTACCAGTGATGAGCACCAGCAACCACCGGCACAAATGAAGCACTGGGTGCCTCGTTACATATATGTTGGTTCTTTGGTCTATTTTACTATTTACCACTTCTACATTTTTCTACATTTTTCGTTGAGTCACTTATCAGACACAAAGGCTCCCTCTCTACTCTGCATGGAGTTAGTGAGGGGAATCCCAAGACCTGCACTGTGGAGTGAACTCTGGTAGCCAGCAAGTCTGGGCAAGGCCCCAAGCAGGCAGTGAAAAAGTTACGGGTATGGCTCGACTCATCTATCGAGTCCTAACCAAAAAGATGGCAGGGACATGTTTTGGAATCCTACGGGAGCTAAGACCCCTGTTGGGCTTCTTTGATGCACCTACACATCAGGTTATCATTCAGGCATCTGTACTGTCCAGACTTGAGTATGCCTGTTCTCTTTATCTGGGGTCTAACAAGGCGGAGGTTCGGAGGCTGCAAAGGGCACAAAATGCAGCAGCTAGTACCTTGTTAGTGTGCGTAGATCTTGCTCCGTGACTGAGGCCATCTGCCGTCTTCATTGGTTACCTGTGGCCTGGCGCATTAAGTTACAGCATTATGCATCTTCTTCAAGACTTAGAAATTGACGACTGCCGCTATTCTGGCCAACCTCCTCCTGCCTTATGTCCCCTCACGACATCTCCGCTCACAGGAGCAGCATTTGGTGGTAGTTCCCCAGAAACTAAGAATTTGTGCTGGTGGACGCTCTTTCCGTAGTAGAGTGGCCAACCTTTGGAGGCATATTCGTGGCCTTAGTAACTATCTAGAATTTAGGAGGGCCATAAAGACCTACCTCTTTCCTGCTCCATAGTCTGTGTCTGTTTCATCCTCTTGTCAGTCTTCCTTGGATTCAGCGCCAGGACGCCCCTTTGCTGGGGCAGCTGTAGCGCTTCATAAGTCGCAGCAACATAACAACATAACAGGCAGAGGGCAGGCAAAGGTGTCTGCTAGGAGTGAAGCACTTGTCCTAGAGCCACAGTGCTAATGACTACTCTTGTTACTCAAATATACAACAAAAAAGACAGAATTGTACCTCATAACATTGTAAGTAGCTTAGTTGAGTTGGTTTATATATTCAGGGTGCCGCTCGCAAAGAGGTCTTGGTACTTTGTTTCCTAACCGACGCTACAGGAGTAGCCAACTTGCCTTGTTGTCCCAAGAGTCCTACGTGCAGAGGAGTCGACCAGCGAGGCCGCAGCGGAGGTGAGAGGCGCGGCCCCGGGACTGCGAGGACCAGCAATCAACACCAGCTGTGACCTCTTCCCGCGTGAGCCGCGCCCCCTCCCAGTGCCCCGCCCCCATCAAAGTGAACTTTACCTCTCGCGGCCCCCGCTTCGCGGGCGCCGCTCGCAAAGAGGTCTTGGTACTTTGTTTCCTAACCGACGCTACAGGAGTAGCCAACTTGCCTTGTTGTCCCAAGAGTCCTGCGTGCAGAGGAGTCGACCAGCGAGGCCGCAGCGGAGGTGAGAGGCGCGGCCCCGGGACTGCGAGGACCAGCAATCAACACCAGCTGTGACCTCTTCCCACGTGAGCCGCGCCCCCTCCCAGTGCCCCGCCCCCATCAAAGTGAACTTTACCTCCCGCGGCCCCCGCTTCGCGGGAGCCGCTCGCAAAGAGGTCTTGGTACTTTGTTTCCTAACCGACGCTACAGGAGTACCCAACTTGCCTTGTTGTCCCAAGAGTCCTGCGTGCAGAGGAGTCGACCAGCGAGGCCGCAGCGGAGGTGAGAGGCGCGGCCCCGGGACTGCGAGGACCAGCAATCAACACCAGCTGTGACCTCTTACCGCGTGAGCCGCGCCCCCTCCCAGTGCCCCGCCCCCTTTCACCAAAAAGAACTTTAGTGACTCCACTAACGCGCATCGCGGGACGCCCGCAGGTCGTAGCCCGGGGCGAAGCCCGGGCCAAGGGCGAGCCCGTTGTTGCCCGTTAGTGCCCGGTAGAGTCCGGTCCGGCCCATCCCTCTTGCTTTACATTGCTAAAATCACCACTTTGCAGTCCACAGTGTTATCCCACATGTCTACCATGCCTGGCAGAACCAGAAGCAAAACCAAAACTAAATCAAAAACAGCCCAGGCTGTAGCTCAACTAACTGGTCCAATAGACCAATTTATTTTACGGACCAATGAGGTAATCGATCAAAGTATCGCTCTTCTTGAACGAAGAGTGTCATTGGACCTCATGAACGCTAAACGCTCGTCCTTGGGCCTTTTAGCAACTGCAGCTTCCCCTATCCAGCAATCCCTACCAATCTCTCTCCTTCCCGTCTCTGAGACTGTTGCTGACACCAATACAGTCCCCTCCATAGTTGATCTATCTGTAACCCAACTCGAATCTGACTCATCATTATCAGATGACTTGGAAGCAACCCCTGATTTAGAAGCTTGTCAAACAATAGGAGGGTCAGATACTAACGTAGACATCTATCTCCGAGGAGTAAGAGAAGGAGCCATTCCGAAACAGGGTAGTATGAACCCATCCGATAACACAGGACTTCCTGTCATTGCTACAGGACATGAGAGGGAGCATGGAAGGGTCCAATCAAACCAGATAATAAAACCTGTACAACTAACGACAACAACGCCAACAGAAACTAATCTTATATTTCCCACTATCTTCACTGACACCATAGACAACCCCTGCAAAACCTATAAAATTACATCCCACATACTAACTTCAATTAAAGATCTTCTGTCTCACCAGTTACAACCTATACAAATAAGCATAAGAAATCTGGAAGCCCAACTGGCAATTTTATCTTCCACACATCTTAGCATAGATCCACATTCTGCTAAGCAAGGGCATAGAAACATTGCTCAGCCCTCAAAACTACATCCTTAACTGTATTCATCTGTACTAACAAAACATACAGACCGGATTATTTCACCGTCTCAAACCCCCAATCAAAACGCTCTTGTGCAAAACCCCCAAAACGCGACTCCGAGTGTACGAAAGGCCAAAATAACAACGGAGCCGCTCCAACACACCCTTAGCACCGGTTTGATAAAACCCGGAACAACTGGGAGTACCTCAGGTAACGTAACCTCAAATAACATTATAAACAAACCGACACCTGTATCCTCTAAATCAACGGTCATTCCCCAGTTGCAACCAAAGAAGACCCCAAAAAAGACACCAGCAGTTAGGCGTCCAGTTCATCTCCCCCCAGAGGCCTCTCAATATACAATCATCCTGACTGGTGTACCAGAACTAACGGAAGGTACGTCAGAAACTGCTTGGTCGCTCAAAAACAAGATCATGCAATGGCTAAGTATCAACAGGCCATTAGAGCCTCATCATAATGGTGGGATCTCTACTGTCCGTAGAGTAGTATGGGTAGGCGAAGCACCTAAATCGACCCGCGGTGACTGTGTTATAGTAAAATGCAGAGACCCCTCCACCGTGGAACATATTTGTACCTGGCCCTCACTGGAGAAGAAAGGTGGAATAGACGCCCATCACCTCTCTTTTTTCTACCCGCCATCGAATTCACATCAGTATATCCCAGCCTGGAACTGGCATCATCCATAAGAAGATCAGTGGAAACAGGTGGGATATACAGCTGATCATGGAAATAGAAATAGAAGCAGATCTAGAGACTGGCAAATGCACCCCTGGCAAAACAGACCCTATCACCCGCAGGAGGGTTGGCAGGGTTTTCCAATAAGAAACCGCTTTGATTGCCTAGAGATGGTGGATTGACCGTTTAGGTCCCAACCAAAGAGTAAAAATATCGATATCATTCCCCCTCTAGGAATCTCTCGACATCAGCCGCTCTCACCTAAACCTAGTTCTGAAGCAAAACAAATTCCACCTGCCCATAAATACTCTAAGCAGGGGACTAGTGCAGACACCTCCCATTCTCCAACTAACGGTGCAATGATCAGAGATTCATCTTTCCCTAGGTATGGGATTGATCTAATTTCCCATAAATTGAATCCCCACAAAGTACAAAACAATCAAATTAATCTTTCTCCGATAGAAATTCCAACTGAGAACCCTCTGAGGGATGTTCATGCTCCGCACGTATCCCCTAATTCCAATGATTTGAATCTTTCCATCATGTATTGGAACGTCGCAGGACTTTCCTCCAAAATAACATCAGAGCTATGGCTTGAAACAGCAAGGGAACCAGATACTTTGCCTTCAAGAAACTTGGTGTACTACCCCAAAACACCTTACGGGGTATAAAACTTTTTTTATCCCAGCAGTACAGGGACCTATGGGCAGGCCAAAGGGGGGTCTCACGATCTATGTTGCTAAAACCCTCCCTAGTACACTCACAAAAACGTTAAAAGAATCTCCGTCTTATTAAATATTCCAGCTAAACTTTACAAACAACTGCACATACATCCTTATTAACTACTACAATAACTCTGGTTCATCGGACTGTTCGTCAATCCTAGCAGAGATCGCCACATATTCAACAACTCTGCGAAATGACTCCAATCGAAACGCAGCCCACCTAATATGGGGTGGTGATTTTAACCTCCCTCTATGTTCCAACCACAAAAGAGGAATCTGTGGACTGCTAAACGAACTTGGAAATCCTATGCCTCACTTTGCCCACTCGATAGGTGGAAACAAACTAAATGAGATCTTATTCTCTCTAGACTTGGACTTCGCAAACAAACTAGTAGAGCCACAACAAGACTTTTTGCCAACCTTTCATGGAAGAGGCTTTTTAACAACCATAGATTATATCCTCTCCTCCCATTCACTCAAGGGGCAACTAACAAACTTTCAAACTGGGACAAACGTGATGAGCGACCATTACCCACTCAGTTTAAGATTCACTGTAAAACTGACAAATGTACATTCAGTAATACCAAGTCTCTTAAACCAGCAATCACTAAGTATGAATAAACTGAACGGTTATACGGTCAAATGGGCCAAGATTGACCCGGTGGAGATGACAGAGAGGATCCTTGAAAAATCGAACGACTGGATATTGGAATGCATGTCTTCAGAGACGTCACCTCCAACAATTATCAATTCCTTCCAAAATATCCAAGAAATAATAATGAAAGAACTCTTTGTCAAACTAAAGAATAACAAGCCCTCTACCCCGAGATGGTTCGATGCCGCTTGTCGGAAGGCTCTTTCTATCCTTAAAGAAGCCCTGCGCAGACCCATAAGAGACTATGCGGAAATTTCTATTCTAAGAAAATCTTATAACCTAGCCAGAAAGGAACGCAAAAAACAAATTAAACACGAACTATGGTCACAACTGCATGACAGCAGCCAAAAGAAGGATAGTGCCTCATTTTGGCAAGTTATAAGGTCTCCTTTCTTGGCTGATACCACTAAGGGGAAACACCTAGACGTCGCAGTTAACGAAGAAGACTGGGTCAGCCACTTTTCTAAAATCTTTGGCCCACCTTCTGATGCAGAAGCAGATACTGGTCCAGTAACAACTGAAGTCCATATTTCAAATAACAACATTTACCCGATAAACATTCACTTCCAACTTAGCGAAGTCACTAAAGCAATCAAGGCATCGAAATCAGGCAAGGCTCCGGGTCCGGACGGCGTTCCAATGGACATCTTCCTTTACAATATAGATTTATGGTCACCAATAATCACCCGGGTTATGGGAGCAGTAACTTCGGTTGGTCTTTTTCAGTCGTGGTCGACCTCAACCCTTTTACCTATTTTCAAAAAAGGCGACCGCAACGATCCAGCCTGTTACAGGCCAATCTCCCTTCTGGACTCCATGGGAAAAATTGCAGGTCGAGTGCTCCTGGACCGTTTACAATCTTGGGCCCATGAAAACAACATCATTACCGACCTGCAATACGGTTTCCGGTAGGGGCTTGGGACTTGGCCAACAGGCCCTTAACCTTACCCTTCTGACCGGGAAATATGTTGGCGCCAAAGGAGGTAACATCTTCCTCGTCTATGTCGACCTGAGTGCGGCATTTGACTGCGTCCAACATGGGAAACTCTGGGAAATACTCAGCAACCTTGGAGTGGATCCCCCACTAATAGTCTTTCTACGACAACTCTATTCGAATGCCTCAGGCCGCGTAAGATTTGGTACCAACGGTGAGTTGACCCGGTCATTCGCAATAACAAAGGGAGTCAGACAGGGATGTGTACTGGCTCCCTTCCTGTTCAATCTTTATACCAATGGTTTGGAGCAGGCTATGCTGGAAGGGAGCCAGGATTTACCCCAGATAGGCCACCGTCCGATACCCACATTGTTATATGCCGATGACTCAGTTATCTTAGCTCGTACCCTTAATGAACTTCAGAAACAAATTAATAAGTACGGCAGTTTCATGGACTCACTTGGTCTCAAAATAAACATAAAGAAAACCTTTATAATGCACATCGGCCCCACGGTCAAAAACCCTAGACCGATAATGGTGGATGACACGAAGCTGGAAAAAACCTCAGCTTATCCCTATTTAGGAATTCTGGTGGACGACGCGCTAAACTGGCACCAAGCGATCACCAATAGAAACCTTCTCTTTCGTCGCGCAACATCGGCCTTGATCTCATTTTCTAGGAAGATGGGGAAACCTGCACCATCGGAACTGCTGAAAATATACTACGCTAAGTGTCACAGTGTGGCTACTTATGGAGCAGGCGTATGGGGATACGGCCGCACAGACCAACTACAAATCACGGAAAATGGCTTTATAAAATATGTTCTAGCCCTTCCGCAAAGCTCCCCGATCCTTGCTTCACACCGCGAGCTTGGCATGGAATATATTGTAGACACCATTCGCTCTCATCCAATCTAACTGTGGCAGCGTGTATGGACAAATCCAGAGTGTCACTTAACTCGCTCCCTTATCACAGATTGTCTAGTTTTATCCAATTGGCATAAGATCCCATGGCTTGCCTATGTACGGGACTTTTTTAATGACATGGGCTGCAATTCCTACTTTGAAGATCCTGCCTCAATCGAAGATATCTCCAGGAGTCACCTAAAATCAATGTGCCTGGAACACCTGAGAGAGCTTCGAAATCAAGCTGAGATCACAAAATTCTCTAATGAACAAATCAGTGTTATACAACTTTTCAAAGGCATGCAACCATATCTGTCCTATTACCTGTCAAACCAGGAGAAATTCTTATTAACGAGATTCCGTTTTAATACCTTTTTTCGCTTAGTTTCTTTTCCGGAAACTCATAACTGGCCACGCAACCTCTTGAACTGTCCATGCGATGGAATTTCCCCACAGTCAACGATCCATGTCACCTTGTTTTGTAAATATTATAAATCTCCACGCAAATCCTGGATTGTCCCATTACTTCGACCCAGCGGATATAGACAGTGTCATCCTGCATTTCTCTTCCTGCAGTCCCTGAATACCCCGCACGAAGCCAAATTCATAGTATCTTTTCTTAAAGCAACCATCAAAATGCACCAAATCCTTTCTAATGAACTATAAATATTCAAATTGGAAACTTTTACATGTTGTTTTCTCTTTTAAATCTTTTTTCCTATGTCTGTGATGAAAACTGTTTTACTATGTACTTTTTATGGTTATACAAATGATAACCGAATAAAAGCTATTGAAGAAAATAATATTCAGGTAATTCCGCACTCTATTGGCCTGAATCTACCTTTTGCTCTATGTGCCAGTGTGTCCACTGTGTCAACTGATTCTATAAGCACTCATGGTAAAGAAGCATTAAAGAGATGATAAGTATTCAGGTAGAAGTGCATGTCTTCCAAGGATGTAGCAACGGAGGAGATCTCGAGAGACCAGAACATTTCTTGAACGTGCACAAGCCTGTGTTTGCAAAAGGATGGGGAATAGAATGTATGCATAGGCTACAGCATCAGGTCATTAAGGGATGCTATAGCACCCCGTTACCAAGGCCATCTTTGAAATGGATTTGTATACAATGCTGGTCATTTCTCTTGATGATGATCCTTTCCCATTCTCTTGCGGTATCATTGGTCCCTTATTAGGTTGTGAGGGCATGGTGCTTTCCATCAGCTCTACAAGAGCCCACACTGACAATCATGGAGGGAGTAGAGATTTTCAAAGCCCCTAGGTTTTCAGGCAGGAGTGGTTCAAAGACAATTTTAGTAGATACGTGTTGAGTATTTAATGCTGCTAGAAAGACAAAACCCTCAACAGTGACTGTCCTAGAGCCAAAACGTTGTTCCATTTGAATTTTCCACTGTTCTTCTGCCCCAGTGCCATGAAGCCGTTAACATAGCTCCTCTGCTTGTTTTCCCCACAACCTCTGAGGCTGAGCTGATTAATCCTTGGCCTTGGTACGTCAGCTGCAAGAGTTTTTTAGTCAGAAGACTTAACAACAAATAAAAGGATGCCACTCTCTTTGGCAATCAAGGTTAGTATTGGTAGCCTTGTTTTGTAAATCTTCTTCAGGAAAAAGAACATTCCAGGGAAAAAAAATCGTAACTTCAAGATTTTGGTGAGAGGATACAATTTGGAATTGGAGATTCTGATTACGGATTGCATGTGCCAAAATCCAGCAAACTCGTAATGAGGGTCCGTATTGCAAAGTATTTGTTCTGGGTCATAGAAAAATATTTAGTCTTGGATGATTAAAATAAAGATCAACAAACACAATAACAATGAACTTTGCAAATCATGATGGAGAAAGATGCCAGAGAGACAGATTCTCATTGTATGGACCTGGTTTCTTGAACCAAGTATTCTTCCCCGCAAAGAAGACAGTAGCTTTTTCTCCAAGTCCAGGTCCGTTGCTGAGAAAATATACCAAGGTAAAAATATCGGATTGCACCAATACCGTGACAAAGATATCTTGGGTCAGGAATATGGACAGTTAAATCCTCGTGGTCAAGAATATTGATTTTAGGTAAGTAATATCGATTTAAAAAATATTGGAGTGTTTAAATATCGTTTGTAAAAATATAGTTGTTAAAAATATCGATTTTTTATAAATGTTATATATTTTAGTATATATTTTATATGGTTGTGATGTTTGTATTTTTGTATAAGAATTGTTTGTAATTTTTAATATATGTGTTAAGATTTTAGTAGATATTATATTTTTGTATTGAATTTTGCGTTTTTAGTTCTGTAGCGTATTGTGGGTTTATAGGAAAATAGGGTGGAAAGTAATTTAATTATCTAAATTGTAAAAAAAAATTATAGTAGTTATTCATTTTTTTTAATATGAAACTGGTGTTTTAGTTCAATAGCAGGTTGTGGGTTTATAGGGAACTAGGGTGGGAAGTAATTTAATTATATTAAATGTATTGAAAAGCTTTTGTTTATTAATATTTGTTTAGTTGTGATTTTATAGTGTTAAATTAATTAATTAATAATTGTTTAATAATTAGTTGTTAATTAATTTGAAATGAAATGAAATGAAAAATTGCACTTATATAGCGCGTAACTACCCGGAGGCCTCGCAGCGCTTAGTAATTAATTATGGTAATTGTGCAATTAATTTAAGATGTGTGTTGTGTTGTTTATAGGTGTAAATGGTGGGAAGTAATGTATTTTTATTGATAAATTATTTATTATTTTCTAATTAATTTAAATTAATTAATTTGTAATTAATATTTGTAATTGTGTAATTAATTTTAGATGTGTGTTGTGGATATTATAGTGTTAAAGAATGTGTACTCACTGAATGTTTATTAACGTTTTTATTAATAATATATTTAAAATTCATTATAAATGATCTTGATTCTGGAAATACATTTCAATAAAAATGTTGATTTTTTTATTGGTGTGGTGTTTTCAATAAACATTGTTTATAAATGTATTTTTTATATCATTTGTAGATTTTTGTTGTATGTAATAACCATTATAATATTTGTTCTTTTTAAATGATTAATATATTTAATTGTATATTTTTTAAATATGATTTATTTATTTTTAAGATTATTTCGATTTTTTAATTGTTTAAATGTTATTAGTAATTTTTGTTTTTCTGCTATCCAATACTTTCTCTACTGTTGTACTCACTGGAGTCGGAATAGTAATTTTAACCCTCTGCTATCCAGTACTTTCCCTACTGTTGCACTACCTGGAGTAGGAATAGTAATCTTTACCCCTTTGCTATCCAATACTTTCCCTACTGTTGCACTCACTGGAGTGGGAATAGTAATTTTTACCACTCCGCTACCCAATACTTTCCCTACTGTTGCTCTCACAGGAATGCCAATAGTAATTTTTACCTCTTCGCTATCTAGCGCTTTCCCCACTGTTGAACTCACTGGAGTGAGAATAATAATTTGTACCCCTCCACTTTCCAGTCATTTCCCTACTGTTGCACTAACTGGAGTGGTAATAGTAATTTTTACCCCTTTGCTATCCAATACTTTCCCTACTGTTGCACTCACTGGAGTGTGAATAGTCATTTTCACCCCTCCGCTATCCAGTACTTTCCCTACTGTTAGTCTCACTGGAGTGGAAATAGTAATTTTTACCCCTCCGCTATCCTGTACTTTCCCTACTGTTGCTCTCACTGGAGTGGGAATAGTAATTTTTACCCCTTTTCTATCCAGCACTTTCCCTACTGTTGCACTCACTGGAGTGAGAATAGTAATTTTTACCAATCTGTTATCCAGTACTTTCCTGCTGCACTCACTGGAGTAGGAAAAGTAATTTTTTGCCTTCCGCTATCCAGTACTTTCTCTACTGTTGCGCTCACTAGAGAAGGAATAGTAATTTTTACCTCTCCGCTATCCATTACTTTCCCTACTGTTGCACTCATTGGAGTAGGAATAGTAATTTTTACCCCTTTGCTATCCAATACTTTCCCTACTGTTGCATTCACTGGGGTGGGAATAGTAATTTTTACCGGTCCTCTATCAAATACGTTCCCTAATGTTGCACTCACTGGATTGGGAATAGTAATTTTTACCCCTTGGCTATCCAGCACTTTCCCTACTGTTGCACTCACTGGAGTGAGAATAGTAGTTTTTACCCCTCCGCTATCCAGTACTTTCCCTACTGTTGCACTAACAGGAGCGAGAATAGTAATTTTTAACCCTCCGCTATCCAATACTTTCCCTACTGTTGCATTAACTAGGGTAGGAATAGTACATTTTACCCCTTCGCTATCTAGCACTTTCCTTACTTTTGCACTCACAGGAGTGGCATTAGTAATTATTACCCCTCCGCTATCCAGTTGTTTTCCTACTGTTGCACTCACTGGAGTTGAATAGTAGTTTTTACCCCTCCGCTATCCAATGTTTCCCCTACTGTTGCAATCACTATAGTTGGAATAGTAAATTGAATTTTTCTACTATCCAACATTTACCCTACTTTTGCAGTCAATAGAGTGGGAATAGTAAATTTTACCCATACACTATCCAACACTTCCCTACTGTTGCAATCTTTGGAGTGGGAATAGTAATTTTTACCCCTCCCCTATCCACCACTTTCCCTACTGTTGCACTTATTACAGTTGGAATAGTAAATGTAATTGTTTCGCTATCCAACATATTCCCTACTGTTTTATTTCTTGTGTTTTGAAATGTAGTTTTTAATTTTGCTTTAATAGTTTAATGTTTTAATTAATTATAGAATATATTTTTTAATTTTAAATTATTTCTATATATATATTATTTTTATATAATTTAAAAGTTTAAAAATAAAATAAGGATAATAGTTAATAAATTATTTGAAAGTTAATAAATGTACATATATAAATCATTGGGTTTGTCTGTTTATATTTCTTTAAATTAAGTTTAATTTTTATATTTTGTTAACATATATATTACATTTAGTTTATTTTGTTAAAGATAATATTAATATTTGACATTTTTAATATATATTATTTTATTTATATTTTGTAATCCATATTTTTTACATCTATATTTTTTACTACAATATTTTTGATTAGATATTTTTGTACTTACGTGTTTAAGTATAGGGAGTTGATATTTTTACTATCTATAATTCTTTTCAATATTTTTACCATCAAAGTTTTTACCATCGATCTTCTATCAGTGAACCATGATCCTGTTCTCCCCAACTGGACAGATGAAGCACTACAGTGCATATTTAGAAGAACAACTCCACCAAATATAACGTGAGTTACAGAAAGCGTAGCTCGGAAAATATATATAGAATATCTTGATGGGTAGCAATGAATTACAGGAATAGTTGTCACCGAGGGGTTCTGAGTGACAGCAAATAGACAATCAATATGTTATGTATGCCCCCCCAAATCATCTGCCCCTGCTACAGCTACTACACACAGGCAGAGGAGTAAAGGGTGTGTCATAAATAACCTTGCCTTTCATCCATGTCCAAATGTACCTGGCCTTGAGACCCTGCCCTTTTGACCTTTCCTTCAGTGCTGGCCTGACAGGCTCTCAGAGAGCCTGGCCAGTGCAGCCTGGAGTTCATGTATGGCGTAGTAACAATGGGTAATAGTTTTTGTTAATTACACGGCTACATAATGACAGTGAGCTATTGGATTTTAATCCAGTTTTTCACACTAGATGCTCACTACCAGAGCCATATAAAACATAGCAGTAATTACCTTAGATGATTTTGCACCAAGACAGCTTCTTTAAATCACATTTGACAAAGTATCTCTCATCTCATAGACAATATGTCTTCTTGAAGGTCATGTTTCCTGTCAAACACCAGACATTTTTTTATGCATCACTGTACTACCATACTCATTGTAAGCCTTTTCATACAAAGTAAATCTACTGTAAAAACATGGTCAAGCAAATATTATACTTCACACTGCGCATGGTTATGTACTGGAATTTTTACCGTGTGAACCTACATAGTGCAGAGCACTGTAGGAATTTTGTAGGGTAGGCGGTTAAAGGGGAGGTGAAAAGTGGAGAGGTTTTCGTGAGGGGAAACAAACAGCACAAAGATGACCAGCAACTGATGCGGATGCTCTGACAAGAGTTACATAATAAGCAAGAGATCTTGATCTTGTCTGACAGATTTGTTGACCTGCTCGTGTTTGCCACCTTGTAGAGGATGCAACAGACTTTGAAGCTGATGTCATCTGATAGGCCGAGTCAGTGTAGTTCATTGGAAGTGCTGAAAACTCTGTAAAACATATTTAGGCCCTTGGTCATCTGAGCAGTTGCATGAGGAACACTCTTCAGGGGATAAAATGATTCTGGAATGCTGATCCGCAGACAATTGCCTCATTGAAGTCAGATTGGATTTGCAGAAAATGTGTTGATGCCAGAGAATGTCTACCCTTTATGAGATGTGTATTTTGAAGCTGATGGAAGGAAGGAAGGAAGATGCTAACCCAGGCTCTTATACTAAGTCGCCTGGATTATTGCAATAGTCTACTGCTGTCTGCCAATAAGGCTGCAGTGAACGGACTACAGGTCGTCCAGAATACGGCAGCTCGCCTGATCTCTAATGCGCCTCCGTGGATGGCCTCTCAGCCACTGCTGGCCTCTTTCCACTGGCTTCCAATTCGGAAGCGGGTACTGTTCAAGGTGAGCTGTATTATTCATAAGACCCTTTTCAATCCTGGTCCAAGCTATCTGGTGGATAAATCTACTCCTTATATCCCCCAGCGCTCTCTTTGCTCATCAGGAAAACATCTGCTTGCAGTACCCAAAATCAAATGAGCCAGACAAGGTGGAAAGGCCATATCCTACCCGGACCCCATCACTGGAACAGACTCCCTGCCCAATTAAAACAATGCACAGATCATCGTCCATTCAGCAAACAGCTTAAGACCCATCTGTTCCCCCTCGATGCTTAATGGTGAGGCTCCCTTTCACTGTGACTGTCTATAGCGCAGAGATACCTCTCCGGGAGTCGAATCTGGCGCTCTATAAATGAATAAATAAATAAATAAAATAAATGATAGAGGAAATGTGAAATCCTAAGGGACAGGCTCAGTTAACAATTTAGTGGTGGCGATGTCATGGTTCATGTCTGAACACAGTCATGTTAGTTGCCATGTATGATCAGCCGAAACTGGGAAACAACCTTTTCCACTCAGTCATTACCACACAGTCCTTACCAAGCGACGCCCTTGCTATGCATGCCTTTACCATGCAAGTCTTTACCATGCATGCGCTTTTTTCCATCCAACACTTTACCAATAATATGCCTTTACCAATCATGCCTGCCTTTACAAAGAAAACATAAGTATATTCCAGGCAAGTGAAACCTATTGTTTATATATATATTATATCTCTCTATATATATATCTATCTATAAGTCTATATGTGTATGTATATATATATATATATATATTTATATATACACATATAAGTATTTGCATTTTCTTAACACCAAATAAGGCAGAAAGCTAGATTTGGTTACAACGATCATGCTTCCAGTTATTTGGTCTAAATCTGCTCCATATTTTTAGAGATATTAAAGTTTAAAGAAATGCGGATATATAGGGATTCAGATACTCCACGGAACGACCTACGGATGATCCGATGATCCATTAGGGAAAGGTAGGCTCTGATTGGCTGGCCGTAGACCAAATAAAAAATTGCACCCACCATTTTGTTTTGTCAGATCGGCTGGGTGCATTGAAAATACACTCCAAAAGACATACAAGGGATCAGGATACAGGTACCCTTACTCCACCCTACACCAAGGTCCCGGTTCCGATCTCGTAAGAAAGGAGTAGGAATCGTGTTTAGAATTGCCTAAAACGTTAAGAAGCCCTTGTTCCCGACCGAATCGTCCCCATTCCGAATGACCAAGAACAATGCGAATATCCCGTCCGCCGTGACTGAATCGTTTATGAACCCATTCCAGTCTGTACGAGTGGTGCAGAGGGGATTTGTACACTTCTATGGACTCTGTTTTAGAGCGAGAAGTACGATAAACGATTTGAACAGACTTCACAATACAGTATGATGTCCAGATTGAAAAGGCTGCCGGAATGGTTCTTCAGGGGCCCGTAGCAGGACCCCCTTCACCTAGAGCCATCCGAATCATTCCTGTGGGGGTGCCCATGGATCCCCCCGATCCAAGCATGCACAGTGTGGCGGGCACACCACAGGGTGTACACTTTTTCCAACCACCCCTTTTTGCTATGGGAACCTGTGTATCCGTCCATTATACAAGCTCTCATAGAGTTCAGTGGGAGTCCAAGGGAATCGAGTCGGTAAGCATGCAGATGCTACGTACTCACTCAGTAGAACTCCAGCGCACTGAATCTTACAGAAAGTATTTCAGATCCGAATCGGTTGTGATGCTTTCCCTACGAGATCGGAATCAAGCCCATAGAGGGGTCCCTGAGGGACCTACAATGAGCTTAATTAATATTCTTTTTAATTAAACTTAACCCCCCCCGATTCCTCTGCAGATTTAAGCCCCAGTTTAAAAAAGAAATGGAAATTCACTGATAAAACCAAAGGTTCCAGGTAGCTATTGTTAGGCTGACGTTTTACCCATATAAAACCATAGAAATTCAGCAGTTGTAGTTATACTTAAAGTTAGACTAACTGAAGAAACTATAACTTGTACTATTAAGTAACTGAAGGCAACAAGTCATAGTTTCTTAACATAAATATAAATACAAGTATAACTATAACTACCGATTTGCTGTGGTTTTGTATGGGTAAACAATAGCCCTACTATAATGGCCCTATAAGCTTTGCTTTTATCAGTGACAAAATATATCTATATCTATACATATATATTTTTTTTTTCACTGAAAAAGCCATAGGTTTAAGGCACGTTATACTTAGAAATTAGCATCTGAAAATCCTTAGAAATTCACTGAAAAAACCATAGCTTTCAGGGGCGTTATAGTTAGTTGGACATTTTACTCATACAAAACCATAGAAATTCCTCTGTTATAGTTAGTTCAGCTAAATATAACATGCACCCCCGCAATGCACTGCTGATGACGTCACATATTACATCACTCATGACATGGTCAGTGACATCCCTGATGACATCACTGATGACATCTCAAATGACATCACTGATGACATCATCCAGTGACTGTGTGTTTCTGTAAAGTTTAAATATGTTTAATATATATAGGGAAAGGCGTATTGAAGAATGAGTGGGTGTATAAGAGTCTGAATGGATGATTTAGTAGGTGCGTGACTGACTCTATAAGTGAGTGATTAAACGTATCTTACTGAATGCATGGGTTAGTGACTAAACTGTGTGAATGTCTGTATCGGTTTGTCTGTTGGTGTGTAAGCGGCTGCATGGGTTTGTGAATAGCTAAATGAGTGTCTTTATGAGTTATTGATTGGTTGTGTGAGTATCTGTATGGGTGCCTGAGTGTTTGTGTGGTTGGGGTGTGTGTGACTCTGTGCATAGATGTGTCAGTAGGTGATTCACTGGTGCATGATTTCAAAAGGGCATCAGTGATGGACTGTATAGGTGGGTGAGTGTGTGTATGGGTGTGTTAGTGAGTGAATATATATCTGAGTGGTACATTTATGAGTAACTACAGATGTGAAATGGTATGTGTATAACTGTATAGGTGAGTAAATGGGAGTGTGATTAATTATTTGCATGATTTACTAGATGTGTGAGTACCTCTATGAGTGCATATGATAGTCCTGTACTGAGTGACTGTAAGTATGAGTGACTGTACGGGTGAGTGAGTGGATGTATGTGTAGACATAGGAATCGGTGAGTAAGTATGTAGTTATTGGTGTTGGAGTGTCCATGATTTTGAAAAATGGCAGTCTGTAATTTAGAGTGGTGTATCAAAATTATATAAGGGTGAGAGAAGATGCATGAACTTATCACATGGATGTCATCAGTGATGTCATTTGAGATGTCATCAGTGATGTCACTAACCATGTCATGAGTGATGTAATATGTGACGTCATCAGCAGTGCATTGCGGGGGAGCGAGTTGTAGTTAGCTGAACTAACTGTAACAGGGGAATTTCTATGGTTTTGTACAAGTGAAATGCCCAACTAACTATAACGCCCCTGAAACCTATGTTCTTTTCATTGAATTTCTAAGGTTTTTTAAATGCTAATTTCTAACCATAACATTCCTGAAACTAATGGTTTTTTTCAGTGATTTTCAAAGGTTTTTTAAATGCTAATTTCTAACTATAACGTGCCTGTAACCTTTGGTTTTTTAACTTAATTTCTAAGTTTTTTTAATTGCTAGTTTCTAACTATGCCTACGGGGTAGGACATGTGAAGAAAGAAGAAAACACGCACAGAAAAAGCAAAAGAAATGGAGAAAGAAGCAACAGAAGTCCACAAAGACGGAGAAAAGTGCAAGAAGAAGCAAGACATTTGCAGAAAGAACCAACAGAAAAGCTTGAAGAGGCCATGTTGCAAAATCATCCTGTGCTCACATCTTCTTCAGACTGGTACTGATGGTAACTGACTCTGACTTACCAGGCCTAGAGCCAGTGCTATGCTAAAAGACACATAGAATACAGTGAAAATACCTACATACACTAGGGAACGCTATGCGTTGGGGTACCCCTGTGATTAGCATGACCTCCTCTATTAGGCCCTAGTTCATAATAGGGCAGGGGGATTAAAACTACCTCTAAGTCAGAGGTGCAGAAATATGCTACCTTAACTAATAGTCGTGATTGCAGAGTGGTGGAGAAAGGGTGCTGGGCGTCCAACCTCCTCAGGAATTCCGCTGCGTAGGACTTACAGGAGGTACCAGGAGGAATTCTTGGCCCCCAAACTCCCTCAGGACTAAATTGGACTTCATGCCCCATCCTGTAGTCTGCCACAAGGCACGTTTGCAGAGTGGTAGAGAAAGGTGGCTATGGCACCTTAAGACGTCTTAGAAATACCACTGTGTGGTACTTACTGGAGGTAACAAGAGGGGTAGTTGGCCCTCAAGGATGTCCAAACTGTTACCTCCAGTCAATCAATCAATCAGGGGTTTGTTAAAGCGCGACTACTCACCCGTAAGGGTCTCAAGGCGCTAGGGTGGGGGGGTGCAGGTTCCATTCCATCAAGGAGGGGGTCTGTCGAAGAGCCTGGTTTTGAGGTTTCTTGCGAAGATGGGGAGCGATGTTGTCTGTCTGAGGTGGAGCGGAAGGGCGTTCCATGCTTTGGCCGAGAGGAAGGAGAAAGAGCGGCCTCCCGATCTGGTCTTTCTGGTGCGGGGGACCACGGAGTAGGAGAGCTGGGCTGATCGTAGGGTCCTTTGGGGTGCGTGGAATTTGAGTCGGCTTTTCAGGTATGCTGGTCCGGTGCCGTGGAGGGCCTTGTGTGCGTGGGTGAGCATCTTAAAGGTGATTCTCGCCTCGACGGGGAGCCAGTGGAGTGTGCGCAGGTGCTGGGAGATGTGGCAGTGTTTTGGCAGGTTGAGGACCAGCCTTGCGGCGGCGTTCTGGATGTTCTGTAGCTTGCGGATGAGGTTTTTGTTTATTCCGGCAAAGAGTGCTTTGCCGTAGTCGAGTCTGCTGGTGACCAGGGCATGAGTGACTGTCTTTCGGTGTTCGAGGGGGATCCATTTGAAGGTCTTACGAAGGAGGCGGAGGGTGTGGAAGCAGGAAGATGAGACAGAGTTGATCTGGTGGTCCATTTTGAGCTCGGAGTCCAGGATGATTCCCAGGTTGCATGCGTGGTCTGTGGGGGTTGGCGGGTTTCCGAGGGTGGTGGGCCACCAGGTGTTGCTCCAGGCATCTGTTTTGTTGGTGTTTAGTTGTAGGCAGCTGTTTTTCATCCATTTGGCGACGGCTTCCATGCCTTCTCGAAAGTTGCGTCTGGCGGTGTTGGGCTCGTTGGATAGGGAGAGGATGAGATGGGTGTCGTCTGCGTATGACACGATGTTGAGTCCGTAGGTTCTGACGATGGGGGCAAGTGGAGCCATGTAGACATTGAAGAGCGACGGGCTGAGGGAGGAGCCCTGGGGGACTCCGCAGGTGGTAGGTGTGGGGTCCGAGAGGAAAGGGGGGAGTCTGACCCGCTGCGTCCTGCCGGAGCGGAAGGAGCAGATCCAGTCAAGGGCCTTGTCCTGGATTCCTGCGTCGTAGAGTCTGCGTATTAGGATGCGGTGAGAGACTGTGTCGAACGCCGCTGATAGGTCGAGGAGGATGAGGGCTACTGTTTCTCCTTTGTCCAGTAGGGTGCGGATGTCGTCTGTTGCGGCGAGGAGGGCGGTTTCCGTACTGTGGTTTTTTCTGAAGCCGGATTGGGAGGAGTCGAGGATGTTGTGTTCTTCAATGAATGTGGCGAGTTGGCTGTTGATGGCTTTCTCGATGACTTTCGCTGGGAACGGGAGCAGGGAGATGGGTCTGTAGTTTTTGAGGTCGGTGGGGTCAGCTGAGGGCTTCTTTAGGAGGGGGTTCACCTCGGTGTGTTTCCAGTCGTCGGAGAACGAGGCAGTCCCCAGGGAGCGGTTGATGGTGTGGCGGAGCATGGGTGCGATGGTGTCGGCGGCTCTGTTGAAGATGTGGTGGGGGCAGGGGTCCGTGGGGGCCCCTGAGTGGATTGACTTCATTGTCTTCAGTGTATCTTCGGTGGTGAGGGCTGTCCAGTCATCAATCGCTGGTGTCCGGGTGTCGGCGGTGGTTGGTGAGGGTTCAGTGTGTGGGTCTTGAGGGCCTTGAGTTGTCTTCGTCGAAGTTGTCGTAGATGCTCTTCATT
Source organism: Lissotriton helveticus (assembly GCF_964261635.1). Lineage (NCBI taxonomy): Eukaryota > Metazoa > Chordata > Amphibia > Caudata > Salamandridae > Lissotriton > Lissotriton helveticus. The sequence continues at coordinate 429,797,131 of NC_136062.1, forward strand.
TTGTGGTGTAAAAAGGTGCTGAGTTTGTCGCAGAGTTCTTGTGAGAGAGGGATGTCGGTAGACTCGCTGGTGGGTTGGGCGAACTCCTTGATGATGCTGAAGAGTTCCTTGCTGTTGTGTGCGTGGGTGGAGATTCTGTCTTCAATCGCTTTTTTCCTCGTTTCTCTGGTGAGTTGATGGGGGCGTTGGTGGCGGCTCTGAAGTTGTTGTGGGCTTCTGTGGATTTGGTGTTTCTCCAGGCCTTTTCGAGGCGGCGGCATGTGCGCCTGGATTCTCGAAGTTCGGTGGTAAACCATCTGGCTTTCTTGGCACGGGTATTGTTGTTTTTCTTGAGGGGGGCTATGGTGTTGGTGCTGTCCGAGATCCATCTATGCAGGGTTCGGGCTGCGGTGTTGGGGTCGTCGTTTTCCGCGATGGTTGGGGTGGAGTTGTTGAGTGAGGAGGTGAGCTGTCGTCGGTGATTTTGGTCCAGTTTCTTTGTGGAAGCAGGTGCTGGTGTCTGTGGATGGTGGGTGTTCTGAAGGTGAAGTGGACGCAACGATGGTCGGTCTATGGGAGTTCGGTGGTGTGGCTGAAGGTGATGGAGTTTCCTGTAGTGAAGAGGGGGTCGAGGGTGTGTCCTGCTGAGTGCGTGGGCTCGGTCATGATCTGGCGGAGTCCAATGTTGTGGCGGTTATCCAGGAGGCATGTGGTGTTGGGGTCCAGTTAATTGTCGAGGTGGAAGTTGAGGTCTCCCAGCAGGGTGTAGTTGGTGGATGCGATGGCCTGCGGGGAGATAATGTCCGTGATGGAGTTGGCGAAGGGTCCGTGGGGTCCAGGGGGTCGGTAGAGAAGGGTTCCTCGGAGGGCGGCGGTGGGGCTGGCCAGTATCTTGAAGTGAAGGTGTTCCATCAGTTCTGTGGACTCGTCAGGGAGTGTGCTCAGGCGGAGGCTGGATTTGTGGACGATGGCGATTCCTCCTCCTGGGTGGGTGGGGCGGTCTTTCCTGCAGATCTTGTATCCTTGGGGGATGGCGATGGCGATGGCGATGTCCGGTCCCGAGGTGGTGTTGGTCCAGGTTTCGGTGAAGAATGCTACATCTGGGGTGGTGCTGTCGAGGAGGTCCCAGATTTCTGTGGCGTGTTTGTGGAGGGATCGGACGTTGAGGAGGATGCATTGCGGGGTCTTCGGTTCGGTTGTGTTCTTGTGGTCGGGTTGTGCTGGATCCGTGTTCTTGGCGGTGCTGCAGGTGTGCCGGCAGCGGTGACAGCTGAAGGGTCCATGGGTGTCGGCTGGTGTTGCTAGCTTGCAGTTGTTGTTGCAGCCTGGATTGAGTGCGTGGAGTGCTGCTGGGTCGTAGCATTGGCGGGGCGGAGGTCCAGGGTTCCTGGTGCTGGTCGCGGACGGGTCCCAGACAGGCGCAGACGTGCTTTCCTTTGACGCGCCTTCGATGCACCAGCGGCAGTGGCCACCATTAAGTAGGGGTCGGGGAGGGCTGGACAGCTGGGAGGCGGGAGCGTTGAGGGGAGCTGGATTGGGCCGGTCACGCTGGGGGGGAGGGGCCGCGGGGGCAGCAGCGGCGGGGAATGGTAAAGGGAAAGGTAAAGGGAGGAAAGAAGGGATAAAGAAAAAAGGGAAAATAAGCAGAAATAAGGCACAAAAGAGCAGAGATGCAGAAAAGAGCAGAAAGGTGAAAGATAGAAAGGGTAGAAAAACGAGTGAAAATGAGTGAAGGAGCAGAGGGAGAGAAAGGGAAAATGGGCAGAAATAAGGCACAAAAGAGCAGAGGTGCAGAAAGGTGAAAGATAGAAAGGGTAGGAAAACGAGTGAAAACGAGTGAAGAAGCAGAGGGAGATAAAGGGAAAATGGGCAGAAATAAGGCACAAAAGAGCAGAGATGCAGAAAGGTGCAGAAAGGTGAAAGATAGAAAGGGTAGAAAAACGAGTGAAGGAGCAGAGTGAGAGAAAGGAGACAGAGGTCCACTGGACCACCAGGGATGAGGCGCAGGGAAACCTGCGGGTAGAGGAGGGCCTCGATCACCAACACTCAAGAGTGCAGGGGCAGGGCACCTCACTTAATGGTGGAGCTGCGAGGGTGGGAGAGTAATTTCACTGACAATGAGCCAGTGGTCTTGCTCCTCCAGTCAGTCCCACACAGCAGCATTGGTAAGAACTGGTACCAGGCCATGCCCACTTTGCCCACCACTCTACCAATGCACTCCCTGGCATGCTCCTGGATGGGGATTGTAGTGCCCTTCACTGCTGGGAGTCCTTTAGGGGCCAACTCGCCTACGTTTTTACCTACAGTAAGCTCCACGCAGTGGGATTGGTGAGAGGTAGACAAAGGCCATGCCATCCTTCTCCACCACCCTGCAAACGTGCACCCTTAGGCGCATTGCAATTTGGGGGATTAAGTCCCCTTGAATCCTAGGGTCAAACTAGCCAACGAGGTACCTCCAGTAAGCGCCACAGAGCTGCGTTGCAGAGAGGTGTAAAAAGGGCGTGGCCTGGACCACCTCTCTGCATCGCAGGTCTGTGGCACTTACTGGAGGTACCTGGTGGGCTAGTTGGCCGTCAGGGACCCTCGTGATTCAAGGGGACTTAATCCCCCAACTGAAAACGTGCCACGGGGTGTGTTTACACAGTGGTGACGGGAGGGGACGGGCCTGAGGTGACATGTGGGCAAACACGCCCTGTGGCGCGTTTTAAGTTGTGGAATTACTCCCTCTTCAATCCTGAGGGTCCCTGGTGGCCAACTAGCCAACCAGGTACCTCCAGTAAGCGCCAGAGAGGTGGCCCAGGCCACGCCCCTTTTGTCACCTCTCTGCAATGCAGCTCTGTAGCGCTAACTGGTGGTACCTGATGGGCTAGTTGGACCCTCAGGATTCAAGGGGGCTTAATCCCCCAACTTAAAACGCACCATGGGGTGCATTTGCACAGTGGTAAAAAGTTATAGTTAGGACCTAGTTTCCATAGGAAAAGCGTTTTTTGTTTTCTCAATATCTTTGGCACCGGTTGACGAATCTTTGCAAAATTTTCAAAACTAGTGGCTCTCTCCGGTCAGCTCCTGTCTCAAAGGTTTTGGGGTGATTTGACTAGCGTGGGCTGAGGAAAAAAGTGGTGTCCCAATATATGTGTTCCCCATGTAATTTTCCATAGGACACTTTAGACACAGCTACTGCCCGAACTGCTGAAAGGAATTACACCAAATTTGGCAAAAAAGGTAGGTCTTGTTTCAGAAAGAGCCCTTTTTTTGTTAAATGGTGTAAATCGGTTCAGTAGTTTCTGAGAAATTTGAAAAAGAAAACATTTTGATATCATGGGACGAGGTGGAGTAAACCCTCCCGAGCGTGAGCGTCACTGTGATTGGCTGCCAACACTCCAAACCAGGAAGTGTTGGCAGCCATCTTGTGACTCGGTAGAACCGAGTCACAAGGAAACATTAAAACAAAGCAGAAAAACAATATAAGGGGGCAGGGTAGAAACACCCCCTTTTCTTGTTTTTACGACTAAGACCCCCAGGTCCAAAAAAAGCTATTTCTTTTTTAAATGAAGAGTGGGCTCCCGTGCTTCATTTAATTGAGGCCCCCGGGTGGGCCAGGTCCCGGGGGCATTGCCAAAAAATATTAGCGTGGGCCCACGGGGGCCCCCACAGACCCGGGGACTGCCACCTCCCTGGGGCTATGTTTGTAATATACGGGAGGGCACGTGGCCATCCCACAGCCCTGGGGACCACCACTCCTGGAGCTTGTTTAATTTGTGGGGGGCCTCCAATATTCTTCTCAAATATTCACGGGGGCACACATACTCCCACAGCCCCGGGGGCCCCCAGCCCCTGAGGCTTCTTTTTTAAATTAAAATTAAAATGTGTGTGTGGCCTCGAGCTACCCCACATGCCCCAGGGACCACCACCTTCCCGGGGCAGTAATCATGTAAATTTGGGGTCCGTTTTGGACCCCCGACCTCCGGGGACCACCACCTCTCCAGGGCTGTGCACTAGTTGGGTGGAGGGATACATAGCCACCCTCCTGGAGCCCTCAATGGCCCTGTGGACCTCCATCCCCCATTGCCAGCTGCAGCAGTGTCCCAGGGTGCCCACCGCCAGGACCCTGCTGTTTGCAATGACAGGGCAGGAGCCATGTGGCTCCCGCCCTGTCATTGCAAACTCTGGTCTGGAGTTTGGAAGCGATAGCAGTTTTACTGCTTTCACTTCCAAAATCCAAAGCAGGTTGCTTTTCCACATGGGGAGCTGCATGTCAGCAGCTCCCCGTGTAAAAAACAATACCGGATCCCGCTGGAGGCTGGGAGCTGGCGGGACAGTGGGGGCATTGGGCCTCCCCTCACGGTCCCCAATGGGTGGGGCGGCCTTGGGGGATGGGGTCCCCCGGGCTACTAGTGGCCGGGGAGAGGGGCCACACAGCCCCCTCCCCCAAAAAATAAAAAATAAAAATAAAGGCCGGCCCTGGGGGATAGGGTCCCTGAGGCCAATAGAGACCTCAGTAGGGGGGCCACGCAGCCCCCCCCCTTAAAAAAATAAATATATGTGGCCATGCCCCGTGGGATGGGGTCCCCGGGACCGGAATTGGCCATGGGAGGGAGGCCCATGCGGCCCCATTTCCGTTCAGATTTTCTATTTTTTTTTAAGAAGGGGTAAGGCCCTGTGGGAAAGGGTCACCAGGGCCCAAAAAAAGGGAAAAGAAGGGGTCACAAAGCCCCCCTCTAAAAAATAAAATTAAAAAGAAACTGGTATTCTCCCAGAGGCCCCGCCCCCTCCCAGCAACACTCTGCAAACGCACCCTGTGGGGCATTTGAAGTTGGGGAATTAATTTCCCTTCAATACTGGGGGTCCCTGGGGCCCAACTAGCCCACCAGGTGCCTCCAGTAGGCGCCACAGGGCTGCCTTGCAGAGAGGTGGTTTAAGGCCATTCCCCTTTTTACACCTCTCTGCAACGCAGCAATGTGGCTTTTAGTTGAGGTAACGGGTGGACTATTTGGACCCCAGGGACCCTCAGGACTCAAGGGGATTTAATTCCCCAATTTACAACGCACCAAGGGAGCTCGTTTGAACAGTGGTGCAGGGAGGGGGCTTGGCCTGATTTGATGTGTGGAAACGCGCCCTGTGGCATGTTTTGAGTTGGAGGATTAAGTCCCCTTCAATCCTAAATGTCCTTGGTAGCCAACTAGCCCACCAGGTACCTCCAGTAAGCACCAGGGAGCTGCGTTGCAGAGTAGTGGTCCAAGGCCACGCCCCCTTTTTATACCACTCTGCAACACAGCTCTGGGGAGCTTAGTGGAGGTACCTGGTTGGCTAGTTGGACCCCAGGGACCCTCAGGACTCAAGGGGATTTAATCCCCCAATTTACAACGCAGCAGGGGGCACATTTGCACAGAGGTGCAGGGAGGGGGCATAGCAAGTGGGCAAACGCACCCTGAAGCACATTTTAAAAAGGAAGAGTAAGTCTCCTTCAATGCTAAGGGTCCTTGGGGGCTGTAGTAACATCGAGGAAGCAGGTTAAATTTACAAATAACATGTATTTATTAGACATAAGTAAATAACTTCCAGAGAGGTTGTGGGCAAGAAAATAATGACCAGTACACTCCCTAGAATTCCACTTGACGTACAGAACACAGAATGTCTAGGGAATCTAAACTCTACAAATATAATTAATTAAATGTGAAACTTACCACAAGCCATCTACTACACACGTTCCCCTTTTAGAAAAAAAATGATTAAATTAAAACTTAATACCAAATAAATTCATAGTATCTTTCTGGTCTTTTAACAATTCTCCCAAAAGAAGTTTGCACATTACATGAGGATCTATCAATGAACATCATGAGAATTATCACTAGAATCATTTACAGGATCAACAGGAAAAGATGACTCTAGAGTATTGTCATAACACCAAAATGGAGATGATAAACAATGTTGAGAAGAAGAGGGTAAATCATTAGGAGCAGAGTGAGCCAAAGCTAAACGACTCGTGTGCCATGTTTCACCATTATCTAAAGTAACAGTGTTATGATGAATTTTAGAAATTTTCCTAGGTTAAGAAAATTTGTTGAAACCTTTAGGTACTTTTCTTGTTTTTTTACACAAACACATTGACCAACTTGGAAATCTAAAGGACGAGTACCATGTTTGGCAGCATAATACATTTTGTTCTTTTCATGAGACTTGGCCAAAGTGCTTTTAACATCATCAAGGTTACAAAAAAACATGCCATTCTGCTTCATGCATCCAGGATTGGTTTTAGAAAAAGGAACTCTACAACTACAACGCATAAGTGAAAAAGGACTTTTGCCTAAAGAAGGATGTGGGGTAATTCGGTATGACCATTACATTTTTTTAAGTTCATCATCCCAAGATAGTTTAGTATTTCTACATAACTTCAATGTATCTTTAATTGTTCTGTTTAATCTTTCCACAACACAATTGCAAGAAGGATGGTACAAAGGAGTAACATTTTGTTTAATGCCATTGACAGAAAGAAAGCTTAACATTTCATTGGATTTGAACTGTACCCCATTGTCAGTAAGAATGGAAGCAGGAAATCCTTCTTGCAAAATAATTAACTCTAATAATTTGATGACTGATTTCGTATCGATTTTTTCAACAATACTGAGTTCAAACCACCTGGAAAATAAGTCAAATACAACAAGAATAAATTTACTTGTACTATCAATCCATGTAACTGGACCCATAATATCCAAAGCAATTTCTTCCCACGGTACATTTGGAGAACGAACTACACCTAAAGGTGGATTGAAAGTTTATTTTGATTTATCTGATGTTTTACAATTAATACAGGATCTAACCTTTTTTTCGACAGAACTATCAACTCCTGGCCACCAATACAGATCTTTAACTCTCGATTTTGTACTAGTGATACCAGGATGTCCCTCATGTGATAAATTAATGATATGCTCTCTTAAAGATATAGGACGTATTACCTTATCTCTTCTTAGAACAAATTGATCAGTGACAGTACTAACGTCCCTAACTTCCCAAAATGGTCTTATATTATCAGCCAAATCTTTTTTTGTTGAAAATGTTCTAACCATTGACAATTTTAGATCTAACTTCAGAAAAAAGAGAATCTGAGGTATCTGCTTCTAACCATTGTTCTTGGAAGATTGAACTCCCAGAACTTTCTTTAAAAAGAATAGTAGCGACAAAATAATCATTCCAAGAATTGGAGTCAATTTCGGTAATGGGTAAAGAAAGTCTACTTAAACAGTCTGCAATTACATTTTTGGCTCCAGGAACGTATTGGATATTAAACCAATAATCGTGAAGACGCATGGAAAGCCTAGAAATTCTTGCAGTAGCTCTGTTTAAACCATCAGTGGTGAGTAATTTAGTAAGTGGTTTATGATCACTTATAGCGCTGAATCTTTTGCCCCACACAACAGCTAAGGTCTCTCTTTCGATTACTGAATATTTCTGTTAAGCAGGTGTAAGAGACCTTGATGCAAATACAGTAACAACTTCCTTATTATGTTCAGATATTTGAGTTAAAACACTACCAAGACCATTGGACCTTGCATCAGTAGTTACAAATGTGGGAGCAAGAGGATCAAAACCATGAAGGTTAGGAGCACTACAGATGGCCTTTTTGATGAAAAAACTCACGCCATGAGAAATTTACTCAAGAATAAAGTTTTTTTTTCATGGTCTGATGAATGCCAATTCATCAGACCATGAAAAAAAAACTTTATTCTTGAGTAAATTTCTCATGGCGTGAGTTTTTTCAGAAAAACTGTTTACACATTTTGAATAAAATTCAGCTAGGCTCACAAATGATCTCAATTCATCTTTGGACTTAGGAGCAGGGGCATCTAATATTGCTCTAACAAGTTTGGTTTTAGGTCTAATGCCAAATTCACTAATTTCATGTCCCAGATAAACTACTTTATTTTCAGGAAATTTACATTTAGAAGCTTTGGCTCTTAAACCATGCTTATCAAGGACTTGAAGTGCTTTTTTAAGTCTAGAATCATGTTGTAAAGTATCTCGATCCATAATGAGAATGTCATCTTGGAAAAAAGTTATACCAGGCATATCACCAAAGAGTGCCTTCAGCCAGGTCGCTCCCCACGCTGCGCAGCTCCACCTGACTGTGCCTGTGTTCCTGAGACCCCGCTGCTGACTCGTTCTGTGGGTGTTTGAGGCCCGCCTTCACCCGCAGGCTCCCACCTGCGCCTCATCCCTGGTGGCCAGTGGGCCTTAGGTTTGTTTTTGCCACTTGTTTTGTGCCCCCAGTATCCTTTGTGACCACCTGTATTGTGCCCCAGTTACGCTTGCATTTGTGACCGTGTTTGCCGCTGTTTTTCTGCTTTCTGTTTGCCTGTTGCCTCGCCTTAGTCTTGTTTTCTCCTCCCTGCCCGTTCCCGCCGCTGAGTATCTGCGGCCCCTCACCCCCCCAGTAGGCTGACTCCCCCTCCCAGCAGCCCCTCCCTCCCACCTCCCCTTCTTATGGCAGCCGCAAGCCCATCTGTGCCCATCCGCGCCTAGACCGCGCCCAGCGCCAGACAGAACCCCTGGACCCCGAAGCTGCCACAACACCAGACCGCACTACGACTCCAGCACCCTCCACGCACTCAACCCCGGACGAGATCACTCCTGCTACCGGGCCACCCCTAAGCGCACCCAAGGACCCTTCACCTGCCAGAACTGCAGCTACGCCAGCATCCGACCCGCCAAACCATCAACCAGAGAACAGAACCATCTCCACTGCATCCTCCTCAACACCCGCTCTGCTCGTAAGCACGCCATCCAACTCTGGGACCTCCTAGAATCAACCACCCCCGACGTCGGCTTCCTGACGAGACCTGGCGAAATCACCTCGGCACCAGATATCGCCATAGCCATCCCAGAAGGCTACAAGATCAACCGCAAGGACCGTACCAACGGAGTGGGAGTGGGAATCCCCATCATCCACAAGGATACCCTCAGAGTCTCGACCAACACCAACGACACCCTCACCACCACCGAGCACATGCATTTCTAGATCCACACCGACCCCAACACCACCCTCAGAGGAACACTCATCTACAGACCACCCGGACCCCGACCACAATTCAGCGACTCTATCGCCGACCTCATCAGCACCCACGCCCTCGCCTCCACGGACTACATCCTCCTCGGGGACTTGAACTTCCACCTTGAGAACAACAACAACGCCAACTCCACCACCCTGATCGATAACCTTGCCAACCTCGGTCTCAAACAGCTCGTGACGACACCCACCCACGCCGCTGGACACACACTGGACCCCATCTTCTCCGCAAGTCCCCACGTCTCCTTCAACCACACCACCGAACTTCACTGGACAAATCACAGATACGTCTACTTCACCTTCAGGAAACCCACCACACACCACCACACCCAACAGATGCCACAACGCTGCTGGGGCAAGGTCACCGAGGACCAACTGACCACCACCCTTGACCTGGGACCACCAGCCAACCCCACCGACCCTGACACCGCCGCCATCAACCTCAAACAGTGGATCAACGGCTGCGCCGACACCCTCGCCCCTATCAAGAACTCCGCCACCAATCACACCAACTAGAAAGCCGCATGGTTCACCGAGGACCTCCGGACCTCCAAGCGCACCTGTTGGAAGCTGGAGAAGAGCTGGCTCAGCGACCGAACACCAGACAGCTACACAGCCCACAAGAACGCCACCCGCAGACACCACCAACTTATCAGGACCGCCAAGAGGACCGGCTTCAAAGACCGCCTAGACTGCAACGTACACAACAGCAAAGAGCTCTTCAACATCATGAAAGAACTCTGCAACCCCAGCTCCAACACCAACGACATCCCACCATCACAAGATCTGTGCAACTCACTGGCCACCTTTTTTCGCCGAAAGATCACCGACATCCACGACAGCTTCAACACGGCCACCATCACATCCACCGCCGAAACCACCACCCCCGTGACCACCACCCGCACCAGTCGCCTGATTGCCTGGTCCAACGTCAGCGACAAAGACACCGTCAAGACCATGAACTCCATCCACTCTGGATCTCCATCTGACCCATGCCTCACCACGTTTTCAACAAAGCCAGCACAGCCATCGCACCCCATCTCCGGAAAACAATCAACATCTCCTTCGAGACAGCAACCTACCCAATGAGCTGGAAGCATACCAAGATCAACGCCCTACTGAAGAACCCCAAGGCAGACCCCAACGACCTCAAGAACTTCATTCCCATCTCCCTGCACCCCTTCCCTGCGAAAATCACGGAGAAGATCGTCAACAGACAGCTGACCCCACTACCTCGAAGACAACAACATCCTGGACCCATCGCAGTCCGGCTTCGGCAGCAACGACAGCACCGAGAATGCCCTCATCGCACCCAACAAAGACATCAGGATCCTTATGGACAAAGGAGAAACAACCGCCCTTATCCTTCTGGACCTATCAGCAGCCTTCGACACAGTCTGCCACCGCACCCTAACAGCACGCCTCCATATCGCCGGAATCCAAGAGAAGGCCCTGGCCTGGACCACGTCCTTCCTCTCAAGCAGAACCCAGAGCATCCGCCTCCCACCCTTCCACTCCGAGGCCAACTAGATCATCTGCGGTGTTCCACAGGGATCATACCTCAGCCCGACGCTGTTCAATATCTACATGGCACCACTCGCCCACGTCGCACGACAACATAGCCTCAACATCATCTCCTACGCCGACGACACCCAGCTGATCATATCCCTCACCGAAGACCCCCCACCGCCAAAGCCAACCTCCACAGAGGAATAAAGGCTGTCGCCGAATGGATGAAGGACAGCAGGCTGTAGCTGAATTCAGACAAGACGGAGGTCCTCATCGTTGGCCCTACCCCTTCAGCCTGGGACGACTCCTGGTGGCCAACATCGCTAGGAACGGCCACAGAACCCACCGACCACGCACACAACCTGGGGATCATCCTCGACTCCACCCTCTCCATGACTGAGCAGGTCAACGCCGTCTCCGCTTCCTGCTACAACACCCACACAAGAAAAACCGTCACCCAGGCCCTGGTCACCAGCAGACTGGACTACGGGAATGCCCTCTATGCAGGAACAAAAACCAAGCTCCAGAGATGGCTGCAACGCATCAAGAACATCTCGGCACGACTGATCCTCGATGTCCCCCGACGCAGCCACATCACACCCCACCTGAGAGGCCTGCATTGGCTCACCGTCAACAGAAAGAATCACCTTCAAACTCCTCATCACGCACACAAAGCCCTACACAACGCCAGATCATCATACCCCAACAACCAACTCAGTTTCCACACCCCCACCCGCAGCCTCCGCTCTGCCAACCTCGCCCTCGCCACAGTACCTCGCGTCCGGGAAACCACCGCCGGGGGCAGATCCTTCTCCTACCTCGCCGCCAAGACCTGGAACACTCCCTACCAACCTACGTCAGACCCAGGACCTGCTGACCTTCAGAAGACTTCTCAAGACTTGGCTTTTCGATCAGTAGCTGCCCCTCCTCCTCCCCCCCAGCGCCTTGAGACCCTCACGGTTATGTTGGGCGCTTTACAAATGGTAATGATTGATTGATTTATTGATTGATTAACCTTTGAAATACTGCAGCCGCAGATGCTAATCCAAAAGGCGTACGTTTAAAACAAAAACAACCAAAAGGTGTAAGAAAGTTCTTGAACTACGGCTGGAATTATGTAAAACAATCTGATGACATGCTGATGATAAATCAATAGTTGTAAAATATTTCTAACCATGAGTAAGAGATAACATTTCATTAATCCTTGGCAAAGGGAATTGGTCCACAATTATTTTTTCATTTAAATTCCTCAAATCAACACTGAGGCGGATTTTCCCATTGTCACGTCTTGCCACAACCAATGCAGAAATCCAGTCAGAGGCCTCTATGGGCTCAATACTACCATTCTCTTGTAATTTAAGTAATTCTGCTTTTACTTCATCTCTAACAATCATGGGAATGTACCTTACTTTGTTAAAAGCCATCAAGTTTACCAATCTTTCCGGAATTTTTTTTAGGAACTCTTTAACAACACAATTTTTTGTACTTTCACTTTCCCAAGCTGCAAGGCCTTGTTCTGGACTGTTAGGATCAAGAAAGATATTTAACGCTCTTTGGTCCTTCCAGCCGAAAACAGATGGACCATCAGTAGCTATATAAAGTTTGCAAACAGCAGACCGATTTTTAAAATTAAAAACCAAAGAACTAAATCCTAATAAATCAATTTTGTCAGCAGTAAAACTTTCAGGAAGTACATTAGGAGCTTCGAGGTGAGGACCAAGTGAACTAAGTAAGTTGGCAAAAATGGTGAATAGTGAACCAGTATCTGCAGAAACCTGCAAGGAAATACCACCAAACTTAACAATACGTAACGGTTTACTATATCATTTGACTGGATAAGAACAATATTACACTTTCTATGTTCTGAAATATGTTTCTCATCAGAATCACACGAAAATGAATCAGAGCCACTTTCGTTAAGACAAGTAATTTTGGCCTAGATGTATCAAGCTTTTTGCAATTCGTTAAGGCCGAAATTCGCAGAATTTCGGCCTTAACGAATCGCAAACTGACATTTTGCATCTTTTGGGATGTATGAGAAATTAGCAAAATAAGGAATCGCAAAAAATTGCGATTCCTTATTTTGCATAAGCATTTAAGGAATCGCTATTTTGCGATTCCTTAAATGCCATGTATGAAACATTTTTACATTGCGAATTCAGGTTAAGGAATTGCAAATTAACACCAATTTGAGGTTTGTGTTAATTTGCGATATCCTTTCAAAAACGAAACTATGACAATTTTGAAGGTGGCATGTGACACACATACATGCCCAAAGGGCATGTATGTGTGCCATATGCACACACATGTAAGTTTCAGGGGTGCAGCAGGGTGTCCATGAGACACCCCTGCACCCTTGAAATAATTCTCAAATTGCGATTAGCAAATTGCGAATTCGCAATTTGAGAATTACTTAACAATCAGTCCTATGGGCCTCCTGGCTCATAGGAATGCATGGGAAATTATTCCTTATTTGCGAATTCGCAAAATGCGAATTCGCAAATAAGGAATAATAAGGATTGTCTAAAAAAAGCGATTTTTTACATACATTCCATTTTGCGAATTCTAAATAGCGATTCGCTAAAAATCGCTATTTAAGATTCGCAAATTGGAATCTTGATACATCTAGGCCACAGTGTGTATATGCAATTTTCCTTCTGCAAGATTTCGCAAAATGTCCAACAATTCCACATTTGGAGCATTTAGTTGATCTAGCTGAACATTTCAAGAAACTAGCATTGTGGGATTTACTGCTACAACAATAACAAGCAAGTGAAGATGAATCGAATTGGTTAAATTTAGGTCTGGAATAGTTTTTAGAGTTGAAAGATTTGCTCTGATTAGAATTCTTTTTTTTAGTAGTATCTTTCCCTTTTTTTGTTTCTGTGATTCTGTTGACAGAGTTGGTCGATTTATTTTGCTCAGAAATAGCTTTAGAACTCCTTTCAGAAAGTTCAGCTTTCTTGACCAAAGCAATGACATCTTTAAGATTAGAATCTCCTTCGATCCACAGTCTATATTGTATATCTTTGTTTTTGGAACAGACAACAACTTGGTCTCTTATTAGTTTATCATGTAATGAGCCAAATTTACAAGGCGCAGCTAAAAATGTAATGCAGATACAAATTCTGCGACAGACTCGTGCTGTAATTGTTTCCTTTTAAAGAAAGCTCTTTAAAAGTAACACCAATACATACAACTGGAAAATAGTGATCAGTAAGATCAAGAATGGCTGCTTTAAAAACATCAATGTCACCTACTCTTTCGGGCTTTTGCATTTGGTTATAAACCCTTAAACCTTCTGAACCTAAGCAATGGAGTTATATTATTTTCTTTCCCTCCGGAGATAATATGCCTGCATTATTTTCTTGAGTGGCAATGTAATTTAAAAAATAGTCTTTCCACTCAAGCCATTTAACAATAGGTTCGCCAGGCGCAGATAAAAAATCCTTTAGTTTACTTATTTTATTGATGAATTAGAATTTGTGGCTGAAGCAGATGCTGTAGTGTTAGTCAGTCTGATTGAAAATTGTTAGATGACTGAGAGAAACAGAAGAAAAAAAATTAATTGTAAACTTCCTTGAGGTAAAATGGTAAATTGGTGGTGAAATTCACTGGTAGAAATGATTCATGAAACAGTATCAGCATTGTCAAATTACCAGCGGTCAATCACGATAATGTAAAATAAAATGGCGGCTTCCCTGGGTCACGTAACGTGACCTCAATGTGATGACCACCCGCTTTTGTACCGCTTTGTTCGCCGTAAGTTGGCAGGGTATGCTCATACGTGAGTCCCTTGCTCACTTTGCGACTGGATTCAAGCAAGCCTGGCTGAAGACTACTGAAATGCCAGAAACCTGTCCTAGGAAGCTTGTTTCCGGCCCAGGGAAGTCATGGCTTGGCAGTTCGGGCTGGACTGTTCCCATGAGGCACAGGGTCAGACTGATATGCATACGACCATATCTGAACTGGGGTGGCAGAGTGGGCTAAAGAACGGTGATGGATAAAACCCAGTTCTGTTGACTGGGTGTGAGTGTTTGATTGGTTCAGAAGCTCTGTCCATCACCACCCCCTTTTGTACCGCTTTGTTCGCTATAAGTTGGCAGGGTATGTTCAGACGTGAGTCCATGCTCACTATGCCACTAGATTCAAGCAAGCCTGGCTGAAGACGGCTGAAATGCCAGAAACCGGTCCTAGGAAGCTTGTTTCTATCCCAGGAAAGGCATGGCTTGGCAGTTCGGGCTGGAGTGTTCCCATGAGGCACAGGGTCAGCATGATTTGCACATGGCCATGTCTGAACTGGGGTGGCAGAGTGGACTAAAGAACGGTGATGGATTAAACCCAGATCTGTTGACTGGGTGTGAGTGTTTGATTGGTTCAGATGCTCCGTCCATCACCACCCCCTGTTGTACCGCTTTGTTCGCCATAAGATGGCAGGGTATGCTCAGACGTTAGTCCCTTGCTCACTTTACCACTCGATTCAAGCATGCCTGGGTGAAGACGGCTTAAATGCCATTAACCGGTCCCAGGAAGCTTGTTTCCGGTCCAGGGAAGGCATGGCTTGGCAGTTCGGGCTGGACTGTTCCCATGAGGCACAGGGTCAGACTGATTTGCATATGGCCATGTCTGAACTGGGGTGGCAGAGTGGGCTAAAGAACGGTGATCGATTAAACCCAGATCTGTTCACTGGGTGTGAGTGTTTGATTGGTTCAGATGCTCCATCCATCACCACCCCCTTTTGTACCGCTTTGTTCGCCATAAGTTGGCAGGGTATGCTCAGACGTGAGTCCCTTGCTCACTTTGCCACTGGATTCAAGCAAGCCTGGCTGAAGACGGCTGAAATGCCAGAAACCGGTCCTAGAAAGCTTGTTTCCGGTCCATGGAAGGCATGGCTTGGCAGTTCGAGCTTGACTGTTCCCATGAGGTACACGGTCCGACTGATTTGCATATGGCCATGTCTGAACTGGGGTGGGCAGAGTGGGCTAAAGAACGGTGATGGATTAAACCCAGATCTGTTCACTGGGTGTGAGTGTTTGATTGGTTCAGATGCTCCGTCCATCACCACCCCCCTTTGTACCGCATTGTTTGCCATAAGTTGGCAGGGTATGCTCAGACGTTAGTCCCTTGCTCACTTTACCACTCGATTCAAGCATGCCTGGGTGAAGACGGCTTAAATGCCATTAACCGGTCCTAGGAAGCTTGTTTCCGGTCCAGGGAAGGCATGGCTTGGCAGTTCGGGCTGGACTGTTCCCATGAGGCACAGGGTCAGACTGATTTGCATATGGCCATGTCTGAACTGGGGTGGCAGAGTGGGCTAAAGAACGGTGATCGATTAAACCCAGATCTGTTCACTGGGTGTGAGTGTTTGATTGGTTCAGATGCTCCATCCATCACCACCCCCTTTTGTACCGCTTTGTTCGCCATAAGTTGGCAGGGTATGCTCAGACGTGAGTCCCTTGCTCACTTTGCCACTGGATTCAAGCAAGCCTGGCTGAAGACGGCTGAAATGCCAGAAACCGGTCCTAGAAAGCTTGTTTCCGGTCCATGGAAGGCATGGCTTGGCAGTTCGAGCTTGACTGTTCCCATGAGGTACACGGTCCGACTGATTTGCATATGGCCATGTCTGAACTGGGGTGGGCAGAGTGGGCTAAAGAACGGTGATGGATTAAACCCAGATCTGTTCACTGGGTGTGAGTGTTTGATTGGTTCAGATGCTCCGTCCATCACCACCCCCCTTTGTACCGCATTGTTTGCCATAAGTTGGCAGGGTATGCTCAGACGTGAGTTCCTTGCTCACTTTGCCACTGGATTCAAGCAAGCCTGGCTGAAGACGGCTGAAATGCCAGAAACCTGTCCTATGTAGCTTGTTTCCGGTCCAGGGAAGGCATGGCTTGGCAGTTCGGGCTGGACTGTTCCCATGAGGCACAGGGTCAGACTGATTTGCATATGGCCATGTCTGAACTGGGGTGGCAGAGTGGGCTAAAGAATGGTGATGGATTAAGTGATGTGAGTGTTCGATTGGTTCAGATGCTCCGTCCATAACCACTCCCTTTTGTACCGCTTTGTTCGCCATAAGTTGGCAGGGTATGGTCAGACGTGAGTCCCTTGCTCACTTTACCACTGGATTCAAGCCTGGCTGAAGACGGCTGCAATGCCAGAAACTGGTCCTAGGAAGCTTGTTTATAGTCCCTGGCTTGGCAGTTTGGGTTAGACTGTTCCCATGAGGCACAGGACTGGGGTGGCAGAGTGGGCTAAAGAACGGTGATGGATTAAATCCAGATCTGTTGACTGGGTGTGAGTGTTTATTTGGTTCAGATGCTCCGTCCATCACCACTCCCTTTTGACCCGCTTTGTTCGCCATAAGGAAACCGATCCATGGAAGCTTGCTTCTGGTCCAGGGAAGACATGGCTTGGCAGTTCGGGCTGGACTGTTCTGTTCCCATGCGGCACAGGGTCAGACTGATTTGGCAGAGGTGGGCTAAAGAACGGGGATGGATTAAACCCAGATCTGTTGACTGGGTGTGAGTGTTTGATTGGTTCAGATGCTCCGTCCATCACCACCCCCTTTTGTCCCTCAATGTGATGATTGCCTGTGTAGCGCGACCTCAGCGTGAGAATCTGGAATGCTAGTGGTACGTGAAGATAACCATAATGCTTTGTACCAAGCAGATGCACTCCAGAGACAAACACAAGGCGCGTGGTGAAGGATCGTGCACCGGAGTTGTAAAGATGCCACCGGTAAGGCTAACCGTCAAGTTAAGTATAACACGTTATGCTGTGTAGTGAACCGACGTCCCACACTCCGTATAAGTAGATAATTCCATGAAAAATATAACACTTACTGCTTTTGGAGTGATTGCATCTAATTTTCGAAGTCCGCTTTGTCTTTCCAAGTCCGAATAAGTGATTATATTTGGTTGCCTTCAGGCTGGTTCTATTGTTGTTTAAAACGGAGAGCGCAAGTCTAACTCCGCAATATATACTAACAACCACCGAGTTTAAATGCTCAAAAATGAGTGATTTCTTCAAAAGCCACGTACTCACAAAAGTTTTTAAAAAAAATCCTTTGAAAGTCTTCAGAAGTTCAGAATCCCAGATCGTCGCCAAAATGATGTAGTAACGTCGAGGAAGCAGGTTAAATTAATAAATAAAATGTCTTTATTAAACATAAGTAAATAACTTCCAGAGAGGTCGTGGGCAAGATAATAATGACCAGTACACTCCCTAAAATTCCACTTGTTGTACAGAACACAGAATGTCAAGGTATCCAAACTCTACAAATAAAAATTAATTAAATGTGCAAATTTCCACAAGCAATTTACTACAGGGGCCAATTAGCCCACCAGGTACCTCCAGTAAGCGCCAGGGAGCTGTGTTGCAAAGTTGTGGTCCAAGGACACGTCCACTTTTTATTCCACTCTGCAACACAGCTCTGTGGCACTTACTGGAGGTAGCTGGTGGGCTAGTTGGCCCTCAGGGACCCTCAGGATTCAAAGAGACTTCATCAACCAGTTGACAAAAACATAAGAAATTCACTGAAAAAACAAAGGTAACTGGTACAGTATAGGTATGAAATGGAACTTTAAAAACCTTATAAATTCTCTGAAAAACTAAAAATTACAGGGACCTTATAGTTAGGCTCAGGATTCACTTGTACAAAACCAGTGAAAATCAGCAGTTATAGTTAGCTGAGCAAACTATTACTCGCAAGCCGCAATGCACTGCTATTGACCTTACATAGTACATCACTCATGACAAAAACAAATTGAACAAAAAACATAAGTGCAACAAGCTGCAGTCACTCACATTCTGGTCCTTCACGTTGTTCTCATGTTATAAATTTGCAACAAATGCGGTATATTTATGCCATGTAAAATAATGGTGCATTTTTTGTAACTGTTCGCAACAAGGGTAACACAAACTTTCTGAAATTACACAATTATGGCACTGTAATTGAAATACCAAACGGGGCTAGCCATTTGCTGATGAATCTTAAAGATCATGACTACCAGGAGGACTTACAGTAGTTCTAGGTCGAGCTTGATGATTTCAGGAACTAGAATGGAACTCTGAGGGACTCTGTATACAGTCATTGTGATGCGGCACGAACAGGAGTTGCCCACCTATATAAGCAAAAATGTGTTGCTGAAGTAGGATGCAAGTCTAGTAGGATCGTATTACCGACAGTAGACAGACCTTGTTAGATAAGTTCAAGGTCAGGGACCTACATCTTGGGCAGGATCATGGGTCTCCTCCATAATTATTTAAATGTCTGATGTAGTATATTAAATTGTGTATTGTGGTGTTCCCGGATACTGTCTGAGTTTAAGTTAGCACATTTTCCCATACTTTATCTGCGTTCTTGTGTCCAAGGTCTGCTTCCCATCTGCTATTGGCCTTGCGTAACCCTCTCCAGACCACCCTAGTAAGTGTCCGGCAAAGTAACTAAGAGGTTGTTATTCCCCAAGGTTATAAGCAATTAAAATAATTTGTGGTGTGGAGGTTCCTGGTTGTTCGTCTGCCATAGTTGTGCAAACATTTGTATCTGAGCTCTGTAGGTTAGAAATTGCCCCGGTGGCAATCCTTGTGTGGCTATTAACTGGTCTAGCTGTGTTAGTGTTAGAAACAGACCCCCACCATTAGAAGGCCAGCTTCGGACCAGTGCACTATTTGATGTGCCAAAAAGAAGGCGGTTTTGTCCCCGTATGGCAAATCAACCAGGTGAAGTGCTGGCGCATAGGGAGAACCCAGGCAGTTCAATTTGACACATTGCCTTCAGCACTGCCAGGAGACTGAAAACAGTATGGGCAGTTTCTGGAGTTTATTGTGCAGTAAGAGTGTAGTAAGCTCCTCCTGGTTTGCTTTCCTCACCATCCCCTCCAGCTACGCTGTGTGCTGGACATCCATTCATCACGCTATCCACTGAATCTGTACTGGCTGGTAATAAATACCATCATCTGGGAATCCCACGCACCCCTCCACTATCAGATATGTCAGCATGGTTAAAACTGCCCTCTGTCTGCCCAAGTCCCCCACCAAGTTTTGTAGATGCACAACAAGGCCCCCAGTCCATTTTTTGAAAAGCTACACTGGTACATTCACAAAGACATAGAAGAGTCTGGGGAGCATGCCCAACTTAATGAGGTTTATCCTGGACACAATAGGGAGCTATAGAGAGACCACCAGAAGAATACCTGGCCCTTCAGTGCTCAGAGTGCCACCACCAGGTTGTCATCCCAAAGGTCCTACAATGTGTGATAAATATCCATCCCTAGCTATTTAAGGCTAGTGGGGCTCATGTTATTCCTGATTCGGCCATATCCATTATTGGCCCACTCAGATGGACTAGGAAGATTCTGGTTTTTGTGGTATTCACCTTCAGCCCTGAGACTACACCAAATTCCATCCTGAGGGTTTGCATCTATTCCAGGGCTTGTGCTCCTTCCCTGACATGAAATAGCATGCCAGGGGCATCCAGTGATAATATAAGGGTGTAGACCCATAGCGGTATTCCCCTATCGCCACCTACCAATATACCCACTCCACTAGTGGTTATATAGCTATTGCGTAAAGAAGAGTTATCCGCAGCCCCGGTTCATGAAGGATTGGGTATTGCAGAGAGATCTGCATCCCTGTTTGCCCAAGCCATGAGCTGAGAATAAAGGATTTCGACCCATTGAATCCAGTGTGGTCCTAGCCCCATTCTTTTCATGGTGTCCATAAGAAAGAGCAAACTCACCATGTCAAAGGCCTTTTCTATATCCAAGTAGGCCACTATCTTTTCAGCATACGCGGTTCTGTCTCTAATATTCAATAGCCACAAGAGCCTCCTCAAATTTAGTGGGGTGCTCCAAGAAGGGATGAATCCATTTATATCTGGATCAGGATTGGTAGATATATGTTTACATAACCTCATTAGCCAGTACCTTGCCAATGATTTTAAAATGAAGATCTGGGATTGAGAGCGGCCGATAGGATAAAATAATTACAGTAGGTTTTCCAGGTTCCAAGAGTGGACCACCAATGCCTTGCGGGTAGTAACCAGAAGTTCACCCTTATCCCTGACCTCTCCCTATACCCTTAGGTGCAATATCAGGAGGTTCAAGCACATTTGATAAAATTCACCTAGTAGGCTTTGGATGTGTGTATTTTTCCTAGTGTCAATTCCTTGATAGCGCCCCATACCTCATTTGGGGAAATCATGATACCCAGTAGTTCCCTATCTGCGTCTTCCAAGGTGGTCAGCCACTAGGGGTAAGGCTTCTGTAGTAGGGTTGCAGAGTTCCCAATTGTAGGCAAAGGAAAGAGGTGTCAATTACCTTTTATGAGTATACCAGCTGCCCATCTGGACTCTTTATCTGGGTAATGGGGCTATTTCTAGATTTGTGGCACACCAGCCATTCCAGGATCCATTCTGGTTTGTCCTCTCCTTCATGTTAATCCTATGTTGGTGGCATCTCAACCTCTCCACAGAGTGAGAGTATTGTTCTCTACACTCTCAAAGCTTCTTGTTCATCAATGGATCCTCCACCAATTCTAGCTCTAGTTAGTGTATTTAAATGCCTAACTATATTAGTTCTGCCCTCATTCTCGTTGGATCTCAATTGCTTTTCCCAGACAATGTCCTCTAACTACAACCTTACAAGCCTTTTACTTGGCATGAGGGCTGGAGGCGGTGCCCTGAATTTTGTTCAAACTACTCTGAAATGACAGCACCGTATGACTTTCAGAATGGGGAGGTCTGCGAACGCAGTGGGCTTCGGCTTCCAGATGGGCACCCGTGGGATGGTCTGCGTAGCCACATAGTTATCACCAAGTGGTTATGATAAGATAGTTTCCTGCCCAGATACTCAGATCTCATCATGAGGAGGCACAGTTGTCCAGAGAAGAAGAATCTGTCCGGTCTGACATGGATTCCATGCAGGTTGGAGTGAAAAGAATAATCTTTGGTCATACTATGATGCAGATGCCATATTTCAGCCAGGTCCCTATCACCGACCTAGGAGGAGAAACCTTGAGCAACTTTTATGGACTAAGCTCCAGGAGCAAGAGGCATGGGGTATTCCAAGTGGGTGTCACTAATTCAATTAAAGTTGTCACCCAGTAGCACACGGCTGCCCAACTGTAGGGATAGTGAAGCAAAGAACGCCAGCTGGTCTTGGCTTCAAGCATAAACACATCAAAGTTGCACCTATTGGCCGTCACTAGTACCTTTATCCCCTCCCTGTACACTCAGATCTACGATGCAGAGAAGGCAACTATGTCCCTGATTGGAGCTCCTCTTGCAAATGCAGAATATTCTGTCGCAGCAGCTAGTCTCACCACTTCCGGCATAAGCATGTGACCTTTGCAGCATTCAAATGTGTCTTGTCGAGATATACTATGTGTGCCCCCCTCTGTTTAACATAGGCATAGGTATATACCTTGTGCCTCTATTCTGATGAGCCTTACCCCATATTTTCCAGGCTACAAGAGAGTAGGTCTGTGTTAATTTAACTGTGGTACACTGCATCATTAGTGAGCCGGTGCATCTCCCATCTATTACCATTTCCCTCCCAGCTCGAAATAGCCCTCGCCCACCCTACCCTTCAGACTCGAATTGGCAAGTCAGCAAGACGGACGCTTGCTTTTTAGCTCTGAACCTGAAGAAATTCTGGATCAGATTTAAAATTGACTGGAATCAGCACCTCTAAAGAAGGAAAAAGTCTGTGGATTTAACAAACAAGATTTTCTTTTGAGATTAATATTTTGATTCAAGATGGACCCGACAGTATAATAGTTATTTGCGAATGGTCCAATCAAAGTGTGATTGATAAAGGTATCACATTAACCTTTGAAGGAATTCATAGAAATAGGAGGATGAGAAATATAATAAAACTAAGGCCCTCCAAAGAAAATTACAGTGCATAATCCGGCTCTCTGGAGACTGAGAAAACTAGACGAGAAAGACGTCCAAAAATATTATTGGAGAAAAATGAAAGAGTTTCTACATAAACCAACAGATTTTTAAACATTGAACTATTGTCTTGAAGAAGGTGACTGTAATATAGTTGACAGTCTAGTAGCTGGGATGGGCGGAGCTAGATGGGCTGAGGGGAAGAGGAGGAGTGAGAACAGGATGAGGGCAGTTAGAGTAGGGACAGGGTCGAGACAAGTTATATACAATAAAGCTCCTAAAATATAAGAACCTGTGTCTGTGGTTCCTTGTAGCAGGATGCTACAACTGGCGACGAGGGTGGGATGAACAAGCCCACTGCATGCAGAACCCGAAGAAGACACCCTGTCCCAGGTAACGTCCAGAAAAACGCTGCCGAGTACAGTAAGCTGCTGCCCGAGAAAAGAAGCCAGCAGTAGGTGACCCTGCCCCTCCAGAGACCGTGAGGAGCCCAGAGGGAGCCATTACCACGAGCGTTTGAGCGCTGAAACGTTCAGAAAAGAAGAAGCCTTTCGCGACGAAAACGCGAGTCCCGCCCGATGCGTGAGCTTTGGCACGCTATCGGCGCTGAAGAGCGGGAGCCCAAAAAGTGAGTTGGGAGCCTACCCCAACCTCACCTGATGACTGCTATGGCCAAACAAGTGTGAATCCAGGTGGGAACTGCCCCACGAAGGTCTGTTGCCAAGCGCTGCTGAGCGCGGCAAAATTGGAGCCGAGTGAATCCCGTCGTCGGAAAACCTCACTCCGGATGCGTGGGTTTTGGCATGCCCCGCCGAAGGACCCTGCAAAGTAAGGCGGGAGCCCACCCCATCCTCACCTGACTGTGGCATTGACCAGAGGGAGCCAAATCCAGAGTGTGCTGACCCTGAAAACGACTGCCGGTGAGTCCTGTGTGAAGAAAGGGGGTCGAATGAAGAGAGAGAAAGTAGTGCCTGCAGATAACCACGGCGGCCATCTTTGAGTCAGGCAACTCTCGGGACACCATCCCTGTGCGAACTGTAGGCGGCCATTTTGAAGTCAGGCAAGAGGCAATAAGCAAGCATTGGTTGAAGCAAATAAACAAGCATTGGCGAATGGAGATAAACAAGCACTGGCAAGAACAAACAAACAAACATTGGTATATGCAAATAAAACAAGCATTAGCGAAGACCAAACAAACATTGGCAAAGACAAGCAAGCAAGCATTGGTACATGCAAATAAACAAGCATTGGTACATGCAAATAAACAAACATTGGTGTATGCAAATAAAACAAGCATTGGCAAAGACCGAAACAAACATTGGCAAAGACAAGCAAGCAAGCATTGATACATGTAAATAAACAAGCATTGGTACATGCAAAGAAACAAACATTGGCATATGCAAATGAAACAAGCATTGGCGAAGAACAAACAAATATCGGCAAAGACAAGCAAGCAAGCATTGATACATGCAAATAAATAGGCATTGGTAAGGCAAATAAATAAGCGTGGATAACGGCGCGTGAACAACAACAAACAAGTCTTGGCAACCAAAACAGATAAGCACGAGCAACCACAAGAGTGACTTAACAAACATGCATTGACAAAAACAAATGTCAGCACGGGTGGAAACGCGAACATTGAGAAATGCAAGCGAATGCGCAGTGGCGAATGTAATGAAGTAACACGTGACTGTAAAATAAAAGAAGCACGAGTGAACACCAGGACCAAGCAAAGACAACAGCACAATGGAACAAGCATAAGCAAATGCAAGAGACAGATAAAGACGACGCTGAGCACAAACCGAAGAGCGCCGAAGGGAGAAGAGCCGCTGGGCAGAACTGCCGAAGACCCAGAGGAGGGCAGTCCTACAGAGGACCCCGGAGAAAGTAGAACCATCCAAGTTCATTCACCGGCGCATACTGTGATGGTTACAAAGACTGTCAATTTCTAAGCAAACGACCAGACCAAAGACCTGGACCAGAATCTCCCTCTCTCATGGCGGGAAGAAACGTAGCACAGCGGGTCACTCCACACATTGAAGTACCGCCCCCAGCGGTGCAGACTGATGATTGGATCTCGGATCTCAAACGACACTGGTGGCTCGAAGCCTTGGAAGATTTCTTAAAAGCCAATGGTGAGCAAAGAGAGAGAAAATGTCTGATACTACTCCTCCATCTGGTGGGTCCTGAGGGCCGATGCCCAATCAGGACATTTTCCAAAGAGGATACAGAAATCTATAAAAGACTCCAAAGGGAGCTCTGTGCCCATCTCAACGCACAGACAGATGTGGATCATAATCGCATGGTTTTCAATACAGCACGGCAGGAACCAGGCGAACCGTTGCCAAATTTCATCACTAGGTTACAAAGTCTGGTACGAGGCTGCCATTTCAACACTTTTACAAATGAGGATGCGGTTCGACTTCGGATAGTTGAAGGTTGCACAAATCCTGACACCAAGCGCAAGATCCTGCAAGGGCATTGGTCGTTAAAGGAAATCATCAAGAAGGCCGAAATTGGAATGCAGATCAAAGCAAGAGACGGATTGAAGGACGTGCACCTGAGAGCAAACCATCGAGATACCTGGGAAGATAGAACTCAGAAAACAAACAAAACTGAAAGGAGACAGAGGGAAGGCAGACCAGCAAAAAGACAATGGGAAAGATACAGTGAAAAAAGAAAGTGACAAGGACTACTCAGAATCAGATGACTCAGAGTCAACCATCCAAAAGACAATTCCAAGGAGTTATTCACCCCTCAGGAGTTTCTCAAGGAGTCATTCAAAAAGACAACGGGAAAGATACAGCGACAAAGAAAGTGACAAGGATTACTCAGAGTCAGACTCCTCAGCGTCCGACTACCCAAAGTCAACCAAGGTCTACTCAGAGTCAGAGTCAGATGACTCAGAGTCAACCATCCAAAAGACAATTCCAAGGAGTTATTCACCCCCCAAGAGTTCCTCAAGGACTCTTGTCATTCAACTTATGACACACAGTACTCTGATGAGGAAAGAGCGTCAAGTGGGACAGATCGCACTCCTGGACAAGAGGGCATCCTGCACAACAAGTGGGAGAGAAAGACAAACCCTAGAAGACGGGGTCGCACTGGTCAACACCGGAAATCGGCGCAGGAACATCAGTCGCCAAGCAGTGAAGATGAGTCCAAGGAAACATCTGGCAGGAGAACACATCACCCCCAGATCAGAGGTGTTAGAGCATCAAAAAAGCGTGAAGGAGAAACAGGTCGCACAAGACGGACTGATCCTCCACAGCAACGAACCAGAAAAGATCCATGCATCTTTGGCTCCCACGACAATGAAGAAACGGAGAGGAAATCGTTAACTTCAGGCGAGAAGGACAAAGAGGCAAAAGATTGAGATCAAGCACGGGATCATCAAACAACCTCCAAAATGAGACGGCATTGAAGATGTTCCAACAAAGGCACACGGAGAAGCATCTCAAAGACAATTCAAAGGGAAAGAGCAATTTGTCACGGACTACGGATTTCAAAAATCCATTACCCAAGACAGTTTCAAAGAAACGTTTGAGAAGGAATGGGAAGAAGGATCTCTCTGACGCGGAGCGCACATCCATCCAATCCTGGAAGTTGACAAACGACTTCTCTGACCCGGAAAGCACGTCTATGGCCCGGAACTCCTCTGGTTTAGAGAGCGCGTCTGTCCGATCCTTTAAAAGGGGTATGACCTGGACCTCCTCTGATTCAGAGAGCGCATCTACCCGATCCTGGAAATCGACAAAAGACTTCTCTGACCCAGAGAACATGTCTGTTCAATCCCGTGAGTCGACCGAGTCATGGTCCCGACAACAGACATGGCGTCAGCCACTCGAACGCACCATGGAACCAAAGGACATCCTTCCCGTCAAGAGCAACATGTCACACACTAAGGTCTCTGAACACTCAGTCACTCCACAGGACAACCTGTCATGTCAGTCACGACACAGATCAGACACCGTCACCCCTGAAGGGGTCCGCGAGGCTGACTCAAAGGATCTACAAAAGGAAAACAGAGACAGTGGACCTTAGTAACCGGATGGGAAGGGACCAGCCAGTCACTCCGCAAGGAAAGCCGGACGTGTCAGGAGAGAGAGATCATCAGATGAGAGAGAAACATGCCTATGCACAGACGCCGGACGTGTCAGTAGAGAAATATCATCAGATGAGAGAGAAACGTGTCTATGCACCGATAGCTCACGAGCTCGCCAGACAACCCGAGGCCAGGAATAAGTTATCGAACCAAACCAAGAACGTCTCATCAGATAGCACTGTACTGTCTGGCATACATGACTCTGAATTGGTGGGCAGTGTTGCTCTCGACCGGGCTAGCCAAAAGGAAGTAAGGGTAGATGCGGCGAATGAGTTACCGAACCAAACCAAGACAGTCTCATCAGGTAACTCCGTACTGTCTAGTATACATGATTCTGAATTTGAGGGCAGTATTGCCCTCGGCCGGACAAGACAAAAGGAAGCAAAAGCAGATGCGGGTGCTCGGAAGAGGACCGGAACATTATCCACTCATGAAAGAGATCGAGCATCTGAACCAACCGTGGTTACACCACCGGAAGGAAATATGAGAACTGCGGACCGTGGGAGTAAACAGTTTACACGCAACGTGGTCAAGAATGCCTTGATCAAGACAACAGAAAGATTGACCAAAGCCAAGCCCACCACTGATTCGACACTACTGAAGCTTGAAGAACAGGCTGTCCGCCAACCCGTGTGGTTGATTGAAGAATTGCGAACACTGAAAACATTAAGCTCATTTTGTTAAGAACGGGGGAGATGTAATATAGTTGACAGTCTAGTAGCTGGGATGGGCGGAGCTAGATGGGCTGAGGGGAAGAGGAGGAGTGAGAACAGGATGAGGGCAGTTAGAGTAGGGACAGGGTCGAGACAAGTTATATACAATAGAGCTCCTAAAATATAACAACCTGTGTCTGTGGTTCCTTGTAGCAGGATGCTACAGTGACATTCCACCTTAGCACTGAAACGCAGCGTCAACATTGTTCTTCATGTATTCATTGCACACATTGTTTTCTTTTAAAAAAATATGATTTTAATATGTTTTTTAAGTTTGTCAATATAAATTTTATAAAACATGTATTTTTAATAAGATATAATTCACAGTACATTCCTTTGAATGTATATGTTTAATTGGAAACTCACTATTCTATGTATGATTTTATATATTTGTCTGTAAATTTAGCAACCTGGTAACATTTGTCTTATTATATTTTAGTGCCTGGCCGTGTTTAATTGAACTAACCAATCTAATTAGAGGATCTAATCCTCATGCTCTCAGCGTAGAAGTAGAAGGGAACTTTGTGTTTGTTTCAGAACCAGAGCAGTCCCTCTCCTGTTTCAGCTTCCCACTCTGAAGGTATGTTGAGGATGATAACAGGCTAAAACTTATGAACCAAACTTCCAGTCCCCAGGGCGGTGAAGCAGTGGCCTCCTGGCTGAACTACCTAACTAAGAACAGCTTGCTTATACGATCACGTCTGAGCCTAACTCTAGGCGAATCAAGGTTTATGGCTGCCCGTAGACTCCCTATATGATGGCCACAGTCATGTACTAATTCTTGCAAAATAACAACAAGGCTACAGTGCTTCAGGCAGATATTTAATCAGTTGAGAGGTGCATATTAAGTTCTCTTTCACCTAAAATCCATCTCCTAGCTTCCAGGACTAGGCTTTAGGTCACAGCTGGCCCCTTCCTTATTCAACACTACCCCTGCTTACAGTCATTACAAATACTTATAGGCCAACCACTGATTTGAGGTAATGTGAGTCAGGTGGTCCCCTGCTGTGGTGGTTGCATCAGAGTCTGATTCCGATGGTTGCATGTCAAAGGCGTGCAATTCCCCCCCAAACAGGCATCCTTCGCTAATTTCACTTGCCAACAGCACTTCAGCAGCTCTGTCCCATTCAGTCACAAGTCCGGTCAGTGTCCTATGCCAGGAGAATGATGTGGATGAGAAGGCATGCGGGTGCCGTGCCTCATCACCACCACAGGCCTTCAGCCAGTTTCTAGGATTTGGCAGGTTTAGTGAAACATGTTGCTATGCTGTCGGCAATGATTTTGTAGCCAGCCAGAAATATCATGGAATATTGTATGCCCATCACCCAAGTGCTTGTTTGATTGCTATTAAGGAGGCCATTCTTCAGTACCAACGTTGTGTAGTCAGGGAATAGTGCTACTGAAGCATTCTCAACTTTGTACAGACCTGACTCCCAGGCTTTCTTTAGGTGCACATCCTCGTCCTGGCAGTGCAGGAGTTTGACCGCAATAGTACGAGTTGGGCTGTCTGGTGGGGTCATCTTGTGTGCCCATTCCAAAGCGAAGAAGGTAGTCAATCCAATGGGTGCCAACTCTGACTGCAGCCACTGTTCTAAGAAGTGTACCATGTCATTTCTCTCCACCCCCTCTGGCATACTGACCACTGCTATATTGTTCCTATGGTTTCTCCATTTGGTATCTTCCATTCTGTTTCTTCCTCAGTAAAGTGCAACAAGTGCATCCATCAGGAGAGGCCCCAGTTTCTAGCTGGCTCCATGCTCTATAATTCTGGGCCACCAGGGAGTTTCCATGGGCATAGATTTAGTGTTACTATAAAGGGGCCCTTGTCTGCCAGTATTTTGGGCAGGCCCTTTCTGGCCACTAACATCTGCAGGAGCTATTCCATCCTACCTCAGCAGCCAGGTTGTTGGTCATCAGCCTTAGGTTTTCTTTGTCAGGACTCAGCATCTACTCTCACATCGGGCCTCTGATGATCTAATCCAGGTGTGGCGCATGCTCCAACCCGTACTGCATTCCTTCAGCTCACAGAGGTCTACCAAACATGTTGAGGGTAGCACCTCAGCACTTCAGGGCAGACGGACTAGATCTGGTGCCCTGAAGAATGGTCTGGTGCAACCCCCCCCCCCATTTCCTGTGGGGAACAGGTGGCTAAAAAATATTAATGCCTTCTCAGTGAAAAATAATAATTGGGAAGTTTAGGGGCTCAGGCCTGGGAGGTCAGCCTCTGGTCTCCTGTTGCATGTGTTGCTAGCTGCACCCTCATTTGCTACATTTTCTTGTACTGGGTGCAAAAACTTGTGTTCATTTATATATTCATGATTTAAGCAAAGTTGAGATGTTCAGATTCTGTCTCAAAAGTACCTGGGAGTATAGAATGCAGTACAGTGAGCATGGTAGTATTTAGGTGCTATAGCATCAGTCTGAGATTCTAAACTCAGTGATAGAGAGGAGTGTAAAACTCACTTCAAAACAGAAGGGAAGTCATTGCCTGCCACGTTTCCAATATCAGGGTCTTATGAACCATTGGTCGCAGGATGCAGAATACGTGCTCCTCTCTTGCGCTTTGAATAGTGGCATAGATTTTTACCAGCAGTTTTTCATTCAAGGAAAATGCACTGCTGCTTTGGTTTGAATGGGTAATTTTACAGTGCTTCAGTGTCAAACAAGTTGTCCAACAACTACATTTGAAATCTATTAATAGTTAAAAGTATATAAAAATCTAGCTAAATCAGTCTTCCTCCGTGAGAGTGGGATATATTTTCTCTATCGCAAAGAGCTATTGAACTGCTCTTGTTTGGAAACCGAACTAACCCATACCCACCCCGACAAATTCATTATTTTGAACCCCATTCCCCCCAGCGAAGGGCAGAGCCACTGCCTTTCTCCCACATCCCTCCCCAGCACCAGTTTTCTCAGACTAATCTGGCCATGACCTGTAACTCATGCCCGACGTGTCATACCTGTCACTATCCCTGCTTGTCACATGCCTTTACAGTGTACTGTTGCCCTGCACCTTGTACTGTGCCTTTATGATGTGCGAGCTGTGCCATGCCCAGGGCGGCAACCTCCAGAGGGGCTCTGAAGCTCTCTTAGGAGCAAAGAAAAGTGTTTTTAAACAGGAATATAAGCATTAAAAAAAACAGTACAATGAATAAGTAAGATAAAATACACAATACAAATCCTACAATAATGTATAGAGATAGAAAACATTTATATCTTTAAAATGGCACCAAACCATCAAGATCCAATATGGGGAACCAGAGATATGAATTTTTAAAGAATTATCACTTTCTAGTGCTTATCTAACCAATAGCGCAACTTCTTGACATCTGGTATCGTGTAATAGAGACAAAGTTAAAGTTTAGGCTGACCGCAATGGAGACCTCCTTGGAACCTTCACGTGGGAAGCCTCGGTCAAAATGTTACCTTTGCACTTAGACACATTTCTGGAGCTTTGTCTGCCAGGGGCCCTCGATGCTCTTCATCAGTCCTGATTCGGTGAGGGTTCACTGGCATGACTTTCCGCGAGCTCCCGATCAAAACCTGGAAGTCGGAGCTCGTCATTTGGACAAACCTGGAATCCGGAGCACAGTTGAAGATGGCTGGCTTGACCCTGGCGGTCGAGTCGGCTCCCTGTGAAGCCCTTTACAAAACTTTACCTAACTTTTGGAGGTCCTTCCAGGAGGTGTACCTGTGGATTCCAAGGGCCAAAACACAAATTCTAGGGTCTGGAATCCCCTAGATTGTCCTTGGAAAGCCTGCACTTCAATGCCCACAATGTACTTGGACAACCCCTTTAAACTCCACTGGACACACTCCAGGAGGGGGACCCTGGCTGGAGAAGGGTAGGTAAAGCTCTGTTAACCTGTATCTGCAGGGGTCCATGCCTTGCTCCTTCTTGCAGCAAGGCAAATCCTCAGAGCTTTAGCCCCAGCGGGTGCAGCAGGTGCAGTCTTCACCAGGCAGGCCGTTTGGTGTAGATCAGGATTCCAGCAGGACAATCTTCACTCTTCTTGTAGTTTCAAGCAGCAGAACTGAGAGGCTCTGCACCTGTCACATATTTATTAGTGTTCTCTGGCGACAAGCAAGGGTGCACCCCTGTCCAATGAGGTGTAGTACAGCATCCTAAGGCATGACAACTTCCTTCAAAGTGTGGCACAGTCTTGTTCCAGAAAGCATTATTCTCTCAAAATCCATCAAGGCAGAGCAGCAAGCGCTAACTGAACTAAACTGAGAGTACTGTGAATTCCTTCCTTAAGCCTCACATCTGGCAGGGAGAGTGGGTGGCCCTGGCTGACAGGCTTGCTTGACCTGTTGTTAATTTGAAGCTGATGCTTTATGGCCCTACCCCATGCTCTGGCATTCCTGTGCCCCACAGAGCTCCCTTCACCATAAACCCTCTGCCCGGCCAATCACTTATCACCTAATCAAGGCAGCTTGGCTAATCCCATCCGGGCTGACCAATCAGGGAAGAGTGCTAGAGGCTTACAGAAAAGAAAGTCTTACATCTTCTTTTATGTACAAGTTTGATAAATTCAACAATGCCATATTTCTGAATTCATCAATACCATTCTGTTCATTGTTTGAATTACATTTTTTCTACAATCTCCTAGCAATAGTTATTTGTTCATAACAAATTGAAATGTTACCCTATGAGGCTGATTACGTCTAGTGGAAAACATGAAATGTGCAATTTCTTCCTCAATAAGGGTTCATACAACCTCTTTTATAAAGTCTCTGCTCATAATTACAGGACCCCCCCCCCCCCCACACACACACACACCTGGAACACCTAGGGCAGACCTGGGGGTTCCTAATATGCAAAAATGATTTTGAGTATTACTTCACAGTGCCCATACTCCCAAAGTCGAGTTTACAGTGACTCTTACTAATAAAAGCAGTCCTGCAACACAGAGCTGCTTTTAAAATAACCTTAGACTCCCAGCAGTGCACACATGCAACTGCAAAAAAGGCTACTGGCCTCTAGACTGTCAGGCACTTTTTTATAATAGGGACTTATAGGTAGTTGTAATCATCTTGCCCTATTATTCATCAGGGACATAAAGGGTAGGTCATGCCAATTATTAGTGTACCTAAGTGTATGTGTTTGTGTTTCACATAGCACTGGCCCTGGATCCGACTAGCAGATCCCAGGACACAGTCAGAGTCGACTACCACCAGTTCCATTCAGCACAAAAAATGGGGAGAGCAGGCCAAAAGGGGTGACTTTCTAACATGGGGCACCAAATTTCATTCACCAGGTGTGCTCTCTGAGGATAGTCCAGCTCCGATTGCAATCCTCCATTGTTGGTTTCAATGGGTGATCTCTGGAGGGTTGCAGACAGATGCAACTCCTCCGTTAAGGTGGAGGAGCGTCGCCTCACCAAATGAATTTCCCCAGGGATGGAAAAATAAAATGGTAATAAAGTTAATTTACTACCATTTTTTGTTACAAAACCCCGCCCTGAGCCGAGCGCCAGGAGGGGGGGGGTAGGGTTTTATGCTTTCTGCAGTTATAGCAGTGATAGGCAGGGCACTTTAAGTTTAATATGTACATGTCTCTGCGGCCGGTCATCTTGTGACGGCTAACCAGATATGCACATTTAAACCTCTCTAATGAGACAGTATAGGGCTCCAGTGTTCTTTGGCACGCCGAAGGAGGCCGCTGGCTCCAATCCTGGCCCTTCTTTCATGCTGCATGAGAGCAGCGCCAGGATTGGTTAATGCAATTCCCTGGTCCCACATTGGAGCCTGAATGACTGGAGAAGACTCGAGCGAGGAGGACGTCACACCAGGTAAGTGTAATTATTTTTGTACGTATTTATTTACTTGTATTTTTGTTGCACCCGCCCCACCATCCTCCGTACATCCAGCGCCACTGGTTGCAGACAGCTGAAAATCCTTGAATCTTGGTTTCCCCGGCCTCTGAGACACTCTGGACAGGAAAGGCATCCTCCGAATTTTATCTTCACATCCCCAAACTGTATTCTGACCACTCCATTCACACACTGGCCCTATTGTTCATTTCGCTGTGACAGAGACCACTGGATGTGACATCCTGATGTGGTCAGGTCACCCCACTCTGTTCTTTCTCCTGTGGTAAAAGAACAGCATTCACCTGCGACAGATCAGTTTATAAATATATTACACAAAGTTTCCTGCATTAATCAGGCATGGCCTGCTTGTGCGCTTTTGCGCATTTTGCTGTAAGAGATGCTACATCCTCTTCCAGCATGGCTGTTGCGACGTGTTCTTCCTTGTTACCGTCTGCCTTTCACAGGATTTGTGTTCCAGCACGTGTCTACTCCATCTGCTGACATATCAAATATAGTTCCAGGGCCTTTAATAGAAGATTATAGAGGGCATATTTCCTATGCATAGATTTTAGCTTTCAATTATACTAACTGCTGGGTTGTGCACGTGACACACCTTCAGACTTTCTTCAGTCCACAGCACAAGGTGTGCTTGCTTTTCTCCAACGTGGCTAATTTCTTAGTGGTAAAAGTGTTTCTGCTGTCTTAAGCAAAATATACTCAGCACAGATGTAAGCACCACAAGATACAGTAGTACTACGCCTAAACTACAGAGTGCAGGCCTCTCGTGTAATTTGTAGGTGCTACCATTCATTAGTTTTGCTCAAGCACACCACCCACCTCCACAATGCATATTCTGCCTAGTTTCCAGAATTCCTCTCTGAAAACGCATTGTGCTTCTGAATGAACAAACTCTCCCCCTAACTCCTCTGCATCCCTTGGACACGGTTTACCCAATTCAACTCATTCACTCACCAGGAGAAGATTTAGGACCAGCAAGCCCATCACCTGAATCAAGCAGAACTTTGATGCTACTTCGGGTACTTTCAGTTTCCTTAAGCCATAGCACTTCAGCCCTAAACCTGCATCGTCTTCATTTTGTTTCTTTTTTAATTGTTCTCAGTATACTTATGTGGCCTATTCTCGGTACTTGATACCACTGTATTGCCTCCAGACCCGGACTGGGACCCAAAAGTAGCCCCAAAACAAATGTACAGACCAGCCTTGATCACTTCCTCTTTGCATGCTCATCTCTCTTTCCCTTCCTCTTTCTCCTTTTTTCTCCCTCTCTACAGGAGCTGCTACTTCCATTCCTGTGACAGAGATGCAACCAGCAACCCAGCCTCCAAAGGCTCCAGCTTTTTTTTTTATTTATACGTATTAACTTATTTTTGTATTATTTAATTAATATTTTTAGATTGTATTTCATTTATTGATAATTCATTTTTTTTATATATCTTAATATTTTGATGTTGCTAGGTATTTAAATGGTCTTTAAAATTATTAAGAATTGGAATGGTATATTTAATTTTCCCTCTGCTTTTATTGATGTTGGCGTGGAAATATTAATTCTACCCCACTTTCCCTACTGTTGCCAATATTGGAGTGGGAATAGTACATGTATCCCCTGCAAATAACAACACTGTTCCTATTGTTCCTTAGATTTGAGTGGGAATAGTAGATCTAACCGCTCCAAAATCCAGCACATTTTCTATTTTTGTTAAAATTGACTTCATCGTAGTCCAGCACTTTTGTAACTTGTATTTATTTTTTATATTTGGTTTTAACATATTTTATTATTTTATTTAAGGTTTTTATTATTTAAAAATGTAATTTTCTATTTAATTGTAATTTACCTGTTATATTTATTGTTGTTATTCAATTAAGAACATGTATGTGTTGGACTTGACCCTCTCTGCAGGGTTAGCCCCAAACCTTTAGCTTTCACTTCTTTGGTTTTCTGAGCCTGTTTTTGTTGGACTTTAGTACTCTGCACACTTTACCGCTGTTAATCAGTGCTGAAGTAATTGTGAATCTTATAAAGCGCTTGGTTACACTTACCAGTGTGTCCCAGCGCTGAATAAACCGCTGAGGAACCCGTCCTGGCCTGTTCCTGTGAGGCACCCAACTCCTGGGCACCCCCCTGGTGAGGCCAGGCATCCTTAGCGATTAGGGCCGGTGTGGAGACTAAGCAAGCTATTGCCCAGAGTTGCAGCGTGGGACCCCATGATTAGAGTAGGCACCGTGCCGAGAATTATCGGGTCCGCGGACATTTGAGCTCAAGACCCTGCCGCGACGGGAATTGAACCCTGGTCCCGGGCCAGACCTCTGCATCAGGGTCTGCCGCTCTAATCAGTGAGCCACACTCCTCCACTGCTGGTGCACTCTCCTTTAAACATGGCAAAATTGGCTTACACTCAATTGCCACATGGAATTTATTTGCACGTCTCTGTAATAGTGGCACCACAGGTATCCAGGCCAGGAAATATAATTACTACTAGTGGGCATGCAGCACTGATTGTGCCACCCACCTCAGTAGACTGTACATCACTACAATGTATTCTACTCTGCTGTATGGCATGGGTCTCTTTGCCACGGCACACTATACTATTACACTGTACGCCACTACAGTCTACCCTACTCCACTCACAGTATTCCACACTACAAAACTCCACTCGACACAACTACCCTGTATGCCACTCCTATCTACATCACTCCAGGCTACACTATTCCGTTTGATGCCACTACACTGTACTTCTCTCCACTCTCCTGTACACTACTCCACTCCACTCTACGCTATTCACCTCTAGTCTATGCCACTCTACTCTATGCCACTCTAGTGTATGCTACTTCACTGTATGCCACTCCAGTTTATGCCACTGCACTCTAGCCAATCCACTCAATGATATTGCACTGTTCACCATTAACT
Organism: Lissotriton helveticus; assembly: GCF_964261635.1. NCBI lineage: Eukaryota > Metazoa > Chordata > Amphibia > Caudata > Salamandridae > Lissotriton > Lissotriton helveticus. The sequence goes on from NC_136062.1 coordinate 429,833,136, forward strand.
GTGAAAAAGTTTTATTGTTTCAGTTAATTAAAACCATAACAATACAATTTTATAAAATCAACTACTCATTTAAAATTCCTTTTATATAGATAAATTCTCTATTAGTTCATTCTGAGTCTAGTGCTAAAATTTGTTGTTAAAAACAATTAAGCAGTCCATGTTGTTTATAGTTCCAAGAGTTCTGATATTTATTCAGTTCAAAAGAGCCCTCTCACTGCGCTACCGCAGTTTTGTTGTCATTATGTGGGCCGGATGCCTGGTTGTGTTTTAACGCTTGAGCGTGAGCCATGAGGAACTTTAATAGTAAACAGTTCAAACGGGTGTCGGTTGGATTCAAAGTTGACATAATCGCGGATCTACACGTTCTTATGCCTCGTTCATTCATTGCCCTTTTTAAAAAAACTGCTCGTGCTTGGGCTAAATTCGGGCAGATACAAACTAGATGAGTAAAGTCCTCCTTGCTGCTCCCACATAGTCTACAGGTTTTGGGTCCGTCGTGTAGCCAAATTGGTTGGTCCATAGTTGATGGAAAGTTTCCCAGATGGAGCCCCATTAACTTTTGTTTTTTGCAAGCCGGGAATGTAATTGTTAGATATGGGGCTGCAGTGAGAGTTTTATAGTTTGATATGATCATCCAAGCGTGTTTTCTTGTGCTGAACGTGGCTTTATCGAGTAGAAGAGAATGGAATTTTGTTGACTTGTTGATGGCTTGTTTAAACACTGGATAAGGCAAATTCAGTTCCCAGAGATTTCTTGTTCCAGTCTCGGTTATGGCCTTCTCAAGGTACTGGTTGTGTGGGGATTTAACATCATTTTTTATCTCTTCCCACAATGCTTGATGTAGATCTGAGGTTGCTATGTTCTGTTTCAAGCTATACCAGTACTTTATATTTGTGTACATTCTTCCCACTGTTTCATTTATTATTCCAAATTCCAATCTCATCTGGGCTGGTGAAGCTCCCCGTTGAATTTGGAAGGTGGATTTAAGGATGGCTGTGTGCATTTTATTGAGCAATTCCGCGTCTTTCCCGTGCAATCCCACACTGCCATATGACAGGGTGGGAAGCACCTTTGCTTTTATCGTTGCCAATAGGGGTTTGTAAGATGGCCCCTTAAGCTTTTTGGCCAAGGATCTAAAAGCAAATGACAATGAGTTTGCTCTCTGGGCGATGTATGTCTTTTGCTGCTGGTGGTTATGTCGATTGTCAAAATAGAAGCCCAGATACTTATAGTTGGTCACGGCCTCTATTTTTGTTCCCTCCAGTTGAATGTATGAGTTGACTGATCGTCGTCTGGTGATGACCATTGTTTTTGTTTTTGTTGTATTTATCTCCAGGTTGTTATTTGTTATGAATTCCGCAATCCCTACTAGAGACCTTTGAAGGCCGATCTTCGTTAGGGTCAGCAATACCACGTCATCCGCGTAGGATAGATGGGTTAATGGTAAGGAGCCTAGCTTGGGTGAATGGGATGAGATCTTGTTTAGGGTTGGGGCTAAGTCTGCCATAAAAAGATTAAAAAGATGAGGTGCCAGAACGCAGCCCTGCTTGAGGCCTCTGCTGGTATTGATTCGTCTTGAGAGCCGTGTACCGTTCCCCAATTTTACTTCCATCCAAGTGTTGGAATAAAGGAGTAGGATTCCTCTCAGTGTTTTGTCTGGGATGTTCCAACTGCGCAGTTTTCTCCATAAGATGTTACGATCTACGCTATCGAAGGCCGCCTTTAAGTCGATGAAACATAGGTAGAGGGGCAGTTTTTTCCGTAGGTATTTATCGTCTAACACTGAGAGAGACAGGATGTTTGTCATCGTCCCGGTCCCTTTCCTGAAGCCTGTTTGGTTGGGCGGTATTCTCTTTGTGGCATCAGACCAGTTTGTTAGATCTTCCAGGATAAGGGATGCGAAGTACTTCGCCTCCACGTCCAGGAGGGCGATCAGTCTGTAATTTGCTGGGGATGTCCTGTCTCCTCCTTTGAAGATGGGTGAGATTATGGAGCCCCGCCAGCTTGATGGAATTTGATTTACCCTTTCTATCTCGTCAAAGAGTTTTCTTAATTTTCCGCTCCAAAAGTCCGGATCAGTTTTGAAAATTATCGGTGGTATCCCGTTTGGCCCTGGAGCTCCACTGCCGCGAGTATTCCTTAGAGTTTTCCTTATATCCTCTTCGCAGAGCCTCATCTCCCATGGCTGAACCATGTCACAGTGAAGCCTTGTTGTAAGGAGTTCCCCTTCTGATGGTTGATTTGCTCTGCGTTCTTCCTTCGGATGTTGTGTTTGCCTGTGAGTGGTTTTGAGTTCACCAATGGAAACGGTGCTCGCTTTTCTTTGTATGTCCTCATTGGTGGTATTTTGTTGGTTTCCTTCTATGTTGGGCTGGTCGGGTGTTGTTTGCGAGAATCTCTGTGTTAGTAGCATGACCCAATCCGCTTCTTGGACATTAGATGTTATTGGGTTTGAGGGATGGTTTAAACTGTTTATGATCCTCCAAAATGCGTTTGAGTTGGTGTTCTTTGCCGTGCAGAGTAGTCTTGCCCAGAAGTCATCATTCAGTGATCTTTTATGTTCCCACAGTTTCTTTTTGTACTCTTTCTTAAGGTTCTGTCTTTGAGCCCAATCTTTTGGGGATGTGGTTGTCTTTTTTAGTGATCTGGCGTTTCTCCTTATTTCTATTTTGAGTTTTAACAGGTTCTTTGGGAGTGGGTTTTTGTAAGTTAGGGGCCGTGTTTTTTTTGTAATGGACTTAGTTGTTGTTAACTTTGCCATGAAGTCCTCCCATTTTTGTATTTGGTTGCCTGTAGTTGTCTCACTTTCCATTTTTAATCTCTGTACATTGGCCTGCAACTCGTCTATATTGGCCGTTGTCCAATTAAGTCGTTTCAGGTTAGTGGTAGGGGAGCTATTTCCCACTGACCTGGAGCAGCGATGTTTGGTGAGTTTTAAATTAAAGTAAGTGTGTTGGTATGAATGATCACTTTTTGATGTGTATTCAATTGAAAATTCCTGGACGAATTGCAGTAATGGAAGTGAGACTGCTTTGTAATCGAGTCTTGAGGTGGTCAAGGTTCCTAAATGGGTGTACTGTGGTGGATTATCACCTGGAGTTCTTCCGTTGAGGAACCGCAGCCCAAGGAATTCCAGGGTTGTTACCAGTTGTTGCCCGATTTGATCGAAACGCTCTGTTTTAAGCTGGCTTTGTGGTTTGACATTCCAGTATTCATTGGCAGCACTTAGCATCTCATCCTCCTCTGGTGAAAAGATTAAATTTGAGTTAAAGTCACCTGTCAGGATGATTTCCCAGGTGGGATTGTTATTTCGGATGTCCCTGATAGTGGATACTAGCTCATCCAGCTGGGCTTGTTTCTCTTTCGCCTTTGGAGGTGCGTAGAAATTAATCAATAGTACCGGAGCTGATCTGCCTGGTAGGGATAGTTTTATTAGTTGTGTATTTGGCCCTTGCGGTGCTATTTGTTCTGATTTAATGTTAATTTCCGATGAGATATAAACTGATAGTCCCCCTTTTGGTCGACCGTAGGTGAAGTTTTTCCTCGCAGGGATGCTAAAATGTGTGTACCCAACGAGGGGTAGCCCCTCAAGTGCCCAAGTTTCTTGAAGGGCGATGATATCGCATGCGGTCCAGTTGAGGGGGGGTAGGCCATCTTCCAACCACTTCCTGGACCCGGCTATATTCCAGGACAGTAGATGGAAGTTTTCCTGGCTGTTATCCTTTTCAAGTTTTTTGGGTGGTCAGTTTTTCTTCTGTTTGTTCAAGGTGTCTGTTAGGCCGCGCCAATAGTTGGCATCGTCTTTTGGGTTTGGTTGTTTACCTATGTTGAGAAGAGGATGGAGTGCCGGTGGTGGGCTGTTCCCTCTTGCGTTCCGTAGTACTGAGACGGCCTGGGCTTTATGTTCTAGCAGATTTTCTTTTTTTTCTTTTTCCTCAAAAGGTTCCTTAAGTGGGCCTGGGTAGCGTGGTTTTGCCTGCCTGGAAAGCCTTATGCCCCATGAGTCGAACCTCTCTCTAAAGGATAGTATTAGCTGAGCGATCTCTGGTGTTCGCCATGTTGTTAATGTTTGATCCGATGAGTTATTGTTATCTTGCTTTTGAAATTTAACTGAAAGTAAATCTGCATTGGTTAGATGTTGTAGCCCTTCAATATTGGCATAAAGTTTAAGTATGTTGCCCCTGTTGAGGATTTCGTGCCTCCCCTGCGTTTCGTATTCTGGGGTGAAGAGGAGTTGTTTGAGATGTAAATCATCTTTGCTAGACCAGTTACCAGGGCATTTCCCTGATTCTGGTCTGCAGTCTGAGCTGGTTTCACAGTAACGCCCCGTCCCGGAGAGTGTTTGTGTTCCAAGTGTACCAATTGCCTGTGCACATTGTGATGTTATAATCTTTGTGATCTGGTTGCTCTCTTTCGTCAAACCTTCGCTCGTGCCTGGGCTAATCTGGAGGGCTCTGGTATACTCCAGCTCTGTCCCCCTCTCCATGCAGTTCAATTTTACACTTCGGCCTCTGTGGCTTAGTGAGATTTTTATGTCAGCGATAACGGGTTGGGTTTTTTCGCCCCCAACTTGGGATTTCCAGTTTGGGGTTCTTCCGATGATATTAGATGACACGTCTTGGTTGTTGGTTGTGTTGGATGGCTGGTATTGCGTAAGGATCCCGCATGGCATACCTTGTGACCTGTTTTGTCTGGGTTTTAATTCTTCTGTGCCTTGTGGGCTGCATTTAGTTCCTTCGGGCTGCTTTTCCGATTTTAAATCGTTTTTTTTTTTTCCGGCTGGTATTGGTTTTTTGTTCGCAGGCATCGCTCTGCATTTTGCTGTTGTCTCTGAGGGTGTAGGTTGCGCTGGGGAGCCAGTTGAGTGTAATGGTCTCCCACTTTCTGTGTGACTGCTTTTTTCTGCAGTGACATCTATCTGTATTGTGTTGCCCGTGCTCAGCCTTGGGTGTGTGTCTCTGTTGTTTGTTTCGCCTGTGGGCACTACTACAGTGCATGTGCCCTGGTTACTTGTGACTTCTGCAGGTAGAACATCCCTTCCTTTTTTTGTTGAAAGATGTTGTCTTGATGAAATGTGTGTTTGATCATTTAGGTCATCAGATTGTCTTGTCGTGTTTATCGTTTCTTCCTTGCTTTTAACTGAGGTAAATATGGGGAACATGCTCACCTCTTCCTCCGTGTGCCCTGGTAGTTGTTTATTCCTTGCTTTCCTTTCTCGTTTCTTTTGGCGTCTGGTTAGAGCGTTTTTTTTGTCCAAAATTAGTGTGTTTACCGTTGGATTTACTTCTGGAATGTGCTTTACTTTTTGTGTGTCTATTTCTGGGTTCTTGACAGGATTATGCTCTATCGAGTTTATAGCAGGTTTTGCTTTGGTGGGATACTGGTCTGATTTTGTTAGAGCCAGTATTTGTTCTATTAGGTTGGGAAGAAGGCTCAGTTTGTCTATGATTGGGCCGCACGACCAGGGGCTTTGTTCCAATGTGTACTTTGATTGAGCTGTTATTATCAAATTGTTTAGTTTGTCAAGTTTGTTGTCAATTCCCGCAATATAATGAGCTATGGTATTCATTAAGTCAATTTGGATATCCATTTTGTCGGATTGCCAATTTAAAGCCATTGCTGATGTCTGAAGGGTGTCTATTACTGAGACAAGCAGCCCTGAGTGTATTGCACTTGTGCTCTGTTCGGGGTTTTGGTTAAGTAGAAGATCAGCGTGCTCTCGACGAAGCGAGGTATCGCCTTGTTCTCTGATTTTTTTTGGTGTTTTTTCTTGGCTTCGCAACTGGATTGGTTGGCCTTCTTCGTTTTTATTGCATTTTTTTTTTTCTCCTCTGGTTTTACTCCCTCTTTGGGAGTGGTTGTACTTGTATCATGCAGCTTTTTTAAATTAGTTTTTGGGCTCGGTGTGGGACTTAATGACTTTAATTCCTCGGGATTTGCTTCATTTTTATAGCTGTTTTTACTTGTGTCTTTCGTCCATTCTTTGTTTGGAGTTGGACTTGATATTGGGCTTGATGTGAAGTTTACTAACTTCAGCCATGATGTTTCTGCGGATTTCCGGTGAACAAATTCCGTTTGGCTTGTGTTTTGTTCCCTGTGTATCTGGGCTTTGGGTGTCTGAGGCTCTTTGTCAAATAATTTCTGCATCCGCATTTTTTTGTGAGGGCTCTGTGATTTAGCTTCTGAAAATTTTGTGAAGAAAGTTAGTGTTGTTGTAGGTGTTATTGATGTTGCATTAGTTGATGATTTTTCTACACACGTCTCTTCTTCCTTCATCCTCTTGCTGTTTAGGGTGAACTCTGTTGTAGCTCCAATCGCCTGTATATTATTCTGACCCAGGATGGGGGTTTCTCCTAAGCTGCACTTGTGTAGCAAGGTGGTTTCCCGGTCGCGGCGCTTCCCTGATTCTTCCTGCTGATGGACCATTACTATGGTCTCGTGGAGATGTTGGCTTCGATGAGATGAGGTGGTTAGGTTTGCCCCCGGTATATAAGGAGCTGGTCTTCCAAGTATCGATGTTAAGCCTTTGTTACTGGTGACCTTCTCGGGGGTTAGTGGTGACGGGAGACCTGTGAGAGATTGTTGAGTAGTAAGAAGGGTGGCTCCAGGATTTTTCAGAAAAAAGAAGGCTTTGTTTATCTCTGGTTTCTCTAATTTCTCTCTCCCATCCTGCTTTTTGTTTTTGAACATTGTTGCGATCGGGGAGATAAGTTGGCTGGGTAGCACTGTTGTTAGGCCTTTTTTTATGTCCATATTATTGAGTGGCATTTTTTCCTGATTTGCGTTGGACTGGTCGGTTTGTAGGGATTTCTTTTCCTTTGGGGTTCTTTTTTTTTGTTTTGGTGTCCTCCTGACCCTTCCTGATCTCATCCTTTTAGAGACAGGGTGGTTAGCTTTGGTTGTTTATTTGTTTGTTTATTACTTGGGGCTCCCACGAGGAGTTTACTCTATTTGCTCTATTTACTCTGTTTCTCTGTGCTCCCTGCACTCTTCTCTTCTTGGCTTTGCTTGGCTGTGGTTGGGCTCAGCAGTGATCAACTTCTCGCCGAAGTCCGAGGTCCGGGGTCCGAGGGTCCCGGGTTCAAGGTCCGGGGTCCTTGATATGTTTGAGTTAGGAGTTTTTCCTCTCGGACTGAGGATGAGGCTAGTTGGTAGGCAGCTGTGAGTTTTGCTAAGCTTTGCGAGAGCCTGATCAGCGAGCGGAGCTCGCGGGGGGACCGCAGGCAAATCAGACCTAGTCGAGTTGCCTCTTCCGATCACACCCCCGGCTCTTACTTCGCGGCTGCCTCTACCGGCAGCCGCGCTCGCGTCTTGGCGTCTTGGCTCACTCCTTATGCCGACTTGTGTTTAACCTTGCCTCACCTCTTTTTACCGAGCTGGGGGGTGCGGTGGTATTGAGGTGGTGTTCAGTGGTGCAGGCAAAAACCTTCTTTCGCTGCTGCCTCCCCCACCACCCTCGCTCTTCGCTTCGCTTTATCCCTCCTCCTCCGCCGCGGGGCTGCTAGTTTTAACTCCGCTCCGTTGCTGGGAGTACATTGCATTACTGGTGTATGTGGTAGTATTTTCTGTTTTCTTAACAACAACAGGCAAAAAGATTTTCCAGGGGGTGGGGGTGGGGGGGTACACACTGTCAGATAGGACCACCTGACCGCCCCTCAACACTAGCGGGCAGTGTGACCGGCCGCCACTCGCGATAGCGGCAGTTGGAGCACCCTGTTGGAGCACCCACAGCTGCTACACGTTTCAGAGCAATGGCAATGGCGGGTGTACTTGCCGGTGCCGGGGCTGGTGTCTGTCGGCGCTGCCTCCCGCGGCTCTGCCCCTGTGTCTCGGCCGCGGTTCCTGCTCGCGGCAGCTCTCCTCGCGCTCCCGCAGGTCAGCCCCGGTACCGCGGCTCGGTCTCGGCTCGGCTCGCCTCTCTGCTGCGGCCACCGCTCTGCTTCGCTCTCCACTATGCTCCCAGTCACGTGGGTAAGAGGAAACAGTCCCGACAGCCTCTGATACTGTTCACCATTAAACTATACCTCACTAGACTCAATTACAGTCCACTTGAGAACGCTCCACTGTATGCCTCTCCACTTTATACAACTCCACTGTACCCCAGTCCATTCTAACATACTCTACTGTACGCCACTTCACTGTACAGCACTACACTGCATGCTTTTCCACTGAATGCTGCTCAACTCTACGATACACAAGACAATGCCACTGCACTGTACGCCACTAGAATGTATGCTAATCCACTCAACACTACTCCACTGTGTGCAACTTCCCTGTACAGCACTTCATTATTTGCTATTCCACCCTATGCCACTCCACTCAACACTACCCACTGTTAGCCACTCCACTGTAGGACAATCTAATATTTGATATTCCACTGTATGCAGTTTCACTCTATGCCACTGTACTGCAGTGGACTCTACCCCACTCCACTCTATACCACTCCATTATATGCCACTATAATCTGCTGTAGTTGACTCAAGCCTATTCCACTCTACACTATTCTACTGTACGTAACTCCACACTCTCCACTAAACTCTATGGTATTGCACTCAGTGCCACTCAACTCTACTCAAATCCACTCGACGCCTCTCCACTATACGCTATTCCACTGTATGCTACTACACTCTACTGCACGAAACTCTACTATATGCTATTCCACTCTACACCACTCCACTCTCTTACACTCCACTCTACGCTATTGTACTGTATGCTACTACAATGACTCTCTTGCCACTGCACTGCACTCCACTCTATGCCATTGCACTCTACAATACTCCACTGTATGCTACACTACACTCTACATCTTTCCACTCTTCCCCACTCCACTATACGCTATTCTACTGTACGACACCCTTTCAATGCCACTCCAGTCTACAACACTCCACTGTACAGCTTTCCACTCAACGTCACTATCGGCTACTCCACTGTACACCACTACACTGTACCCCACTGCACTCTACTCCACTCAGGTATGTGCAACTACACCCTACACCACCTAACTCTAACGTATTGGACTCTATTCCAATCTATTCTACTCCACTCCACTGTACATATATTTCTTCTGTCACCTTTAAATGTATTTTTAATTCATTCTTAATAAAGGGGTAGAGGGGGGTGGCGGAGTGGAGTGGACCGGAGTTCCAAAGAGTTTGTTCCCAACTCTGTGGACCTCCATGTAGTACCGCTTCGCCAGCTCCACCCAGAGTTAATGTAAACGGGAGCTTGGAGATCAGAGATTTGTTTTTTCCTTCTGGGGGACACGCTACTCCTGAAGCAAATGTATGGCATGTTACACGATTACAATCTAATCTCCTGTATTATGAATCTTGCCTATGGGCTTGGGCTGGCCAATGGAGCTGAGATTACTGCATCTTTAAGCCTCTCAACCCAGGCAACACTGGCTGTCTTCCAATTGTGCTGAAGAATGAGGCATGTACTCCAGTTCTGTTTCACTTACACTTTGTGGCCCTGGAGCACGTCCATCAACAGATAAGGCTACAGCACAACAACGGCCCTGGCATTATTGAAACCTCAAGGCACTGTGATTCTGAGCTTGTGTATCGAAATGATAGCCAACAATTACGCCCATATTGGCTGGTAATTTCAGTGCTCTACCTAACTAATAGTAGAACAATCTGGAAGAAGGAAGTTCATATATCTTGTGAGAGAATCCAGCCCAAGGAATATTGTCATTAATGGGGGCTAAATGAATGCATGTACTGCTTCAGATTGGCTAGAGAATTGCCAGTTATCCATGGAGGATTAGGGAAACACAAGAATGGTGAGCTGGGAATCTTCTACCTCTGTTTAGCTGACCAGCCTGACAAGAGGACACCTGAATTGCTCATGCAGAGGCTGTGAGACCTAGATAGATCCTGTGCATATAAACTTGATATAAAGAGGGTTAACCTTGGAGCATAGGTCTGATAGGGTGGTGTACTTACACGTCTCTCACATGCTGAGTCATTGGACAATTTAGCACACCGAGAGGGAAGAAGCAAGATGGCGGATTGAAGACGCCACTCGGTGCAGCTAGAATCTGTAGCTCCCTCAGCCCGATGCAGTAGTGGATGACCATACCCTCCGACAGCTAATCAGCTTTTAAAAAAAAAAAAAGCCTTAAAGTTTAACGCTGGAAGCGCTCGTTTTACATTTTACAAGCGGTAAAAACGAACGGATTGTCACTAAGTGCTGCAAAATTACAATTCAGCTACACTTCACTCACACGGAGGTAACTATCTCGGGCGAGAGTGACAATTACCTCTCAGAGAACGACGGATGCGGCTTCTGCTCCTGGGCGAATACGCCGGACGGGATTGCAGCTCCGGGACGAGCTGGGCTTGCTGGGCTCGCTGGACGCTGTTTCCCTGGTTGGGCTCTTCTGTTTCGAGCCGCGTTTTGGATCGTCGCGCTTGGCGGGTGACGGGCGCTCCTGGCACGGAGACAGCACAGGGGAGATTAAATCCGGCCTTGGCTCTTACAGAGCGAGCGATGGTCCCCAAAGAACCCTCCACGGGGTACACGAGCGGGGAAGGGCGCCCCGGCCCTGGCAACAACAGCGGAGGATGGAGGCAGTCATGGAGGCAGTCAGGGGAGCTCAGTGGCCGCTTTGAGTACTGCAACGACCGAGGTGCAGAGGATCCTTGTGAATGCACCGGTGAGCACGCCGGCTTTTGCCGGGGGAACAAGAGCAGAAATGAATCTACAAAATCTGCAAGGCACTGAGGTTGTGGGAGGACAGGAGAAGGCTGGCCTCTCAATCGGTAAGCAGCAAATTATTCGCCCCCCTTTGTTCACGGTAGCAGATAAAAATGCACTGATTAAACTGAAAAGGGCTACAGCTATTGCAGCAGTGATTGACAGTAAGACCAGCAAGATCAGTAGAAATGACACTGATACTGACTCAAATGATCAGTTAAATAGAAATACCAATACAATTGTAAATGGGCAACAGGATTCGAGTGAGGACTGTAGCCATGAAGCAACTGACCAAGGCAAAGTAATTATTAATGATGAAGTGGCTACGGAGGTCCCAGTAGCAGACCAGGACAATGAACAGGAGCTGGACTTGGAGATAGCAGATGAAGAACTAGAATCAAGTGGTTCTGATTTGAACAATGTAGTAGGCGCTACGAATATTAGTACTTTGGTGCCGGCTAACTCTTCACTGGTCGTTACTGTGCATAAAGACCATGAGAACATTGAATTAAAGGGCCCTCTTAAAGACCTTTCTTTGGAGAGTTTCGAAAAGCCTGACGGCTCCAATGATGAATACGAGGAGCTGGGTGAAGAGGAAGAACACGGAGGGGCGGACTCTTCTATGAACATAATTAAGCAGCTTGGTCGGAAAAAAGGAAAGGGCAAGGCCAAAAATAAAATGAAGAATTAGAAGAATATTAACCCCTCCACCATTTCTACAGCTATAGCACTCGCGAACACTAGAGGCAATACTAGAGTCAAACCTATCTTAGACGAGAGTCCAATGCGGAAGTGGATGCAGGCTAAGGGGGGGTCAAAAACATGGCCCTACGATTATCAGGAGGCAGTCCTACGGAGCCGCCTCTCTCTTTAAATGAGACAAGCAGCAGTATTAATTCTTCTAAATCCTTAGATTTACCTCCTGTAGACAGATCTCTGGGGGGAGGATGCCCGCAAGTTGCAAGTGAGGGAGGGGAGGAGGCAAACAATATTACCTCTACTCGCATTGTTAACCCCGCCCCGCCTACGCCCACATCAGGCTCTCTTGAGACAGTCTCTCGCACGGATACGGATGTACTCCCTGATACATTAGAGTCTGAGAGCCCTTCTCTTGCACTAATTCTTCACACTCTGGCTGAACAACGGTATGAAGCTCAGCAATACTTTTTACAACTGAAACAAGATAACAATAAGATACAAAATTCTTTATTTGATGGCAATAATAAAATGAGTGGTATTACCCAAGAGGTAGAAGAACTTCAGCAGAGGGTTGTATATATTGAGGAGCGGTCGGTAAGCACAGAGCAAAAGACTGTCCGTCAGGAAGAAGAGATCCGTGCTCTCCAATATAAAATTGAGGACATGGAGAATAGACAGCGAAGGCAGAACCTTAGACTTTTCGGAGTTCCAGAGGGCTCGGAAGGCTCAGACCCTCGTGCCTACATTGTTAAACTTTTCCAGCGGGCCTTTCCCGATCTGGCGGACTGGGATTGGGACTCTCAATTACAGAGAGTTCATAGACTGCCGAAACAAGGGGAGTAAATTTCCCCGTCCTTTTCTGATTTTCTTTGGGAACTTTTTACTTAGGCAGGCGGTCTCTCTGAAGGCAAGACCTAATTCCCCAATAGTCACAGAAGATGTAACCTTCTTTGTGAGGTCAGATTTGTGTAAGACCACAATGGATAGGCGCTGGAAGCTACGGCAATTAATTGATTCGTTCAAAGCTACAGGGGCACAGGTCTTTCTCCAGGAGCCGGCCTGCTTAAAAGTCATCAAAGCAGGTCATACGTATTTTCTTAATCAGGTTAAGGAGGCGGAGGAGGTCTTGGAAAAAATTACTAGTGTATAAATAACTGAGACGCTTAAACTTTCTGATTTAAACTTAAACTTTCTGAATTACAATTATGGCTGACCAATTGATGATGATAGAATGACACGTTATGTGGAGGGTTTAGATTGACACATTATAGGGTGAGGGCGAGGGATTTGCAGGTAGCTGCACCAACAGGTGGCTGCCCTTCCAGCGGCAGCAGGTGCGTAAGGGGGGGGTCTTTCCTCATGGTACAGGGGGAGGGGATTGCGGTAAGGGGTGGTATTGGGAGGGGATGGGGTGTGGAGGGGAAAAACACAAAAAAAGACATGACACGTCTATGTGAGAGCAAGATGGCAGGTATGAGACTAGAAATAAGTAGGGACTTAAGGAACGGGACGGATCTTTATGAGCTAACTGCTATTTATAATGTCGTATTTTAGTTGCTTAGCATGGAATGTGTCAGGCCTGAACAACAAGATTAAAAGAAGCTTGGTATATGAGGAACTGAAAATGTATGATGCACATTTGGTTATGTTAACAGAAACGCACGTTTGTTTTAAGGATAAAAAACTTCTGGCCCAATTAGGGTATGAGATGGTGGTATGTTCTACTTTAAATGTTCCAATACGGGGAGTGGCAATTTTGAAGAAGCGACAAATGAGGGGGGACGTGATTAAAACCGCTGCAGATGATGGGGGTCGATGGGCAATAGCGCAAATAAGGATGGAAAATTGTAATTATGTTTTTTGTGCCATTTATGGGTCAAACAAAGATGAGCCACGTATTTTTGACTGGTTAAATATAGAACTACTATCTTGGGAGGGTAAGCTTTTCTTGATGGGGGACTTTAATTGTGTTTTAAACTATGAACAAGATGTGACAAAGAGAGGGATATTTCCACGCATGCGTAAAACCAGAGCTGCAATTTTGGAATTAGCGAAGATACATAATGTGAAAGATATATGGCGCAATCTCCATCCATCCATACCAGGGTATACTTACTATTCATCCCCCCATAAATTATGCTCTCAAATAGACCTGGCGTGGGCCTCAGATGAACTAATTGAATTAGGACGTATGGAGATTATTCCAAGGATATCCTCTGATCACAACCCTATTTTATTTGCATTTCGCTTAGCTCATAGGCTAACATTGCTACGACCTTTTACGTTTCTGAGATACATACTAACAGATCTTGTTTTTGTAGCAATTCTTAAGGAACATATAAAAGAATTCATTGAAAACAACATCAATACTGCCACTCTTTTATCAGTATGGGATGCTTGTAAGGCTTCAATAAGGGGGCTAGTACAACAATATGTATTTAGGCAAAACGCATTGCGGAGGAAAGAAGTTAGGGCAGTAACTGCTAATATCTCATTGGTTGAAAATCAACTAGCTGACAATCTTAGGGTTGGTGGGTTAAGTAGCTGTGATGTGGAGCAATTGGAAAAGGAACTTACGATTTTACGCTCAACGACTAAAACCTCACTTAGGGAGAGAAATAGCCGTAAAATACTTAAATATAAACTGTCCCAATACGAGTGTGGGGATAGAGTGGGGAAATTACTGGCCTATAAAGTTGCTGATGATAGAGCAACAACTCTAATCAAATCTATAAAAGGCCCTAATGATACCTTATACTCCCAACCTGCCCAAATTATGGGACAGTTTGTCTCTTACTACGAAAAATTATACACTCCTGAGAGTAGGAGTACGGAAGATCAGATTCAAGCTTATATAAATGAGAAACTACCGCCAAAAGAATATTTAGATCGGGAAAGTGTTGATAAGTTGGAAGAAAATTTTACAATAGCTGAATTACGCTTAGCGGTCTTTTCTCTCCCATCTAATAAAGCAGCAGGTGAGGATACACTACCAATAGAATTATATAAAATTTGTGCAGATGAAATTCTCTCGTTTCTGTGTTTAGTGATTAATTCAATTGGCGATACAGGAAAGGCCCCAGATTCTTGGAAAACTGCCAAAATCATGTTTAAAAAAAAAAAAAAAAACACCTACGGACTGTGGGTCCTATAGACCAATTTCTCTGATAAACGCCGATGCCAAGGCTTATTCCAAATTGTTAGCAATGCGAATGGCACCCCTTATGCCATATTTGGTAAATGATCAACAGCATGGCTTTGTAGTAGGAAGGGATACTACTACCCACGTCAATATGGCCATCACAGCTTTTGATGTGGCTGCTACTAATCTCACCCCACTCGGTATGATACTTTTAGACGCAGAAAAGGCGTTTGACCGAGTGGGGTGGGATTATCTGTGGACGGTTTTGAAGCAGTTTGGCATTAAGGGACAATTCCTCAGAAGTGTACAGGCTTTATATAGGGATCCTACCGCTAAAATAAGCTATGCCGGGTTACTTTCTTCTACTTTTGGGATCTTAAGGGGGACTCGGCAGGGGTGCCCGCTCTCGCCCCTGCTCTTTGCTCTCTCCATGGAGCCGTTTATTAATGCCCTGCAAACTCAAGAAAAGATTGTTCCAATGCAGCATAAAGATAAAATCCTTAAAATAACATCATATGCGGACGATTTAGCTATCTACACCACTAATGTGGTGGATGCATTACTTGGAATAACAGAGGAAGCTAAAAACTTTGGAGTTATCTCAGGTTATAAATTAAACATCAATAAAACACAAGTCATCATGAACTACCAAGCTAATTCCGTAGTGTCAGGACTTTGTAAATCCGCAGTCTACCTAGGGATAAAAATCTCCTCTAAGCCTAGTGAAATAAATATACTAAACTATGAATCCTTACTAAAAGAGGTGACCACGCTGCTCACAAAATGGCATAAGATTCCACTTAATCTACTTGGTCGAATCAATCTGATCAAGATGAACATTTTGCCGAAATTTTTATACTTTTTTCGCTCCATTCCTTTTCGGGTTAATAATCTATTCTTTAAAAAATTAGATGGAATTCTAAATAGTTTTATTTGGGGTTATAAGAAGGCCAGAAGGTCTATGACTATTTTAAAACTACCACTTGAAAAAGGGGGTCTGGATTTTCCGGACTTTAAAGCTTATTTTTTTGCATCTTTCTTAGGGCGGCTTCGTAGTTTGTTTGTTAGCAATTCACACTTTTTTTATCAGTTCATGCTTGGCACAAACTCAAAGCAGTTCTTGGCAAAAGTGCAAGATCCAAACTATTTTAAACGCGTAAAATTCAAGACAGCGAGAGATGCGGTACGTATCTGGAACTTGATCCTCAGTCAGTGCGATACTTCTTTTTTTCACACCGAGTTCCTGATATTTTTTGTGATAAAAGTGGGCGGGACTGGGCCAAGTTTGGAATTAAGAAGCTAGGAGATTTGTATGGCACAGATGGATTCTTACCATTTACAACATTGCAAACTTTGTATAATTTGCCGGAGGTAATGATATTCAAGTACTTACAAATCAAGGACTATTTGACCCGTAAGATGAATCTGAAGCAAATAACTAGCTCAGCTATTTGGAGCTGTTTCTATTCTACGAAAAAGAAATCACTAATTAGTCTGGGATACAAATGCTTTCGCCTAAATAAATTAGACGACTGCCCTAGATTGGCGTCAAAATGGTCTGACGATTTGGGAATTAAAGTGACATCCCAGAATGTTTCAGATGCACTATATAATATTAATAAAGTAGTCCATTCTTCTAGTCTGAAATTACAACTTTATAGGACGGTTTTATTATACTTTATTATACTCCACTAAAAATATCCAAATGGAAACAAAATGCTACTAGCAGTGCTCGTACAAAATGCCCTAAATGTGGTCTGGTGGCAGCAGACCTCATACATATGATCTACTCATGCCCTTTGCTAACTAAATATTGGTTAGAAATTGAAAATGTCTTACTCCAAAAGCAACTAATCAATACCTCAATTACTGCATCTTTGGTACTACTTTCTATATACCCTACGGGTATTATAAATAGGAGTTGGTTAAGTATAGCTTTGTCTTGCGCCAGATTGGTGGTAGCTAGGGCTTGGATTTCACAGAACCCACCTCACACGATCGAGTGGTGGAATCTTCTACATGAAATTTATACTATGGAAAAGGCACTGGCTAAGGGTAGAAGCTTAAAAGCAACCATCAAATTTGAAAAAATATGGGATAACTTCTCGTAAATCTTACTTGGATTTGTTTATTGGAATTTCTGTGTTCTGGATGACATTTTTGATCTTGTTAAGAATTTATATTTATGTTCGACTGCCATTAGTTTTCTTCTTTTTAGGTACCTCTTTCTGCTGAACGTTGATCTGTCCCGCCAACGACTGAACATTAATATTTTGTGTATGTATACGAAAATTGCTATGCTCCTGGACTTGCTTGTCAAATAAAATTTAAAAAAAAAGGAAAATTTAGCGCACCAAATATGCCACTTGCTTTGTGATAGTGTACAGCATAGCTGCAAAACTGATCAGAGGTCTATCGCCAACGAGTCAAGTAATTATTTTCCAAATCCCCTATGTCACATAAATTCCATGTGCCTATAAACCCAGTTTATCCTGACATTCAGCCATGAAGGGGTGTGGCTAATCAATTATGATCTTCCCCGGGGGTTTGTCCACCAAAGAGCACACTGCACCCAATTCCCATAGGGAAGACCAGGGTCACAAAGGATTGGTCTAACTCAGGTGTGCCACCCCTCCCTAAAATCAGACCACCCCTGTGGAGGACCAGTTCCCTGAGGGAGAACAATATGCACATGTAGGAGGCAGATTACTGACAGAATATCAACATTGAAAATATCGAGGTACATAAAGATCGCAGCAAAAATATTGTTGTCCAGAATATCGTAGTCCTGTCTACATAACGGTAAGTACCAAAAATATCGAAAAAAAAATATTGTTGTTAAAAATATCATTGTTAAAAATATTGTTCTTTTATGTTTAAAAACTAATGTAAAAAATGAATATATATAATTAAAAAATATTGTTAAAATTATTAGAAAATGTTTAGAATTATTATTAATACATATAATGTTGATATAAATTAAACACACATATATATAAAATATAATATATATATTACTTAATAATATTGATAAATAATTATTTTAATACATTATAGATTGTTAGAAACATATTAAATTATAAATACATATATATATATATAAACATACATCAATACATAAAAAAAATATATTTAATAAATTAAAATATTAAAATGTTTGTAATCTTTTGAAAATACATTTTATACTACATTAACTAAAACAGTAGAAAACAATTGTTGGATAGCAGAGGGGATAAAATTACTATTCCAACTCCAGCGAGTGCAATAGTAGGGAAAGTGTTGGATAGCAGAGGGAATAAAATCACTTTTCCCACTCAAACGAATGCAACAGTATTAAATAGGGAAGGGGTAAAAATTACTCTTCCTACTCAAGAGAGTGCAACAGTAGGGAAAGTGTTGGATAGCGTAGGGGTAACAATTACTATACCCAGTGAGTGTAACAGTAGGAAAATTTTGGATAGCGGAGGGGTAAAAATTACTATTCCCACTCCAGTGAGTGCATTAGTAGGGAATGCTTTGGATAGCGTAGGGGTACAAATTACTATTCCCACTCCAGTGAGTGCAATAGCAGGGACAGTATTGGATAGCAGAGGTGTAAACATTACGATTCCCACTCCAGAGAGGGCACCAGTAGGGAAAATGTTGGATAGCGTAGGGGTAAAATTACTATTCCCACTCCAGTGAGTGCAACAGTAGGGAACGTTTTGGATAGCGGAGGGGTACAAATTACTATTCCCACTCAAGTGAGTGCAACTGCAGGGACAGTATTGGATAGCAGAGGTGTAAACATTACCATTCCAACTCTAGAGAGTGCACCAACAGGGAAAATGTTGTATAGCGTAGGGGTGAAAATTACTATTCCCACTCCAGTGAGTGCAACAGTAGGGAAAGTGTTGGATAGCTGAGTGTTAAAATTAATATTTCCCAAAAATGTAAATTTAAATAAAAAAGAAACAAATAGCAACTACAATACAAAAATTGTTAATAACACAAAAATAAAAACAATATAAAAATATAAAAACATTCCAAAAGATAGAAAAATGATTTAATGTTAAAAAATACAAAAAATGTACTTCAAACATTAATTTATAAAAGTTTAAAAACAACATCTTACAAACAAATAATTATCTTTAAAATAAATGAATTATAATCAAAAAAATATTTATTAATGATTTTTAAATAAATTAATTCACACCATATTCCCCTATAAAGGCACAACACACTCCTACACACACAATAACATATTTACCATTTAATTATTTCTAATTTACAATTATTTAATAATTAATTATTAGTAAATATATTACCACAAACAACACTATAAAATAAATACTAATAAATAAAAAAATATTACTTACTTTATTTTAATTAAATTACTTCCCACCCTGTTCCCCAATAAACATATAACCCGTTTCTTAAAAAAATAACACTATTAATTTAATTATTAATTAAATAATTACGTGGGCGTTTTAGTCCCATCTGGGACCACTCAAAGTCCCTAATGGACACCCACAGTCCGCTCATGCTCTCCAATGATCCATGCCTGACATCGCTGGAGTCCTGACTCTGAGACAAGAACAACTGTCTAGTCAGAGGGGCTCCAGCGATTTCGACCCGGGAGTTGGGACACATGCAGAGGATCATGGAGAACATGGAGCGGACACAGGAAGAAAGAGCGGCTGCTACGGCTGCACACCAGCCAGAGGTAGATGGTTTCTTCAATGCCCTGCAGACCCTCCTTATAGCATTGCTACAATAAGGCCTGGCGCGTATGAATGCTGCTGCTAGCACTCCATCCTCATCTTCGCCCCTTGAAGTGTCAGTGCCACACAGTGCGGCAGACATTCCACCTCCGACCCCTGATGTGTCACTGCCACACAGTGCTGGAGACAGAACACCACCACCCACATGTGAGGCACATGAAACAGCAGAGGACGAAGATGTGGATGAATCTGCCTTACTGGTAAGAAGGAAGCTGTAGCATTCATCTCCGCCATATGGCCTGTTTCTGCTAGGTACTGCCCTCTGCATCATCACCTTCCACTGTACCCCGATACACTCTGCAACACTCACCTTGGACCTCGACATGGACTGCCAATAATCTATTTGGTTACCAATGACACAGCAATCAGACTGTGTACTGACTCTTCCTTTTCCGATGAACTTGTAATTCCCTAAAGAACTCTGGCTGGCACTCCACCGGCCAACAATGTAAAGTGGGGTTTGCATGGCCCTGTAGTGCTCCAGCTACAACACTCCACTGAATGTGCATTAAACATTCATACTCACACAGATGTGTCATGATCATTCACGTGTGGAAGAATGGATGAATGTAGGGTCAGTGATTCCCCCTTACGTTCATGTTGCTCATGTTGTGGGACTTGACACACAGGGTGCAACATTACTGATTGCGGTCCGGGTGGCACCGACGGTACAGAAGAGACACACGCATTAGTTAATTCCGTGTCCAGCATAGGTGTGAACAATGACCACGCCCAGAGCCCCGTGGTCATTGTCCACACACCTATGCTGGACTGGCACACACCAGGCCAGATGTATCTTGTCACACTTGCACACTGGGTCATCTGAGTTTTTGCAGTTGTTGCGTGCTCTAGGGTGTACTCTCCGTCACAAAGTACTAGTATAAGGAAAAAGCGTGGCCCTTGATTGGTAAATGCGAAAAAACAGTAGAACTAAAATTCAAAGAATAAAATAGTATTACAGTGCTTAAGACATGCAACAACAAGTCAAGAAAAACAATGACTTTATAGGTAACAGCTATATTCGGTGCGATCATTCAGTCCAGTCGGTTTTAAAGTTTTCATTTTATAAATCCAGAAATTCTCACGTTGTAATACGTTTTTGTTGTTCTCCACACCTTTTTGTCTCACAACGATTTCCAAAATGGTATACCTTAGCTGGCTTATGTTATGTGAAGCCTCACAAAAATGAGCCGCAACTGTTGATTTCATCATTACCATTGCATCGCATGTAAAAATCTCATTGCTCGCCTTTTGTATTTATTTTTTTATGGCAACACAATATTTTTTTCGTTATATTGTCATTTTACTTTACTGCTCACCTCGTTTTCTTTCACTCGCTCCTTGAACTAGGATACTAATAAGCACTACTATATAGCTGCATGTTTTTTAAGGCCGTTTTCTTTTAACCCCTTCATTGATTCACCTCGTTCTCAGTCATGCCACTTTGAATTAGACTTATAATGGGCACTCAGTACACCGATACAGGCACAACTATTCCCATATGTGTTTTCCTTTATGAATCCTCATGCATGATTATATATTTTTGATTTATAGAACCCTGTCCCTGAAGAAGGCTAACATATAGCCGAAATGCATTGGATGGATAACATCCTGGGTATAAGGCTGGATGCCATAAACTTGTTCTGAATTGAACAGATGAAATAAGAAAATAATGAATTAAAGAAATAAAGGTTCTTTGAATACAAAGGATTTGAATATCGATTGATTATCTACAATTATCAAATGTGATAGAGAAAGAACTCTACAACCCTTTTGTGACTAAGCAGTGACTAGGGGACACACCAGACCAGCCCACTCTGCTTACCCTTACAGGGGGGACGACAATGCTACATGTCCCAGGTCTTCCCTGTAGTGATCTGCTGATTACAGTACTAATTGTCAGAATGCCACAGCCACTCCCTGAAGGCTGGTTTACACCCACACCACACCCATCCAGCACAGGCATCACAGGACATGTGACCCTGCCAATAAAAAGGGCCGGGCGCACATGCTTGATGCCATTCCCACTCTCTATTTGGGTGTATCCATGTGGTTATTATTTATGCATGAGGGCCGAGGGCCCTACCACATCTCATTCCCCACTGCCGGAGGTGACAGGATGGCGTCCACACCACGATGCTAAATTTATAAAGGATCAATGACTTGCGTTGCAAAGAGTTGGTGGCCCCGGGTACACTGCGGCCAGCACGGGCCTACTGCCAAGGGATGGTGACTGTCAGTGCACTGAAGTAGGGGCACCTTTAGTGCCTAGCGGGTGTGCAGCCTGTGATGATGCGCCGTCCTGGTGGTCCAGACTGGTAAAGATTTGTGTTGGCACTAGTGGACCGCAGTATAGGCCTGAGCCAGCAGGCAGCGCGGGCTTGCCACTACGTGGCATTGCCTCGCGGTTTACCAAGTTAATCAATCAATCAATCAATCACGGCATTTGTATGGCGTGCTACTCACCCGGGAGGGTCTCTAGGCGCTGGGGGAGGGGTAGGTTACTGCTCGAACAGCCAGGTCTTGAGCTGCTTCCTGAAGGAGAGATGGTCTTGGGTTCGCCGAAGGTGGGTGGGGAGGGAGTTCCAGGTCTTGGCTGCCAGGTAGGAGAAGGATCTTCCTCCGGCGGTGGCTCTGCGGATGCATGGTACGGTGGCGAGTGCGTGGCTGGTCGATCGTAGCTGGCGGGTGGGCGTGTAGAAGGTCATGCGGTCGTTGAGGTACTTGGGGCCCAGGTTGTGGAGAGCCTTGTGTGCCTGGGTGAGGAGTCTGAACGTGATTCTCTTGTTGACGGGGAGCCAGTGCAGGTCTCTCAGGTGTCCGGTGATGTGGCTGTGTCGGGGGATGTCGAGGATGAGTCGTGCGGAGGCATTCTGGATGCGTTGGAGTCTTTTTTTAAGTTTGGCTGTGGTTCCGGCATAGAGGGTGTTCCCGTAGTCTAGTCGGCTGGTGACGAGCGCCTGGGTGACGGTCTTCCTGGTTTCCGTGGGGATCCATCTGAAGATCTTGCGGAGCATGCGCAGGGTGTTGAAGCACAAGGATGAGACGGCGTTGACTTGTCTGGTCATTGACAGGGAGGAGTCCAGGATGAAGCCCAGGTTTCGTGCGTCGTCCGTTGGTTTGGGAGCGTTGCCCAGGGCCGGGGGCCACCAGGAATCGTCCCAGGCGGAGGGTGATTATCCCAGGATGAGGACTTCTGTCTTGTCTGAGTTCAGTTTGAGGTGGCTGTTTCTCATCCAGTCGGCGACGTCTTTCATCCCTTCGTGTAGGTTGGCTCTGACGGTGGTGGGGTCGTTGGTGAGGGTGAGGATGAGCTGGGTGTTGTCGGCGTAGGAGATGATGTTGGGGTTGTGCTGGCGTGCGATGGCAGCGAGGGGGCTCATGTAGACGTTGAAGAGGGTTGGGCTGAGTGAAGATCCTTGTGGTACGCAGCAGATGACTTCGGTGGCCTCGGATCTGAACGGAGGGAGGCGGACTCTCTGGGTTCTTCCTGTGATGAACGAGATGATCCACTCTAGCGCTTTCTCTCGGATTCCGACGTTGCTGACGCGCTCGACTAGGGTGCGGTGGCAGATGGTGTCGAATGCTGCGGAGAGGTCCAGGAGGATGAGGGCCGCTGTTTCCCCGTTGTCGATCAGGGTTCTGATGTCGTCGGTGGCGGCGATGAGGGCGGTCTCGGTGCTGTGGTTGGCCCGAAACCCGGACTGCGAGGGGTCGAGGGATCCGTTCGTCTCGAGGAAGGCGGCAAGCTGTTTGTGGACGGTCTTTTCGATTACTTTGGCCAGAAAAGGAAGGAGTGAGATGGGGCGGTAGTTCTTGAGGTCGGTGGGGTCCGCGGTAGGTTTCTTCAGGAGGGCGGTCAGCTCGGCGTGCTTCCAGCTCTCTGGGAAGGTGGCGTGTGGAAGGAGGAGTTGATGGTGTCTCTGAGATGGGGTGCAATGGTGGCGTCGGCTTTGTTGAAGATGTGGTGTGGGCACGGGTCGGTTGGTGATCCGGAGTGGATGGAGTTCATCGTGCGGGTGGTGTCTTCGGTGCTGATCGGGGTCCAGTTGCAGAGGGTGGTGGTGGCGGGCGCTGGTTCGGTGGTAGGGTGCGTGGTCTGTGCGTCGAAGCTGTTGTGTATGTCGGCGATCTTTTGGTGGAAGAACGAGGCGAGTGAGTTGCAGAGGTCTTGCGAGGGAGTGATGTTGTTGTTTCCAGCGCTGGGGTTGGAGAACTCTTTGACGATGCTGAAGAGTTCCTTGCTGTCGTGGGTGTTGTTGTCCAGTCGTTCTTTGAGTGCCGTCTTCTTGGTGGCGCGGATCAGCTGATGGCGTTTGCGGATGGCGTGCTTGAGGGCGGTCCTGTTGTCTGTGGTGTGGTCGAGCCGCCAGGCTTTCTCGAGGGTGCGGCAGTTCTTCTTGGATTCCTTGAGTTCGTCGGTGAACCAGGGGGTTTTCTTGCTGCTGGGTCTGCTGGGAGGGTTCTTTAGTGGTGCGAGGTCATCGGCGCAGGCGGTCAGCCACTTGGTGATGTTGCTGGCTGCTTTGTTGGGGTCCGTTGTGCTGGTCGGAGTGTTCTGGCTGAGGGAGGCGGTGAGCTGCTCGGAGGTGATCTTGCTCCAGCTTCGGCAGGGGACCTGTTGCGGGTGGTGGTGGGTCGTAGTTCTTCTGAAGCTGAAGTGGACGCAGCTGTGGTCGGTCCAGTGGAGTCCGGTGGCGTGGCTGAAGGAGATGTGCTTGCTGGATGAGAAGATGGGGTCAAGCGTGTGGCCGGCGTAGTGGGTGGGGGTGTTCACCAGTTGCTTGAGTCCGAGGTTGGTGAGGTTGTCCATCAGGGCGGTGGTGTTTCTGTTGTTGTTGTTCTCCAGGTGAAAGTTGAGGTCCCCTAGGAGGATGTAGTCGGCGAAGGGAAGGGCGTGCGGGCTGATGAAGTCTGCGATGTCTTCGCTGAATTTTGTGCATGGTCTCGGTGGTCTGTAGATGAGGGTGCCTCTAAGGGTGGTCTTGGGGTCCGTGTGTATCTGGAAGTGCAGGTGTTCGGCGGTGGTGAAGGTTTCATCGGAGTTAGTCGAGATGCGGATGGTGTTCTTGTGTACGATGGCGACGCCTCCTCCCGTCTGGTTGACGCGGTCTCTCCGGGTGATCTTGTAGCCGTCCGGGATGGCTATGGCGATGTCGGGCGCTGAGGAGGCGTTCATCCAGGTTTCGGTGAGGAAGGCGACGTCCGGTGCAGTCGCGTCGAGCAGGTCCCAGAGTTCCACGGCGTGCCTGTGGACGGAGCGGGTGTTCAGCAGGATGCACCTCAGGTGGTTGCTGCTGGTGCTTGACTTGGCGGGGGTTGTGCAGGTCCGGAGGCAGGTGAATCGGTAGGCTTGGCAGGCGAAGGGTCCGTGGGTGCGTCTCGGGGTGGCTCGGTAGCAGGCAGGGTTCCGGCCGGCATTGAGTGCGTTGAGTGTGGCGGCGTCGTAGGTCCGTCGGGTAGTCTTGCATCGGCGGGGGCCAGGGGTCCTGGCGCTGGGCGCGGTCCAGGCGCGGACGGGCTTTGCTTTGTCGCACAATCGGCGCGCCCGCTGCGCGTACGCACGGTTGCCATTTATGGCGAAGTGGGAGGGAGGGAGGGGCAGCTGGGAGGCGGGAGCGGGGAGGGCACAGAACAAAATGGGGGCGTGGCCGCTTGGACGGTGGCGGAAAGCGGGGAGCGGGGCGGGCACAGGGGGAAAGAGACAACAACAATGAGCCTTCACAACAGCGTGCAAGGGACGTGACGATAAACAGAGAAGAAATAACAGTTACAAAACGAGATAAAGGTTAATTCAGATACAAGCAAAGAACACGCACGCAAAATGCAGCGGAAGGGCAGGGAACTGAGAGGCAGTCACGGCGAGGCTGCGGGCAGCAGCGGGGCAAGGGGCACACACGCAGCTGGTGGCCGTGCAGCGCGGGGGTGTCCTAAAGGGCTGAGCAGGTGTGCAGCCTGCAATGATGCCGTGTGCACTGATATGATATCTGCCATTGCGATATCAAGACCCAGAATCACGTGTGTGACCTGGTGGCCCGCGGTACGGGCTGCATGATGTGGAGGCTGCCGAAGTCATGGGCCCCGGGCTTGGAGCTTGTACCGGCATGTGGTGGGCCTTCTTGGAGACACAACAGTGGCGGAAGGTGAGCAGTGAGGCCTGGGTGCACAGGGGCGGACAAGACGTGTTCAGGTACCAGCGCCCCGGGGTGCAGCAGGCCCACAGGATCGCAGGCAACACAGCTCAGGCAATGGCGTCAGCCTCATGGCGGGGTGAGAGGCGCAGCCCTGACAGGGACATTGGGCATTCAGGAATAGAACCACACCCAGAGTTACCTGCTTTTTTTTCACACCCCTACGGTGGCCTGGCATACGCTGACCCAGCCCACTTCGCTCACGGTTACTGGGGGACATAACAAGCTACATTTCCGCGATCTTCCCCACTGGTCGGGGTGACGTGGTTGCGTCCACTGTCCACTACACTCCATACACAAGCGGTGTATGTCGACATGGATATGTGTGTGGTCTGCATACTGCGGTCTGGCCATCACATCCATGCCACACTGTTTCAGATAGGGGACCTGGTCGACCGCAGTGTATACGGTCACTTGGTTGGAGACACACCGGTGGCATCAGGTGAGCAGTGAGGCCTGGGTCTTCAGTGTCTCTCCTTCTCTTTCTTTCTCTCTCTTTCTTTCCCTATTTTCTCTCTCTCTCTTTCTCTCTCTTTCTCTCTCTCACTCTATTCCTTTCACTCTCTCTCCCTTTCTTTCTCTCTCTTTCCCTCTCTTTCTCTCTCTCTCTCTCTGTCTTTCTCTCTCTTTTTCTCTCTCTCTCTTCCTTTCACTCTCTCTCTCTCCCTTTCTTTCTCTTTCTCTCTCTCTATGTCCTTTGATGAGCACATGACACACCTTCATATCTTGAATTTTGTCTTGCAGGATGTGACTGACAGATTGTCCAGTGAAGACCCGCCATGACTCTTCCATATAGTTGTTTTGAGTTTAATTTGAATAAAATTATTTGTTTGGAAATTCAAAGATGAATGAATGATTCTCCTTTTTCTGACCACACATGAATGTTAATTGTTGTAATTGTGCGACATCAGGCCAATTGTTTTGTTTATGATTTCGTAAAGTTGATGTAAAATATCTTTATCGGGGAGGGGGGAGTGTCCGGGGTAGGGCCCCAGGAGGCGGGGGGAGGGGTCCTGGGGGGAGGTGGGTATTTTGGCCCTCTTGGGTGTCCAAGCTGCATGATCAGTAGCACCATGACATCTGTTGTTCTGTGTGGCTCTGGGCTCGGCTCCTTTTTATGGTGCAGGTTGTCGTCCGACTTTACACCAGGTAAGAGCAGGTGTTAAAACGCTGCTGCTAATGCGCCTTATCGCATGTTTTGTGATCTTATCGCCAATCTGGCTGCTCGTTGAGAATGTTGCGAAGTGGTGTTGTTGCAGCTTTTTGCACGGGAACGCCTTCTTTGCATATCAGTAGCGTTAGTTGCCGGTGTCATCTGTGTCATCTGTGGCGATTCACAAGCTTGTGAATAGGGAGATTAATTTATCACCACTTTGGCTGCGATAAAGTGCTGCTAACTTGGCGATAAGTCCTTGAGCATATGCCCCTAAGTTGCTACAATTGGGACCTGGTACCTTCTAACTGTGATGCCTCACTCTTGACCTGAGGATCATCTGGGGGACGTAATATGCAGGTATGTATGTATGTATGTATATATGTATGTATGTATGTATATGGTATTTGAACAGGGTAAACCGAGATAAAAGATAGTGGAGTGCCAAAAACAAAGAGACGGGCAACTAATGGTTTCAGGTGTAGCATGTTTATTGACTTTTAGTACATCATAATGCAGTGTTCTTTAAAGAGGTGCGTCTTCAACTCTTTCTTAGATTAGAGCACAGTGGACGTGGTCCTGATGGATAAAGATTGTTGTTCCAGATCCTGGATTCACAGATTGAAAAGGCGTGTTGCCTTGTATTTTTCTTTTTTATAAGTTTTTATCTTCATTCTTATGGTGGCCTTTCTTCCGTAAAGATAGTTGATAGTACGCTATTTTTGTTTTTGGGGTAGTGTGTCCCTTGAGGGAGTAGTTGGTGTCCAGGGTCATTCCAAGTGACTTGGTATTTGCCTAAAGTTGGAGTTAGAGATTTGTGCTATATCCTGCTTGTTGTTCTTGGAATTCAGCCTATGCCAGGATGAGTGTCAGGTTGGTGCTATACATGCAGGTAAAGTGCAGGCTGTGCAGTGCTTAATTTGAGATGGTGGTTTCCAGTGCTCAGCACCCCCACTTAATAATCAACAATGGTGCTTTTTATAAGCACCAGTTAAGGATACATTCATTTATGGTAGGCACAGGGAGATGAAGTGATTTGCCGAGAATCACAGGATGTTGAGGCGTTGCTGAGACTCAATCCTGGTTCCCCAGCTCCGGCAGGTCTGTTCATTAAACCACATCTTCTCCCCACTTTCATGATTAGTATTTGGTTCTGTTTTTGGCAGCGCTAACAGAAGAAATGGCCTGGTGCAAGCTGCCTCCTGACGAGAGCCCTGGCACTTATGTCTTTGCAAATTAACCACTGAGACTGTGTTGTCTTCTCAGTTGATCCCTCATTGTGCCTAATCTTTCTCTCAGGAATCAGGCAAGGGTGGAGGTTCCTGTTCATAAGGAGTTTGAATTCCGGTAAATACCGGTTACAAATTAAATCCGCTAACAAAAGTCAGATTGTAGTAATTTCCATGTGATGTGGAAACGTTGGTACAAGTTATTATTCATTTTTTGAACTGGTGCCCATGAAGGAGTAAAAGAATAAATGAACAGAATAAAGAATGACTCAACCCACTAATAATAATTGTTTCTTGCATTATAGTATATGGGAGTCTTGGAGTTTTATAATTCTATTCAAGCCCGGCACAAAAAGATCTGTTCACTGGAGCCCCCCGGCCTCTGTTAGAATACATTGCTAACGCGGGATTACTGGTTACTAGTTACCTTACCAAATCCCAAACTAAGTCGACTGAATCGTTGGTACCTGTCATTGAGTAAAAGGTAATCTTACAATAAGTCAATCACTTTAAGAACTTACACCACTCTAAAGGACCACTGACCAAATTTTAAGTTTCAAAGATTTAATATAAAGTCAAAGATAACTGAAGATACAAACTTCTCAAAATGAGATTCAAAAGATAAATTGGTATCACTATGAACATGAACTTTTTGAATAATCTGAGTCTGAAAAACAGAATAAGAAGTACAAGCTCGAAAACCATAAGGGTTGTCAAAATGGATATAAGTTGCAACCTCAAAGTCATTACAGAAAAGAAAATTAAGGTTAGTCTGTCCCTACACTAAACTAAGTGACATCCCTACTTAACAAGATCTTTACCCCTCTAGGTGTCAGCCGTGGTGACTTCCTAAGAAGATCACGCACTTCTCTTTGTCTCTTCTCTGATAATGGGTCTCTCCTGATCAGCCTATCTGCCTACCCATCCGCTTCCTTAGGCTCCCAAAATCATCTGCCCTGCTCTCCTCCCGGGTCTCTTTCCCTAATACCAAATCACATTAACAACAGAAACGCCCCTTGGGACGCCCCTCACGTGGTATCTCTGTGCGCGGCAAACTCCATGATGGTACTCTTGAAGACCCTCGTTAAAGTTGACCTTGGTTCCCAGGCTTCTTCTCCAATGCGCCGATACCCCCTAAATTCCTGGAAACTCCTACAGGCCTGCGCAAGGCGCCACTGAACAAAGTCCCTTTCATTCGAGCTGATTAGGACCCTCGCACCTGCATACAGCTCGTCCTGCAGTGGGCCTCAAATTCCAGACTCCACCATATCTTTAGGTCGTAAAACACACTCCAAGCTCTGTGCTGGACACCTCTCGACTTCTTCCCTAACGAGCACATGGCGGTTCAAACGACATGACATTATCTGTTCGGGCCTACTTGATTTACATGAAGCAGGTCCCTGCACTCTTAAAACATTAACTTGATTTAAACAGCAAACATTCTTAACTAGCATACGTTTCTAAAATAACACATCTATAAAGCATATACTTTTAACCCTAAGTTCAATAATACATTTGGAAGAACCACGTCAACCTTATCTCACATTATTTTAGCAGCACGTTTAGGTTTGCTGTGAATTGCCCTAAGGCCTACACATTTAGTCTGGATTTCAAAGTTACATTTAATTCGGACATGATTCTTTTAACATGAGAACATGAAATTTTCACATTTATTCCAACATTTCTACATTAATCTCACACCTGTTATAATTATAGTTACTCTACTTAACATTCTATACATTTCGCTACTGAATATAAAACACTCTGTATATTTCACTCCTAGATATAAAACACTCGTGTGCAAAACATGTTTAACTAACTACGTGCTTGTAAATATGGCGTACTTATACATTTTTTTCAAACTTGTGCTCTCTCAGTCCCCCCTTTGATGACCTTCAGGGGTCATCACCATCAAGACACTAAAAATGTAGAACCCTTCAAAGTGAAGTCATGGCTGTGCCACCTCTTTTCATATTCTCCAATGCTTTCAGACTCTTGTATTGAGTGTCCTGCATCACTGTCAACTCTTCCTCCTGTTTCCTCATAGTTCTCTGCAACCTATTTGCTCTATAACATTGATACAAACGCACCAATCCCCACAAAGTGATTACGCAAATCACAATTATGATGATGGGTTTCAGTATGTACCAAACGATACCCTTTCCTAAGTTGGCAAACCAACTTCCAACTTTACCCATTCCATGACCTACTTTTTCCCACACATTTACCTTTGTCAGGTCCTCAATTTCGAAGTGTATGGCAGTGATGTTTCGTATATACTTCTCTAGAGGTTTTGAATTGTCTGGAATGTAAGTGCAGCATTCCTGGACCTTCAAAGCCTTACAGACTCCTCCCTCTTTAGCTAACAGAACGTCTAAAGCAAGTCAGTTCTGAAGAACCATTGCCCTAATCGATTGCATCTCCCCTTCTATCAGCATCAATGATCTTGCAGTACTGGCAGATAGCCTATCTACGACTGTAGCTAACCTCCTAATCTTAATGTCATTTAATATCAGTCCTAAGATAGGGAATGCAGCACCGAGTACATCTCCAACTACTTCTGCTGCACCCAGCCCTCGCTTCCACCTAGTTGGTATTTCTTTCTTTGGCGTTTCTAAATTCTCAACATGATATATTTTAGGGAAGACAACAGCCAGATAGCATGATCCGTACCAATTATCTGGTAACTTCACATAGGCATTTCTTCCACATACAAAATATACATTTGGTATTGCTTGCATCCCTTTCAAAAAGTCCTTAGAGTAATACTCCAATTGAAAGGCATGTTCACAATTGACTTGACCTACATAAAAGTTTTCATAATAGGAGTAACTCCTGTGAATGCACAGTTTCCCCCGTTTCTCCTTATCCAAAGCAATTGGACCAATACTACCTTTTCTTTGATGTGCCCTTTCCTCCTTGGTCCAATCTGTTTCCCATTGTCCTGATGCCTTCAAAATCTTCTGCCTCCTGTATCTAGTATCTACCTGTCCTATAAACTTTTTCTCAACTTCTGATATTTGACAAGTCAGATTGTTTCTTCGAGCATGTGAAGTATCTAACGTTTTCCATGGAATAAACCATTTGTGTAATCTGTCTTCGCTTTTGTAATAGTCCCACTTGTTCAAATGCTTGAAATTCGGGACCTCTGGCAATGTCGAGTCGAAATTCGAGAAATAATACTCAAATCCTTCTCGTCCATAAAATATGCTCAACAACAAACTGCACGTGATTCCATATGTCAACGGAAGATGATGGTATCTGATACCCTCCTCTACCGAAGCTGGTAATTGCATACAAACGTAACAATTCTTCACTTCCATGGCATCAACGTATTCATAAAGCAATTTAGCATAAGCATTTGACCTGAAATTTCCCTGTGACTCATCAGTGTGTAACCTTTTTACTTCTGCATCTAACAACGCTTTGTCTTTATCATTGATGTTTCCCTTATCATTAATAATGGTAGTTTTCGGTGTTGACACTCCCTTAGCCTCCTTTATTGCAGTTGCATCTCCCTCGTGTCCCACTATGTATGAGACAGTAACCACTAAAACTATCAAGGAAATCACTACTCCCAACAATGTGCCAACTATACATTTTGCCCTGCGGTTCGGGTTGCCAGCCTCCATGTTCTCAAACAGTGTCGCTTTGGACGTTCTTCCTGCATCAACTTCTTCCTCTTTTCGAACAAAGTCTTTCTTTCTCGCAATATCTCTCTTTTGAACACTTGGAAGCTTGACAATTTATTTCCGCAAAACAGTTCAAAGTCCAGTAGAAATTAGACAACCCTAGCCCTTCTCCATCCACTAAAATGAAACCCCTACCATTTTTTCTTCTTCCACTCGGCGCTAGGTTATCTTGCAATAATTTTACAATTTCTTTTCAAAAGTCTTATTTTTGTCTGAAGTTATGTATGGCTCAAGGAGGGACACTACGTCTTCACAAATGTCCATCCGAAGTAACATTCCCTCAGGTTCTGGGCAGTTCGTACCACAACATGGAAAGTCAACTTTTTCTAGGATTATTCTCCTTATTTCGCTCAGGACAAGTGGACGGACGAAATTGAGAGTTAACGTTTTTTCAATTTCTACTCCTGGTACTTTCAGTTCTACATCCACAATTACAAAGGGGTCCGTTCTAATCAAGATCACTTTCTTCAGCTTTCCAGTTCTGCGCCCCCTTGAAGACATTCGCAATATGGTATTAATCCACTACAATAAGCGCTCCTAGCATTTCTACTACTCGTTCAAGCATTTCCAAACGAAGAAGAGTTCCCTCCAATATTGGATATCGTGAACAGCAAACTGGAAACTCAACTGTCTCTAAAATCAATTTTCTTATTCCGCTCAGGAGAGGAGGATGAACGATGTTGAGTGTCAGCAACCTTTCGGTCTCCGCTCCTGGCAGTAGAAACCTTATTTGCACGGTGATGATCGGGTCAGTTCTGACCAGGTCCACTTCCCTGATCCTCCCGGTTCTGTGTCTCCCGGACATCTGCAACGAGGTAGGTCCAGTCGGGAGTAGAGTATCTTCTGCTAGGCACTCGCACCCTCCTTGATCTTCTAAGACCCTCCTCGGCTTGATCCTGGATATCTTCTTCTGGATCTGAGTCTTCGGATATAGGAGCAAGCGTTTCTTCCTGGGCCGACCTCAAACTTAGCCTTCTTCTCCTTGCTGGCCAAGTGGCAGCTCCAAGCCTTATTCTCCTATTCCTTGTCCTCTCACTTGGTTCTTGGTCGCTCTGATACGGATCTGAGTCTGAGTCGTATTCACTTCTGCTCTCTCCTTCAGTTGCGTCTTCCGTCTCACTGCCGTCCTGCCTTCGCTCTTCTTCTGAATCCGTTGCGTTCCCAACTTCTTCCGACACCCCCTCAGCTGCCTCAATCCCTTCTTGCGACTCTTCTTCCACTTCCGGGCTTTCGTCTGGGATAGGAGCTGTTCCTTCTAGAGGTGCTGGAACTCTTCTAGTATGGGATGCATGGATCCAATTTGGCAGCCCCCCGCACTTCACCGCGGTGTTCGTTATCAGGATTACCTGAAAGGGCCCACGCCAGCGAACATCTAGGCAGTTCTTCCGGACGTGTTTTTTAACCAAGACCCAGTCCCCTGGGTTCAGGTCATGACACAGGTTCCTCGATGCTGGAACTTCAACCGCATGCACCTGAAGGGACACAGAATGGATGGCGTCAGACAGTCCTTTACAATAATCCAAGATCAGATCATCTGTAATATTCAATAGGGCAGTAGTTGGAACTGTGGGAAGTCTCATGGCCCTCCCCATCAGGATCTCGTGGGGAGAAAGACCTGTCCTCCTGTCAGGGGTGCTGCGCATGCTCATGAGCACTAAAGGAAGAGCATCTGGCCAACTCAAAGATGTGGATGCCACTACTTTAGCCAATCTATTCTTCAAAGTGCCATTCACTTGTTCCACAATTCCTGAAGCTTCTGGTCGATAACTACAATGCAGCTTTTGATCGATATTCAGTGTGGAGCACAACATCTTCACTATTTCGCTGTTAAAATGTTTTCCTCTGTCCGATTCCAGAGAGGCAGGCACCCCGAAGCGCGGTATCAACTCCCTGAGCAACAATTTAGCCACTGTGAGTGTATCGCACCTACGTGTAGGGTACGCTTCAACCCATCTGGAAAATACACATACAATCACCAACACATACCGAAGGCGATTAACTCTTGGCATTTCGATGAAATCTAGTTGCATTCTATTGAAAGGCCCCCCCGACCTCCCAATGTGACTCAGTGTGACTGGTGTTCGTTTGCCTACGTTCAGTTGTTGGCAGGTAACACATCGCTTACATACTGATTCTGCTGCTATTCTAAATTTAGGGCAATACCAAGTTTGCCTAAACACTCTCATCATAGCATCCCTTCCTAGATGTACTGGACCATGTATTTCTCTTGCCATGGGATTAGCTAATTCTTCAGGTAACACAGCTCTCCCATCTGCTGAAACCCAAAAATCCATTTCACTTCGCACACAACCTGCGGTTTCCCATGCCCTTTTCTCAGTTTCTGGTGCATTCTCCTGCATTACCCTCAAATCTTCCCAGGAATCCACGGTCTCTAACATCATGCTTAATTCTGTCCTTTCTTCTGCACCTTCTATTTCCACCTTTGAGAAAGAATAATTTTGTTCCGCACAATAACGTGCGACTTCATCAGCGTATCTATTGCCTTGTGACACAAAATCTGTATTCTTAGTATGAGCTACACACTTTACTATTGCGATGTCAACTGGACCTTGTAATGCTTCTAACAACAGCCACACAAATTCTCCATTTCGAATGGGCGAACCAGAGGAGGTCATGTAACCCCTCTGAGACCACAACTGCCCGAAATCATGAACCACACCGAAACCATATTGGCTGTCCGTGTAGATGGTGACTCTCTTTCCGTTTCCTGCTATGCAGGCACGAGTTAGGGCAATAATTTCTGCTACCTGTGCGGAATGTACTCCTTCCAGGCAAGCGGCTTCCACAACTCCAGTAATGGTACAAACAGCATAAGCTGCTCTCAACCGACCAGTATCGTCTCTTAAACATGAGCCATCAACAAAATAAATTTCATCGGGGTCAGATAATGGCTCATCCACAATATCTGGTCTGGGTTTCGTGCATAGTTCAGTCACATCAAGGCAATCGTGGTCTTCACATCCTTCGCCTTCTATCACAGTGGGTAATGGCATCAAAGTAGCAGGATTCAAGACAGAGCATCTCCTGAGGGTCACGTTCTCTGCGGCAAGAATGACTTGCTCGTAGCGCGTGAGCCTACTATTGGTCAAATGCTGCGTCTTCGTCCTGGTCATTAACAATTCAACTGAATGTGGTACATACACCACCACTGGATGTCCCATCACAATACTCTCGCTCCTTTCAATGCTGACACCCGTTGCAGCAACGGATTTGAGACATCCGGGCAACGCTGCGGCTACTGGATCTAATGTAGCCGAAAAATATGCAACTGGTCTACGGGCATTTCCGTGGGTCTGTGCCAAGACTGACAAAGCACATCCCTCTCTCTCACAGCAATAGAGTGAAAATGATTTCTCGTAATCGGGCATTCCCAGAGCCGGTGTTAAAACCTGAGTCGGGTCGGGGACAATCGATATTTGCCCGGCGGTATTGCCTCTGTGACCCTCTAGTTATTTAATCAATGAAGAGGCAGGCGCTGGAGACTGGAAAGCAGGAAACAAGGTTTTTATTCTCTCCGGAGGAGAACACAGCAAAACGGACAGCAGGTATCGTTCTGAGGTGCTCTAACTTACGTTTGAGGCCTGGCC
The DNA here is from genome assembly GCF_964261635.1 of Lissotriton helveticus. Lineage (NCBI taxonomy): Eukaryota > Metazoa > Chordata > Amphibia > Caudata > Salamandridae > Lissotriton > Lissotriton helveticus. Next base: position 429,868,314 of record NC_136062.1, read on the forward strand.
CCTTATATACAGTGTTTGTGGTTTTTATTACAGTTTACATACATATGATAAAGCTTTGATGTACGGAAAGACATTCCCGGAATCCCCCTTCGGGCCCGTTCCCACACATATCTACAGTAGAAGTCCCCACCCTGGTCACAGCAGGTGATGACTATCGCGCAGCTGGATATTCCGCCAATTCATGGAATGCGGGGTTCGATCGGATCTCATGGGGTGGGGGCTTTGATCAACTCGGGGGTCCTTTGATGAGGGAAGCTTTCTATTGCACGGGGAGGGGCAAGGGATAGTATCTGCAGAGCTGGGTGTCGGCCTGGGAACGGGGAAGACAAACGGGCACACGGGGAAAAGGGGGTTTGCATCTAAGGGCCGGGGATCATGAAAGGGAAGAAGGGAGGTGTCGCGCTGGGAACAGGATGAGGGCCTGGGGCAGAGCAGCGCCGAAGAGGGGTTTATGATTCAAGGCAGGTGCAAGCAGGGGGTTGGTCAGCGTGCAGGCTTAGTGAGGGCGAAGGGCTATGTCAGGGGCCAGCGGCATGCGAAAGGGTTCGTTCTGATCAGGGCATCTTAAAATGGCGGGTGCGCACGACAAAAGTGTGGCATCAGGGGAAGAGGCAAGATGGCGCAGATAATGTTCACCAAACCGTACTAATTTTCAACAGTCCTCCCTTTAACATATTCAAGACATCTTGCTGGTTCATTTTCTACTCGGTTCTATTGTGGTGGGCATGAGAAAGAAAACGGTAGGAACCCTAGATGAAAAGAGTTGTAAACAATACATTTTGAGATTTCTAGTTTTTAGGAGGTGGACCTATTTGATAAACTTTGATAAACTTGTTCAGCAGGAAAGTCATAGGAATGCAATACAAAAACGATTCTGTAGCGAGAGCAGCAAGTACATTTCATAACGTGGACTGGCAGGTTGTTACATATATCAGATTCGGATTGGAGCATGATCAATACAATGGCGGCTGGGAGAGAAATGAGGCGCAGCAGAAATGGTGATTGAGGACGTCAAAGTGTTCGTAGTTAACGAGTTCTCAGTATTCTTTGTTGTCTTTTCGTTGGCGCTGTGGAGCACCGGCGATGGAGCTACGGGTCCAGCTCTATTCTAGATCTCGCGTTGCAGGGCACGACCTTTCCCTCGTATTCCTGGTCGGAAAGGTCCTTTTCGCCCTGTGTCCTTTGAGGTGATTGTCAGAAAGTTCAGATGGAAGAAGAGCGTACAAAACAGTCCATAGGGTAGGTCGGAGGAAAAGGGGGATGGAGCAAGGCCAAATTAGGAACAAACTAGGGGAACGAGAGACTTCAGATGGGCGGGCTCGTGACCGAGTCTAGAGAGCGGGGACCTTTCGGCACACATTCGGACATAGAGCGGGGGCATCAGGTTAGCCCTTCCTTCTCACTTTGCTGGAGGTAGTGCCTCGTCCTGTAGCTCTGTTCTGTCACGGTCTCGCCTTGGCCCATGTCGCAGGTGTTCCATAGTCTGCAGTCAGGCCTCGTGCTCCCACATCCGGTCCTTCTCTCTCCTGACAGCCGTACCCTTAAACGAGTTTGAAAAGACAGTCTTTAGAGAATTTGCAGAGGAAGGTAATCACAAAAGTCTATTTCTCTCCCAGCTTCAGACAGAAATGAAAACGTCCGTTATTTTAGGGTTCACAACTAACATATAAATGACCGATGACGGGCCTGTTGGATGTACTATGACTTTCCTTCATAATTATTTATTACAGTTTCGACAGTTTATCTGATGGAGACCCACCTTCGTAAGACGGGTTTGACAAAGATATGTCGTTCTCTAGGGCTTTATATTTACCAAGGGTACTGTGTGCTATCGAAATGGTACTAAACAGGTATTTTGCTGAGGGACGAACATAGGCTAAACATTTCTTTTTATCAATGCGTCCTGTTTTTCAACTAAACATTTTTCACTTTCGGCAGTGTTCATTTCAAACATTTCTTCACTTTGGTCTAGTCTTTTAACCTTGTAAAACATCATTCTGGTTCCTACGTAGCTTCCTACGGCCTGATTACTTAATCAGAAAAGACAGGGGTTTTATGGGAAACAACTAGGGACATAGAAAAGTTATGGTAAGGGCGTAAATCGACCCATCTCTCACAACCGGGAGTGAGGGGTAGTTTCATAACTCCAGTTTGGAGCGGCTGATACAGGGGATGTAACAGGGGTGATCATTTTTCCTGTTTGGGTATTGCGACAATTCGGGGCGGGGAGGGTCGCGTATTCTGAGGTCCTTTTTTTTTTTTTTTTTTATACCTATAGGAGCCGTTGACATGTAATTCCCTTATTACGGGTCAGATTAGGGAACCTTTGTCGTCTTACCTGTCCTTTCCCTTACGGCCCAACCTCGGTTCATTGACTTCTAGCGGAAAAGGAGAGGTAATGACGCGGTCTCAGGGTGATTGTATTAAAGACAAGTTTTTGTGCAAATACTGACGGTATTTGAAGCCAATTAGGTGGTGTGCTAGGGGTGGCAGTCTGCCAATTTCGGGGCTAATCACTCGGAAGAGTGGGAGTGCAAAAATAGAGGAGAGAGAGAGAGAGAGAGAGAGAGAGAGAGAGAGAGAGAGAGAGAGAGAGAGAGAGAGAGAGAGAGAGCGCAACGGCAGGCTAAATAGTACACGTGCAACAGAGAGGGTGGCAGTGTATTCAAGAAAGGCTATTTAGTGCATTACACAGTAAAGGACATTCACGGGTCTGCGTTAGAATCTTGTAATCATGCAGTTTGAGCATTAGACAGGGTAGAGGGGACGTGCCTTGAGAAAAAGGAAAGAAGAAAGAAGGTACCATTTTGTCGCACTTTCTCGCATTCTCGGTCCTTCGACCAGTTGGGTCAACGCCTCAGTCACACACACACACATTCTCTCATAGTTTCGCATCATACGTGACATGGGTTCATTCGTGTGGTCTGGTTTAAGGGTGATCACTTTTTATCAGGTCATACTAATTTTACGGGTTTGTTCGATACGTGAGTAGTTAGTAGGCGTGCTTAGGCACCACCTTGCAGCGCTAGTCTGCTTCGTACATTTAGACATGGCAAGGCTTCAGGTCTTCGACATACCTCGGCTGTAATCTCTGATGTAACCTGCAGAGGGAGGAAAAAGGGGGTGGGGGAGACAGCATTCGCGCATATTCAAATACATGGATTCATAAGTCCTTTACTTACCTCTTACTCGTCTTTCCTCCTCGGGGCAGAGTCCCGGGGGTATGGTTTCTGGGGTCGGGAGGGGAGAGGGGCAGTGTGCCCTTATAGGTCGGGTGTAGGAAAACGTTAAGGAGAAAACCAAAGATACCTAGTGTGAGGTATCCAGTTGGTAGGTGCATCTAGCTATCGTGGTCCTTAAATCTCCTTCAACGTTGTGACATTCTGCGGTTCATTAGTTCTTTGGTCAACTCTGTTCCCTAGTACCTTCGAGCGTTGTACTTAATAATATTTACATCATTTCATTTCACCCTTCTTTTACATTCCCCATTTACACCGTTCGTTTTACCCATCCTTGGAAGTCGAGGTCTTCCTCCATGCGAGAGTTCATGACTCAGTCGCGTATTTTGAAGGCAGAGTGTCGTGTTGTCGATCCGATCCGACCTCCAGGGCTGGGCAACCATCTTCTTTCAACCTTAAAGAGAGAGCAGAGTAGGGTGCACAGAAAAGAACTTTCCCACCGATCCCACATTTTTAAAATAAAGCATGCAATACCCGTCCATAGTTTCGAAAACCTTTATTTGGCAAAATCATTTCAGCACGTGGATTATGAGGGTGCGGTCGTATTTGGCCGGACGTGGCAATGGCTAAAGTGCGTACAGTGGGGGTGTCGTCTTGCAGCAATAAATACATTGGAAAGTTTTATTCATTCATTTGTAAGAAACTAAAACGTCTATTAATTGGCTGGGGGTTCGGGGGCATTTATTTCATAATTTAGAAGCATAATCATAATAGTCGCAATCAGATTTCCTATATGCATACCGTATGTGTGCGTCATAAATGGGGTTATACATCAGCAACGAAAATATAATACACCGCACATTTGTAATCGACATTTTTAACGGGACCCCTTCACAATGTTCGTCGAGTGAACTCTCCTTGTCTTTTCTAGCCAAGTGTACGAAGGATCATATAAGTCTCAGAACATCAAGTTTGTATTAGTGCGAAGGAACACCACGAGGTGTTCGCAAGTCCCTCTTGATACCGGAGCCATTTTGGGCGGGGCCGGCTCAGTCCGGAAGTAGCATCAGGGGGAAATGTTTCCCATTACTGGCAGTTGGACCAGAGTCCTTTTCGGCAGTTCCAGAATTCATGCTAACAGAAGGAGTGGCAATGTCATGTTTATTTCGTTGGCGGTCAAGGCAGCCGTCCCTTACCGGAAACCTGCAGAGGCCGAAGGTTCCGCCGGGGACTTTTGTAGGGTCTTCAAGGCTGCGGAGATGCTGTCGGAGATGGGGGCTCGTGCCCCAGTGGGCAAATGTCCGAGTTATATTGCTGGTCGAAGTTACTCTAGTGGCCGGGGCCCGCCTTCCAGCGGACCCAGACGCCATTTTGAGGCCCTATAGGGGCCACTCTCGTCGAGTTTGCAAGAGTGGAAGAGATCCTTCGGAGTGAAAGGAAGAGGTCCCTGTCGTGTGAAAGCGGGACGTTCAGCTGGGGTGCAGCTGTGATGCCCCCACCTGGGGGGCGAGGGAGACTCGTTCGCGCCGTCTCCTTCTCCCGGTGCACTCCATGCTGCTCTTTTTCATCGCCCCGCATGAAGGTCTCTCCACATCCGGTGTTCCCCAAGTCTTGTGCTCAGTGCTGTGGGAGTATGGCCACCTGTGGCGCGCATTCGGCGCGGCACGAGTATCGGTGCAGTCATTGCAGGTTCGGTGTTCCGAAAATATGGCCACCATTGCACGTTCGGTGCTGCGCAAATACTGGGGTGCCACCATGGTGTGTTCGGTGCTGTGGAAGTATTGGCACCATCGCCTGACTGGGGGTGTTCGGCGTTGGGCCGGGGGCTGGGAGACCTCCCATCGGTGGAGGTGGGGGAGGCTCGTCCGCGCCGCCTCTCCCTCCCAGCCCAACTTGGACAAATTGTTGTGGAGGTACGTGCAGGGCATCCCGCCGTCCAGAGCTGCTGCGGCTGTTACGGAAGGGAAAAGGAAGAGGTGCCTCGTTCTTCTCTGGACATGTGGCGGGACTACTTAAGTCTATCCAGGCCCGTTGCGGCTGGCCGAGGAGACATGTGGCGGGACTACCTACAACTGCCCAGGCTGCTGGCTCCTGCCTCTCCTCCGGCTTCCCCATATGTTAAGATTTCCTGACCAAGAGTTGGCAGCGGGGCCCGCCTTATATGGGTTGTCGCTGGTTGGGCGTAGCCGTAACCCTGCCCTATTTTGGAAGGTTCCAGAATGGGGGGGGGGGGCGAATGTTCTGTTTGACTTTCATTTTCTACAGTTTACCGTTATTACTTCTTGTTTGCTGTGTTAAATTAAAAGTTCAAGTTCATCAATGGTCTACGGATTTTGTTGTACCATTTCTTTCTTTCCAGGTTGCTTTTATGCTAAGTTTCTGCTTAACAGAGGTTGAGTAACACGGAAACACGTGTAGAGGGATGACGCAGATTCGTACATTACATACACACAAACTCAGACGGGGGGGGGGGGGACAGTACAAGTACGACATACAAAGACCCAAGACGAATATAAAACAGTTATTGGTCATAATTATCTCTGTCCGTCTGTGAATTTTAAAGCGAGGCTGGGTTCCCGTCTTGACGTTGCCCGACCTAGGAGAACTTGAGCATGCCGCTGAAATTGTCCTGGCGAAATCTGTGCCATCGGGCATAATCAAACGTGGTGGTTCTATCTGGTCTGTCTATGTAAGTCGGGTTCTTCTTTGTCTCGCGCTTTTTCTCATACTGCCGATCTGTCGTTCCTGTCGGCCCTTTGCCTTTTCTCACGCTCAGTAGAGTCGGGCATTGGGCTTTCCAGTGTCCGACATATCTACAAAAAGCGCATTGGTCTGGCCCTAAGTCTGGTCGTCTTTTGCGTAGTGTCGGGGGATAACTTGTGGGTAGCGGTGTCCTGGGGTTGTCCTGTCGGTATATTTCTCTACTTGGTTTGTCCTCGTCTTTTCTCTGTCGCTGCATAGCCTCTCTGCGCCACATACCGAGACTGTCGAGCATAATAGGCGTTGTCTTATTATTTCGAAGGGCTATTTCTAACGTTTCTATTTTATCAAGGTCAAAGGATCCTGCCAGTGGCCACTGTTTGTCTTGACTTTCTTTGGTATACCTGTGCCACAATTTATTATAGGCTATGGTAACTAATCCATAGTTTATGAACATGTCCTTATTAGGGGTACCCTCCAGCGGGGCTAGATGATCCACCTCTAACAGACGGTCCGGGTTGAACCAAGTATCAATCAATGGGGAGAAGACAGACATGACGGCTCGCAACGAGGGACAAAAAGTCAGCACTGCCTATCTTATCACTGTGTGCAAAGACTAGACAGAATATTTCTATTCTACGTTGTTTGCAGGCAGTGAATACCTCATGAACGAATATCAAAGAATAATCAATAATAAAGAACAATCAATGATAAAGAACTAGAATAGAATCAATGGGGAGAGTAAGCAGGGGCGCAAAAGTCTGCGTCCTCTACCCTTTCACTATCCGTAAAGAGGAATCTGTTATTCCCTGTTTGCAGACAGAGAATCTCCAGAAGACAATCTGTGAACCGCAGTTCGGGGTCAAGGAACCCAGTTAATCAGTGTGGGAGAGGGAATCTCCTGAAAACCGTTAATAAATAATAGAATCAGTGGGGGAGAAAAATAGGTACGACGGCTGCGTTACCTATCCTTCACTGTTTGCAAAAGGGAAAGAGCCTACTGTTTCTCCGTGTGCAGACAGTGAATCTCCAAATAAGTCAAATAACGAGCAATACTAGTATTTAAATAATCAAGCAATTATTTTGCACTTGTCGTGTTTACACGACCTTACCCGGACCGTACGGACAGTTTCTTGTCTTCCGAATCCAGCGCCCGTTCGTCCTCTTTTTCTCGTATTTCTCACGGCACTCCTAATGGTTCCCAGTCAGGACCGTAGATCACTCGAGAGAGGTCTGTTCGGAGCTAGTGAAGTTCGGATGATCGGCTGCCAGACGAGGGTCTATTGGGCAAGAGCTCTCCCGATCGTTGCAGTCGTTCACTCTGTCGTCGGGACCTCTCCCACTGGATCCACGAGTCGCTGATGGGCCCCACGCTTGGGACGCCAATTGTTAAAACCTGAGTCGGGTCGGGGACAATCGATATTTGCCCGGCGGTATTGCCTCTGTGACCCTCTAGTTATTTAATCAATGAAGAGGCAGGCGCTGGAGACTGGAAAGCAGGAAACAAGGTTTTTATTCTCTCCGGAGGAGAACACAGCAAAACGGACAGCAGGTATCGTTCTGAGGTGCTCTAACTTACGTTTGAGGCCTGGCCCCTTATATACAGTGTTTGTGGTTTTTATTACAGTTTACATACATATGATAAAGCTTTGATGTACGGAAAGACATTCCCGGAATCCCCCTTCGGGCCCGTTCCCACACATATCTACAGTAGAAGTCCCCACCCTGGTCACAGCAGGTGATGACTATCGCGCAGCTGGATATTCCGCCAATTCATGGAATGCGGGGTTCGATCGGATCTCATGGGGTGGGGGCTTTGATCAACTCGGGGGTCCTTTGATGAGGGAAGCTTTCTATTGCACGGGGAGGGGCAAGGGATAGTATCGGCAGAGCTGGGTGTCGGCCTGGGAACGGGGAAGACAAACGGGCACACGGGGAAAAGGGGGTTTGCATCTAAGGGCCGGGGATCATGAAAGGGAAGAAGGGAGGTGTCGCGCTGGGAACAGGATGAGGGCCTGGGGCAGAGCAGCGCCGAAGAGGGGTTTATGATTCAAGGCAGGTGCAAGCAGGGGGTTGGTCAGCGTGCAGGCTTAGTGAGGGCGAAGGGCTATGTCAGGGGCCAGCGGCATGCGAAAGGGTTCGTTCTGATCAGGGCATCTTAAAATGGCGGGTGCGCACGACAAAAGTGTGGCATCAGGGGAAGAGGCAAGATGGCGCAGATAATGTTCACCAAACCGTACTAATTTTCAACACCGGAGCACAACATAAATCGTCTCTCAGCTGTAAAAACGCCACCAGACATTCTTCATCCCATGGTACCGGATCACTCACCTCCTTGTGCGTCAGTTTCTGTAAGGGCTTTGCTTTCAGTGAGAAGTTAACTACCCACTGTCGGCAGTAACCCACCATTCCTAGGAACATTCTAACTTCCCTCTGTGTTGTAGGCGCATTCATTTTCATTATCGCCTCGATCCTCTCTGGGGACACCTTACGTTTCCCTTTTTCTAACCTGTGCCCTAGATACTGTACTTCTGTCAGACAATACTGCAACTTGCTCGGAGATACCTTATGTCCATTTTCAGCTAAATGGTTCAGTAAGGCAATTGAGTCTGCTTTACAAGCTTCCTCTGTCTCTGACGCAACAAGTAGGTCATCTATGTACTGTACCAGAACCGAGTTCTGTGGCAGTACTAGATTCTCAAGATTCTTCTTCAACAACTGATTAAAGATGGATGGGCTGTCTGTGAATCCTTGTGGGATTCAACACCATGTTAAAACGCGATCTTCCATTTTAAAAGCAAAAAGATACCTGCTCTCTTCATCCAATGGGATTGAAAAGAAAGCCTGGCAAAGATCTATCACTGTGAACCATTCTGCTTGACATGGTATTTGAAACAGTATCACTGAAGGATTCGGTACCACGGGACAACATGAAACAACTATGTTGTTAATCTTTCGTAAATCCTGTACTATCCTGAATTTCCCACTAGGTTTCTGCAAACCCATAATCGGGGAGTTACAAGGACTACCCACAATTTCTTTCAGTATTCCCTGTTGTATCATTGACTCAATCACAGGTTTTATTCCTGCAATCGTTTCCTGTGACAATTTGTATTGAGGCGTTCTTGGAAACTCAGCATTTGGTTTTACCAGAATTTTTACCGGTTCTACCCCTTTAATCAATCCTATTTCCTCTCCGGTGAAATCCCATACCTCTGACGCCACTGCATCTCGTAGGTCTTGGGGAAGATCTTCTACAGTCAGAGTAGGATATAGTTCTACACAAGATTTTGAATTGGCCACCTTAAAAGTAGTATCTTTGTCGGTAGTCTGTACCTCCACTCCTTGCGGGGTGCAGTATATGGTGCAGTTCAATTTGCACAACAAATCCCTTCCTAACAGACATACCGGACTCGAGTCACAAACCACAAACTGATGTTCGTTCATGTGGTTTCCAATTTTCACAGACACTGGTTCTGTCAAAGGACTAGTCATTCTTTTATTTGCGACTCCTACCACCTGAATTGTTTCCCCTGACATTGGCAAGTCTGGAACCACCGCTGATCTCAGAGTCGAACGAGTAGCCCCAGTGTCCACTAAGAACGTAGTGGGACACCCTGCCACTTCTGCCTCAACAAATGGCCCTCTCTGATCCACTTCTAGGACTGCCCCGAGGGTACAGTCCTCTTCACTGCTCACCCGTTGTCCTGTCAATGGATCAATGTAATAACACTTTTCTTCCTCGATAAACAGAGGCATTTGTTTAAAGACCTTTCCCCCAGCTGCTATCTTCGGTGGCTGTGGGAATTGGGCCCGTGGAGCCGAAGTCCCCCCTTTGGCCACCTTACTGCTTGGAACTGTCACCTTTTGCGTTGGGACTTCTTGGACCTGCTCTTCTACTTCTAGCTCTCCATTTTCAGGGTTAAAGGGACACTCGCGTCGCCAATGCCCCACCTGGTGACACTGATGACACTTTGTCGTTTTCTTTAAAGTGGCAAAGTCTATCCTAGGTCTCTGCCCTTCCTCATTGTCTTTATTCTGACCGTTTGGCTTTCGTCCCATCCCCTGTTTCTGCTGGCCACCCTTCCCGGCGGACTGCATTTGTACCACCATCAATTTCTCCTTTAGATCCTTGGCTTTAGAGTCTATTTCATCACTACAGTATCTGGCATAACGTAAAATCTCATCTAGTGGTTTGTTCTGCCAACAGATTAAATGTTGTTGAATCATCAAGCAAATGTCAGGTCTCAACCCCAAGACAAACTTTGACACAAATTGTCCTATATCTTTGGGATCCATTACATCAAGTCCACTGTATTGCTTGAATGTTTTCAACAACCTCTCATAAAACTCATGCACGGTCTCCTTCGGTTCTTGCCTTGTTCGATCTATCTTTACCCAATCTATATCCTGTGGTGGTACCTTATCTTTCAACCAAGCTATTACCCTTTCATACTTTCGCATGACAATCTCAGATGGTCCATTTGTTCGAACATCCCTCACTGGTTCAGCATTCGGCCATTCGACACTAGTCTTACAAGGGGTCCACAGATCAGATGGGACCACGATGTCAAACAACGTGTTCAAATCAATCCACAATACCTTCGAAATTTTAACAAACCTCTCTACCTGCTTATACCACTCTACTGGATTGTCCCTCAACTTCGGAAATGAGTTGGTAAATGCAGCTAAGTCTCCTCTACTCCAGGGCACATGTACATAATTTCCATTTGATATTTCTCGCAAAGGGAATGCCTCCATCTGCATTACCCTTCCCTCAGGAGTCATCACATTTGTACTTCGTCTCACCGTGCCCTTTTTCGACCACTTTTCTTCCCATTTATCCAGTTCTCTCCACACTCTTATTCCAGATATCAGCTCCCTTATGTGAGTTTTCAATCCAGTAGTCCTCTTCTCATCTAGGTCTTGGTCTGAGTATTGTAACCTATGGTTACTCTGTAGTGCCCTTGTCCTAGATAAATCTACAGCATACCTGTCAGCCAAATTAGACAGTTTCTCGTGGCATGCTCTAGCTATCCTAGTAGTATCCTTCGCTATGAACAGCAACTCATCTTGTTCGTACAAATCGATCCTTTCTAAAGGCACCGTTCCTTCTATAATCTCGTCTAAGTCGGATTTCAGACTGGAGACATCAAGCCTTTTAACCTTTATCGCAGCTTTCAGCACCTCTGGTCCAGATGTACCTTCTGCCTCCCTCCCGTCCCAGCTCCTAGCCCTGCGCCTAGGCACTGGTGAGTTAAAGGGAGTCCTCCCCTGTTCCCATCTCTCTAGGTCCCATGCCTTTCCATCTTCTCGGGGTGGGTAGTGAAATACTCCTTCGCGCCTCATAGCCCCGCGTTCCCCATCCTGTCTGGTTTCACGGGATGTATGGTAAGGAATTCCGTTACTCTCTTTTTCTTCCTCATGCATCTGTGACCTCCGATCACTCGATGTATGACGTGACCTTTCACTGTTCCCTCTTTGCCAGTGCTGTACATTCTCCCCAGGTGCGTGTGCATGATGGGTGCACCTAAACCTATCTCTGTACTCTTGCGTTCTTTGGTCTCCCTCTGTTTGCGTGAGGCGAGACACCTCCTCACACTCCATACTCCTGGTATTTTGTTCCTGCTGTTCTCTCGGATTTGTAGGACATGTATCCCCTCTATTCTCTTGACTTTGGCCTTCCCGGCCCTGACTGCTTTCTCTGGCCCCACAATGAGATACAGTCCCGTTACCCCTGCTTTCCCACTCTGGTTCCGTTCTTGTCCTGTTACTCGGAGATACTATGGACCCGTCCCATTCCCTCAAATCAGCTCTTAATTCTGAATAGGGTCTTGGCCGCGGTCCCCTTAGATCCATTGGTCCTCTCGGTCCTCCCTGTTCTGAATTGGGACCGACAGTTGTGTCCAATGGGGTATTCCATGTTACCGATCCTGGCAATTGTTTCCATGCATTTGTCACATTATTCCTTCTTTCTATCTCAATCCTTTCTCTATCCCATTGCCTTTGTTGTTCCTCTCTATCTCTCTCAGGGTTATAGATCGAAACTATGGGTCCTATGGTAACAGGCACCTGAAGAGCATCTGGCAATCCCACAGACTCAGCCCTTTCGGTGGTTGGCGTTTTCTGCACCACAAACCTTCCCACTACACTCTGTACAGTGTTGTTTTGAGGTGTTTCTCCGCCTTTGATAGGTGTCCATTCCGATATAGGGAGTGGTGTATATCCCTCTATGGCATTCCCATCTTCCCTTGCGAGCCCTCTATCTTCTATTACCCCCACTCTCGGAGGCGGTCTATCCATTAACAATCTGTTTATCAGATTGTCCTCCGACTCGCTTTCCTCGTCTTCTTCCATGAGGTTTCCTCCTCCTCCTGCCACCTCCCTCATCGGATACATTTTTTCCACCTCAATAGCCTGTACCCTCCAACGCTTTTCCTCCTCATCCCATTTGGAATCTCGTACTGCCCTTACCGATCGCGTCAGCCTTTGTTGACGCCTGTTCAAATTTCGGTCGTGTGCAGCCTTAATCCATGCATTAAGGGCCTCAAACTGTGTTGGTCTAGGTGAGGGTTTCAATGAGGACATGGTTGCTTTTAGCCGATGTAACACCTCTAATTTAAACGTCCCGTACTTCGGGAACTGCATTTCCTCATTCCCTTCCGTAAGCTTATTCCAAGCCCCAATCCATAATATGGTATGCAGCCCAACATTCGTTGCCATATAATGAGCTGGCGTACCCTCCGGCGGAGCCTCTTCCCCGTAATAATGTTCACTTCATTTACGTTTAAAAATCCCTTTCAAACACTTAAAACACTTCATGATTTCTCTTTTCTCCGCGTTTGTTTACTTCCTGATGACACTCCACCAATCTCAGCGCCGTTCTCACTAACTGGCCTATCCGTACGCGACTTTCCTCTGACGTCACTCTAGCCGCCCAACCAGAGCGCGGCTCTAGCTAACGTCACACCAACCGCTCAATCACAGCGCGGCTCTAGCCGACGTCACCCGTCCCCCTTCGCAGCAGTTCCCCTCCTTTCTCAGCTCGTCTCCTCGGTCATGCACGCATCCCATTCATACTCTGAAAAATGATTACTTCCGTCCAAGCGATCACCTTTCTTGACTGTACGCCCACAGTCTTTCTGTAGTTGTCACCTTAACTTGGCGAAATATCTGTGGCGCCGCGGCCGCGGCCAGGGCGCCGCGGCCAGGGCGACTGACGCTGGATGCTGGGGATCACGGTTCAATCCCCAGCTCCGGCGGCAGGTTAGCCCAGCACCATGTGACTCTGGGCAATAGCTCGCTTAATCTTCCCAACGGCCCCCAGCGCCGAGATACCCCTCTGGGGGTGATTTGTGCGCTATACAAGTACTGGATTTAATTTAATTTAATTTATCTTTCCGTTTACTTCCAGACAATCGCCTTCTCCGATAGGTTACTCACACACAGTAACTTTCGACCAGCGTCCGTTACTCATACACTCACTCTTACACTCTCCCTATCTTGGATCCACGGCGGTCAATGGTACCTCGTGACCTCCGTACTATGGTCGACAACTACCCTGGATGTTCGATACACCCAAAACCACTTAAGCTCTGGCCTGAACTTAAGATTTCACCAGTTCACCCGTTTACCAGGTTACCAGTTTACCAGGTTGCGCGCGCTCACAACCTTCTCTCATTCACTCTACAGGCATTCAACTCCGCAAGACATTACAATACAAATACAACACAAAACACCGCAATCTGTTCACGCATGACCCTTTGTTATACTCACTCTCTTCCGATACTGCTGCTTTTCTCGCGCCGTCTGCACCTTTCGGCACACGATTCTTCTGCTGCTCGTCTCTCGACGTCTCGGGCCTTGGGGTAAACTAACCTCTCTAGATTACCTTCCTCAAGAAGATAACCATCCTCACTCTGCTACCAACTGCTAACGCGGGATTACTGGTTACTAGTTACCTTACCAAATCCCAAACTAAGTCGACTGAATCGTTGGTACCTGTCATTGAGTAAAAGGTAATCTTACAATAAGTCAATCACTTTAAGAACTTACACCACTCTAAAGGACCACTGACCAAATTTTAAGTTTCAAAGATTTAATATAAAGTCAAAGATAACTGAAGATACAAACTTCTCAAAATGAGATTCAAAAGATAAATTGGTATCACTATGAACATGAACTTTTTGAATAATCTGAGTCTGAAAAACAGAATAAGAAGTACAAGCTCGAAAACCATAAGGGTTGTCAAAATGGATATAAGTTGCAACCTCAAAGTCATTACAGAAAAGAAAATTAAGGTTAGTCTGTCCCTACACTAAACTAAGTGACATCCCTACTTAACAAGATCTTTACCCCTCTAGGTGTCAGCCGTGGTGACTTCCTAAGAAGATCACGCACTTCTCTTTGTCTCTTCTCTGATAATGGGTCTCTCCTGATCAGCCTATCTGCCTACCCATCCGCTTCCTTAGGCTCCCAAAATCATCTGCCCTGCTCTCCTCCCGGGTCTCTTTCCCTAATACCAAATCACATTTCCAACAGAAACGCCCCTTGGGACGCCCCTCACGTGGTATCTCTGTGCGCGGCAAACTCCATGATGGTACTCTTGAAGACCCTCGTTAAAGTTGACCTTGGTTCCCAGGCTTCTTCTCCAATGTGCCGATACCCCCTAAATTCCTGGAAACTCCTACAGGCCTGCGCAAGGCGCCACTGAACAAAGTCCCTTTCATTCGAGCTGATTAGGACCCTCGCACCTGCATACAGCTCGTCCTGCAGTGGGCCTCAAATTCCAGACTCCACCATATCTTTAGGTCGTAAAACACACTCCAAGCTCTGTGCTGGACACCTCTCGACTTCTTCCCTAACGAGCACATGGCGGTTCAAACGACATGACATTATCTGTTTGGGCCTACTTGATTTACATGAAGCAGGTCCCTGCACTCTTAAAACATTAACTTGATTTAAACAGCAAACATTCTTAACTAGCATACGTTTCTAAAATAACCATCTATAAAGCATATACTTTTAACCCTAAGTTCAATAATACATTTGGAAGAACCACGTCAACCTTATCTCACATTATTTTAGCAGCACGTTTAGGTTTGCTGTGAATTGCCCTAAGGCCTACACATTTAGTCTGGATTTCAAAGTTACATGATTCTTTTAACATGAGAACATGAAGTTTTCACATTTATTCCAACATTTCTACATTAATCTCACACCTGTTATAATTATAGTTACTCTACTTAACATTCTATACATTTCGCTACTGAATATAAAACACTCTGTATATTTCACTCCTAGATATAAAACACTCGTGTGCAAAACATGTTTAACTAACTACGTGCTTGTAAATATGGCGTACTTATACATTTTTTTCAAACTTGTGCTCTCTCAACATCACTCACATCAAATTAAATATTGCTGCCAATCCCCGTAGCTTTGCTGGTTACTGTTTCCTCGAGTGTATTGCTGAGCATCAGTCATCATTCTTTTCATGCTTTTTGTTCAATACACTTATTTATGCATTTATGTTTCTGCTTGTATGTGGGATACTGAACGTGGATTCTCCTCTACTTGCTAAACCGGTTCATTTGTTTTGTCAATAATTCCCAACCTTGGCGGGGGTCAATGTGTCAAGAAGTTATTATGGAAAATCAAGGAGCGTGCATTTCTTTCGCATTAGTGATTCAGTCATCAAAACTTTACATCTCTCTGGGGCCTGACCTGAGAAGGCTACAGAATGTCTGCTCCTTTTCACATCCAGGAAGTGGCTATTGTTGATTGGCTGTGCTTTGCCACTGCATTTTTATCTGTTCGTTGATATCACACCAACAACATGCAGTCTTGCAGTACGGAGCAGACGATTGGCCAGATTTCGTGATCTGGACCAGTGCCTGGCAGTTTTGCAACAGTGCGCAGCTAGTAGGGGCATTGGGATAGGCTGTTAGTGTAAAGCTGAAATTGGCACTGAGTGATTAGAAGAAAATAGAATTTAGGAGTGAGTGAGTGCTAATATTGCTTCTCCTCTGCACTCTATTATATTATTTTATTTTTAATACTCGACCTCCTCCATGGTTCCTCACCCTTTCTGTTTTTTTGTCTCACACACACAGAGCGCCAACACACTCTCCCACTTACTCCACTCATCCGTTCTGTCCCATGTGCTAAACCTCATGGTTGAGATGCTTCTAGCACAGTACGGAAATATCAGTCCGCTAATCTGCTATATGGTATCCGTCAGGACCACCCCGACACTGCTCCAATTCAGGAAAGAGTTGAAGACGCACCTCTTTAAACAATACCACACAGTGGCGGTGCGTCCATTGGGGACGTTGGGGCGTTGCCCCACTAGCCATGGACGACCGCACTGCCAATGAATAATGACTTTAAATATAATTCAGACTTTTTAAAATGAAATCTCTGAGCCAAGCGCACTGCGCGCTACCTGTCCCGGGAAAAACCCGACCGAATCGGGCATCCATAAGGTAGTGGGCCATGGGGGGCGGGGCTGCGGCAGAGTGACAGGCAGGCAGGGCACACTGACAGGCAGCGGGGTGCTGACTGCGCATGTTAAATCCCGGAGTAGTCAATTTTTTGACTGGCCGGCGCATGCGTACAGTGTAGACCTTCCCTCCCCACCCCCCCTTAACACTCAGATACATAGGCAGGGACCCGGACCCGGTCTCATTTAGGGCAGATTATGTCCTGCTCGTAGCCAATCCTGGCGCAGTGGCGCTGTTCATGCTGCGCCAGGATTGGCTGCTGCAGCAGGATGGTGCCGCGCATGGATGCGCCAACGGACCCGGTGCGGCGTGGACCTGCTCAGGAGTCGGACCTCAGGTAGGATTTTTTAAATATATTTTATGTGGCGGGGTCTGGCCCAGTAGAAAGCCATGTGGTTATTGTTGTGAATTGTGAATGCAATGCTCGTCTATGCGTAGGCGAGACTCGCCGATCTGTGGTCTGGAATGAACCGTGTTTGTACAAGTGCTGAGCAGTGCGAGTGCTCGCATGTGCCCTCTGTTTTAATAATCCCCCCCCGCACGACACCAAGCGAGCCACGACTGCTATGACCTGTACCCGCCATTGCCGCCAAAACACTGTCCTGCTCTCCACACTCTAACCTGTGCACAAAACACTCCTCTCAACACCCTGACCACTACACGAAACTGTGTCCTATTGTTCATGTTCACATTCTTAGTTGTGCACGAAATACTTCCTACTTTCCACACTCTGACCTGAGCATGAGACACGCACGCTCCTGCAATGCACACTCTCTGACCTGGGCTGCGCACGAAACAACGTCCTACTCTCACCCTCTGACCTGTGCACGAAACACTACCAAGTGCATTACAGTATGACCTATGGGTGAACAGTGTTCTGGAGTGGACACTACACCTGTGTACGACGGAGCCCTGCATTCCACATTCTCCACTGAAGCTGCTCTATGCAGTATGCACACAATACTGTCCTGCACCCATACTTTGACATGTGCATGTAAAACTGTCCTGCGGGAAAGTTGGTAGCGCATAAAACAAAGCCCTGCATACTCCACTCTGTCCTGTTCACAAAAAATGCCGTTCTCCCAGCACTCTGCTCTGTGCACGAAACACTTAAAATGCATCCCGTTAATAGCAGTGTGTTTGTGTAGAGTTCTGACGCATATCGCATTGTTGTTCCTATTTCGGGAACGACGTGCAACAGAAAATCTGAAATTTGGTGGCCATCTGTCGTTAAAGTGCAGTTTGGCAAACTAATTTGTGTGCGATGGTTTTTAAGAAGTGTAGGGCCCGATCAGAATAGTGATGTTAAATGGCTTTATATTTAGGCCCACTTAATTATCCGCGTGAAACCCATACAATTTCAGGAGTATTAGTGCTCACTACCAGAAGACAGATTTGCGAATCAGGCTCTAACGTTCCGATGTAATTCACATGAAAGGCAGGAGTAAGATACTAGTCTCAGAAAAAGTTTGATAATCCGACTAGGACAGTCCATTATCTGTCTTTCTGAGCAGGAAAAAATGTGCTGTGAAACCTTTTGGATGCATAAGCTGTATAACTCACATAGGAAAGATAACATATTTTAATTAATGATCACTGAAGCAAGGTCAGTATTTATTTTGAAAAGTGAAACACGATTGGGAAAAATTGTGTTTAGTTTAATGTTTTTCATACGAATTTAGCAGAGGAAAGGAAAACGAGGGCCAGAGATGGACTGGTTATTTAAATGATGAAATTAAATTTAAATAGATGTAAGTGATTTGGGAGGCGTTCTCCGGTACTCCAGAATGCAGAAGATGTGCACTTTGTATTGCGTTGTTTTATTCTGTGCAATATTCCAAAGCTCTACTATTTGATCTGTCTTAGGAAAGGGTGTTTCCAATTTAAGATGCTGGAAGGCTTTGTGCTGCTTGTCAATTACGCCTCACATAGACTGAATTATATGTTTGTCAAAAAAAGAGGAAAAAAAACCATCATCTGGCTGGCAGAAGGTTTCTTTGTGCCTGGAGAGTCTACCTATTCCTCTCAAAAGTGCGTTCACACAATACGCAGCTTCTTGTTGAAACGCCCATTGTAAGATACAATTAGGCATTACAGGACAAGCCCCCGATTGCCGCAAAGCCTAGTGCATCTTTGTTCAACTTTTTCCACCACAAAATGTTTTTTTTTTTAAGCATCGTGCCACAGTGCGGTATTGAGTGCAGAGAAGCTCATGGTCTTTTAGCGTCTTTTTTTATTGTTTCATGCACACAGATCGCAGATTCTTTTTTTGGTATCCCATGCTTGGGAGCGTTGTGCCTGTGTGAGTAGAGGGTGAGTGATGCACCTGTGTGAGTCCAGGGTGAGTGATGTCTGTGTGACTGCAGGTTGAGCAGTGTGCCTGTGTGAGTCCAGGGTGAGTGATGTCTGTGTGACTGCAGGTTGAGCAGTTTGCCTGTGTGAGTGCAGGGTGAGTGATGTCTGTGTGACTGCAGGTTGAGCAGTGTGCCTGTGTGAGTCCAGGGTGAGTGATGTCTCTGTGACTGCAGGTTGAGCAGTGTGCCTGTGTGAGTCCAGGGTGAGTGATATGCCTGTGTGAGTCCAGGGTGAGTGATGTCTGTGTGACTGCAGGTTGAGCAGTGTG
The DNA here is from genome assembly GCF_964261635.1 of Lissotriton helveticus. NCBI lineage: Eukaryota > Metazoa > Chordata > Amphibia > Caudata > Salamandridae > Lissotriton > Lissotriton helveticus. Next base: position 429,887,321 of record NC_136062.1, read on the forward strand.
CCTGTGTGAGTCCAGGGTGAGTGATGTGGATGGGTGAATGCTGGCTTAGTGATCTGTCAGAGAAGGGTGAGTAATGGGTCTATGAGTGCATGGTGACTGTATCTATGTCAATGCAGGGAGAGTGATGCATCTGTGCAAGTGCAAAGAGACTTGTCTGGCTACTTCCAGAGATGTGCACGCTAAGCCACCTATTTTCTTTCTCAAATTTGCTTGAGAATGCAACATTTGCCCACTCTTTTTTCAAAATTTTCTCGGGGGAGACCCCCGGAACCCCCCATAAGTGGTTTGGGCTCGTTCTCTCGCCACAGTGCAGTATTTACGCCGCACCACTTTCAAATGTCACCAGCCGACCACTGATACCACATACCTATAAATGCACACATACATAGCTGCAGATTCATACATAGCTGCAGTTTCAGGCATAGCTACAGGTTCCTGCATAGCTGCAGGTTCATGCATAGCTGCAGGCTCATGCATAGCTGCAGGTTCTTGCATAGCTGCAGTTTCATGCATAGCTGCAGTTTCATGCATAGCTGCAGGTTCATGCATAGCTGCAGGTTCATGCATAGCTGCAGGTTCATGCATAGCTGCAGGTTCATGCATAGCTGCAGTTTCATGCATAGCTGCAGGTTCATGCATAGCTGCAGTTTCATGCATAGCTGCAGTTTCATGCATACTTGCAGGTGCATGCATAGCTGCAGGTTCATGCATAGCTGCAGGTTCATGCATAGCTACAGGTTCATGCATAGCTACTGGTTCATGCATAGCTGCAGGTTCATGCATAGCTACAGGTTCATGCATAGCTACAGGTTCATGCATAGCTACAGGTTCTAGTCCTCCAAGTGATCGACACCCTGACGAAGGACACCATCTGGAGTGCTCTTCTCGCTGTTCCTAAAAAGCTGCTCCTCCAAAGCTTCACTGATCACATTCTGAAGATTGCCAGTTCTCACAATATTCTTCTTAATGTGACTGAAGAGAGAACCGAAGAATGTGACATGCGCCAATTTACAAAGAACCACCATGTTAGTTTATTGAGGAAGCCTTAATGGAATCCTCAAATCTTTGCACCCCACTTTCTGGAAGGATGTCCCTTTCATCCCTGACATGGAACAGCCTTAGAGTAGATGGGCACCAAATGCAAACTCATTCTGGCTGTGTGAGAAGCAGAGAGACACTGATTCAAAGCTTCTGAGCATAGAAATAAAGGGGCATATTTACAAAAAAAGTCAAACCACGCTAATATGCAAATTTGACACCGCACTGCTCCCACACATATTTTTAAATGCAGGGATGCTCAGTATTCACAATAATATGGCACACCCCTGTGTTTCCTCTAGCGCTGGTGCAAAAACCACTGCCTAGCGCCAACACAGGTACCCTGCTGCCATGTTGCAAAGGTGCCTGCGCTCACAGGAGCAATGGTTTATATATAGGAAGGGACACCTTCTGCATATAAGCAATCATTAAGAGCTATTGTCTCTTTCTATGTATGCCAGAAAATGCAGCACACATAGAAAGAGCAAAAAACGAGGAGAAGTTTATAATTTTTGCTTTTATTGCCATTGTGGAGTAGTGTGGCTCACTGGTTAGAGGAGGCAGACCTGGAAGCAAAGGTCAGCCCGGGACCAGGGTTCAATTCCCGGCTCCGCGGGGTCTTGAGTCCTAAAATGTCCTTGGACTCGACAATTCTCGCTCCGGTGCCTACTCGATTCACGGGTTCACACTCTGCGACTCTGGGCAATAGCTTGCTTAATCTCCACAACAGCCCCTCGCGGCCGGATGCCTGGCTTTCACCTTGCGGATACCCTGCCGGGGTTATCTCACAGGGGAATACCAGGACGGGTTCCCTAAGCAAGCGCTTAGAAACCGCTCGGTGATTTGCGCTATATAAATTCCTGTACATTTACATTGTATTTTCTGACATTAGTTTTTGGCGCTGCCTCAGTCTTGCAAATCTGGGGCAGCATCAAAAAGCATTGGGTGTTGCGGTGGAATGCCTACAGCAAACACCCCTTTGCTGCAGGTGGCTGCGACAGAAAGGGGCATGTTTACACCACCATAAGTGGCTAAACACCACCTTGTAAATATGGAAAATGGTGCTAGGCCACTGGAGCATCAAAAAAGTGATGCTGCAGTAGCGATAGGAATGAAATACAAATCTTTGCCTATGCCTCTGGACTATTTAGGGCACTCACAAATTCATGTGCGAGTAAACAATAGTTTATTAGTTTACCCAAACAACACTTTATGTTTTTTAATCAATAATCAATTCGTAAAACATTCAAAAAGATTTCAGAAGAGGCAGAACAAACACTGCTATCAACTTCATTTCTTCGCCATACACACTTTAGAAAAGACGATTTTGTGCATATATACAGTGAAATAACAAATGAATAACGTTTTCTAACAAAAAATGACACAAAACATATACCGTGAATACATATCACCACGAGCAAAATTAAGTAACATTGGCCATTAAACCTTACATGCTAGAAAAACTTTTCAAAAACACAAGGGAGACAGGAATGATATTACAAACAAATTGTGCTCCCTGGTCCTGATTATAATGTTTTCAAATCAATGTCAGGGACATTGCTAATTTTTGCATCAATAAACAATGGCCAACTGGCCAGTGAATCAAAGAGGGAAAGAATGCCGACGCGTTTCGAATCCAGTTTAATGGATTGCTGGATTCTCGTCAGGGCCGTGTGATTCTATTCGTGGGAGCTTGTGATATTTAGCCCACAGTCGCTCCAGTTTGCATGAAAAATGCCATCTATGTCATCTATGTCGGTCAGTTTGCGCTGAAAAAATTCTTGGACGTTTGACAAGTTGTTTACCAGTGTCTTTACAAATTTAGAATTGTACTCATTTCGGTTTTGAGCGCTGATCCGCTGCTGGTTCAAAGCGGGGGTTCTGTTTTCTTAACTAGCGGTCGTTCGTCTCACTCGGGTTTTACCAATCGCAATTGATAGAAGTCTCCACTTCGCGTACACGCACCAACCGACAGCCTCCAAGTCGTGGATGTCAGTCGCGATAGGGGCTGTTCACATACCCCAGAATGTCAGCATTTTACTATGTCCCAACCAAATACCTTGGTATTTTGCTTGCCCACCTGATTAACCAAAACTCTTTCCAAAAGATTACGGGGCATATTACCAACAAGTAGCGATAATTATCACTAAATAGGCTTAGCGACGATTTTTTTATAGCTGCCTACCGCTGGATATGTTAGCGGAGAAAACATGCTCTTAGCAACGTTTTTCTCCATTGTGCTAAAATATCCAGCAATAGCGGCTAAATGCGTGAATATCGCTGAGAATACAGTGATATTCACGCATTAGTGACGAAATGCTCTTAGCCATGTTATCCACCTCCCATTGGATAACATGGCTAAGAACTGGTCTGAGCAGGCGTTGGTTTTTGGCGATAGCGGGAATATTTCCATCGCTACGCCTGCCCTGCTAATGGGCGATAGCGACGTTAGCGACTGTTTTCAGTCACTCACAGGTTGGGTACGCCCACTTTGCATGTCATTAGCGATAAATATCCCTGACATGCAAAGCGGGCCCCAAACCGCTCGCTATCGCCTAAAAGCTGTCGCTAACATCAGTTAGCGACAGCTTGCTAATAGAGCGATAGAATTATCGCCACCCTTGGTAATATGCCCCAACATTTGTAGACAGATCCCTGGGAGAGCATGGAGGTAGCATTTGAAACACCCTTGCACCTAAATTGAGCTCTGTACCCAACAAGAAGTGGCTCAGGGAAAAGGCTAAGTGGCCTACTGGCTAGAGCCGTCAGCTTAATATCATGGGCAGTTCACTTAGTCCCCCTGCACCTTAACCGCATGTGCGCTAGCGGTTTTCCCGCTGCGCGCTGAGATTTTAAAATCCCGCGTTACGTGACAAGGTCAGCTCGTCATCCGCGTAGCGCAGGTTACGCCCATGACGAGCAGAGCTCGTCATGAGCGTAGAAGGGGTTAAAGCATTTGTATAACTTGGAGCCTTATTTAGAGCTTAGCAGACTGGATACACCATCAGAAGTGTGAGGCTATACTGTCCACCTTATAATGTGTTATTGCACATGTAATACATTGGACGGGATATCTGTCATGTTTGTGACATCATTCCCTCCGTCAAACTCTAAGTCTGATCCTTTGTCTGGTTCTGGTGTAAAGTGCTCTAATGACCACGCACCAAGTTTTCTCTATAAATAACTGCACAAAAAAAGAATATTAAACATGGTTACTCCTACTTAATTGGACTCAAACTCCCCACTTTAATGTATTAATCTGTATTGTGCCTACCTGTACTTGGAAGTAACAAAACGATAATCAGTGGTGCTCTAAACAGCTGCCAAAAAATATATATATTTATAGATAAACATATCAGTTTAAGGATAATTAGAGGCTAAGGAAACAGACTGCAAATAAAAGTCTCTTCTTCTCGGAATATTCTTGAAGCCAAATCTATTACCACATCTGCCCAGAAACAATGCCTCATTTCATGAGAGGAATCTCATTTGAAGGCCTAGTTTCATGGTAACTGCTCAACCATTACATCTCTGACGTGTACCAAGGCACGCGGGAAAATCACCCACCCAAAGAACAAGGAAAGTCTTGGTGCAAAAGGGTCACTGAGGTGGAAAAGCCTATTAGGTCGGAAGCGAGGGTGACGAGCGCTTCCCGCGCTCTTTCAGTCTGAGCCGCCGTGACAATATTTGATTCATATTGCAGCCTATTGTCCAAATGCGAATGGCAGAAAAGCACAGACACACAGGCATGGCCGTTTCTCATTTCAGTGCTGGGTCTACTGAGACGGTGGTTATTAGAAAGTCAAATGCGCGCTTTGCGTCCCTTCATTTCAAGCTGTCTGTCCACACATTACATTCCTAGAGCCTCTTTGTGCTCTCTTAATGGACAAGTTAATCATGGGACTGTGCCTGGGTGTATCATTTCCTGTTGACTCAGGGCTCCTTCATTCTTCAACATCTCGCCACACCAGAAAACATAAAATGAGACTGGGTCTAGGTTATAACATTTTGTGTCATGGGTGTTCCACTTTTTGTGGTGTAGCTAGGGCACAAAATGTGTTTCGGGATATACAAAGAAATGCAAAGCCTGATTTGTGTGACTTTGCTGGCTTTGTAAAAAAATAGCACTGCCTTGTGTTACTTTGCGTTACAGCACACAAATGATCGAGGGAATGCTGACAATGCAAACATTCTCCCCCAGTCAAAAGATCTGGGTTAAATCCATCGTTCTTTTGCCCACTACGCCACCCCAGTTTGGATCCAGCCATATGCAAATCAGTCTTGACCCTGTGCCCCATGGGAACAGTCCAGACCAAACTGCCAGGCCAGGTCCTCCCTGGACCGGAAACAAGCATCCTAGGACCGGTTTCAGGGTATGTCACCCTTCTTCAGCCAGGCTAACTTGAATCCAGTGGCAAATTGAGCACGTCTGGGCATATCCATCCCACTTAGGGCAAAAAGTATTACTGCAAACAAATAATGGACGGAATTCTGACAATGCAAACATTACTTTGCATCAGGGAGGTGTTAAATGAGTGGAGAATTGGAGCTCCTGTGCATTCACTGATGTATCTTGATATAAATCCAGATTTACTAAAGTATACACACTTCGGTTAGCACAAAAAAGGGTGCCCCTTTCTGTGGCTGGGGTAACAAGGAGAAACATCTTTATTGCTCTTCCTTACTACCTCTTGAATTCTGCAGCACACATGTAAAGAGGAATAAGCCTCAAAAATAGTTTTTCTGTAGGAAAGTTTTCCTTCATGCATTGAAAACTATTCTGACCACAAGACAGACATCCTTGCGTCATGTGGCTGGGTTGGCACTAGGTTGTCACAAGTGTGCCCGCATAACTCAATGCAGCATACCAAGTGCCGCAGCCTCATTGATATGCTTGAAAGTTTACTAAATCTGTGCCAGAGGGTCTGAGGTGACTCTTGGACTGAAGATGCAGTTGAAAAATGAATAATGTCTGTCCGTGCATTCAGTTACCTTTGACTGTTGCCTTCTCAGGGGAGCCCGGCTAATTCAGTGGGTAGAGCATGAGACTTCAAATGGGAGCCAGTTGTAATCAGAGCTTGCCGCTAGGAGGCGTGCTGCTTGGAATGAATGTCTGTGCATCCGTGTTGCATCTGTGAGGGAGGTTCATGGCCGAAGGAAATATCAGGGAATTTTCTTGACTTTAGTCTTTAATTGACCAAAGGGATCGACACAGCTTCTTTTCAGTGGAGAAACTCAGATACATCAACTCTGAGACCTGCCTCGATCTATTGTGGCTCCTGAATCCAAGGTTGGCAGCTCCACTGATTCAATAATGATTTAAAAGCTCTCACTTCTGCAGTCATGGTGCATTCTAGGAGGGCTTCCAGAGGAAAGTCATTGACGATAAGACATGATGGGTAAGGCAGATGCTTTAAGAATCCACAAGGCATGTTGTGGTTAGCCAATGGAATAAGTGATGTTGTGGATAGCCAATGGAATCTGAGTGATGTTGTCCAGGCATGTGAGATGGGAGGCATTGCACCCTCAACAGACTTGGAAGAAGAGGCCCAAAATGGGAGACTATGCAGGTAGGAGAATCTCCCTATTACTTCCACATCTGCTTGATTTGGTAACTGTTCAATAATGTATTATATATGTATGATTTAAGACGCGTTATATTCTAATACTGCATTATTGAGTTATTATATGTGCACTGTGGTCTGCAGCAATTCAAAAATGTCACAAAGCAGTACAGAATCGATCCAGATCTGACAGCATTTGTGTCTCACACTCACTTGTTGCAAATGTATTTCTGTGCAATTTCATGGTACAGCGAGAACAGCAAACGAAGAGCGATGTATAATGTGCATCTACACTCTCGGGAGGGGTTCCAGGGCGTCTTACAGTATCAGGCATTGTAATTGTGTACCCAGCTGTTGCTATGATGCTGTATCAATACAATAAATGTACTCCCCAAAACGATGGCTCAGGGAATTAATGATAGCTCAGAATCTTGCTGTGACATGCAGGTCACTGGAGTATTCTCAATCTCAGGTGACATATATATTTTAAGTATCATTAAAATTGGGTTTTTGCCAACATGGTTATCTAAAGAGCTTAGAAAAGGTATACGTGTAGTATAAAGCGCTATAGAAAAAAGAAGTCATTTTAGTTGTACAAGCAACTATTGTAAATCAGCCCCCGCCTGTACAGGACAGGACCACCTTCAGCAAAAATATAGGCATCTAAATAGAAAGGTAAAGTAATTGGTGATGGTAGAAACGAAGGCCCTTATTTACAAGCCCCTTGCGCCACCCATACATCACTTTTCCCATGTTAAAAATGAAGCAAAATTTGCGCAAGCGGCTTGTAAATAAGCCCTAAAGAGGCTAAAGGTCGAGTAGCTTCTAAACATCACCATAGCACCGAAATGAATTCGTTCGACCACAGTACCCATTATGTATTCTTAGATAGCATGCTTGAATTGGTTAATTGGATATAAAAAGTACGAGCTGTGTAAAACTGCGTAAATTGTTCACGCAATTTCGCACAAATTTACATGTAAGGCAAAAAATATGATTTTTAAGTATTTCACCTGAAAAAATCACTTTGGGCATACTTTACATACAAAAATCACACTAGATACGGGTAGGATACTGAGTTGAGCACAACATACCTCTCGAAAAGGTGTTTGTTTTTGTTTGTTTCAACCAGTGCCTTGTCGGCAAAAATTACAAGAAATCGGGTAATGGACCATTTCCAGAAGGTTTGTGAACTGTATGTAATGTGGACTTTGCAAATTTCACAAGTGTAATTCAAATTTCACCTGAAGTTAATTATAATGGCCTTTCGTAAACACAAAATTGCAGTCAGTATGTCTTGCATTATATTATATTATCTGATTGTCCGTGGTCTTTACTAAAAAGGTGTAATTGGGTTTTGGTGACTATTTTGTTTGCTGCCCCAAGGCACATTTTCGTGTTGTTTGGAGGGAACTGCAGATGTTTCCTGCTGTGCTCGATGATGTATACTTTTCTAGTGTATCATGTGCATTATTTAGTGGGTAATGATTAAGCTGTGAAGGGTGTCCTGATGTTTGCATAATTTAAAGACATTTGCTTGCTAAAGAATAATTGCCTGATAAGAAGGTAAATCAGACGTGGGATCGATTTTGTAGACTTCCCATTGGATAATTTCGTAATTAGTGGTAGAGATTGCAAAATATGGAATTAATTCGCAATTTTGACAAAATTACCCTACAATATCACTTTAAAAACATCTGCCTTTTGTACTTCAACGATAGTCTAAATGTATTTAGAAATATTTTTGAAAGAGCTATGTTCTGTGTGATGTGCATCACAAAGTTTAAAGTCCCAGAATTTCACTGAAAAATGACTTCTTCTGAGGATTTAATTGTAGAAAGTATTCCTAGAATATTTAAATCAACCACCATTTCCATATCACAGTGGAATGTAAAGTCCATGCTTAATTTTGAACTGTCACCTTCCAAATATAATCTGACCTTAAGAAAGTTTTGAAACTGAAAATCTGTACACTTTACTCGAATCTTCCCATAAATATTACATCATTTTTAGCTGATCTTGACTGTTTGCTTTCACACTAGCATATTTTATGTAAAAAAGCATACTTGTCATCTTATATTGGACACCTATTCAATACACTATCAACTAACCTGTTTCCGAACAATACATTGGCCCTGTCAGATTGATGGGGCAAATATTTCCATCATATGGTGCTCTGGAAATCTTATCATAGCTTGATAACTAGATAATGCTCAGCCTGGAAAGAGTGTTTGTAGTTTTAAGTAGTCTTATTTTACAACTAAAGCAATACATGACAGAAAAGTATTTTTCCAAACACTGAATGAACATACAGATACTCCTTACTGTAAATTGTGTAAATACAATTTTTACTGGAGAAGTTGAGTTTCAACCATCATTATTACATCGTCCATTTTTGTAAGTGTTTTATCTATCAGGGTATGCTATGTTGTCTTCAGCTGTTTTGTGAAGGGGCGTATATGAGATCCCGTTCAGGAAAATTATAGAAAATAGATACAAAAATTCATTATTTGTTTAAAATACATTTATTGAACTGCACATGAAAATGCTGGAAAAGGCATCTGACTTTATTTTAATAAGAAAGCAAATTTCTTTCATTTTCCATATCTATGCTATTTAAGAAGTCTCTAGGGCCAGATGTACTAAGAATTGATTTTGTCAAAAGTGGTCGCAGATTGTGAACCAACTTTCACTAAACCTAATATTGCATACTGACCTAACAGGTCGATTCACAAATTCACCATTCGTAGTGGGTTGCTATGCAACTTGAATGATTAATATGTGTGAGGTAGGTCACACATTGCACCCCACTTTGATTGGATACAATCACAGGGATGATGGCCTGCTGGAGTTATCAGACCATGAGGTCTATGATTGATTTTCAATAAAGCAATCTTTTTAAAAAAAATATATATATATCTTATTTTCCGAGGAGGAAAACAAGATGCATTTCAGAACATGTAAATCTTTTACTCTTCAGAATGTATTTTTAAATATTATTCTTGAAGGGGGAGTGGTCCCTTGTACACACCTTCCCACTGTCGAATGGGTTACTATTACCAATTGTGTTTTTGTTTGGAAGAAAAATGCCCCCAACACAGCAGGAACCACAATCCTAGTCAGGGTAATTTAGATACACACCTTAAATTAACCTGCGCACACCCCTCTGGTAGCTTAACACAGAATAGTCAGTCTTAATTTAAGAGTCAATGGGGCATATGTACAAGATTTGGTGAGAACTATCGCTAACGCAAGTTAGCGATAGTTTTTTATAGCCGTGTACCGTGGTTAACGGATGTATGACGTTACAACGCACACTTTTACAACGCATACCATTGCAACGCATTTTCTACAAGGCAACATCCAATACAACGCATACCATTACAACGCATACCATTACAACGCATACTTTAAAACTACCTTTACAACGCATTCCACTACAACACATAGTACATTTACAACGCATACCATTACAACGCATTACACTACTTTGCATATAAGGTAAGTGTTGGATAGTGTAGGGGTTAACATTACTATTCTAACTCCAGGGGATGCAACAGTAGGGTAAGTGTTGGATAGTGTAGGGGTTAAAATTACTATTCTAACTCCAGGGGGTGCAACAGTAGGGTAAGTGTTGGATGGTAAGTTATGCGTTGTAATGGTATGCGTTGTAATGACTGCGTTGTAATGGTATGCGTTGTAGTGGTGTGCGTTGTAGTGTCATGCGTTGTAATGACTGCGTTGTAAATGTATGCGTTGTAATGGATTTTGCGTTGTAAAAGTTTCGTTGTAATGGTAGTGCGTTGTAAAAATTGCGTTGTAAACGTTACATACCGTGGTTAACTATCGCCGTGTCAGCAGCGTATTTACAACACGCTGCTAAATGGTGATAGTTCATCTAACGGTGTGAACTTTCCCGCGTAAAGAACAGCAGCACAACAATAAAAATCTCTACGCTAACATGAAAAGAATGGCGGTGGGCCAATTAGTGGCCAGACACTGCACGCTAATAAGGGTGATGCCACTTTTATTCATGTGTGGGCCGCAAAACCACTATAAAACTCTCGCTTTGTAGCCCAAACACAATTTTTTTTTTTTAAATTAAAAATATATGACGAACCATGGAGGAAGCTGGAACCAGTACTGAAGCAAACTACAACCACCCAAACAACCAGGAAGACCAGGCAGAGACCCAGGGGAAGGGCAAGGAGAAGAGGAAGACCGGGTTCAGTCAGCAGGAAAACCAGGTCCTGATTGCGGAGGTGACAGAAAATCAACAACAGCTTATTGTCAGCTACACAGTGTCATTGGGAACCAAACATGCAGTATATGGCAGTCCATCACAGTCAAGGTGAATGCCGTCGGAGAGGTGAAGAAGGCAGTGGATGACTGCAAGAAGCGCTGGCATGATGCTAAGCTCAAGACCAAGATGAAACTTGCAGCCAATCTCAAAGCAGCAATACAGACTGGAGGTGGGAGACCAGCGCCACAGGAGGAGCTGGATGCTTTGGAGGAACAGGTGACCACTGTCATCAGCGAGGAAACAGTAGTGCGAGTTCTGGGACAAGATACTGCGGTACAGGACCAGCCACATCAGCAACAGGGTGAGTAACAACGAAGGACTGGGGTGACGAGGGTGGATGGGCCAAATGGCACTCATGCACAATTAAATATCTCTCAGTGCACACTCACAATGACTGCAGATCATGGCCTGGATACCCTTGTCCCTAGTTACATGGACACATATTACCCTACTCAACCAACACATTGCAAGACACATATTGGTGTGCTCACAGACTTGGAAATGTGCACTGAAAAGTAACGCAAATATAGTCCAAGATTCACATCAGACTGCAAAATAAGGGCAACATGAAATATGAAAGGGGCACATTGACTCTAGATGCGGCAGGGTATAAAAATGTCCCACTTGCATATGCATGTGTCCTGTTGCAGGGTTTCTGTACTCACACAGAACTGTGCACAGAGGAGTGGAACCTCGGCAAATTAGGGTGTCCCAAAACTTACCTTAGCAACCAACTCACCCCTTACCGAGCTAGCTACAGTGTCTCATTGGACATATCAAACACCCAATGTTTAGACAAACCAGAACATGAACTTACAGTACCTCAGGGTACGTGGGACTCATGAACACTCTTTCGTTATATTATCATTACAAACCAGAACATGGAGTAAAGAAGACACATGTGCATTTGAAATGTTTATTTACTAATGCCGTCTTCTCAGGCGCAGTATCTTAGATAATACAAGTACACTTATTATCAGTAGCAAAATTATCAGCATAGTTACTAAGACATAAAAAGCGAATGGTGACAGCATGTTAACATGCTGTAATGAATAAGAGTTAACAACACTTATATCTCACCCTCCCTAACACATATATTATATTATTATCTAAGAAGGTCTCTTTGGGTTGTTTTAGGGCGGGCCCATACCTTAGTGTCCTAGCATGAAGGAATCACATCAGCATACACCAGCTCTCTCTGCATGTGCACCGCATCAAGTGTGTTAACAATTCTCGTGCAAAGCAATATCAATCCCGCCTCAAGCCCAAGTTGGCAAAGGCTGCACTTGTGTTATGACTATGAAGGCGTGGAGATCAGACCTCATAACAATTCCATATCGTGTTGCTCCTGAAACTTCAGCACTCTCCGTGCAGACATGGTTTATTAAACAAAACTGATATCAGAGCAATAACATATTATTCTCACATACACCACGGCAAACCACTAGGTTGAAAGCTAAGTCAACAAATAAGGGTCGTGTGCAGAAGTTGCAAGAAAGGAAAAATGGCGTTTAAATCCGAAATGTACCTATGCTAACTTAACACGATATAAGGATATATAGAAGCTATACAACACCCCCCCATGATCCGAGAACGGACTAAATAAGGTAACAGAAGTGCCATCACATGAGAGCAGAATCCATGTATAAACGAGCATGAATAAAAATTCAATTATAAAAATTAATGCCAAAAAATAGCCCACAAATATAATGTGGCTCAAGCCAATAGGCAAGCAAAAAATAAAATGTCTTGACCAAAAGTCAATAAAATCAAGGAAATGCTATCAATCAGCATGTCAATTTGAGGCAGTGTCTATGATAAGACTGTATATGAAAAGTAAGCTGCAACAGCCTCCAGGAGGAAGTCATTGTCCTCATCCGAAAACAGTTCAGCCATCCAATTTAAAAGATGAAAGGAACATACGTGATCTTCCAGCACCGCATCCTCTATAACCATCAGAGGACAGCTCGGTGGGTTGTCAAGAAAACTCCGTTCCAAGAAATTTTGCGCTGCCGACAACACATCCCAGGGACCCATTAGTCCATGTGCCACCGCCAAGGCCATAATCCTTTCGTCAGAACAAACCAACTCGTGAGCAATGATAGGACTCATCAGTTGATCAAAATCGACGTCAGAAGATATTGGTCCGCAGAGACACAAATCAATGGCCCAAAGGAAATCACAGGTCAGGCAGTGAAATACAGGCTGGACACAGGTGAAATAGGAGAACCGAAAAGATAATCCAAACGCCGTGCTTAGAGTCGCCAACGGCAGTGTGCCATAATAATCAAGCATGCGGTTGCGAAACCGCGTCAGTAGTAACTGTGCGTGGTCTTGCACAGGAAGGGCATCCATATTTAAAAAGGCAGAAAACCACCAATGCGCCAGCCGCTAATGCAAGCAAAAACGGGAACCCTCCAAACAAGGATGAAAAAATAGAATGGAAGAAAGCAGGGATGACTCCAAAAATCTTCTCAAAGGAAGTCACGAGACCACCGCTAACAACTTTAAAAAAATGTGCTAGGCCCGTTGTGGAGGATGCGTTAAAGATAGAACGGACCATGGCTCCGAAATGCAAGGGCAAATCAGTGTTTAAAAGAGCCTGAACCTCCGTGCGGGTGTTAGCAATGTGAAGCACGAAAGTTTCACGGGCCGAGCTCAAGGCCACCTCTTTCTGGGACAATAGAGCTCTTATTCTAGCCATGCCGCTGAATTCTGCTCCCAAGGTCGGTATCTGTGGCCAAATGGAAGACTCCCTATGTTCACGTGTGGGAGGATAAAGAACATTTCTGCAGCAAATAACTCGCTCACTAACCGTTACTATGAAAGCTATACCTTTAATTAAACCACAACAGTTTTCATTATTGAGCATTAAATAACTACCATTCTCTAACAATTTAAACGTGGGGATGATAGCAGGAACTGGCGTGCCCTGTAAAACGCAAGCCATATTCGGTCGGTCCTTGTTACATGAACCGTGTAACTGTATGTGTCTGCACATTAAAGAATGATCTGGCGTCTCAGTACACTCATCCCCTGTTAGATAAACCTCTTGTTCATCCTTGAAACATCTGTATGTGTATGGGAGTGACCAGACCTCATGAAGAAAACCGCTACCTAAGGGCTCAAAACGACCTATTGGCACATATTTCATACAATTTGAAAACTTATATAAAGCAAAAGGCAGCGTTATTAAACCGTGGATAAGCCACGTAGCAGCAGTGGTCTCTGCCACAGAAAAAGGTAAAGATTCCAATCTTTCAATATGGAGCATAGAAAAGGAAGCATCACGCATTGAAAGCAAGCGTTGTTTGTCTGTCAAATTAAATGGTGCAAATAAAGAGGAAACGTTCATGTATCCCCAGGGAACTTTACCCATTTTTAGAGTCTGTAGTGTCCATGCAAATTGCATGATTGAACGTAATTGATTTTGACCATGGTATAATACAGACACTTCATCATGCACAATATCAACAACAGACGACACAATATTATCTAATGTGTAAATTCTAGAGGAAAGCACGTTAATGCTATTGTCAACCACTGCAAGCACTTTCTCAAGATTTGCCTGATCAATAGCCCTAAGGCGTGAAGCAGCCTCAATCTGTGAGAGTTTCCAAATTTCATTGTAAACACCATATAACCACCTTTTCGACCTGCCACTAGCTGGGCCCTTAATGAAATCATTCAAATCCACGTCTGCATTCAGTTTGGAAAGGTGATACTTAACCGCAGGTAAAGTTGAATGTTTCAGCCAAGCTTGACACAACTTGCCAACAGAGTAAGAGGTGACAGTATGACTCAAATCAAAACGGGGATCAGATCTAACAGTCTTAAACCCGTCAGTTATATTTAAAAATCTTTTTTGACAAGAATCAGCACTACGGTGCCAAAGCAGCCAACCCTTGGGAGTCATACTGGAAATGTCAAAGGAGGAATTCAGAAGCAGAGCCTGTATATCTCTAATGGACAATTTAGTAAAATTACTCCAATTCTCATATTCCTCCAACTCCGGGAAAGACGGGGTGTTTAACCTTTTAGATGTAGCCAATCCAAAGCACGTGGTCTGGGAAATGGTTTCATTTAAAAACCACATATGATTTGGGATGAGACATGCACGGTGCAAAGCCTCAGTGCCTTGTACCTGCCAGGCCCTTGAGCCCCAAACTGATTTAAGGTCTATGGTATCCTTCCATAACTCATACCCTCCAGTAACTAATTGATCCAGGAAGGCCTTTGAAAATAACAATTTTGTATTTGTAAGTCGAACCTTGGACAGTGGCTGTTTGTGAAATTTAAAATAAAAGGACCCCGGATTGGACTGATTAAAGTCAGTGAAATAAGTATACTTTTTAAGAAACGTTTCTGAACTCCCTTGTGTTGGTGCTGGGCAATGTTCCCACTGAGTAAAATTAACCGCATCCCTTCGGGAAGATGTCTTGTGTAAGAAGTGATTGCCATAATGTTGGTAACAGAACAATTCACCATAATTAGCAGATTCTAAATATAAATCCTCAGCATCAAAAGCAGCATAATATTTCAAATCAGAAAACAAACTTTCCACAGCATTAACATCCCAATCATCAGAACGAATGTTTTGTTTCACCACATCCCCCATATTAACTCTTAGTACATTAGGGACATTAACGACTTCCGTTGGACCATGAATCTGAAAACGAACTGCATCCCACGCGATTCCATCCAGAACAGGCCACGCTGTGATGTTAACCAAAGTCAAGTCTCTTTTTAATCTGTGTGTAGAATGTGAAGAGGAAAGTGGGGCCAAAGTTCCATTCAAATGAGTAATGCAAGTTCTCTCCTCGACATAGTGTCCATTCATAATCCGAAAAAAATAAAACACAAAACCAATTGACATAAAAAGGTAAACTGAAAAAAGGACCAGCCAAATGTATATCCAAGGAGGTATCAAAAAATGTTTTTTAAACAGGCTAGCATATAATGCAATTTTAGAGGGTTTTTTCGAGGCAAGGGAAGCAGAGTCAAATGAAAACCTGGATTCCGTGGCTAAACGAGCTTGCAGGTCAGGCATGGATAAATCAGTGGGGTATGTATAGTCTGTCTCATCAAGGTTAGTTCCTGGTAAAGTATTCAATAATGGAGTGGAAACAGCAGGTAATTCGATGGCCACCTCAGGTTCATTATTAGAAGCAGTGGGCATAATTGAATTTCTCACAATGGAAGGACAGGAAACAGCCGGTGTCATGCTAAGAAGAATCGGCCACTCTGTGTATCTTGACATTGTCAATAGAAATAAACCTGTTTTCCTTACGACCTGGAAGTGGTGGTAAAATGACTGTTCTTGTGCCCTTCACTCCAAGCACTGGGACCGGAGCGCGATAGGAGGGACCAAACTCTTTCTTGTTGTCGATCTTCTCTCGAACCAGTTCTCCAACTTGGGGTAGCCAGCCAACTACCGGGATCTGCAACGCATCATCCGATGTGGAGGGCAAATGTTCCTTTGCAAGAGTGTCTCTCGTCTTTTGTAGATTCTGTAAAACATTGCAATGTTCATCTGCGTCAAAGGAAGTGGCGCGAACCACCGAGTCTAGACCGTCAAGGTCAGGGACGAACATCTTGATGCCAAAGAGCATTTCGTATGGGGTCCGCCCACCCAGAGACCTTCTAGGGAGATTATTAAGAGCACGCTGCACGCCATAGAGGTGAGCCAGCCAATTTCTGCCAGTGCCTATAACTCGGGCTGTCAAAGATTGCTTTAAATCACGGTTCATTCGTTCAACTACACTATTACCCTCGGGTCTGTAGGGTGACGAAAACTTGACTTGGACCCCCATCGAAGTCATGGCATCCTTATACGCCTTAGAGGCGAAAGCCGGACCCTGATCCGAATGGAAGGTACCACAGGCAAAAATCCCTATAAAGATACGCAAATCTCTGATGACAGTCCGGGAATCAGCGCTGCGATGTGGCCATAACCACACAAAGCGTGTGCATGAGTCAACTGCTACTAAGATGTATTTATACGCAGTATCAGATGAAAATGGACCGCAGTGATCTAAATAAACACAGCCTAGTGGTTTATTAGAAATGTACAACTGAGTCTGAGGCGGACGCGTAGCAGTCGAAGGTTTAATCTGCTGGCATATGTCACAAAGAAGGACATAATCACGCGTCTGTTTGTACAGTCCCCGCCACCAGAAACGTTGTTGTAGTTGCGTTACAGTGGCTGAGACGCCCGCATGCGCAGACGCCACACCTTCATGAGCCGCTGTAATCAAGTCTGTTCTGCGATCAGAGTTGGGAATCAGCCGTTCCCCAACATCAGGTATTGTCACAAAAGGAACCTTTTCGGGACTTAAGTGGTATTTATACTTCGAAGGGAATCCCGAAGGATGTTTACTTCCCTTCTCAGAGGCAGCAATCGCTGCCAAGATGTCGCTATCAATCTTGGTTTTCGACCTAGTAACTGCTGCAACTAAGTATGTAGATACTGCTGATTTCGCTGCTTCATCAGCAAGCGAGTTGCCAACAGCGTGAACTCCCACGCGCTGATGACCGAGAGTATGAATCACATAAACGAGTGGCAACACAGCCTTAAGCTCTGCCACTCGAACCCAGATCTTTTTATGTTTTATTGTGCTACCCTTGGAATCATGAAAATCATTTTGAATCCAAAAGAACAAGTTTTCATTGTAAGACTGGACACAGTAGTAAGAATCACTTACAATTAGAGTAGTAACACTTGGATCTGCGTACTCCAAAGCTAGTAAGAGAGCACGAAGCTCTGCTAATTGTGCGGTGCAATCGCCCAGGGGCAACGTGTGTACCTCCCTGGAAATGAACTCATCATTCAACATAGCACCGACCACAATGGCGCAAGCGGAAACGTAGGCATGTTTAGAGCCATGCGCAACCTGCGCCGACCCATCAGTGTAAATGATGCAATGGAAGTCCTCCAAAGGTCGCATCGCCAGAGGAGCAGGGTGAACGAATTCATACTGCAAGAACTCCTGCGACCGTAAGGAAGCGTCAAAAATAAACATGACATCCGAGGATGACAATGACGCAGCCCACTGAATCCACCGAGGGTGCAAAGCTTTTGAATTTGGTACACTCGCTTTCGTGACTGCCTCCAAATGAGGACAGGGTGTTACCACTAGCATGCGTTTCCCCTGTGACAGAGCACGTTCCTTTAGAATAGCCATCTGTACAGCAGTTAAAACCTTTTCTATGGTGGGAAACCGCATCTCAGCCGAGGTGTACAAGTGTGACTTGTAAGCAATAGGTACTGTGTCACCTTCATTAAAAGCGAGGTAAGTGAAACCCACCGTCCCAGGAATTATTCTTATGACCAGGTTGGTGTGGTTATCACGAGTCAGTAAATATTTAGAAGCGAGCAGATCAGCCTGCAAGGATTGCAAAATGGCTGAATGCTCAGGCAGCCAGCAAGATTTTGAGAAAGTTGGTTGTATCAAAGCATGCAAAGGCTTGATACGCTGGGCATATTCCGGAATGTAAGTTCTGCCGAAATTCAAAAAGCCCAGTAAGGATTGTAATTTTTTCAGAGTTGTTGGTGCGCGCAAATGTGCGCACTTCTCCAAGAAGTGAGGAGCCAAACCTCTACCTTCATTGTTGAGCTCATAGCCCAAAAACAACACTGTGTGTTCAGCAATGTGCGATTTTGCAAAGTTGAATTTGTAACCCATGTCTGCGAAGTTGCAAACAAGAGAATTTACTCGACACAGATGCTCCCAAATATCGTCGTCTGTGAGATATATGTCATCCACATACGAAAAAGCATCAGGGTCGAGTGCCTCCAGAATAGAGACAATTCGAGCGGTAAATACACCAGGACTATTCTTGTAGCCCATTGGAAGACGCCGGAATTGCTTTTGGACTCCAGCGCTTGTAAAACTGGTCCATTGGGAGCTAAAGCTGTCCAATCTGTGGGCATAAAAACCATTGGATATGTCAAGCGTTGTCTTGAAACGCTTACGCACGAGACTATCCACTAGGGCAGAGCCGTGGGTATTCTGTACTGCACAGTTACGGCAATGCGAGTTTAAATGCCGGTAATCCAAAACCAAACGATATGATCCGTCAGGTTTATTCACAGTAAAAAGGGGATTATTCATCGGTGACACACACGTTTCAATAACTCCCTGATATTCCAATTGTTCAAGGATTTCCGCGACGGAAGATTTTGCTTCACGCCGAATGGGATATTGAGGTTGAGGCTGCGGCTGAGACCGCAACGGAATTTCGTGGCAAGGCGACAATTTATCCCAACCACATTGGTTACGGTACAGAGCCGGCGCGAGAGCCCGAGCCCACTCCTCTGCAAAATGCTGCGCATGCTCTTTCGAGACAGTGTTCGCGAAACTGGGTAGGATTACCTCCTCCCCTCGCGGCGCCGCGAGCACAAAAGGTGGGGGCCAGTCAGCCTCCGAAAGTAAAATATCATATGTAGAAGACAGATTCTCCCAAAATACACCTTTAACGGTACGCTGTATGTCACCTTCAATTAACAGGACAATTTCATATAGTCTTTCAGGGGGAGCAAGTCTCGTATCCGCTGTTTCTATCACAACGTAGACATCAGTCGCTGTCACCCTCAGTAGTGGACGCAGCGCCTCTCTGACTATGGTTATCTCCGCCGCGCTGTCCAGCAAGGTCAGAGCCCACGTCAGATTCCGAAGCCGCGTTCTCACTATCTGTGGCATATCGATGCGCTGTTAAGGCTGCGACTTTCTTTTTCGCAAACTGCGGACGCCTAGGCGTAGAATCCTCCTGCTTCACTGCGCCGTCCGTCTGGCGGGACTGGCCACGTCCTTGTTGGCCACCACGTCCACGTCCACCCCCTCCTCCTCCACCGGTCTTCGGGGCCGATGTGTCCTGAAAGGAACGAGGAGAGCGTTGATCAGAACCCTGAAAACGATCAGGCGATTTAATCATCGCGCGGTCGCGCAAATCATAAACTTTTTCGGGTGGCGCAGGAGCTTGTATTGCAGGAAAAGTACCCTGAGTCTGCGTTGTCTGCTTCCCCTGTGTCTGTTTTTTAGGCCAATTTTGTTTCTTGGACTTGGGCTGGGCATCTGTCACTGCAGATTGTCCCTGTGGTTGTTTTTTCTCCTTCACTGGAAAATATTTCAGACCCCTACTTGTGCGGCCAATCGTTTTATAAGCGGCCACCACAATTTTTGCTAACTGGCGGGGTTTGTCGGCATCGGGCAGAGCAGCCAAAGCATTCGACACCTGAAAGTTAACTGCATCTCCTTTAACATTGGAGAGAATGAGATCACTTACAATCTCAAAAGAACCACACAGGCGCATACCCAATTCAACCGCTGCCTCTGGACCGTGATCATTCTGAACACGTCTAACGATTTCAGGCAGGGCAGTCATAGACGGGGTGCCGAAACACCTTGTATAAACTGCCGCAAATGTTTTTCCCCAGCTGTCACAGTCAGCAAGTTCAGGAGTAATATCCTTCGGTAGAGTAATCGTTAACATTCTATGTTTATCAGCAGGAGTAGAATTCGGAAAAACCGCCTCCAGTTGATCAAACTTCTCTGCTAGCCAGAATGGGAAGTCATCGTTGTCAACAGGACGCGCACCAAAAACCGAATTTACCATCACTGGATTGAGACGCATACCGCCTCGTTCCATGGGAGCGGCCGCACCCCCCTGGGGACCACCAGGAAGATGTCGACCGATGTATTGCACTAAAGCACGAATCACGGAAATGGAAACTACATGCAGCCTGCGAATTTCAGCCAGGGTGCAAGCCCCGTGATTCGGGTGCGGGGTAAAGCCACCCAACGCAGGCCAATTAGTACCTGGAATTGAGAGTGGACCTAACCTCGCAGGGGACATAGAGTGGGGGAGGGCGCCATCAAACCAAACTCGATGCTGCCAATGATCAATAGGTATTTCCAATGCCCTGTACGGCGTATATTCAGCTGGGACATCTGAGGCGGTGTAGGAGTGGAACAAACCAGAATTAGCGTCCACAGCCGGAAACGTAACCCAAGAGTAAAACAACTCGTAAGGAAACGCCGGATCTGCACATACCACGAAAATCACAGCCATCCCATCTACTGGGACCTGGTACGTCTGAAGATGGTTGCGTACCGCTACGCGACTATGCTGCGCAATAGCCACCGCTGCCGCCATTACAGAACTGGAAACAAGAAAAAACAAAGAATACTTTGTAGCACAACTGGGTAGTAATCCAAAGAAACCGTTTAGGTAAGAATCAAGCTTGAATAAAGACCTATTCCAAGAAATAGGTAGGTTTCACCAACACCCCGTTTTCCGGAAACGGAAGTGAAGGGGTTAAGGCATGAACGATAAACTACTCGAGTGTCATGATATAAGACCACCGAAACCGTTGGGCGCCATGTTGCAGGGTTTCTGTACTCACACAGAACTGTGCACAGAGGAGTGGAACCTCGGCAAATTAGGGTGTCCCAAAACTTACCTTAGCAACCAACTCACCCCTTACCGAGCTAGCTACAGTGTCTCATTGGACATATCAAACACCCAATGTTTAGACAAACCAGAACATGAACTTACAGTACCTCAGGGTACGTGGGACTCATGAACACTCTTTCGTTATATTATCATTACAAACCAGAACATGGAGTAAAGAAGACACATGTGCATTTGAAATGTTTATTTACTAATGCCGTCTTCTCAGGCGCAGTATCTTAGATAATACAAGTACACTTATTATCAGTAGCAAAATTATCAGCATAGTTACTAAGACATAAAAAGCGAATGGTGACAGCATGTTAACATGCTGTAATGAATAAGAGTTAACAACACTTATATCTCACCCTCCCTAACACATATATTATATTATTATCTAAGAAGGTCTCTTTGGGTTGTTTTAGGGCGGGCCCATACCTTAGTGTCCTAGCATGAAGGAATCACATCAGCATACACCAGCTCTCTCTGCATGTGCACCGCATCAAGTGTGTTAACAATTCTCGTGCAAAGCAATATCAATCCCGCCTCAAGCCCAAGTTGGCAAAGGCTGCACTTGTGTTATGACTATGAAGGCGTGGAGATCAGACCTCATAACAATTCCATATCGTGTTGCTCCTGAAACTTCAGCACTCTCCGTGCAGACATGGTTTATTAAACAAAACTGATATCAGAGCAATAACATATTATTCTCACATACACCACGGCAAACCACTAGGTTGAAAGCTAAGTCAACAAATAAGGGTCGTGTGCAGAAGTTGCAAGAAAGGAAAAATGGCGTTTAAATCCGAAATGTACCTATGCTAACTTAACACGATATAAGGATATATAGAAGCTATACAACAGTCCGTGTGTCTGAGTCGTGTGCAAGAACGTGCATGTCCATCATGGGGGACCTTACTGCACATACACAATCTTGCACACAACTTAGACACACGGGCAAAATGGAAAATGGGTGATGACATTGGTGATGGCATGCCTGCTTATGCACATGAACAGTCACATTCACAGTGCATCTTCATTTTGGCGTCAGAGAGATGCGACCTTGTGCTGACATATTGTATATGCGTGGTGTTGAGGCAAGAGGGCCATTTTGACAACCTGCCGCAGCTACAGTCAATGTGCCCCCTTGCTTGTTCATGAGATGCTGTTCTGTGTACACTAAGTGAGAACGCATCTAGTGAGACTGCATACCATAAACACATGCATTGTCACAACAAAGTGATCATGTAGACATCTGTCGAAAAGGTGCATATCCCACAATGCACACATTCAGCAGACATGAGTCCAAATGCGATGTCATACTATGAGAATGGGGATATGCCTATAACACAACAGTACATGGACTATGCATATCAGGAATGTGTCAACCAAATATGAACTACATGAATTGTCTGTGTGCCATACTCACAGAAATACAATGTCCCTGTAAAGAAGAATGACATCCTAAGTATGACAAAAAGCAAGAATAGCGAAGTAGCACCAAATAATGACAAGTAGCAAAATGGCACCATCGCCCCTTTGGTCAAAATGCACTCCTCCACTCTCAAATGTACACATGTGCCATACATAAAACAGCACTCAACATCAGTCCTGGTGTGAGTTGCCCATTACACCATGATGTGCATGTAAACCTGTCTGTTTTGCAAGTCTTCTGTGTCAGTGAACAAATATGCAGTCATGACTGTTATCATCCACACGCAAACCCCGGCATTCAATAATCTGAACCCGGACAGCCTGTATCATTCATGTGACCATCTGCGTGGCAAATACACAAACACACATCAGCCTGCCAATTGCATCTGATGGAAGGGTTGGGCAGAGAGGGCCTGAGCACCAATAATACACCTTTAGAAATTCAGATCTATCAAATGTAGGCCCACTTACACACCATACTTGGGGCCAACGTTGAGGGTAATGGGTGTTGCCACTGTCTGTTCAGACTGCAACAGCAACAGCAACTGAAACTCACTCTGTATCATACTCACAACAGGTAAGCCAACGGGAGGGCAGTAAGCAATGCATATAAGGAAAAACATGCACACAAGAGGAATCACAAGAGCCAAAGCTACCTGGATAAACATGTGTACTGCATTGTCCAGCACACATACAAAAAGAAATTAGCCCATCATTGCCAATCTGCCTAAAGGGGTCCCTCCTCACACATAACCATTCTCGCACCATACACATGTACATGTGCAGTACCCAGCAAAAACAAAGGCAAGTCATAGTGAATGATGAATTGCAAGATTGCACCCTAAACATTTTAACATGGTGTTGGCCATGGTCACTGAAGTAACTGAGTGTGGAGGTCATCCTAAAAAAAAGCAGGTCATACTCTGACACTTCCTCTTGTACATACAGCCACTGATTTAAAGAAGACATCTGCTGCACAAGTGTCCCAACTCTGACCAAGTCCCATATGTGCTCCAGCTTGCAACATCTCATCATTGTAAATGCACATAAGTGAAAGGCTCGCTGGATGAAAGGGATAAGGGGCAGTAAAAACAACGCTGGAGGGGTGACTCTCCCAGAATGCAGTGCACAGACACGTAAATCTGTGCTAATCAACATTAACTACAATGTGGTACAAACTACAACACTTTCACTACTGAACAGAGGACACAACTGGTTCGGCTTGTGTCTAGAAATTTGCCATTTACATTTGGCATAGCTGTAAACTTTGAGATGATAATGTACAACTACAACGTCACATCTGTGATGTTGTACAAAATTCACTATCCGGCATTTAATACTACTCATTAATTATTAATGCATTAATTATACTACTCCTAAGTCCAGCGCCCTCCAACCCAAGTCGTTATAATGACTTGCGTTGTAAAAAACGCGATATAATGGCATGCGATGTATTAGCATGCATTGTAATGTCATACAACCCCAAGGGACATATGAGAAATGTCCATGTTAAACTGCGACCCAGATTGGCAGTTAGATGACCGGGTATGTGTGTACTAGTCATGCCCTCATTGCTCAAATGCAACATTATAGCAAGATCCCAACTTAGCTCTACTTACATGATGGAAATAGGCATGTATGCAAATATGTCCAAGTCAGTTGCATGCCACAAGTAGTGTGTCCCTTTACCATTGCTACAAAGTCTCACTTGGTAGATCTACTCACACTCTACGGGTGGACAAAGCTTATTGTGTTGGGGCTCATTGCATGTCACATTCAAAGATGGAGCACACCATATTCACATAGATGAATAATTGTTAGGGCACATGTCTACAACCTCTATTGGAACCACAATGTCTGCTTCAGTGAAGTGTTATTGACAATAGCGACTTATCCCAAAGTGCAAGTTCACAGTCAGCCCCTTCCTGTGGCATAACAATGCCTTACTAAAAAGGAACCCCCTTATGCTGTGACCATTGTGAGATGATAGGGCAATGTGTCTAGGGATGTGTTTTGCACACCCCTGCATTATCACATAGTCAGATGCTGTACCACCATTTCAAGGGAGGCATCACTATGAGCCAATGCCAATAGTAGCATCTGGGAGAAGTGGCTATGACACTGGCACTACAGGGATCAATGCTACATTTCCCCTCCTGTATGCAGCAGAACTGTGCCCCCGATTCACAAAAGTGATCCGAGACAAAATCCTAACTTTACCACTTTTGGGATTCACAAAAGGCCTTAAAGAGTAGTAAAGTTAGGATTCCTAAGTTTCCCACTCCAAAATGCCTTTTTGTGAATACCTAATGTCCTAAAGATACGATTTTGTCTCAGATCAGTTTTGTGAATCGGGCCCACAGTTCTTCCATATGTTGTGCACCTTTGATCCGCAAAATGACAACATTATGCATGGGCCGGAGGTTGAGCCTCCATGCACGTGAACATCCAATTCAAATGATGCTGACACACTTGCACTATGCAGAAAATGTGCCGATGTATGTGCATGGTAGATGACTCTGCTCCAGGCTCATGTGATCTGCAGGGGGTGGACAGGATGTATATGCTACCCTGCGCATACATCCATCTTCGTGATGGATAAGAGTTGCAATGTCAATATCTGCTCAAACCCATGTAACTAGGTTCTGTTGTCACTGGGCAACAATGTGCTGTCCAACTCCCAGAGTCACACTTAAGATGTTAAACTTCACAAAAGATCGTCCCTAGACTAGGCCAAACTCCAACTTGCCACCATTTCATCCAGGCAAGTTTACTGTGCTCATAACTAAAGTATTATGACACCAGCTAATAACATGTCATGACCACACACACACATTCAAATGATTGTCATGTGATAGAATAAGTTGCATACAAGGTAAAAAGCAACACTCCACCAAATCAGCCCTGACATAAGTGCAAGCAGAATTCAAAAGTAGTAACCTTTTTATTATGAAAATACAAAAAAAATACCCTAAACTAACACTAATCACTACTACAACGTACCTAATCTAAACTAGCTGGAACAAAGTGAATGACAACCTAAACTATCTATCATAACTAATTCCTAAACACGCAACAACATATCTAAGACATCAACCCACCCTTAAAGCATATCATGACACTGGACAAAGACATCTAAACTCTACATAAACTAACTACACACTATCCTACACAAATATATATATATTTATTATTTTATTTTTTTATATAACAACAAAGACGATTCGGATCCAAAGCAGATCTCCGTACGAATTGTACTGAAAACATACGACAAAAAAATACGTGCGATGTGTATCCGGAACACGCAGTACACATTGTCCTACGTAATTAAGCAGCAGTTTCCAGCCCAGCAAGTAAGATTCGTCTCTGTGACACTCCATACTACTCTTTCTCTATGGGAGCTCAAAACGTCCGGAAAAGCAGAGTCCGACCCAAACCGCATCCCCAGTACCCAACATACACGCCATGAATGCGGGGGTACGGTGCGTACACACGCCATGAATGCCGGGGTACGGTGCATACACATGCCATGAATGCCGGGGTACAGTGCGTACACAAGCCATGATTGCCGGGGTATGGTGCATACACTCGCCATGAATGCCGGGGTACGGAGCGTACACACGCTCGCGTATGGTTCCAATACAATAGTGATACAACTCGGTCATACGTGACGTTTTCCGTACGAATCGCATTCTGATTCCAGGTCTGGATTGTACTTGCCGGGTTGTACAGCATGTTTATGATTCATACGGTCCACTTTGAGGGTTCGTGTCTTACGGATTTTCCCTTGCTATTCGTACGGTTTACAATGATTCGGTCGTATATTTTTCCAACGAATCGTACAACGGGATTCGGACGGTAAATGGACGAGTCGTACAGAAAGGGCTACAGATTCGATTCGGTCGTACGGATTAGTTTACCGGATCGGAATTAGCCCCTTAGTAATTAATTAGATATTAATTATTAATTTGTTAATATGTTAATTGTGTACTTTTTTTATGAGCAGGTTGAGCGTTGATAGGGGGAGTAGGCTGCGAAGTAATTCAATTTAAATCAAATTTTTCTTTTATATAATATTTATTAATAGTTATTTTATAGTGTTACTTGTTAATTGTGTGAATTAACTTAGATATGATGGTTATTATTGTTAATTGTCCTTGGCTAATTAATTATTTGTTAATTAACTATGTTAATTGATAACTATTTTACAATATTGGAGATGACGTTTATAGGGGAAAAAGGTGGGAGGTAAATACATTTTTATTAATTATTTATTTGTTAATTAATTTTAATTATATTGCAGGAGTGGGTATACTAAGGTATTCCCCTACCAACACTTTCCCTACTATTACACTTGTTGGAGTTGGAATAGTAAATTATTCCCACCCAGCTATCCAACATTTTCCCTACTTTTACACTCATCAGAGTGTGAATAGTAATTTTTACCTACCTGCTATCAAACACTTTCCCTACTGTTGCATTGACTGGAGTGGCAATAGTAATGTTTACACTTCCACTATCCAACACTTTCCCTACTGTTACACTCACTGGAGTGGGAATAGTAATTTTTACACTCCCGCTATCCAACACTTACCCTACTATTCCACTCACTGGAATGGAATAGTAATTTTTACTCTCCTGCTATCCAACACTTTCCCTACTGTTCCACTCGCTGGAGTCAGAACAGTAATTTTTACCCACCCGCTATCCAACACTTTCCCTACTGTTCCACTCACTGGAGTGGGAATAGTAATTTTTGCCCACCCGCTATCCAACACTTTCTCTACTGTTCCACTCACTGGAGTGGGAATAGTAATGTTTACACTCATGCTATTCAAACTTGCCCTACTGTTCCACTCACTGGAGTGGGAATAGTAATTTTTACTCTTCTACTATCCAACACTTTCCCTACTGTTCCACTTGCTGGAGTCGGAATAGTCATTTTTACCCACTGGCTATCCAACATTTTCCCTACTGTTCCACTCACTGGAGTGGGAATAGTAATTTTTACCCACCCGCTATCCAACACTTTCCCTACTGTTCCACTCACTGGAGTGGGAATAGTAATTTTTGCCCACCCGCTATCCAACACTTTCTCTACTGTTCTACTCACTGGAGTGGGAATAGTAATGTTTACACTCACGCTATTCAAACTTGCCCTACTGTTCCACTCACTGGAGTGGTAATAGTAATTTTTACTCTTCTACTATCCAACACTTTCCCTACTGTTCAACTTGCTGGAGTCGGAATAGTCATTTTTACCCACTGGCTATACAACATTTTCCCTACTGTTCCACTCACTGGAGTGGGAATAGTAATTTTTACCCACCCGCTATCCAACACTTTCCCTACTGTTCCACTCACTGGAGTGGGAATAGTAATTTTTACTCTCCTGCTATCCAACACTTTCCCTACTGTTCCACTCACTGCAGTAGGACTAGTAATATTTACTCTCCTGCTATCCAACACTTTCCCTACTGTTCCACTCACTGAGTAGGAATAGTAATTTTTACCCACCTGCTATCCAATACTTTCCCTACTGTTCCACTCACTGGAGTGGGAATAGTAATATTTACATTCTAGCTATCCAACTCTTTCCCTACTATTAAACTTGATGGAGTGGGAATAGTAATTTTATATCATAAGTTATGCAATGTTTCTCACTATTTTTATATTTAGGGTCCAATTCCGAATCGGTAAACCAATCGTACGACTGAAACAAATCCGTAGCCCTTTCCGTATGACTCGTACAATTCCATCCGAATCGCGTAGTACGATTCGTTTGAAAAATATACGACCGAATCGTTGCGAACCGTACGAAAAGCAAGGGAAAATCCGTACGACACGGACTCTCACAGTGAACCGTACGAATCGTAAACATGCTGCACGGCCCGACAAGTACGATCTGGACCAGGGAATGAGAATGCGATTCGTACGGAAAACGTTGCATATGAGCGATTCGTACGGAGAGCCACACAATCACGTACGCACCGTACCCCTGCAATCATGGGGTGTACGCACCGTACCACTACAATCATGGGGTCTACACACTGTACCCCTACGCACCGTACCTCTACGCACCGTACCGCTACGCACCGTACCCCTACGCACCGTACCCAAACACACCATACCCCTATGCACCGTACCCATCAGGCACCGTACCTCTAAGCACCGTGCCCCAACGCACTGTACCGCTACGCAACGTACCCATGCAATGGGGGTATACGCACCGTACCCGGGGGGTCCGTTTCGTACATGGTTCGAGTTGAAATCTGCTTTTCCGGATGTTTTGAGCTCCCGTAGAAAAAGAGTCGTACGGAGTGTTGATGAGACGAATCGTACTTGCTGGGTCGGAAAATGCTGTTTCGATCCGTACGGACGTCGCGTACTGTGTGTTCTGAATGCAATTCGTACAGATTTTTAAGTCATATGGTCTTTCGTACGATTCGTACGGAGATCTGCTTTGGGCCCGAATCGTACTTCATCGTACATACGGGGATGTTTAAGGGTACGATTCGTACGTGAAATATGCTCCGTACGGCTATTTGTAAGGGATTTTACCGAATCGGAATCGGCCCCTTGTGATGGAATTTTTAACGATGGATCAGCATCTTGAATTGGAATCTCTTCTGAATGGGGAGCCAGTAAAGCTTCGTGAGGTGGGGGCTGATACGGGTTCATTTGAAGAGGTTGAGAATGAGTATGGCTGACAATTTCTGAATGGTCTGCAGTCTTTTCAGGAGGTGGGTGGTGATTATTAAGTAGAGTACATTGCCGTAGTCCAGCTGGTTGATGACTAGGGCATGAGTGACAGTTTGTTTGGTGTTTATGGGGAGCATTTGAAAAATTTCCAGACCATATAAAGCTTGATGAGGCAGGTAGCTGAGACTGTATTGTTCTGGCTTTCTATGGAGAGTTTGCTGCCCAGGATAATGCTGAGATTGTGGGCGTGGTCTGTAGGAATAGGTTTTGGTCCAAAGATCAGCACTTGCATTTTGTCTGTGTAGAATTTCAGGCAGTTGCTGTTCATCCAGCAAGTGACATTCATCATACACCTGAAGAAGTAGAACCTTGTGGTGGAGGGGTTTTCTGATAGTGAGAGGATGAGCTGGGCATCATCTGAGAAGGATATTATGTTTTATCCATGGATTCTGATGATGTTGGTCAATCGGGTCTTGTAGGTGTTGAAAACTGTGGGGCTGAGAGCCAAGCCTTGGGGATTCTACAGATGATGTTATTGGGTTCCGAGGTGAACAGAGTTAAGCTAATTCCTCAGGTTCTTCCGATGAGGAAGGAGTAGATTCATTTGAGGGAGTCTGTAGGAAAGTGGGTTTCTGTTGCAGTAACCCCCCCCACTTTTTGCCAGACTACTGATGCACTTTTTCTTGGTGTGCCCTGGGTCCGTGCCAATCAGTTTACCAGTAGGGGTGGGCGGAATTTGCGTAATTGCTTGTTCGAGATGCTTCTCTTCTGTTCGCAATCGCTGTTTGCGCGCTCGGGGTAAATATCTCGCGAACACTCATTTTGAGAACGCGAACAAGCAAAGAATTTCCCGAAGTCGCGGAACGTAGAATTTTGGACAATTTCGCATTCTCCGAGGAAAGCAAAATTACCCAAATTCCGCAAATTCCGTGAGCGGAACAGAATTTACCGCCCAGGCCTAGTTACCAGGGCCTGTGGCCTTTCCACGAAACTAATCCAATTGGCATCTCTGGCCACAGGTCAGCCCCTGGTAAATGATTCCACAGCTACCCAGGGCACTGTGACCAGGGAAGACCTCTAAGGGCTAGAGCTCTTATTGTGCCACCCTTAGAGGCCCTGTACCTTTACACACACACACTGCGTTTGCAGGCTGTGTGTTTTGGTACAGAACAAAGTAAAGAGTCGACATGGCACACATACCTGTATGCCATGCCTACAACCCACTGCCCTGGCATAGATCAGTCATCCCTCTAGCTGGGTCCCTATGCCAGTGGTGACGGGAAATAGGTGCAAGAGCCCTGTACCCCTACAGTGTTTAAGTCCATTCTTAGACATAGTAAGTGCAGTGCTGCAATTGAAAGTATATGGTGCTGGGAGCTTTTCATTACGAACTCCACACTACCATAATGGCTACACTGAAAACTGAGATGTTTGGTATCAAACTTCTCAGCACATTAAACCCACACTTGTGCCAGTGTGGGATTTAATGAAAAATGCACACAGAGGTCAACTCAGAGATGCCCCCTGAAAACTAACCCCCCACTAGTGTCCGGGCTGAGGGGCTGCTTTCAGCTGCCTCCACCAGAAATGTTTCTGGGCCCCTGGGTCGAGAGCCTGCTGCTCTCTGGGGCCTTAAACAAAGCACATCCTGGAATGAGGTGCCAAGTATCCTCCCCCAGGATGAGCAGGGTTCACGAAGGCCAAGCTTTTGTGAGCTGCCCCAGACCATTTGCTGATTTCAGCAACTGGTCCCCACTGGTACTACCCCCACTTTGGGCGGGAGAGCCGGCAGGAAAAACAAGTGAGGGAAATAGGTGTGTCCACCTCTGCCAACTCCACCCATCAGGTTGGGGAGGCGAGGTGAAGCACAACTCTGAGGCCCCGCCATCTTGAGGATGGGGGCCCCAACCAACCAGGGACAGGTGCCTGTTCCCCTCCCACTGGAGGGTGGCACGATTGGGGGTGTACCTACCCCAGGGAAGGGACCCATTGGTTCCTGCCCTTTACCTACCTGTAACACCCTGAACCTTGCTTCCTCAGATCAGGAAACAAGAATAAAAAAAGAAGAAGGACCGAACAGCCGTGCAGCCAGCTAACAAGAGGAAGACACCCACTGACTTGGTCCCAGCCCTACAGGCCTGTCTCCCCCCAACCTGCTCCAGTGAAATCCCGCTGTGTCCTACAGCCAGCAACCTCACCCTCAACCACTCTGCACCCACCGAACCCGGCCCAAGCTCGAGTGGAAAAACACCACGAGGATGTCACTCCAGCGATCCTGAACCGAGATCCGGTGACCCCTGACCTGCCTCAAGCCTCCAGCCAAAGCCTGTAGTCTAAATCCAGAATGCCCCCCTAACCGCGTCCAGGAGCTGGTAAGAAGATCCGACCCCAAAAGGCACCCCTGCACCCGACGCCCAATGGCCTTGTATGCCCAAACCCATGGTGACTAACCAACCCTTAGCTTCCCAACTTACCTCTCGAAGTGGTGGTCGCACCCAGAAGTCCTTCGTCTCCCTGCGTGCAGTGCTTTTGCAAACCGGAGGTTCTCCATAGAAAACAACACGGCGTCCAAAGTCAAAAAAGCACTATGCACCCGGCTGCCTCAGTGCAGCTGGGGGTTCACTTTTTGTGCTACTTTGTTTCCCCATTTGCCCTGACCTAAACCCTGGGAGCTTTGCTACCACAACCCAGCAGCCACCAACCGGGGGCCCCCTGTCCCCCCTAGGATAACATTGGACCTCTACACTCTGCACCCGGCCGCCCTAGTGTCAGTGCATCACTGACCCTGGGGGATTCCTGGGTCTAATCCCAAAACCTTAACTCCCACTTTCGATAACTTACCAGTGAACCGATAACCTGTTTTTTCTCCCTAGGATAACATTGACAATGTTCTTGCAAAAAGTTTCAAAGTGTGAAGTTTTGAAATCTAAAATATTTTTTAAAAATCGCACGAATAACCAAAACGTGTTTACTTACCTGTTGGCAGGAAATGTCCCAGTGCTGAATCTAGGTATCCAGCACTGAGTTAGAAAAGTAACATAAAAAGTGACTTTCCTGTAATTTACTGAAAAAGCCTATTCATTTTAATGTACTGTATTTGCTAAGTATTACAATCTACTGCATCCCCTGTAAATCAAACAAAGTGCAATTCCTATTGCATTTTCAAACAGTTCTAGAATCAGCAACTTATTACTGTAAACTATTTAATGCTTACCTGTGCCAAGCTTGCTTAGTTCTAAAAATATAAGAACAGTTTATTTTTTATTCAAACACAATTGGTCTAGAGTTCAGTCCTTGAGTGTGTGAATTCATTTGCTGACTGAGTGTGTACATCAAATGCTTAACACTGTCCTCTGATACTGCCTTACTGCTCGACCACTCTACCACAAATAGAGAGTAAGGTTCTATCTGACTTTAACTTCTGCCTACCTCTGGGGTCACCTGTACTCTACACACACTATACCACATTTTGGTATAGTATATTTAGGGCCAGTTTCCTACAGCATCTCCTTGGATTCTGTAAAGTGCTGAGAAACCAGGAACAGAAGAGCTGGATACTTGTAGAGTAGGAACAGCTTTATTGATGGTGACAACAAAACCACAGGAGTGCGTCTCTCATCAAGGAAGTACAGAGTGCCAATCATTGTTAAGTCAAGTCAAGTCAAGTCAAATAATTTATATAGCGCACTACATACCCAGAGGGTCTCAAGGCGCTTGAGGAAGGGTGGGGAATTATTTGTCGAAAATCCAGGTTTTAAGCTGCTATCTGAAGGCTGGGTGGTTTTGAGTGAGGCGGAGGTGAATGGGGAGGGAGTTCCATGTTTTAGCCGCTAGGTAGGAGAAGGATCTTCCCCCCAAGGTGGATTTGTTGATGGGTGGAATCGCAGTGAGGGCTTGGTTGGAGGAACGTAGCTGGCGGGAGGGGGAGTAGAAGGATAATCGCGTGTTGAGGCATTCTGGTCCAAGTTCGTAGAGTGCTTTGTGTGCATGAGTGAGGAGGCGGAACGTTATCCTCTTATTGACAGGGAGCCAGTGGAGGTCTTTTAGGTGACCGGAAATGTGGTCTTTACGCGGGATGTCTAGTATGAGTCTGACTGATGCGTTTTGGATGCGTTGGAGTTTTCTCTGAAGTTTAGCGGTGGTACCGGCGTATAGGGTGTTTCCGTAGTCCAGGCGGCTTGTAACTAGTGCGTGGGTGACCGTTTTTCTAGTTTCGGTGGGGATCCAGCGAAATGTTTTTTGAGCATGCGGAGGATGTTGAAGCAAGATGAAGAAACTGCGTTGACTTGTCTGGACATCGAGAGGGAGGAGTCCAGGATGACGCCCAGGTTCCGTGCGTGGTTCGTTGGAATGGGTGCTTTTCCTAGGGCAGCTGGCCACCAAGAATCGTCCCAGGCGGAAGGGGAAGTACCTAAGATGAGGACTTCTGTTTTGTCTGAGTTCAGTTTAAGACGGCTGTGCTTCATCCACTCGGCTACTTCTTTCATTCCTTCATGTAGGTTGGTTTTAGCGGTGTTTGGGTCTTTGGTGAGGGAGAGGATCAGCTGAGTGTCATCAGCATAGGAGATGATGTTGAGGTTGTGTTGGCGTGCGATGGCCGCGAGGGGGCTCATGTATACGTTGAAGAGGGTGGGGCTGAGTGAAGAGCCTTGTGGCACGCCGCAGATGACTTCGGTGGCCTCCAACTTGAACGGTGGAAGGCGGACTCTCTGAGTTCTTCCGGCGAGGAACGAGGTGATCCAGTCCAGTGCTTTTCCTTGGATTCCGATGTTGTTGAGGCGTTGTAAAAGGGTGCTGTGGCAGACTGTGTCGAAGGCTGCGGAGAGGTCAAGGAGGATGAGGGCGACTGTGTCTCCATTGTCCAGTAGTGTTCGAATGTCATCTGTTGCTGTGATGAGGGCGGTCTCAGTGCTGTGTTTGGATCGGAAGCCGGACTGTGATGAGTCGAGGGATTTGTTGGCTTCGAGGAAGGAGGCAAGCTGGTTGTTGACTGCTTTCTCGATGACTTTGGCCAGGAATGGCAGGAGCGAAATGGGGCGGTAGTTTTTGAGTTCGGTGGGATCAGCTGTGGATTCTTTCAGGAGGGCGCTGAGTTCGGCGTGTTTCCAGCTTTCCGGGAAGGTGGCGGATTTGAAGGAGCAATTGATGACGTCTTGGAGATAGGGTGCTATGATGGAGTCTGCTTTGTTGAAGATGTGGTGAGGACATGGGTCTGTGGGGGATCCTGAGTGGATGGAGTTCATCAGGCGGATGGTGTCCTCAGTGGAGATTGGGTTCCAGTCATTAAGGATGTTCAAGGGGGGTGTAGGTACGGTAGAAGGTTGGGTGGGTTGGTCTTCGGGTTGGTTGTCGAAGCTGTTGTGGATGTCTGCGATTTTGTCGTGGAAGAACGAAGCTAGGGAGTCGCAAAGGGTTTGAGAGGGAGTGATGTCGTTGGAGTTGGCAGTGGGGTTGGTAAATTATTTGACGATGTTGAATAGTTCCTTGCTGTTGTGGGCGTTGTCTAGTCGGTCTTTGAATGCAGCTTTCTTGGCAGTTCGGATCAGTGTATGCGGGTGGCGTTTTTGAAGGCGTCTCTGGTGCTGGTGTTTGGGTCTTTTTTCCATGCTTTCTCAAGGGAGCGACAGAGTTTCTTGGATTTCTTAAGATCATCGTTGAACCAGGGGGCGTTTTTGCTGACTAGTTTGATTTGACGTTTTTTCAAAGGTGCTAGGTTGTCGGCGCTGTTGGTTAGCCATTGAGTGAGGTTAATGGCTGCTTGGTTGGCGTTCGATGAGTGGGCAGGGGGGTTTTGAAGAAGCGATGAGGAGATCTGGTCGATGGTGATTTTGTTCCAGTTTCTTTGCAGAGTAGGTTGAGGATGGTTGTGGGGTGTGGTCTTTTTGTAGACAAAGTGAACGCAGCTGTGGTCCGTCCAATGGAGAACTGAAGTGTGACTAAAGGAGATGTGTTTGCTGGAGTTGAAGATAGGGTCGAGTGTGTGTCCTGCGTTGTGGGTGGGGGTGTTAACTAGTTGTTTGAGTTCGAGGTTGGCGAGATTGTCAAGAAGAGTGATGGTGTTGCTGTCGTTGCTCTTTTCCAGGTGAAAATTGAGGTCTCCCAGTAGAATGTAGTCCTCGGAGGGGAGGGCGTGTGGGGTGATGAAGTCAGTGATGTCTTCACTGAATTGTGCACGGGGTCCAGGTGGCCTGTAGAGGAGTGTGCCTCTGAGTGTGGTCTTGGGGTCGGTGTGGATCTGGAAGTGAAGGTGTTCGGCGCTAGCGAGGTTGTCGTCAGAGCTGGTTGAGATGCGGATGGAGTTCCTATGGACGATGGCGATGCCTCCTCCTGTTTGGTTGGTGCGGTCCTTTCGGATGATCTTGTAGCCTTCTGGGATGGCTATGGTGATGTCCGGAGCTGAAGAGGCGTTCATCCAGGTTTCTGTTAGGAAGGCGACGTCCGGAGAAATGGTGTCTAGTAGATTCCATAGGTCGATGGCGTGTCTGTGGACCGAGCGGGTGTTGAGCAGGATGCATTTTAGGTGGTTAGTGTCGGATCTCTGTTTGGTGTTTGTGGATGTGGAGTTGGTCTTGGTGCCGTCATACTTGCAGGAGTTGCATGTGAAGGGTCCATGGGTGTGTCCAGGTGCGGCTTGGGCGCAGTTGGGGAGTCGGCCGGGGTTTAGTGCTAGGAGAGTGGAGGCGTTGTATGTAATGCGGGAGGGGTGGGTGGTGCGGGGACCAGGGAGTCTGGCGCTGGGCGCGGTCCAGGCGCGGACGGGCGTAGACGGGCTTACCTTTGGCGCACCTTCGGCGCGGCCGCAGCGCGTGGACGCTGCGTGCTGGGACATCTGTCATAAATGGTGAGTGGAGGGGGCGGAGCGTGGGAGGTCAGCTGGGAGGCGGTAGCGGGGCGGGTAGGCGGGGTCAGGGTAGCACAACACAAGATGGTGGTCGGGGCACCCAAAAACGAAACTTAGGCTGGGCTGATAACAGAGATGCAAAATAAACAATCACGGCAAGCGCAGGCTTTCTAAATGGTAAACAGAAGTCGCGCTGACAAACTGCTCAGTTAAATGTGATATTGCGGAGTAATTTGTTGAAACCGGCAGAGGGGGCTCACAATGATAAATCAAATCGATAGAATGTAACGATACCAAGCGTCTGGTCTCGATCTCAGATCTTGCAGTGGCTGAAAGCAGGGGAAGCGCTTCGAGAGTAGGCGCTATGCTAGGAGGTCTGGAGGCGTGGGGGAGCGACTGTGTTGGCTCGAGTCCAGGCGGTCACAGCGGCGCAGGAGGAGGTGAGCGCTGTATCCGTGGGTGGGAGGTCAGCTGGGAGGCGGTAGCAGGGCGGGTAGGCGGGGTCAGGGAATCACAACACAAGATGGTGGTCGGGGCACCCAAAAACGAAACTTAGGCTGGGCTGATAACAGCGATGCAAAATAAACAATCACGGCAAGCGCAGGCTTTCTAAATGGTAAACAGAAGTCGCGCTGACAAACTGCTCAGTTAAATGTGATATTGCGGAGTAATTTGTTGAAACCGGCAGAGGGGGCTCACAATGATAAATCAAATCGATAGAATGTAACGATACCAAGCGTCTGGTCTCGATCTCAGATCTTGCAGTGGCTGAAAGCAGGGGAAGCGCTTCGAGAGTAGGTGCTATGCTAGGAGGTCTGGAGGCGTGGGGTAGCGACCGTGTTGGGCGGGTTAACAGCATTCATACTATGTTGTTGAGAAAGGAGCATGAGGTATGCACTTTCAAACATACACATGTTTCTGGAAGCACACTTCAGTGTAGAATACAGAACATGGAACTGCTGGCATGTAATAATAAACATGAGGAAAAACTATACGGAGAGAAAGAAAGCACCATTACATTTTCTCCCTACCAGTAAATTTACTAAAACATGCATCCAGACATGTTTCACCAGCATAATAAATGGAAATAAATAGGCATGTCCTATGGAAAAGAGGTAGATTAACAGAGAAACTTAATGCATATAAAAATCTCTAAACCTAGAGGGAAAAGAACAATTACGATATGTTCTGCAAACACCAGTTGCAGATGATGCACATCCAGTCACGTCACTTTATTGATGACACACAACTTGTTGAGAAGTTGAATCAACAGGTTATAAATTAGTGGGTGAACTGTCAAAAGAAACAACATTATGATTAACTTGACTATTTACAAAACTGTTTGAATCTTCATCATATGAGGTCCCAAGAGGGAAATGCGAAAAATTAAAGTTATCCTAAAGAAGGCTATTCTTAGAAGAGAGTATTTTAGAAGCCTGTTTTGGAGAAAGTTTAACCGCAACCCTCTTGTTCCACCAACTCTTTTTGTCCAAAAAGAGTGATTCCTTGGCAGTCTTGAGAATTTGTACCAGGAAGGAGATTTGTTTGAGGCACCATTCTTTATCTTGTTTGGATTTTTTACCATGACCCAGTCACCAACTTGAAAATTATGTGAAACGTTGCAATACAGAGGCAAAATGTATGTTTTGTTGAATCAAGACATTCTTTTTGATGAAAATCATCTACTGGAAGATGCAGGCCAAAGCGGATTGTTTTCCCTCCTTTATGAACCTATTTATTCTTTCAACGAGGCCGTTGCAAGAAGAAGAATACAAAGCAACTTTTAGGTACTTCATATCATGAAACCTTAGAAATCTTGCATTGACAAAACGATGAAATGTGTGGTGTTGTCAGTGACTATTTCTTTTGAAAAACCTTCAGAGTGAAAAACTCTGGTCACAAAATTAATCACTGACAACGTATTGGGTGTGTTACAGACCTCAAATTTGACCCATTTTAAAAAGTAATCTATTAGTACAATTATATACCATTTGTCAGCAGGAAATAAATCAAAGGGGTCAGCCAAATCAAGGGCTAGTTTTGCAATGCATCCTCAGGAACAGGAACACAATGTAGAGGAGATTTAATAGCTTTCTAATGTTTGTCCGAGACTAAACATGTTTAGCAGTTAATTATCCATTGTGAAACATCTTTATCAAAGGCAGGCAACCAAAAATGCTCATTTAATATTCTAGAAGTATCTCTAATGCCTAAATAACATTTGAGAGACTTCGGAATTTTTTTAATATTAAGAGTAACAGGGGGTACATACTTATCTCCATGCATGAGAAGATCAACTGACACCTGAGCATAAGTTCTTAAAGAAGCAGGTAAATAACGCTCTTTAGGCCAACCTGAAACAGCCATGTTCTTTGCAGCTTGAAGAACAGAACCCTCTTTGGATGCCTTTACCCAGTCATTGTAAGTGAGCGAGTATGGGGAACTGAACATGTCTTCAATAGAAGCAACAACACATTCAGTGTCATTAAATTTTGAATCAGAGAGACTGTCCTCCACGGGTAATCTCGCCTCTGACATTGCTTCCACCAGTAATTTACTTCATCACAAAATTGTATTCATGTAATCATGATAGTATGCAGACTAATATGGCAGGAGCTTTCCCCGTGCCATTTCCATTTAATAAGTGAAGTGACGGCTTATGATCAGAATATAACTCAAAGGGTGCACCCCAAATAAAAGTCTTAAACCTTTCAACAGCCCAAGTACATGCAAGAGCTCCTCTTTCTATTGTACTATAGTTGGATTCAGAGAGAGATATGTTGAGGCGAAAAAAAATTGAGCCACTGATACCAGTTAGGAGATCTTGTATTTTGGGAAGGGGACGCAGTCACTAAAATGTTCTTTGTTAAGGGACCATTGATCTGTACATAAACGAATATTGCCGTCCTCTTTTCTTACAATCACAATCGGTCTGACCGCTGAGATGAATCTGTGGGTTCAATTATGTCTTAAGAGACCATTTTATTTAGTAACTGTTTAAGATCTTCCTTAACACTCAAAAGAATTGATCTGAGTTTCTGCAAAATAGGAACTTCATTAGGTATCAACTTGATAACATGTTCGAATTTGGATATTTTACCTATGGATGTACTAAAAACTTCAGGAAACTCAAAAATAATCTTTTGTACATCGTCATTTAAGTTCTCTGAAATCATGGCAACATACACATCATTAATTTTTACCAGGTTGTCTGAACCAGGAACAAGTTTGAGACTCATTCTGGCTAAATCTTGCCAACCTACAAGTTCTTACCTTTTAAAGCAACATACATTTTTGTGTAAATTTTTCTTCCTAAGCAAATTATGTTTTCAACAGAGAAACCAAGCATATCAATGTATTTATCACCATATGCTTTTTGGATGATATATGTGCTCTCTAAAGAGGTGCAAGAAGACCAGTGATCTTTAAACAAAATGTCTGAAATGATTGTGAACGGAGCTCCTGAGTCTGCCATCATGTCGATGTTAAGATCACCAGTAATTACCTGGCAAGTAGGATTCTTGTCGCAATTAGAAATAAGTGAATGGCCATCAGTATCAATAGAGAGAATTACATTTTGTGGAACACTTTGTAAAGGTTCACATAAGATGGGTTGCACTCCTTACTTCAAACAGCTTAGTCAATGTCTTTTATGAACCTATATTTTATTCAAAGGAACATCAACATCATTAATATTATAATCAGTACAATCTTAGGAGACAACAGAACTGACTTGAATTACTTGTTTGCCTCTGCAGACTGACTGATAGTGACCTATTGTGTTGCACTTTGTAAATTTTTTACCCAATGCATTGCAAACAGGACTATTGCCCAAATGAGACCTTGAACCGCATCTGTAGCATATAGTATTAGTTCTCTTAACAAAAGTTTTAGAAAATTAGTTTCTGAAAGTAACTGAATTAATAGAGGAGTAGTATTCAACTACATTAACAGAGGAAACATTAAACATTAGCAATGCATTTAGAAGAAACTATAGCTCTCTCAATACTTTTAGCCATGCAAATAACTTCCGCTAAAGATGGGTCTCTACAATTTAATATTCTTTCTTGTATCTTTTTGTAGTAGCAGCTATAAAGAAATTGATCCCTAATATAAGTATTTAATGAGGAACCAAAGTTACAGTCAGCCTCCAAATTTCTTGAGGCATAAATGTACTCTTCCACAGTTTCACTTGGGTCTTGTATACTTTTCATACATTTTAATCTTTCTAAAATCAAACTTGGTTGCTCTAGAAATGTATTGTTAAGTCTTCGAATGACGTCGGTATACACATTCCACCCATCGCCTTCACCAGCGGGGCTAGATACTTGAAGAGTGTCGAAAAGTTGTCGACCAGCACTGCCTAAATAACTTAAAAGAAAGGCTAGTTTGTGCAGGGGTGAGTAGTCTTCAACGTCAATAGCCACAAGGTGATTTTCAAAACGACTAAACCAAACTTTTCAGGTTTCTTTTGGTTAACCGGGTGATTGTGGGAATTTATTCAAATCTACTATTTGTTGGTTAGAGGACATGACTTGGAGTTGTTCCCTTTTGGAAAGCAAATTAATGCTATGGTTTCCTCCTCTTGTTTTACAATAAGGATCATCACCGAAATCCTTCCTGTTTTTCCAGCTAACACTAAAAGGACTGTCATCACTGCCCTAGTGTTATGTAAGCTGTACTATTGCACTGGACTCTATATGAACATTCAGGCTCCGCACCTTAATAGACTGCAGATGGTTCAAAACGCAGCTGCTAGACTACTATTAGGAATATCTAAATTCCAGTCTGTTTCCTAAGAAATCTACAAATTACATTGGCTTCCAGTAAGAAGCCATATTAAATTCAAAGCCCTCTGTATCACCCATAAAGTCCTGCATAATACTGGCCCAGATATTTAGAGGCATCTTTTCAAATGATACCCAACCACCAGAACTCTGTACTCTGCTAGGGTTCCTGGAGCTGGGCACAATGCTGGCGCTGACAGGTCCAGACAACCTTGCCTTTGATGCGCCAATGGCACACCGGTGGCACAGCCACACTGTGGCCTCTATTAAGTAGGTCCTTGGCGGGGCGCTGGGTGGCGGTAAGCGGGAGCAGCAAAGCAGACAGGAAAAATGAGTGGCGATGCCGGCTGGCACAATAGAATCAGAACAGATGTGGAGAAAGAGAGTAAAGTGAGGTCAAATAAAGCAAGTGAAAAATTGACAATAACAGGGCTAAATAGTTACCTACAGCTGACACTTTACAAACCTAAACACAAATACTGACAATTGACAATTACAGGGTGAGGCAACAGGGGGTGGCAGTGGGTCACGAGCAGCAGAGTTGGGAGACTGTAAGACTGGCAGCAAGGAGTGGAGGCAGGTTCAGAGACCTGCTCAATGGGGTCACGCTGCAGCTTTCTTTAAGTAGGTCCTGGGATGGGTACTGGGTGGCAGGAAACGGAAGTGGGGAGTGGGCGGGGAAAAAAACAGAGGGGAGGTGGGCTGGCTTAATAGCACCAGAACAGATGCAGAGTGAGAACAACAAACAGAGTACAGTGAGGACAAACAAAGCAAGTGAAAAATTGACAACAACATGGCTAAACAGATACTGACATTTGGCAATTACAGTCTAAACACAGCTAAAGAGAACAATTACAGGCTGAGGCAGCACGAGGTGGCAGCGAGACACGAGCGGCAGAGTCAGGAGACTGGCAGGACTAGCAGCCTGTGGGGATCTGGTGCAGGGACCTGTAGTCTGCCACTCCTCCATTATCCCTAATTAAGTGGATGTCATTGGTGGCCTTTGCCAAAACAGTCTTACTGCTTTGTTGCAACTTCCTACCATGCAGGGTGCAAAATATGGTGATTTTCAAGACATTTCTTAAGTTGATGATTAACTACTGATTCTGTTAATTTTAGTTAATAGAGAGATACATGCATGAAGTAAATTATAATGTATCCAGTGATGTGATGCGCCCTGTGCCAGTGATTGCTTGCTATGTTTCTCACCTGAAAATAATTTAAGAAAAAAATAATTTTGAAAAAGAGAGAAAGTATGATCATAAAGAGATCAAAAGCGGAAGAATGAAGAGGTGAAATTAGGAGATACATGGGACCTTGGAAGAGGGAATGGACCTCTTGCAAAAACAGTATGTGATTAGCAGCAAAACATGGCAGCTGAACTATACAGGAAGTGTATAGGGATGCGGTGTGGTGGCGGTAAAAGTCGAGGAGAAGCCAATAATTGTGAACACCAATAACATAACAGGTGTGCAGGTAAGAGCAAGGACAGCTGATCAGGAAGGTTCATTGGGCTTGGGGAAAGATGAAGAGTGGCAGTCAAATAGGGATCCAGTAAAGAAAATAACCTGCAAGCGCTGTAATAAGATAGTGGCTATGGTATGCAAGTCAAGGAAGGGACGGCCTATGCAGATGCTCTAGAAGATATAGTCTGGTTAGGTGATGGGGACAATTGTAAAGAAAATGAGGGAGTTTTTTGTCGGCCATTTGGAAAATTCAGCATTCACCAGGCCGCCTTGTAGTACAGGAAGCAGGAACACTGAGGGACAGCAGAAACGGGGTCGCTGGGTAGTGCCCATGCCTGTGATTCATTCAAAAAACACACTCAATTATTTTTCCCCTAGTCACCAAGGCTGCTAAATGCAAGCAGTACATTTCTGGTATATAGTTTTATTCTTACTTGGAGAGTTATCACTATGCATGCTTTCCTGCTAGATGTGCTTACTCTCCGAATGTGGGGAAAGAGGACATCATCTCATAGGTATAACAATCACTGTCTGTATATATATTCTTAATCTTTAAATGCTTCAGTTATTATATATAGTAATTGTTAAACCTGTCAGCAGTAGGGTGGTATTCTCCTAAACTAATTGCGATCTCCCCTTGTTTTGCAGAATTCACTTGTGTTGGCCTTAGGCCTCTGTGCACTTTACCACTGATAACCAGTGCTAAAGTGCTGTGTCCCCTCCCTAGAACATGGTAAAATTGGCTTACACCTTATTGGCTTATTTAATGTATTTATAAGTTCCTAGTACAGTGGCATATCATAAGCCCAGGGCAGGTAATACAAATGCTACTAGTGGGACTGTTTCTCTTACTGTGCCACCCACATAAATAGCCTCTTAAAACATGTCCCAGGTCTGACATTGCCCCCTGAGTAGTTTTAAACTGTCAAAATAACCCCTGGGTTAGGCCTAAAACACCATTTTTAGTACATATAAGTCACTACCCACAGATTAGGGTGCTTAGTATTTAAAAGGTCAGGCATCTACTTTTATATTTTACTTGTCCTGGTAGTGGAAAACTGACAAATTCTTTTTTTACTACTGTGTAGATAAAGGATAACATTTGGTGACCTTATTACATTTAATTGTAATTTAAAGTCATCTTTAATGGTAAAATCAGATTTTAAGCCACAATTCTGAAAATGGCACTTTCATAAAGTTGTCATTTTCTTGCCCTAACCATATGGTGCCAGCGGCCTGTTTCCTGGGTCACATGATTAGGTGTAGTTGGTAGTTGTCATTTGTGTATTCCTCCCAGATAGCCACACAAAGTACAGTTTGTGCCACACTAGGCA
This sequence comes from Lissotriton helveticus, assembly GCF_964261635.1. Taxonomy (NCBI): domain Eukaryota; kingdom Metazoa; phylum Chordata; class Amphibia; order Caudata; family Salamandridae; genus Lissotriton; species Lissotriton helveticus. The sequence goes on from NC_136062.1 coordinate 429,931,242, forward strand.
GGTTGGACCACTCACAGCAGGATGATGGGGGGAGGTGGGGAGAGCGCAGAGCTGTGCACACTCCCACTTGCACTTCAAAGACTCTGCTGCATCTTACACACAAAGAGTCTCACACTAGCCTATTGCGCTACCAGACAGACTCCGATCATGGCAGAGAACGCGGAAACTTCACACACTTCTGTAGAGGGAAAACTCCAATAGTTTTTTCCGCTTCAAAAAGACAACCAGGGATATTACTCAGAACCACTATTCGGTTCCCTTTTGACCGGGGAAAGGACTCTCAGAACACTGTTCTGCTGCCTATGGCCTGCTTTGTACTTCAGAACACTACCCTGCTGTACTAGGAGGAGTGGCCAGTAGCATTAAGACTGCCCGTGCTCTCGGAGGACTTCCCTACTGTTTAAGTCATGTTTTCCTGCTTGAATACAAGATTTCGGGAGTGACTCCAAGGGCTAGTTGACTGGCCTCCTGATCAGAGCCTTAGGGACAGAAAAGGTTTCAACCACCTTGAACCCGGACTGGATCCAGCCTGAGTGAGTCCTCAACCCTTCAAGTGGGGCCTCTTTAGTCCTGGACCTCTGGAAGTGTTACTAAAGGTGCCCAAATAGTGAAAGTCCAAAACATTGGACTTTAAAAATTGTCTTTGAAAACGTGCTCTCAGAACTAAGAGGAGACAGGTACCTACCTGCTTGCCAGTCCTTCTCAGGTGTATCGCTGATTGGCCTGACTTCGCTGCAGCTACCGCTATGTTCTTCTCCACAGCAGCAAATCCTGTTCAGCGGCTCCTCGCAGACAGGGTCTCCGGCCTCCTGGAGCCCTAAGCGACTAATGCCTGCAGCTACATCCCACTGTAGATTTTCAACTTCCAAAAAAGAGGCTAAGACTGTGGCAGAAATCTTCCTCCAGTGGCTCATCAGTGACGACCCTTCCTCCTTAGACACTGCTGGCTGCCTTGCCCCACTGAACTTTACTTTTTCAGACATTTTCTTCCAGTAAGCTGAGACAATGCCCAATACACTTCGTATATCCAGAACGTGCTCTATCGCTTGCAGCAATAACTTTAGACCTTACCCCAGGAGCACGTGACTAGATATCTGCGGTTGGCGCTTTGATCTGATAAGTGCTATTTTTCACTTTAACCATAAAAAATTCATACCTCTGGTTCTACTGATTGGATATTTGTCATTTTGGTGTCATATAATTTATTCAAATTCACAGTTTGTCTAAATTAATGTGAGATTTTTCTTCTGTATAAGTAAAGCCTGACTATTTTTGTGCCAACCTACCAGAGGGTTTAGCACATTTTATTTAATAACTTTTTGTTGTTCCCCCTGAGGGGGGATATCACTGTTGCTTAGGTAGAGTGTCAATCCTCTCAACCAATAACCCAATTTCTCACAGTAATGATACACCACAAAACGGGTTATTGGAATGTTATCATTTAGAACAAAAAAACAACTCCAGATGTGATCACGTCACAGACTAAAATTATACGACATTGAAATTCAGCTATGATTCTCAGAAGCATATACGGTGGATGTTCGCCATTGTTCAGCCAGATGCACGAATACCGTACATTACAGCGAGCTACTCTATTCAATCCAGAGAGGCTGTGTCTCCAAGAAATTCTTCGTCTGTCCCTCTTCAGAACACAGGAACAGGCAGCTTGGAAAAAACAGATATGTTGAAACTCAACAATGTTTCTTTTTCGTATGCTTCTCTTACAAGCACAGTAGCAGTTACTTCGCATCATTGGGAAAGCAGGTAGGGTGCCTCAAAGCCACACAAGTTATGTTCATAAACTATTGACAGAACTCGATTTATGTGGTATTTCTGCTGTGGAAAACTGTGCGTTAGGGATTTCCTACCTTTGCACACAATCCATCAACTTCAGCACAATCAGGCGATTCCAGCAAAAAAAACGAAAAAATACCGTTTCTATTCTAACTCAAACAGATTTCAAGATACAGAAATAGTGCACATGACATTTGATATGCTTCCTGATGCTCCCCACTCCTTCCTGCCTCCTTTTACCTCTTGAGGGCTGTATCCAGAGAACGAAGAAGTCAAACCCTTTATTTTCAATTGATGTGAATGTCGCTCTCATACTGGAGAAAACGCAGATTTACAAGAACTGACGAATCTCTGCATATTAGCAGAGATGCGTCATTTAATTTATGTCATGCAAAAAAAAATACTTGCGCCACCATGGATGCGTCGCATTTACAATGCGGCACACCGTGGCGCAAGGATTGACAGATGCGTCACTCATCTGTTGGTGTAAAAGGCAACGCATTGCTGGAGTTGTGTGGCAAGCACAACGCAACTCCAGCAATGCTCAGGAATGCCTATTCCTAATAGGCTGCGTCACTCCTTATGCCTACTTCGAGCAGGAGTTTTGACACAGGGGCGTTGTAGAAGTGACTTAGTGAAATCTTGTAGATTTCACTGCATCACTTTTACAAGGCTTTCTTACATCAGAACGCCCACCCAGCATACATTATACCCACACTGCATACATTATACCTGACTCAGGTGTATTATAGTGCAGGGCTTTATAACCTGATGCATCTCCCTAGATGCATCACATTGTTTACGTCGCCGCTGCGTCATAAAAGTGACGCAATGGCGGCGTAAAAGTGTCGTAAGGGGCTTGTAAATCTGCCCCATTTTATGTTTGGAGACATCATGAAAGGGTGAATACAGTGGTTTGCTTTCGTGCAATGGTTCAAAGAAACATTTTTATCAAGTTATTCATGATAAATAAGCAACTCACAGTGTGTGCATACAAACATTCCACACATTGAACTGGTGATGAACTCGAACTATCTTACACTTTCATTTCTCACTGACCTCTGAAAGTTGTGTTCCACCATGAAGAAAATACATAATGATATTCTCAAAGCAGCAATTTTGTTTTTAAGTGAGTGGCCTCAATATACAGTAAATGCATATCTATTTTCAAGATCCGATTTGTTTTAATTGTTGAGAGCTTCTTATTGAGAGAAGCATATGAAAACTTAACTGGCATGTTCAGAGTGTGTTTTTGCCACAACATGTCTGTCCATGTCAATGTCAGAGGATGGACTGCTGTTGGCTCCCATTGGCCTCTCTGAAACTTTGAGATGGACTGTTCTCATGCGGTGCAGGGTAAAGACTGATTTGCATATGGCTGGGTCCAAACTGAGGTCGCGTGGTGGGTGAAAAACACGCTATTGTGATCCTGCCTGCCAGTGGCAGAGATTTATACAAGCATTCCATCCTCCACCTTGTTGTTTATGTATTTAACACCCTTAGTGCACTGGGTGTGCTCAGTCGTGGGTCCTAGCTCATGGTGTTACTGAAACTTAGCTATACTTAGCTAAAATTTCCTAACTAGGGCAAAACCAGTGTAGGTTGCTAGTGTTCCAGTTCAGGGATGAGTTTACCTGAAAGTTTCTGGCTGGACTGTTCCCATGACGAGCAGGGTCAAGACTGATTTGCATAGGGCTGGGTCCAAACAAAAGTGTCATGGTGGGTGAAAAACGATAGATTGGGATGCGGCCCAGAGATGTTGCCACTGGCTGAGATTAGTTCAAGCATTCCATCTATCACCTTGTTGTTTGTGTATTTGATGCCCTAAGTGCCCTTGGTATGCTCAGATGTATGCCCCAGCCTCACTGTGCCACTGAAACCAAGCTACACCTCGGTGAAAAATCATAACTAGGTCAATACTAGTCCTAGGTTGCCTGTGTACCGAATCAGGGTACACTTGGCTTGGCAATTTTGGCTGCACTGTTCCCATAACGAGCAGGGTCAAGACTGATTTGTATATATCTGGGTCCAAACTAAGGTTGCATGGTAGGCGCAAAACAATGGATAGGGATGAGGTCCTGAAATCGAAGCGGTCCTTTATATAAGAAATACTATGAACCACTCATAATGCTCAATGTTGACTCTAAAATATTGGGGAAGATCTTAACAAGGGTATTGCCTATATTACTTGACGTGGTCTACTTAGACCAAAATAGGTTTGTCTCAGGGATAAATACATTGGCTACAGTCAGGATGCCTAATTTATGTCCTAGAAAATGCCTAGTCGATACCCTCAAAGGGCTAAATCCTAACCAAATGGTCACAACCTGTACATAAATAGCCGGACATATATTGGTTCTTGTTTTCACAAACATCTCTATCCTTCTTTCGGTTGAGAAACCCATCCCACTGGCATGGTCCGATCACCATTTGGTTCCATTCAAATTTATCTTCATTACTAGCCAAGACAGTAGGGATAATAAACATGAGATCCGTAGAAACTGGCAGAAAATCACCACTGAAACCATTGGCCCTGCACTCTATAATACACCACTATTACTCTTGGGTGAACCTAACAGCGCTGTGGCAACTTTTAATCACTGGGTAACCTCTGCTTTGAACACTATTGCCCCTTTGAAAGATATGAAATCAGCAAGGCATAAACACTCCGCACCTTGGTTCACGCAGGATCTCCAAATTGAAAAAAGCCAATGTAAAAGCCCCGAGAGAATATGGCGTAAAACCTACAGCACTGAAACAAAAAATATTTACAGGAAAGCAATGAACTAATTACATAAATAAAAACATACCACCATAAAAAATGATATTGCTACTCAAATTAGAGCATCAAATAACTCTACTAAAGAAGTTTTTAAAAATGTCCAAAGCTTTATGAAACCTGAGACTATGAAAAGCAATATTACTTCGTCTGAGACTCTCTGTGAGAAACTAGAGAGCTTTTTTCACAAAAAGATCGAAGATATCTATACCTCATTTACTGAGAATGAGATTTCGATGACACCTAGGTCCTCATGCATTGAAACTTGGTCGTATTTCTGCCCATTCAGTCCCGAAAACTCGCTTAATTTACTGCAAAAAATTAAACCTGCCTCCCCCTTGGATACTCTCCCGGCTAGATTTTTTAAAACACTGGCCCACCTGATCAATCCCTCACTAAATGTGCTATGGAATGCTTCATTGAAAACTGGCATTTATCCGTCCTTGTGGAAAACAGCTCTCGTTCAACCCATCCTAAAAAAAAATGCAGATCCCTCATTCTAAAAATTTTAAACCCATTTCCCTTCTGCCAGAAGGAGGTACAAAAACGACTTTCTAATTTCCTAGAAACCAACAATCTTCTGCATCATACGCAGTCCGGATTCAGTGCTGGTTACAGCACAGAGACGGCACTCCTAGAAGTTACGGAAGTGCTATTTTTCACTTTAACCATAAAAAATTCATAACTCTGGTTCTACTGATTGGATATTTGTCATTTTGGTGTCATATAATTGATTAACATTCACTGTTTGTCTAAATTAATGTGGGATTTTTCTTCTGTATAAGTAAATGCTCACTGTTTTGTGCCAACCTACCAGAGGGTTAAGCACATTTTAATTTAATACCTTTTTGTTGTACACCCTGATGGGGAATATCACTGTTGCTTAGGTAGAGTTTCAATCTCCTCAACCAATAACCCAATTTCTCACAGTAATGATACAACACAAAACGGGTTATTGTATCAATTAGAACAAAAAAACAACTCCAGATGTGATCACGTCACAGACTCAAATTATACGACATTGAAATTCAGCTATGATTCTCAGAAGCATATATGGTGGATGTTCGCCATTGGTCAGCCAGATGCATGAATACCGTACATTACAGCGAGCTACTCTATTCAATCCAGAGAGGCTGTGTCTCCAAGAAATTCTTCGTATGTCCCTCTTCAGAACACAAGCACAGGCAGCTTGGAAAAAACAGATACGTTGAAACTCAACAATGTTTCTTTTGCGCATGCTTCTCTTACAAGCATAGTAGCAGTTATTTCGCATCATTGGGAGAGCAGGTAGAGTGCCTCAAAGCCACATAGGTAATGTTCATAAACTATTGACAGAACTCGATTTATGTGGTTTTTCTGCTGTGGAAACCTGTGCATTAGGGATTTCCTACCTTTGCACACAATCCATCAACTTCAGCACAATCAGGTGATTCCAGCAAAAAAAACGAAAAAAAAACCGTTTCCATTCTAACTCAAACAGATTTCAAGATACAGAAATAGTGCACATGACATTTGACATGCTTCCTGATGCTCCTCACTCCTTCCTGCCTCCTTTTACCCCTTGATGGCTGTATCCAGAGAACGTAAAAGTCAAACCCTTTATTTTCAATTGATGTTAATGTCGCTGTCATACTGGGGAAAACACACTGGGGCAGATTTATAAGAACTGACGCATCTCTACATCTTAGCAGAGATGCGTCATTTAATTTACGTCATGTCAAAAAACCCTTGCGCCACAACGGATGCGTCGAATTTACAATGCGGCCCACCGTGGCGCAAGGATTGACAGATGCCGGCGCATCTGTTGGCGTAAAGGCAACTCATTACTGTGTCGCAAGCACGGTGCAACTCCAGCAATACTTAGGAATGCCTATTCCTATTAGGCTGCGTCACTCCTTACGCTTACTTCGAAGCAGGAGTAAGGTTTTGACGCAGTGGCGTCGTAGAAGTGACTCGGTGAAATCTTGTAGGTTTCACTGCATCACTTTTACAGGGCTTTCTTACGTCGGAACACCAACCCTGCATACATTATACCTGACGCATGTATAATATAGCGCAGGGCTATACAACCTGACGCATCTCCCTAGATGCATAATATTATTTATGCCACCACTGTGTCATAAAAAAGTAAAAGTCTCGCAAGTGGCTGGTAAATCTGCCTCATTGTATGTTTGGAGACATCATTAAAGGGTGAATACGGTGATTTGCTTTCGTGCACTGGTCAAAAGAAACATTTTATCAGGTTGCTCATGATAAATAAGCAACTCACAGTGTGTGCATATTATTATTATTATTATTACGAGTTTTATATAGAGCGTAGTTACCCTCGTGCATCCCAGCGCTTCTCCAGACGTCAACCATTAACACACGGCGGGTTCAGAGCCATTATGCAGGAAACAAATGAGTTTTAAGGAGTTTGCGAAACCGCAGAGTACAGGTCTCTGTGTGCAACTTCAAGGGAAGCACGTTCCACAGGATGGCTGTGTTGACCGAAAATCTTCTCCCACCGGTGCGGGCCCTTTTCACTCTGGGGATGTGAAGCAGATGTTTCTGGTCAGAGCGCAACGCTCTATTAGCCTTGTAGGGCACAGCTAGATTCCCCAGGATAGGCGGTCCCCTCCCCTGAAGAATTTTATGTGCAGTGCAAAGCGCCTTGAATTTGACTCTTTCCCGCACCGGGAGCCAGTGTAATACCTTTAAGGCTGGTTTAGCTGATTGTGTCCTTGGTACATTCGCAAGCAACCTTGCAGCAGCGTTTTGGACCTGCTGAAGTTTATTAAACGTTGCCACAGGGGCCCCCAAAAAAATAGCGTTGCTATAGTCGAGTCTCGATGTAATAAGCCCCTGGATAAGCAACTTCCTTGATGTCAGAGGAAGAAGGGGCAGAATTTTGCGAGCAGAACGGAGAAGTCCAAAACAGACTCCTGCCGTTTTTTTCGCCTGTGTCCTAAAAGTGAGGTCTTGTTCTAACCAGACCCCTAAGCTCTTAATCTCCTCTTTAGGACTCGGGAGCTCTCCCAAAACAGATAGGCCAGATAGTCGAAGGAAGTGAGGGGATCTTATGCCCTAGCAACATTATTTCGGTTTTGGAACCGTTCAACTTTAAGGCTAACTCACACATCCAGGTGTGAACTTTGGACATGCAGGAGTGCAGCAAGTCGATATTATCCCCCAGTTGGGATAGGGCGACCACCAGCTGAGTATCGTCAGCGTAGCTGACGATTTTGATGCCGAATGTGGCCACCACGTCCTCCAGAGGGGCCATATAAACATTAAATAATGTCGGGCTAAGAGAGGAGCCCTGTGGCACCCCACACTGGAGGGGGATAGATGCTGACCATTCACTCCCTTCCCAAACCTGGTATGTCCGACCTCTGAGAAATGACCTGAGCCACTTCAGAGCCACACCTGACACCCCTACATCAGACAGTCGCTGAATCAACACTTGGTGGTACACAGTGTCGAAAGCCGCACTGAGGTATAGGAGGATCACTGCCACTGACCCTCCTGAATCCAGAATGCTCCTGGCTTCCTCAACGACTGCCAGAAGAGCGGTGTCAGTGCCCTGACCTGGCCGGAATCCAGTTTGTGAGTCTTGCAGCAGGCTATTAGACTCCAAGAAGCCAGACAACTGTCGGGTCACCAACCTTTCGACAATCTTACCGAGTCCCGGAAGCAGGGAGATGGGCCTGAAATTTGTCAGATCCGAGGGATCCAGATTCGGTTTCTTCAGGAGAGCCTTTACCACTGCTCTCTTCCAGCTCGGTGGCACCAAGCCCTGAGAAAAAGATGCATTCAATAGGTCGGTAACAGGCAACGCAATAGTAGTTGCAATCTGTTTCAAGAACCTCATAGGGGCAGGATCCCTAGGGGAACCACTCTTCATAAAACCCAATACCTTAAGGACTTCGGCCACTGATACTGGCCCAAAGGTGTCCAGGTGGACAAGAGCTCCTCCTGGCTGACTCACCATATCTATTCTGTGAACAGGCTGGGCGCTTAGTATGTTCTCTATTTTCGTGTGAAAATAGTCCGCCAGCTCCTTGCACTTCACACCTGGGCTGTCATGAGTTGCCAGAGGCTCATGAACCGTGAGAAGTTCCTTTACCACTCTAAAGGTCTCTCTAGAGGAATTGGAGGAACTTTTTATTCTTTCTTCAAAGAATTGGGCTTTAGCATGACGAAGAGCAGATTTATACACCCTGATTGCTGAGCGATACTCCTCTCGACTAGCTACCCCCCATTCTTTTCTCCAGGTCCTTTCCAACTTCTTACATCCCTTCCTCAGTATACGTAACTCGGGAGTGTACCATGGGGCAGAACCCCTTCTCTTCTCCCTGCTTAGCACTCTCTTTTTCGGGAGAGTGACATCAAGGGAGCTGGTCAGCCACTGATCAAAGTTAGCATCTGCCTTTATCGGGTCCAATTCTGGGGGAGGGCGCGTACCTTCCAGGTTAGTGATCCAGTTGTCCACCAGTAACCTGGACCATGCTCTTTTCACAGTACGAACCCTGGGGCCGCAAGTGGCGAGGTTGCTGGGACCAAGAAGTGGTCTGACCACGGGAGAGGACAAGAGGGGCTTGCTATGAGACGAGGTATATTTGAAAAAATTGGGTCAAGCAGATGGCCCTTATTGTGCGTGGCCCCTTCATTAATTAGACTCAACTCAAAGGCTTTCAAATCACGCTGCAGATCTAATGCCACTAGATCGGCCGGATCATTGAAGTGGAGATTACAATCTCCCAGCACTATAAAGTTGGTCGTAGAAGAGGCCAAAAGCGTGACTGTCTCCATTAGGGAGCTGACAAAATTACCCACGCACCCCAGTGGAGGGTAAACCAGTATGCCTGACACCGACAGCGTAGGAGACATCCGCAGGGAAAACTGGCAGCTCTCGCAGTCCGACAACGCACCAATCTGAGCCCTGCACACAAACTTGTCCCTGTATAGGATGGCAATGCCGCCCCCTCGCCCCACAGGTCTATCCAGATGATATATTAGAAAGCCTGGGGGGAGGGCTCGCACTATATCTACCCCCGAGCTAGATGTAATCCACGTTTCCGTTAGGAACAGGATATCTAGGTCGTGATCTTGTATAAGAAAGGTAATTTCTAGTGCGTGGTTCGGGAGAGATCTACAATTCAGCAAAGCCATCGCCAGGGAATTCATTCCCTTGTCGGGTTGGATCAGCTGACCTATCCTGCAGCCAGAGAAGGGTTTGGATCCTTTATGGACGTATTTACACAGCGAATCTTTAGGAGGGCGTAATGACATAATGTCCGCACGGGAATATATCAACCTTATTCCTGGGTTAATGGCCAGAATACCTGGCCCTGAGCCCGTCTGGGCCCGGACGGGCCCAGACGGGCTGGACTCTGGTGTGACTCCGGCGCGATAACGGCCCTCCCGCTGCGCGTCACCGCTGCGCGTCGCCATGCGAGGTTTAAGTAGGGGCCGCGCCTGCCTGCAGTGAAGAGCACTAAAGCGCTCACAAAAATGGCGCCAGCAGAACGTCCCTAACTACCCCCAAGATGGCGGCGATCAAATAGAGCTGCCTAAAGACCCGCGAAAACAGCGGTGAGGATAACAATTAGAGTGCAAGTATGCGCTACTCTAGAATTTTAAAAACAGGGAGTAATAACGAAATATTAAATAATATTTAGACAGTACAGGGAAATATCTTTAAAAAGCGCGCAGGCTATCACAAACTATGTCGCTCTAAGCGTGGTGTCCAAAACTCAAGCGTTATCCGCATTTAGGCGCACAAACCTTGTCCAGGACCGAGCTGACCCGCACGCTCATCTTAAGTAGGGGCCGCGCCTGCCTGCAGTGAAGAGCACTAGAGCGCTCACAAAATGGCGCCAGCAGAACGTCCCTAACTACCCCCAAGATGGCGGCAATCGAATAGAGCTGCCTAAAGACCCGCAAAAACAGCGGTGAGGATAACAATTAGAGTGCAAGTATGCGCTACTCTAGAATTTTAAAAACAGGGAGAAATAACGAAATATTAAATAATATTTAGACAGTACAGGGAAATATCTTTAAAAAGCGCGCAGGCTATCACAAACTATGTCGCTCTAAGCGTGGTGTCCAAAACTCAATCATTATCCGCATTTAGGAGCACAAACATTATCCAGGACCGAGCTGACCCGAACGCTCGTCTTAAGTAGGGGCCGCGCCTGCCTGTATCATCTCCTCGAGTATCAGCTGGAATTACTAGCTTTTGACTTAGATCTTTATTTTTTCCGCCGCCACTAGAACCTTCTGCGTCTACTTGTTTATCTAAAGACTTCTGGGTTACATCAGGATTAACAGATTTTCTCCTAAACATGCCAGGAATTTTCGGTATTGCTCCTGTCCTACAGCTACCAGAAGTCATTGCGGTTTCGGCGTTTTCGGCATTTTCAGCTGTACTAATTATTGTAGTTGCATTTGCAGTTGCATTAATTACATTAGCGTTATTTAATTGTGGAGTAGCTTGATGTAACCCCTCGGCCGCATTTGAGACAGCAAAGAACTAATGCATCGCCTTCCCTGCGACCCTTTTGTTTGTTTTGCGTGACGCATCTTAGGTACTTTGTTGGAAAAGTATCGCATTTACAACGTGCATTGAAAGGAACTATCTCCACCATTGAAGAGCCTAATGTTGATATAGTATTGTGGATTTTTGCCGTTTGGTCTTGTTTAGACAAAGAATATTTATTTTTCTAAACGTGTGTGGTGTCCATTTGTAGTGTCTACACTGTGTTACTGTATGTGTTCACAAATGATTTACACACTGCCTCTGAGATAAGCCTGTCTGCTCATGCCAAGCTACCAAGGGGGTAAGCAGGGGTTATTTTAGGAGTATATTCCCTTTACCCTGACTATAAGCAAGGGCCCCTATTTGGACAAAGGTTCCTACCTCTGCCAACTAGAGATCCCCATTTGTAACATTACCTATATGTTACCTTAAGTTCACAAACAAATCCAACTCCTACCGGGAAGACTGACTACATTTGAAATCAGTTTGTGCTACAGAATACCTATTGGAATTTGTTTATTTGTACCTAAAGTCCTTTGTTAACAAATGTAGATCTTTTGTAAGAGATATATTCTAAGGATATCTTACATACATTTGAAGACGATATTTGAGAGAAAAAACTAAATATATTTCATACCTTATATGTTGTGGAGTTATACACTTGCTTTAAAGCATTAAGGAAGAATGTTGACTGATATCTTTACAACAATATTTTGCGTGTAGAGATGCCAATTACTATGATCTTGCAAAAACGCTAATAGAAATGGCAGATATTATACTTTCACACATTTCTTTATGTACAAAAGCACAACATATAAACTATAGAGCACTGAAATGACTTTCAGGTTTGCCCCTGTAGTAATTTTGACCTTTTTCGGCAGGATCACCATGGATCTTATGCCTATTTGTGAAACATAATTTTTGCTGGCCATTGAACTGGGTGCACTTTACCCTGCAAACCCGTGGTAAAGTGCCTATTCACCCCAATCAGCATAACACTAGCATACCCCTTAATGGCATATTTTACTTACCTATAGGTCCCCAGTTTATGGCCCAAAACAGTGGTTTGGGATGAGGTCCTGAAACAGAAGCGGGGTCTTTCATATAAGAAATACCATGAACCACTCTTAATGCTCAATGTTGACCACAAAATATTGAGGAAGATCTTAACTAGGTTATTGCCTATATTATTAGAAGTGGTCTACTTTGAACAAAATAGGTTTGTCTCAGGGATAAATACATTGGCTAATGTCAGGATGCCTAATTTATGTCCTAGAAAATGCCTGTATAATGACCGATTTCTGGTGGTAGTCTACATAGACAAGGAGTATGCTTGATTTGAGCTATTTGTTGAGAGTCCTGGAAAAAAAACAGCATAGATAGTGTTCTGTTGAGTGGAGTCACACTACTTTTTGCAGACCTATGGTCCATGATTGCATGTGAAATGTCATCAGGAGGGTGGACAGGCACATTAGGTCTGATTGCCCTTTATCACCACCCCTGTTTGCTCTAAGCATGGAGGCACTGGTCAGTAGGATGAGTTTGGGTGTCTCTAATAGAGGCAAAAAGAATGATGGGCAGATATATGTAATTTTGCTTGAAGCCAGCAAAACTCTATTGTATCTAGGCTATCGACCCACATCCATCAATGTAGGCACTGCGGAAATGCTGTCAGGCTAGATTGTTCTCAGGCTTGCACGTTAACTGGGGTAAACCATGTCTATTTGCAATGAGTCTGCAAACCTGGTTTAATATAGAACCCCTGGATGAGACAAATTTGATATGGGAACTGATCACATTCTGCTATCTAGATACATAAAGGTACCATAGAGGTTACAAGATTATATTTGGTACACGTCAGGTTTTGTAAGAATGTTATATCTAACTGTAGCTTTGATGGTGGCTTACGCCATTCTCTTAACTTTACTCCACACGTTCCTCCATTTGTTGGTATTGATCTGTTTGCAAGCAAGGTTACAGAAGATCAACATAAAATATAGGAAAGACACTTGATTTCCAATGAGAAAAAGAATATAAATTCCCAAAAATAGAAAGTGGACCTTCATTGGGCTAGTCTTAAATCTGATAATAAAAAAGGCATCTGCAAGGGTGACAACGACAGGAAGATTGATATAATGAACATATTTGATTATTATAATGAAGGTTATAGACAGCAGGAGAATTAAGACTATTATCAAGAATCAATAGCTTACCCTGCAAAGTTTAAGGAGAGGCTAATGGACTCTAAAATGAATAACTGAAAGGAGATGGGGTTCAAAAGTAATATGGAATGTAGATATCTTAAGATAAAACATCCATGATGCTCTTACCTGTTAGACTTGGCACCATTAGCGTGAGTCTCCCTTCCAATTTTTGCTGTTGCCTCGTCTGTTTTTGCTGGTCTAGATGCTTTGGGCACTTTACCACTGTTGTTCAGTCCCAGTGTTACCTGTTGTAAATTGTTGTATGGATTAGTGACTCCATAATTGGTTATTTGATTTACTTGTCAGACCACCATTTGTGCCCAGGGCCTGTAAATCAAATACTGATTGTGGGCATGCAACACTGATTGTGCCATCCACATAAGCAGCTTGTAAAATGTGGCTCAGGCCTGCCATTGCAGAGCCTGTGTTCAGTCTGGGACTGCTATCTCAACTTGGCAAGTGCACACGCTTGCCAGTCCCTAAACCTTCCCTTTTCTGCATGTCAGTCACCCATAAGGTAGGCCCAAGGTACCCCTATGGGCAGGGTACATTGCATGTGAAAGGTAGGACATGCCCTGATGTGTGTGGCATGTCCTGATAGTGAATTACAGCCAATTTTGTGTTTCACTTTTGCAAGGCTATCTGTTCCCATAGGCCAGAATGGGCAGTTTCATAATAAACATAACTGAACCAGGGAACAAGAAAGGAAAACAAAGCTTAGTTTGCCTGAACTCAGAGTGTAAAAGTGCAGTTTTTAGTGTGGGTGATTTTAACGTTCTGTGTTTGAAAATACCACTTTTAGAAAGTAGGTATTTTCTTTCCTAACCATCCAGTATGCCTCTGCTAGGTTTGTGTATTGCATGTCTGGCTTGTGAGTGACAGGAGGTGGGAGAGGGCTGCAGCTACACAGTCTGATGAGACAGGGCAGGGCTGAATGGGACATGGGTTGAATTTAGAGTAGGGGTATGAGATTTCCTTTCACCTGCCTGGGATAGGCCTGCTTTCAACTATGCTGTCTCCACCTCCTGCCAATAAGCTGCACCAGAGAGGACAGAAGAGGTTTGGACTGGGTACAGACACTCTCTGCCTTCAGAGACAAAGGATTTATGTGTTTAAAAAGAGGGACCCAGACCCCAGAACTTTAGATCACTACTGGGAAATCAAGAGGAACCTTTGCCAAGGAGAAGAAACCGGAGAAGCTGTAGGAAGATTACTGCACCAGTGCTGTTTGCTGTTTGGGGTTGGCCTGCAGTGGTTACTTGTTGCCAAGGAAAAGAGAAAAGGACTTTGCTGTTTGCTGTTTCACCTTGAGGAAGATCTCCATGGGCTTGAAATTGAGCTAGCCTCCTGTCTGAAGTCTCGGGACACTAGGACTTCACCCCCAGCTCTCCTGAATTCCCTTGCTGGAATTCCAACCTGCAAAGAAGTGCTTGCTGCTGTTAAGGACCTCTAGAGACTGTTTGTTTTTGGAAAATGGAAGATCAATGCAAGAAGGATGTAATGTGTCACATCCGCATCGATTCCTAGTGCAACGCCGAGTCATAGAGAAGAAGCACACCGCAGCCACTTGGGGTTCCGACGCATCGCCCAGAGGATCGTCGCAGCACACATAGACTTCACCCCTAGCTCCCCTGAATTCCCTTGCTGGCGATTCCAACCTGCAAAGAGGTGCCTGCTGCTGATTAGGACCTCTAGAAACAGTTTGTTTTTGGGAGCTGGAAGATTGACGCAATGAGGAAGAAGCGTGTCGCAGCCACACCTGGTCCCGATGCTTTGCCGAGCCCCGGAGAAGTAGCGCGCCGCATCCACACTGAGTCCTTGCGCATGGCGGAGAAGATCGTCTCAGCACCTGCCTTGCGGCTGCAATTGTTCATGCATCGTCTCGATCAGTGCATCAGGGTACCATTTTGTCTCATCGCACCGTCGCACGCATCGAGGCGCCATCTTGTCACATCGTACCCGGAACGCAGTAAGAAACGGAACCATCTCCTCCTCTCCGGTAAGGCACAGAGGCATCGTCGCCCCTGCGCCGCAGTAAGGAACAGGTGCGCAGCCTCCCCTGAAGCAAAGAACTAATGCATCGCCTTCCCTGCGACCCTTTTGTTTGTTTTGCGTGACGCATCTTAGGTACTTTGTTGGAAAAGTGTCGCATTTACAATGTGCATTGAAAGGAACTATCTCCACCATTGAAGAGCCTAATGTTGATATAGTATTGTGGATTTTTGCCGTTTGGTCTTGTTTAGACAAAGAATATTTATTTTTCTAAACGTGTGTGGTGTCCATTTGTAGTGTCTACACTGTGTTACTGTATGTGTTCACAAATGATTTACACACTGCCTCTGAGATAAGCCTGTCTGCTCATGCCAAGCTACCAAGGGGGTAAGAAGGGGTTATTTTAGGAGTATATTCCCTTTACCCTGACTATAGGCAAGGGCCCCTATTTGGACAAAGGTACCTACCTCTGCCAACTAGAGATCCCCATTTGTAACATTACCTATATGTTACCTTAAGTTCACAAACAAATCCAACTCCTACCGGGATGACTGACTACATTTGAAATCAGTTTGTGCTACAGAATACCTATTGGAATTTGTTTATTTGTACCTAAAGTCCTTTGTTAACAAATGTAGATCTTTTGTAAGAGATAGATTCTAAGGATATCTGACATACATTTGAAGACGATATTTGAGAGAAAAAACTAAATATATTTCATACCTTATATGTTGTGGAGTTATACACTTGCTTTAAAGCATTAAGGAAGAATGTTGACTGATATCTTTACAACAATATTTTGCGTGTAGAGATGCCAATTACTATGATCTTGCAAAAACGCTAATAGAAATGGCAGATATTATACTTTCACACATTTCTCTATGTACAAAAGCACAACATATAAACTATAGAGCACTGCAATGACTTTCAGGTTTGCCCCTGTAGTAATTTTGACCTTTTTCGGCAGGATCACCATGGATCTTATGCCTATTTGTGAAACATAATTTTTGCTGGCCATTGAACTGGGTGCACTTTACCCTGCAAACCCGTGGTAAAGTGCCTATTCACCCCAATCAGCATAACACTAGCATACCCCTTAATGGCATATTTTACTTACCTATAGGTCCCCAGTTTATGGCCCAAAACAGTGGTTTGGGATGAGGTCCTGAAACAGAAGCGGGGTCCTTCATATAAGAAATACCATGAACCACTCTTAATGCTCAATGTTGACCACAAAATATTGAGGAAGATCTTAACTAGGTTATTGCCTATATTATTAGAAGTGGTCTACTTTGAACAAAATAGGTTTGTCTCAGGGATAAATACATTGGCTAATGTCAGGATGCCTAATTTATGTCCTAGAAAATGCCTGTATAATGACCGATTTCTGGTGGTAGTCTACATAGACAAGGAGTATGCTTGATTTGAGCTATTTGTTGAGAGTCCTGGAAAAAAAACAGCATAGATAGTGTTCTGTTGAGTGGAGTCACACTACTTTTTGCAGACCTATGGTCCATGATTGCATGTGAAATGTCATCAGGAGGGTGGACAGGCACATTAGGTCTGATTGCCCTTTATCACCACCCCTGTTTGCTCTAAGCATGGAGGCACTGGTCAGTAGGATGAGTATGGGTGTCTCTAATAGAGGCAAAAAGAATGATGGGCAGATATATGTAATTTTGCTTGAAGCCAGCAAAACTCTATTGTATCTAGGCTATCGACCCACATCCATCAATGTAGGCACTGCGGAAATGCTGTCAGGCTAGATTGTTCTCAGGCTTGCACGTTAACTGGGGTAAACCATGTCTATTTGCAATGAGTCTGCAAACCTGGTTTAATATAGAACCCCTGGATGAGACAAATTTGATATGGGAACTGATCACATTCTGCTATCTAGATACATAAAGGTACCATAGAGGTTACAAGATTATATTTGGTACACGTCAGGTTTTGTAAGAATATTATATCTAACTGTAGCTTTGATGGTGGTTTACGCCATTCTCTTAACTTTACTCCACACGTTCCTCAATTTGTTGGTATTGATCTGTTTGCAAGCAAGGTTACAGAAGATCAACATAAAATATAGGAAAGACACTTGATTTCCAATGAGAAAAAGAATATAAATTCCCAAAAATAGAAAGTGGACCTTCATTGGGCTAGTCTTAAATCTGATAATAAAAAAGGCATCTGCAAGGGTGACAACGACAGGAAGATTGATATAATGAACATATTTGATTATTATAATGAAGGTTATAGACAGCAGGAGAATTAAGACTATTATCAAGAATCAATAGCTTACCCTGCAAAGTTTAAGGAGAGGCTAATGGACTCTAAAATGAATAACTGAAAGGAGATGGGGTTCAAAAGTAATATGGAATGTAGATATCTTAAGATAAAACATCCATGATGCTCTTACCTGTTAGACTTGGCACCATTAGCGTGAGTCTCCCTTCCACTTTTTGCTGTTGCCTCGTCTGTTTTTGCTGGTCTAGATGCTTTGGGCACTTTACCACTGTTGTTCAGTCCCAGTGTTACCTGTTGTAAATTGTTGTATGGATTAGTGACTCCATAATTGGTTATTTGATTTACTTGTCAGACCACCATTTGTGCCCAGGGCCTGTAAATCAAATACTGATTGTGGGCATGCAACACTGATTGTGCCATCCACATAAGCAGCTTGTAAAATGTGGCTCAGGCCTGCCATTGCAGAGCCTGTGTTCAGTCTGGGACTGCTATCTCAACTTGGCAAGTGCGCACGCTTGCCAGTCCCTAAACCTTCCCTTTTCTGCATGTCAGTCACCCCTAAGGTAGGCCCAAGGTACCCCTATGGGCAGGGTACATTGCATGTGAAAGGTAGGACATGCCCTGATGTGTGTGGCATGTCCTGATAGTGAATTACAGCCAATTTTGTGTTTCACTTTTGCAAGGCTATCTGTTCCCATAGGCCAGAATGGGCAGTTTCATAATAAACATAACTGAACCAGGGAACAAGAAAGGAAAACAAAGCTTAGTTTGCCTGAACTCAGAGTGTAAAAGTGCAGTTTTTAGTGTGGGTGATTTTTAACGTTCTGTGTTTGAAAATACCACTTTTAGAAAGTAGGTATTTTCTTTCCTAACCATCCAGTATGCCTCTGCTAGGTTTGTGTATTGCATGTCTGGCTTGTGAGTGACAGGAGGTGGGAGAGGGCTGCAGCTACACAGTCTGATGAGACAGGGCAGGGCTGAATGGGACATGGGTTGAATTTAGAGTAGGGGTATGAGATTTCCTTTCACCTGCCTGGGATAGGCCTGCTTTCAACTATGCTGTCTCCACCTCCTGCCAATAAGCTGCACCAGAGAGAACAGAAGAGGTTTGGACTGGGTACAGACACTCTCTGCCTTCAGAGACAAAGGATTTATGTGTTTAAAAAGAGGGACCCAGACCCCAGAACTTTAGATCACTACTGGGAAATCAAGAGGAACCTTTGCCAAGGAGAAGAAACCGGAGAAGCTGTAGGAAGATTACTGCACCAGTGCTGTTTGCTGTTTGGGGTTGGCCTGCAGTGGTTACTTGTTGCCAAGGAAAAGAGAAAAGGACTTTGCTGTTTGCTGTTTCACCTTGAGGAAGATCTCCATGGGCTTGAAATTGAGCTAGCCTCCTGTCTGAAGTCTCGGGACACTAGGACTTCACCCCCAGCTCTCCTGAATTCCCTTGCTGGAATTCCAACCTGCAAAGAAGTGCTTGCTGCTGTTAAGGACCTCTAGAGACTGTTTGTTTTTGGAAAATGGAAGATCAATGCAAGAAGGATGTAATGTGTCACATCCGCATCGATTCCTAGTGCAACGCCGAGTCATAGAGAAGAAGCACACCGCAGCCACTTGGGGTTCCGACGCATCGCCCAGAGGATCGTCGCAGCACACATAGACTTCACCCCTAGCTCCCCTGAATTCCCTTGCTGGCGATTCCAACCTGCAAAGAGGTGCCTGCTGCTGATTAGGACCTCTAGAAACAGTTTGTTTTTGGGAGCTGGAAGATTGACGCAATGAGGAAGAAGCGTGTCGCAGCCACACCTGGTCCCGATGCTTTGCCGAGCCCCGGAGAAGTAGCGCGCCGCATCCACACTGAGTCCTTGCGCATGGCGGAGAAGATCGTCTCAGCACCTGCCTTGCGGCTGCAATTGTTCATGCATCGTCTCGATCAGTGCATCAGGGTACCATTTTGTCTCATCGCACTGGATCATCGCACGCATCGAGGCGCCATCTTGTCACATCGTACCCGGAACGCAGTAAGAAACTGAACCATATCCTCCTCTCCGGTAAGGCACAGACGCATCGTCGCCCCTGCGCCGCAGTAAGGAACAGGTGCGCAGCCTCCCCTGAAGCAAAGAACTGATGCATCGCCTTCCCTGTGACCCTTTTGTTTGTTTTGCGTGACGCATCTTAGGTACTTTGTTGGAAAAGTGTCGCATTTACATCTTGCATTGAAAGGAACTATCTCCACCATTGAAGAGCCTAATGTTGATATAGTATTGTGGATTTTTGCCGTTTGGTCTTGTTTAGACAAAGAATATTTATTTTTCTAAACGTGTGTGGTGTCCATTTGTAGTGTCTACACTGTGTTACTGTATGTGTTCACAAATGATTTACACACTGCCTCTGAGATAAGCCTGTCTGCTCATGCCAAGCTACCAAGGGGGTAAGAAGGGGTTATTTTAGGAGTATATTCCCTTTACCCTGACTATAGGCAAGGGCCCCTATTTGGACAAAGGTACCTACCTCTGCCAACTAAAGATCCCCATTTGTAACATTACCTATATGTTACCTTAAGTTCACAAACAAATCCAACTCCTACCGGGAGGACTGACTACATTTGAAATCAGTTTGTGCTACAGAATACCTATTGGAATTTGTTTATTTGTACCTAAAGTCCTTTGTTAACAAATGTAGATCTTTTGTAAGAGATAGATTCTAAGGATATCTGACATACATTTGAAGACGATATTTGAGAGAAAAAACTAAATATATTTCATACCTTATATGTTGTGGAGTTATACACTTGCTTTAAAGCATTAAGGAAGAATGTTGACTGATATCTTTACAACAATATTTTGCGTGTAGAGATGCCAATTACTATGATCTTGCAAAAACGCTAATAGAAATGGCAGATATTATACTTTCACACATTTCTTTATGTACAAAAGCACAACATATAAACTATAGAGCACTGCAATGACTTTCAGGTTTGCCCCTGTAGTAATTTTGACCTTTTTCGGCAGGATCACCATGGATCTTATGCCTATTTGTGAAACATAATTTTTGCTGGCCATTGAACTGGGTGCACTTTACCCTGCAAACCCGTGGTAAAGTGCCTATTCACCCCAATCAGCATAACACTAGCATACCCCTTAATGGCATATTTTACTTACCTATAGGTCCCCAGTTTATGGCCCAAAACAGTGGTTTGGGATGAGGTCCTGAAACAGAAGCGGGGTCTTTCATATAAGAAATACCATGAACCACTCTTAATGCTCAATGTTGACCACAAAATATTGAGGAAGATCTTAACTAGGTTATTGCCTATATTATTAGAAGTGGTCTACTTTGAACAAAATAGGTTTGTCTCAGGGATAAATACATTGGCTAATGTCAGGATGCCTAATTTATGTCCTAGAAAATGCCTGTATAATGACCGATTTCTGGTGGTAGTCTACATAGACAAGGAGTATGCTTGATTTGAGCTATTTGTTGAGAGTCCTGGAAAAAAACAGCATAGATAGTGTTCTGTTGAGTGGAGTCACACTACTTTTTGCAGACCTATGGTCCATGATTGCATGTGAAATGTCATCAGGAGGGTGGACAGGCACATTAGGTCTGATTGCCCTTTATCACCACCCCTGTTTGCTCTAAGCATGGAGCCACTGGTCAGTAGGATGAGTTTGGGTGTCTCTAATAGAGGCAAAAAGAATGATGGGCAGATATATGTAATTTTGCTTGAAGCCAGCAAAACTCTATTGTATCTAGGCTATCGACCCACATCCATCAATGTAGGCACTGCGGAAATGCTGTCAGGCTAGATTGTTCTCAGGCTTGCACGTTAACTGGGGTAAACCATGTCTATTTGCAATGAGTCTGCAAACCTGGTTTAATATAGAACCCCTGGATGAGACAAATTTGATATGGGAACTGATCACATTCTGCTATCTAGATACATAAAGGTACCATAGAGGTTACAAGATTATATTTGGTACACGTCAGGTTTTGTAAGAATATTATATCTAACTGTAGCTTTGATGGTGGTTTACGCCATTCTCTTAACTTTACTCCACACGTTCCTCCATTTGTTGGTATTGATCTGTTTGCAAGCAAGGTTACAGAAGATCAACATAAAATATAGGAAAGACACTTGATTTCCAATGAGAAAAAGAATATAAATTCCCAAAAATAGAAAGTGGACCTTCATTGGGCTAGTCTTAAATCTGATAATAAAAAAGGCATCTGCAAGGGTGACAACGACAGGAAGATTGATATAATGAACATATTTGATTATTATAATGAAGGTTATAGACAGCAGGAGAATTAAGACTATTATCAGGAATAGCTTACCCTGCAAAGTTTAAGGAGAGGCTAATGGACTCTAAAATGAATAACTGAAAGGAGATGGGGTTCAAAAGTAATATGGAATGTAGATATCTTAAGATAAAACATCCATGATGCTCTTACCTGTTAGACTTGGCACCATTAGCGTGAGTCTCCCTTCCACTTTTTGCTGTTGCCTCGTCTGTTTTTGCTGGTCTAGATGCTTTGGGCACTTTACCACTGCTGTTAAGTCCCAAAGTGCAAGTGTTACCTGTTGTAAATTGTTGTATTGATTAGTGATTCCATAATTGGTTATTTGATTTACTTGTCAGACCACCATGTGTGCCCAAGGCATGTAAATCATATACTGATTGTGGGCATGCAACACTGATTGTGCCATCCACATAAGCAGCTTGTAAAATGTGGCTCAGGCCTGCCATTGCAGAGCCTGTGTTCAGTCTGGGACTGCTATCTCAACTTGTCAAGTGCACACGCTTGCCAGTCCCTAAACCTTCCCTTTTCGGTATGTCAGTCACCACTAAGGTAGGCCCAAGGTACCCCTATGGGCAGGGTACATTTCATGTGAAAGGTAGGACATGCCCTGATGTGTGTGGCATGTCCTGATAGTGAATTACAGCCAATTTAGTGTTTCACTTTTGCAAGGCTATCTGTTTCCATAGGCCAGAATGGGCAGTTTGATAATAAAGATAACTGAACCAGGGAACAAGAAAGGAATACAAAGCTTAGTTTGCATGAACTCAGAGTGTAAAAGTGCAGTTTTTAGTGTGGGTGATTTTAACTTTCTGTGTTTGAAAATACCACTTTTAGAAAGTAGGTATTTTCTTTCCTAACCATCCAGTATGCCTCTGCTAGGTTTGTATATTGCATGTCTGGCTTGTGAGTGACAGGAGGTGGGAGAGGGCTGCGGCTACAGCAGTCTGATGAGACAGGGCTGGGCTGAATGGGACCTGGGTTGAATTTAGATTAGGGGTATGAGATTTCATTTCACCTGCCTGGGCCAGGTCTGCTTTCAACTATGCTGTCTCCACCTCCTGCCAATAAGCTGCACCAGAGAGGACAGAAGAGGTTTGGGCTGGGTACAGACACTCTCTGCCTCAGAGACAAAGGATTTATGTGTATAAAAAGGGGGACCCAGACCCCAGAACTTTAGATCACTACTGGGAAATCAAGAGGAACCTTTGCCAAGGAGAAGAAACCGGAGAAGCTGTAGGAAGATTACTGCACCAGTGCTGTTTGCTGTTTGGGGTTGGCCTGCAGTGGTTACTTGTTGCCAAGGAAAAGAGAAAAGGACTTTGCTGTTTGCTGTTTCACCTTGAGGAAGATCTCCAAGGGACACTAGGACTTCACCCCCAGCTCTCCTGAATTCCCTTGCTGGAATTCCAACCTGCAAAGAAGTGCTTGCTGCTGTTAAGGACCTCTAGAGACTGTTTGTTTGTGGAAAATGGAAGATCAATGCAAGAAAGAAGTAATGTGTCACATCCGCACCGATTCTTAGTGCATCGCCGAGTCACAGAGAAGAAGCACGCCGCAGCCACTTGGGATTCCGACGCATTGTCCAGAGAATCATCGCAGCACACATAGACTTCACCCCCAGCTCCCCTGAATTCCCTTGCTGGGGATTCCAACCTGCAAAGTCTGCTGCTGGTTAGGACCTCTAGAAACAGTTTGTTTTTGGAAGCTGGAAGATTGACACAATGAGGAAGAAGCGTGTCGCAGCCACACCTGGTCCCGATGCTTTGCCGATCCCCGGAGAAGAAGCGTGCCGCATCCACACTGAGTCCTTGCGCATCGCGGAGAAGATCGTCTCAGCACCTGCCTTGTGGCTGCAAATGTTCATGCATCGTCTGGATCAGTGCATCAGGGTACCATTTTGTCTCATCGCACCGGATCGTCGCACGCATCGAGGCGCCATCTTGTCACATCGTACCCGGAACGCAGTAAGAAACTGAACCATCTCCTCCTCTCCGGTAAGGCACAGACGCATCGCCGCCCCTGCGCCGCAGTAAGGAACAGGTGCGCAGCCTCCCCTGAAGCAAAGAACTAATGCATCGCCTTCCCTGCGACCCTTTTGTTTGTTTTGCGTGACGCATCTTAGGTACTTTGTTGGAAAAGTATCGCATTTACAACGTGCATTGAAAGGAACTATCTCCACCATTGAAGAGCCTAATGTTGATATAGTATTGTGGATTTTTGCCGTTTGGTCTTGTTTAGACAAAGAATATTTATTTTTCTAAACGTGTGTGGTGTCCATTTGTAGTGTCTACACTGTGTTACTGTATGTGTTCACAAATGATTTACACACTGCCTCTGAGATAAGCCTGTCTGCTCATGCCAAGCTACCAAGGGGGTAAGAAGGGGTTATTTTAGGAGTATATTCCCTTTACCCTGACTATAGGCAAGGGCCCCTATTTGGACAAAGGTACCTACCTCTGCCAACTAGAGATCCCCATTTGTAACATTACCTATATGTTACCTTAAGTTCACAAACAAATCCAACTCCTACCGGGAGGACTGACTACATTTGAAATCAGTTTGTGCTACAGAATACCTATTGGAATTTGTTTATTTGTACCTAAAGTCCTTTGTTAACAAATGTAGATCTTTTGTAAGAGATAGATTCTAAGGATATCTGACATACATTTCAAGACGATATTTGAGAGAAAAAACTAAATATATTTCATACCTTATATGTTGTGGAGTTATACACTTGCTTTAAAGCATTAAGGAAGAATGTTGACTGATATCTTTACAACAATATTTTGCGTGTAGAGATGCCAATTACTATGATCTTGCAAAAACGCTAATAGAAATGGCAGATATTATACTTTCACACATTTCTTTATGTACAAAAGCACAACATATAAACTATAGAGCACTGCAATGACTTTCAGGTTTGCCCCTGTAGTAATTTTGACCTTTTTTGGCAGGATCACCATGGATCTTATGCCTATTTGTGAAACATAATTTTTGCTGGCCATTGAACTGGGTGCACTTTACCCTGCAAACCCGTGGTAAAGTGCCTATTCACCCCAATCAGCATAACACTAGCATACCCCTTAATGGCATATTTTACTTACCTATAGGTCCCCAGTTTATGGCCCAAAACAGTGG
Source organism: Lissotriton helveticus (assembly GCF_964261635.1). Taxonomy (NCBI): domain Eukaryota; kingdom Metazoa; phylum Chordata; class Amphibia; order Caudata; family Salamandridae; genus Lissotriton; species Lissotriton helveticus. The sequence goes on from NC_136062.1 coordinate 429,956,221, forward strand.
TTTGGGATGAGGTCCTGAAACAGAAGCGGGGTCTTTCATATAAGAAATACCATGAACCACTCTTAATGCTCAATGTTGACCACAAAATATTGAGGAAGATCTTAACTAGGTTATTGCCTATATTATTAGAAGTGGTCTACTTTGAACAAAATAGGTTTGTCTCAGGGATAAATACATTGGCTAATGTCAGGATGCCTAATTTATGTCCTAGAAAATGCCTGTATAATGACCGATTTCTGGTGGTAGTCTACATAGACAAGGAGTATGCTTGATTTGAGCTATTTTTTGAGAGTCCTGGAAAAAAACAGCATAGATAGTGTTCTGTTGAGTGGAGTCACACTACTTTTTGCAGACCTATGGTCCATGATTGCATGTGAAATGTCATCAGGAGGGTGGACAGGCACATTAGGTCTGATTGCCCTTTATCACCACCCCTGTTTGCTCTAAGCATGGAGCCACTGGTCAGTAGGATGAGTTTGGGTGTCTCTAATAGAGGCAAAAAGAATGATGGGCAGATATATGTAATTTTGCTTGAAGCCAGCAAAACTCTATTGTATCTAGGCTATCGACCCACATCCATCAATGTAGGCACTGCGGAAATGCTGTCAGGCTAGATTGTTCTCAGGCTTGCACGTTAACTGGGGTAAACCATGTCTATTTGCAATGAGTCTGCAAACCTGGTTTAATATAGAACCCCTGGATGAGACAAATTTGATATGGGAACTGATCACATTCTGCTATCTAGATACATAAAGGTACCATAGAGGTTACAAGATTATATTTGGTACACGTCAGGTTTTGTAAGAATATTATATCTAACTGTAGCTTTGATGGTGGTTTACGCCATTCTCTTAACTTTACTCCACACGTTCCTCCATTTGTTGGTATTGATCTGTTTGCAAGCAAGGTTACAGAAGATCAACATAAAATATAGGAAAGACACTTGATTTCCAATGAGAAAAAGAATATAAATTCCCAAAAATAGAAAGTGGACCTTCATTGGGCTAGTCTTAAATCTGATAATAAAAAAGGCATCTGCAAGGGTGACAACGACAGGAAGATTGATATAATGAACATATTTGATTATTATAATGAAGGTTATAGACAGCAGGAGAATTAAGACTATTATCAAGAATCAATAGCTTACCCTGCAAAGTTTAAGGAGAGGCTAATGGACTCTAAAATGAATAACTGAAAGGAGATGGGGTTCAAAAGTAATATGGAATGTAGATATCTTAAGATAAAACATCCATGATGCTCTTACCTGTTAGACTTGGCACCATTAGCGTGAGTCTCCCTTCCACTTTTTGCTGTTGCCTCGTCTGTTTTTGCTGGTCTAGATGCTTTGGGCACTTTACCACTGTTGTTCAGTCCCAGTGTTACCTGTTGTAAATTGTTGTATGGATTAGTGACTCCATAATTGGTTATTTGATTTACTTGTCAGACCACCATTTGTGCCCAGGGCCTGTAAATCAAATACTGATTGTGGGCATGCAACACTGATTGTGCCATCCACATAAGCAGCTTGTAAAATGTGGCTCAGGCCTGCCATTGCAGAGCCTGTGTTCAGTCTGGGACTGCTATCTCAACTTGGCAAGTGCGCACGCTTGCCAGTCCCTAAACCTTCCCTTTTCTGCATGTCAGTCACCCCTAAGGTAGGCCCAAGGTACCCCTATGGGCAGGGTACATTGCATGTGAAAGGTAGGACATGCCCTGATGTGTGTGGCATGTCCTGATAGTGAATTACAGCCAATTTTGTGTTTCACTTTTGCAAGGCTATCTGTTCCCATAGGCCAGAATGGGCAGTTTCATAATAAACATAACTGAACCAGGGAACAAGAAAGGAAAACAAAGCTTAGTTTGCCTGAACTCAGAGTGTAAAAGTGCAGTTTTTAGTGTGGGTGATTTTTAACGTTCTGTGTTTGAAAATACCACTTTTAGAAAGTAGGTATTTTCTTTCCTAACCATCCAGTATGCCTCTGCTAGGTTTGTGTATTGCATGTCTGGCTTGTGAGTGACAGGAGGTGGGAGAGGGCTGCAGCTACACAGTCTGATGAGACAGGGCAGGGCTGAATGGGACATGGGTTGAATTTAGAGTAGGGGTATGAGATTTCCTTTCACCTGCCTGGGATAGGCCTGCTTTCAACTATGCTGTCTCCACCTCCTGCCAATAAGCTGCACCAGAGAGAACAGAAGAGGTTTGGACTGGGTACAGACACTCTCTGCCTTCAGAGACAAAGGATTTATGTGTTTAAAAAGAGGGACCCAGACCCCAGAACTTTAGATCACTACTGGGAAATCAAGAGGAACCTTTGCCAAGGAGAAGAAACCGGAGAAGCTGTAGGAAGATTACTGCACCAGTGCTGTTTGCTGTTTGGGGTTGGCCTGCAGTGGTTACTTGTTGCCAAGGAAAAGAGAAAAGGACTTTGCTGTTTGCTGTTTCACCTTGAGGAAGATCTCCATGGGCTTGAAATTGAGCTAGCCTCCTGTCTGAAGTCTCGGGACACTAGGACTTCACCCCCAGCTCTCCTGAATTCCCTTGCTGGAATTCCAACCTGCAAAGAAGTGCTTGCTGCTGTTAAGGACCTCTAGAGACTGTTTGTTTTTGGAAAATGGAAGATCAATGCAAGAAGGATGTAATGTGTCACATCCGCATCGATTCCTAGTGCAACGCCGAGTCATAGAGAAGAAGCACACCGCAGCCACTTGGGGTTCCGACGCATCGCCCAGAGGATCGTCGCAGCACACATAGACTTCACCCCTAGCTCCCCTGAATTCCCTTGCTGGCGATTCCAACCTGCAAAGAGGTGCCTGCTGCTGATTAGGACCTCTAGAAACAGTTTGTTTTTGGGAGCTGGAAGATTGACGCAATGAGGAAGAAGCGTGTCGCAGCCACACCTGGTCCCGATGCTTTGCCGAGCCCCGGAGAAGTAGCGCGCCGCATCCACACTGAGTCCTTGCGCATGGCGGAGAAGATCGTCTCAGCACCTGCCTTGCGGCTGCAATTGTTCATGCATCGTCTCGATCAGTGCATCAGGGTACCATTTTGTCTCATCGCACTGGATCATCGCACGCATCGAGGCGCCATCTTGTCACATCGTACCCGGAACGCAGTAAGAAACTGAACCATATCCTCCTCTCCGGTAAGGCACAGACGCATCGTCGCCCCTGCGCCGCAGTAAGGAACAGGTGCGCAGCCTCCCCTGAAGCAAAGAACTGATGCATCGCCTTCCCTGTGACCCTTTTGTTTGTTTTGCGTGACGCATCTTAGGTACTTTGTTGGAAAAGTGTCGCATTTACATCTTGCATTGAAAGGAACTATCTCCACCATTGAAGAGCCTAATGTTGATATAGTATTGTGGATTTTTGCCGTTTGGTCTTGTTTAGACAAAGAATATTTATTTTTCTAAACGTGTGTGGTGTCCATTTGTAGTGTCTACACTGTGTTACTGTATGTGTTCACAAATGATTTACACACTGCCTCTGAGATAAGCCTGTCTGCTCATGCCAAGCTACCAAGGGGGTAAGAAGGGGTTATTTTAGGAGTATATTCCCTTTACCCTGACTATAGGCAAGGGCCCCTATTTGGACAAAGGTACCTACCTCTGCCAACTAAAGATCCCCATTTGTAACATTACCTATATGTTACCTTAAGTTCACAAACAAATCCAACTCCTACCGGGAGGACTGACTACATTTGAAATCAGTTTGTGCTACAGAATACCTATTGGAATTTGTTTATTTGTACCTAAAGTCCTTTGTTAACAAATGTAGATCTTTTGTAAGAGATAGATTCTAAGGATATCTGACATACATTTGAAGACGATATTTGAGAGAAAAAACTAAATATATTTCATACCTTATATGTTGTGGAGTTATACACTTGCTTTAAAGCATTAAGGAAGAATGTTGACTGATATCTTTACAACAATATTTTGCGTGTAGAGATGCCAATTACTATGATCTTGCAAAAACGCTAATAGAAATGGCAGATATTATACTTTCACACATTTCTTTATGTACAAAAGCACAACATATAAACTATAGAGCACTGCAATGACTTTCAGGTTTGCCCCTGTAGTAATTTTGACCTTTTTCGGCAGGATCACCATGGATCTTATGCCTATTTGTGAAACATAATTTTTGCTGGCCATTGAACTGGGTGCACTTTACCCTGCAAACCCGTGGTAAAGTGCCTATTCACCCCAATCAGCATAACACTAGCATACCCCTTAATGGCATATTTTACTTACCTATAGGTCCCCAGTTTATGGCCCAAAACAGTGGTTTGGGATGAGGTCCTGAAACAGAAGCGGGGTCTTTCATATAAGAAATACCATGAACCACTCTTAATGCTCAATGTTGACCACAAAATATTGAGGAAGATCTTAACTAGGTTATTGCCTATATTATTAGAAGTGGTCTACTTTGAACAAAATAGGTTTGTCTCAGGGATAAATACATTGGCTAATGTCAGGATGCCTAATTTATGTCCTAGAAAATGCCTGTATAATGACCGATTTCTGGTGGTAGTCTACATAGACAAGGAGTATGCTTGATTTGAGCTATTTGTTGAGAGTCCTGGAAAAAAACAGCATAGATAGTGTTCTGTTGAGTGGAGTCACACTACTTTTTGCAGACCTATGGTCCATGATTGCATGTGAAATGTCATCAGGAGGGTGGACAGGCACATTAGGTCTGATTGCCCTTTATCACCACCCCTGTTTGCTCTAAGCATGGAGCCACTGGTCAGTAGGATGAGTTTGGGTGTCTCTAATAGAGGCAAAAAGAATGATGGGCAGATATATGTAATTTTGCTTGAAGCCAGCAAAACTCTATTGTATCTAGGCTATCGACCCACATCCATCAATGTAGGCACTGCGGAAATGCTGTCAGGCTAGATTGTTCTCAGGCTTGCACGTTAACTGGGGTAAACCATGTCTATTTGCAATGAGTCTGCAAACCTGGTTTAATATAGAACCCCTGGATGAGACAAATTTGATATGGGAACTGATCACATTCTGCTATCTAGATACATAAAGGTACCATAGAGGTTACAAGATTATATTTGGTACACGTCAGGTTTTGTAAGAATATTATATCTAACTGTAGCTTTGATGGTGGTTTACGCCATTCTCTTAACTTTACTCCACACGTTCCTCCATTTGTTGGTATTGATCTGTTTGCAAGCAAGGTTACAGAAGATCAACATAAAATATAGGAAAGACACTTGATTTCCAATGAGAAAAAGAATATAAATTCCCAAAAATAGAAAGTGGACCTTCATTGGGCTAGTCTTAAATCTGATAATAAAAAAGGCATCTGCAAGGGTGACAACGACAGGAAGATTGATATAATGAACATATTTGATTATTATAATGAAGGTTATAGACAGCAGGAGAATTAAGACTATTATCAGGAATAGCTTACCCTGCAAAGTTTAAGGAGAGGCTAATGGACTCTAAAATGAATAACTGAAAGGAGATGGGGTTCAAAAGTAATATGGAATGTAGATATCTTAAGATAAAACATCCATGATGCTCTTACCTGTTAGACTTGGCACCATTAGCGTGAGTCTCCCTTCCACTTTTTGCTGTTGCCTCGTCTGTTTTTGCTGGTCTAGATGCTTTGGGCACTTTACCACTGCTGTTCAGTCCCAAAGTGCAAGTGTTACCTGTTGTAAATTGTTGTATTGATTAGTGATTCCATAATTGGTTATTTGATTTACTTGTCAGACCACCATGTGTGCCCAAGGCATGTAAATCAAATACTGATTGTGGGCATGCAACACTGATTGTGCCATCCACATAAGCAGCTTGTAAAATGTGGCTCAGGCCTGCCATTGCAGAGCCTGTGTTCAGTCTGGGACTGCTATCTCAACTTGTCAAGTGCACACGCTTGCCAGTCCCTAAACCTTCCCTTTTCGGTATGTCAGTCACCACTAAGGTAGGCCCAAGGTACCCCTATGGGCAGGGTACATTTCATGTGAAAGGTAGGACATGCCCTGATGTGTGTGGCATGTCCTGATAGTGAATTACAGCCAATTTAGTGTTTCACTTTTGCAAGGCTATCTGTTTCCATAGGCCAGAATGGGCAGTTTGATAATAAAGATAACTGAACCAGGGAACAAGAAAGGAAAACAAAGCTTAGTTTGCATGAACTCAGAGTGTAAAAGTGCAGTTTTTAGTGTGGGTGATTTTAACTTTCTGTGTTTGAAAATACCACTTTTAGAAAGTAGGTATTTTCTTTCCTAACCATCCAGTATGCCTCTGCTAGGTTTGTATATTGCATGTCTGGCTTGTGAGTGACAGGAGGTGGGAGAGGGCTGCGGCTACAGCAGTCTGATGAGACAGGGCTGGGCTGAATGGGACCTGGGTTGAATTTAGATTAGGGGTATGAGATTTCATTTCACCTGCCTGGGCCAGGTCTGCTTTCAACTATGCTGTCTCCACCTCCTGCCAATAAGCTGCACCAGAGAGGACAGAAGAGGTTTGGGCTGGGTACAGACACTCTCTGCCTTCAGAGACAAAGGATTTATGTGTATAAAAAGGGGGACCCAGACCCCAGAACTTTAGATCACTACTGGGAAATCAAGAGGAACCTTTGCCAAGGAGAAGAAACCGGAGAAGCTGTAGGAAGATTACTGCACCAGTGCTGTTTGCTGTTTGGGGTTGGCCTGCAGTGGTTACTTGTTGCCAAGGAAAAGAGAAAAGGACTTTGCTGTTTGCTGTTTCACCTTGAGGAAGATCTCCAAGGGACACTAGGACTTCACCCCCAGCTCTCCTGAATTCCCTTGCTGGAATTCCAACCTGCAAAGAAGTGCTTGCTGCTGTTAAGGACCTCTAGAGACTGTTTGTTTGTGGAAAATGGAAGATCAATGCAAGAAAGAAGTAATGTGTCACATCCGCACCGATTCTTAGTGCATCGCCGAGTCACAGAGAAGAAGCACGCCGCAGCCACTTGGGGTTCCGACGCATTGTCCAGAGAATCATCGCAGCACACATAGACTTCACCCCCAGCTCCCCTGAATTCCCTTGCTGGGGATTCCAACCTGCAAAGTCTGCTGCTGGTTAGGACCTCTAGAAACAGTTTGTTTTTGGAAGCTGGAAGATTGACACAATGAGGAAGAAGCGTGTCGCAGCCACACCTGGTCCCGATGCTTTCCCGATCCCCGGAGAAGAAGCGTGCCGCATCCACACTGAGTCCTTGCGCATCGCGGAGAAGATCGTCTCAGCACCTGCCTTGTGGCTGCAAATGTTCATGCATCGTCTGGATCAGTGCATCAGGGTACCATTTTGTCTCATCGCACCGGATCGTCGCACGCATCGAGGCGCCATCTTGTCACATCGTACCCGGAACGCAGTAAGAAACTGAACCATCTCCTCCTCTCCGGTAAGGCACAGACGCATCGCCGCCCCTGCGCCGCAGTAAGGAACAGGTGCGCAGCCTCCCCTGAAGCAAAGAACTAATGCATCGCCTTCCCTGCGACCCTTTTGTTTGTTTTGCGTGACGCATCTTAGGTACTTTGTTGGAAAAGTATCGCATTTACAACGTGCATTGAAAGGAACTATCTCCACCATTGAAGAGCCTAATGTTGATATAGTATTGTGGATTTTTGCCGTTTGGTCTTGTTTAGACAAAGAATATTTATTTTTCTAAACTTGTGTGGTGTCCATTTGTAGTGTCTACACTGTGTTACTGTATGTGTTCACAAATGCTTTACACACTGCTTCTGGGATAAGCCTGTCTGCTCATGCCAAGCTACCAAGGGGGTAAGCAGGGGTTATTTTAGGAGTATATTCCCTTTACCCTGACTATAAGCAAGGGCCCCTATTTGGACAAAGGTACCTACCTCTGCCAACTAGAGATCCCCATTTCTAACATTACCTATATGTTACCTTAAGTTCACAAACAAATCCAACTCCTACCGGGAAGACTGACTACATTTGAAATCAGTTTGTGCTACAGAATACCTATTGGAATTGGTTTATTTGTACCTAAATTCCTTTGTTTACAAATGTAGATCTTTTGTAAGAGATAGATTCTAAGGATATCTTAAATACATTTGTAGACGATATTTGAGAAAAAAACTAAATATATTTCATACCTTATATGTTGTGGAGTTATACACTTGCTTTAAAGCATTAAGGAAGAATGTTGACTGATATCATTACAACAATATTTTGCGTGTAGAGATGCCAATTACTATGATCTTGCAAAAACGCTAATAGAAATGGCAGACATTTCTTTATGTACAAAAGCACAACATATAAACTATAGAGCACGGCAATGACTTTCAGGTTTGCCCCTGTAGTAATTTTGACCTTTCGGCAGGGTCACCATGGATCTTATGCCTATTTATGAAACATAATTTTTGCTGGCCATTGACCTGTGTGCACTTTACCCTGCAACTTTACCCTGCACACCAGTGGTAAAGTGCCTGTTCACCCCAATCAGCATAACATTAGCATACCCCGTAATGGCATATTTTACTTACCTATAGGTCCCCAGTTTATGGTCCAAAGTATACTAAGGGCCAGTAAATTAATATTTAATAGTGGGCTGCAGCACCAATTTTGCCACCCATGGCAGTGACCATACAAACTTGACTGCAGGTTTAACATTTGTAGCCTGGTTGTGCAGTTTTAAACTGCAAATTCAAACTGTCAAATTAACACCTTTATGTGGCCTATACCTTACCTATAAATAATAATACTTACTTCACCCCTTAGAAGGCCTTAGACAGGGTGCACATAATTTAAAAACAAGCACTGGCATAGCCAATGGCTTTTGCCTTTGGGACCCTGCACGCTTGTTTAGCCATGCAATATCTTGTCCTGGGTGCTGTAGCACCAGGGATTGAAGAGTTATACAATTACTAAACACTGGGTCATGCAGTCTGATTGGCATGCTGGCCTCGGGAAACATTTCTGGACACATTCCAAGACTGTTTAATGCACATGCAGAAAGACAAGTGCCTCATTGCAAGTAAACAGCACTATAATATTCTATGGGCAACTTCAACACTAGAGTATTGAACAGCCTAGGGCTTAGCAAATGTGACAAGATAAGAACCAGTGCACAAAGCAATATTTCACTTAGTGGGAAGCAGTTCTGCAGCCACAGATAAATATAAAGCAACACTAAGCACGGTTTCCTGTTTAAAGTAGAAGGAAAAATATCGAAATATAAAACAGGGGGCGCAGTTGTATGATTTGTTTATTTGCTCAAAAGGTAGAAGCGAGCTGCATTTACTGGAAATGCTTTGGGTCTTCCTTTTAAGCAAACAAACACTCTTTCCAAAGGTACACAAGCTCCATTCAGCAGCGGTATGGCGCTTGGCAATTGCTTTAAGGGGACGGGAATGTGGTGGCTGTCCTGTCATTTTAAGACGTCCCTTTATCGAGTTTATGACTGTCACCCACAGCGCCATCCTAAAGCCGACCGCACGCCAGTCTCCTAATTGAGTCGCATTTTCCGGTCCTTTGCCTCTTTTGTCATCTTCCCGGGAAAGTGAGCTAATCTAGGAGAGTCCGGAGTCGGCTGAGTTTATTAGAAAATAAAAGCTTTAATGCTGACTTTCACTGTTAGCCTTTTGTTTCTCTCCATATACTCATATTCATGTGTGCCTGTCAAACTCTTGCAAAGTATGCACAAACACATCTCGCGGCAGAGCCCTCTTTTATATATTCACACCTAATTTCAGGGAACAATTAGTGAATGTGTATGATGGCGATGTAACACACACCATAACTCACAAATTTAACACTAAGGGCCAGATGTATGACCTGACAAATAGCGCCTCGCAAATTGATTCGCATTTGCGCCTCGTAATTTGTGAGGCGCTATTTGCCATGTACAACAGTGGGCCTCATTTATGAAAAGTGACGCATCGCTGCGTGAAAACAGTGATGCGTCACTTTTCACTGCGCCCTCCTTGCGAGACCAATGATGCGTCATATTTACAGTATGACGCATCATGGCGCAAGGAGTTACAGATACGTAAGTATTTCTGACGTATCTGTAATCGCAAAAGTCACGCATTGCTGGAGTGTGTCACAAAAGTGACGCAACTCCAGCTATGCGTCCTTTCAAATGGGGAAAGCCCCATGTGAAAGGGCTTGCGTCAGTCTTACGCCTGCTGTGGGGCAGGCGCAAGAATTTGACGCAACAGCGTCCTAAAAGTGACGCGGTGAAATCTCATAGATTTCACTGCGTCACTATTACGAGGCTTTTTGCGGGGGAAACCCCCCCTGCATACATTATACCTGACGCAGGTATAATGTAGCGCAGGGGTTTACAAAGTGACGCATCTGCTTAGATGCGTCACTTTGTAAATAGTGCGCAACAAGAGGCGTGTTTTACGTCGCCGATGCGTCACAAAAAGTGACGCATCGGAAGCGCAAAACTGACGCAAGGCCTAATAAATGAGGCCCAGTGTGTTTTACACTGTTTGCGATTCCCAATGGGGTCGCAAATTGCGAGGCTCATGAATATTAATGAGCCTGTCGCAATTTGCGACCCCATTGGGATTTGCTGGCCCTCCCAGGGATGTTGGCCTGCTGGGCTCAGCAGACCTCCATGTCTGGGATTGCCTTTCAATATAGTATGTTTTTCTTTTTTAAATGCAGTCTGTTTTCATTAAAGGAAAATGGGTTGCATTTAAAAAATAAAAAATAAATGTTGTTATTTCCTTTTTTAAGAGCCGGTAGTCGTCCCTGGGACGACTGCCTGCCCTTAAAAATATTATTAGAGACAGTCACAAAGTGGAAAGGGTCCCTTGACGACCCCTACCAATTTGCAACTGCATTACCACTCTCTTGAAGAGGGTGGTAATTTCTGAGTGTTTTGCGACCGAAATTGCAGTCACAAAACATGCATACATGGGGTTGCGGTCGCTATTACGAAGGGAACGACCCTTCCTAATAGCAACTCGCAATTCCTAAATTGTGAGTTGCAAATAAATTGCAACTCGCTATTTAGGAATTGTACAAACAGCCTGATTCATGTACGGGCCGTTTTGCGTGGCCCTAATAGCGAATCATAGCGACTCGCTATTGAGGACACGCAAAACGGCATTCATGTAGGAATTGCTAAATAAATAGCGATTCCTACATGTTCTTTATTTGCGAGTAGCAATTTGCTACTCGCAAAAACTCCCCATTCATTCCTATGGGCCAAGAGGCCCATAGGAATGAATGGGGAGTATCCCTTATTTGCGAGTAGCAATTTGCTACTCGCAAATAGATAGCGATTTTAAGGGTGCCAGGGGTGTCCAAAGGACACCCAGTAGCACCCCTAAAATGCACATTTGAACAGGTGTTGCGCACACACATGTCCAAAGGACATGTGTGTGTGCAACATGCAACTTAGAAAAATGCTTTTAAAAGCATTTTTCTGAGTTTTTGCTATTTACCGACAGGTCTGACCTCTCGGTAAATAGCGGCCCAAAAGTGCAAAATCGCAATTTTTTAATGTGTCATGAATAGCATTTGAGGAATCTCTATTAGAGATTCTTTAAATGCTAATCCTCGCATATTTGCTAATTCTTTAATAGTGATTTTTGCATTTGGGATCATAAATACCAAATGCAAAAATCGCACTCGCAAAGGGCCAGATTCTCAGAATCTGGCCCTTTTGCGAGCGCTGTTAGCTACATGAATCAGGCTGATAGACTTTCACATTTTGCATGCGCAAAAAGGTCACAAACCTGTTTGCGCATGCAAAATGGGGTCGTACATCTGGCCCTAGAAGAATACACAGGGCATATATATATTTTTTTAAAGCAGTTTTCTATAACTGCTATCTTTTGGCTAAAAGCAAGCATAATTAAGGTCGATATTAAAATTGCAGATAACACTCCACTGTGAGCAAGCACTCAGTGCAGGAGACAACCAAAGAGTTTGGGTAAATGACGTTGAGTGGCAGCAGAAAGATGGGAAGGGGAACAGTTGGTACAGTGCAAGGGAGGAAATTAGTGGGGGCTGTAGAGATTAAAAAGAAAATCGATGGAGATGGAGTGGCAACAGGGAGCAAAAGGGAGGTGGAGGACAGCAGAGGAGTTGGGTGGTATGGGGGCTGTCAAGATGAAACAACTTTCACGTTGGTGATTCTGGGGCAAATGCTTTAACGTCCCTGTCCCTAAACATAATTCTGACATTATGTAATCTAATTGGTGCTCATGTAAAGTCTCCACAGCCTATATAAAATGAAGAGTGGCTGGGGCAGAGGCACACATGGAGGAGAAGGAGCGATTTGGTGTGGGGCAAGAGGCACTCATGTAAAGCGTTCCAGTATCTACGGGTCGAGTTCACGCTATATAACACTGGAAGAATTAAAAAAGCTGACATGGAGGAGAGAGATTGTATAAAGCACTCCAAAATCTTCTGGTTAACTTTGTGCTATATAAAACTCCAACTGCAATTAAAAACAAGCCTCCCTCAAAGAATATACAGCAAAAAAAGAACTTTCGTCTGCAGACTCGGCTCATGAGCCTCTGGTGCAATATAGAAACATGGGGGAGAGGAGGTGGGCCTACGGCCACAGCTGTTAAGGTTCAAGTCTTAGCGTCGGATCTGCACCCTGTGATCCTGGGCAAATCACTTAAACTTCCGATGGGTCTGAAAAAAAAGGACCGTGCCCTTGTGCAATTTAAATGTCACTCATGTAAAGTAATCCAGTATCTTTGCGTCGAGTGCATACAATCTCACAGCAGAGCAGATGCTGGGCACAGGGCAAGCAGGAGGGACAAACACAGAGGGCTAAAGGGGTGGAGTTTTGGGATGGCCAACAAAAGGAACAATGAGTGAAATCTGATTTTAGCTTTAATCGTGTTACTTGTGTGGCGGGGGAGCAAAGGGTAGAGGCGGGATAAAAGCCCATGCAATGATTTGAACGTGTTGAGACGGTGAACAAAAAGTACCAATGAGTGAAATCTGATAGGAGGGAACCATGCATGCAAAGGCGGAACAAAACCAAAAGATTATCCAATAGAAAACTTGACAATGCAAGTAACCAATAAAAAGCAAATAGGTGGGATGCTAGTCCATACAGGTATTACTGCATGTCTTGCAGACAGAGCGTACACGGTGCCTAGGCTCGACCTAATAAGGCATCTTAGCTTAGGAAACAGCTACATCATTCTATTTCTATGCTATTTTATACTTTGGCTTTCTGAAATACTTATTACAAGACCATTTCACCAGTGAAGTAGGATTTGCTATAGATATTTTGGAAAAGATACATTTGTAAAGTTACCTTTTCCCTGCTAACAACCTCTAGAAGCATGAGCTCCAACTGACACCGAGTCGCTAAATCCACCTCTGGATGAGGTGTGAACTTGCTCCCAGAGGCATTGTGTGTGGGGAGGTGGTGTTTTTCTCTTGACAGGATGGACTGTGGGCTGGGTCAAAGAACTTGATTAACTTCAGAGGTCTTACAGGTAACAGACAGATGTTACCAACACCTGATCCTGCTCCTCTCTTTTGTCCACCCAGTCAGATAGACAGAAGCTGCCCCAGAACTGAGTTAGAATGACCACGGAGAAGGGGCTGCTCCTTTGCCTAGCCGCACCTCTGGGACAGGTACAGAATCTCCCCACAGGGGATGAAATGTTCAGCAATCCTGCCTTTAGGTAGATAGAAGTACTATGAGATTAAATGCAGTAAGGTACACAGTAAATACAGCAAATGTGTGTAGTTTTACCTCTGGAAAACCCTGGGAACTTTTACCCCATAGATAATCCAGTGAACATGAGTTCCCGAACAATTTCTGGACCGGTGAAAGAATCTGCTTCTGCGACCTGAGAAGAGCATAGAGGACTGAACATGCTGTCCCTCTTTTATCCAGGACAAAGAAGTGGACTCCAAAGGCCATAAGACTAAACTCCTGTTAAGCTACAGGGACACAAAAAGCTACAAGAGCTTCCTACATCTTCCCAGCTGACTAGTTCGAGCTTGACCTACCCTGGACCTAGTATTTGGCCTCTGATAGAGTGAGTATCAAGCACAAAGTGTTGTCTTCTAAGTCCTTGATCCTTGGCTTGTGTCAAAGTGTACTCCTCCTAACTTTTCTCAATCCTGGTACTAACATACTCAGAGATTTCCATAGCAGCAAATCCTTCTCTGTGGGACCTCCTAGAAATGCTATCCACCATTATGGATCCTGTTCAGCTACAGCCTATAGCCTTGTCCCACTGAAGACATTTGAGCTCCAAAAAAAGTGACTTAGTTCAAAGTAGAAATATTCATTTAGACTTTGGTGGATGGGACACTACATCACAAACCTGACGCATATCCCATCCACCGTGTTACAAGTACCATAGGACATAATGTATCTTTAAAAAGATGGATGGGATATCAGTCATGCTTGTAATGGAGTATCCCATCAGCAAAGTCTACAACAGTACCTAGATTTGATGGTGAAACATACAAACAGGTCAAACCTGTTTTCTGTATCTGCATTATGCTCCATCACAGTCTACCTTAACTTACGCCTAGTTCCAGGAAAGCAGAACCAGATGATCAAGGCTGGCAATTATAGCTTTTGGCTCTGTTTTTTATATTACAAATGCATAACTCTGGATTCTCTTGTTGGATGTTTGTCATTCTGGTGTAATTTTGTTTATTAAATATTCTCTATTTTGCTAAATTCGTTTCAGATTTTTCTTGTGCTGTGTTTTGACATTATTACTGTTTTAGAAATGCATAAATACTTTACATATTGTTTCTACATTAAGCCTAACTGCTCTGTGCCATAGCTACCGGGGGGGGGGGGGAAGCTGGGGTTGAGCATAGATTCAGTGACTTTGAGGATTGACCCTAAAACGGATTGTGGTTATTGATTAAAGTAGGTGCCTACCCAGTCAGCTAATCCCCAATTTCTTACTGCCCCCGTTCATGCCAACCTTACTTCAGGGTGGTTTAATAGAGAACTCGTGTGATCCTGGAATGCAAGGGAATGTATACAATATGATATTTTTTGGTGGAAATATATTGATGTTGGCTTTGTTATTTGAACTGGTACAAGGAACAGATGCAAGAAAGCCATGACTATCCAGATAACAATTAATGCAATGTTAGATTCACCATGTTCATATATACGAAACTGATTACATTATTTTCTATATTGAAGAGAACAATATACAAAATAAGGTGTAGTATAAAGAAACTGCAAATAACAGTGCACTAAGGGCAGATAACTCCCACCCCAGAACAGATATCAACAGTATACTACAGGGGGCATATTTATAAGCTCCTTGCGCAACGGGAGGGTCCCTTATGTGATGCTCCGGCGGCGCAAATCACAAAATTATATCTATGAGGCCACGTAAAGCCAATATATGTGGCTTTGAATGGGTTCATATATATATAAGCCAAGGCTGCACAAATTATTGTGCTGCTTTACACTGCGCTTGTTAGGCGCTCCATGGGCATTGCAGTGGGTATTCCCATGCAACACTCATTGATTTTGACACTTCCCCAGATTTATGAGAGCACATAAACCTGGAGAAGGGCTGCGGTGAGGCATAACCTTATTTCTCCTAATTTTTCCCTCTTTCTAGATAGAGTAAACAGCGTCTTAGGATTGTTTTTTTGCGGGGAGGTACACAATCCTACTGACAACACAGGCACCCTGGCACCATGGTGCAAGGCTACCTGTATTGGCACTAGGCTGCCTAAACAGCAGTGGTGGGGGAAAGGGCAGGAATGCACTGTATTGGATAAATACAGTACAGTCATGTCCTTTAACTTTGGAGTACGGCAGCATAGCAAGCTACACGCTCCGCTGCCCTATGTTAACCCCTAAAAACGAAGGCCTTTGAGTGGATACAATAAGTCTTAAAATAAAAATGAGGTGTTGCTTGTCAACACATTCAGTTATGCTTGGAAAAATGTGTATGGAATATTGAGTAAACACTTGAGTATTTTTTAATATGACTTCAGGTTTGAAGATAGAATGTTTGCAAGACCGACAACTACATATCAAAGAGGCATTGTAGTAAAAGAATGCAGCAGCTCTAATTTTCCGATACCAATTCTACTCAATGAGAGTTGAACATCCAATTGATCATGTTTTTTTTACATGTCTTGTTTGTAATATGTTTGTGATTGGCATTAAAAAATATTACAAAATGTACCTACAATTTAAACAGGAAATATACAACCAATACTTTTATATATTTCAATATTACATAGGAGTTTAATATAATCCAATGCAATTGCAAATCATTATATGTTGGGAGATATCTTAATTTTCGCAAGCAAGAACATATAACATCAGTAAAGATTATGTATTATAAATATCTATCGGCACTCATATACAGGATAACCATCCTCACAGTATGGGGATCAATTTTCATGGAATAGATGTCATCCACATGGATCCCCAAATATGTAAAAAGAGAACTTGCTCTCAGAGAGACTGAAGCTAAATTTGTAGTTTGTGTCACATGATTTCAGTAAGTACAAAGAATTTCGTTTTTTTTATTTATCATAGAGCATATAAAATAGATATTTTAATCAATTACTGACATGACATTTTGGTCTAGTATTTTGAAGACTTCCCTAGACCGGTTATAACATTTTCTTTTGTTTTAAGAGAATAAATCACATTAATTCAAAAACAGACTCAGTCATTCCCAAACTGCCTTCAGAATCCCTCATGTATCCAACAAACCCTTTAATCAAATATATTAATGAATCCCAACTCATGTCCTCAATGCTCAACCCCATAGGATTGTATTTCAGTGTTTATGTGGTCTGTACTGGTTCCAAGACTATACCCCAATAATCTCCCCAAAGCCGCCAGATTTGGTGTTTTTGAGGGCAGTCCCTTGCCGGGAAGACAGAAATCTATAGACCTATACAGTTATCCAATGCTTTCTTCCATGCCCCTACTGATGGTGATGTTACTGCCTTCCACATCTTTGCAACATCCCTCTTTGCTAGCCTGAACCCCAAAAATAATAAGAGTCTCTTATAACGGTTCTCAACTATCCCCTATATACTGTGCACAAGGATCAATTTAGGATTAAGTGGGATCTCCTAAGATAGAACTTCTGCAAGACAGGACGTCACCCCGCCAAAAGCATAGCAATGACGCACAACTCCACTCAGTATGTAGGAAGGTGCCCTCCGCCACTCCACAACGAAGACACAATGGAAGAAACAATGACGCCCATACGCCACAATTTGTTTTTCTATTTGATTCTTGTTTAATTGAGAGCTTTTAATGAAACATCACACATGTAATAAATTAATTTCTGGCAATTTAATTTAGTTGTTTTTTAGTTTGTAGGGTTATTTCACCTTTTTTGGGATATTACATCTAAGATTTAACATATATTCCCATTTTCTTTGCTGATTCATAAATATTGCTTAGTTTGACAGTCTTTGTATTTTCCCCCATTACAAGATGGCTGCAGTTTTAATTTCTAGTTTATTTGTCGATATACAAATAATAATAAGCATGAACAAATCATGTATTTACACCCTCCTATAAGATGGCTCCCATCTCAATTTCAACTCTATTTGTGTGGAGAAAAGGAAAAGGACTCTATTGATGCATAATTTTGGTTAGCATGATGTATTATATATTTTCTCTCCATAGCAAGATGCCCTCAGTTATAGTTTTAAGTCTATATTTTAAAACATATGTATCAGTTATCCTGATAAGACCATATGTATACACCCTCTATTATAAGACTAGTGTAGTGTTAATATGAAGTATATTTGTTTGGATAGAAGGTTCACTGCTTTTTATATAAAGGACACATGTTGATACATTTAGCTTCACATATTTCATTGAGTAAATTTTTTATAACAATGTAGATCAATAATAGCTTTTGATATATGATGTCAAACACATTTGTTGCATTTTTAAGATGTCCGTGTTCTTAATAAATTTGGGGATTAGAATTTGATTGTGTTTTAACATCAGTTTCATTTGTCTTTAAATTCTGTTTTGAGCTTAGTTTCAGGAACATACCAACAAAAGAGTCAAAGAAGGAGCCCATTTTGAACACCAACCTACAAATTCATTACAACTTGTATTTGGGTACGTGTTGATAATATGGTACCTTAACACCTATTTTATTTCATTTCCTTAAATTGATTGCAGTCTTCACTTGAATAGATAGTCTTTTAAAAAAAAAAAAAAAGCTGTCTAATAGGGATTAGATATATCGTCTTTCTTGCTCAAAACCATCCATTTATATTGATAAAACGGTCTATTGATACAGGTCAGGAACACACATTTATATATTTTCAACAAGAACATCAGTATTTAACAGGGATAGTCACTTTTTGAATTTACCATCATTTATATGCACTATGATATTGTATCAGAATAACTACTAGAGAATGGCTCGGCACATATTTCAAGCCAATGACATAGAATAATACTTTGTAATTGGTATGTTTTAAAGTTCACTTCATTATAACGTCACTTTGACCTTTGCTTTTTTCAATGAATTATATATAAATCTTATTAAGATTACACTGAAATAACTATTATGAAACCATTAAGTTGCTGCTATTAAATGTTAATGCATGTGACTGAATTTAGATTTTTGGCAAACAAATTCCTTGTCACATAGCCTGTGATAGAAATTCTCATTGCAGTATGATTATTAAGCTTTAAACTAATTTTGTACATTAACACTGATCGTTTTAATTACTGTTTATATATCAATTATAACATACTCCAATACTGCATACTTTTTTTTACTTTTCCATGCGATTTTAATAGTACAGTATTATATGCTGGTTCTGTGTTGACTCAATGTGATGATGTAATATAGTGTGGAAATTAGAAGTTTTAAGCTGGCTTGTTTTTGGGGAGGGTACATTTTAATAAGTATTTGTGTGTGTATATTTTTGAAGATGAGAGGAAATTCCAGTAAGGAATTAAGCATATTGGTTAGGCTCATCTGTTGTTATGGTTTTTGATGTACACCTGATTAAAAAACCAAGATGTACATTTGCAATATTGTTGTACATGTGATCTTCAAATTGAATCGGAAATTGGTAAAGTACTCTTGAAATGTGTTTTCTATCTCCATTGAGGCCATGAGTAACAAAATGCCTATCAGTTTATATTCTGGGCCATCAGCCACTCACCCAGTAGCAGTGAGCAGTGGTCATTTGCCAATTGCCTATTTCAGCTTTGTTGGCTGTGTTTTGGTTTTGGCTCCCCCACAACCATTAATGATGCCCGCCTTCATAGTTACCAAGATTGCAGCTATTTAGTTTTACTTCTGTGCTAGTGTCTTACAAGGCCTGTACATGCAATTTGCTCTTAGGATTAATGGTAAGATGATTGTGTAACCTTCTATTGTTTGGACGTACCTCAATTTCTCTCACCACTGAGTCCTGGCCTGACCTTCAGTTTAAAGCCACCACTTGCAGGACCTCTAGTCATCCTTAACAGTTCATGATATACCTGTGGTGTAAAACATTTTGTGCTCCCTTTTTAGGTCTCGGCTAGGCAGCGCATGCGCTGTCTTGTCGAGAGATGCTGTATACAGTATTGTGGGGGAAGCGCCGCCCACTTTCTTCCAATGCTTTCCATTGGCACAAATCTGAAATGCTGCATTCTGATTGGCTGCCGGTGTATTAGTCCTGCCTCCTTACTGCCATGACGTCATGTTTATCCTTCCATGGCTAGCAGCCCTTTTACTTCAGCAACTCTTTTGTTTCCCTGCCTCCCCCTGTTCCCTCCCGTAGTCTGTGACTTCTATGGCCACCACCACCCCCCCCACCCACTCCTGTTCCTGCCTTCTTCGGCGACCGCATTTTTGTTTAAAATGCAATAGGACTCGCGTAAATAGGAGTCCTATTGCATTTGTAAATGCTTGTTTATCGTGTAATTGGTCAATGGATTCGCACTCTTTTGTCTCGCATATGCGCGATGCCTTTCATCCTACGCATGCGGGACAAAACAGTGGCGCTGCTCGCAGCACCTACACCCGACACTCAGCCACAGCCGCTCCATCCCAGCTCTCCCTCGGTCGTGGCCAGCCCTGCCAGTCTGCAGCACCAGCGGCCACGGCTCAACGTTGGACAAGGTTAAACAGCACTAAGGGCTGAGATGTCAGCGGGCCCCGGGCTACCCCGTAGAGCCCGCATTGGCCCGGAATTCTTGAGGCAAATCATGCATCAGGGTAAAGCGCCTCAAGGGAGATGAAGTGATTGCCCGACTCGGCGCTGCATTCTTCAGTCCAAGCAAAGGCTAATCTAGGCAGAGAGCGCTTACGTGTGTGTGTGTGTGTGGGTGTGTGCGTGTGTGTGTGGGAGGGTGGTGTTTGTTGGTTGCTCATGTGGATGAAGAATGCTTCGTGAATCTTAGGCTTCCAGTAGCAGCACCACCAAGGGGCAGTGTTTTCCAGTTTTGAGTGATTCATACAGTGCCTTGGTACAATGCTTCAAGGCGCACGCTGCGTGCGCAACTTGAATGCTGATAAGCCATAGTACGGACAGTCGGACACTACTATAAGCCTCTCTTTTAAATACATTTCTCTTTTAGCTATATCTGGTATTCTTTGTCTTGACGTTTTTGTGTTTTGTAACCGAGGCCGCGTGTTGCAGGCTATGTACTGCCCATTCACTCTGTAGTGTAGTTCCTATTATCCCAATAGGCTCTGCGCATTGGAATAATACCTCCAATAGTATAGACCTAGACCAGACGTTAACTAGGTCTTCTACTGTCGATATTAGACTTAAAGTTTTGGGTTTGCCAGCTAGCTCAGAGTTCACTAGAAACTTTCTCGAATAGGCAAGGAGGAGTTGAGCCTCCCTGGATAGACAAGAAGGGATTTAGTTTCTGACAACCATAGAACATGACAACTTTGCTCTCCCCTAATCAAGAGTGTATCTCTAGAGTCGTGTGAAAACAAAAGACAACTTATTTTACTCAGTCAGTACGTGCATTCTTAGTTTCACCAGTTTGTAGAGAAAAGGAATAGACGGGCGTGTTCAATAAAAGATGTTGTTTATTGATCAGTCTCTTTTCTCATACAAGAGAAATGAATCGATATTATCGCAATACTTATGGTTAAGTAAAGTGCATACAATAAAAGCAGAATTATGAAATAATACTGTAAAAGCATTGATATGGTTTCTAAGCCATATGCTACTTAAAATGGATAGAATATATACATACACATATACATTCGACTAATCGTACTCAACTGGTGCTTCTAACCACGCCTACCCCGGTGTACCTGACCTAAGCCTGGGCTGGAGTAGAAAGTAGCAGTTTGAGTTAAGTTTGTTTTGCCAAGTGACTGACTCAAGAATTCTCTGCAAGGGGTTATTCAGTTCTGTACCTGAGATCTAGGATGGTTGAGGGATGGTATCTCTCGTCTGTGGTCTCGATATTCCAAGCTGCCTGCAAGGGCTGCTCGGAAGCGCCGGAGCTGGATTTCTCGGCAGGAGAAAGGCAGCGTCTCGTTTTCAGCGCGTCAGGAAGGCGGGGCAGCGCCAGTGGGCTTCGCTCTCTGCTGGGCTTCGGCAAGTCTCGCTGCTCCGAACTCGTCACCACCGCGTGTGTTTGCTTAAGGCAATGTCGGTAATATTTATACCTGTTAGGTGCCGAGATTGACGTAAGGATGGACATAGATACGTCAATAAGGATGTCATACGAGCTGGTCGTTAGCACATTCTTTTACTGAAGTTCTTTGAGAAATCAAAACAATGGCCGCAGGGATTTTCCCAGGTTGTCATAGGTTTGATTTGTTTTGAGAACTCTGTATGCCTTATCAGGGGCTGGAGGAATATTGCTTGCCTAATTAGATGGCAAGCGTTATGACCTAATCTGATAACGCGCTCCTGTGAGGTGGTCTGGCTTAATCAGATAACGGTTTCTGCATCATGGGATGGCTGCTAGTTAATTTGTTAACCAGAATAGGGTCAGGAATAGGGGGATCTATACAGAACCTATAGGAATACATCACACCCACTCCATGCTAACTATGGCCATATTTACGAATCTAGGCATAGTAAAACATACTGTAGAGTATCGTGTATACCTTACCTCCCCAAAATACACATAATGCATTTTGAAATTATGTAATATACGGGAAAAAAATAGTCACATGTACTATATGCACTCAAGCAGTAGAATAATGCTAAATTAATCACGCATATGTATACATTATTAGTAATTGAATATGAGAATTACACATGAAATGGCTCTTAATACAGAAGAAAAGTTCGAGACCACTTCATCACAGTTCAAAAACATTTATGAACATACCAGCGGGCAGCTAATGTCTATGAGGTTTCTAAAAATAGAAATTAGTTCTCTAAGAATAGTTCTTACTTTAAGCAGAAGATAAGTGTCCCGAAAAATGTATAAAAATATTTTGGGGCTGCTAAAAAATTGCTGTCCGTGAACTGGAGGAAAAAATTGTTCTTGCTACTTTATTATTAAAGTTGAAGGCCAAATTCAAGGTGTCGGGAACGCCGTGTGCTAGCTTGCTCAAGAGTCGTTATTTCTGCTCTGGTGAGAACATCATATAATTGAGACTGCTCAAAAAGCTGTCAACAGCTTCCTGTGAGAGTTCCACTAACTCGGAATAAGATGTAACCATGCATTCATGTGCATGATTGTCTCCATTGACGTTTTGAGTAGTATTGCTGACAGAAGGTCGTACCTGATCGATGCTGCTTTCATCTTGATCTTCACTACCCCTCAATCGTAGTGGTGAAGTTTCCACGAATGCCGTCATCAGGATTGGCAGCCGTTGAGGGCAGCACAATGCATGAGCCGTTACCGGACCCAACAATGTTTCTGCATCCATTGGCGCATCCGATTGTAGCGTCAGACAGGTGTCCAACACGCATTCTTCTCCGCACAGCATGCACCTTAATACAGGTAAAACACATCTTTGCCATATCGGCCGAAATGAAAGAAACCAAGTCATGTTCAGGTCTCTAAGCCGGGTTAGTCCCAGGATTTTTGATATCCGGTCCCTGTATCCAATGGCTCGGATTGTTTCTTCCCTTGTCGCAGGTGTTTTGTCTGTGACATGGTTTGCCATAACGAAATATAAGGACCAAGAATAGGATTCCTGCAATTAGTCCCAAAATGAGGGGAACTCCTCCAAAAATCGAATGGACGAGGTCTGGAAAAATACCCAGTATGGCTTTGAATGGTGTTAATGCCCCTGAAAACAATGTCTTAAATACATTTGAGACTCCACTGGTATCAGAAATATTTAAGATTTCATTCAGGATTCCTGCGAAATGTATGGGGGAATTAGTTGATAACAATGAGTGAATCTCTGCAGTCGTCCTTGCGACTAGGAGATCATACGTTTCTTTTGATGACGTGAGCCTGGTCGGCGTCTGAAGAAGCAGTGTTTTTATTCTGCTTAAAGTAACAATTCGAATAGAAGTAATTTTTAAGTTAGGCCATGTCCTTGCCTCCCTGTCTGGAAAGGAGCTGGGGAACAATAAGCGTCCACAGCACATGACCTTCGCAGTCGTACTTATGAGATAAGGAACCCCGGGCTGTAGACTACAACATCTGCGATCCACAATTAGGATGTAACTCCCGTTATAGAGTCTTTTAAAGAATGGTTCTATCTCTGTTGCAGGTGTGCCTAGCTGGTGACATGAAAGGTTATTTGAGTTCCCTTCACAGGCTCCATGCAAACTAATTCCATTACACAGTAGTGTACCGCTTAGTGACATTGCACAATTATTGCCACTAAGGAACACTTTCTGTCCTTTATTACTGACACATGCATGTGAATAGGGCAAGTTCCATGTTGACTTAATGTACCCTTTTCCCAATTTTTCATACATGCCAGCCTGTATATATTTTTGGCAGTATTGAAACCTGAAAGTAGATATCGGAATATTAATTATCCCATGTATTATCCATTCAATGACAGGTCGTTCTGACATTGACAATGGTAATCTCTCGAGTTTCTCAATGCTCAGGATTGTATAATCAGCACCCTTTTGTGCCATACTGATTTGTTTATCAGTAAGGTTAAAGATATTGAATAGTGACGTTGTGTTGATTAAACGCCAAGGCACATAGCCTGAACGCAGATTTTGTAACGTCCATCCAAGCTGTATAATAGAACGCAATTGCGACTGACCGTGTTGTAACAACAGTAAGTCTTGCGATATTATGTTGATTGCTGAAGACACAATGCTGTCCAATGAAAAAATTCTGGAGGACAGAGTCATTAACCCATTGTCCACTACAGAAAGCGATTTTTCCAAATTAATACGGTCAATTTCCCGTATACTTTCTGCTGTCTCAATTTGAGTTATCTTCCAGGCCTCGTTGTAAGCTGCATATATAGAGGCTGCTATGAAGCGTTTTTGACGCTGTTTGCGCGGTCCCATAATGAAATCACGCAAGTCAGCACCATCAGTAAGTAAAGTTAGGTGTTGCTTAATTTCTGTCAGTGTGGAAGTTTGTAGCCATTGAAGGCAGAGTTTGCCCACACTGTAGGTGGTGATTATCCCTGGGTGTTGTCTTTGGGAATATCTAGGGTCTGGCCTGGTCAATGTGAACCCCTGTGTTTTGTTCAGGAATCTGTCTTGACAGTTATTAGTATCTGTGGGCCAGATTAACCATTGTTTCCAATCAGGATTTGTTCTGTTTTGGTTTAATACATAGTTTACGTCTATCTCTTCATCTGCAGAGTTATTGCTGTTCATTGTTGGTTTTGGAATAGACGGTTTATTTAAGTCTTTGATTTTGGCTAATCCAAGACAGGTAGTTTGTTGAATAGTGTCATTCAAGAATATAATTTGTTCTGGGATCATGCAGGCTCTAAACAATGATTCTACACCCTGAACTTGCCATTCTCTTGTACCCCAAACACTTTTTACTTCCACATTTTTGTCCCAATAATCAAAACCAAATGTATTAATTTGTTCAAAAAATGAATCCAAATATATCAATTTTGTGTTTGTAAGCATGGTTTTTGTTCCTGTCTTATTTGACAATTTAAAATAAAAAGTTTCAGCTTTACTTGTATTGAAACCTGAAAAATATGAATATTTGGCATATAAGGTTCTTGAGCTTCCTTTTGGAGGGGTTGCACAATGTTCCCATTGATTATAATTTAAAACATTTCTAGGTTGTGCAGATTTATGTAGAAAATGGTTACCATAGTGGTTGTAGCAGTACATACTATCATAATTAGACGAACCCTGCAAATAATCATGTTTGGTAAATTTAGCAGACATCACTAGGTCAGACATCATGTCATTAATACTTTCAAAGTCCCAATCATCAGCAAATGAGTTTGGTTTTACAAAGTCACTCAACGAGATCTTGATTTGGTGTGGATATTTGAGGATTTCAACCGGACCATACATTTCATAGTCAGTATTGTCCCATGCTACCCCACCCGGTATTGGATTGGCTGTGAAGTTGACTGAAGAAAGTTCTCTTTTCTCGACGTGTGAAGACGTGTGTGGCTTGAGGATCAAGTTGATTTTCTGGCTTGCTGTGTCCATTTTTGCATATTTTCCCTCAATGAAGCGTCCCAAGCATAGTACCATGATGAGCCAAACTATGAGGATAAATACACCAAAGAACACCCAAAATTCAATCCATGGAGAAATCAGATAGGTTTCTTTCAGTTGTTTCAAAAGTTCCTTAGCTTTGTCTTTAAGGGTTTTTGTTGATGGCTGTGTCTTTGATTCACTGAGGTCTTCAGAGGAATCATTGAAGTTTATGAAGTAGCCAGATGCTGTTCTATCAATTGTTCCAATTGCTTCAGGATTACTGTTTCTTGCATATTCATTTGTTACTTCATTGTAGGTTGGTGTGTCTCTACTAAACATTTTTATTTGGGTTTTCAGAGGTGTGAGTTCCATTGCATTGTTGCATAGTCCTTGTTGTTGTTCTGTAGGCGTTTCGAATGTGATTAGCCTTTTAGTTAGCACCTCTGTACTTGTAGCAAACCTCGGTGTTCTACTACTTATCGGGAGTCCACTTGGCCTACTGTTTGTTATCGGCCACATGATTGTGGTTTTACCAGGTCGATGGATACAACTCGGTTCTCCTTTTTACCAGCAAGCGGCGGTAGTACAACTGATCTTGTCCCGTTGATGGACAAGACAGGAACTGCTTTTCTGTAAGAAGGCCCAAATTCCTTCTTTACCGCGATCTTTTCTCTGACTAGATCCCCGATTTTTGGAATCCAGACAGGTCTTGCTGGGACAGGCGGTATTTCTTCACTGGTTGTTGGCTGTTGTTTCAACTTTATGTTGCTCAGGTCTTTTCTTGTTTCGTTTAAGTCCTGCAAAATAGCCAAACGATCTTTGATATCAAAGCTTTTTTCTTTCACCACTGAAGTCTGACTGTCAAGATCTAAGACTAACATCCTAGTCCCAAACAATAATTTGTACGGACTGAATCCCTTCAGAGAATTTCTTGGCAGGTTGTTTAGACTACGTTGGACACTTATTAGATGTTTGACCCACCCAGCTCCCGAACCTAATACCTTTGCTGTTATAGATCGCTCTCTGCCTTTGGTTTTTTCTTTACACCATCCCGTATCCCTCAGGAAGGAAGTGAGAAGATTCCCGCAAATGCAATGCTCATTCTGGCCAAGCACTCCCCACAAACCCGAAAGGCAATGGAAAGATATTGGTCAGTACGTAGCATGCTTCTAGCGTATATGCCATTATAGACTTGCAAATCTTGATATAACAGTTCTGGCGTCAGCCGAAAGTTGGGGTCTACATTATAAGTGAAAACTAGTCTCTGTATGTTAATACGACGCATTTTTCATATTGGGTTTATTTTTTATTGTTGATCCTTTCTGGTGTGAAACGCCAAGGTAATATACCGTTTCTTTCACCACTGCGATTTCTGTTACAGTTTGGGCAGTTTTTTACAAAAATGGTATGATGCAGGCCCATGCCTGGCCACCAGTACACTGATTGTAATTCTTCCAGAGAATCTTTTAGTTTAAGGTGTCTGAGACCCTCGCCCATATGTGCGTCTGCTATTAACAAGCCTCTCCTGTCCATGTTTGGAATCACTCTATCCCCCACTCCAGGGATTCGAGCAAAAGGAACGGAGTTTGCATCGATTATGTATGTATATTTGAGTGGGTAACTGATCGGTAACGCTGAGCAGTCGCCTTTTGATGACGTTTTCACCGCCAGCATTGTTTCACCGTCAATGTATTTTACTGCACGCTTTTTTCTAGCTACGGAAGCCGATTCAGTTGCTACCGTTGTGGCTTTCTCAGCCAATGAATTCCCTGCAACGTGAACGCCATCACGCTGATGACTCAGTGAGTGTATCACGTGAGTCTTTGGTAGTTCTCTTTTTAACAGAACTATTTGTTCCCAAAGCAGTTTTTGCTTTATTGTTGCACCTGTGTCATCTTTGTAACCGTTTTGAATCCATTTCTGCAAATCGCTGTTATATGATTTGACGCAGTAATATGAATCGGACACTATAAGGGTCGGGAATTCGCGATCTGCATTATCTAGCGCCATTTTCAATGCTATTATTTCAGTCTGTTGTTCTGAATTAGTTTCTACTGAGTGTGTCTTTGTTAATAGAGGTCTTAGTATACCTCCGCGCCACACTTCTTTTGTAATCTCACATGTGGGGTTGTATGCTTGTTCTCCCCAAACGGAGGGTTGAGCATGTCCGTCTGTATAGATTACACAAGCGTACTGTCGTAATGGCAGAATGTCGATTGGCAGAGGGAATGTTCTTTCATATTCTAGATATTTTAGTTCCTTTAGTTCCGGATCAAAGTAGTATTTTACTTTGTCCATTATAATGGAATTCACCCACTGTATCCATTCCGGATTCAATGCTGTTGTTGGTAAATTACATGGGGTTGTTAATGCCTCAAAGGCTGATTCTGCTGTTCTGACTGTGATGTGTCTACCGTCAGCTTTATCTTTTTCTCTAGCTATTGCGGTTTGAACTGCATGAACAATGTTTTCTTTAATGCTGAATTTCTTTTCAGCTTCTGTGTACAAGTGTGATTTGAATGCAATTGGTACCTTTTTTCCCTCGTTAGAGGTCAGGTATGTGAATCCGCATCTTCCTGGGATGACTCGAATCACAAGGTTGCGTGTGTTATCACGTGTTTCTAATTTTGTTTTAAGTAACATATCTGTTTGTAAGGATCTCAGAATTTCTGTGTGTATTTGAGTCCAATTGGTTTTTTTAAAATCTGGTTTTATTAGATCATAAAGGGGTTTGACCCTTTCTGCGTAATTTGCAATGTATGTTCTTCCGAAATTTAGGAAGCCTAGAATTGACTGTAGGTTTTTTAGTGTCTAGGTGCTTGGAGTACGGCACATTTTTCAAGGAAATTGTCAGCCAGGCTTTTGCCTTCACTTGATAATTCATATCCTAAGAATAGGACTGTTAGATGGGCAATTCTAGATTTTTTAAAGTTGAATTTGTAACCCTCTGCTGCGAACCCAAGTATTATGGTGTTCACTCTCTTCAAGTGAGTATCCAAGTCATCATCTGTTAGGTATATGTCATCGACATTAGATAATGCTTCGTCATCATATGTTTGTAGTAACTCTGTTACTCTCGCTGAGAATAATCCTGGGCTGTTCTTGTACCCCTGGGGTAACCGACAGAATTCTTTTTGAGCGCCATTTATTGAGAACGCTGACAAGTATCTGCTCTCTGGTGCTATATTTTGACAAAAGAATCCATTAGAGATGTCTAATGTTGTTTTATATTTTTTGCGCACTATGTTATTCATTAGTGCAGCACTATGCGAGTTTTGTACTGCAAAAGTTTTGCAACATGAGTTAAGGTGTCTGTAATCCAAAACTAGACGATATGAATTGTCTGGTTTGGAGACAGGAAACAAAGGGTTGTTCATTTGTGAGGTGCAAGTTTCAATCACCCCCTGGTATTCTAGTTGATCTAGAATTTCTTTTACCTGTTTTTTGGCTTCTTGCTTGATTGGATACTGCCTTTGTGCAGTAGGTTGTGATTTTAACTGGATTTTGTGTGGAGGAGATTCCTCATCCCATCCCACATGATTTTTATATAAAGCAGGAGCTTGAGCTACTGCCCACTTTCTTGCAAGTGTGTATTTTTTATGAATTGGAATATGATTTGAGAAGGCAGGCATAATTATTTCTTCGCCATGTGGGCACTCCCTGACAAACTCTGGTGGCCAGTCTTTTTCAGCTAGAAGGATGTCATAGCCCTTGGAGAGATTATCCCAAAAAAGGCCCCTTATTTTTCTAGTCTTATCCCCTTCTATACGTAAAGTTATTTCATATATTTTGTGAGGTTTGCTAATTCTGGTGTCTGCAGTTTCCACTTGAATGTATTCATTCGTGTCCACTGTCTCCAGATGATTCATAAGGACTTTGCGTGCTATGCTCACTTCTGCTGCGCTGTCTAGCATTGTCTGAGCCCACTCTCCGTTTTTCAGCTGTGTCCTCAGTATTCTAGGCATTGTTGAATACTTTAATACTGGCTACCTTCTTCTTTGGAAACTGTAATTTTTTATTTGGATGAGCAGGTTCCTTGTCTTTGGACTTGACGTGCCCTTCCCTGGGTTCCGATCGTCCTCTTCTTTCCGATTTCTGCGAGGAAGTCTGAAAAGATTGAGAGGGACGTGTATCAAAATCTTGATATCTATCAGGTTTCTTTATGTTATCCCTATTTCTAAGGTTGTATCTTTTCACAGAGGGCTCCCTTTGGGGAGACTTGGGTCCTTGGTCCGGAGATCTTTCTCTCCGCCGAGGAGACCTTCCTCTGGACTGGAATCTTTTTTCTTTTGGATTGGATTGTTTGTTTCCATCCCAGTTCTTCTTTTGACTGTTTAGATTATTTTTAATAAATACTTTTTCAGGACTTTCAATTAATTGGGGCTTCACTGGTATTCCACCCAAACTATCTCTACCTAGTTCTTCATAGGATTTTTCTATAATTCTGGCAATTTCAGCTGGTTGGTCTGCTATATCTGTCTCTTTTAACCTCTGGCGGATCGCCACATTCGCTGCTTCTCCTTTTATGTTGGCTAGTAATATTGCAGAGACCTGCTTGAAGTCTTTTAGTAATTTCATACCGAGAGTTAAAGCGGGTTCTGGACCGTATTCGTCTTGAATTTGTTTTAGCACATCTGGTATTACTGACATGGATGGAACTCCATGTGTTTTTGTGTAAATGGAAGCAAAGACTGTACCCCAAGTGTCACAGTCCTCCACGTGTGGTGCGATTCCCATTGGAAGACAGATAGTCAGAATCATGTGTTTTTCTACCGGGGTGGTATCTGGAAATACCGCCTCTATTTGGGTGATTTTTTGTGCTAACCAGAATGGTATTTGTTCCCGTTTAGCTGGTACTTTACATAGGCAGGACTGTATGTTCTGTGGTGTAATTTTATTTGTGTTCCCCTGATGAGGGGTCAGCTGTGGAATTTTAATTACTGGTTGGACAGTTGAAGTCCGCATTACATATTGGACTAATTGTCTATATATTTTAATTAATTGTTTTAGTTGTACTAAAAGATCTGCTGCAGACATTCTTTCGATGTCTGGATGTGGTGTGTATCCGGCTAGGACCGGCCACGTTGCTCCTGGTCTACCTAGTGGACCGAGGCTGGTGATGTGATTATTGTGTTTTAGGGCGCCATTAAACAAGAGCAGGTGCTCTTGGAATTTGAGTGGTACTTCCACTTCCTCGAAAGGAGTGTACTCATTAGGAGGTTCCTCTATTTTATAATAGTGGAAGTCCTTTGTTACAGCATTAGCTGCTGGAAAGTTTATCCATGAATAGAATACCTCTGTCTGCCGATATTCGTGTGCCTCAATTACGAATATGACTGTACCACCTCTTGGTGTCAGTCCATTTTCTATAAGTTTTAACGTTATAGATCTTCTTATGTTGACCGGGATGAGTATTATATCCGGGTCTGCTTCTTGCATAGTATTATCAGCTTCTATTAGTTCAGCTGCTAATCTAACTCTCTCTCTTTCATCATCACTTTCTGACATTTTACTGTCAGGAAGGTTATTCTGTTTGTTTGCAGATCAGGTTCCTTATGGAAACAAAGATTAGATGCACAATATTTTGGAACAGTGTATCCTTCAACGTTGATTGAACCAAGAATCATACATAGGAGTTCCCTCCTGCGAGGTTTGGCGGATTTTACCTCTCACCCACTCCAGACGTCTTTGGAGTATTATGGGAAAAAAAGGGTCTGAGTGAAAGAGCACAACTGAGTTACTCTAAAGTCTTGCGTTAGTTTTATCGCCTTTCCAAACGTTGGGCGCCATGTAGTGTAGTTCCTATTATCCCAATAGGCTCTGCGCATTGGAATAATACCTCCAATAGTATAGACCTAGACCAGACGTTAACTAGGTCTTCTACTGTCGATATTAGACTTAAAGTTTTGGGTTTGCCAGCTAGCTCAGAGTTCACTAGAAACTTTCTCGAATAGGCAAGGAGGAGTTGAGCCTCCCTGGATAGACAAGAAGGGATTTAGTTTCTGACAACCATAGAACATGACAACTTTGCTCTCCCCTAATCAAGAGTGTACCTCTAGAGTCGTGTGAAAATAAAAGACAACTTATTTTACTCAGTCAGTACGTGCATTCTTAGTTTCACCAGTTTGTAGAGAAAAAGAATAGACGGGCGTGTTCAATAAAAGATGTTGTTTATTGATCAGTCTCTTTTCTCGTACAAGAGAAATGAATCGATATTATCGCAATACTTATGGTTAAGTAAAGTGCATACAATAAAAGCAGAATTATGAAATAATACTGTAAAAGCATTGATATGGTTTCTAAGCCATATGCTATTTAAAATGGATAGAATATATACATACACATATACATTCGACTAATCGTACTCAACTGGTGCTTCTAACCACGCCTACCCCGGTGTACCTGACCTAAGCCTAATACGTGGGCTGGAGTAGAAAGTAGCAGTTTGAGTTAAGTTTGTTTTGCCAAGTGACTGACTCAAGAATTCTCTGCAAGGGATTATTCAGTTCTGTACCTGAGATCTAGGATGGTTGAGGGATGGTATCTCTCGTCTGTGGTCTCGATATTCCAAGCTGCCTGCAAGGGCTGCTCGGAAGCGCCGGAGCTGGATTTCTCGGCAGGAGAAAGGCAGCGTCTCGTTTTCAGCGCGTCAGGAAGGCGGGGCAGCGCCAGTGGGCTTCGCTCTCTGCTGGGCTTCGGCAAGTCTCGCTGCTCCGATCTCGTCACCACCGCGTGTGTTTGCTTAAGGCAATGTCGGTAATATTTATACCTGTAAGGTGCCGAGATTGACGTAAGGATGGACATAGATACGTCAATAAGGATGTCATACGAGCTGGTCGTTAGCACATTCTTTTACTGAAGTTCTTTGAGAAATCAAAACAATGGCCGCAGGGATTTTCCCAGGTTGTCATAGGTTTGATTTGTTTTGAGAACTCCGTATGCCTTATCAGGGGCTGGAGGAATATTGCTTGCCTAATTAGATGGCAAGCGTTATGACCTAATCAGATAACGCGCTCCTGTGCCGTGGTCTGGCTTAATCAGATAACGGTTTCTGCATCATGGGATGGCTGCTAGTTAATTTGTTAACCAGAATAGGGTCAGGAATAGGGGGATCTATACAGAACCTTTAGGAATACATCACAACTCCCTATGTTATATTTTGATGCACCGAGCTGTTCATCGCACCTTCTGTCTGTTCCACGCTGACACGTCTGCGGGTACTACAAAACAACGTAAATAATATCACTAATACAATGATATTGCAGTGTGTATTTTGTATCATGTAAAGTACGTCAATAAAACTCTCTTCATTGAGTAGTTTGTAATTCCAAAGAAGTTAATTATTTTGTGTTGAGTGTATCCGTTCATGTCGCATGTTATCACAAAAAAGGCTATTTTTCATTCTCTGTTAGAGAGTGGCTGCTGAGCCTCTGACAGAAGTTTAATTGCATTTACTTCTAATGATAGTATTTCGTATTTCTGAATTATGAAGAATTTCTCTGGTTATTTAAATGTTTGCATTTGTTTCATGTTATTCGTTTACTTTCCGTACTGCACTTGTACTGTACTTTGTGGTAATGTAACAGGAATCTAATTCGCTTCAATATAGTGTTTTGCATATCGAATGTCTTTTTAATGCCATCCAAGGAAATTTATCCCGGAAACTCTTTTGCTTCTGTCCGTCCCCCACACACCCCCCCCTCAACCCACCCACCGCCCCGCTCCCACCACCATGCGTTTCTGTCTCTTCTTCTGTATTGTTTGTATGCCCGTCCTCACTCCGCAACACCCCCTTGAACCATGGAAAGACAAATGTTGCTACTCTACTCCCAAAAAACTGTGAAAATGCATGATTATTTCCAAAGTAAGTTTCCTAGAATTTTAAAACTTTACACGTAGGCCTTTTAACATGATTGGTAGAGCGCAAGTGTTTTCATTTACTATCTCTCTTAATAAATCGATATATTTTGTGGGCGGGAGGTTGTTAATATCTGTTGTGTAACAGTGCTTCTCTTTTCAACTACACATTTAAGATAAATATGAAAGCACTCTATACAGTTCTAGCTTTAGGAGTCTGCTTTATTGCCATTCACATACTTTATATTTTTCGTCTGGCTACGAGACCACTTTGGCTTTTCTTCGCCAGTCTCGCGTAATTAAATGCAAAAAGTGATTCAGGTAGAACAGCTTTGGGTCAACCCTTTTCATCCACTAGTCTATTCAGCTGTCATTTAAATTGTGTTTCTGCCCACCACAGCATGGGGTAGTTGTGCCCCCATTTCACCCAATGTCTCTCTTAGATTGTGAGCAATGGCATTTTCTCCTCTTCACAAGTGTGCATTTGCATAAAAATAAGTGCGCTTCAATGCCAAGAGGATGGGCCAGGTCTTTACTTTGCCCATAGCTCAATACATATAAGGCCCAAAGGCGACACCGATTTGCATTGCACATGCTTGTTTAATCTGGTTTTCATGCTTTTCTTGAGCTTGTGCATATACTCTGACTTTCTTTTTGCACTTGCCTGCTATAATAATTTCCATATACCAGCCACCATATAGCAGTTTCTATAATATCTTGGCCATTCATACCCTGCCTGTAACAGATCTTTCTACATCTGCTTATCTGTAACCCTATTGGCCACTTCTTTCCCATTTCTTTCCAATCCCTCTAGGCAAGCCTCTAATTAGCCTGCTACTCAAATTGTGCCATTGATACCTCTACATTTCCGACTGCCTTGCCTTGAGCTGGCCCTAATAGCACCAATAAAGCTCCTTGCAAGGGAGGGTGCCTTCCAGATTGGTGACGCCTTTATTATGCTCTCATTTATGCAGAATATTTAGTTGCTAAAATGCTCATCTCTAGCATCCTATGTCAAGGACCCCAATTTTCTATCGAGGCCTATTGTTTTCTAGTCCTCCTTATATTGGTTGTTCTGAAGTTGTGTAAACGATCGTTCATTATTTTAAGTATGTACATCCTTATACACATCTAGATTCAGCAAATGCTCCATAAAAGAAAATTATTAACTTCTCCTCGTTTTTGCTCTTTCCCTGTGGGTTGCAATCTGCAACACACATAGAAGGTGGAAATCGACATGATTGTTTTTTTTTTTGGAGTTTTATATAGCGCGAACTAGACCCGAGACATCGGGTATCAGAGCGCTTTACATGAGCATCAGTTTCGTTACAGATGAACACATTCATTTTTGTTAGGCACGGGGAGATTGAGTGACTTGCCCAGAATCACAGGATTTTGAGCCTCGTTGTCGAGACTTGAACCCGGTTCCCCAGTTTCGAGGTCGACAGCTCTAGCCGTAAGGCTACAGCCTCCCCCATGTGCAGTAAGGTGTCCCGTCCTGCGCATAAACAATTTTCCCTGCGGCGCCGGCACCCTTGCAACATGACGGCAGGGTGCCTGCACTAGCGTAAGTCAGATTTTTTTGCACCAGGGGAAATGCAGTCGTACGATGTATTTTTGTAAGTATGGAGCATACCTGCATTGAAAAAATAATAGTGCGTGGCGTTGTCAAATTTGGAGCCACTCCGTACAGTGGCATTTTCTGGTGCATATGCCCCATGTTCTCGTAATTGCCACTGCACATATTCAAGGTCTAGCTGAAGGAGGCAAACGTTTTTGTATTTATATTATTTATTAATTATTTATTGGATTTATAAGGTGCACAGCTACCCAAAAAGGGTTTCCCGGCAATGTATGTACGACACATATGGTCACTCCTAAATTAAAGCAAGTGAAACAGGGAGTCGAAGTGGCCCAAATAAATCCTCTGTGCACACAGCCTCTTGATCCAAGCTTGGCAATTACTCTAATCTCTGACTATTTCCTGTAAGCAGTATTTGAACAGGTGCGGGAAGGATTGTTAGAATTAGTATTCTGTTTTTTTATTTTCTTATCAATACAAATTTAGACAAAACCCTAATCATCTGTTTGAATACTAATGAAGTTCACTGGCACAACAAACATTAAAGGTAGACTCAAGTATTAGAATGGAAATTGATGAAGACATGTCAAACTGTGTATAACTAATCAACATACTGTCAAAATATGTACAGTAAACATTCACTAATAAAACATGTGGCCTTTCAGAGGAGCTGTGAAACAAAAGGATACAGTGAGACGTGAATATGCACTCAAGTTTAACAAACCTACACAGACCTGCGAAATTGCAAGCATGCAATTAAAGTATAAAAGAATCAAACTGTCACACCATGTAAACATCTAAAATATTGTTTTACAAAATTAATACAAAGTGGAAAAAACAAACACCTGTGAAAGACGAGTGGCTATTTTAATATATGCTGGCATGCTTACCAGAATGCACCTCGTTGTTTGAAAACATGACAGTATAGTCAGGAGGTACAATGGAGTCAGACAGAAAGAACAGTTTAATAAGTGTGCTGTATGTGGCTTCATGCAAAGGTGTTGACTTCACCTGTTTCAGAGTAACCTGTCCTCATTACATATATTGATGAGGCTAGTGGATGCCAGCTTCTGGTGTTAACCTGGGCTTCTATGGGAATTCACCATGCCATATTATCAAGACCATTATCGCCGCTTTAGAGGCAGTTTCCTGGCGATAAAAGCGGCGATAATGTATCGCCCTTTCTTGATAATATGGCCCAAAATTAACTAACATTTTATGTCATGGCTGCACCACTTTTGTAGCGCATCCATGATGCAAAATGCCAGTAGATATTTACAAACCCATGCTAGGGGCCATAAGGGAACTATAAGTTCAAATGATTAAGGCTGGATTTTGTTTTTGACCGGTAGGTTACTATGTCACAAACGTCACAGATACCTGGTTTGTCTTATTACAAGTGCATTATATCCTATGGCTCTTGTAATAAGGCAGATATGATATCCGTTGCATTTTGGTGGATTAACCCGCCTGCCAAACTCCACAAGAGGCCCTGTGGGCATGATTTAGAGTTTAGCAGTTGGAGGTTAAACCATGTGTATAGCACTTTACTCCCGTCCTACCAAGGGTCCTACTCCCGCCAAATGTTGGCATGTCCATCTGCCTAGTGGATATCTGTTAACATTGGCAGGAACTGTCATTATAGCAGTTCCTGTCAATATTTTTAGAGTTTGACGGACATCTTTATCAATATTTTTAACATGTTTTTGTATTTTCAAAAACAAAATCCTTATGGGGGTTTTTGTTTTTGAAAATAGAAAAACTAGTGACCCTCACTCCATGGTAGTTGTCTCCTTGGTGCGGGGTCAACTTTTCAGTTTTCACTG
The DNA here is from genome assembly GCF_964261635.1 of Lissotriton helveticus. NCBI lineage: Eukaryota > Metazoa > Chordata > Amphibia > Caudata > Salamandridae > Lissotriton > Lissotriton helveticus. The sequence continues at coordinate 429,992,970 of NC_136062.1, forward strand.
TCCCTTGCCGGTAGGTTTTACCTGGCAGTGATGGTCAGTGGAAACTGGTCATTCAAACTCCCACTCTAAATCGGGCAGGCAGTCAAATGTCAAAACCTCTGATGGTCCTTACTACATGAGACCAGTGATTAATTTGAGCCGGCGGGTGTAGGTGGGCCCACCAGCACCTATTTTAGGCCCCCAGTGCTCATTTTGATTGATCAGAGTTTGACAAAGAATGAGAGAGAGAAAAATACAAAAGCAGGAAAGAAGAAGGACGCGAGATGGAAAAACAGAGACAAAGGAACAAAACAGGTACAAAAAAAAGAACATGAAGAATTGAGTTCAAGGGGCAGAGAGTGCCTGGTGAGGTGTTAAATGTACATGAGAGGAATTCAAAAATACACAGCCTTGATATTAGTCACCATAGCCACCTGCAGTCCTGGCAGAAGCTTCTGGACTGGTTTGGACCCAGCACTTTTTATTTAATAAATTAAACACTTTTGTCAGACCATCGCAGGAGTGTGTCAGAAATGGAGCGTCTCCATCACTGACATACCACAGGTCCATCTGTCTGTACCAGTTTGGCGGAGAGGGTAATCTATGGCCCTTGCGAAGGAGTACCCTCTCCCCGCTAAACTCTAAATCAACCCCTAAGATTCCAATTTCTATGCTGAAGGGATAACCCTGACTTGGCTGGTAACCGGCATTATGGGCTAGTGAAGCAGCCCATGCCAGGGCAGTCTGTAGACACAAGACCAGAACACCAGGCAATTGAGAGGCATTGCAATAAAGGAGAATGAGGTGCACTGCCACTGACTCAATTCAGTCTTGCTCCAGAGCTGGAGAACCTTAATTGAGGTGTTGTACTGGGCCTGAAGATGTAATGGACATGCACAATGTGCTCTCTACTTGGTGGCCAGATTGGGGCAGGATGGGGATAATCCACAATCCTACGTCACTAATGAACCAAATAAGTGTCATGTCAGCATGATGAGTGACAACAGCCTTGTCAAGTGAATGCCTGAACTTTCCTGACTGATATATGCTGTGGAAGGAGTTGATTTGGCCACATTGGGAGTGCAATTGTGCATGTGCACTGTATTAAACATGGGTATTGGGAGCTTTGCATTGTGTTCTGCTAGTATTTTGCTAAGATCTACAGATAGTGAAGGACTAAATAAACCTTCAGGTGCTGTTTTCTTGTGTTTTGTTAGTTATAAATAGTTTTCACCATCACACTGTGCGAATATGGTGACTTTCACACCACACTTAAATAAATGAATCCCTGTTAGACCTGTCATCCGTAGGGTGGTCTACTCCCCAACTCTCTGCCTTTTGCCTTTTATTTTTGCTGATTCTTTTTCTTGGCCTTAGGACTCCAAGCACTTGACCACTGCCATCCAGTGCTAAAGTGCATGTGCTTCTCCCTGAAACATAATTACATTGGTGTGTACCCGATTGGCTTATTTGGTGTACTGGTAAGTCTATTGTAAAGTGGTATACCAGATATCCAGTGCCAGTATTCCAAACGCTACTAGTGGCCTGCAGCACTGATTGTGACACCCACAGAAGTACCCTTTCAAACCTGTCTCAGGCCTACAACAGCAGTGTGCAGTTTACTGCCACTACGACTTAACATTTAAAGCTACTTGCCAAGCCATGTACTCCCCTTTTATTACATATAAGTCACCCATAACATAGGCTCAAGGTAGCACTAAGGGCAGGGTGCTATGTAAGTAAAAGATAGAACTTGTACCCTTATGCTTTGCATGCCCTGGTAGTGACAAACAGCCTACTTAATTTTTCACTACAATGAGGCCTACCTCTCTAACAGGCCAGCAGTGGGAATTCCTTTATACACCTTTAACCTGTAATTCCTGATCAGAGAAGAGTAGCTTTTTCATGTTTATATGTTTGCAATGGTAATGATAAATCCTCCTTACTGGTGAAGTTACAATTTAACATTACTGTTTTAGAAATGCCACTTTCAGAAAGTACTAAGCAAATAAATGATGGACAGAATGCTGAATAAATCATACATTCATTCCCAGTCAAGGGATCTGGGTTAAATCCATTGTTCTTTTTCTCACCATGCCACCCTGGTTTCGACCTAGCCATATGCAAATCAATCTTGACCCTGTGCCCCATGGGAACAGTCCAGACTGAACTGCCAAGCCAGGTCCTCCCTGGCTTGAAAACAAGCATCCTGGGAACGGTTTCTGGGTATTACCCTTCATCAGCAAGGCTAGCATGAATCCGGTGGCACAGTGAGAAAGGAACCCACGTCCGGGCATACCCATCCCACTTAGGGTGAAAAGTGCTATGCAAATCAATGATGGACGGAATGCTGAACAAATGATACATTCACCCCCAGTTAAGAGATCTGGGTTAAAGCCATCTTTCTTTTGCTCACCATGCCACTCCAGTTGAGACCCAGCCATATGCAAATCAGTCTTGACCCTGTGCCTCAGGGGAACAGTCCAGGCCGAACTGCCAAGCCAGGTTTTCCCTGGAGCTGAAACAAGCATCCAGGGACCGGTTTCTGGGTATTACCCTTCATCAGCCAGGCTAGTTTGATGGACGGAATGCTGAATAAATCATACATTCACCTCCAATCAAGGGATCAGGGTTAAATCCATTGTTCTTTTGCTCACCATGCCACCCCAGTTTAGAGCCAGCCATATGCAAATCAGTCTTGACCCTGTGACAGTCCAGACCTAACTGCCAAGCCAGGTCCTCCCTGTACTGAAAACAAGCATCCTGGGACCGGATTCTGGGTATTACCCTTCATCAGCCAGGCTAGCTTGAATCCAGTGGCACAGTGAGCCAGGGACCCACGTCTGGGCATACCCATCCAACTTAGGGTGAAATGTGCTACGCAAACAAATGATGGACGGAATGCTGAATAAATCATACATTCACCTCCTGTCAAGAGATCTGAGTTAAATCCATTGCTCTTTTGCTCACCATGCCAACCCAGTGTAGAACCAGCCATATGCAAATCAATCTTGACCCTGTGCCTCATGGGAACAGTCCAGACCGAACTGCCAAGCCAGTTCAACAAATAATTTACACATTCGCTTTTAGATAAGCCTGACAGCTCTGTGGCAAGCTACCAGTGGGTGAGCACAGGTTATCTTATTGTGTATCCTGCTTACCCTGACCATAGCAATGGTTCCTTTCTGACCTAGGCTCATACCTCAGCAAACCAGTAATCTTATTTCTAGCAATACCATTTCGTGTTTTTCAGCTAACATCAAATGAGGGTCTGTGACTCCTCTTGTGCCATTTCGTATGTTAACTGGTATGTCTCTCCAAAACTGCAAGCAGTTATGTGATTAAAACTTGTAGCGTACACAGATACTCCGAGGAGTGTCCTGGCGTGAGCCTGAAGAGAGCAAGAATGGCAGAAATGAGAGAAAAAGATGAATCTTCAATTTTTTTTTTAAAAAGACAGAAGTCTTGAATACTGCGAAGAGCCAGAGGAAGTGAGTTTCACGCCGTTGTGGCTCTGACAGCAAGAAAACTACCCCCAACTCTTGTAAGCCGGAAGCGAGGGACAAGGCCCAGAAGCTGGGATGATGAACAGGGGTGTCTGGTGGCGGCATAGAGCAGAAAACGCTTCCATAAATAGATGGGGCCGCAGACATGCAGAGCACGATGTGCCAGTGTCAGGTCTTTAACCTTGACTCGTTTGGCCACAGGCAGCCAGTGGAGTGAACGCAGATGCTGTCTGACACTGCTTCTCATCGGTATGTTAAAGACAAGTTTTGCAGTAGCATTTTGGACAACCTGCAGTTTGTTGAGAAGGTAGCCCGGCAAGCCGGCATACAAAGCATTCACATAGTCGATCCGAGAAAGTATCAGGGCCCGAGCCACCATTTCCTTTGCTGCTCTGGGAAGAAGCGGTAGACATTTTTTAAGGGTTTTGAGTATCCCAAAGTAATTTCCATATATCTTCTTGATCTGGGTAGAAAAGGAAAGGCTCTCTTCAAACCAAACTCCAAGGTTCTTAGCGGGCTGCCCCGTTGAGGCTGGCATGGGAAATTCTTTTGGCCATAAAGTTTCTCTAAAAAGGGGTGGTAAGGTCCCATGGAGGAGAATTTCAGTTGTGTCCTCATTGCATTTAAGCTGTGCTGAGGAAAGCCATTGAAAGACTGCTGACAGACAATTTCTGGCCAGGGACGGGGAACATTCTGGTTTTCTCCAGGTAAACAGGAGCTGAGCATCATCAGCGTATGCAATAATTTGGGCTTCCAACTCTTCAGCCACATAAATCAAATGGGTAACATATACATTAAATAGAAGGGGGCTCAAAGAGGACCACTGCGGCATCCCAGTAGTCACTTCTTGAGTAGAGGAGGAGAACGGGGAGAGCCAAACCTGTTGAGTACACCCCCCCCAAAAGGAATTCAGCCAGCTCTAGGCAGCAACTGAGATCCTCATGTCAGCGAGGCTTGTAAGCAGCAAAGAGTTCAGGACGGTATCAAATATTGCAGAGAGGTCTAATAAAATAAGAGCTGCCCTACTGCCCGATACCAAACACTCCCGAATAGCTTCCAAGACCTCCACCCAGGCCGACTTAGTGCTATAGGAGACTCTGAACCCAGATTGAGCTGGAGGAAGTAGGCCAGCACCCTCAACAAAGTCGGCGAGTTTTTTGTTGACCACTTTTTCGCGTACTTTCGCCATTGTAGGGAGAAGGGAAATAGGGCAGTAATTTACTGAGTTCAGCGGATCCAGCTATGTTTGTTTTAAAAGGGTCAGAATCTTGGCCTGCTTCCAAACTGAGGGAACATGGGCCTCCTGAGGGGACAGATTGATGAGTCTGTTGGCTTCAGGGTTCACTGTCTCTGCGACCAAGGACAGAAGTCTGGCTGCACAGGCATCAGTAGGGGAGCCTGACTTCAGGGCCTTAAGGACCCTCAATAACTCAGGTAGATAAATGGTTGAAAAAGCCGTCAGGGAGGAAGACTCATCATGCGGCGGCTCCGGAGGCGAGGGCCTGACCCCAGAGTGATTGCCCAGAGAGAAGGACGCCTGGATGGAGCGAATTTTATCAATAAGGAAGAGTTCCTCACACCATTGGTTGGACATGGGAAGTGTGATGGATTCCGCTCTGGGGGAAGAAGGGTTTTTAACCATGCCTAGCTGTGATAGGATGTGAAATATTAATGAAAAAACAGTATGTTAAGTCTTCTTATATGATTACTTGGACCAGATTGAGATGAATGTATAACAACACTTACACAGGAAAAGGTCAAGCTGAAAAAAGATGAAGGTGATATGGGGGCAATGTTGGCAAATGTATTATGAAAATGTTTGGCAAAAGACCTAAAGCATATACTTTTTCAAATACATGAGTTTTTCCAGTGGGCTCTACTAGTAGCAGCTTCAAGTATATTAGCAGATGTGAAATTATAAACAATTTCTTGGGAAATTATAAGAGATCAGGTTGTGGAGAAAAAACAATATTAAAAATAGGATATATTGTTATTCTCATTGATTAGTAGTTTGGAGAGGAAAGTGAGGGGAATAGAACATGTTACCAACTACATTAAATTGATGTCTTCTCTGGTAGAACTGCTATCCTGCTTGTTGCCCTGCTGCCTGCCACTGCCTGAATCTGCTGGGAGGACACTGCTTTCCCTCCAAATGATCTTCAAGGACTTGCTGGCTTGGCTCATGTTTTATGTAGTCTCAGGGACACAAAAGACTTCCTACATTCTGCTGCTGCTAGTGGACTGTGCCTTCCGTGAGTCCCACCCTGCACTGAGGTGCCCCATCCCAGCCCTGAACCTCAGAAGTGGGTTATGCAGCTATTTTAATCAAAGTGAGAAATTCCTCTGCATCGCCCTTTGACACATAGGCTGCCTTACAACAGCAGTTCTATAGCCAGCTCAGCTTGAAGACGACACTCTGCACAGCTCGACGAAGACTCATTGCATTCACTTCAATGGAGCTTGCGACGATGCGGGACACCCTTTGTGCGGGTCAATGATGACTCAGTAAACTCTCAATGTTAACAAAAGCTCCATCCAAAGTATTTCTTCCGCTGGACCTGTCCCTGGCCTGCAGGCGATCGCGGTCAGCCTATACTTTGGATTTGCACCAGTCCCTCGTGACTTCAAGTAAACGTTTGACTAGTAGTGACTTCAATGCATTACTTTTGCATTTAATCTTCAAAAATATATATCTCGACTTCAACATATTTGATTTTTGTCCTTTTGGTCTTATTGTACTCAAAAAAATATTCTCTATGTTTCTAAACAAGTGTGGTGTCTTTTTTTGGTGAATTCATTGTGTTACTGTGTGTGTGTATGTGTGTGTGTTGCACAAATACTTTATACATTGGCTTTGTAAATAAGCCTGACAGCTCTGTGCCAAGCTACCAGGGGTTGAGCACAGATTAAGGTTAAAGTTGGAGAGGTCAGAAAGCTGCACCGTTATGAAGAAATGGAAGAATGAAGACTTATCTTTTCTCCTGTTGCGTTATGTTTTCACTCCATCCCAACGTGGAAGTATTAAATAGTCTCAAGAGACTGCAGCACTGTAGGGGGTAGCTTTGTCATCAGACATTCCTCAAAAGTCTTGCCCCACTGCCACACCATCTTGGTCCACGTCTCCTGAGATAATTTAATACCTCCAAATTGGGGTGGAGTGAAAACATTATGCAACAGGAGAAAAGATAAGTGAACTGTTTTCCATTTCTTCATAAAGTTGCAGTTTTCTGCCCTCTCTAATTTAAAACATAGAACATTCCTAAACTTAACCAGGGAGGACATTTTTTTTCACTGAAGAAAGTCCAGGACCCGAATCGCGCATTTTCAGAGGACTGAAACATGTTGCCACTAGGGTCATAGGACCATCACCTCCTGATGACCCATATATACTTTTTTTTAATTTTAATATCCACTACGGTTCCGCTAATAAAGGGTTAACAGGAATTACAGGAGGAGTTTTAATCTTTAAACCCTCTGGCCATATTCTTCTAAGTGCTCCCCGAAATATGGTTGAGCCCACCCTGACCTTTAGGAGTCAGGGTGACCCCGATGATGAAGCATGACACTACTAGAGTGTGTTAGGGTTAACAAAAAGGAATTGCTTCCTTTCCCACAATTGAGTTTGAGTAGTTGACACCCAGTGAGCTTAATTTCTCAACCATTTTTGATTTTAGTTGAGTACTTCTAGTGACATTGCATATCAGAGATACATCATTGAAGGTTGCCTGCCTTGAGGCATATTAAGAGTCATGGTGTACAGTATAGCTCCGCAGGTATGGCGCCGTAGTATTACAAACCCACTCACATATAGTTTATTTCAGAGAAGCAAAGGCTGGTGGTGTTCAGAGAGCACTGCCTAGGATGAAGCCTTGTGTATGTCGAAAACACACCAGATGACAGTGTCCTGGCGATGGACTATATTTTCAACAGTCCATGAACTATCACATTGTTTGGAGAAAGCATTGGCCAATTTTTATCATCTGGCATAACTTTCCTTGTGTTGCACAGCACCCTTAGTAGGCCATTGAACTACAATGTTGCTGCAGCCAGGAACTATTGAGAAATGAATATACTATTTTCAACTCTTGACTATTAGCTTTGTTTTTATGCCCTGATTGATATGAAAAGTTAAAACATTTCTGCATGTTGGTACACATTCCAATCTACTGCACTTTTTTTTAGACTGAATTGTATTAAACTGATTGTAATATCTTCTTGCAGCAAATATCTTACAGCCTTTTGTGTTTAATTATGCATTAAAGATTCTACTCTTTGTTCTTCATATGTGCACACATGCTTTCTTTTTTAAGAGAAAGAGCTATGTACCGAGGATGTAAGTGGTTTGTGGGCAAGGTGATTGTAATGAGGGATAAAGGACCTTGATGGATCTCCTTAGTGACTTGCACAAACCCTACAATATGTGCAAGGGGGTACATAATCCCATATATAACGCGGTAACCCACTGACATTTGCAGCATACTATCAACCTTTAGAGTTTTTTGTGAGCTAAAAGATAGTTCCATGTGTTCATCTCTTTAGAGAAAGTGCATGCTTTCAAATTCTTGCCATTTCCCCTCAAAGGTCTTTTCTTTGAGCAACTTCACTTTCCCTACACCACACAATTTTGTTTTTTGTGGTTTTATTAGCTTAAACTCAAACTGAAGGTATTGGAGCATTTTACATGAGCTATAGATATTACGCAAGGGGTCGTTTATCTTTAGGCACAGTGAGATTAAACAATTTTTTTATTTTATAAAGTTTATTTGCGCAGCGGGTAGGGATCGGAGGGACTCGATGTGGCAATTTTTTTCTAATTTGAGAAAAACAGTTCTAAGTTTTGTCAAAAGATAACCTTCCCGAGAGGGTTAATTTCGAGATTTGAAATGAGTTAGGTAGGGAGTCTAATGTGCAGTGAATCCGAGGGACGGGCAGACAGGTAAACAAGAAACAAGTCTGCTTACCAGGAGGCCTGCTTGCCTGAAAGAAATGTAAATGTGTGCAACTTTTCAATTTGCAATGTAAAGTCTGCTTGTAAGCCAGTGTTGGCTTGAATTGGTGGAGGCACCTGGGGCTTCCTGATAACGCACATTTATTCTTTTTAAATATTATTACAAGGGAGTTACCAGCTGAGCTGTGAAGTGTGTGCTTTTAGGGAAAAGTTATTAAAAAAAAGCAATTTGCACAGTCTGGATATTACTAAAATCTATATACAAGAAGATTTTTTTCTTATCTTTAACTTATTTGCAAATTTTGTAGCGGCCTGTCTTTCACTGTGTGTAATGCACGTTTAAAATAATTACTTACATATTCACAGTGCTTTCTATCACAGTCTGGGAGCTCAATGCTCTAAACATACACAAGTCACTATTCCCCACTGCACCAACAAGGAAGGATTCAGGGCCATATATATCAACAACCTGATTTTCGATTCTCAAATAGTGATTTTTTAGAAATCGCTATTTGAGAATCACAAATAGGGATGTATGTACAAAATCGCAATTTGTTAGCGATTTCTTAGTATTCATTAATTGCGATTAGTAAATTGCGAATCGCAATTAAGTAATACTTACCCATTAATTTCTATGGGCCAGGAGGCTCATAGGAATGAATGGGAAGTTATTCTCAATTTGCGATTCGCAGTTTGAGAATCGCAAATTGAGAATAATTTCAAGGGTGCAGGGGTGTCCAAAGGACACCCTGTTGCACCTCTGAAATAAGCATGGGTGCACATGTGGTGCACATACATGCCCTAAGGGCATGTATGTGCTTCCCATTGCACTTCGAAAAATGCAAAAAAGTGCATTTTTCAAGGAATTCGCAAAATACCACCAACTTAAAGTTGGTGGTAATTTGCGATTCCTTAGGGCCAATTTGCATTTTTTTATGCTTCTTACAATGCATTTAAGGAATCGCAAAATTTGCGATTCCTTAAATGCAATCGCAAAATAAGGAATCGCAAATTTTGCGATTCCTAATTTTGCACGCAGATTTCTTTGATACATACCATTTAGCTCAAATGCGTTCACAAATGCCGAAATTCAGAAGAATTTCGGCGTTTGCGAACGCATTAGTGCTTGATACATATGGCCCTCAGTTCTATGGTTCTCTGGTTATTGATGCAAACCTGTGCAGTAATTAACTATTAGAAGTTTCTTAAAGTACAGTAGTGGATGTACCACTGATTAACTTGTATCTATTTTTCAGTTAATGTAAATTGTTTCATATGTAGTCACTTGAAGGTGAAAGACTGAAAAAAGAGACTAAGGAGCAGATTTACAAGCCCTGTACGCCACATTTGCGCCGCCGTTCGGTCACTTTTGTGACGAATCAGCGGTGCAAAGCCAGCACCACGCTGCGGAGTATTTATAACGTGACGCATCTGGGAGATACATCACATTATAAAGCCCTGCGCCACATGTGGGTGTTCCGGCACGGGGGGGGGCGTTCCGGCGCAGGAACGCCACCTAAAAGTGGCTGAGTGAAATCTACAAGATTTCCCTCAGTCACTTTTGAGAGGCCATCCTGCGTCAAAGCCCTGCGCCTGCTTGAAGCAGGCGTAAGGATTGACGCAGCATGTCAGGCATAGGGGCACCCCGAGCCTAGCTAGAGCTGCGTCGCACTTGCGTAGCGACTCCAACAATGCATCACCTTTACGGTAGCAGATGATTCACGCATCTGTCTATTCTTGCTCCATGGTGCGCCGAATATGGCGCATCCATGGTGGTGCAAGAGATGTCTGCCGTGACGCACAATAACTGGTGCATCCCTGCTGATATGCAGGGATGTGCCAGTTATTGTAAATCTGCCCCCGAACACTTTGATTTTTAGACAGAGCGTTGACCCCACCCCTATGGCTCACAGCATCAGAGTTCATATACTTTTTTTAATACACTTCGCCAGCTGGATTGGCCAGACTCCCATAGACTCCACGCCGATCCTCGAACCTGGGTAGCTCTGACCGTAAGGCCACATCCTGTCCACGCAGCTGTCCCTTTCTCTGCTCCCTCAGCTTCTGCGCGGTGCTCAGTTGATTTGCAGCTGAAGTTTGCAACATATAAATCCCACTTTACAAAGAGAAACCTTTTGAACCCTTGACATCTCGAGGCCCCATTCAGACCCCCTGTCGGAGAAGCTGAGAGCGCACAGGGGGGGCAGCCCACCCTTTGACCTCCCGTCCAGATTGTCTCGCCCCCTAAGTGCAGTAATTCTCCGCCGGGCGGCGGCTTTTGCGCCTCCCTCCCAGCGAACCGAAGTCGGGCCGCGACAGGGGCGAGGAGAAGGGCGTCCTGTCAAGAGCAAGCTTCTGGGAGAACAGACAGCTTTCACCACGGAGATCCGCAGCATCCCGGAGTTGCGGTTGCCATGGAGACGGCGGCGGGGAGCGGAGCGAGGGAGCGGTCCTCCGCGGCCTGCTTTGCATGCAGCGAGAGTGATGCCTCGGTTCCATCCCGCCCGGCGCTGCTGCTGCCGCCGCCTCTGATGCGAGGTGAGGCGTGGGGGGGCGGCGAGCGGTTGTAAAAAAGGGAGAAGGAAGGAAGCCTGCCATTGAAACATCACGCGTGCGACATGCCATGTGATTTCGCACGTCCTCTTCGGTGCATTTTTTCGTAGCATTAAAATGCTCGAATCCCTCGGCTCGCGCGTGGATGGAAACAAAACTGCGTGCCTGTCTTTACCGCCACGGATGGTCACTTCTCCTGCGGTTTAACACTTTGGACAGAATATTGCTTACTGCCGTTCGGTGGCCATAAAAGACAGCCGTCCTGCGCCTCCGTTTCCTGCAGAGTATTCTTATTCTGTAAAGTGGAGGACGCGGATGTGTCAGTTTACTATATCCCCCTCGCTCTTAGCCCTACCTCTGAGGATGGCGGCAGAGATTTGCAAATTGCTGCAGTGCCTAGGAGCCGATCTACCGTTTTCCCGCCAAAATGTCGGTCCCTGAGGTGCGTGTGCCCGATGACTGGTAGGGGAGCACCCTGAACGCTTTGCCCGCATTATCAGATGGCAGGCACAGGCTTTTTTTCACCACACCAGTATTATACGATTGTTTCTTACAGCATTACCTCACGGAATTTTACCATGATGGTTTCTGGCTGAAAATCTTCCAAGTCAAACTCACTCAGGGTCTGCTCTCTTTCAAGCACTCCCATCCCTTTCATCCTCAGGGCTAGCGCCCACGCCTTCTAATAACCCTCACCCAAAATCTGGCACAAACAGCCCCATCATGCACGTCAGCACATGTGACGCAAGGTAGTGGGTCTGGTATAAGAGCGCCTGTACGTTTCTGGATGGAATGGGCAGATGTGAAGGGTCTTGGAGAGAGCAGGGCGCTGCCTGAGCTGAACAAAGACTTAATGTGCTCTATGTATTTCCACATTAAATACTTTCCCTGTAACTCTGGCTCCGGCATTTTTCTGTGCTTCTAAGTGGAAATGTACGGGCAGAGACATGCATTCCAATTAGACATAGCAGGCCCGTTGTTCTTTTAGAAGCCTTGACACTTGGAAGTGTCTGCCCAATGTTTATAGAAAGCAGATGAACCACAGATACACATGTCCTAGGACAGTCAGTACTTCCTGCTCGGTACAGAAGTATGGACACTATTTTTCATGGGCTCTACAGCTTGTGTTTCCATCCACAAGAAATACAAATGCCCAGAGTTTTGAAATTCACGCTTAATACAAGCATTCATTCATCTCAATATGTGCGGAAACTAGTCCTCATACTTTAAGAAACAGGTCGCAAATAGTGGTGCATATTCTGTGCTGAGGTTTTGCAACCTACTAATAGATTTCCAAGGCAAACTATGTACTAATAGGTCATGTTGCAAATTGTCCAATTGCTGAGGTTCACAGTAAGAGCTACCTGGTGAATTGTAATTAGCCACAGTCAAAGTAGGGACCCTTCTTCCTAAGTCAGAGTAAGGGGGCTACACCCTTTGATAACCCCTGCTCAACCCTGTGGTAACGTAGCACGAGTAGTTAGGCTTATCTCAGAGGCAGTGTGTAAAGCATTTATGATCATACACAGTAACACAGTGAAGGACACTACAAAGGGACACCACACAAGTAGTTATAAAAATTAAGTATCTTTATATATAGACTTAACACAAGACCAATACTGGTAAAAAGCCGCAATACTGAAAAATAGGGGTACTCTTGCAGAGCTGGATAAAGAGTTCAAAGTGTTGAAATAAGGGTTCAGTTCAAAGCAGTGGTCTCTGCGACACTTTTACTTACAAAGTACCTGGATTTCGTAGCAAAACCAACAAAATGTTGCAAAGGAGCTGTAGCGATGATTTTCCCCACGCTAGGCCGGCGATGCTTTGAATCCTTGCCGCAAGGGAGGATGATGCGCCGGGCTGCGGGTGCGCGCGGGACAAAGCTACACTTTTCCTCACGCTAGGCCAGTGATGAGTTGAATCCTTGCCGCGAGGGAGGATGATGCTCTGATCCTGTTGCGTGTGCGATCTTGTTGCGATGAAAGAAAAATGGCGCTCCGCGAGGGAGAGACAATCCCTGTGCGATGCGAGGAAAATGGCGGACGCTCGGTGTCCGCGCTGCGATGATCTCTATGCAATGATCCAGGGTCAGCGAGCATTCGAAAAGCCCGCAAACGTGCGACGCGATGATCTCTGGGGTTAGCGAGCACTTTGGGGCCCGCAAGCGTGCAATGCGATGTTCTTTGCTTTGTGAGCGCTTGGCGGCAGGAGCGCGTGGATTTTTCTAACGCTCTTCAGCTGCGGCGGCTCTCAAACGGCGTTAGCGACGATTTTCAGCTCTTTTTTCTCTGTAGTAGAACTAGAGGCCCTGGAGCTCACAGGGGCCTCACCTGCAGATAGAAATCCTCGCTGGGAGTAATCAGGAGGCTGGTGGGGGAGTCAGATATGCCTGTGACTCCCGCAGGAGGATAGCTCTCTTCTAGCCCTTGGGTGATTGCTTAGCAAAACTAAAAGTCTCTCAAAAGTCCTTTTCCCTCTTCTTCCAAGTCCAAGGGGAATTACTGCAGGCCAATCCAAGAAACAGCACACAAGCACAAGGACAGTCCTCTCCTGCAGATTTCTTCAGTAACACGGACAGAGGTTCCTCTTGACATCCAGGAGCAATACAAAAATCAGGGGTTTGGGCACAGATATTTATACCCCAAATGTCTTTGTTCTCAGAAGTCTCTAGTCACTGAACCCAGCCAAAACCAGTTCTGCTCAGGCCTGGAGCACTTAGTTTACCAGACTGCATCCTTCCTTTCAGAAAGAGGGAGTCTGCCATCAGACGCACAGTAGGAGGTGGAGCCAGCATTCATCTTGCAAGGCACAGCCCTATTCAGGTCAAGGAGCTACCCTTCCCCAGTACTCAATGCAGATTTCTCTATTTAACCCAGGTCTGACTCAGCCTGCCTTGCCCCTCTAAACCCAGACAGCCAATACACATACCAGTAGAACACACTGGAAGGCTTAGGCAAGAAAATATCTACTTTCTAAAAGTGGTATTTTCAAACACAGAATATTAAAACCGACTTTGCTAAAATATGTTTTTTATTATTCTGAGCTCAGGCATACCAAACTCGAATTTCTACCATGTTCCCTGGGACAGTTAGGACTACAAGATGTAATAGCCAGTCTGCCCATTCTAGCCTATGGAGAACAGGTAGCCTTGCAGCAGTGAAAAACAAAATGGAGGGTAATTCCCTACCAGGACATGCTACACATATTAAGCCATGTCCTGCCTTACACACGCAATGCACCTACCATAGGGGTGACTGACATGATGCCAAGGGAAGGTCAATGGGCTGGGAAGTTTGGGCACTTCACAGCCAAAATGGCAGTTCTGGACTGCATGCAGACAATGCAGTGGCAGGTCTAAGGTACACTTTAAAAGCTGCTTCTGTGGGTGGCGCAAACCAGCGCTGCAGGCCCACCAGCAGAATTTAGGTAACCAGCCCTGGGCACACACAGGCCACACTACTAGAGACTAACAGTCAAACCAAATAAGCCAATAAGGGAAATTGCCAATTGGCACAGTCATATTTACACAGGGAGAGCATATGCACTTTAGCACTGATCAGCAGTGGTAAAGTGCCCAGAGTCATAAAATCAACAAAAATAGGTCAGGAAAAATCTAGGAGGAAGGCAAAAGGTTTAGGGATGACCCTGCAAAAAGGGCCATTTCTAACAGATGTATTAATGGTATTGATTGATAGATTTATTGATATGACCCCAATTGTGATCACAAAGTTTTGAAAAGGAGGTGGCAGCTGATTCACTCTTACAGGATACGATGTCCCATTTGGAATAGTGTTAGGTAGTCTCCTTGGGTAATTTCTTTAACAAATGGGAAACACATTTTTTTTTAAATCAGCACTTGCTCCACTAAGGAATACAGCCACTTTAAAAATGTTTCTTGTTTGGGAATGAAAAAATGCAGGGGTAGAGCGCCACAGTTCCATGCAGATGACTATCCCTGCTTTGGCAGCCAATCACACTGGGTTGCAAATAGTGAACTGCCTAGTTAATCTTCAGCAGCTGTGGGCCAGATTTACTAAGATTGTGCATCTGGGTTGCTACACTTTTGTGGCATTGCCCTAATGTAAAATCATGTTTGGGTGTTACCAAACCACACAAATCAAGATTTGCTTTGGCGTTCTATACGTGGAAAATAGATGCATGAACCCACCCGTACTTGCTATAATCAGTAAACATGGGCTTGCAACAAAATTGGGGAACCTATCAGAGGCAAAAATATCTTTATTTCTGCTTGTTACTTCCTCTTTGAATGTGTGCTGCATTAAGGCAGCATGCCCAGAAGGTCCTCCTCTTCCGCGGCTTTGGCAGAGCTGCGTTGGCTCCCTTTGAGACAGAGAGTTAAGTTTAAGTCTCTCTGCCTGGTCTTTAAAGCCCTTCATGGGCTGGGACCTGCGCTCATGTGGAGAAAATTTTAATGGTATGTCCCCATGAGAAGTCTCCGTTCCTCATCGGCAAGATTGGTGAAGGTACCGAGATGTAGGAAAGTCAGGTCAGGTGGTAGTGTAGATCTTTCGGTGTGGCAGCGGCCAAACTCTGGAACGAACTCCCGTGGGAGATTAGACAAATTAGGGAGCTCCTCCCATTTAGAAGAGTTTGAAAACCTAGTTGTTCCCCAAGATATAGTTTGCCTGCCTATGTTTCGGACACACTCTTTCCTGTACTCTGAGTTGCTTAGCGCCAGGATGCCTGTAAGGTGATAGTGCGCTCTATAAGTTAAAAAAATAAATATAAAATGTAGAGGAATAAACCTCTAAAAATCGTTTTTGGGGCAGAAAGAGATCCCTTCCTGCACAAAAAATCTTATGACCACTCAGCGGGTAACCTTGCATCGTGGCGTAATAGTGCCAGTGTAAGTGCTAGGCAGGCAGAAGTGTGTCAGCAATATGCAGAACAGCGTCTTATCTTAGTAGATAAGGTGCATACTGCTCTCTCCTTGTGAAACATCTAAGAACATCAGCTACCCTTGCTGCGTTGCGTTTAATCAAAGTTTAGTAAATCTGTCTCAGTGTCCAACGCAGGTCCAGAAGGGCATTTATATAATTAATATTTTATGTCACGTTTTCTTGTAAAGCTTTTGAAATACTGGCACTTTGTGCAAAGGTTTTAATTAACTGTGCACTTAATGATAATAAATACACGTATGGTAAGTAGCTTGATGACCTCAAGTTGATCTGCTCGAGTGTTTAGAATACTGGTCCAAGTAATACTGATGCAAGGCCTCGTGTGCACTCTTATTACACTATTAATATATTATTGGATAGGCTGGAGTATTACTAATATTAGTTCTATTGTTTGCTTTGGCATTGGAAGCACAAACAGAATGTGCAAGGAATGTAGTTTTGGTCAACAAAGGCGGTGGGGGTAATTCCCAGCTCTGTAACCCCCTCCCCAGGAGGGCTCAGGAGGCATGATGCATGAAGGCTGGATTTCTGAAGATGCCCAGAGCTTACACATATTCCCTGGACCCATCAATTCTCAGAGTTGCCCTGTCTGTAGAAGGGATGATTTATTACAATTCTGCCATCTGTGTGTAGGAACTGGTCTGTAGGGAAAAGTGGACAGATTGTGGCAGCTGCGTGCAAGACAGCCTCCCATAGATATATTCAAGGAAATGAAAAGGGAAGAGGAGAGGGAGAGAGAGATAGGAGGTAAACAGAGGGTACTAGTGAAACGAGAGAAAGAGGTGTAGAGGAGGAATGGAGGAAGGAAGGCGGAAGGGAGGGTGGTAGGAAAGAAGGAAGGTGGGAGGAAGGGTCTGAAGGAAGAAAGGAGGGAAGGAGAAGGTAGTAGGGAAGGAGGTAGAAAGGAAGGATAAGAGAAACGAAGGAAGGATAAGGAAGGATTGATTAGTGAGGAAGGAGGGAGGGAGGGAGAAAGGGAGGGAGGGAGGGAGGGAGAAAGGGAGGGAGGAAGGGAGGGAGAAAGGAAGGGAGGAGAGGGAGGGAGGGAGGGAGGAAGGAAGGAAGGAAGGAAGGAAGGATGGAAGGAAGGAAGGAAGGAAGGAAGAAGGAAGGAAGGAAGGAAGGAAGGAAGGAAGGAAGGAAGGAAGGAAGGAAGGAAGGGAGGGAGGGAGGTAGGGAGGTCAGGAGGGAGGGAGGGAGGGAGGAAGGAAGGGAGGGAGGGAGAAAGGAAGGAAGGGAGGGAGGGAGGAGAGGGAGGGAGGGAGGAAGGAAGGAAGGGAGGGAGGAAGGAAGGAAGGAAGGAAGGAAGGGAGGGATGGGAGGAAGGAAGGAAGGAAGGAAGGGAGGGAGGAGAGGGAGGAAGGAAGGAAGGAAGGAAGGGAGGTAGGGAGAAAGGAAGGAAGGAAGGAAGGGAGGTAGGGAGAAAGGAAGGAAGGAAGGAAGGGAGGTAGGGAGAAAGGAAGGAAGGAAGGAAGGGAGGGAGGAGAGGGAGGAAAGAAGAAAGGAAGTAAGGAAGGCAGGGAGAGAGGGAGGGAGGTAGGAAGGAAGGAAGGATAAGGCAGGAAGGAAGAAAGCAAGGAAGAAAGGAAGGAAGGAAAAAAGGACATAAGGGAGGTAGACAGGGAGGCGGGGAAGGAGGGAGTGAATGAAGGAGGGAATACCATTCATTTCTCATCAGTTGGAAGAGTAAGGACTGGTATATGTGGAGAGCACGGAATGGATGGTGAGCGGTAAAGGACAAAGGCCATCTCGCGCATAAGGAATGATTTTCCACTGCTGCTTGGGGCCCTAATCATGTCTTGTCTTGTCTGCAAACAACAAAACGTACAAAGCCGTTGATGTTTTTAAATAAAAATGTGCTCGAATTTGCTAAGGATGTTACTTTGCATACCTCTAGTTATAGCACAAAAAGTGCATCAGAAAACGTAAAATAAAATTGATATACTGAAAGTTTCAGAAGGAATAATGATTTCCTGTTAAAACAGCTTGTTCAAAGTATAGGATAAGAGCTGTCACAAAAGAACAAATTCAGACCGAGTGTGAATAACGAGTGTTACTGTTACCAAGTTCAATGATATTAGCCGACCGTAGTAGCCAACATTCTCGCTGTTCACCAACAGGTCCTTGTAATGTAAACTGCTAGCATTCAACTCACTGAGCCATCCCGCCAAGTAAAAAGGACAAAGCTTGAGAGGAGTAGTTTGATGGTCTGGAATGACAAAGGAAGGACACAAAACTCTCTGGGGCAGATTTACAAGCCCGTTGCGCCTCTTTTGTGCCGCCGTTGCGTCAACCTGACGCAGCGGCGGCGTAAAAGATGCGCCATGGTGCGGGGTATTAACAACGTGACGCATCTGGGAGATGCGTCACGTTGTAAAGCCCTGCGCCATAAGGAGGCGTTCCTGTGCAGGGGGAGGGGCGTTCCTGCGCAGGAACGCCTCCTAAAAGTGGCTGAGTGAAATCTACAAGATTTCACTCAGTCACTTTTAGGCCAATGCTGCGTCCAAACCCTGCGCCTGCTTGAAGCAGGCGTAAGGCTTGAGGCAGCATTGAAAGAATAGGCCCCCCCAGAGCATTGCTAAAGCTGCGTTGCGCTTGTGATGCAACTCCAGCAATGCGCCGCTTTTATGGCACAGATGCGTGACGCAACTGTGCCGCTTTGGCCCCATGGTGCGCCGCATTGTAAAAGCTGCAAAAAACACAGTTGATGGACAGAATGTAGAACAATGTCATACATTCACCCCAGTACAAGGATCTGGGCCTAAATCCATCGTTTTTTTGCACTCCACACCACCCTGGGTTAGACACTGGCTATATGCAAATCAGCTCTGACCCTGTGCCTCATGGGAACAGTCTAGTCCGAACTACCAAGCCACGTCTTTCCCAGACCGGAATCAAGCATCCATGGAACAGTTTCTGGCTATCAGCCTTCATTCAGCCTTATTTGCTTGACTCCAGTGGTATGGAGAGCCTGGGACTCACGTCTGAGCATACCCAGCCCACTCGGGGTGAAAATTGCAAAAAACACAGTTGATGGACAGAATGTAGAACAATGTCATACATTCACCCCAGTACAAGGATCTGGGCCTAAATCCATCGTTTTTTTGCACTCCACACCACCCTGGGTTAGACACTGGCTATATGCAAATCAGCTCTGACCCTGTGCCTCATGGGAACAGTCCAGTCCGAACTACCAAGCCATGTCTTTCCCAGACCGGAATCAAGCATCCAAGGACCGGTTTCTGGCTATCAGCCTTCATTCAGCCTGGATAGCTTGACTCCAGTGGTGTGGAGAGCCTGGGACTCACGTCTGAGCATACACAGCCCACTCGGGGTGAAAATTGCAAAAAACACAGTTGATGGACAGAATGGAGTCAAGCTATCCAGGCTGAAGAAGGCTGATAGCCAGAAACCGGTCCTTGGATGCTTGATTCCGGTCTGGGAAAGACATGGCTTGGTAGTTCGGACTGGACTGTTCCCATGAGGCACAGGGTCAGAGCTGATTTGCATATAGCCAGTGTCTAACCCAGGGTGGTGTGGAGTGCAAAAAAACGATGGATTTAGGCCCAGATCCTTGTACTGGGGTGAATGTATGACATTGTTCTACATTCTGTCCATCAACTGTGTTTTTTGCAATTTTCACCCCGAGTGGGCTGGGTATGCTCAGACGTGAGTCCCAGGCTCTCCACACCACTGGAGTCAAGCTATCCAGGCTGATAGCCAGAAACCGGTCCTTGGATGCTTGATTCCGGTCTGGGAAAGACATGGCTTGGTAGTTTGGACTGGACTGTTCCCATGAGGCACAGGGTTAGAGCTGATTTGCATATAGCCAGTGTCTAACCCAGGGTGGTGTGGAGTGCAAAAAAAACGATGGATTTAGGCCCAGATCCTTGTACTGGGGTGAATGTATGACATTGTTCTACATTCTGTCCATCAACTGTGTTTTTTGCAATTTTCACCCCGAGTGGGCTGGGTATGCTCAGACGTGAGTCCCAGGCTCTCCACACCACTGGAGTCAAGCTATCCAGGCTGAAGAAGGCTGATAGCCAGAAACCGGTCCTTGGATGCTTGATTCCGGTCTGGGAAAGACATGGCTTGGTAGTTCGGACTGGACTGTTCCCATGAGGCACAGGGTCAGAGCTGATTTGCATATAGCCAGTGTCTAACCCAGGGTGGTTTGGAGTGCAGAAAAACAATGGATTTAGGCCCAGATCCTTGTACTGGGGTGAATGTATGACATTGTTCTACATTCTGTCCATCAACTGTGTTTTTTGCATTTTAAAAGCGGCGCATCATGGGTGGCGGAGCTGCGGCACACAATTACTGGCGCATCCCTGCTGATTTGCAGGGATGCACCAGTAATTGTAAATCTGCCCCTCTATTTGCCGAGATCTCATCAACTAACATTCACTTTAGGGCACTGTCTTGTTCAGAATGTAAGACCAGTATTACAGAGCAGACAGAGTTCAGTCATCGGCGGGTCATGACTCCCTTATCGTACGCCACACTAACTACCACCCGATCTGCAGCCATAAGTTTTAGTATCTTTCATGAGCACAAATCGTTGGGCTCTGCTCTCGTGTTTAAGTAAAATATATTCCTCAACTTTAGGCTTTAACGTCCAACAAAGGCACCTCCATCTTTATTCCATTGAGGTTTGTTGGGCCTACCCTATGTAGCTGACCAGGGATTCATAACTGGGAAACATGTGGGAAACAGCCTGAACATCACAGGCAGAGCAATGTGTGTCATTCCAACGCAAGCGCAACCACGCTTGTCTTAACCACGCATATGCCGTAACCACACAAATGTGTGGTTAAGGCAATGTGGGTCTAGATGCTGAGACCCAGAAACAAGAAGGATCGGGAGAGAATGCACGTTAAAATTATCGCCGTTTTAGCGGAAGGAAACTTCCCCTAAAACGTCGATAATGGGTTTGCTGATATGCGGTTTAGAATTCCAATAGAAGCCCAGGCTAGATGTCCTGCACATCTAAGCTGGGCTTCTATACCGCAGATTAGCAAGTCCATTATCGCCGTTTTAGCGCCAGTTTCCTGCCGCTAAAATGGCAATAATTTTAAGAGGTTCTTGTTAATATGCCCCGCAGTGAGGTAAGTCGGGGGACGGGGTTTGGGGTGGTGGGGGGTAGTTTTTAAAGATTGGGGTAGTTTTTATGGCTCAGAGTTAGGGCTGGGGTGGAGTTGTTTTTAGGACTGGGGGATGGAGTTGCTTTTAGATGTATTCGTGGTTTAGGCAGCATAGTAGAAGCACGCCTGGGATAGCCATGTGTACCTCTGTCATAGGGGAACATCCTTTACAATGCAACTTTTACAACGAAGTACCTTTACGATGCAACCATTACAACGCAACTTTTACAACGTCTTGCGCTGGAGGGGGCTCTAGTTTAGGGAGTAGTTTCCAACACCTTCCCTACTATCCACGGGGACTGGAGTTGGAATAGTAAATTAAACTATTCACTATCCAGCGCCCCCCAACGCAATTCGTTGTAACGACTTGCGTTGTAAAACTTGCTTCGTAAAGGCATGCGTTGTAATAGCATGCGTTGTAACGTCATACATCCCTGTCAGACAACCACATGCATGCCAGGCTTTTCTTCTAATAAGCAGTCACACTATGTGACTCTAAGTGTGCTGCTGTTCTGTTTTCTGTCTGAATATCTTCTTTTCCAAATTGTTCAGCAGTAGATCAGAGGCCTGCTATTGGCCTGCTATTGGGAGATTCAACGTTCCAAAGCAGCGGTGATCACTGTTCCTAGTGTGAATATTGCAGTTTACGAATTCCTTCATTGACATTCTCTTTTGGATTCACAAGAATGCTGTGTTTTAGGGTTACAGAGCCACTTGAGCATCCTCCCTGTAATCTCATGTGCCTTGTAAGTAGAAGTTTGTAAAATTTTTAAAATGTTAAATATTAGTGTTCATTGCGAAGGTGAAAACATTCGTCTGATCAAATGGTCGAGAAATGGATGAGAAATTTGACACATCTGGCAACCTTCTTTAGAAGGCGAATTTAAAGCAAAAGAGGTTTTGTGCAAGATTTATGAAAAGCTTTTGAACATGTTGCAACTCATCTGTATATTTTAGGATATATTGAATAAGTTTACAGCAGTTTCTAAAGCTCCACACTTATTTAGGCATCGAGGAATTACTGCATGCACTGAAAAATAGGACAAAGGGGATGGTCAGAGGGCAAGATGCCCGGTTGGTTGCTCTGAAGTTATCCGCAGCCCCTGTTGCCCTCTCGTTTGCATCTGCATGCCAAACTTCGGCAGAACATTCCACCATCGTGCCTTTAATAATAACAAACTGTAGGTGCAGGGTCAAATGGCCAGACCTTCAAATGTCCACCAGTAAACCTGCCGAATTATATGAGCTTGTTATTCCATTCATTGAAGATATGGGGAAATTCGGCCACTTGGGCAGGGCTTCTGAAATACATACTCAATTGGCTGCTGCACTCAAAGACATTTTGTACCCGGTGAAAAAGTTAAATCACCCTCGAACTGCAAATACTAGATGGTTCAACGCCTCATGCCGGAAGGCCAAAAAGGCCCTTCTCACGGCAATAAAATCTAATAATAGGGAGGAAATTTGGGCCCATCGCAGCATGTACAAAAAGGTAACTTGTGACGCCAAGAAGGAATGGGAGGCCTCTATGTGGGAGGAATTGGGATCCGCGCTTAGTACCAATAATTTTAAATCATTTTGGTCCATAGTTGCAACTAGATTTAATGGGCATACTCCCGCATTTGTTCCGAATATTGCCCCTCTAATTTGGGAAAGCCACAGCTGCGATCTTTATGGCATGGCTGAGCCTCGTGAAAAGCTTGTTATTACTCTTGAACCTCAGCAGCCTGGGAGCATTAGTGGGGCTGAGCGGGGACGGCTAACTACTGTTCCCTTACTGCTCCAGTTGAATTTTTTACTTTGGCTGAGGTAGAGACAGCTATGGGCAAGTTGATTCCTAATAAGGCCCCAGGTCTGGATAAACTGCCAGGAGACTTGTTTAGGATGCAACCGAAAATCTGGGCCCCCTACTTGTTGTTTTGTTTAACGGTATCCTACAGGGAGATGATTTGCCCCCTACTTGGTTAGGAGCTGAAATTGTGCCTGTCTTAAAAAAGGGCTGCCCATTAACCCCCTCTAATTATCGACCGATCAGCTTAATCGATACATCTCAAAAGCTGATGGGAAGGGTTATCCTCGATAGGATCCTAGGGTGGATCGAGGACAATGGGATACTGTCTATACTCCAGGCAGGCTTTAGGGCTGGTACCTCCACTCTAGATCAAATATTTCGCCTGCAGGTCCTGTACTGGAAGACAGCTAAGGTGGAGGGTAGCAGCCTCTACCTTGTGTTCATGGACCTGCGGGCAGCTTTTGATCTTGTTCTGCGTGGAAAATTGTGGAGAGTACTAGCAGACCTGGGCCTTCTGCCCTATTTGCTAGCCATTCTTTCTAGGCTCCACACAAATAACTTTGCCCAGGTGAGGTGTGGCACGCATGGCGAACTCACAGACCAATTCCCTGTTCAAAAAGGAGTTCGCCAAGGGTGCGTTCTGGCGCCAACGTTATTCAGTCTCTACATAAATGGCCTTGTGGAACATCTGAATGGTGTAGAAAATAACGATGCCCCTAAACTAGCTACAGGTAGAGTGCCCACGATGTTGTTCGCAGACGACACTCTGTTGTTGTCTAGAACATCATCGGGCATTCAGAGAATACTTGATGGCTTTGTGGAGTTTTGCGACCTTCGGGGGTTGGAAATCAACCTTGGCAAAACAAAATGTATGATTTTTAATCCCCCTAAATGCGTACGCCCAAACCCTGTTTTACATGGTACTCCCCTTGAAAGGGTAATAACATTTGTTTATTTGGGTGTCCCGTTAACAGAGAATTTTGGTTGGAATACACAGATTGCTAAATCCACACTTAAGCTATCCCAGTTAGCGGGGGGCATAAGTAAGGTTTACAGGGCGTCTACTTTTAGGCCGGTGTCCCCAGCCCTAGAAATATATTGCCGTCAGGTTAGGTCGGCAGCAACCTATGGGGCTGAACTTTGGGGGCACAAGCAGATTATGAAATTTAAAAAGGTGGAGCAGTCTTTCGTTAGAAATCTAGTTGGGCTACCACCTAGCACGCCATTGATCCCTCTTAGATTTGATCTTGGCATGTTGCCAATAGAGGAGATCATTAGTGCTAGACCAATTATATTCTGGAAGAGGTTGTGGTCAGTTCCTGAATTGGATGCGTATAGAGCGGAATTTTCTGAGATCTTCCCCCTTTCTTAAAAATATAAATATCCCTTGGCTTCAGCATATTAGTGCTGTTAGTACCCATTTAGGTTTTCCTGAACTGTGGGAAACGCCTGAGATTTTTTGCTTTGGGATATCTAAGAAGGAACTTCTTTCTCAGATACGTATATTAAACTACCAATTATTAATGAGCTCTGCATCACTGGGTAAGCTGACATCTGAGTTCCTCCTAGTTAAACCAGAACCTAAAGTTGAGGAATTCATGGACTTAATCGAACCCCCAGTTGCTTGAAAGTTGTATCTACAGTTAAGGCATGGCACTCTTCCAGTTAGGTCTTTTACATCTAAATGGCGAAATCCTAAGAATGAAGTTTGCCCAGCATGTAGCTACAAAATTCAGGATGTAACCCATGTGCTGTTTTTCTGCCCTGCCTATTCTGCGATTAGAAAACGTTGGCCAACACCGATCTGTAAGAACCTGGGACTTCTGCACTTTACGCAGGCTTGTAGGATATTGACATATGATACACATTCTCCTGTCGTGTATTTCTATAGGTTCTGAATCAGTCCCCCTATTCCTGACCCTATTCTGGTTAAACTAACTATCGAGTTAACTAACAGTCAGCCCATGAGGCAAGAAAATCCCCCATGATGCAGATACCGTTATCTGACGCAGTCACACTACGGCACAGGAACGTGTTATCTGATTAGGTCATAACGCTTGAGATCTAATTAGACAAGCGACATTCCTCCAGCCCCTGATAAGGCATACGACGTTCTCATAACAAATCAAACCTATGACAACCTGGAAAATCCGTGCGGCCATTGTTTTGATTTCACAGAGAACTTTTGCAAAAGAATGTGCTAACGAGCAAGTCGTATGACATCTTTATTGACGTACCTATGTCCATCCTTACGTCAATCTCGGCACCTTTAAGGTATAAATATTGCCGACCTTGCCCTATGCAAACACACGCGTGATGACAAGACGGAGCAGCCATACTTGCCGAAGCCGAGAGCAGAAGCAGACCCCGCTGGCAGCAGCCCCGCCTTCCTGACGCGCTGAGAGACGCGCTGCTATCTCAAGCCGAGAGACCCAGCACCGGCGTTTCTGGGCAGCCCTCGCAGGCAGCCTGGAATATCGAGAGCAGAGAAAGAGATACCATTCCTCATTCATCCTAAATTCCAGGTACAGAACTGAATAACCCCTCACAGAGAATTCTTTAGTTATTCACTTGGCAAAAACAAACTTAACTTAAACTGTAACTTTCTATTCCCGCCCACGCATTAGACTTAGGTCAGGTACACGGGGTAGGCGTATTTAGAAACACCAGTTGAGTACGTTTAGTCAAATGTATATGTGTATGTAAATATATTTTAATCATTTTAAACATCATATGGCTCAGAAACCATATCAATGTTTTTACAGTATTATTTTATACTATTGCTTCTAATGTATGCACTTTACTTAACTATAAGTATTGCAATAATATCGATCCATTTCTCTTGTACGAGAAAAGAGACTGATCAATAAATAACATCTTTTATTGAACACGCCCGTCTCTTCCTTTTCTCTACATTCTGATGAGACTAAGAATGCACGTACTGACTGAGTAAAATAATTGCCTTGTGCTCACACGACTCTCGAGATTGACTCTTGATTAGGGGAGAGCAAAGTTGTCATGTTCTATGGTTGTCAGAAACTAAATCCCTTCTTGTCTAATCAGGGAAGTTAATCCTTCCTTGAACATTCGAGAAAGTTTCTAGCGAACTCTGAGCTTAGCTGGCAAACCCAAAAATTAAGTCTAGTATCGACAGTAGTAGACCTAGTTAACGTCTGGCCTAGGCCTTTACTGCTGTAGGTACTATTCCAATGCGCAGAGCCTATTGGGAAAATAGGAGCTACACTACATGGCGCCCAACGTGTTTGGAAAGGGCGATAAAACTAACGTAAGACATTTAGAGTAACTCAGTCGTGCTCTCTCACTCAGACCCCTTTTCCCAAATACTCCAAAGACGTCTGGAGTGGGTGAAAGGTTATATCCTCCAAAACCTCGCAGGAGGGAACTCCTATGTATGGTTCTTGGTCAAGTCAACGTTGAAGGATATAACAGTTCCGAAATATTGTGCATCTAATCTTTGTTCTATAAAGAAACCTGATCTGCAAATAGACATATTATCATCCTGTCTGTAAAATGGGAGACAGTGATGAAGAAAGAGAGGCAGTTAGATTAGCAGCTGAAATAGCAGCAGCAGATACTGCACTAAAGGATGCAGACGCGGATATAATACTCATTCCGGTCAGCAAAAGAAGATCTATAACCTTAAAACTTATAGAAAATGGCATGACACGTAGAGGTGGCACAGTTATATTCGTAATTGAGGCACATGAATATCGGCAGACAGAGGTATACTATACATGGATACATTTTCCAGCAGCAAATGCTGTAACAAAGTACTTCCACTATTACAAAATAGAGGTTCCACCCGACATTTACACTCCTTTCGAGGAGGTGGAAGTACCACTCAAATTCCAAGAGCATTTGCTATTATTTGATGGCGCCCTAATACATAACAATCACATTACAAGGCTCGGTCCTTTAGGAAGACCAGGAGCAACGTGGCCGGTCTTAGCCGGATACACACCACGTCCAGACATCGAAAGAATGCCTGCAGCAGAGCTATTATTACAGCTAAAACAACTACTAAAAATTCATAGACAATTAGTTCAGTATGTAATGCGGACTTCAACAATTCAGCCAGCGATTAAACTTCCACAGCTGACCCCTCACCAGGGGAACACAAATAAAATTACACCACAGAACATCCAATCCTGCTTAGGTAAAGTTCCAGCTAAACGGGAACAAATACCATTCTGGTTGGCACAGAAAATCACCCAAATAGAGGCGGTGTTTCCTGACACCACCCCGCTGGAAAAACACAGGATTCTGACTATATGTCTCCCAATGGGAATCGCACCACACATTGAGGACTGCGACACTTGGGGTACAGTCTTTGCTTCCATCTACACAAAAACGCACGGTGTCCCATCCATTTCGGTGATACCAGATGTGCTAAAACAAATTCAAGATGAATACGGTCCAGAACCTGCTTTAACTCTTGGTATGAAATTACTGAAAGACTTCAAGCAGGTTTCGGCTATATTACTAGCCAACATAAAAGGTGAAGCAGCAAACGTGGCGATCCGCCAGAGGTTAAAAGAGACAGATATAGCAGACCAACCAGCTGAAATAGCCAGAATCATAGAAAAATCCTATGAAGAACTAGGCAGAGATAGTCTAGGTGGAATACCAGTAAAACCGCAACTGACTACAAGTCCAGAAAAAATATTTTTTAATAATAATAATTCAACAAAAAAGAACTGGGATGGAAACAAACAATCCAATCCTAAAGAAAAGAAATTCCAGTCCAGAGGAAGGTCTCCTAGGCGAAGAGAGAAATCTCCAAACCAAAGACAGAGGTCACCGCAGAGTGACCCCTCTGGGAATAGATATAACCTTAGAAATAGGGATAATATTAAAAAACCTGATAGATATCAAGACATTGATACACGTCCCTCTCAATCTTTTCAGACTTTCTCGCAGAAATCGGAAAGAAGAGGACGATCAGAAGAGCACGCCAAGTCCAAAGACAAGGAACCTGCTCAACTTAAAAAGAAATTACAATTTCCAAAAAAGAAGGTAGCCAGTATCAAGGTAGTTAAAAATGCCGAGAATACTGAGGACACAACTGAAAAACGGAGAATGGGCTCAGACAATGCTAGACAGCGCAGCAGAGGTGAGCATAGCTCGCAAAGTCCTTATGAATCATCTGGAGACAGTGGACACGAATGAATACCTTCAAGTGGAAACTGCAGACACCAGAGTTAGCAAGCCCCACAAGATATACGAGATAACATTACGTATAGAGGGAGATAAGACTAGGAAAATTAGGGGACTATTTTGGGATAACCTATCCAAAGGCTATGACATCCTTCTAGCTGAAAAAGACTGGCCACCAGAGTTTGTCAGGGAGTGCCCTCATGGCGAAGAAGTAATTATGCCTGCCTTCTCGAATCAAATACCGATTCATAAAAAATACACACTTGCTAGAAAGTGGGCAGTGGCCTTAGCACCTGCTTTATATAAAAATCATGTAGGGTGGGATGAGGATTCTCCTCCTCACAAAATCCAGTTAAAATCACAACCAACTGCACAAAGGCAGTACCCAATTAAGCAAGAAGCTAAAAAACAAGTAAATGAAATACTAGATCAGCTAGAATACCAGGGGGTGATTGAAACTTGCACCTCACAAATGAACAATCCTTTGTTTCCGGTCTCCAAACCAGACAATTCGTACCGTCTAGTTTTGGATTACCGACACCTTAACACATGTTGCAAAACCTTTGCAGTGCAAAACTCACACAGTGCTGCACTAATGAATAACATAGTGCGCAAAAAATACAAAACAACCTTGGACATCTCCAATGGATTCTTTTGTCAAAACATAGCACCAGAGAGCAGATATTTAACTGCATTCTCAGTAAATGGCACTCAAAAACAATTCTGTCGATTAGCCCAGGGGTACAAGAACAGCCCGGGGGTATTCTCAGCGAGAGTAACAGAATTACTACAACTATATGATGATGAAGCATTATCTTATGTCGATGACATTTACTTAACAGATGATGACTTGGAGACTCACTTGAAAAGAGTGAACACCATAATACTTGGTTTCGCTGCAGAGGGTTACAAATTCAACTTCAAAAAGTCCAGAATTGCCCATCTGACGGTCCTATTCTTAGGATATGAGTTATCAAGTGAAGGTAAAAGCCTGGCAGACAATTTCCTAGAGAAATGTGCCGTAATCCAAGCTCCTAAAACACTAAAAAACCTACAGTCAATTCTAGGCTTCCTAAATTTCGGAAGAACTTACATTGCAAATTACGCAGAAAGGGTCAAACCCCTTTACGATCTAATTAAACCAGACTTTAAAAGATCCAGTTGGACTCAAACACACACAGAAATTTTGAGATCCTTACAAACAGACATGCTAATTAAAACAAAATTAGAAACCCGTGATAATACACGCAACCTTGTGATCCGAGTCATCCCAGGGAGATGCGGATTCACATACCTAACTTCTAATGAGGGAGAAAAGGTACCAATTGCATTCAAATCACACTTGTACACTAAGGCTGAAATGAAATTTAGCCCAACGGAAAAAATTCTTACAGCGACACAGACAGCTATCGCAAAAGAACGAGCCCTGGCACAAGGTAAACGAATAATAATCGTGACACCGATACCAGCCCTAGAGACGGTAACAAAGGCAAGCATTCCAAATGCTAAAGCACTCCATCCGAGATGGATACAATGGGCTAACTCTCTTGCTGCAACAGACGTGGTGTACGAATTTGATCCTTACTTAAAAACACAAGAATTTCTCCAATATGAATTTGAATGTCCTCCGCCGACCGAAATTCTGCCTCTAGACCAATACGGCTGTATAATATATACAGACGGATCAGCACAACCCGCAGTAGGGGGTAAACAAGCTTACAGTGCTGCGTGCGCGATTGTTAAAGGTCGTTGGCACAAAGGGAAATTTAAACCAACCCTCACTAAAACACAATCTCTAGGAGATTGCACAGCTCAGCGAGCTGAACTACTAGCATTCAAGATGGCGCTTGAAAATACTGATCGAGAATTCCCCACACTTATAGTGTGCGATTCGTATTATTGCGTTCAGTCCTATAATGAATACTTGCAGATCTGGCTTCAGAACGGTTTCAAGGATGCAAAGGGTGGCACAATCAAGCATAAAATGCTCTGGGAACAAGTAGCTCTTTTACAAAAAGAACTACCAAAGACTCACGTGATACATACACTGAGTCATCAACGTGATGGCGTTCACGTTGCAGGGAATTCATTGGCTGATGAGGCCGCGAAAGCAGCTGTGCAAACGGCTTCCGTAGCTGCCGTCACCCGGTCAAAAACAAAAATAGACAGCGAAATATTACAAGCTGTCAGCGCTTCAGAAAAGGATTCGATAGTACCACTCCCTAAAGGCTTTCCAGTAAAATACTCATACATAACTGATGCAAACAATGTTCCTTTTGCTCGAATCCCTGGAGTGGGGGATAGGGCAATTCCAAACATGGAACATAGGTTAGGACTAATAATAGCGGCACACGAAGGGCTTGCTTCTATTCATGCTGGCGTCTCAGCCACAGTATCATTATTAAAACAGAGATACTGGTGGCCACAGATGAGAAGACAAACAAGGAACTATGTTCTAGCATGTGAAATATGTCAAAAAATGAAAGTATCAACGGTGAGACGTCCAGCGCAGACGCCCCTTCTAATCTCGGATAAACCATTAGCCTGTGTTTATCTAGACCACTGCGGTCCCTTACAAAGGGATGGTAACTATAAATATATCTTGGTCGCAGTGGACTCATGCACGAGATTCATATGGATGTGGCCCCAGCGAACGGCTGACGCCAGAACTGTTATAAAAGATTTGCGGGTCTTCATCGGCACATACGCAATTGGCATTCTGCATTCGGACAATGGTCCTGCTTTTAGCTCTTGGGCTTATAAGGAGGCCATGGTCAGCATGGGCGTGCAATTGCGGTACTCTTGTCGATTTCACCCTGAGGGGAACGGAATTGTTGAAAGAAAAAACCGTGACATAAAGCAATCTATAACGGCGAAGGTATTAGGTTCGGGAGCTGGGTGGGTCAAACATCTAATAAGTGTCCAACGTAGTCTAAATAACTTGCCAAGAAATTCTCTGAAGGGATTCAGTCCGTACGAATTATTATTCGGAACTAGGATGTTGATCTCTGACCTTGATAGTCAGACTTCAGTGGTAATAGAAAAAACCTTTGATGTCAAAGACCGTTTGGCTATTTTGCAGGACTTAAACAAAACAAGAAAAGACCTGAGCAACATACAGTTGAAACAACAGCCAACAACCACTGAAGAATCACCACCTGTCCCAGCAAGACCTGTCTGGATTCCAAAAGTCGGGGATCTAGTCAGGGAGAAGATCGCGGTAAAGAAGGAATTTGGGCCTTCTTACAGAAAAGCAGTTCCTGTCTTGTCTGTCAACGGGACAAGATCAGTTGTACTACCGCCACTTGCTGGAAAAAAGGAGAACCGAGTTGTATCCATCGACCTGGTAAAACCACAACATGTGGCCGATAACAAACAGTAGGCCAAGTGGACTCCCAATAAGTAGCAGAACACCAAGGTTTGCTACCAGTACAGAGGTCCTATCAAAGAGGCTCATCACATTCGAAACGCCTACAGAAGAACAACAAGGACTATGCAACAATGCAATAGAACTAAGACCTCTGAAAACCCAAATAAAAACATTTAGCAGAGACACACCAATCTATACTGAAGTACCAAGTGACAATGCAAAAAACAAAAATCCTGAACCAATTGGAACAATTGACAGAACTGCATCTGGTTACTTCATCAACTTCGATGATTCCTCTGAAGGCTTCAGTGAACCAAAGACACAGCCATCATCAAAATCCTTTAAAGACAAAGCTAAGGAACTTTTGAAACAACTGAAAGAAACATATCTGGTTTCTCCATGGATTGAATTTTGGGTGGGTTTTGGTGCATTTATCCTCATACTTTGGCTCATCATGGTATTTACTTTGGGACGCTTCATTGAGGGAAAATATGCTAAAATGGACACAGCAAGTCAGAACATCAACTTGGTCCTCAAACCACATACATCTTCGCACGTCGAGAAAAGAGAACTTTCTTCAGAACTTTCTTCAGCCAACTTCACAGCAATTCCAATACCTGGTGGGGTAGCCTGGGACAACACTGACTATGAAATTTATGGTCCGGTCGAGATCCTGAAATATCCACACCAAATCAAGATCTCCTTGAGTGACTTTGCAAAACCAAACTCATTTGCTGATGATTGGGACTTTGAAAGTATTAACAATATGATGTCTGACTTAGTAATGTCTGCTAAATTTACAAAACATGATTATTTGCAAGGTTCTACAAATTATGATAGTATGTATTGCTATAACCATTATGGTAACCATTTCTTGCATAAATCTGCACAACCTAGAAATGTTTTAAATTATAATCAATGGGAACATTGTGCTACACCTCCAAAAGGGAGCTCTAGAACCGTTTATGACAAATATTCATATTTTTCAGGTTTTAACATAACTAATGCTGAAACATTTTATTACAAATTGTCAAACAAGACAGGGATGAAAACCATGATAACCAACACAAAATTGATATATTCAGATTCATTCTTTGAAAAAATGAATACTTTTGGATTTGATTATTGGGACAAAAATGTTGATTTGAAAAGTGTTTGGGGTACAAAAGAATGGCAAGTACAGGGTTTAGAAGCTTTGTTTAGAGCCTGCATGATCCCAGAACAAATGATATTTTTAAATGACACTGTTCAACAAACCACCTGTCTTGGCTTAGCCAAAATCAAAGATTTAAATAACCCGTCTATTCCAAAGCCAACAATGTTTAGCAATAACTCTGATACAGATGAAGGAATAGACATAAACCATATACTTAACCAAAACAGAACACATCCTGATTGGAAACAATGGTTGATCTGGCCCACAGATACAAATAACTGTCAAGATAGATTCCTGAATAAAACACAGGGTTTCAAAATGACCAGGCCAGACCCTAGATATCCCCAAAGACATCACCCAGGGATAATAACAACCTACAGTGTGGGCAAATTATGCCTTCAATGGCTACAGACTTCCACACTGCCTGAAATTAAGCAACACCTAACTTTACTTACTGATGGTCTGACTTGCGTGATTTCATACTGGGACCACGCAAACAGCGTCAAAAGCGTTTCATAGCAGCCTCTGTATATGCAGCATACAATGAGGCCTGGAAGGTTACTCAAATTGAGACAGCAGAAAGAATACGGGAAATTGACTGTATCAATTTGGAAAAATCACTTTCTGTAGTGGACAATGGGTTAATGACTCTGTCCTCCAGAATTTTTTCATTGGACAGCATTGTGTCTTCAGCAATCGATATATTATCGCAAGACTTACTGTTAT
This sequence comes from Lissotriton helveticus, assembly GCF_964261635.1. NCBI lineage: Eukaryota > Metazoa > Chordata > Amphibia > Caudata > Salamandridae > Lissotriton > Lissotriton helveticus. The sequence goes on from NC_136062.1 coordinate 430,026,244, forward strand.
TACAACATGGTCAGTCACAATTGCGTTCCATTGTACAGCTTGGCTGGACGTTACAAAATCTGCGTTCAGGCTATGTGCCTTGGCGTTTAATCAACACAACGTCACTATTCCAAATCTTTAACCTTACTGATAGACAAATCGGTATGGCGCAGAAGGGTGCTGATTATACAATCTTGAGCATTGAAAAACTAGAAAGATTACCAATGACAATGTCAGAACGACCTGTCAGTGAATGGATAATACACGGAATCATAAATATTCCAATCTCAACCTTCAGGTTTCAATACTGCCAAAAATATATACAGGCTGGCATGTACGAGAAATTGGGAAAGGGGTACCTTAAAACAACTTGGAACCTGCCCTATTCACATGCATGTGTCAGTAATAAAGGACAGAAAGTGTTTCTTAGTGGCAACAATTGTGCTATGTCACTAAGCGGCACGCTTCTGTGTAACGGAATTAGTTTGCATGGAGCCTGTGAAGGGAATTCATACAACCTTTCATGTCACCAGCAAGGCGCACCTGCAACAGAAATAGAACCATTCTTTCAAAGACTCTATAATGGGAGTTACATTCTTATTGTAGACCGCAGATGTTGCAGTCTTATGCCCGGGACTCCTTATCTAGTAACTACAACAACGAAGGTCAAGTGCTGTGGACGTTCTTTGTTCCCCAGCTCCTTTCCAGACAGGGAGGCAAGGGCATGGCCCAGTTTGAAAATTACTTCTATTCGAATAGACACTTTAAGCAGAATGAAAACAGTGCTTCTTCAGACGCCTACAAGGCTCACGTCATCAAAAGAAACGTATGATGTACAAGTCGCAAGGACGACTGCAGAGATACATACATTATTATCAACTAATTCCCCCGTACATTTCGCGGAAATCCTGAGCGAAATCTTAAATATTTCTGATACCACTGGGGTCTCAAAGGTATTTAAGACAGTATTTTCGATGGCATAAACACCATTCAAAGCCATACTGGGTATTTTTCCAGATTTCGTCCATTCGATTTTTGGCGGACTTCCCCTGATCCTGGGACTAATTGCAGGAATCCTATTCCTAGTCCTTATTTTTCGTTATGGCAACCCATGTCACAGATCAAACTCTCGCGACAATGGAAGATACGATCCTAGCCATTGGATACCGGGACCGGATATCAAAAATCCTGGGACTCTCCCGGCTTAGAGACCTGAACATGACTTGGTTTCTATCATTTCGACCAATGTGGCAAAGGTGTGTTTTACCTGTACTAAGGTGTCTGCTATGCGGAGAAGAATGCGTGTTAGACACCTGTCTGACGCTACAATCGGATGCGCCAGTGGATGCAGATACACTGTTGGTTCCTACCAAGGTTCACGCTTTGTGCTGCCCTCAAAGGCTGCCAATCCTGATGACGGCATTCCTGGAATCTTCACCACTGCGATTGAAGAGTAGTGAAGTTCAAGATGAAAGCAACATCGAACAGGTACGACCTTCTGTCAGCAATGCAAATCAGAATGTCAATGGAGACAATCATGCGCACGAATGCATGGTTACCCCTATTTCCGACTTAGTGGAACTTTCCCATGAAGCTGTTGACAGTTTTTTCGAAAGCCTGAATGATATGATGTTCTCTCCGGAACAGAAATAGAGACTTTTGAGTAAACTCGCACACGGCGTTCCCTGAATTCGGCCTTCAACTTTAAAAATAAAGTCACATGAACAATTACAATCCAGTTCACGGACAGCAATTTTTTCAGCATGCCCCTTAAAATATTTTTCTACATATTTTTTCCCGGGACATTGATCTTCTGCTTAAAGTAAGAAACTATTCCTAGAGAAATAAGATTTCTATTTTTAGATACTTTATATAGACTTTAGCTGCCCGCTGGTAGGTTCACAAATATTTTATTATGTGATGAAATGGTCTCGGACTTCCTTTCTGTATAGCCATATTAAGAGCCATTTCATGTGTATTTCTCATATACCAAAAAGCAATAATGCATTACAATGCGTGTTTACTTTTGCATTTAATTCATAGCTTAAGTGCATACAATATATATGACTGCAATTTTTCAGTATATTTGAAAATTTCGAAATGCATTTATGTATTTTGGGGTGGTAAGGTATACACTATACTCTATAGTATGTTGTACTATGTTATACTATGCATAGATTAGTAGATATGACCATAGTTAGCGTGGAGTGGGTGTCGTGTATTTCTATAGGTTCTGAATCAGTCCCCCTATTCCTGACCCTATTCTGGTTAAACTAACTATCGAGTTAACTAACAGTCAGCCCATGAGGCAAGAAAATCCCCCATGATGCAGATACCGTTATCTGACGCAGTCACACTACGGCACAGGAACGTGTTATCTGATTAGGTCATAACGCTTGAGATCTAATTAGACAAGCGACATTCCTCCAGCCCCTGATAAGGCATACGACGTTCTCATAACAAATCAAACCTATGACAACCTGGAAAATCCGTGCGGCCATTGTTTTGATTTCACAGAGAACTTTTGCAAAAGAATGTGCTAACGAGCAAGTCGTATGACATCTTTATTGACGTACCTATGTCCATCCTTACGTCAATCTCGGCACCTTTAAGGTATAAATATTGCCGACCTTGCCCTATGCAAACACACGCGTGGTGACAAGACGGAGCAGCCATACTTGCCGAAGCCGAGAGCAGAAGCAGACCCCGCTGGCAGCAGCCCCGCCTTCCTGACGCGCTGAGAGACGCGCTGCTATCTCAAGCCGAGAGACCCAGCACCGGCGTTTCTGGGCAGCCCTCGCAGGCAGCCTGGAATATCGAGAGCAGAGAAAGAGATACCATTCCTCATTCATCCTAAATTCCAGGTACAGAACTGAATAACCCCTCACAGAGAATTCTTTAGTTATTCACTTGGCAAAAACAAACTTAACTTAAACTGTAACTTTCTATTCCCGCCCACGCATTAGACTTAGGTCAGGTACACGGGGTAGGCGTATTTAGAAACACCAGTTGAGTACGTTTAGTCAAATGTATATGTGTATGTAAATATATTTTAATCATTTTAAACATCATATGGCTCAGAAACCATATCAATGTTTTTACAGTATTATTTTATACTATTGCTTCTAATGTATGCACTTTACTTAACTATAAGTATTGCAATAATATCGATCCATTTCTCTTGTACGAGAAAAGAGACTGATCAATAAATAACATCTTTTATTGAACACGCCCGTCTCTTCCTTTTCTCTACATTCTGATGAGACTAAGAATGCACGTACTGACTGAGTAAAATAATTGCCTTGTGCTCACACGACTCTCGAGATTGACTCTTGATTAGGGGAGAGCAAAGTTGTCATGTTCTATGGTTGTCAGAAACTAAATCCCTTCTTGTCTAATCAGGGAAGTTAATCCTTCCTTGAACATTCGAGAAAGTTTCTAGCGAACTCTGAGCTTAGCTGGCAAACCCAAAAATTAAGTCTAGTATCGACAGTAGTAGACCTAGTTAACGTCTGGCCTAGGCCTTTACTGCTGTAGGTACTATTCCAATGCGCAGAGCCTATTGGGAAAATAGGAGCTACACTACACTCCCATTGTGTTTGCGGTCTCTCGTTATCTATTTAATATGTGGCGCAGGAAATACACCTTTTTATCTTGATTGTTGTATATACATTTTTTAACGTCATGTATTGTGATAACTTTCAGTTTAATTCTCTTTTTAACATTTTATGACTATTTATTGTCTTATTGTTTGGGCTGATGTATTTTATATGCACTTTTTATGGTCGTTCGACCGAAATATAAGTTATCAACAACAAAGCATCTGCATGCACCCGCTGTAGCTAATCAAGCTCAGACAACACTGCGGTACAGGTGAAGAGATCGGGCGAGGAGAGAGTGAAGCGGCAAACGTTAAAACGCTGAAAAGACTGGAATTTAACCTGAAAAAGAACCGGAAAGTCAAGAAAACTTGCCTGTTGGTGGTCACCATTTAATTTGTACAGCTTTTACCCCTATTAATCTTTTTTATGTGTATATTTCACAGATTGTTTTCAATATTCTTTTTATCTACTTGTATCACATGTTTGGCCAATTTGATATTGAGGGTCACAACCTGTGACATGCACCTGTCTCTCCAAATCCTCATGTTATTTTTGTTTGGTAACTATTTGTCTTCCAACACCATCTTCCTAATTACTGGTTGTGTATAGATTTTTTCACATTTATTTATTCATGATTTGTATACTTTACATGTTGTTTCACTCTCTTTTTATCTTTGTGTATGCCATATTTGCCTCAAATTAGCTTCTCATGTAAAGCGCTCTGATACCTCCTGGGTCTAGCCAGCGCTATATAAAAAATAAAAATTAAAAAAAATAAAATATGCTGAGAATAGCGGCAGTGGTCGTGTCAGCAACTACAGAGAGGTTACTAGAGCACTCTGCGCTATCGACGGTGGGGCGCCCTCACTGCAGCGATGCTCTATGGTGGCCGACGGGGAAGGCTGTACTCCCTCGGTGATGCCTCCCAAGACTGCAAGAGGGAGAGCTCGCCCACTGGCCGATTCAACTGAATTCTGGAGCTTGAGCGGTGAACAGTAGAAACTCGGCAAGTATGAGTCTAGGAAGTGAAACAAGTAAGGATGATACAGCTTTATCTGGTGAGAAAACTGCCAAAGACTCCACCGGTAAGTGCACTATTCCTCTTCTGTTCTCTGGGGGAAAGGAAAGGAAGAAAGCTGTTTATTCCCCTCAAACTGAGCTGGCATGGATAGGGGGCTTCTGATGCCGTAACTGATCAAAGCACGGGAGAAGAGGACTCTATTACTATTTAATGCAATGTGGGTCATGCTAATCTGGCACCATCAGCACCATCCAGTGTAAATCTAATGGTGGAAGGCTCCGCAGGGGGGATCAGCCACCATCCTAGTGTGTCTAGTATCCCCATCCCTGAAGGAGCTTTAAGTGCCAATACAGCTCACATACTAATCGCAGAAAATACAGAAAAATTGGAGCCGGGCATTAAAAGGAACTTACAAAGTATAAATTTCCCCGGAAGGAAACAGACTCTGGTGATTATTTTTACTCTCTGTGGGACCACTCTGACTCCTCCAGCGATGATCGAGAGTTAGGCCTAAAAACTCAAGCCGTATTGCATGGGGCAGGTAGCAGTGACCTTAGCAGTGTACATCCGGAGGATACAGGAGGAGATACATCTGAAGATAGCCCCCGTACAGTACAAAAGAAACAGGATTTTAGAGAGGGACCCAAACTTGTAGTTAGCGGCAATGGTGGTAACTACTCTTTTACAACTGAGAGTGGCACTGGTATTGAGATGCTTAAAGGAGATGCACCAGGTCCATACGAAGAGATCTCACTTGCCCTGATCTATCAAATGTAATGACCCATAGGGAGGAGACATGGTCAGAGAGCAAGAGAGTGCAAAGTTCTTGCTGCAAGCTCTAGAACTCAGTGCGTCGGATAGCTAAGAACTGCACGGAATTTACAACTAGATTCAACAAAGCAGATGCACGGATCTCTCCTCTAAAAGATGAAATTGTTGCACAGAAGGCCGTGACTGAGACCCTGTGCTCTCTAAAAGACGACACTCAGTGGAAGCTGGCTGACTTAGAAAATCGCTCTTGCAGGAAGAATCTTAGAATTTTGCAGATTCCTGAGGGCATGGAGGGGCAAGATCCTCACAAGTTTATTATCGATCTGTTAACTGAGGCGTTCCCTGAACTCACACAGTGGGACTAGCAGAGAGAGGGACAGAGGGAGCATCGATTCCCCTTTTCCATTCGTCCTTGACCCGGGCAAGTAACAGCTATACCCAGAGCGATATTATTATCTCTCAAAAATGTTCTAGCACAGAAAGCTGTGTATGAGCTGGCCCGCCCAGATGGAAAGAGGGCTGGGAAAGGACTGGGGTTTTTTGTTCTGCCTGATTTTTGTCATCATACTGTAGAAAAGCTCTGGCAGCTCCGTCAGCTCATTTCACCATTTCAGGCTAAAGGGGATTAATCTTTTTCACTTAACCCAGCTAAATTAAACGTTCTACATAAAGATCATACCAGATTTTTTACATCTGAGGTTCAAGCCAAAGAGTTTTTACAATCTTTGTAATATCTAATGTTTAGTCTTGGATCTATCGGTGAGATGTATTCTGCATGATTTTTTGGGCTGACTTTATTTAGGATATCCATATATGTATGGGGTAGGTTGCCTAAGTTGGTATATTCTTACCCTTTTTCTGTTTTCTTTTCTTTTTTCATCGCACCTTTTGGATTGTGTGTCTATTCATAAAAAGCCATTAGCAATTAACAATAAGTGTGTGCTATGTAGAAGTGTTTTCATCTTGCTTTATATTAAAGGGTTTATTAGCAAATAAGGTGGTATGTTAGTGCGGGCGGGGTCACCCGGGTGGTGAGAGCTTGTCATCACTGGGACTATGGTTCCTACTGCCCTTCTGAAGGGTTGGGAAGGTGGGTTAAGGGGGTGGCATGGGGATTCAGGGTGGCATGGGGTCAGGGGTAGGGTGGGGGTGTGAGTGGGGGTAAAAAAAGAAAAGCAATCCACAGTATTGTTAAGCCTGTGAAATCTAGAGACATCAGTAGCTATTTAAGAGAACTAAGCAAGGGATAGCATCCATATCTTTCTTATGGCTAAGCTAGGACTCCGAATATGTTAGTTAAATGTCTGTGGGATTAATAATTATAATAAAAGACAAAGAGTCGCTGCAGAGCTTTGGGTGATTTACCCAGTTCTTGTCTGCTTACAGGAGACACATTTACCTTGGGGAAAATGTAAGGTCCTATCAGAGTTGGGGTATGTATCAGCAGCAAACAACAATGTATCGTGGGGTGGCGGTCTTGGCCATTCCAACCATACAATCTTCTAGACGCACTTTAGTGGAAAGTCATGGGCGTTGGGCAATCTTGGAATGCATCTTGGGAGATCCAGGTTCATGCTATGTACAGGGTATGGTTCTAATTTTGATGAAGCCCTTGTTTTCGAACATCTAAACCTCAAGCTCGCATCATGGCCCACCCCACTTGCTATGTGGGGATTTTAATATCAACTTGGTGGGGGGCTACTACCAGCAGGCATTCAGAGCTATAGTGGTAGGAAACCTAGGGTTTTTAAGTCTTTATATAATTTGCTCTATGATCATGGCCTGATAGATGTCTGGGTTGTGTGCTAAAGACGCTTACTGCACCTAATCTTGATGTACGTTTTATTTTCATCCGCATGGAAAACTAGTATGGCTTGAATATTTTTTTATTTCGCCTCTACTACTAACAGAAGCTCAGATACAAGTATTCCCCAAAATGACCTCTGATCATGCTCCAGTGGTGTTGGATATTCCTGCTCTGGGTATTATTCAGTCCCAAGGGGATTTACTTTTGATAGAAAGCTTTTCCTGGATAACAGTTTTATAGACAATATGAGGAATTAAATCAGGGATTTTTTTCAAAACAATCGCCATTCTACAACGTATGGGATTGTTTGGAATACTTTTAAAGCTTGTTTTAGAGGGGAAGTTTTGAGTTTGGGACCAAATAAACAGAAACTGGCTAAACGCATACTCCAGGAGCTGTATAATGAACTAATATATGCTGAAGAAAACCTAGCACGTGGGATCTTGCATGAAAGTACCATCATCGAGCTGCAGTTAAATGCGTCTAGATGTAAGGCCAATATTAATTTGGCATGGAGTAAAGAAATTGCCACAAAATATCAGCTTTTTAAAAAAGAATGCTATGAATATGTGTAGGCGACAGCGTGCTGTCTAGCTCAAAGACTGCTCTCCAAAGAAGCTGCACAAAGAATAGAAGGTATGAAGAACGCTTTTGGTACATGATCCCCTGGAGATTCTAGATATATTCCACAATTTGTATCAAGAGCTCTATACAGAGCAGGACACAGAACAGGATGCTAGGGATCTGTGGTTTTTAAATATACAACCTCAGCGTTTAGCTCAGGTGGAAGGTGGAATATTCAGGAGGAAGGTGGAATATTAGATAGTCCTATTACGGTGGATGAGCTGGAACAGGCTTTTAATAGCATGACGAGGGGTAAGGCTGCGGGTCAAGAAAAGCTGCCATCTGAAGTTTATCGGATTTTTTTTCAAGTTCTTAAAATGGGTCTTCTGACTGTTTTCTAGGCCGCTCAAACTAGTGCAGCACCACAGTCGTGGGACGATGCCAATATTGTCATTTTTAAGAAGAAGGACAAGCAATCTGATCTTCCGGGATCTTATCACCCAATTTCACTCACAAATTGTGACAGGAAGATTTATGTGAAAATCCTTGCTAATTGATTGGCTAAGGTTATATCCCCTTTGGTTTCCATAAGACAACACAGGTTTATCCCTGGAAGAGGGACTGTCAACCATATCGCTAGATTTATTACCTTACCTGGTATCGCCCAGGTGGAGTCCAGAGATGTAGGAATGTGCTGCTCATGGGACTTTCTTTGGGGGATCCTACACTCAATGGGTTTTGGCCAGGGGTATATCCAGGCTTTGCAGGTTTTATATCGCTGTTCTGTGGCTAGGATCTGTTCTATGGGATTGACATCTGAACCAGTTTAGATCTCTATAGGTACACGCCAGGGGTGACCCTGCTCCCTGCTCTTGTTTGCACACTATATCAATCCTTTTCTAGATATGCTGGAGAGCAGTGCCAGGATAAGACCGTTTATGGTGGGGCAGGATCAGTTCTGTGTCTTCGCATATGCAGATGACACAGCCATTGTTACATCTTATCCAGTGATGGTGTTACCCGAAATTGTAATGATCAAAAGGAGCTAGCTACTTTGATAATGTACGGGTTGTATGTGTCTCTACGGGAAAACCAATTGGTTTTTCTGAAGGCCCTCACCCACCAACCTAGTTGGTGGCATGCTTCATCATCGGGCCCCACCCAGGGACCTAGTGTTTCTCAGGTGTGCTACGACGCCTGATTACAGCAGAGCAGGTTTTGTTAAGTGAGTGTGCAGTGAGAGTGTTTTGGGTGGGGTTTTAAAATGCTGTCCTAGAGGTCCCAAACGGTTAATTTATTAGTGGGCCCTAGGCAGGGTTAAAAACAAGGATTAGGGACGTGGTAGGAGAGACTTATGGTCTCCCACGTCCAGTGTGGTCAACTAGTTTCAGCCAGGCCTTTTAGCAAAACTGTCTTTCGTCAGGACCTATGTGTGGTGGGTGGAACAAGGGACTCACGTGTTGTCAGTTCCTTTATGTGAAGCACACGCTAAGGTGCTATAATTGTAAGAGGATGTTTTCCTCTCTGTTTGTACCTGTTGAAAAAAAGGGACGGGACAAACACAAAGACACATAATAAATTAACCCGAAATTGAACATCTGGCACAGGAATTCGGCCGCTTGTCCGGCTATAAGCTTAATACGTCTAAAACCCAGATTCTCTGTACTAAGCAAATTATGGATAATGACCCAAGATTTGCTAACAAGGTTATATATCTGGGTATCAAGATACAGGCCTGCCTGAAAGAGCTGGTCGATGTCAACTGGGGGGCCATCACTGGAAATATTAAATAAGCCATCGAGTGATGGAAATGACTTCATCTGTCTTTGGTAGGCAAAGCTACTGTTCTTAAAATGAACATTTGCCAAAAGTGTTATACTTTTTTAGATCGGTACTTTTGGAAGTATCTCAGTTGCAATTACTACAGCTGCAATCACTTTGTTCAAGATTCTTGTGGGCCTCGGGGAAACCAAGTAGAGCGGCACGAGTTATGACTATTCCACGGGACAGAGGGGAGTGGTCAGTTCTTCACTTCGCATTATATTATTATGCTTGTATTCTAGCAAATATACAACTATTATTGACTGGAGAAGAAGTTGATAACCTAATAATCTATTAGATTGAGGCCAAAAATTGCTTGTTTAAAATAATTGACGGCAGCTACTATAAAGGAACTCACTTTAAAATCTTGGGTGCAGTTTATAAGGTTTGGGAGACCGTGTGAAAGAATCTGCAGATTGAAGTGCTCTCATTTTATACACCTATGTCCGCAGCAGGGATTCTCCCATCGATATTTCATGATCATGTGGCGGGGAAGTGGGGACTTTCTGGTATTACGCAACAGGGGCATTTTATGGAGGCTGGTGGCTTTGCTCCTGCTGTTCAAACTTGGCGGATAAGTATCAGCTACCCAAAAGTTAATTTAAGTACTTGCAGATACGTGATATTTTAAGTAAACATGTTAGGATGCTAAAACAACACAAGATAGTTGAAGTTATCAAATGTCAGGAAAAAATTGGAGTTCTCTATAAAGTGTTGCAAGCTGCTAAAGCGGATGACCTGGAGAAACATAACCTTAAATGGGGGAATTCTCTAGGAGAGTAGTCTGTGCCTGCCACATAGTGTATTGCTGGGAAGAGGGGTCCCATTTGGACACCTCAGGTGGAGGGGTGCCTGCTACGGGCCCCCAAAGACCGATTCCGACAATCGTTTTGTCTCGGGCAAACAAAATCGGTTTAGTTGTCCGAATTGGTCATCTTATTCGCTCGTCCGGAAACCATGGCTATTGAGCTGCACGATTCGGCTCTGAAAGACTCAGACTGACCCAATGCCTTTCGGAACCGATTCGTACTGCCCATACAGTTTCCAGACATCGTAATCGGTTGTTGGGAAAACTGTATGATTCGGTAGGGAACAGGGGTTTTTAATCAGATACGACAATACTGAATCCCATCCAGACCCCTTCCTAACAACATCATCATCGGCCCCTGAGTGTGTTTATGAAGTCAATTGAATGAGAATACTGTAATGTCCATCTTAAAGTAAAGTAAAGGGTACTTTATTCGATTTAAGATCCAAACCGCTTGTCCCTTCTTTTCGGATCACATTATATAGCTGACAAGTTTTACCATGTCATGTGCAGCTACTTCCATCAATACTGTCTTACTGGGCAATTGCACTTTGCATGCTGGGATTGCCAGTGTTGTAGACAAAAATGTATGTCCCAAAATGAAATTTACTGTAGGCTAAAAAGCAGAACTCGCTGAAAATATCACCTATTCAGCTGTGTTTGAAGGGTCTGCAGAAATCAGCAGCACTGACCCACAAAAGACATAAATATTAATTATTTCATGAGCTAAATGTAGCACCTGTTTGTTGGCTCCTCCACCGCTACCCATGGAATTGTTTATTTTAATTTCTTAGATATTTCACTACTGCAAGGTGTATGAAACTTCCTATATTCTAGAGATGAAGACATTTTGAACTGTCTCTGTGAACAGTGCCAAGTGAAAGTTTACTTTAGACAGTTCTATTATATTTACAGTCATTTTTTATGTACAAGCGTACAAAAAAATGTTCATGAATGGCCAGGGACTTTTCTGGAGACACGCTAGAATATCCACAGAACCATCAAATGCCAATAGTGTATTACGGGATGTTGCATAAACTACAATACTGGTGTAGCTCTTCAAGGTTTCCTTTGCCACCCCTAGGTGACACAGGCTATCTTGGTTCAATGCACCAATGTTGAATGTGAAATAGGTTACTGCAGCCTCATAAGATCCCACCCAATACATTGTTGAAGTGGAATAATTGGTTCTGGGTTACTAACAATCCTTAAACCAGGATCCAGGGCACCCTGGTAATGAAAACAACACTATTTTGCTCTTTACAATATCACTCACACAGATGGTACTAAGAAGAATAGACATGTTTAACTAAAAGCATCTATTGTAACAGAGTAAACCTGTCTTTCAGCATTACTGAAAGAAACACACAGAATTTCATAAAAACCGTAAGAATGCACAGTGCAAATAAAGAGAATAAAATAAACATTTCTAAGAAAGTAAAAATGGCATTTAAAACATAAGGCGCTAAAAACTACTTATATGCACAATCCTAGAAAACCATGGAAAGTAGAACTTGTTATGTAGAATTTCTTAGGTCAAAGCAACACACCTTGTTGACAGCAAAAGTATGGGTATTGGTGAGGCATGAGGGCAGTGTTCTCAACAAAATGAAAACACATGCGGCAGCTGTGTTCCTTCCCCTAGTCTCAGCTCGTTATCCATATCAGGTGCGATGTAGCATCTTCTTGGTACGCTAGCAGCAGTCAAGACATTCTCCTGCAGCAATTTTCCGATAATTTGAGCAAAGAGTCAGTTCTTTTGCACTACCTCTTATCAAAGATAGGAATTCTTGCCATAAGATCAAGAATTTCCTGCATGAGTTCAGGAATTTCTGCTATAGATCATTTGCATCAAGGTGTTTGTACTAGACTTATTCTGCTGATCACATAAGGTAAAAACCAAATCAAGAGCCTGGGTGTTTGGCTAGACCCTAGTTTGGGTTTTCAAGTACAGGCATGCAAGGTTGCAGCAACATGTTATGGTCTGCTTAGATCGCTAAGGAAGGTCCTGGCCCTACTTCCCCCCAAGGCTAGACGCCTCCTTGTCCAGACACTCATTCTATCCCGTTTGGGCTACGCGGACGCGGTTTATATGGGTGCACCATTAGGCACTATTAAAATCTTACAGTCTGTCCAGAACTGCGCGGCCCGATTACTCATGGATGTCCCTAAATATAGTTCTGCTAAGGCGGCACTGCAAGCTCTACACTGGCTGCCAGTGCAGGAGAGGGTCCGGTTCAAGGCCATGTGTATGGTTCATAAGTCAACCTTCGACAATGGCCCAGCCCCATGTTTCTTCACCATCAAATCCCTCGATCTCTCAGATCTAACCACAAAAACCTCCTGATAGTTCCTAGGGTCAAGCGGACGCGTATTGGTGGCCGTCGTTTCTCATTTCACGCAGCCAAATTCTGGAATCAGCTTCCAGACTGCATTTGGCTGGAATCTAACCACCTTATATTTAGGAAACGGCTGAAGACCTTCCTCTTTTAGTGAGTGGTATTTTTGTGCTCGATCAAAAACGCTGGGATGCCCCAGGGTAGCCATGTGCTATACAAGCGCGTAATCATTCATAATCATTCATAAATGGGCGGCAATTCAGACTACACTGTTTTGAATGTTCATCTGTATTTGCTCTTATTGGACCATGATATAATAAGAAGATACTTGAGGGCCTAGTTCGGAAAAAGTCAAGCAGCGTAGAAAGCCACCTTTCATTGCTGTGCAGTGTGGCAGGAAGGGCAGGAATGCACCGTAATCAACATGTGGGGCATTTCTGTCTTTTCCCAGCATGGGCCCACTACAAGCTACCTAGCGTCAAAGCAGGCGCTCTTGCACCATGGTGCAAAGGTGCCTGTGTTGTAGGCAGGATTGTTTTCATGCTGTAAGGGACACATTCCTTACCAAAAAAAACTCCTGAGGCCTTTTCCCCGATGTATGTGTGCTGCACATTGTATCACACATAGAAAGAGTAAAAATATATGAGAAATAAAAACTTTTCTTCTTATTACAGCTTACCAGGGGAAACGTAGCTGTTTTGGCGAATTCCCAGGTTTACCACTAATGATAAATCTGGGAATGCATCAAAATTCATAGGTTTTGCATGGGAACCCCTACACACCACCCATGGAACACTTCCCTGGGTCATGTGACTGGGGGTGCATTACTCTGGATTTCTCAGGCCACTCAGGGCCATGCACTTAGTAGTTTTGTCATGCATGCAACCCGTTGTGTGGTGCAAGTGTGATGAAATGACATAAATATAGCCTTTGTTTCTGACTGATATTGCATTGGGCGTTCTATCACTGTCATTGTCTGAATGACTTGACAATTTTGCAGTTCTTTGAAAGATACAGTCAGATGACATTTGCATCTATTGCAGACTTGACAATGATTCAGCATTAATAAAAAAAGATGAAGACTTGATTTGTCTGAAAAAGCGTCAGTCCTAGCAAAGATGGAGTCGTGCCTTATGGACTTTGCGTCAGGGAGGAATGATGTGTCTCAATGGAAATTTTGAACAGCATGTTGAATGAGTTCTCCTTTCCTTCACTAAACTATTTTGAATACAAGTGAAAGTATTTGAGATAAGCATTAGCAATGTCAATAGGTCTAGCGTATAACTGAAAACACCTCTTCAATCACTGGTGAGATTAAGGCTTTGTTGGACATACCCCTCTCTGCAGGGTCACCCCACTCTTGTTGCCATTTACCCTCCATACCTTGCTGAATTAATTTTTGTTGGCCATAGTGCTCTGTGCATTTTACCACTGCCAATCATTGCTAAGGTGCCTGTGCTCTCTCCGTAAAACTCAGTAGTATTGGCTTAGAGCCAACTGGCATATTTAATCTACTTATAAGTTCCTAGTAGAGGGGTACTACATATACCCAGGGCCTGTTAATTAAATGCTGATAGTGGGGCTGCTGTAGCTCTTTCAAACATGTCTCAGGTCTTACAGTGCAGCCAGTGTGTGTTGTTAAAATTGCCTTTTTGACCTGGCAAAATAAACCTTTTGCCAGGACCAATCCTTACACTTTGATGCATATAAGTCACCCATTAACTATGCCCTAAGCAGCCCTAGGTGCTGTGGACAGTGTATTTAAAAATTAGAACATGTACTTTTAAGTTTTACATGTCCTGGTAGTGAAAAGCTCTTAAATTAATTTTTCACTACTGCAAGGCCTGCCTCTCCCATATGCTAACATTGGAGTTACATTATTATATTTATTAAGTGCTAATTTCCAAATGGGAACATATATTCAGGTCCTGAATTGTGCCTTTGGAATTGCAATGAAAAGCCCTCTATCATGGTGAAATCGGATTATAACCTTTTAGAAAGTTGGCATTTTCCTGTTTTAGCTATTTAATGCCTTCAACCAGTCTCTGGGTCATGTGACTTGGTGTGTAGCTGCCAGATGGACTTTGTGCATACCTGCAGTACTTAGTCTGGATCCAGGACGGGGGAGGCAGGAAACTTGTGCACTTCCAAGGAAAACCTCTAGAAGCTTCTCCAAATTCAAAGAAGGCACCTGCTATATACATCAACTCTGCATTGTATTTCTGTGGAGACTCTGTGCTACTGAAAGGACTGTCACACTGCTGGACGAATGCATTGCTGTATTGCTGCCCTGCTGCCCACCTGCCTGAGTTGGAGGGACTTTGAACTGCACTTGAACCCTGGACTCGCAGATCAACTCCGAGCACTAGTCTGCTATCCCTCTGTTCAGACCCACTTAGACATCACAGGCTCATAATCAACTAATCCAGTACCCAGATACAGCTGGAGCTAGCCCTTGGCCTCAAGTAGGGCCCTTCAGGTCCTGGAGGTTTGTTGTGACCTTAGTTTATGAACTCTGCAACTGTGAATGCGCCAATTGGCACCAAAACCTAGTCTCTCATACAGCCCGCAAAACAAGTTGTTCCATCACCCAATGATGTATTCCTATAGGTTCTGTATCAATCCCCCTATTCCTGACCCTGTTCGGGTTAACAAGTTAACTAGCAGCCATCCCATGATGCAGAAACCGTTATCTGATTAAGCCACACCACGGCACAGGAACGCATTATCTGATTAGGTCATAACGCTTGCCATCTAATTAGACAAGCAATATTCCTCCAGCCCCTGATAAGGCATACGGAGTTCTCAAAACAAATCAAACCTATGACAACCTGGGAAAAACCCTGCGGCCATTGTTTTGATTTCACCGAGAACTTCAGCAAAAGAATGTGCTAACGACCAGTTCGTATGACATCCTTATTGACGTATCTATGTCCATCCTTACGTCAATCTCGGCACCTTACAGGTATAAATATTACCGATATTGCCTTAAGCAAACACACGCGGTGGTGACGAGATCGGAGCAGCGAGACTTGCCGAAGCCCAGCAGAGAGCGAAGCCCACTGGCGCTGCCCCGCCTTCCTGACGCGCTGAGAACGAGACGCTGCCTTTCTCCTGCCGAGAAATCCAGCTCCGGCGCTTCCGAGCAGCCCTTGCAGGCAGCCTGGAATATCGAGACCAAAGATGAGAGATACCATCCCTCAATCATCCTAGATTCAAGGTACGGAACTGAATAACCCCTTGCAGAGAATTCTTGAATCAGTCACTTGGCAAAACAAACTTAACTTAAACTGCTACTTTCTATCCCCGCCCACGTATTAGGCTTAGGTCAGGTACACTGGGGTAGGCGCAGTTAGAAGCACCAGTTGAGTACGATTAGTCAAATGTTTATATGTATGTATCTATTTTATCCATTTTAAACCACCATATGGCTTAGAAACCATATAAATGTTTTTACAGTATTATTTTATACTTCTGCTTTTATTGTATGCACTCTACTTAACCATAAGTATTGCAATAATATCGATTCATTTCTCTTGTACGAGAAAAGAGACTGATCAATAAATACCATCTTTTATTGAACACGCCCGTCTCTTCCTTTTCTCTACAAACTGGTGAAACTAAGAATGCACGTACTGACTGAGTAAAATAAGTTGTCTTTTGTTTTCACACGACTCTAGAGATACACTCTTGATTAGGGGAGAGCAAAGTTGTCATGTTCTATGGTTGTCAGAAACTAAATCCCTTCTTGTCTATCCAGGGAGTTTCAACTCCTCCTTGCCTATTCGAGAAAGTTTCTAATGAACTCTGAGCTAGCTGGCAAACCCAAAACATTAAGTCTAATATCGACAGTAGAAGACCTAGTTAACGTCTGGTCTAGGTCTATACTATTGGAGGTATTATTCCAATGCGCAGAGCCTATTGGGATAATAGGAACTACACTACATGGCGCCCAACGTTTGGAAAGGCGATAAAACTAACGCAAGACATTAGAGTAACTCAGTCGTGCTCTTTCACTCAGACCCTTTTTTCCCATAATACTCCAAAGACGTCTGGAGTGGGTGAAAAGTAATATCCGCCAAACCTCGCAGGAGGAAACTCCTATGTATGGTTCTTGGTTTAGTCAACGTTGAAGGATACACTGTTCCAAAATATTGTGCATCTAATCTTTGTTTCCGTAAGAAACCTGATCTGCAAACAAACAGAAAAACCTTCCTGTCGGTAAAATGGTAGACAGTGATGATGAAAGAGAGAGAGTTAGATTAGCAGCTGAACTAATAGAAGCTGATAATACTATGCAAGAAGCAGACCCGGATATAAAACTCATCCCGGTCAACATAAGAAGATCTATAACGTTAAAACTTATAGACAATGGACTGACACCAAGAGGTGGTACAGTCATATTCGTAATTGAGGCACACGAATATCGGCAGACAGAGGTATTCTATTCATGGATAAACTTTCCAGCAGCAAATGCTGTAACAAAGGAGTTCCACTGTTATAAAATAGAGGAACCTCCTAATGAGTACACTCCTTTCGAGGAAGTAGAAGTACCACTTAAATTCCAAGAGCACCTGCTCTTGTTTAATGGCGCCCTAAAACATAATAATCACATCACCAGGCTCGGTCCACTAGGTAGACCAGGAGCAACGTGGCCGGTCCACACCACATCCAGACATCGAAAGAATGTCTGCAGCAGATGTTTTAGTACAACTAAAACAATTAATAAAAATATATAGACAACTAGTCCAATATGTAATGCGGACTTCAACAATCCAACCAGCAATTAAAAATCCACAGCTGACCCCTCATCAGGGGAACACAAATAAAATTACACCACAGAACATACAGTCCTGCCTAGGTAAAGTACCAGCTAAACGGGAACAAATACCATTCTGGTTAGCACAAAAAATCACCCAAATAGAGGCGGTGTTTCCAGACACCACCCCTGTGGATAAACACAGGATTCTGACTATCTGTCTTTCAATGGGAATCGCACCACACGTGGAGGACTGTGACACTTGGGGTACAGTCTTTGCTTCCATTTACACAAAAACACATGGAGTTCCATCCATGTCAGTAATACCAGATGTGCTAAAACAAATTCAAGATGAATACGGTCCAGAACCCGCTTTAACTCTTGGTATGAAATTACTAAAAGACTTCAAGCAGGTCTCGGCAATATTACTAGCCAACATAAAAGGAGAAGCAGCGAATGTGGCGATCCGCCAGAGGTTAAAAGAGACAGATATGGCAGACCAACCAGCTGAAATTGCCAGAATTATAGAAAAATCCTATGAAGAACTAGGTAGAGATAGTTTGGGTGGAATACCAGTGAAGCCCCAACTAATTGAAAGTCCTGAAAAAATATTTATTAAAAATAATCTAAACAGTCAAAAGAAGAACTGGGATGGAAACAAACAATCCAATCCAAAAGAAAAAAGATTCCAGTCCAGAGGAAGGTCTCCTCGGCGGAGAGAAAGATCTCCGGACCAAGGACCCAAGTCTCCCCAAAGGGAGCCCTCTGTGAAAAAATACAACCTCAGAAATAGGGATAACATAAAGAAACCGGATAGATATCAAGATTTTGATACACGTCCCTCTCAATCTTTTCAGACTTCCTCGCAGAAATCGGAAAGAAGAGGACGATCGGAACCCAGGGAAGGGCACGTCAAGTCCAAAGACAAGGAACCTGCTCATCCAAATAAAAAATTACAGTTTCCCAAGAAGAAGGTAGCCAGCATTAAAGTATTCAACAATGCCGAGAATACTGAGGACACAGCTGAAAAACGGAGAGTGGGCTCAGACAATGCTAGACAGCGCAGCAGAAGTGAGCATAGCACGCAAAGTCCTTATGAATCATCTGGAGACAGTGGACACGAATGAATGCATTCAAGTGGAAACTGCAGACACCAGAGTTAGCAAACCTCACAAAATATATGAAATAACTTTACGTATAGAAGGGGATAAGACTAGAAAAATAAGGGGCCTTTTTTGGGATAATCTCTCCAAGGGCTATGACATCCTTCTAGCTGAAAAAGATTGGCCACCAGAGTTTGTCAGGGAGCGCCCACACGGCGAAGAAATAATTATGCCTGCCTTCTCAAACCATATTCCAATTCATAAAAAATATACACTTGCAAGAAAGTGGGCAGTAGCTCAAGCTCCTGCTTTATATAAAAATCATGTGGGATGGGATGAGGAATCTCCTCCACACAAAATCCAGATAAAATCACAACCTACTGCACAAAGGCAGTATCCAATCAAGCAAGAAGCTAAAAAACAGGTAAAAGAAATTCTAGATCAACTAGAATACCAGGGGGTGATTGAAACTTGCACCTCACAAATGAACAACCCTTTGTTTCCTGTCTCCAAACCAGACAATTCATATCGTCTAGTTTTGGATTACAGACACCTTAACTCATGTTGCAAAACTTTTGCAGTACAAAACTCGCATAGTGCTGCACTAATGAATAACATAGTGCGCAAAAAATATAAAACAACATTAGACATCTCTAATGGATTCTTTTGTCAAAATATAGCACCAGAGAGCAGATACTTATCAGCGTTCTCAATAAATGGCGCTCAAAAAGAATTCTGTCGGCTACCCCAGGGGTACAAGAACAGCCCAGGATTATTCTCAGCGAGGGTAACAGAGTTACTACAAACCTATGATGACGAAGCATTATCTTATGTCGACGACATATACCTAACAGATGATGACTTGGATACTCACTTGAAGAGAGTGAACACCATAATACTTGGGTTCGCAGCAGAGGGTTACATATTCAACTTTACAAAATCTAGAATTGCCCATCTAACAGCCCTGTTCTTAGGATATGAATTATCAAGTGAAGGCAAAAGCCTGGCTGACAATTTCCTAGAGAAATGTGCCGTACTCCAAGCACCTAGCACAATAAAAAACCTACAGTCAATTCTAGGTTTCCTAAATTTCGGAAGAACATACATTGCAAATTACGCAGAAAGGGTCAAACCCCTTTATGATCTAATAAAACCAGATTTTAAAAAAAACAATTGGACTCAAATACACACAGAAATTCTGAGATCCTTACAAACAGATATGTTAATTAAAACAAAATTAGAAACACGTGATAACACACGCAACCTTGTGATTCGAGTCATCCCAGGAAGATGCGGATACACATACCTGACCTCTAATGAGGGAGAAAAGGTACCAATTGCATTCAAATCACACTTGTACACTAAAGCTGAAATGAAATTTAGCCCAACGGAAAAAATTCTTACTGCAACACAGACAGCTATAGCAAAAGAACGAGCCCTGTCACAAGGTAAACGAATAATAATCGTTACACCGATACCAGCCCTAGAGGCTGTAACAAAAGCAAGCATACCGAATGCTAAAGCGCTCCATCCTAGATGGATACAATGGGCTAATTCTCTTGCTGCAACAGACGTGGCATACGAATTTGATCCTAACTTAAAAACACAAGAGTTTCTCCAATATGAATTCGAATGTCCGCCGCCGACCGAAATTCTGCCTCTAGAACATTACGGCTGTATAATATATACAGACGGATCAGCACAACCCGCAGTAGGGGGTAACAAGCTTACAGTGCTGCGTGTGCGATTGTAAAAGGTCGCTGGCACGATGGGAAATTCAAACCAGCGGTCACTAAAACACAATCTCTAGGAGATTGTACAGCTCAGCGAGCATAACTACTGGCATTCAAGATGGCGCTTGAAAATACCGATCGGGAATTCCCCACACTCATAGTGTGTGATTCGTATTTTGCGTTCAGTCTTACAATGAATACTTACAGATCTGGCTTTAGAATGGTTTTAAGGATGCAAAAGGAGGCACAATCAAGCATAAAATGCTTTGGGAACAAGTAGTTCTTTTACAAAAGGAACTACCAAAGACTCACGTGATACATACACTGAGTCATCAACGTGATGGCGTTCACGTTGCAGGGAATTCATTGGCTGATGAGGCCGCAAAGGCAGCTGTGCAAACGGCTTCCGTAGCTGCCATCACTCGGTCAAACACAAAAATAGACAGCGACATATTACAAGCTGTCAGCGCTACAGTAAAAGGTGCGATAGAAACACTCCAGAAAGGCTTTCCAGTAAAGTACTCATACATAACTGATGCGAATAATGTTCCATTTGCTCGAATCCCTGGAGTGGGGGATAGAGTGATTCCAAACATGGACAGGAGAGACTTGTTAATAGCAGACGCACATATGGGCGAGGGTCTCAGACACCTCAAACTAAAAGATTCTCTGGAAGAATTACAATCAGTATACTGGTGGCCAGGCATGAGCCTGCAGCATCACATTTTTGTAAAAAAATGCCCGGGCTGCAACAGAGATCGCAGCGGCGAGAGGAACGGGGTAATACCATGGCGTTTCACTCAATAAGGGCTAAACAATAATCAGTAAAACCGGTGTAAATAATGCGTCCCATTAACAAACAAAGACTAGTTTCCACTTATAATGTAGACCCCAGCATTCGGCTGACGTCGGGACTGTTATACAAAGATTTGCAAGTCTAAATGGCATATACGCTAGGAGCATGCTACGTTTGACCAATGTTTTCACTTTAGCCCTCAAGCTTGTGGGGAAGCACGGCCAAATGAGCATAGCGAAGCGGGATTCTTCTCACTTCCTTCCTGAGGGATACGGGATGGTGTAAAGAAAAAACCAAGGCATAAAGCTGTCTATAACAGAAAGGATATTAGGTTCGGGACCTGGGTGGGTCAAACATCTAATAAGTGTCCAACGTAGTCTAAACAACTTGCCAAGAAATTCTCTGAAGGGATTCAGTCCGTACGAATTGTTGTTTGGAACTAGGATGTTAGTCTTAGATCTTGACAGTCAGACTTCAGTGGTGAAAGAAAAAGGCTTTGATATCAAAGACCGTTTGGCTATTTTGCAGGACTTAAACGAAACAAGAAAAGACCTGAGCAACATAAAGTTGAAACAGCAGCCAACAACCACTGAAGAACCACCACCTGTCCCAGCAAGACCTGTCTGGATTCCAAAAGTCGGGGATCTAGTCAGAGAAAAGATCGCGGTAAAGAAGGAATTTGGGCCTTCTTACAGAAAAGCAGTTCCTGTCTTGTCCATCAACGGGACAAGATCAGTAGTACTACCGCCGCTTGCTGGTAAAAAGGAGAACCGAGTTGTATCCATCGACCTGGTAAAACCACAATCATGTGGCCGTTAACAAACAGTAGGCCAAGTGGACTCCCGATAAGTAGTAGAACACCGAGGTTTGCTACAAGTACAGAGGTGCTAACTAAAAGGCTAATCACATTCGAAACGCCTACAGAACAACAACAAGGACTATGCAACAATGCAATGGAACTCACACCTCTGAAAACCCAAATAAAAACATTTAGTAGAGACACACCAACCTACAATGAAGTAACAAATGAATATGCTGAAGCTGCAAGAAACAGTAATCCTGAAGCAATTGGAACAATAGACAGAACGGCATCCGGCTACTTCATAAACTTCAACGATTCCTCTGAAGACCTCAGTAAATCGAAAACACAGCCATCAACACAAACCCTTAAAGACAAAGCTAAGGAACTTTTGAAACAACTGAAAGAAACCTATCTGATTTCTCCATGGATTGAATTTTGGGTGTCCTTTGGTGTATTTATCCTCATAGTTTGGCTCATCATGGTACTATGCTTGGGACGCTTCATTGAGGGAAAATATGCAAAAATGGACACAGCAAGCCAGAAAATCAACTTGATCCTCAAACCACACACGTCTTCACACGTCGAGAAAAGAGAACTTTCTTCAGTCAACTTCACAGCCAATCCAATACCGGGTGGGGTAGCATGGGACAATACTGACTATGAAATGTATGGTCCGGTTGAAATCCTCAAATATCCACACCAAATCAAGATCTCGTTGAGTGACTTTGTAAAACCAAACTCATTTGCTGATGATTGGGACTTTGAAAGTATTAATGACATGATGTCTGACCTAGTGATGTCTGCTAAATTTACCAAACATGATTATTTGCAGGGTTCGTCTAATTATGATAGTATGTACTGCTACAACCACTATGGTAACCATTTTCTACATAAATCTGCACAACCTAGAAATGTTTTAAATTATAATCAATGGGGACATTGTGCAACCCCTCCAAAAGGAAGCTCAAGAACCGTTTATGACAAATATTCATATTTTTCAGGGTTCAATACAAGTAAAGCTGAAACATTTTATTTTAAATTGTCGAATAAGACAGGAACAAAAACCATGCTTACAAACACAAAATTGATATATTCGGACTCATTTTTTGAACAGATGAATACATTTGGTTTTGATTATTGGGACAAAAATGTGGAAGTAAAAAGTGTTTGGGGTACAAGAGAATGGCAAGTTCAGGGTATAGAATCATTGTTTAGAGCCTGCATGATCCCAGAACAAATTATATTCTTGAATGACACTATTCAACAAACTACCTGTCTTGGATTAGCCAAAATCAAAGACTTAAATAAACCGTCTATTCCAAAACCAACAATGAACAGCAATAACTCTGCAGATGAAGAGATAGACGTAAACTATATATTAAACCAAAACAGAACAAATCCTGATTGGTAGCAATGGTTAATCTGGCCCACAGATACTAATAACTGTCAAGACAGATTCCTGAACAAAACACAGGGGTTCACATTGACCAGGCCAGACCCTAGATATTCCCAAAGACAACACCCAGGGATAATCACCACCTACAGTGTGGGAAAACTCTGCCTTCAATGGCTACAAACTTCCACACTGACAGAAATTAAGCAACACCTAACTTTACTTACTGATGGTGCTGACTTGCGAGATTTCATTATGGGACCGCGCAAACAGCGTCAAAAACGCTTCATAGCAGCCTCTATA
The DNA here is from genome assembly GCF_964261635.1 of Lissotriton helveticus. Taxonomy (NCBI): domain Eukaryota; kingdom Metazoa; phylum Chordata; class Amphibia; order Caudata; family Salamandridae; genus Lissotriton; species Lissotriton helveticus. Next base: position 430,049,845 of record NC_136062.1, read on the forward strand.
TATGCAGCTTACAACGAGGCCTGGAAGATAACTCAAATTGAGACAGCAGAAAGTATACGGGAAATTGACCGTATTAATTTGGAAAAATCGCTTTCTGTAGTGGACAATGGGTTAATGACTCTGTCCTCCAGAATTTTTTCATTGGACAGTATTGTGTCTTCAGCAATCGACATAATATCGCAAGACTTACTGTTGTTACAACACGGTCAGTCTCAATTGCGTTCTATTGTACAGCTTGGCTGGACGTTACAAAACCTGCGTTCAGGCTATGTGCCTTGGCGTTTAATCAACACAACGTCACTATTCAATATCTTTAACCTTACTGATAAACAAATCAGTATGGCACAAAAGGGTGCTGATTATACAATCCTGAGCATTGAGAAACTCGAGAGATTACCATTGACAATGTCAGAACGACCTGTCATTGAATGGATAATACATGGGATAATTAATATTCCGATATCTACTTTCAGGTTTCAATACTGCCAAAAATATATACAGGCTGGCATGTACGAAAAATTGGGAAAAGGGTACATTAAGACAACATGGAACTTGCCCTATTCACATGCATGTGTCAGTAATAAAGGACAGAAAGTGTTTCTTAGTGGCAATAATTGGGCAATGTCACTAAGCGGTACACTTCTGTGTAATGGAATTAGTTTGCATGGAGCCTATGAAGGGAACTCAAATAACCTTTCATGTCACCAGCTAGGCACACCTGCAACACAGATAGAACCATTCTTTAAAAGACTCTATAATGGGAGTTACATCCTAATTGTGGATCGCAGATGTTGTAGTCTACTGCCCGGGGTTCCTTATCTCGTAAGTACACTGCGAAGGTCATATGCTGTGGACGCTTATTGTTCCCCAGCTCCTTTCCAGACAGGGAGGCAAGGACATGGCCTAACTTGAAAATTACTTCTATTCGAGTTGATACTTTAAGCAGAATGAAAACAGTGCTTCTTCAGACGCCGACCAGGCTCACGTCATCAAAAGAAACGTATGATCTCCTAGTCGCAAGGACGACTGCAGAGATTCACTCATTGCTATCAACTAATTCCCCCATACATTTTGCAGAAATCATGAATGAAATCTTAAATATTTTTGATACCAGTGGAGTCTCAAATGTATTTAAGACATTGTTTTCAGGAGCATTAACACCATTCAAAGCCATACTGGGTATTTTCCAGACTTCGTCCATTCGATTTTTGGCGGAGTTCCCCTCATTTTGGGACTAATTGCAGGAATCCTATTCTTAGTCCTTATATTTCGTTATGGCAGACCATGTCACAGACAAAACACCTGCGACAAGGGAAGAAACAATCCGAGCCATTGGATACCGTGACCGGATATCAAAAATCCTGGGACTAACCCGGCTTAGAGACCTGAACATGACTTGGTTTCTTTCATTTCGGCCGATATGGCAAAGATGCGTTTTACCTGTACTAAGGTGCATGCTGTGCGGAGAAGAATGCGTGTTGGACACCTGTCTGACGCTACAATCAGATGCGCCAATGGATGCAGAAACATTGTTGGGTCCGGTAACGGCTCATACATTGTGCTGCCCTCAACGGCTGCCAATCCTGATGAGGGCATTCGTGGAAACTTCACCACTACGATTAAGGGGTAGTGAAGTCCAAGATGAAAGCAGCATCGATCAGATACGACCTTCTGTCAGCAATACTAATCAAAACGTCAATGGAGACAATCATGCACACAAATGCATGGTTACATCTTTTTCCGAGTAAGTGGAACTCTCACAGGAAGCTGTTGACAGCTTTTTCAGCAGTCTCAATGATGTGATGTTCTCACCAGAACAGAAATAATGACTCTTGAACAGGCTAGCACACGGCGTTCCCGACACCTTGAATTTGGCCTTCAACTTTAATAATAAAGTAGCAAGAACAATTTTTTCCTCCAGTTCACGGCCAGCAATTTTTTTAGCAGCCCCAAAATATTTTTATAATTTTTTCGGGACACTTATCTTCTGCTTAAAGTAAGAACTATTCTTAAAGAACTAATTTCTATTTTTAGAAACTTCATAGACATTAGCTGCCCGCTGGTATGTTCATAAATATTTTTGAACTGTGATGAAGTGGTCTCGAACTTTTTCATCTGTATTAAGAGCCATTTCATGTGTAATTCTCATATTCAATTACTAATAATGTATACATATGCGTGATTAATTTAGCATTATTCTACTGCTTGAATGCATATAGTACATGTGACTATTTTTTTCCCGTATATTACCTAATATCGAAATGCATTATGTGTATTTTGGGGTGGTAAGGTATACACGATACTCTACAGTATGTTTTCCTATGCCTAGATTCGTAAATATGGCCATAGTTAGCGTGGAGTGGGTGTGATCTATTCCTATAGGTTCTGTATCGATCCCCCTATTCCTGACCCTGTTCTGGTTAACAAGTTAACTAGCAGCCATCCCATGATGCAGAAACCGTTATCTGATTAAGCCACACCACGGCACAGGAACGCGTTATCTGATTAGGTCATAACGCTTGCCATCTAATTAGACAAGCAATATTCCTCCAGCCCCTGATAAGGCATACGGAGTTCTCAAAACAAATCAAACCTATGACAACCTGGGAAAAACCCTACGGCCATTGTTTTGATTTCACCGAGAACTTCAGCAAAAGAATGTGCTAACGACCAGTTCGTATGAAATCCTTATTGACGTATCTATGTCCATCCTTACGTCAATCTCGGCACCTTACAGGTATAAATATTACCGATATTGCCTTAAGCAAACACACGCGGTGGTGACGAGATCGGAGCAGCGAGACTTGCCGAAGCCCAGCAGAGAGCGAAGCCCACTGGCGCTGCCCCGCCTTCCTGACGCGCTGAGAACGAGACGCTGCCTTTCTCCTGCCGAGAAATCCAGCTCCGGCGCTTCCGAGCAGCCCTTGCAGGCAGCCTGGAATATCGAGACCAAAGATGAGAGATATCATCCCTCAATCATCCTAGATTCAAGGTACGGAACTGAATAACCCCTTGCAGAGAATTCTTGAATCAGTCACTTGGCAAAACAAACTTAACTTAAACTGCTACTTTCTATCCCCGCCCACGTATTAGGCTTAGGTCAGGTACACTGGGGTAGGCGTAGTTAGAAGCACCAGTTGAGTACGATTAGTCAAATGTTTATATGTATGTATCTATTTTATTCATTTTAAACCACCATATGGCTTAGAAACCATATAAATGTTTTTACAGTATTATTTTATACTTCTGCTTTTATTGTATGCACTTTACTTAACCATAAGTATTGCAATAATATCGATTCATTTCTCTTGTACGAGAAAAGAGACTGATCAATAAATACCATCTTTTATTGAACACGCCCGTCTCTTCCTTTTCTCTACAAACTGGTGAAACTAAGAATGCACGTACTGACTGAGTAAAATAAGTTGTCTTTTGTTTTCACACGACTCTAGAGATACACTCTTGATTAGGGGAGAGCAAAGTTGTCATGTTCTATGGTTGTCAGAAACTAAATCCCTTCTTGTCTATCCAGGGAGGTTCAACTCCTCCTTGCCTATTCGAGAAAGTTTCTAGTGAACTCTGAGCTAGCTGGCAAACCCAAAACTTTAAGTCTAATATCGACAGTAGAAGACCTAGTTAACGTCTGGTCTAGGTCTATACTATTGGAGGTATTATTCCAATGCACAGAGCCTATTGGGATAATAGGAACTACACTACTACTACACAACTATGGCGTTACAGCATCGTTGACTTGACTGTTCATAACGACAACAGGATATTCACACTACAGTAACACCCATCTGAAACACCAGGCCTGCTCTTCGCATTACACTTCCCTGTCACGCGGCACCTTCCACCGCAAACTGTACTCTTTGTGCTGGACTGAGAAGGTATTTTTTCAGCGGGTGTAAGCTAGTCCTTGTATCCAACCAACGCTCTATTGTGGTCAGCTGGATCTTGTAATTTGTTCCTGGTTTTGCATGACCAGATAGCAGTGAGTGGCACATTGGGCTTTTGCCCCTGTTTTTACTTACATCTTTATAACTGCATATCTCAGGTTCTACTGATTGGATTTTTGTTGTTTTGGTTTCATTTTCCTAAATTGGTGTGGGATTCTTCTTGTTTTGTGTTGGTCACTCTACTATTGTTTGAAGGGTTGAACAAATACTTTACACATTGCCTCTGAGTTAAGAAGATTGACCACTCTGTGCTAAGCTATCAGAGACTTGAGCACAGGTTAATTTGGGTGATTGCTTGTGCCTCATACTAACAAAGATTGTGGTTGGTACTTGATTAGGGTTTCACCCCCCCAACCAGTAACCTAATTTTTCACCTCAATGTACAGGTGTGATTCAATGTTGGTTTCCCTCTCACTCCGACCCCCCTTATTAGTGTCTAGGGCTGGTGCAGCAGTATCTAGGGCAAATGCAGCATTTCCCCTCTATTCGCATGTAGAAGAGGGAGTAGGAACCCTAGAGGAGGCCTAAATTGATCTCTGTAAAGAGGTGTTAAGCTCTGGCCAAGAGGTGCATTTATTATGCTCCTGTATAAAATACTAAAATATCATGCTGAAACCAGTGTTGTGCTTTTAGTGAAAAAAACCAGAGTGGCACTAAGCCACTCTGTTGTGGACCATATGAAAGAGTACCAATAAAAGGCAGGCAGGCAGGTAGATGTGCACATGTGACCTGATAACATGTTCCAAAGTAGCAGACAGCAGGAACTGTGGAACTGTGGAGAGCGATGGGGGGCATGATACATTTGGGCTTTGTTCTCAAGGGATTATGGATACCATGATTACCCAGGTTTAGGGAGAACTTTATCATATAGCATGTCAGACTCAAAATAGTAGTCTATCCAATGGGAATTATGTTAACATCTTATCTTACTTCTGGGTGTGACATGTCCTCTTCTTCTGGGGTAAGTTCCTGTTTTTGATATATATCATAGGGAACTTTTGGAAAGGGTGGACACATTACACTGCATTATATTCCTCAGTTATTGAAATAATGTGGGCAATATATCCAATAGATGAAGTGGGCTCACTCACTGTTGCTCCATTATAGATGCTCCCATGGACACAAGCAGAATGTGAATGACTATTACACAGACCAATGGTAGAAGAGGGCTGGCCCAAAGCTCCCCATGCATGCGCAAAATCCTGTCTGCCACTGGTTAGGCAGAACCACCAGGCACAGGCCTCGAGCACTCCCAAAGAACACGATTTACAATGTAGTGTTGGTAGAGAAAGCAGTGAATTTAATCTTCAATAGTCTACAAAAATCAAGCAGGAATAATGCCGTCCAATTTTTATATATATATATCTATATATATTCACTAAACTATAAAAAGTTACAGGGACGTTATAGTCAGGTTCAGATTTTACACACACAAACCATAAACCATAGAAATTCAGCAGTTATGGTTATAGGGCCCGATTCACAGAACTAACTTAAGACAAAATCCTAAACTTACTACCATTTAGGTATTCACAGAAGGCACTTACTCATTTTGGTATTCACAGAAGACACTTACTCATTACGATATTCACAGAAGTTAGGACTCCTAACTTTAGGACTCCTAAATGCATTCTGTGAATACCGTAAGTCTTAAAATTAGGATTTTTCTCAATTTAATAGTAGAAAAGTTAGGACTCCTAACTTTAGGACTCCTAAATGCCTTCTGTGAATACCGAAAGTCTTAAAATTAGGATTTTTCTCAGTTTAGGAGTCCTAAAGTTAAGAGTCCTAACTTTACTACTATTAAATTGAGAAAAATCCTAATTTTAAGACTTACGGTATTCACAGAATGCATTTAGGAGTCCTAAAGTTAGGAGTCCTAACTTTACTACTACTAAATTGAGAAAAATCCTAATTTTAAGACTTTCGGTATTCACAGAAGGCATTTAGGAGTCCTAAAGTTAGGAGTCCTAACTTTACTACTACTAAATTGAGAAAAATCCTAATTTTAAGACTTTCGGTATTCACAGAAGGTATTTAGAAGTCCTAAAGTTAGGAGTCCTAACTTCTGTGAATACCGAAATGAGTAAGTGTCTTCTGTGAATACCAAAATGAGTAAGTGCCTTCTGTGAATACGAAAATGGTAGTAAGTTTAGGATTTTGTCTTAAGTTAGTTCTGTGAATCGGGCCCATAGTTATTCCAAGTAACTATAGCTTGTGCCCCAAGGTAACTACCACTTGCGCCCCTCCATGCACATTTTTCCTCGGGTAAGAAGCAAAAGACACACAATTGATGGACGGATTGCAGAACAAATCAACCAGTCAAGAGATCTGGGTCAAACCCATCATTCTTTTGCTCACCATGCCATCACAGGGTAGACCTGGCCATATGCAAATCAGTCTTGACCCTGTGGCTCATGGGAACATTCCAGCCTGTACTGCCAAGCCAGGTCTTCTTTGAACCGGAAACAAGCATCCTAGGACTGTTTTCGGGGTCTCACTCCTCATTGAATCCAGTGCCACAATGAAACCTGGGACCCACGTCTGGGCATACACGACGCACTTATGGTGAAAAGCAAAAAACACACAATTGATGGCGGAATGCAGAACACATCAAAACATTCACCCCCGTCAAGAGTTCTGAGTTAAATCCAAAATTTATTTGCTCACCATACCACCCCAGTTTAGACCTAGCAATATGCAAATCAGTCTTGACCCTGTGCCACATGCAATCGCCAGTAGCTAGATATAGTAAAGACCTCGTTTCTATTGAAAAAGCGTTTTTTGTTTTACCAATAACTTCAGCACCGTTTGACGAATCTTTGTGAAATTCTCCAAAAAAGGGTCTATCCTGGTCAGCTCCTATCCTGAAAGTTTGGGGGTGATTTGTCAAGTGGGGGCTGAGAAAAAAGCCGGGTCCCAAAAAAGTGTATTCTCCATGTTAATTTCCATAGGATATTTTAGCCAATGCTACAGCCCGAACAGCTGAACGGAATTACACCAAATTCGGTTAAAAGGTACTGCTTGGTTCAGAAAGTGACCTTTTTAAAAATTGTATAAATTTGTTCAGTAGTTACTGGGAAATTGAAAAAACAAATATCAATATCTAGGGGCATGGTGGATCCGCGAACCCTCCCAACCACGAGCTTCATTTTATTTGGCTGCCAACACTCCAAACCAGGAAGTGCTGGCAGCCATCTTGTGACTTGGTAGTACCGAGTCACAAGAAAAAAAAGAAAATGGGGCAGGGTTGAAACACCCTGACCCCCTAGGCCTGCTCAGGGGGTCCCAGAAGAACACCCAAAGCCCAAAAAAAGCATTTTTTTTTTAAAAACAGCTGATTTTGTGGACTGCCACCCCCGGGCTAAGTTTTTTAATGTCTGGGGGGGCCTGCAAGGCCCCCCAAGCCCTCGGGGACCCCACCACCCGGGGCTTTTATTAATTATTTGCTGGGGGCACACGGCTCTCCCGCTGTCCCGGGGACCGCCAACCCACAGGGAATTTAAATGTAAATAAATAAACCTATGTGGGGGCTCAAACCCCCCACACACCCCGGGGACCGGCACCTTCCCCGGAGCGCTAAAATGCAAATGCGGGGGTCTGTTACAGACCCCAGAGCCCTGGGGACCACCACATCCCCAGGGCTTTAATCACCTTGAGAGCTGCCCCCCTTCCTGGAGCCCTCCATGGCCCTGGGGACCGCCATACCCCAGGGCCGGCTCTTGCAGTGTTTCCCGGGGTGCCCACCCCGGGACACTGCTGTTTCCTATGGCAGGACGGGCCTGCCCATGTCATAGCAAACTCCGGTTTGGATTTTGTAAGCGAGAGCAAGTTTCCTGCTCTCGCTAACAAAATCCAAACCACATTGCTTTTCCACAAGGGGAGCTGCATGTTAGCTGCTTCCATTGTAGAAAAGCAATGCCAGCTCCCACGGGAGGCGGGCAGCCGGCAGGACCGTGGGGGTATTGGGGGCCCCCCACGGTCCCCAACATTTAGGGACGGCCCCAGGGGATGGGGTACCCAGGGCCATGAGTAGCCTTGGGGGGGGGGGGGCTTGCGGGTCCCCCTCCATCAGTGAATTCAAAAAATAAAAAATGAATTAAAAAGAATTATAAAAAAAAATCAAAATGTGGCCATGCCCCTGAGGATAGGATCCCTGGGGCCGAAATTGGACCCGGTAGGGAGGCCGTGCAGCCCCTTCCCGTCTTTTTATTGTTTTTTTAAAGTAGGCCCTGGGGATGGGGTCCTCAGGCCCTAAATGATTTAAAGCTAGGGGAGCTTCAAAGGCCCCCTTGAAAAAAAAAGAAAAACGGCATTGCGGCGGAGGCCACGCCCCCTAACTACTGCACTCAGCAAACGCACTCCTTGGCGCGTTGTAGGTAGGGGAATTATTTTCCCTTGAATACTGAGGGTCCCTGGGGGCCAACTAGCCCACCAGGTACCTCCAGTATGTGCCAGGGAGCTGGGTTGCAGAGAGGTGTAAAAAGGGCCGTGACCTCTGAACACCTTAGAGGACGTCATCAGTAGTGCATTGCGGGGGCGTGAGTTATAGTTAGCTGATCTAACTATAACGGGGGAATTTCTTTGCTTTTGTATGAGGCTGGGTTGCAGAGAGATGTTCAGAGGCCACACCCCTTTTTACACCTCACTGCAACATAGCTCGGTGGTGCTTACTGGAGGTACCAGGTGGGCTAGTTGCCCCCCCAGGGACCCTCAGGACTCAAGGGGAATTAATCCCCCCCAATTTACAGAATGCATGGGGCGCATTTGCACAGTGTTGCAGGCAGGGGGCGGGCCTGACAAGTGTACAAATGCACCCCTGGGACATTGTAAATTGGGGGATTAAGTCCCCTTCAATTCTGAGGGTCCATGGGGGCCAACTAGCCCACCTGGTTTCTCCAGTAAGAGCCAAAGAGCTGCGCTGCAGAAGGATGTAAAAAGGGTCGTGACCTCTGAACACCTCAGAAGACGTCATCAGTAGTGCATTGCAGGGGCGTGAGTTATAGTTAGCTGAACTAACTATAACGGGGGAATTTCTTTGCTTTTGTACGAGTAAAATCTCCAACTAACTATAACGTCCCTAAAACCTATGGCTTTTTCAGTGAATATATATACATATATATTTGAATCTCTCCATTTGTAGATGCTATGGCGTCTTTGGAATGTTTTACATATGAATTTGTTTATGATGTAGTTCATTATAAGAGCACTCAATAACAATTAACTTATCAGGTCCTACTGGGAAGGCTTTTCAAGTATTACTGCAGTTCAAATCTTCTGCTCCTTGGGAGAAGGAAGAAGGAGAAACAAATACCAAAGCACTTGCCCACTCGGTGACATCAGAGATTTCTTGTAACAAAATATTGCTTTTTAAAACATTGTATAAAATAGTGATAACAATCAATCTTTATAGGCTATTTCGCATTAACATATACTTTTCATAATCCATATTTCAGGCATATAACGGCTTAAGCCATAAATTTATTGAATGAACCATTCATGCCTGTTGCTTTTATCATTCGTTTGTCACAACAATTAACTCAGGCGTAAATTATGGGGCATAAGCTTTCCTGTTAGGTAACCATCAGATGTGTAGGCAAATAAATATGAAATCATTGCAGTTGATAAAACAAATTTGAATCCCTCCTAAACAAGGTAACAAGGACTACCAGAGAGCAAATCTTTTAACCACAGGGATTGTCAGAGGCGGTAACTAACTACAAGCCCCTTGCCTACTACAATAATCTATGAGATTTCAGACTTAAACATGCGTGATTTCAATCACCCCATAAAGGCCTATTGGCTTTAGCTTATTTTATTTCTTTCTTTCACAATAATCAAGCCAGTCCTATTGCCTTTTCATAGATTTACATATTACCAAGATTTGATTTACAGAAGGTGATATCACTTTTCCCAATGAATGACAAATGCCTATTGCCTCTACCAACGGATTGACACCATAGGTAACCCAAGCCTACTGCATTAACGGTACCTTTTACCACACAACAGTCAGTAGGAATACAGTCACAAAATAAGTAAAAAACGCTGAGTTGGAAATAAAAAGTACCACCCTTCTTAGGGTTATCATAGTGCCAAAATTCTAGTGCTAATTGTAGTCAGGCCTACTAGGTTTGTTCTAACTTTAAAAAATAAATAGATTAGACTGACAGAAGGTGCTATAACCTTTCGGAGTGAACCAATCTGGCCTTCTGTACTGAGCTTAAGCTTTTTCATAAAGCAATCATCAGGCATTCAGTCATAAAATAAAATATAGGAACACAATTGCACTTGATAAACAATATACAACCCTTCCAAAGATGATTTACATAGTGTGAATCTTCTAACCTTAGTGTTTGGGGTACCTTTTCATAATAAAAAGAACAGGGACCGCATTGTATTGTATTGTATGAGATATTTATAAAGCACACTGTGACCAAAAATTGTATCCAGGAGCTAGTTATAACCACTGTGTAAGTAGAACCAGTGATGGAGAATTGAAAAGCAGGTCATTAATGAGGTAATAGCCAGGTTTTCAGTGATTTCCTGAATTCTAAAAAGTCAGAGTTAAATCTTAACGAAGCTGGTAATTTATTCCATATCAGAGCTGCATTTACTGTAAAAGTACGTCTTCCTTGTCTGACTTTTTGAAATCTGAGTTCTTGGACATAGTTGCCTGTGGTAGATGAAAGGTTTCTGCCAAGAGTATATTTTTTTAGTTTGGTTTGTAAGGGTTTGGTCCTTTATTGTGCAGAGCCTTATGGACAATACAGAGAGATTTGAAGATTATTCTTGATAGGCAGCCAGTGTAGATCCTTCAAGGCCTCTGTGGCAGATGAGTAACAAATTCTTTTCAATGGTAGCTTAGCTGTGATCATCTGGATGCACTCTAGCTCCTTTAACAAATAGCTAGGGCTCCTAATAACAGGGCATCGCAATGGTCCAGCCTACTTAGTAGTACACCTATGGAAATCAATGATCTGGCTGGCAGATCAAGCAGAGGATATAGCTTCTTAAGGGCCCGGATCAGTGTCAAACAAGTCCCAATAAGTCTGTTCACTTGATTTTCCAGAGATTTCCACGATCAGGTGCACTGGCTCCGCACAGACCAGAGCATGTTCATTGTGGCTGAGGTGTCTTAAATTACTAAATATAGTTTGGAATCCCTCCATGTTAATGCATGAACTTTTGACAGAAAAAAGTCAGAAATGGCGAGCAGAGAATACCTCTCTCTGATTCAGATCTGTTTTGTCAAAGGTGCTCATACATTAACATGAAGGAATTCTTAGATATAAGTATGAGATGTAGACGCAAGCTTTTGGGCAGCTCATCGTACCTGACCAAGGGCATCTGACACAACCATTCCAATGAATACATCAAGACTATGGCCTTTATCATTGTGTTGTAGCCATAATCAACCAAGACCTCTTGCATTGAACATATGCTGACTTCAGGCATACACTCATAACATTGCAAACATGTACAAAATTACACTTGACAAAACAATATTGAATAGTGCATAGCAGGGATCATCACGTTGCACGTCTTCAACCCAATGTTTTGTCAGAAGGGAAAACAACAGCAAAGCACTCACCTACTATGGTTATTCCATGTAGCAAAATACCTCTAAAGCCTTCAATACACTGTATTAGCAATCTGCACTTAAATGCCAACTAACTTTAACAGACGCTGTTTACAATAAATAAGTCATGCCCACTGACTTTCCCATAATTTTTACAATTAACAGAACAGACCTATGGTGTTTGACATAACGTTTCCCAATGAACCAATCAGCCCTCTCTCCTAGATCATTTGCTTGTCGCTAAAACCAACTGAGACCTACTCTATTGAGTCGAAGCCTTGGGACCTGATTTAGAGTTTGGCGGATGGGTAACTCTGATAAAAACGTAAGGCACAGCCCACCGCCCTATTAAAAAGTGCTTAACATCCAATAGCATGCACCTACAATGTGGCGGAGGGACATCCGCCACCTTTATGATAGAGTAACCCATCTGTGAAACTCTAAACAAGGCCCTTAGTCGCTTGAAGTAGACATTTTCTCTTTGTGTATGTTTTCTCAGCCAGTATCAGGGAGTTTATAATCAACATTCTTTTGAAGGAAGCAGGTTATAAAACAGAAAATATGGGGTATATTATCAAGAAACAGCGTTAAAATTATCACCGCTTTAGCGGCAGGAAACTGCCGCTAAAGCAGCAATAATGGGCTTGACAATATATCCTTGTGAATTCCCATAGAAGCCCATGTTCTGGTGTGAACATAGGCTTCTATTGGAATTCTCAAGGGCATATTATCAAGCCCATTATTGCCTCTTTAAAGCGGGGATAATTTTAACGCCGTTCTTGATAATGTGCCCCATGTTCTTTCAAAAACTGAGTAATGCATTGGCTTAAACACTTTGTTATCTCAATAATGACCGGTGCTGTAATAAAGTAAATCTAGGCAGCTGCCTGGTGGCACAACCGCAAGAGGCCACAAGAGGGAGCCATATTATAGGAAATGGACTAGAAAATAGGCTTTTTACCAGGAGAGCGCCCAAATGGCCAGAGTGCCATCTTTCCCAAGGCTATGAAAACCTTGGCTCTGAAGCTCACTGTACTGTGACTGTGTCAGTGCAGCTGTCATTACAAACTAGGTAATAGCTGCGACGTCGTGATAACCCCTCTGGGCGGTAGGAGAACGCCGTCCTCTCACAGAGCATCTTGTGATAAGCTGCAGAACACAATTAGCAATGCGAGGCAATGCTAAAGATGTACAAATCAGGGCCGGCAACGCAGGCTTGATGTCGGTGTCTGCTCACATTTCCTGCCCCTGCCTTGATTGAACACAGCAATATCTCAACTCTGAGATAATTAAATGTGTTTCCTGTTTGGGGGCCTTGTAGTACATTGGATGTGGCTTCCAGGAGGAGGGGTGGAAGGAAACATGATAACCAAGCACGCAAGTAAGATGTCAGACTTCAAAATTAAACTTAGAAATGTTCTTAATTACCTGTCTTCGGCTGCAGCAAACAGCCGACTTGGAGAATTAGCAATGAAAACTGTGATTTGCAAAGGCATACTGGCATGCTCTGCCCATCACATCATAATTTACTATAAACGTACACAAAGATATACATCTATATTCATCACACTATCAATTGCATACATACATACATGTGCATGCTTATAGCTGTGTACACAGTGTATTGTTATTGTGTTTTAAGTACAAATTAATTTGAGATAAGAAAATACACTTTTTTAATATCCAGCTAAATATATTATATTTGTATTATTTTTTTGCGGATTATAATAAATAAGGGCTCGATCAATCAAAGAGGTCATGGGTTCTCATGAGACTATCCTGTCATCCCAGTGATGAATTATGCCAAAGAGAAATCGAAATCCAAAAAGGAGCCACAGGACAATATCAGCCATCAAAACAAAGCAGCATCCCGGCAATTAAGATATTATAAGAGAGTCATCATGGCAGCCCTTGGAATACATGATGACAGAACCCCCATCCACACAACAGCATACAGCTTCCCATCGGGGCAGAAATGATTTCCCATGAGGCACAGGGTCAAGATTGATTTGCATATGGCTGGGTCCAAACTGGAATGGCATAGTGAGCAAAAAATGATGGATTTAGGACCAGATCTCGATACGGGGGTGAATGTATGACATTGTTCTGCAATCTGTCCATTAATTGTTCTTTTTGCATTTTTCACCCCGAGTGGAATGGGTATGCCCAGAGTGAGTCCTGTGGCAAAACAAAGTTGGATTTAGGCCCAGGTCTCTTTACTGGGGTGAATGTATGACATTGTTCTGCATTGTGTCCATTAATTGTTCTTTTTGCAGAAAGTAGGGACGCCAACAAATACTGTTCTACAAGAGCACACACACACAGCAATATGCACGGAAATTAAGGAAGCAGAAGCGGAACCTTGCAGCACTGCCAAAACCATAAAAAAAACTCCTGCTAAAGACGGGCCCACGTGCATGGGTGGTCATGGCAAAGAAGCTGTTACACAAGAGGCCATCTTTGTCTTCAGAGCCCATGTATGGCCTACGCGGTAAATACATCTGCTCCCTCTAAAAAACACTGAACCTTTGTCTCTCGTGATTTTTTACCCTCTGCCCACCCTGCCGGGCAGTCCTCACTTCTTACAACTCGGACCTTTCTGCAGCTATCCGGGCAGTCGCTCAATATAGCTCTCTCTCATTACTATCTTTGGTTTATCACTTTTATGGCTTTCAGTTTATTTATTTATTTACTTATTTATTTATTCATGTTTACAGTTCTATATAGTGAGAACTTGGCCCAAGGATATAGATTGCTTAGCATGGGTACAAGATTCCAATGCACATCATTCAAGGCATTGTGAGACTCACAGGATAATACGTCGAGGGCGGGTGTTGAACCAGCACCCTTAGTTGCACAATCAACAGCTCCAGCAGTTATGCCATATCTTCACCTAGTTTAATGTGGATGGTGTTCTGTATCCTGTATGACATCAACATTCTAATCCATTTTTACTTCTCTACAAGACAGACTACCTCAGAGTTCTGCATTAGTAATATCTCTGGACTTTCCATCATCCATAGGAAGTGACATTACTTAATTTGCCATCATCCATCTGTACAAGAAGTGAAATCACTTCTCCTCCCAGGACCGACAGGGGACATGTGCAGCGGGTGTGGCACTGGCGCACCAAAGTCAAGCCTGTCTGCATGCGTCTGGGCTTAGACCAAGCCCAGCACTAGAAACCATGCTCTTCCAATCTCCCTCAACTACACTGGACTTACCAACCGCTCTCTACACCCCGATCACCGCACCCCACGCTGATGCCTTGGTACTCTATACAATACTGAGGTTCATTTTCCTTAGTTTCATGCACGTTTTTACGCAGTTACCCACACCCAACACTCACTGCACACACACCAACAGTATCCAACACCCCACTGTCTCACTCCCACAGTGCTAAAATCACCCACCAAACACTCTGCGCTAACATGCATGCAACTCAGCACCTGCTCACTCACCAAACACACCACAAAGTACTAGGAACTTCTGCATGGCAGTGCCCAGACCAACTTTTCTTCATGTGAGAATGTCTAGACTCTGCATCTGGCATGACCACAGCCATGGGCGTCCGCAGAAATTTTTCCAGGGGGGGGCAACATTTTTACTTCATCACCATCCTCCGACATAATTGAGCACAAGTATTAAATAAACAAATAAAAAATCTAATAAAACAAAAGAGCTTAAATAACAAAAGAACCCCATGGGGTGGGAGAAATATCATGTAAGGCTTCACAGCAGATTACCTGGCAACCACAATGAAATAGAGGAAAAAAGAAACAAGCAATGGCATAGCCAATAGGTCTCGCCTTTGGGACCTTATAAGTGTTTAGCCATGCAACACTTGATGTTGTTGCACCAAGGATATTGTACTGGACAACTAAACACTTATAAGGTCCCAAAGGGGAGACCTATTGGCTATGTCAATGCTGTTTTTTTTTAATGACAAGCAGTGCTATAGGGCTCCGGCTGCCACTTAGTCCACCACATCCCACGTGGATGCTGCAGCCATCTTTGAATGGTTTTAAAGCCAATTTAAAAGCTGTCACCAGTGTATGTTAATCCCTATCTCAACTGTGAGACTGCTCTCCTGCTTCCCAATTTTATTAAATACAAATTATGTAAAAAGAGCATCCCATTCTGAGCTGCACAGCTCATCCTACCCACGTTTCATGCGCAGATTTGAAATACTGATGGTTTGGGCTTCCCGGAATTCAACTGGTTGAGAGGTGGACAGGTGTAGAGAGGTAGAGAGAGAGAGGTGTAGAGAGGTAGAGACACAGAGGTAGAGAGAGGTAGAGGGAGAGGTAGAGAGAGAGAGGTAGAGAGGTAGAGAGGTAGAGGTAGGTAGAGAGAGGTAGAGGTAGAGGTAGGGAGAGAGAGATAGGTAGAGAGAGAGGTAGAGGTGTAAAGGTAGAGAGAGAGGTATAGAGAGAGAGGGAGGGGTAGAGAGAGAGAGAGAGAGAGGTAAAGGAGGAGAGGTAGAGAAAGAGGTCGAGAGGTAGAGGTAGAGAGAGAGTGGTAGAGGGAGAGGTAGAGAGGTAGAGAGAGGTAAAGAGGTAGAGAGAGAGAGGTAGAGAGGGAGAGGAAGGGAGCGAGGAAGAGAGAAAGGTAGAGAGAGAGGTAGAGAGGGGTAGAGAGAGAGGTAGAGCGAGGTAGAGGTAGAGAGAGAGAGAGGTAGAGAGAGAGAGGTAGAGAGAGAGGTAGAGGTAGAGAGAGAGAGAGAGGTAGAGAGAGAGAGGTAGCGAGAGAGAGGTAGAGAGAGAGAGAGGTAGAGAGAGAGGTAGAGAGAGAGAGAGTGGTAGAGAGAGATGTAGACAGAGAGGTAGAGGTAGGGAGAGAGAGAGGTAGAGGGAGAGAGGTAGAGAGGGAGTGGTAGAGGGAGAGGTAGAGAGGGAGAGAGAGGTAAAGAGGTAGAGAGAGAGGTAGAGAGAGAGGGAGGAAGAGAGAGAGGTAGAAAGAGAGGTAGAGAGAGAGGAAGAGAGGGGTAGAGAGAGGTAGAGAGAGAGGTAGAGAAAGAAGTAAAGAGAGAGGTAGAGAGAGAGAGGTAGAGGTAGAGGTAGGGAGAGAGAGAGGTAGAGAGAGAGGTAGAGAGAGAGGGGTAGAGAGAGAGAGAGGTAGAGAGAGAGAGGTAGAGAGAGAGGAAGAGAGAGAGGTAGAGAGGTAGAGAGAGAGAGAGGGGAAGAGAGAGAGAGGTAGAGAGAGAGGTAGAGAGGGGTAGAGAGGTAGAGAGAGAGGTAGAGAGAGAGAGGTAGAGAGAGAGGTAGAGGCAGGGAGAGAGTGAGGTAGAGAGAGAGAGGTAGAGAGAGAGGTAGAGGTAGAGATGTAAAGGTAGAGAGAGAGTGGTAGAGGGAGAGGTAGAGAGGGAGAGAGAGCTAAAGAGGTAGAGAGAGGTAGAGAGAGAGAGGAAGAGAGAGGTAGAAAGAGTGGTAGAGAGAGGGGTAGAGGGGGTAGGGAGAGAGGTAGAGAGAGAGAGCGCGAGAGCGGTAGAGAGAGAGAGAGGTAGGGAGAGAGAGAGGTAGAGAGAGAGGTAGAGGTAGAGAGATGTAGAGAGGTAGAGAGATGTAGAGAGGTAGAGAGATGTAGAGAGGTAGAGAGAGAGGTAGAGAGAGAGAGAGCGCTAGAGAGAGAGGGAGGTAGGGAGAGAGAGAGGTAGGGAGAGAGAGAGATAGAGAGAGAGAGAGGTAGAGAGAGAGAGAGGTAGAGATAGAGGTAGAGAGGTAGAGAGAGGTAGAGAGAGAGGTAGAGAGAGAGAGGTAGAGAGAGGTGGAGAGAGAGAGGTGGAGAGAGAGGTAGAGAGCGGGAGGTAGAGCGAGAGAGATAGAGAGAGAGAGGTAGAGAGGGAGAGGTAGAGAGGGAGAGGTAGAGAGAGAGAGGTAGAGAGAGAGAGAGGTGTAGAGAGACAGGTAGAGGTAGAGAGGTAGAGAGAGAGAGGTAGAGAGGGGTAGAGAGAGGGGTAGAGAGAGGGGTAGAGAGAGGGATAGAGAGAGGGGTAGAGAGAGAGGTAGAGAGAGAGGTAGAGAGAGAGAGAGAGCGGTAGAGAGAGAGAGGAAGAGAGAGAGAGGTAGAGAGAGAGGTAGTGAGAGAGGTAGAGAGAGAGAGGTAGAGAGAAAGAGGTAGAGGTAGAGAGGTGTAGAGAGGTAGAGAGAGAGGTAGAGAGAGAGGTAGAGAGAGAGAGGTAGAGAGAGAGGTAGAGAGGGAGGTAGAGAGAGAGAGGTATGGAGAGAGAGGTAGAGAGAGAGAGAGGTAGAGAGAGAGAGGTAGGGAGAGAGAGAGAGAGCGGTAGAGAGAGAGGGAGGTAGAGAGAGAGAGGTAGGGAGAGAGAGGTAGAGAGAGAGAGAGGTAGAGAGAGAGAGGTAGAGGTAGAGAGCTGTAGAGAGGTAGAGAGAGGTAGAGAGAGAGAGGTAGAGAGAGAGAGGTAGAGAGAGGTGGAGAGAGAGAGGTAGAGCGAGAGGTAGAGAGAGAGATAGAGAGAGGTAGAGAGGGAGAGGTAGAGCGGTAGAGAGAGAGAGGTAGAGAGAGAGAGGTAGAGAGAGAGAGGTAGAGAGACAGGTGGGGGTAGAGAGGTAGAGAGAGAGAGGTAGAGAGAGAGAGGTAGAGAAAGAGAGAGAGGTGTAGAGAGAATGGTGTAGAGAGGTAGGTAGAGATAGAGAAAAGAGAGAGACGTAGAGAGAGAGGTAGAGAGAGGTAGAGCCATGTAGAGCGAGAGGTAGAGAGAGGTAGAGAGACGTAGAGAGAGAGGTAGAGAAGTAAGAGAGGTAAAGAGGTAGAGAGGTAGAGGTAGAGAGAGAGAGAGAGAGGTAGAGAAAGTGGTAGAGAGAGAGGTAGAGAGGTAGATTGGAGAACCTAGCATTTCCAGAGCATTAAAGGCTCTACTCATTTGTAACGTCATTCCTTTCACTGCACATCCTGCTTTATCTAAATAACTAGACCCCTTATATACAAAAGGATGTTGTGGTCATAAAGCTTACAATTTGCAGCATCACAGTGGTTGCTACTAATGGTTTTTACCCCTTCCTAGGGCCCCTGCAGCTCCACTCTTCCTTAGCTTGAAAAATGTGCCCCCCCCCCCGAAATTTGACTCTAGGTGCGCCTCTGCTTCAAGCTGTGGGAGCAGCCAGGCCCGGACCTTCTCCCTTGCCCCTCAGCAGCAGTTTTACCGCTCATCGAGCAGGACCGTCATTGCAAGCGCTTTCTCACGCTTTTAAAATTGACGGCCCTGCAGACAAACACCACTGTATGTGGGGGCTGTCAATAGTGACGGACCGGTGTTCCAGGGGGGGGCAAGTGCCCCCTCTTGCCCTCCCCTGCGGACGCCCATGACCACAGCCATCATACCAGTTAAAAGATCGCCAGGCAAGGCAGACATCACACGCCTGGAGGCAGAATCACCAGCAACTACAAGAACACCAGAAGCAGCACCACTTCCAGGGGCACATTACCCATCAACATGTAACACCTGTCATTCAAGCTCCGTGTCATAGGCAACTTTATACTAAGTGGCACTCTCTACAGACCACTGGAACAGAACACCAGCTTCACCGACTCTATCACAGACTGTGTCACACTAATCTCCCTCGAAGCCAGGAATTACAGACTAACTTGAGACCTATACTTTCATCTGGAAGACCACATCAACCCCAACTCAATAGATCTCATCAAAGACTTTGGAAGCCTGAGTCTAAGCCAATAAGTATAGGATCTATCTATGTCACTTATGTCATGTGGGCTTATCAACGCGAGGTCTTTAGTCAAGAATGCAATTACATTTCGTGAGTTTCTAAAAACATATCAAATTGAAATTACCTTTATTACAGAGACATGGGCAGACGTTGTGTCTGACCCAGACCTAAGTTTCATAGAGTCGACAGAGCAGGAAAAAAAGGTCAAAGTATAGCCCTAATTCTTCAATCAAGTTTTAAATCATGTTTTAAAGCGCTACCGGATAACTTGGATTGTGAAGCCATGGAGTTTAAGGTCGAACTAGATGGTCAATATTCTTTTAATGGCATTGTACTCTACCATCCACCTAGCCGAAAACCAAATTTAATGACAATCCAGGACATCTCCTAGTACGCAAGGCTGAACTTCCAAACTTCTCCAGTTTACAAAATTTAAATTTTCACATGGAAAATGTCACTGTTCATGACACCGAAGTGCTTCTTGATCAAAAGACCATTGTTGGACTATGTAAACTAGTAAAAGGTCCAACATATACTACTGGACAGTGTCTAGATGGGATTTTCTCTGATAATCATCTTCTGAGAGGGACCGGATTCGTCCCTCTTATTTGGTCTGTTCATAATGCAGTCCTCTTTGACGTCTCAAAGCCATGAAAGGTACGTCTCAAAGATTCCAGGGAATCTTTTATAAGTTGCTCTTGGAGTAAATTAGAGGCTAAACAGCTAAACTCCCTTCTTCTGCAAACTCTGCCACACATTTCCACCAACCCTAATCAAGTGGTGGCATATTACTAGTCCTGGCTTAACTCGGCAACGATGCAATTTGTTCCCCACAGAAAGAGTCGGCGTTCCAGGTGCTCACCTGCAGAATCCTGGTTCAACAATATTCTTAGAGCTCCGAAATAAAAATGCTGTAAACTGGAGAGGAAATAGAGACTTGATGACAATTTACATATTAAAACTGAATATAAATAATCTCTTCAAGTGTACAAGAACCTTATCCTTAGGGAAAAGGCTTCCTATTTATAGAGAAAATCAGAGCGGCAAATGGATGTCCTAGAGCCCGATTTACCACAGGGAAAAACTTGCCCAAAGTCCCAGTAATGCAGGAATCTGTTAGTCAGGAGTTCTGTAACTCCCTAGTTGAATCTTTTCAGTACAAAGTCAATGCTGTCTTCGACACCTTTGTACTCCAGGATAACTCCCTGGCACAGACCCCCACTCAACTGAACAAGATACAATCTACAGCAGGATTGGTATCTCCAACACTCTCATCCTTCCCCACCTTGACCATCGACCAGACAGCTAAAATAATTGCCGAAATCAAATCAGGATCACCCTCAGATTCCTGTCTCCCCCCAAAATTTTGTACATGTCCCAAGAAACCAAATCTATTCCCCTCATGGCTATTTTTAACTCTATATTCACATCAGGGTATTTCTCAATGGGGTGGGATAAAGCCTCCATACTAACTTTATTAAAAACCCATATCATGACTTCCCTTTACCACAAAGGTGATTGAGTAAGCCATTAACACTGAACTGTCTTCTTTTGCCAATGAGAATTCAATTCTGGACTCCTCCCAATTCAGATTTTGTGCACACTATAGCACGGAGCTGGCGGTGATTGTGGCCACCGAGGAGCTCAGACAGACCTTGGATAGAGGGGGGACCGCTGCCCTGATCTTTATGGACTTACCAGCGGTGCTTGATACTGTTAATCATGAGCTGCTGATCGATCGTTTAGCTTCCATTGAGATCAGGGATAATGTGATCTCCCTGCTGGGTTCCTTTCTGTCTGTGCTATCTCAATTGGTAGCTTTGGGTGACTATGCTTCACCCTCCTATTCCCTACCTTGTAATGTAAGGGATCTTCTCTGAGCCTAACGCTATTCAATCTCTATGTCACCGTCCTAACAAAAGTGATAAAAATCTATGGCTTTGTGCTAGTATTGTATGCAGATGACACTCAGATAATTTTCTCGGTGAGTAGTTTATCCAGTTCCACAGACACCAGACTGTATACTTAATATAGGTAACTGGATGACAGACAATTGTCTGAAGTTAAACTCCTCCAATACTGAGGTTCTTTTATTTGGACAGATAGTTGGTGGTCTGTCCAACTTGGTCCTTTACCCACATCTGTGTCTAAAGCCAAAGCCCTAGGAGTCATCTGCGATACTAAACTATCATTTGAAGCACAAACTAACTTTATAACTTCTGCCTGTTTCTTTATCCTTAAAATCTTGAGAAAAGCACTCCCTTCAATTTCTATGGATCTCAGGAAAACGGTGCTATCCATATTTATTCTAGCTAAACTGGATTACTACAATGAACTTTTTACCAGTGGTAAAGCCTTTAGCGGTAGATCCTTTAGGTAAGCTAAGCTTGGAAATCTTGTTGTCCTTAGAGAAAGTAGGGCTAGGTGGAGTGGCAGGAGTTTCACTACAACAACAGTCAAATTGTGGAACTCCCTGCCAACCTTGCTTAAAAAAGAGACTAACCTGCTAAAATTTAGACAGGGCTTAAAAACATGGCTTTTCATGGTATAGATTTTATTCCACTCCAGCCAGATCCGTACGATCTTAGGCAGCACCCAGACACCTTAGGGTATTTGTGACACTTTATACAATTTTCATCACCGGACACCTCCTGGACCCTATTTTCACTACCTATGATGACATCCAAGTTGAAAAGTGAACACCAGTCTCCAGGACAGACCACATCCTTGACAAGCTCAGCGTCCCCATCTTAGGGCCTGATTACAAGTCTGGCAATCCACGGACTGTCAGACTCATGAGAGCACGCCGGTTCTTACTCCATGAATACAGTGGCGGTGAGGAAACAAAGGGGGCCCTCCATGGCCCCCTTTCCCTTCTGTGCATGTGGATGCACATAGGAGTGCACAACATTTGCACTCCTGTGTGCATGCACACCAGTTCTTGCATGGCATGGACTTTTCAGCCCATGTTGTGCAGGAACTGTTTTTGACATTCCCATTGTGGTGCTCATTTTTTGAGGCACCTCCATGGGAATGCCAAAGACCATCCCGCCAGACAGGAGGAAACTCCTAATCTGGCAGGTGGTCTGACCATGGAACCGGTGACGCACCGCTATAGCCACAATCGATCCTTAGTCCAATGCACATGCACCACCGCCAGACCAGCCAGACAAACAGCATCACTGACAAGAATTAGAACACTGCTCTAAACACAGCAACAGCCTCCCCAAAGTCATCAAGAAATTCAACAATTCGATCATCTTCTTTACCAACTCCTTGCTCCCCTCAAACACAGCAATATAACAATATTTAGACCCCCCCAGGACAATTGGTATATGAAGGAAATCTGACTACTGAAATGCCACAGCAAACAACTAGAGCGCAAATTGAGAATGAGCCAGGACAATGCAGCATGAGTACATGTCCTGTTCTGGACCAACAAACACACTGCTCTGGCAGATCACATCAATGCCAGCACCAACAAAAGCAAAGGAATCTTTACCATCATGTAGGGTTTAACCTTCACCTCGCCAGCAGCAGCCTCCTCCTCTCAGTACCCCTACAACTATCTCTTTCAATTCTTCAGCTACAAAATAACCTACATTTACAGCAAATCCAACCTGGAACTGTACCTGACAGATCTCACCAAAGGTCTATCTATCTATTCCAAAGAAATAATGCTAAACACATTGCCTGTCATCACCCCAGAAGAAACTATCATCACCATGAAGTACATGCACTCAGGGGATCCATTGGACCCTCGCAAGACCACACCTACTCCAGACGGCTAAACCCCATCAGCACCATGCTCACACCCATTCTGAATGCCTCTGCGATCTTCCCAGGCACTTGGAAACATGCATCTACCCTCCCATTCATGAAGGTACCCTCCATAGACTATTCAATACAGTAAGCCTTGCACCGTACACTTTATACACTAGCAATCTCATCTGCGGCGTTTGTCTAGGTTTCTCCCTGCGCCCAACCCTCTTCAATGCATACATGATCACTCTAGCCAGCATTTCCTGCTCTCATGTCATCAACGCTCTCTCTAACACTGAGAACACATAACTGATTCTCTCCCTCATGGATGAGATGCTTAGTACCAGAATCAAGTTCAATAACTGCATGACAAAACATCGTCCACTTCACCATGGGACTACATACACCTGGTGGCCAACAGAGCTAGGCACAAACACTTACCACCAGCACCATGCATGCCTAGAACCTTTGGATCGTTATTAAGAGTAAACTCGACATGACCACACAATCATTGCCATCAAAACCTCATTCTTCAATACCCTGAAAATGCTGAGGAAGATTTTAAAATGGCTCCAAATCAGCACTTGGAAGACTGTCACGTGCCCTTGTCACAAGCAAGTAGGACTACTGGAACACCCTCTATTTTGGGATCAACAAAAAACATCCCAGAAGGCTGCACACCATTCAGAACTCGGGGCAGATTCACTCCCATCCTCTCAACCACACTCACATCACACCACACCAGATCAAGCTCCATGAACTCCCCATACACAAACGAGTATGATTTAAACTCCTCACCCACGCTTACAAGGTACCACATAAAGCTGGTTCAGCATGCCTCTGATTGAGTCTGCTTTCATAAACCTTCTAGACATTCGGACTCCTACTAGCACACATCCCACATATAAAGAAAACCAGATTCGGCTGTTGAGCCTTTTTGTTTATTGCTTGTACAACGACATGTAAGAGCCTAATCCTCTCTTCTTGAATTCCGCAAGAAGCTGAAGACCTTGCTTTTCGAGCAGCCTGACTAGGCCCTAGATTTGGCTAGGTTCACACCTGCTCAGTGCCAGGATACCATTCTGGGTGACAGTGCATTCTACAAATCAGCATAACTTAACATTAGCTCCTCTACTATTTCCTATCTCTTCAAGACTTCTTAATTCAGAGGTGTAACACAGGCCCCTGCAGCCCAAGCGGCACAGGGTCCCCATCATCCTCCAGGTATTGCACTACCCTGTCAGTCGCCCTGTACCTGCATCCCTCTGTCTTTTACCAAAAATCACAAGGTATATTTACAAGCCCCTATCACCACCACAATGACACTTTTAGTGTTGTGGTGGTGATAAGGGCTTTGTCTTATTGACAAGGCAGCATTAAGCCACTTACCGGGTTGCAAGGGTGCCTGCGTTGGCGCACAGCTTCTAAATGTAGCACCAGCGCAGGGGTAAACACAGGACTGAACCATATTGTTGTAAATATGGTGCAGCCCTGCATTTCTGTAGTAGCGGGCGGCGGCGTTAAGCCAAGGAGGCTAACAACGTGCTCTGCCACTTCATTGTAAATATTCCCCCACTTTCTCTTGCCTGCTCCTCATATATACCATTGATCATTGCTTTTTTTTATGTTATACTTTTTACTGTACCAATCTGATTTTTCACCATTTAAGCAATAACGTTAGAGAAATTCAATTGTATAAAATGATACATTACATTTGCACAGCAAACACAATTCTACAAAAAAAAGAGCAGCCATAAAGACATGCGCAACAAGCATTGGCCAAGCGTTCAGTTTTAAAAAGCTGAGCTAATGACTTTGCTAATGTTTTTTTCATTGGCATTCAAATGCAAAAGCATGTGCCATGATGCAAATGGTTGCCAATCTTGGAATGGTTTTTCTAATAAAGAAATGCTATTCCAAGCTGCCCGCCGAAGTATAAACATGCATCATGTCATGTGTTCACATGGGTGACGTATCACATGGGCATTGTGATGCATATATGCTTATGCATCTTAATAAACAAGTAGCCATTTTGGTATTATTTTCAGCATTCTAAAAGGATAGTCATTTCAGAACTGTAAATTTAAGGGTTAAAAAGCATTGAAAAAACCAATTGGTCTGTTGTTGGCTGCCAGCCTTTTGGCAATTTTTGTTTTGCTATGATTTTTACAAAATGTACCTGTTCACGTAGCTGCTAGGCACCCATTAATCTACAAAAAACATTGTCTTGGATAAAGGAAAACATGTTTTTTTCTCAAAAAAAAACACACACATCACCATAGTACATCTTGGCATTTAAGGGAACTTCTATAGGCCCGATTGCGAGTTTGGCGGTCCGAGGACTGCCAGAGTCCTAGTGGGGAGGCAGAAGCAGATTCAGCCACTGCCACACCGGTGGCAGATAATAACAGAGGCAGTCGGACTGCCCTAGGACCGCCGGCTCTGTCAGGGAACTGCCATTCCCTGGCACAGGAGCAGTTATCAGAGGTTTCAATATACTTGGTGGGACCATTGTTAAAAGCCTAGGGATGAGGAAACAACAGGGGCCCTCATCCCTAGGGCCTCAAACATATGTGGAAGCACACGGGGGCACAACATGTGCCCCCATGTGTGCACACACATAGGTTCCTGCACGGCAAGGACTTTTGATTCCATGCCCTGCAGGAACCTTATGAGGCGTTACTATTGTGATGCCTTTTTTAAACGCATCGCTGCCTTTGAAAGGGCTGCACAGGGGGAACCGCCACGCCTCCCGACCACCAGACCACATACCTGTAGTAATCTGGCAGGTGGGCGGCGACCTTTGGTGGGGCGGTGGCGTGATGGTTTGCACTAATGTGCTACCGCTCTGCTGAAAGGTTATAATGAGGCCCTAAGTGTATAGTTGTTCTCTATCTTAAAGGGCAGCACGCCTTAACTAATAGTGAAGTCAACAAATGACTGAAGTTGTCTGACACGTTATCCCTTGATGCATGCTGGAGTGGGCGGTAGAAAAATGTGAATGATATACCCACAGGCTAATGGATGAAGTCTGTTTGGACCCCCCTGTAAGTAACTATGCTATACATATATTATTTGTAAAAATCAAAAAGTCTTGACTAACACAGACCTGATAACGAAAAAAGAAAGAAAGAGGTAGGCTTGTAAGGATAGATATAGCACACTCTTGAGCTCATATTCATAGTTTGCATGAGTTGCTGTTAGTATTGGTGTTGTCCTTCTAAAGGCTTCTCCACAACTTTCTCAGACTAGTCCAGAGTTGGTGCACTATTGTTACTGCAGAGTGCAGATTTTCATACGGGCTGTTTATACCACAGATACATTATGACAGTAAGAATGCAATACTGTTTGAGCGGCACACAAAGACCTCAATGATTTTGCATTAAGGAGCTGTCTAAATGGCGCATGATGTATACATGATTAAACTCTTACAGGCACATGCATCAAGGTAGGATCTTGCGATTCCTTAATTGCGATAATTAGGGAATCATAATTAAGGACTTGCAAAAGCCTATGCATGTAGGAATTGCTGTAAAAATAGTGATTCCTACACATTCCCATTCATTCCTATGGGCCTACAGGCCCATAGGAATGAATGGGAAATTGCATGCGCAATTTGCGAGTACCAATAGGTCCTCGCAAATTGAGCATGCAATTTCAAGGTGCAACAGTGTCAAAAAGACACCCTGTTTCACCCCTACAATTAATCTGTGCACATATGTGCGCACACACATGCCCTAAAGGCGTATGTGTGCGCAACATGAAACTTTGATAAAATCACAAAAGTGCATTTTTTATAAAGTTTTTTCAAATTACCATACAATTTGGGATAGATTACTCGGAATCAACCTATTGACCTGTCTCAGCGGCACACAAAGACCTCAATGATTTTGCATTAAGGAGCTGTCTAAATGACTCATGATGAATACATGATTAAACTCTTAGAGGCACATGCATCAAGGTAGGATTTTTCGAGTACTTTGTTGCGATAATTAAGGAATCGCAAATAAGGACTTCAAAAGCCTATGCATGTAGGAATCGCTGTAGAAATAGCGACTCCTACACATTTCCATTCATTCTTATGGGCCTGTAGGCCCATAGGAATGAATAGGAAATTGCATGAGCAATTTGCGAGTACCTACCAATAGGTCCTCTCAAATTGTGCATGCAATTTCAAGGTGCAACAGTGTCAAAAAGACA
Organism: Lissotriton helveticus; assembly: GCF_964261635.1. NCBI lineage: Eukaryota > Metazoa > Chordata > Amphibia > Caudata > Salamandridae > Lissotriton > Lissotriton helveticus. The sequence continues at coordinate 430,077,027 of NC_136062.1, forward strand.
CCCTATTCCACCCCTACAATTGATCTGTGCACATATGTTGCACACACGCATGCCCTAAGGGCGTGTGTGTGCGCAACATGAAACTTTGAAAATAGCACAAAAGTGAATTTCTTGAAGTTTTTGCAAATTACCATAAAGTTCAACTTCAAGGTAATTTGTGCCTCTATTAGCAAAATCGCTAATTTTTTTTACTTTAATGCACTGCATTTAAGGAATCTCAATTGCTATTCCTTAAATGCAATTGCAATTTAAGTAATCACAATTTGGAGATTACATAAATTGTGAGTTTTGTATTTGGGCTGATGCATTCCCAAATGCAAAAATACCGGTCGCAAAGGGGCAGATTCTGAGAATCTGCCCGTTTGTGACCACTTTTTCTTTTGATGCGTGTGTCTATTAATTAATTATCTCATAGGCTTCAAAAGTATCCTCGATTATATTATAAATTACCTATCTTATTACTGCATAAAGATAACTGTAATTCCATTTTCAGATACTGGAGCACGTATAAATCCCTAGGTTGTTTCTAAGAGTCACAATATAGCATATTCGATACTTAATCCCAAATTACGTCCACCTTTTGCACTTTACTCAGACTTTAACAAGTGTGCTGCAAAATAAACATTTTAAAGGTCAGTTTTCTACCTGGCAAAAGTTTATTAAAGAACCATTAGTGAAACTGCATCCAGGATAAACAATGCTGCAGAATTGTCTGCTTATGAATTTACATCTAATAACATTGAAGCGTTTTGTTTGTGTGTCATATTGGAATGGACAGATATACTTCATTATGTGCATCGTAAAAAGAGAACAACTTAATAGAGAACAATTTCAAGTGAACACAATCTGCTAAATTGTGAAATAGCAGCATTCAGCTGAACAAAGGCCACTCCAAAAGGAATTTATAACAGCACTGGCAAGAGAGAGGATCAGATGAAGCTGGAAAATGCCCTAAGCTCACATCAAAAGCATCCTGCTATTACATTAGCATCTAAACGATGTTCAGACAAAATGAAAAAAAAAATATATCATGTATCTTAACTATTGTGTCAAGAATATTGTAACACATAAATATCAATGAGTTTAATATTGTTGTAAAAAATATAGATTTTGAAGCGTTTTATTTAAAACCGATTTGGTTAATATTGTTGTTTATAATATATTTTTTTAGTGAAAAATAGTGTGTAATTGTTCGTTGACGAGGGGAACAAGCTCCAACAACACCCGTGGCTGCTACCACACAGGACCACATCACTCTGCGCCGGGAGATGCTCTTTAACAGCACGGGTCTTCTGCACTGCTGGGGAGCCTGGTATCTTTATTCTTTGGCGTAGGGATCAGGAGCCCACAAGCCCCAGCATCGTCCGCGGCTGCCACCACACAGTACCACGTCACACCACACCCGGGTGTGATCTTTAACAGCACGGGTTTCACGCAGCACGGGGCACACGCTGGCACTCCCGGGCAAAGCCTGGGCCATGGACGGGCCTGTCTGCACTCATCCATGCCTGTATAAGGCTGGGCTGGGCCCTTTCTCTTGGGTCTTCATTGCGGCTTTGGTTCTCCTGCAAATTTGGCCTGCAGAAAAGGTAAGAGGATGGGGCAGCGAAAGTCTGTTGTGGCTTCAACCAAGGACCTCCCATTAACATCTACCATCCCTAGCGTTCTCACTACGGCCATGAGGGCTATTAATAATGAGATTGAGTGCGTTGAGAAGAGGCTGGGTGCTACAAAGAGGGCACTATATATAAGTACCTTGGCAGACTCACTTAGTTTACCACAAATCCAGCCCTCAATTGACCCGAAGCCTTCTATGCCAGACCCAAACTCTTGTGATCCAGAGTCTGCCATTAATATCCCTCATGGTCCTCAATCGGACACTCTATGCTCGCCTCCCCCGAAGAAGGAATTACCAAGATTTAAAAAAATACAGTTGAAAGGGGATCCTTCATCTTTCTTAAAGAATGGAAGAAAGTTTTGGAATGTTTTCCTTTAGTACGTTCCCCAAGTGTAAAACCCTATCTCTCCTTTTTCTTTTGTCATTCAAAAATGTTCTATCTCATTAGATTTAGGTTCATCATTGCACATTTCTTGGTCTCTTACCATGGTAAAGTTTTTTGTGATGTTGAACTCGAACTCTGGCCTTGTGACTCTGAATCAACTCAGAACATGTTGCACTTTTTGTTCTACTGTCTACTCTACACTAAACTGAGAAGGGATTTTATCATCCCCCTAGTAAGATCTTTAAATATCAGGAAGTTCAGGCCAGCCTTGTATCATCTCCAGCTTTTAAAAGATGAATACACATGTTTAATGATCTATAGATATATTTCCACAGCAGTAGGTTTCACGGAATTTAGAAGGGAAATGATTTAATTTACTCGCAAATTGTACTTTTATTGCATTTATTACTATCATTACACTATGCTCCGGTCACATGCTTTATGCTTTTATGGTATTATTTGATCCCTAATCAATTGCCTCTGAATATCATGGTTCTTTGCGGAAACAGCGTTGTTTTTAGCATTTATATTTGTATTGTCTGTGTGCTGAAATATGATTATGATTACAAAATTTTTACCTTTGTCCACATTTGGAAACCAGTGATTTGCTGCTATGTGATGAAGCACCATCTTATTTTTTCAGTTTACATTGCAGAATATGAATTTTATCATTATGAATTTTATTATGTATTGTCTGTTTCTCGTTTTAACTTTTGTTCTTCTCTTTTATAGTTACAAAAATAACCGAATAAAGAATATTTGACTCAGTGTGTAATATATTCCATTTTTGTTTTAAATAATTTTAATTTATAGGAGTTGTTTATATTTTGTTCAGTAATTTTATTACGCGTGTTTTACGACCGACTCGTACAGACAGCAAGTACAATACAAGAAATGCAAAATCGCTGACCAAATCGTTTCCGGGACTAAACCGCTCCGTACGTCTCATTTGTAAGCAAACCGTTCCGAGCAATTGAGGTGATTTCTGATCGAGCCAATATAATGCGCGATTCGGACAGTCAGGTTGAGTCTGAGCCTCCGACGAAAATGCTCCGGGACGCGGGCTTTGGGGTCCGTGCTGGCCCCCTCTTCAGCCATAGTGAAACGAGTCGATCACAGCGGGAAGCCGAGGGTCCCCCCTACACATGCATGTATGATGCCGGTGGCACAGATGCGTCCCCACTACAGGGGGCACCATTGTACGCAACATAACTTTTTCATAAATGGGAGCCCATGAACAGCATCGTACAACTGGCTCCTATTGACTTCAATGGGGCTACGAGTGACCAGTGTCCATCAGCGCTTGTTCACATCATACTCGGGTGCTCGGAGCCCCGGAGCACGAGTTGGTCGAAAAGCCCTCCAGATCCGAGTCGGACGGAGCCTTCTCCCAGCAGAATCGGCCCCATAGTATTATTTGATATTTGATGGTAAATGATAAATATTAGTAAAAACCAATTTGATTATTTAAAAACAATTTTGAAATTTAAAAAAGTATTTTAATAACATTTATATTGAGTGATGTAAAAATGGAAAGCATTATTGAAAAATTTAATATCATAGTACATTTTTTTTTTAGGTGAAAAATAAATTATGCACATATTTTAATATAATATTTCATGATAGCAAACAAAATTATTAAGACATATTTTGATGTAAAATTGTGATTATTTAATAAATAGACATTGTTATATATTTACAAGTTTATTAACCTATAGTATAAATATTTGAGAATATAATTTCAAACACATTTTTATTATGTTTTCAAATGCAATTTCGTATAGAATATATTTTAAAAGTTGCTTTGAGGAAAAACATTTAAATTATGAGAGGGATTTTAATTTTAAATAAATATGTTTTTTTAATGTTTACTTAGATGTTTGTTCAGCTTGTTTATATTGTGGTGGATATAATAAATGTTAACTTTATAGTGTGCCATATTTTGGGTCTCCTCTGTTGTATTAGTGGGGGTATTTCAAATTGTGTCTATTCAGTTTCCAACGTCTTTATTATTAAACATTATATTAGAGTGGGAATGGACAATGTTGCCTCTTTTGTGTCCAGGTCCTTCCCTAAGTAAAGTTTGATTGGATTGGGGATAGGAACATTTTGTTCATTTAGTTTCCAACACCTTCCTTGAATTAATTTATCTTGGAAATAGTATATTTTACCTTCCAGTGTCCGAAATCTTCCCTGATGTAAGTTGTATTGTAATGTGAATATATAAATATACGTATTTAGTGCTATAGATATGTGTATAGTCTGTAGTGAATTGGAAGTAGTAAGTGGTATGTTTGTAGTATTAAATAATCTGTTAAAATGCATTTTCCATTGGTATGGTAAAAAAGTGTTGCATTTGCAATTTCTTCTTATTTTAAAGTACTAGAAAAACACAATACACATACAGGCCCTCATTACGATGAAGGTTGGATAAGCGACCAACCGCCATCACTGCAGGATGGAGACCGCCTGACATGTAGTGGTAGCTCTACCCACCATATTACGCACAGACCGCCTTGAAGGTGGTTGGAACCATGTATTTTACTATTGCGGCTCATGCTATGGCCCCAAAAAGGGCAGTAGTTGTAGTCACAATATTTCATTCATACACTGTGTGCCAGACACCATTGCGGAGGCACACGGGGGACAGTGGCCCTGCTGGAGACCCCCAAAGTTCCTCTGCATTTGCCCCTACATGGCGGTGGGACCACCTTGTAAAGGCAGAGGGAAAGGGACATACTAATCTCCAAGGCAGTGCCTCAGCAGGCACTGCCTCCAATGTAGGGATTAGGCTTCGACCATCGCCCGACGGGCTCTTACTCTCTGCCCAAATTGCTCCAACCACCTGAATCTTAATCCGGTGCTCTGACTGATACACTGGATGTTATAATGAGGCTCAAAATGTTTTATTATTTTTATTTTGAAGAAGAATCACTTATTGTAACTTAATTATATTTTGAATATATATTTGTTCGAAAGAAAATGTATCCTTTTTTTATTTATTATGTAACAACATTTTTAATAGGTGTACAGAACAAATGTGTCTGAATACATGTTCAGTAATTTAGGTTTTCATAAATTTTAAAAATTCTTCATTTTAAATATTTTTCACAAACTTAATTCATATACATTTTCTTACTGCTATTTAACATAAATATTTGTAATATTTATTAAATAATTTTATATATGTTATATTTGTTATGATATTTTTTTAATATAAGCTTTACGATTTGTGTATTATTTTTTGCAACCTTTTTGGGCATTTGCTATATTTTTAAACTAGTTTTTAACATTTTAATAAATATTTTTCTAATATTTCTACAATTTTTTCCATTGATTCCTATGAAGAGATAATCTGTTTTTACTTATATTTGATTGCCATTTTCTTCTACTGCTAACTAAGGGGCTGATTAGGATGGCGGATGGATCACCACCGCCATGCAGGCGGTGGCGATCCGACGCCATCCGTGCCTGTCCACCTCGTATTTCCCCCCGCCATATTACAATGGCGGGGGAGACCGCGGTGGACTGAAAAAACGTCCTTCGCTTTTCCGCCCCGTTCCCCTTGCGGCCGGGGCAGAAAAGGGTACATATGGCTGGCGGTGTCTTCCAGACACCGCCAGCCATATTAGGATGGCCTCATGCAGATGCCTTTCTGTGGCGGCAATCGCCACGGAAAGGCATGCAGTCTTTACTTTGAGGGCCCCCTGCTGTCGAAAAGTCAGCCCATATCGCACCCGATGCCCAGGCCGCTGGTGCAGGGCGACTCTTCGTTTGCATCTTGAATAGCTACCAAATAAAGAGACGGGCACTGGAAGTAGGAAAACAAGAACAGGGTTTATTACTCATGAGGAGAGCCTGTCCTTTGGGACACTCGCATAGTGTCTTCGGGAGGTGCTCTAACAAGTTTCTCTGAGGCTTCGTCTTTTATACACAGGTTTGTGGCACACAGGCATCCTTTATTACAATCAACACATTGTATAGTATGGAGGTATTCCAACACGTGGCTACAGTAGGGCCCTTATCCTCCATGCAATAGGAGGGGGCTGTCATGCGGCTGAGTGTTCTGCTGATTCCATTGGAATGTGTGTGCCTGATCGAATCTCAGGGGGTGGGGTGGCCATGATCAATAGTAGCTTCTTCCAAGAGAGACGAGTGCATAAAGTAGTGGGCAATAAACTGTATCCTCAGGCTAAGGGATGACCAGTGGTCAGGGCTGACGTTCAGGCTCAGAGGAAGAGGTCATCAAAGGAGGGGTATTCATGGAGGGACAGGAGGTGTTGGTCAGGCGCGGGGTGCGATTCTTAGGGACAGAGTCATGCGGGAGGGGTGGGCTCATGACTCGCGCATGTGGGAGAGGGGGCAGCCAGGGTGCATGGGGGAAGCTTGCAGGGTCAAGGAAGGGGCGCTGGCAATCGACCGCAAACTGAGAGACCATGGTGCCTAAAGTGGCTGTCGTGTACGTGTGTGCATGGGTCTATGCTAGTGGGACAACACAGTCAGAGTTTTAACGATATCCATTCTGTTTACACCAAGGGGTACTGTGAACATAAATGAACGCCGCTTATGTACATACACATTGCTATTTTTAACAGTCGCCGCTTTTTACATAAGCACGTTCAATTTCTACACAGTCGATGTGATAGGCAGAATACAATACATGTTAATTTACATCTGTTGGGCTTTTTATACAAGCCTAGAAATCGGCATAATATTTAGTCGGTGTAGAATCAAGAAAAAAATGTTCCGACACATAAAAATCAAGTTCACATTTTCTCACTAGTGACATCATATACAGAAAGAACGCTCTGATACCTTCCGGCTTGTTAGTACTATAGGGGATTTTTGAGAGACTAACCACATGAGTGACCGATGAAACATTTCTTAAAAGGCAATACAAAATGGTTGAGGGAGGTATTCAATTCGATACAAGTAATTTAGTCAAGGGGCGAATAGAAAGTTCTGGAAAGGGGGGAGGGTCTTTGTCGCAATGTCTTTTAACAGAGTCCGTCTTCTTTTGTTGGCGCTGCTGAGCACCGGCGGTGGAGCTATAGGTCCAGCTCGGATTCGTCCTTACACGTTGCAGGGTGCGATCAGTCTTCTGCTGTTAGATCACAGTCCTGTTTCCTAACTTATTGTCTTAGGGGTGCCTTATGCTGGGCACCTGCGTGTCTTTCCTTTTCCGTGACAAAATCCCAGTCCATAGTCAAATTTTATATGAAAGAGTTTATTGAACAATCGAGGGAGAAGAGGGCGGAGTGGGGCCAGATCTTCGAACACACCAAGGGACCAAGGGAGCAAAGGACAATGAGCAGGCAGGCCCAACAGTCGGACTCAAGAAGGGACGGGAACTTCAGGCACGAGTGGGTCAGCAAGTCGAGGGCTTCAAGGCAGCCCCTGATTCCTTCATCAGCTGAACTTGAGAGTTGTGCCTCGTCCCGCGTCTCGTTGCTCTGCGGCTCCACCTTTGGTCGTCACACGTGCTCCATGATCTGTGGCCAGGCTGTGCGTCACGTCCAGCTCCTCTCCTTTGGTGATTGTATCTTTAAATGGGTGAAAAACAAGTTTTAGAAAAACTGATCGGGAGAACAGATATACATCGCAATTCCTTCCCTATTCCTGAGTAGGTGGGGGATAGGTTCATCGGTCACAGTCAGAGGTCGTTTTTATGGAGTCTGTAGAAAGGCATTGCATATTGAACTCATAGACTTGTTTGGCGTTCATTCGTGACATGCGTGGAGAGAAATTTGACCTTTATACACAGTGTATCATATCAAACTCAAAGTCGAGTCCTTATGTAGAGACTCGCCCTTCCCTTTAGCCCAAGCATCGACAATCTTACATCCCCCTTCGGGGTCGGCTAACTCTTGTAAGTGGGGCGTTATCGTCGTGAAGAAGGGGGTGGACGTAAAACATGGCTTTCCTGGGGAATGACCGTTAATCGAGGTCATCAATTACGTTTCGTGGGTAGCTGACATGAGGCTGGGGTTAATCGGGGCAAACGGGGGCGCTTTGGACAGGGAGCTGGGGTCGATCGGGAGAAGTGGGGTACTCTGGACATTCGTACTCAAGGGCAGAGGGGCGAAGTAATTTGTGCATTGGGAATTGCTTTTTTAGCGAACTGAGAAACAGAAGGCCAGTGACGTTATAGTCCCCCCATAGAAGGCCAGATTAGGGGACATCCGTCGTCTTACCTATCCTTTCCTTCATTACCAACTCGGGTTCTATTGTTTGCAGAAGGGAGAGGTAGTAATATGGCAAGTCACAATCGTTTTGGTTTTGGTCAATTTTGCCGAACACCTTTGTGTTCGTGGAGTCCAATTAGGTTCGTGCCGGTGGGGCACATCGTCCTTGCATAAGGGAGGAGGGTACAAGGGGGCTTTTAGAGAGAGAGAGAGAGAGAGAGAGAGAGAGAGAGAGAGAGAGAGAGAGAGAGAGAGAGAGAGAGAGAGAGAGAGAGAGAGAGACCGCACTCTAAGTGGTCCATTTCAGTACACGTGTGGCATGGAGAGGGGAAGAGGGTGGAAGAGAGAGAGAGTGAAACGTGTACAGTAATGGACCATTCAGTGCGCGCACAACATAGAACAACAGGGGTTAAGTAATACGGAGACACAAACGGAGGGATGACGTAGATCCATACATCACGTACATACAAACTCAGACGGGGAAGACAGTACATGTATTATACACAAAAAATCCAAGACAAAACATAAAACAGTTATTGGCCAAAATTATCCCTTTTCTGTATGCTGTGCACTTTTATCATCCTAAGCTCTTTTTACCCTTTTCTTATCTTTTATTCGTTGGCTGCCTCTTACTGGTGGCTTTGATTGTACACACTTACGCCTTTGGTCGTGAACTAACCTGGTCGGGCTAATGCTCACGGAGGTTTATTCGAGTCATTTTTAGCAAGTGCGTTTCCAGGCTGAGACAACAGTTGGTGTCAATTGGAGAGCAATGGGGCAGCTTTTAGTTATGTGCCTATGAGGATGCGGAAAAGGAGGTAGGAGGTTTTCAAATATTGGCAATATCCCTAGTCCTCTCGGCGGAGGATACTTGTGTAACCCCTACCTCGAAATATACCCTAAACTTTTCCTTATTTAGTTAAGCGTGGAGTGATTAATCATGTGTGCACGTTATTTTTGGTGGTATTATTCAGAGTGCATGGGCACCATAATCGAACGCCTTTTTCCTGTCTTCTTCGTCCGCCAGATCACCATTTTCCTTCTTTGTATTCCTAATCGATGTTCCACGGTGACCTGCAGAAAGAGGGAAAAAGAAGGGGGCGGGGGCAGCATTTAAGAATACAACAGCGCGCATAAACCCGAAAAGGCTTTTACTTACTATATACGCGGTCTATCTCCCCGGAACGCAGTTCTTGCCAATTCGGCATTTAAGCCCAGATGAACCTTTTGGTGTGCGAGAGATGTTTATCGGAAGCCGGTGGATAGCATAGGTCACCCAAGTGTGGTATTACAGATCGTATGCAGGGAGGCCAGATGGCACTCCTTTGGAGCGACTTAGGGGCATTTTAGTACAATCTTTCTGATACAGGTAGCATTAAAGTATAGACTGAATTCCAGGATCTTTTAGCGGTTGCTTTAAGCTGTACAAAAGTGTGCAAAGTACGTACAACAAAAACCGTACTATTCATTTTTGCAGTATCTCTGCGTACTATACCTTTTTAATCTTTAAACAGTGGTCATTTATTCGAAACTTACTAATTCACACGTGACAACTACGTTTGCTTTTTCCAAAAATCTTTAATAAGAATGTCAGTGCAAAAATATGGGCCTACAACCCCGTGTGCCGGCCACGGAGCAGGCTAGAACTGTAAAAACTTTTAGTGGAGTCGGTGGTCGTTTATTTCATAAAAAGTGCACCAAGTGCAATATTGAATATTTAGTGTGAGCGAATATCATAAGCATCGAAATTTCGAACTTTCAATAATCATGATGCGCCAAATTCAACAACAATTCATTGTCCGAATGTTCAATTAATACCCATCTGATGTCAATTTACCGTCTGCACACATAACCAGTACCCATCCAATATCAATTCTTCGTTCGAACATATAACCCGTACCCATCTCATATCAATTCATTTCCCGAACTGACAGTACACATCCTATATCAATCCATTGTCCGAACTCATAACCAGTACACATTCTATATCAATCTATATGTTTAAAAAGCTTCATACATATCCTTTGACATCAAGGCTGAGCAATCGGGTTACAATAATGAGTGTGAGAGTTTCATTTGCATCGGCGCCATTTTGGGTGCAGTCAGGCAGAACCAGGCATAGTCTAAATGTCTATTAACTCGTGGTTGGCTCAGAGCTTCTTTTGGCCGTCCAAAAGTTCCGTTAAAGGGAAAAAGAAGGGATCGGTGGTTTGAACCATCAGTCAAAAGGGGAGGGAGGCAACAATCTTTTTTCTACCGGGTCATACTGTGCTTTCGCCGGAACTGATCCGAACTGTAGTCTGCGGGATTCTAGTCATTCAACCTGAGGCTGGCGACAGCATGGGAGCGCCGGCGTCCTGCGGCTACATTTCCATCGTTTCGTGGGCAATCATGGCAGTCCTTCCCCATCGGGGGTATTTGCGGGAGTCGGAGACTCCCGCGGCTCTTCTAGAATCTTCAAGGTTGTGGAGAACTATGGTGGTGGAGTCAACGAGTGACCGGGCCATTCCTTCGTGCTGGGCCCGCTCTTGCCAGGTCGATCGCCATTTTGAAAGTTCGGCAACTACCGGTGATCGCGGGGTCAAAGGAGCGGACGGGCTCCACCCTGTCGGGCGAGGTGTTGCAGCATCGCCACAGTGGAAGAACCCTTTTCTGGGCACCTGGAGCGCTGAGGGTGCAGTTGGGAAGCCTCCACCTGGGGAGGCGGGAGAGGCCTGTTCGCACCGTCTCTCCCTCCCAGTGCACCCCACGGCGTCTCGCTTGACATTTGTTATGGCCGGACCAGGCGATGAGGACGAGGGGGGGGGGTCGGAGGCATGTGCAGGACATCCCCCCCCAGAGTTGTCGCAGCCATTATACAAGAAAGAAGTGGCGCCTGGCGTGTTGTTGCTGCCATTACGGAAGAAAAAAGAAAGAAGTGGCGCCTGGCGTGTTGTCGCTGCCATTACGAAGGAGAGAAGGAAAAAATGTCCCGTCCGTCTTTGGGCCGGGCTTCCGGTGGATGTCGGCCGGACGCCCCTTGCTCTGGCCCCATAAACGGGTTCCTTGGCTCATCGGCTGCAGCCGGATCTCGTCGGCCCCGGCCCCCGGTCGTTGGTGGCCGGGCCGGGAGAGAATGTGGTGGGACTACCTGCAACTCTCAAGGGCCACCACGGCCGGACTGGGAGAGAGAGGGGAGGGTCGAGGACATAGACATTCCCCCCCCCTGCAACTCTCCGGCGTTGTCAAGGCAATCCCCTGGCCAGGTCCCTTTGGCCTCGGCCTCTCCTCCGGCTACACCCTACGTGATGATCTCCAGCCGACTGTTGGCAGCAGGACCCGCCCTATATGTGTTGTTTCCGGCTGGGCGTAGCCGCAAACTTGTTGCACTTTGGAAGTTTCCAGAATGGGGGCGGATGTTCTGCTGACTTGCATTTTCCCCAGTTTACCGTTCTTATTTCTAACGTTTTCTTGTTTCTAGGGCATTAATAAGTTTTATCATTACGTATTGTTATCGTTTCTTTGTTTGTTATTTATTAAAAAGTTCATGTTCATCAGTGGCCTACTGATTTTCGCTTTCCTATTCTTTTCTTTCCAGGTGGTTTCATGCTAAAGTTTTCTGTTAACAGGTTACAGTGATCACTTCGCTATTATTGTATATGTCCTTTTTACTAGGGGTGCTTTCTGGTCGGGCCAGATGACCTTCCTCTAGTAAATGGTCCGGGTGAAACTGGCGTATCAACCAGTGGGGAGTAGATAGGCATGACAGATTACAACGGGGGACAAAGGTCCGCATCACCTACCCTTCACTACTTGCAAAGACTAGAGTATGGCGACTTCTGTGCTCGTTTGCAAAATAGAGAATACCTCCAAAAAGAACCAATTCCAAACAGTCAATGTTCGGTCAATCAATCAATCAATGAGGAACGAAATAGGTACGACGTGTTAAAGGTTTGCGTTACCTACCCTTCACTCTCTGCAAAGGGAGAGAGAATATTCCTATTCTTCCCCGTTTGCAGGCAGAGAAGATTCCTAAGAGAACCAACTTCGAACAATTCAATGCCCGATTCAATCAATCAATCAATGGGGAGAAAAAAAAAATAGGCACGACGTGTTAAAGTTTTGCGTTGCCTACCCTTCACTATCTGCAAAGACTAAACAGAGTATGGCGTTTCTGTGTTTGTTTGCAAATAGAGAATCTCCCAGAAGCAATCAATAGGTAATACTAGTATTGTCAAACAATCAATCAATCAATAAATTTCGCAATTTGTCGTGTGTCACGACCTTACCCGGACCGGACCATGTGGGCAGTTCTTCGCCTTCCTTTTTCCAGCGCCCGATCATTCTCTTTCTCCATGTTTTTACCGCAGCATTCCTGTGGGATTCCAGTCAGGACAAAAGGTCACTTGAGAGAGGTCCGTTCGGAATCGGTGAAGCTCATTCAATCGGCAACCGGACGAGGGCCCTCTCAAGGCAGGTATACTCCAATCATTTAGATGTTCACCCCATCGTCTGGACCTCTCTTACCGGACCTTATGTCGCTGATGGGCCCCGCGTTTGGGACGCCAATTGTCGAAAAGTCAGCCCATATCGCACCCGATGCCCAGGCCGCTGGTGCAGGGAGACTCTTCGTTTGCATCTTGAATAGCTACCAAATAAAGAGACGGGCACTGGAAGTAGGAAAACAAGAACAGGGTTTATTACTCATGAGGAGAGCCTGTCCTTTGGGACACTCGCATAGTGTCTTCGGGAGGTGCTCTAACAAGTTTCTCTGAGGCTTCGTCTTTTATACACAGGTTTGTGGCACACAGGCATCCTTTATTACAATCAACACATTGTATAGTATGGAGGTATTCCAACACGTGGCTACAGTAGGGCCCTTATCCTCCATTCAATAGGAGGGGGCTGTCATGCGGCTGAGTGTTCTGCTGATTCCATTGGAATGTGTGTGCCTGATCGAATCTCAGGGGGTGGGGTGGCCATGATCAATAGTAGCTTCTTCCAAGAGAGACAAGTGCATAAAGTAGTGGGCAATAAACTGTATCCTCAGGCTAAGGGATGACCAGTGGTCAGGGCTGACGTTCAGGCTCAGAGGAAGAGGTCATCAAAGGAGGGGTATTCATGGAGGGACAGGAGGTGTTGGTCAGGCGCGGGGTGCGATTCTTAGGGACAGAGTCATGCGGGAGGGGTGGGCTCATGACTCGCGCATGTGGGAGAGGGGGCAGCGAGGGTGCATGGGGGAAGCTTGCAGGGTCAAGGAAGGGGCGCTGGCGATCGACCGCAAACTGAGAGACCATGGTGCCTAAAGTGGCTGTCGTGTACGTGTGTGCATGGGTCTATGCTAGTGGGACAACACAGTCAGAGTTTTAACGATATCCATTCTGTTTACACCAAGGGGTACTGTGAACATAAATGAACGCCGCTTATGTACATACACATTGCTATTTTTAACACTGCAGGCCACCATGGTGAAGGAGAGAGGGGGGTGGACATGGGGGTACCTGTGGTACCCCCCTGCATATCCATACAGAAAGCGGCAAGCACCGCGCGGTGCCTGCCGCTTTGTGTAGGCAAATGCATGCCTGCTTTTTTGACATTGTGGCGGGCAGTGCTTATAGCACCGTCCGCCGCAAAGTTAAAAATGCATGATGCGCCCGCCAGTGTGGTGGGCGCATCATATTCGGCATGGCTGGGCCGCCGCCCACGTGGCGGACGGTCCAGTTTTCCACAGGGATGGCGGATGGGCAAAGTCCGTCTGCCATCCTAATCGGCCCCTTAATTTGGTAGTCTACTGGTGTTATGTGGGGTTGTCCGTGGAAAAATAAAGTAGTTGCGGTTTGTTGCTGCTGTTCAACAGTAAAGGCAAGTAAATCTTTACTGATTTTTAAGGTATTTCTAAAGTAGGAAGGTACGAGAGTAGGTTATATGATATGTTTGGTGCTATTGGTGAGCGTATTATGTGTTGAAATTTTTGGATGCTATTTTATGTTGCGCAGTTTTATTATGTGTTGTAGGAATTGAAGTGCTTTTTAATGTAAGTTATGTGTAGTGTATGTATTGCTGACTAGTTGTGGGGAAAGTAATAATATGTAACTATCTATTTGTAATATTTTGTGCAGGAGGATGTTAAATCTCTTTTTTGCAGGTTTCATTTTCCTGGGTGGTTCTAAGGGAATTCAGGTATGCTGTTTTTTATAAGGAAATCTGAACGAGTTTTTTATAAACTAATTAAAAAAAAAATAGATTGCCTTGCTTAACGGGTTTCTCACAGCCGTTCTTTTTTAAAACAATGTTGCAAGGGTTGAATCTAGGGATTGGTCTTTTTTATACTGCATTTTTTTGTGTGCTATTTACTTTTAAACAATGTTTTGGTGAATTACTTTTCGGAACTGTGTGGATTCAGATAGATATCTGCAGCAACAAACACGTAGGTTCATTTTGTTAATTTACTGTGGGTGGGAAATGTTATATATTCATAATTTGTTGTGTTCATATATTTGCTATGTTGTTTTGTAGAATCTGTGTAATGTATTTTTGAAATTATTTGTAGGAAGTTTGTTAGTTTTTTGAGTAGTAAGAAATGTAATAATAGTATTAATATTTGTATCATCCCAGTGAGTAATACTAAATGTAGATTTATTTTTTCACTGATATAATACTATTTACCATTTAAAAATAATATGTTTATCTTATTATGGTGAATTAGGGTTTAGTTTGTTAGATGCATGGAAAGTCTATATGTGGTTTAGAGGATATATTTGGCTATTACATCTAAGTAATCTTGTACTTTCCTGTTTATAAATAGTTTTACCTTGAATTGCAGAAGTTGATACATTTTGCTAGTTTTTTGGTTATTTTAGGACATATTTCTATAACAGATTTTTCTAGTCTAAGTTTTTGATAGCTTTGCTCTTTTTGTAAGGCTTCTAGTAATTTGTTTAGTCTAGATTGTGCTCGACCTAGTAGAGCCAATGATGAGTCTTGGGGGTTAATACCCTCAGCAATGTAGAGCCAATTTGGGGATTGGGGGCAGTCACTGCCACCAATATATACTTGAACAATGTAACTGGTACTCATGCAAAGTGCCTCAATACCTACAGTTGGAGTACAAGTTGAAGAAATTTCCCAAAATACAATTCCAAAGGCCACTTTGCAGAACATGCATTCTCACTCTGTGGCAGCAAAAGTAACTGTCAACACTGAGGAATGGGTAGAGTGTAGATGCTGGTGCTCTATGGACTGTTGAAAAACAAACAAAGACTCATCATCTAGTAAATGGTCCCTTAAAAACCTGTGAAATACTCAGGCACTCATGGGCAAACATGAAAGACCAGCCACCAACAGCAGCTCAAGGATTGTATGTGTGTATGTGAATGCTGTCTCAGCGTGTGCTGACACACACGACGGGGGGACTGTGGCCCATAGAGCCCAATGAGTGTTGAGTTTGATCAGAGAGTAATCTGTATAGGCTTGGATTGGCTATGCGGGCAATTGGGCATTAGTCGATGGACCGGTGCACCAGTTTTTGGGGTCTTTGTAAACCACACCAAGAGACTGACTCACTTGCACAGTACCCACCAGGCCACTGTAATGTGGCACCAGTATGTTGTCCGCTCTCCAGCTGTGCTGCAAATTAAGTCTGGGGGCCAGCCTTTGGAGCATACTCACCTTGGCACTATGCCTCTTGTGCCTTGACAGAAGCAGTGTCCTCTCCCCCACCAGCCCATCCCTTTCAGGTCATGGCAGGTGTAGAGAGGTTACTTTGTATGTAGGGGCCTTGCGGGGAGGCAAGCCTCATTTGACCAGTTTAAACTACTCCCACCCCCTTGATCAGCAGCAGTGTGCCTTTGTGAAACCTCCCTTTACAGGTAAAAGCACAGAGGCTACAATGAAAAAGATGATCACAGAATGTGTGTCGATTACTTGCAGAGTGCCCAAGCATCATTCTGAACCCAATCCGACCATGGGTCCATAGCATGTTGTGTATATTATTATTATTATTATTAAATTAGTTATGTAATGCGCGCAGCTACCCAAAAAGGATTTCCCGGCGCCTAGCACACAAATTGCTAGAAAAAAGCAGTCAAGAACCATTTGCTACTAAAAAAGCCAGGTTTTAAGATTTCTTCAAAAACTGAGATAGGACGGGTCATTCTACAGGGACACCGGAAGAGAACTCCAGATTTTAGGGCCAAGGCAAGAAAAGGAACATCCCTCATATCCAATGAGGGAATGTTTTATCATCCGGTAGGTACACTTAGCCCTCTAAATACTGTGAGAAATTCATCTTTGACAAAGGGACAGGAATTGCCAAAACCACACATATATATGTATCACAAAGTCAATGCATGAGTCCACCACAACACAAACTGAAACATCGCAGGGAAACAGAACTACAATGTACTCACAAAAGTATGACATTGTGATGCCTCTGCGTACAGTAAAGCACAGAGGATATTGGCTATAGCCCTGTAAGCGTTGGACTGCTAGCCAATATTCTGGCATCATGACATTACAATATAAGCAATCACCACCTCCATTCCCGGGCAGTAACCAAGGGCAAGAATGACCAATCAGTGACTACAACTACCAACAAATATAGTGCTATAAATTGGGGTTGGCCAATCATGTCTAACCCCCGATAATACCGCCCTGATCGCGCATGCAGAGCCAGAGGTTCCACTGCCAGTGCAAACAAGAGGGGAGACAGCGGGAATCCCTCTCTCAAACCTCTGGCTCGTTCACCTGCCCTTGCACAGGCCACCAAGATCAATCCTTCCATGCGAACCCTGGCAGTAGAGTTCTTATACAGTATTGCTGTCCAGGCTACAAACTCCTCCCCTAACCCAAATGCCCTCAGGACTCCAAAAGCATATGGCCAATCGAGACTGTCAAAGGCGTTCTCAATGTCAATTGATAAAACGCTCGCCTCATCTTTGTCATAGGTGGACGCGTCCAGCAGCCGAAGAAGTCGTCTTATATTCATGGCTGTGTTCCGGGACGGAATGAATCACACCAGGTCCACGTGCACAAGTGTCGTCATATGGGTCATCAGGCAGCTCGCCAAGATGCGGCTTAATATCTTATATTCTCGATTGAGCATGGCGAGTGGCCGATATGCATTGCGATCCCAAGCTGTTTTTCCAGGTTTTAGGAGCAGGATGATTACCACTTCTCTCATTGATATAGGCAAATACCCATCACGCTTAGATCTATCATAGAGCGCCAGCAGTCAGGGAGCCAAAATGTCTACATATGTGGAGTAGAACTCAACCGGGAGCCCGTCCGTACCAGGAGTTTTGTTTCTGGCCATGTGTTTTATAGCCCCCGGACCTCACCGGGTTCAACATCCCATACTAGGGCCTCCGCCACATCTGCATCAATTCGAGGAAGTTCTATATCATCTAAAAATCTCTCCCCTTCTAACACAGTGGGGTCTAGCTTACTCTGATACAGGGCAACATAGTATTTCAAAAACTGAGCATTGATATCCTGTTGCCCATAATGGCTCTCGTCATCCCTCCCCATTAATTCCAGGATTGTCATCCCTCTACGTGCCGGATTGGCAAGCCAACCCAGCAACTCTCCAGACTTGCCTCTCCCAGCATGAGCCTGAGTTGCGTAAGCCCTGTAGTCAAAGCATCTCCTCCTTTCCACTTGGTCCGCTCTGTAGGGCCTGTTTCTCTCGGGCTCGCTGCAGTAGGAAGTCTCGGTCACGGTAATGAAACAGCCTCACCACCAGCGGCCGGTGTGGGGCACCAGGCCTAGACAGCCGGGTCGGGAATCTGTGAGCACGCTCTAGTGCATAGAAGGTGCATAGAAGGGGTAGAGACCTTCCGGGGCCACCACTGCCCTCAACCAAGTCTCTAAGAACTGTACAGCATCAGCCCCTTCCTCGCGTTCTGGAACTCACACTATGCACAGATTATTTCTACGTGAGCGCCCCTCACTGTCCTCAGCCCTCACTTTGATCCTGGTTTCCACCACTTTCAGGGCATGCTGTAGGGTAGAGACTGTTTCCGGAATGTCCTTCATGGTGTTCTCATTAGCAGTCACTCTTTCCTTAATTTTATGGTGGTCGTCCTTTAGCAGGGTGAGATCCGTCCCTATTGCATCAATCTTCGTCTACAGCGCTTCCCTCGATGAGGTAATGGCCTGCATGATGTCGGCCAAGATAGGATCTCTGGTTGCTCTCCTCCCAGACGTACCCTCATCATCGTCAATCAATTCTGTAACGGTAGCCCAGCGCCAACCAGGGACTCCTCACCCCTCATTCAGCCACCGGTTTATAGTCCAGGCCCGCTACTTGACCACTGCCATTCAACAGAGCGTTATCCAGACACCTTTTCACCTTGCAATAGGTCTGAGCGAGGGCAAGGTCATCCAGGCCAGCTGTCCTCAGTCTTCAGTATACCTCACAAGTGGCGCACCCTGGTAACACAACATGCTCCGCGGACTCCCTTGGCTGCAGGGTGCCACTGCACCCAGTCAATCTCCTGTCCAAGAGGTGAGTGCCGTGCCCTGCTCAGGGCATTCAAACTGCAGGGGGAGGCTTTAGGCTTTGCGCTCTCCCCCACTGTCGTCCCGTAGCAGGTCCGTGCTCTCACCAGTCACACTCGCTCACAAGTTTTTGGGCTCCCAGCCGGCTCCGATCCCCCTTGCCGCTGTCTCTGCTCCACCATCCATGATGCAGCCCTAGTCCCAAGGTGTATTGTGTGGTGACCAGATTGCGCACCGGAGGCAGTGGGCGCCATTCTACTATTGTGCTCGTCCGGCGGCGTATTTAGTCACCGCATCTCGCCAGCAGCTCCCAGCGCCGCCATCTTAGGATCCTTTCTCATTGGCAGGGCGCATTGCAGGTCTCGTCTCTCTCCTGCGCGCTCCCCACGACTGCACCTCAGGGGACCTCTGGCGCCAGCCCAAATCCAGCACACCACTCAGTCGCTCAAGCACAGCACGAACTATGTCCAGTCTCCGCAGCAAACAGGGACCTCCACATCAAGATGTAGCCGCATCTTGGCGTCGCTGCAGCCGGAGATCGAGCGGGGGGAAAAAACTGCAATCACTCTCAACTATGGCACCCCGGCTCTTCGGGAGATCTCCCACAGGGGCACCAGTTGTTCCGCCACAGGATGTGCGGCCAGTGGCACCGGCAGCAGTTCAGGGTCAGTAGCAGTAGAGGGAGGCCACGGAGGAGCGCCAAGTTTCGCTTCTCCCTACATAGGCGTCAAGCCACCATTCCAACTTACCTCATGAATATTATTTAGATAGATCAGAAATTATGACTCACTGCGATTAAATGCCATCACAGGGATTGTGGCCTACAGTGTACAGCAAATAATCACGTCCATGACTGCATTTCCAAAAAGAAATGTGATTCACCCCGTTTTCCTGAAGATATTGGGACTGGGTTTAAAAAGAACGAGAGTTTACTGTGAACCCTTAGACCACTGCCTACTCCCAAACAAACATTTTTAACATACAAAATGAAGAATGGGTTCTACGGATGAGTTACCAAGCCAACGTGAGGGTCTTTGACATTTCAATGGTTCTCCAATCCTTTTTCCTTCTTTAAGAATTGATATGAACATGAATCACTATTTGGAAGGGAGGCCTACAACACAACCGTTCTGAATAGTGTTTCTTTTTCTAAACCCATTTTAGGAGGCAGTAAATGTCACCATCTGCTAGAATGGGTTAAGTACATTGTTAACACAGTGTCTTGCTTATAAACTCCTAATCAGAGCATCTGTCACTAAAAAGCTGCCTTGTACATGTGTCCCTTGGTCTGGAGCAAAGTTCAGGAGTCCCTTCTTTAGAGTTTGCCAAAGTTCTAGAACACTCAATGAGAACAGTGACTATTGTGTCATTAAATGCACTTTCATTTGCATTCTACTAATGGTCATTCGTTATTTTGTAAAGAAAAAGAAATGGAATTCTTTAACTATTCTCAACTACTGTTTACCTCTCTAAATATATTATGTTGGTAGTTTGATTTGCTCTCTAAGTTCTCCCTTCCCTGGAATGGAACAGTAAACAAAATAATGACAGAATATAACCTTCCCAGAGTAATTTCACGTGGTTGAATTTTGTAAACTATAATTCTTTTAATTTCCCATATGACTCCAAGTAGGAGTGACGTGAATGCCCAGGTGGACATAACACAGCTCACTGTGCCAAGGGGTCTGAGTGTGAACCTCAGTGAGAGGGGCCAACAAAGCGGAACAATTCCTGTTATTGCTTGATTTTGTTCTATCAGGTGGCCTGGAATGCATTGAGAGAGGCGGGGAGCGAAGCATTTAAACTTCACGTTTTCGTATCCGTATTTTGGAAACAGAGGGAAAGAAGCATTCGGCTGCACTGAGGCACTTTGCCTAGGTGACCTTTCTTCGGTTCGCACTCTTCCACCCGACTAGTATAAGCTGTCAAGTGATCTTTTCAGCTTGGGGGAGGAGCTACTTCTTCACCCTGAGGGGCAGACAACAGACCACCAAAGACGACATGCATCCACAACTTGTCTCTTTGTGACATGCTCCACCTGTGTTGTCTATTGTTGAGGATTCATTCGAGAATTCTCCTTCTATTTATCAAGTCTGATCCATCCAGTTGCTTTGTTCTTTATTGAATATGTCCTCGTGCTCAGTTTACACTAAAGAAAGTCAAGGAAAAAAATCTTGTTAAAGGATGAATTTACAACATAAAGCACAGATAGAGCTGGAGTTCAACAGGTCATCATCAGTGTTGGAGGAGCGTTGCAACCTGTATGCAGCATTTATTGAATCTAACTGCCACTGACCCTTTGTGCGACGCTCTGCCGTCTCTGACCTTTGGATTGTGTGGGGAATCTGAGGTGTGGCGCTCCCTGCCTCCCGCTGCCCCGCTGTAATCAACCATCTAAGCAGCGTGTCCGCCGAGTGGAGTGCAGCTCCAGAACTACATTACCCAGCAGCCCATGTGCCTCGTGCGCTCTGAAACCGCGCCAGGAGGCGCTTAAAAACAGCGTGAGCCCCGCCTCGCGGGACGCCGGGCGAAGCCCGGGCAAAGGGTGGGCCCTCTTAGGCCCTCAAAGGCCGATTAAGGCCGGGCAGGGCTTATCCATTTACATTTACTGCCAGGTACTTAGTTCTTGTTTACTAAATGAAATGTCAATTATGATTATAAGCCCTGAGAAAGTCATTGCAGAAAAACAGGGGGGGGTCATCCAATGGTACTCTTGATGGTTACTTTGTAAAAGTTGCACCTGATTTAGACACAGAGCTAACACTACCAGAGCGAAGGGCGCAACGCAGTCGCTCGGTAGAAAGTATGAAAACAGATTACCAACAGATCTTTTGTCTAGTACTCCCTCACAAAATGAAGGTAGCTCTAGTGGTAATAATGATCTCACATCCCTGGAGAGTGTCCCACTTTTACTCAGAGACTGTTCACCCACATTTAGTATTTCCAACGGACAGCCTTTGAGTCTCATTCCCTCCTCGAGTTTAGCAAACACAACTAGCACTACTGAGGCTTTGACCGTCCCAACTTCTAAACACAGTAAACTGGCCCAAACTAAGACAAAGAAGGCTATGCCGCTCAAGGTCCATGGCCCACTACCCTGTAAAAGAAGACGTAAGGGGATAGATTGGCAAAAACTGAAAGTTAGTCACTCTGACTTTGGAAAATCTTCTAAGCCTATCATTATTACGGACCAAGCTGTTACAGCTGAACCTGATAAATTACAAAGCGCGACAAGCCCCCTGATACCTGCACACTTAGGCAGGGATGCTAGTACCAGTGCATCAACACTAGGTTCTGCTGATCCCCTGCAGCAACCAATACATTCCACCGTTACACTGGACAGCATAGAACATCTAATTAGGTCTTACACCCTACCAATTATTGAGAGGCTGAACAGGGTGGAGGAACGTCTCCAAGTAATAGAGCTGGGAATTAGGAGTAAGGATGGCCCTAAAAAGGTAGTGTCGAATGTGGCTATGCAACTTCGAACATCGGCCACATTATCATCCACATCAGCCCCAAATGCCACAACTAAACCGACAATAGTTCCATTTAAACCACCTAAAACAACAAACACTAACCAACATAAGCAATCCTCTCCAAAGCAGACGATTAAACCAGCTGAGAACCTTGCTAATCAACCCACAAGGGGTATGGAGAAGACACGTATGGGGAAATCTCGCGGGGAGATGGGAGGCAGTAGGCAACTAGAGGCTCCAGCAACCAGGGGTCCACAGGTAGAACTCCCACCTGAAGCTGTCCCTTTTGTGGTCGTCCTCACAGGTGTTCCCAAATTGGCCAAAAACAAGAGGGAAGGGTTTGCACAGTTAAAGAATAAAATCATTCACTGGTTTAGTATATATATACCAATTGCAAGCAACATCGATGGCGAAATAGTACATGTACGCCGTCTACAATGGTTGGGTGGTAGAGGCAAAGACATTGATGGAGATGTAGTCGTAGTCAACTTCAGAGATCCGCGCGCGGTCAATTTTATATTAAATTGGCCCCTTGGCAATGATAATAACTGCATCATCCCTCGTGCCTTGACGTATTTCTATCCTAGATCCCTTGTACTCCCCCAAACATACACCAGTGGACAACCATTTAACAATCCTTATCACCAAATTTTATATAACACCAGGCATCACTTACATGCACAAAACCCAACACCTTCTGTCGATCCTTTTGGGTGGAATATAGTACCATCTAAGTATAATACAAATGCTAACAGGAGAATGGATCATCTGAAACCATTCACACCCTTGGAGACAGTAAACAGGTTCGATGTAATTTCGGGCATGGAAGACTGCGACTGAAGATTACAGCCAACAGGGGGCATGGGCGGTCGACTACATTTTACCAGTCCCTTAGTCAAAGATCATGGGCTTCCCAAGATTAACATAACTAATTTGGAGTCATATCATCATCCCCCGGGGGGGAGCCAACGCAGCCAGTCTCAGTTGGGGAAAACATAACAGACTGTTTCCACGTCATCCTGCGAATGACATTCATGTGGAATTTACACATGTTAAAAGCCCAAGAATACAAACGGCCCTAAAAGTCCAGGTTCTGGAAAAAGCCCTTGTGGGACCACATGATATGATCAGAATACACCCTCAAGCAGCTTCTAGGGGGAGTAGAGTAAAAGACACAACCAAACACAGTTTAGTCTCTCACAAATCAAGTAGGATGGAGATAGGAATAGCAGTAGTAGAGGCCGAAGTACCCAATGATAGCCCCCAGAGTAATGGGTTAGCTGAGATTAGTGACACCCCCGGACCCACACCTATCGTGAAGGATGTGTACCAACATCATGATCAGGCCCCTAGTGAAACATGTAATGACCAAGCTAGACAGTTTATAGTGTCATGGAATGTAGCCGGCCTCAAGTACAAGATGGCTACCAGGGACTGGTCAAACTTTATGGATAAATATACAATAATTACCATGCAGGAAACGTGGGCAGTGGAACCCCAGTATAGGTCTGGATACGTAAACTTTTCGATACCGGCAACACACACAAACCGGGGAAGACCAATGGGGGGCCTGACCACATGGGTTAAGCAGGATGACAGGTACATCACCGCACAATTTGATTCTAATTTTAACGATATTCTAATTGTAAAAATAAATTCCCCCATGTTTAGAGAATTAATATTCTTTAATGTGTATGCTAGGGGGAAACCGGGAGGTAAATCTTCAGAGATAGTTGATCATTTGGGTCACCTTGTAAAAACACTTAGGGGAAAAGCGAATGTATTGATATGTGGCGATTTTAATTGCTCCTTTGAGCCCCTGGACCAATTTGACATTGACCTCACAGAGGCAGAAGATGACAGCTGGCAAATCCCCCAATTAAATATACCTCCCATAAAGAGGTGGACTCAGGCAGATCTCCAACTCAAGACCTTAAGTCTTGAGTGTGGATTTAGACCAGGCAATGGAAGAACCAATGGGGATAAGCATGGAAGTCCCACATTCAATAATGGCACTAGCTCAAGCAGGATAGATTATATCCTAGTCAATCTTGAATTCTGGTCAGCTATCCGGGACATGATGGTCATTAAAAGAAACGAGAGCGACCATAATCCCCTTAGTTTAGAGATACAGCTCCATAAGGACAAGGGAGGGACTGCAAAGGATATAACAAATGACATCGTTCTTGCAAACGATACAAGGCAATTAAAGTGGGGTGAATGCCTAGGCAATCGCCATTGCATCACAGAAATGGACGCACTGGTATTGGGTGCAATTTCCGAGTTACAGGGTTGCTCATCCGATGATGACCTTATGACCAGGGTGGTTCCAATTCACACATCCCTTTTTTTAAATCTTAGCAAATTTTTTATTAAGGCAAAAAAAATCCTCTTCGTAAAGGTAGAAAGAAGCCAGATTCCTGGTATGGCAAAAGCTGTAGAACTGCTTATAAGTCCCTAGCACTATCAGTGCGATCAATGGATAGGCTCCTGATACGTGATGCTAGGCGACACTATAAAACAACTCAGCAGGAGGCTAAAAAATCTTGGGACAACAAATATTGGGATGAATTATATGAGGCGAGTAAGTCCAGAAACATGATTGACTTCTGGAATCTAGTGAGATGGGGCAAAGGGAATTACAACCCGCAGCCTGAAAATGTTGTCCCTCCAGAATGCTGGATTATGCACCTTATATCACAGTTTGCACGCCCTGATGGGGCAAGTGCAGGAAGTCTGAACCCTATTGTAAACCACACAGTGAGTACCCCGCTGGTGTTCAGCCAGAGATATCGAACAAGCTCTTAATACAATACCGAGAGGAAGAGCACCGGGCCCAGACATGATTCCGGCAGATCTTTTTCTACATAGTAAAGAGGTCTGGGTGCCGTACATAGAGCTGATGGCGAATGCCATCTCTAAGGGCTCGCCAATACCAGAAGTATGGAGAGGAGCTGAAATAATACCAATATTCAAGAAAGGGAATCGTGCTGATCCCGCAAACTATAGGCCAATCAGCCTAATTGCATGCATTCAGAAGGTTGTGGCCAGGCTCGTTCTCCTTAGAATTCAGAACTGGATAGACGACTCAGGGGTCATGTCCGTGCTCCAGGCTGGCTTTCACCCGTTTATGAGCACTGTTGATCAAGTTTTTAGATTTTGTGCCATATATTGGAAGTGGGTTATCCTTGGAGGGGGCACTCTCTTTGCAGCCTTTGTTGATTTGAAATCGGCTTTTGATCTTGTGCCACGTACTAGGCTGTGGGAAGTGCTTCATAAACAAGGCATGCCACATGAACTCCTAGCCTTTCTGATCAAATTTCATGAAAACAATTATGCTCAGGTTAGGTGGGATAAACAGGGCCAGATCACTGACAAATTTGCAACGGAAAAGGGAGTCAGACAAGGGTGCGTCCTTGCACCAACTCTGTTTACGTTGTACATAAACAGAGTTACAGAGTACTATAGGGAAGTACACACAGATGCACCCAAACAAAATGGCATCCCGGTTCCCTTATTAATGTTTGCAGATGACACCCTTATACTCTCTAAAACGTAAGAAGGGCTTCAGAAAGCAATTGGCCGTTTCGAAATGTTCTGCAATGATCATGGTCTAATCATCAATGTGTCAAAAACCAAATTTATGGTACTGCACAGCCACAAGAAAGTAAGGGGCACAGTTTTTATGATCGGTGAGCCACTAGAACAAACAGATAGTTTTAGTTACCTGGGCATCACATTGGGGTCCCCGGTTAGAGTGGAAGCCACATATGACCTATCTAACCACCAAACATGCACAGCTGTCTGGCGTTCTACTGAGAGAACTAAAAACCTCAGCCACGCAACCTATAGCCCCAGTCCACAAAATATACGACACAAAAGTCAGGGCTTCAATGCTGTGTGGGGCGGAGCTGTGGGGGGTCTCTGACATCACAGCCTTGACTAAAGCACAAAACAAATTCCTACGGTGCCTAACAAGGCTCCCGCAATCCACACCAATGGTACCTCTGTTTATGGATTTGGGTTGCCGGAAAATACAGGATATATCTAGCTTTAGACCTATTGCATATTGGAGGAGGCTATGGGTTCCACCCGAGCTTTCCCACTATGCTTTAGCGCTTCTCGAAACCAGGAACATGGATTCGGGGGGCAAAATTCAATGGTTTAGACAGGTCAAGCTGCTCTTTAAAGCCCTAGGAATGATGGAATTATGGGAAAACCCCTTAGAAATCACTTTCCCCTCTCAAAAGATCTTAAAAGAGTTGTACTGGGCATACATAACTCAGAGGGAGTTCCAGAAACATACTGATTCATCGCTCACCAGGGATTTTCTGGCACAAAAACATATTCCTGTCTATGAGCGATACTGGGACCTTATTACTATCCCAAATGATAGGAAACTCTTTCTTCAATATAGGGTGGGAACACTTCCTATCAATTCATTCACTAGCAAATGGTCAAGCAACATAGATCAGCATATGTGTCCCTTCTGTGTAGCCCAACCTGAAAGTTTAGCTCATGTTTTAATTATATGTCCAGCCTACAAAGCCCTTCGTCTAAAATGGATTAGACCAATTTGTATACGGAAAAGCATCCAAAGTGGATCTGTGGCACTAAGAATTCTTAGAACAGATTGTACCGATAGCATGGTGATTGCACTTGCCAAATTCTTAAAATGGATTTGGTCAATACGCAAGAATAAAATGAAATTACAGTAGTCTGCATTTTTATAAACTGGCACTGAAGAATCAAAGATATGGAAATATGGCACTAAATTTTAAATGGATTTTATATTCACACAGTATTTTTTTTTTTTTTAAATGATTGAATTGGAACACCTTGTATAAAGAAATGATCGGGCTGATCAAAATGAATTCTTCTGTATACTATGAATAATGGATGTAACAAGTATGAAATGTAGTTTTTAAATGTTTTTATTGTGTTGTCTTTATGACTATTTGTCGAAATAAAGACTTATTTGACTGGCTTGAGAGTTCCTGTTCAGAAGAGATGTGTCTGAGCAGTTGTACCTGGATTGCTGCTTTTGGGGCTGGCACATAACACAATAGCAAATGAGAATGATTTGTGCATGCCTTATATCATGTTTTTTCACATCAGTTCTTAACATCTACTTGATTGTAAATTCAATTCACATAGTTCCATATTTTTAGGTTCCTTTTGCCTTCCGTGCAATGTGACAAAGCTGTTTTTGCTAGCTGTACAATGTGATTGTTCCAGACAAATAGCAGTTGTAGATGATTGTTGGTCGCCCTGTAGCACCATGTTCTGCTTTGTACAATGGAGAGCAAGTGGTGATTATCTTGTCCAAATGTGGCACAGTCTATGTGTGATATCACACAGTACAACCCACTCTTGAGGATAGCCTGGGATATCTTTGTAGCATTTTAGTCTACTAATGGATTACCACACTCTGAGTCGACTGTCCTGAAGAAGGAGTAGGCGCTATCCGAAACTGTTCAGCCTTGCTTGGTACCTTTCCATGTCCAATAAAAAACCTTTCCAATACACAACAGCTTTTTACAAATGGTGACTGCTGCTTTTCTCCATGTAGAGAAATTACATTTTATTATGCTCTATATGTCTCTGACATGGCTTCAGTTATATTTATAGCACAGCAATTGTTATCTCTGTTTTGTTCAGATTTAATTCCAGCAATTTCCGCTTCACCCAGCAAAAAAATTTGATTTCGTACTCTGATAGCAACCTGTAGGTCTGTCTTGAGTTAGAGCAATAGGATGTGTATATCTCTGTGTCATCAGAATGCTAGATATTAGATTTCATAACATCAACATGTATTCTGAGGCAGACAACATTAGCCACTACATAGATCAATGAAGCACTGAAAATAAAATATTCTACTGTCACTTTATCACCATCAGGCTCTTATTGCATCTTGCTTTGACCTGAACTTGAAACAAGTAGCAAAATACCCTTCTCTTCAATAATACATGACTTATTACTTACAAGTTTATTCCCATTTGTCTCAAAACAATGATTTACACACCTAAAAAGATGTACACTTTTGCCTGTGAAAACACCTTTAACCAGAGCCTCAAGAGGGAACTTCTGCAAACGTAAATAGTGTTTGGGTATTCACAAACATTTTCATGGCACATTCTCTGATATTCACGTCTGTCAAAGGCAAGAGTAAATTCATGTTCAAGGATGGTATAAAGAGGTAACTTCCTCAAAATTGTGGTTGTGTTTTAATGTAAAGTACATTATTATTAGCATCATCAAACCAAATACCTTTATTTTTGATCACAAAGATATTATAAATTGCAAGATACAGCTTAGAATTAAAACAACATAAACATAAAATTCCATTTACAGATAGATTGCATATCGCTAGGTAAGAAAATTTGGGATTGAAACTCATTCGAGATTAAACAAAAGATTTTCATAAATATAGATTAAAAAAGATATACAAAAAGACAATTCATATAATGCATTTAAAACATTTAATCCATAGTGCATGCCAGAATATGGCCAGACTTTGGTCAGGCCAGATTCTACCACCCTACCACCCTACGTGTATCTGTAGCTAACATTCTCAAAACTACAAGATAGTGGCCCGGTCTAATTAGTTTGCAAAGCGGAACAATCCACACAAAAATAACAGGTGGACTGTAGATTCAAGACTAGCCTTACATGATAGGCACTGGTCATCAAAGAGGACATCACAACACCACTTTTTACAAAACTGTTTAGTCGGTCAAACAATCAATCACAAGAATTTGTATAGCGCGCTACTCACCCGTAAGGGTCTCAAGGCGCTGAGGGAGGGAGGGGGGGGTCGCTATTTCTTGAATAGCCAGGTCTTGAGTTGTTTCCTGAATGAGAGGTGATCCAGGGTCAGCCGTAGGTGAGTGGGGAGGGAGTTCCATGTCTTGGCTGCCAGGTAGGAGAAGGATCTTCCTCCGACGGTGAACTTCCGAATTCGTGGGACGGAGGCGAGGGCGAGGCTGGCGGATTGGAGCTGGCGGGTGGGTGTATAGAAAGAGAGGCGGTAGTTGAGGTACTTCGGGCCAATGTCGTGGAGAGCCTTGTGTGCGTGGGTGAGGAATCTGAACGTGATCCTCTTGTTGACGGGGAGCCAGTGCAGGTCTTTCAGGTGGGCAGAGATGTGGCTGCGGTGAGGGTTGTCCAGGATGAGTCGTGCTGAGGCGTTCTGAATGCGCTGGAGTCTTTTCTGGAGTTTGGCTGTGGTTCCAGCGTAGAGGGTGTTCCCGTAGTCCAGACGGCTGGTGACGAGGGCCTGGGTGACCGTCTTCCTGGTTTCTGTGGGGATCCATCGGAAGATCTTTCGGAGCATGCGCAGGGTGTTGAAGCAGGATGATGAGACTGCGTTCACTTGCTTGGTCATCGTGAGGGAGGAGTCCAGGCTGAAACCCAGGTTGCGTGCATGGTCCGTAGGTTTGGGTGCGCTGCCCAGGGCAGGGGGCCACCAGGAGTCGTCACACGCGGAGGGAGATGGTGCGAGGATGAGGACTTCCGTCTTGTCTGAGTTCAGTTTCAGACGGCTGATCTTCATCCATTCTGCGACGTCTCTCATTCCTTCCTGGAGGTTGGCTTTGGTGGTGGTGGGTCGTTGGTGAGGGAGAGGATCAGCTGGGTGTCGTCGGCGTAGGAGATGATGTTGAGGTCGTGTCGGCAGACGATGGCAGCGAGATGGCTCATGTAGACGTTTAAGAGGGTTGGGCTGAGTAAGGATCCTTGCGGAACGCCGCAGATGACTTCGGTGGCCGCGGATCGGAACGGGGGGAGGCGGACTCTCTGGGTTCTTTCGGCGAGGAATGAGATGATCCACTCCAGGGCCGCTCCTTGGATTCCTGTGTTGCTGAGGCGCTGTACCAGGGTGCGGTGGCAGACGGTGTGGATTGCTGCCGAGAGGTCCAGGAGGAGGAGGGCAGCCGTTTCCCCGTTTTCGAGCAGGGACCTGATGTCGTCGGTGGCTGCGATGAGGGCGGTCTCGGTGCTGTGGTTTGCTCGGAAGCCGGACTGTGAGGGGTCGAGGGATCCGTTGGTCTCGGGGAATGTGGAGAGTTGTCTGTTGACGGTCTTCTCGATGACTTTGGCTGGAAAGGGGAGGAGCGAGATGGGGCGGAAGTTCTTTAGGTCCGTAGGGTCCACGGTGGGTTTCTTGAGGAGGACGCTCAGCTCGGCATGTTTCCAGCTCTCCGGGAAGGTGGTGGATGGGAAGGAGCTGTTGATGATGTACCGGAGTTAAGGTGCGATGATGGAGTCGGCTTTGTTGAAGATGTGGTGTGGGCAGGAGTTGGTGGGGGAGCCGGAGTGGATGGTGTTCATCACGTGGGTGGTGTCTTCGGTGTTGACAGGGGTCCAGGTGCAGAGGGTGGTGGTTGGGGGCACTGGTTTGGCGGTAGGGTTCGTGGTTTGTGCGTTGAAGCTGTTGTGAATGTCGGTGATCTTGCGGTGGAAGAACGAGGCGAGAGTGTCGCAGAGGTCTTGCGAGGGAGTGATGTCGGTGTTGCAGGCGCTGGGATTGGAGAGCTCTTTGAAGATGCTGACTATTATCACAATTGTATAAATAATATATGCGCTGTAGGTAGAATAATTTCATCAATAGTCTCCGCATAAAAAGGGCCAGTTTTAAAACTCATAAAATCGTGGGTCAATGGGCCCAAAGGTTAAGCTATCTCCTTCTCTAGAAACAGTTTCCCAATATAAACGTTTAACCCTGCACTTCGGTATAAGGGACAGTCTTTCAGAAGTGGACCAGTACTCCTCCATCCCAAGTCTTTTATGTAGTTTTTTCAGGGAGATAAACTATGGATTAGAATTTCATTATGGTCGCATCAGTAGATCAATTGTCACCGCTCGGTAAGGAGCGAGCTCTGTAAAAGACCACAAGCGATATTATTACCATACCTAACAAAAACATCACTTTAAACTTAGTTTTTTTCTGTGGATATATCTATTAGCCAGTGGCAGTCACCGCTAAGCAGTTATAGCTAAGTCAACTGTTCCACAAGAAAAGTGTTTTTTTCTGTTGCAAAATAACTTTGGACCTTTTTGAAGAATCTCCCAAAAACTTTTCAAAAACATGCAACTTCCAAACTAATTTATGCATGCAAAGTTTCAGGGTGATCCGTCAAGCGGGGGAAGAGACTAAAGGGGGGGTCTAAAATTACAAAATCCCCTTGCATTTTTCATAGACTTCTTTAAAAAGCGCTACAGCAAAAATTGGTGGACAGAATTACACACATTTGTCAGGGAGCTAGATTCTGGTCTGCAGAGTGTGCTTTTTGGTGTAAATCCGCTCAGTCGTTTTTCAGAAATTAAGGTTCAAAGTTTTTCGCTTATCTGGACGTTTGTGTCCATGAGAGGATTGAGAGACTCTTGCTGGAGAGCCAATTCAAGAATGGAGTGTTCTGAGGGAGCTATTTTTCCCTTGGGCCAATTCACTCTCACGGGAGTCAGACTCCTGAAGGAGCAAAGGGCTCTGATTGGCTGCCAGCAACATGAGAAAAATATTGTTGGTATCCATGACAAGACTAGGGAACTTAATCACCTGTCCTGTAATTTAAAAAAAAAGAGATAACGAGGCAGGGTAGGGATTTGCTGCCCCCCCCCGAGCCCCATGGGGGGAAACCGAGAGGGACCTCTCCTAGGGCTAAAATTAAAACAAAACTGCAATTTTTGCTGTGGTCCTGTGGGACTCCTGCCGGATCGAAAAAAAAGGATCAAAATGGTAATCCAGGCTACATTGTTCCATTAAGCCATTATAGGCCAGAGGAGTCCACCCCCAGGGTCGCATTAAATAAGAGGAGGGGGAGTTTAGCCCTCTCCCCAAGCAATCATAGGCACCAGGGAACCCACACCCATTGTGAAATATCTGTAAAAGGAGATTCCCCCCTCCCTGAGCCTTCAGAGGGCCCGAGACACCGTCTCCTCTTATAATTAAAGGGAAGTGGGACGATGGGGGCCCCTATTGAGCCATTATAGGGCTGAGGAGGAGCTCACCCACAGAGCCGAAACTTATAAAAAATGCCATTTCAGATGTCAACAGTGATGTTATCAATGATGTCACTGAGGATGTCATGAGTGATATAATATGTGACGTCATCAGCAGTGCATTCCAGGGGATGAGTTATAGTGTGCTCTACTAACTATAGCGGCTGAATTTCTCTGGTTTATACGAGTGAAATGTCCAACTAACTATAATGTCCCTGAAACCTATGGTTTTTTCAGTGAATTTCTAAGGTTTTTTTAAGTGCTAATTTGTAACTATAACATAGCAGTCGCGTTTGAGAAAGGTGAGCGTGGCCTCCAAACACCTCTCAGCAATCCCACTGTGTGGGAATTACTGGAGGTAACAGGAGGGGTAGTTAGGCCCCATCGTCATCCTTGGGGGCCAACTCCCCCTCCTATTACCTCCATTAAGTCCCACACAGCAGGATTGCTAACTTCTCATACCAGGCCTTGCCCCCTTTCTCCACCACTCTGCAGACGCACCTCCTGGCGCATTCTGGGTGAGGGATTAAGTAGATATAGGTTCCAATACACTCCTCTGTGCTGAGATAATCGGTCTCCCTGGAGTAGAGGTAATGTTCATGTGGACTTTGGGAATAAAATACAGTATTGGTGTTATAGGATGTTCATTCTTAAGTAATAGAAATTCATTTTTGCTAATCCGACCACTTATTTTCCATTGAAATAATTCCTGAAAGGCCATGTCTTTCAATTCTCTGAGATCGAAAAAGGAAGCAATCCTATAACCGTCTGTATCATTAAAGATGATGCATTGCTTCATCCATGTATAGATTTCTTGGCCACAAAACAATATTACTTCCTTTATCAGCCTTGTTGATGACACTAGCCCGCCAGTTACCTCCAGTAAGTGCCACAGAGCTGTATTGCAGAGAGGCGGTCCAAGGCCAGCCCCTTTTTACACCACTCTGCAAACGCGGTTCCTGGTGCACTGCTGCTCAGAGGATGTATACATATATATATATATCTATATATATATATATATATATATATATATATATAATTTTTTTTTTTTTAAGGTGACTAATCCTATTTTACCCACCTTCTACTACCTCCCTAAGTTACATAAAAGCATGACCCAACCACCTGGACGACCCATTATCTCATCGATTGGCAGCCTCACTGAAAACATTTCTAAATACTTGGATCATTTTCTGTTTGAAACTGTCTTGGGATTAAAATAATATATCTGAGACACCACAGATTTCATCGAACATATTGAGACATTGGATTGGCAACCCACCTACTGTTTATTTACACTAGACATCACAAGTCTCTACACCAGCATTGACCACTCTCAGGGTCTGAGAGCGATGGACTACTTCCTGAGAAAACGACAGTTGAAATATGCTATGCATAATAGACTGTTATTAGAACTTATTGAATACTGTCTTTTTAACAATATCTTTTTGTTTCAGGGAGATCTCTTCCGACAAGTCTCTGGTACGGCAATGGGCTCCTGCTTCGCCCCCAGCTACGCACATTTATTCGTGGGCTGGTGGGAGGAGCAGGTAGCCTGGAACCCAGAGAATGAGGAGTGGTCTAACAAAATTGTGTTGTGGTATCATTATATCGACGACTTATTCAAGGTGTGGAATGGTCCTGTAAATGAAGCTGAGGAATATATAAAATTACTGAATATGAATGACATCAATTTAAGGTTCTCAGGCCAGGTGAGCTTGGTGGCAGCAAGCTACCTGGATCTGAAGATAGAGGTTCAGGAAGGAAGGATTAAAACAACCCTTTATAGGAAACCCACAGCATCCTTCAAACCTTGTTAATAATATGCCTTATGGGGAATTTCTCAGGTTAAAGTGTAATTGCTCAATGAAAAGTGATTTTGACAAAGCTGCCAAGGAAATAATTGATAGATTCTTAACGAGAGACTACAATGAAGAACGTTTATAAAACATACTTGATAAAGTTAAACAAGGGAGACCCTCTTTCAAAAATCTGAACTGACGAAAGATGATGGGAGGTTTCGGATGTTAACCTCCTATTCACTAGACTCTAACTGGTTTAGGGGAATCATGAGGAGACATTGGCACATGCTGCAAAACCGATAACATTATCGGTTCTGACGTGCCACCTGCTCCTCTGATCACTTTTGGAAAAGCACAGTCTCTACGAGATAAACTGGTACACATTCACTCAGACTCTATCATAAAGAAATCAGGGTCACTATAGGAAGCGAAGGGATTCTTCCCTTGTGTAAGATGCAAAGCTTGTGCCTTCAGCAAAAGAACATTGTCCTATGAGGTAAAGGGTTGCAAGGAGGGAAAGAGGATCTACAAATGTATGTGTTGTCATACTTCCTTTGCGGTGTACTGCCTGAAATGTCCCTGTGGGTTAAACTACATAGGGAGTACCATTAACCCTGTCAAGCTGAGAATCCTGGAGCACATGCGTGCTATTGTGAATAAGGATTTTTCCTATCCAGTAGCCCGCCACTTTTTTATCAAGCATAAAAGTGATAGAAATTAACTACAATACTTCTGTCTAGACTATGTACCAGAAAACCTGAGGGGAGGGGATAGAATGCAGAGATTGCGGAGACAGGAATCCCGGTACATTGTAGTTCTACAGACGAAGTTCCCAGGAGGCTTGAACAGTGGGGAGGAATTGACAGTGCACCTAGGTAATTGAAAGGAATGTACTAGTGTCAGGTAGTGAATGGGGTCCATGGGAAATAATATTGAGGTTATCCTGTGTATAATGAACTAATTCACTGACAACGAATTAAAGTGACATTCGAGTATTGATTATTGATCTATGTTTATCTCCAATGCAATGTACATGAAGTATTATGTATTTATGCATGATTGAACCGTATATTCATTGGGAATGTGATGATTGAATATTCATCTGTAATGTTTAGTTAGTTCTGGATTAGGTTTTTTGAAGTCAGAAGATTTAATTTACATAGGCACATTGTACTGGAATTGGTAATTGTGTTAATACTATTGGAGGATGTCTGGGCAACCTATTTTTGTTGCCATTGCCGATCCACGGCAAGATCGAGTCATATATGACGGTTCAAGTTTTGGACTTTGTCATTTTTCGTGTGCCATACAATCCGTTGAGCACAATAAGAGAATGCTAGCAATTTGGTCTTTGTATTACTCTTACCTGAGAGACGCCAGTAGTGCTTTATTTGTGTTTATCACAATGTGTCTAATATTTAAATTGGCGCCGCGCAGCGCGTTACCATGTAACACCGAAGAAGGAAGTTTTCCCGAAACGCGTATGTTCTTGTAAATAAACCAACTGCCTTGCTGAATACTTCCGTGAGTGCTATATATATATATATCAAATTCTGGCTCGCCCCCACCTACCACCGGCGCAAATTAGGTACGTACCACTCAATGGAAAAGTTGGAAATGCAGTGCTTTATTAAATGCAGAATACACAGCAACCAGTCAGTCATGGCCAGTGCCCAGCATGACGCATTTCAACCGAAGCAACTCGGTCTTGATCACATGACACGCTACTTTGCGTAACTCATTTAAATAGTGGAAACATTTTTAGATACTCACACCTGAGAACAATTAGGCTCATGCTAGGTGTCAATAAACACAGACAACAGGCTCATGACAGTGTGCTCGTAAAAGTACATATTGATGTAAATAAATAGTTAAAAAGACATTTACAAAATAAGTACAAAGGGATTTTATAAATATTCACCTAAAAGACAATTTTATGGGACTAAGAAATGCATAAAGTATATACATAGTGCATTCTAATACTTTCATAGTACTTCAAAGGTAAACAAAGACCACTCCCTGCTAGAAAGAATGTGCAAATAACAAATGTAAACTGTTACTGATGTGCAAATCAGGTCAATGTTGTCTGTATAATATCGCGCCAAACTAATAAAGTGCTAAATTGTCAGGTATGAAAGTGCAAATTGTGCTAGTGCTAAAATCCATAAAAACAATCACTACTATGAAAAATTATTAAGCTCCCCGAAGCCTCGGGGAAGCCCTCTTTATAAAAGCAAAAATAATAGAGGCAACATCATCCTGGGCAAGTGCCCAAATCAACATGTGAGCAAAACTTAGCAGTAGAGAAGATCCACAATTGCAATCTGTGGATACCGTGCGATGTATATGGCAAAGCATGCTTTTTGATGGGCAAAGTATGTTGTAACTAGTATCATAGATTATAAAAAAACAGGCAGATACTGTCAGTGTGGGATAAAACCCATAGTTCTACACAGCAAAAAACGTGGAAATTGATACATTACTAAAGTACTAATATCAACAAAAACAATAATTCAGGGCATCAAATCAGTCACAATCAAATTAAAAAATAGTAATAGCTAAATGTGCTTGGGGATATGATTGCAAGTTGCTGGATCCTACACTACAGAGTCATCAAAGAAAATTATGGTGATCCTCACCCGTATTTGAACCGTTTGTCATTTTGGTATCAAGTTGTAATATAAACCCAGATTTAGGTTGCCTCAACTGACGCTGTCTGTTGCCCCCGGGATTGACTTACGAACATCCCCTATTACAAAGTATTGTAAGTCACTCAAATTATTATGATGTACTAATTTAAGGTGTCTGGCTACTGGATAATTGGGATCGGAGTTGACTGCCGTTCTAAGGTGTTATAGTATGCAATTGTAAACATGGAGATTAGTACTCCCAACATACTTTAGGCCTCTTGTGCACCTGAGCACATAAACTGCAAAGTCAGTGTAACAAGTGTAGTATCCTTGAATTTGCACAGGTGTATTGCTAAAGGCAGTCATATACTCTGTGGTGTTGATCCCAAATGTGCACGCCCGGAAAGAGCTGCATTTAAAGAAACCACATCTGGGTGACAACCATGTGATGGTAGAACTGACTTCGGGACTGTTCCTAACTAAAGTATCCCTCATGGATGGTGCATGTCTAAAAGTCAATGAAGGCAAAGGAGGTCAAATCTGGGATAGAGTGTGGTCTGAAACGACAATAGGCCAATTGTAATATACAATTCTTCTAATCTGTTTTTCTTGCCTGCAATAAGTGGTGATTAATATCACTTCTTGGGGGGAATCATTAATAATTCTCTGGGTCATGACTTTCTCACCCGTCCCCCCTAGTGATGACACCGAGGCAATGGTCACAGAAAAAAGTGTTTGCTTTGTTGCGAGCTAAGATTACATCTTTACTCTTATAGCCTTGTGCTAGAAACTTTTGTGTAGCCTCATTCTGATAGATTTCTAATTCATAATCAGTGCTAGAAATGTGACGAATCCACAGACATTCCGCGTACGGGATACTGCGTGGATTAAGTGTGCAGGGTGGGAATTCTTGGTGTGAAGAACAGAGCCCCCCGCTGTACTTTTTATGTACAATTTGGTCTACAACTGTCCTTACTCAATGCAAACTGATACATCTAAAAATTCCACACTGGTAGTGCTAATAGTTGCAGTAAATTTCAGATTGAGAGCATTTACATTGATGGTGTCCACAAATTTTACAGCTGATGTTCTAGAACCCTTCCATATTAGGCGCACATTATATATAAATCTCCACCAATGCTGGACATGGATGTCATACATAGATTTGAGTTGACCCCTGAGGAATTGCTCCTCCCACCAGCCCACATGTAAACAGGCATAGCTGGGGGTGGTAAACCTGGCTATTGAAGAGAAATATATTGTTCCTAAGGCATACCTCAATAAGGGTGATGACCATTTTGTTATGTTCAAGAAATTGTATGTCTCGCTGCCCTAAGAAATATGTGACTGCATTGATACCATCACTATGGTGAATGCTTGTGTACAAAGAAGTTATATTCATAACTATCAATAGACAATCACTGTCCCAAGTATTTTACTGTAATTTATTGAGAAAGTCACCAGTGTCTTCGATGAATGATGGTAGGTCTAGACAAAATATTGTAAAAAGAAGTCAACAAATTTAGATATATGATCCAATAGACTCCTCTGTGCTTGGATAATCGGTCTCCCTGGAGTAGGGGTAATATTATTGTGGACTTTGTGAATAAAATACAGTGTCAGTGTTATAGGATGTTCATTCTTAAGAAATAGAAATTCATTTTTGCTAATCCGACCACTTCTTTTCCACTGAAATAATTCCTTAGAGGCCATGTCTTTCACCTCTTTGAGATCTAAAAAGGAAGCAATCCTATAACAGTCTGTATCAATGATATGATGCATTCCTTCATCCATGTATAGATTTCTTGGCCACAAAACAATATTACTTCCTTTATTAGCTTTGTTGATGATTAGATTTTTATTTTCCCTTAATTTGTGCATGAGGTTGTGATATTGTAATTCCATATGTCTCATGCTGCGTTTGATGGATCTGTACAATGTCTTAAGATCTTCTGTGACTCTGTCATTAAACACATTGATGGCATCTTTAGGCAGAATGGGCGCACAAGTGAATGCTGGACAAAATGGGCTACTTAAGGGGCTACTGATATTTATACCAGTCTCATGTAGCACTTCCTGTGTGGACCTAGTATCATCATCAGTGTTTATGGCCAGAGAATGGAGAAGTTTGAGTGCATTAGTATCTGATACCTGTAGATTAGAACCCATCTTGACCAGAAGTAATTCATCACTGTTGGTTTTCGCTGATTTTTTAAGTTGGAAAAATTTAAGGAGCTTCAACTTCCTTGTAAATTTATACATGTCGACTCTAGATTGATAATTGAAATTGCTCTTGAGGCAAAATGTCTATCCAAGATAGAGAAATTGAATGTCTGCCGTGGTCAAAATAGTATCAGAGAGATTTATAACAGTGTTGTCGCTTGAATTTATTGGTACACCCATTTGTTCGCTTGTGCTCGCCTGCCTGTGGTGTTCCTGTGAACCCTGTGCCTCTCCCTCCGCTGCTGGTTTCTCCT
Organism: Lissotriton helveticus; assembly: GCF_964261635.1. NCBI lineage: Eukaryota > Metazoa > Chordata > Amphibia > Caudata > Salamandridae > Lissotriton > Lissotriton helveticus. Next base: position 430,116,078 of record NC_136062.1, read on the forward strand.
TCTCCCTGCTTGCACTGAGGGTTCTGGGCCCGCAGAGTTTGGTGCCGGACCTGCCTCAAAAAATTCAGTACATCTGCAGGAGTACGTTTAGCAAGCAGAGCGGTTAGAGGTGTATCTCATGAATCTCAGTTGTCATCGGATTTACAGCTACTATGAATTGAGCTATCATCTGAACTCAATGATGTAGGATCAGCATAGTTGGAAGTTGGTGGATGGTTAGTGGGTGTTTTCTTCACCAATGCTTGTCCTTTGTAGGTGTCAAAATTTCTTGGAGAAAGTGAATAATGTCCCCGTTTCGTAGTCTCTTTTGTCGCATGCAAATGTAACTAATTTGTGTGCTTTAATAATGTCCTCATATTTCTGGAGGCGACCACCAATTAACTCATGACCTTTTTTTATGACATCCTTTTGGTCAAATGCATCCAGCAATTGGTTTGGTATTCCACGGTCAACAAATTGCTTACAACAACTGGTTCTATAAGAACTAATTGACGGTATAGAAAAAAAGCAAATGTGTTAAATAGGATAAACAAAAAAATTAATTTGTACAGAATGTAAATAGGTATTTCATTTAGTGCAATGTTGTTTGGTACGATGAGTATGTGTGTGAATGAAAGATGTGCAAGTTTTTCTTTTTCTTTAAAAAATTGCTGACTCGGATGTTGTGTGGCGTGTTAATCTTTTGTGTTTCATGAAAATTGTATATATTAATGGTGTATAGAGATACAAACATATATTAGTCAATTTTTTCTAATGTGTCCAAAAAAATTCTTAAATCAATTCAAATAAAAGCAATTAATAAGCTTTAAATGGTTTGACGGTATATCCACACATTTTCATACAGGACTAAGTCATAAACAAAAAGCAGTACTGGCAATTGTTTTTGGTTGTTGCTGTTATTGGTGCTCAGCCTTACTGCTCAGAGCCTCACCCCTTATTGTTATACAGTCGGTAGCACCGAGGCACAAGTAAATTGAAAAACAAGTGTGCAAAAGGCGCAAAGGGGGCAGTGTAGAAACACCCTGACCCCCTAGGCATGCTCAGGGGGTTCCAAAAGGACCCTCAAGGCCAAAACAATGTGATTTTTTTTTTTTAAATCGTGAGGTGCGCGTACGGTACACGTACCCCACCGATAAAAAAAACAAACAATTTGTTTTGCCCCGGGGGCAATGGACTCTTTGTAAAGGGGGGCCCAGAGGGGCCCCCCAGCCCCGGGGACCGCCACATCCCGGGGATTTACTAAATTATGGGCCGGGGGGGCTCTGAGGCCCCCCCAGCCCCCAGTACCACCACTCCCGGGACTTATTTTAAAAGGGTGGGGGTGTCTGAGGCCCCCCTAGCCCCAGGGACCACCACCCCTGGGCTTTTTACAAATGTTCGAGGGGGGCCACGTGGTCCCCCTCTTGAAGCCTTGTAGAGGCCCTGGGGACCGCCACCCCCCAGGATCCCAGGGTGCCCACCCCCGGGGCACTACTGTTTGCTATCGTGGCTCCCGCCCTACCATAGCAAACTGCTTTGGTTTTTGAAAGAGAGTGGAGGAAACCTGCAGGGAGGTGTAAAAAGGGGCATGGCCTCCATACACCTCTGTGCAACGCAGCCCCCGGTGCATACTGGAGGTTACTGGTGGGCTGGTTGGGCTGGTGGGCTGGTTGGCCCCCAGGATTCAAGGGGATTTAGTTCCCCCTCTGGAAATGCGCCACGGGGCTGCACTGCAGAGAAGTGTAATGAGGCCATGCCCCTTTTTACACCTCTCTGAAACGCAGGCCCCGTGCGCATACTGGAGGTTTGTGATGGGCTAGTTGGCCCCTAGGTACCCCCAGTATTCAAGGGGATTTAGTTCCCCCTCTGCAAACGCGCCAGGGGCTGCGTTGCAGAGAGGTGTAGTGAGGCCAAACCCCTTTTTACTCTGCTCTGCAACGCAGCCCCCTGGCGCATACTGGAGGGACCTGGTGGGCTAGTTGGCCCTCAGGGGACCTCATGATTGAAGAGGAATTAATTCCCCAACTTAAGACGCGCTACAGGGCGTGTTTGCTCACATGTCACCTCAGGCCCCGCCCCCTTCCTTCACTATTGAGCAAAATATTCCTCTAAAATCAGCCAAACTACGAATTCCGATTTACTCACCTGTTATCAGGAGAGACCTCAGTGCTGCATCTTTCGGCCCACTACTGATCCTGAAAAGTATTTCTAACCATACTTACAGTAAATTGAATTTCCTTCCATAGGCTAACATTGACTGGTTTCACTAGGAATTTCTTCTAAGTGTGGAGTTTTGGAACCTTAATAAATTCCTCTAAAATCATCTGAAGTCTGAATTCCGATTAACTCACCTGTTATTAGGAGTGACCTCAGTGCTGCAGCTTTCAGCCCACTACTGATCCTGAAAAGTAATTCTAACCATACTTACAGTAACTTGAATATCCTTCCATAGGCTAACATTGACTGGTTTCACTTGGAAATTCTTCTACGTGTGGAATTTTGGAACTTTAAAAAATTCCTCTAAAATCAGCTGAACTGCGAATTCCGATTTACTCATCTGCTATCAGGAGCGACCTCAGTGCTGCATCCTTCAGCCCAGGACTGATCCTGAAAAGTAATTTTTACCGTACTTACCAGTAACTTGAATTTCCTTCCATAGGATATCATTGCCTGATATATGAAATATATATAAATGTAAAAAAATATAAAATAAAAAAAACAAATATTACAATTTCAATATTTTTTAAAACATTTTTATTCAATTTATATTAAAAATATGTAACGTAATTTAAAAAATAAAATACCTAAAAATAAATACTTTAAAACTATGTAGTAAATCAGTATAAAAAAAACCTTTGAAATTCACTGAAAAAAACCATAGGTTTCAGCCATGTTATAGTTAGGAATTAGCATTTAAAAAACCTTAGAAATTCACTGAAAGAACCATAGGTTTAAGCCACGTTATAGTTAGAAATTAGCATTTAAAAAACCTTAGAAATTCACTGAAAAAACCATAGGTTTCACACATGTTATAGTTAGCTGGACATTTCACTCATACAAAACCATTGAAATTACCCCGTTATAGTTAGTTCACCTAACTATAACTCGCGCGCCCACAATCCACTGCTGATGACGTCACATATTACATCACTCATGACATGGTCAGGGACATCACTCATGACATTACTGATGACATCTCAAATGACATCACTGATGACATCACTGAAGACGTAGAGTGACAAAACTGTTGCTTGGATCTTCATTAGTGTTCTGGTTCTGTTGATGGTGTTATTTGTTTTGTGTTGTGTTGAATTGCATTAGGTTACATTGTTTGTTTCAGAGTATATGTGATTATGCTGATGCCTGGATTCCCTGGCGACAAGTCAGGTGGCCCTATTTTGACCAATTGTAGATGTTTTATTGCTTTTGGTGTAGTGGATAACAAAATACCATTCCATAATCAATGCATGACTGGATCAGCATATTTATCAGAGTCAGATAAAGACACCTACAGAGACAAGGTCGAACATTCAGAATAGTTTTTAAATAGCAGAAAGAAGAGTTAGAAATATTTTCCTCGTGGAAAATAAATGACAGATTTTGCCACAATTTATACCTAGAACCTAGATTCCACACTACAGAAGAGACAGTGATCCATTAACCCGTTCCATGCTGAGGACGGCCCCCGGCTGTCCCACGTGACGGTGGGCGAGTGCAGGGGATGGCACGGGACCGTCCAAACCCCGCCCACTGCCCGCACCACAGCGGAATTCGAGCCATGATCAACGGGATAAAGAAGGACATCTAGGAACACTGGTGGTAAATATTCCATCAGTTACCTCAGGCAGAAACACCCTGTTAAAAGCCAAAGATCAATTGTGTGTTTTTCGGGTGCATATAAAACTTGATATCACCTTCAGATAATAATTAGCCAAATAGGTCCATTTAGATGATAATGTAAGGGAGAAGGACTAGAGCCCTGGGAAACACCACAATTGATAGATTTGACCTACATTTCTTCCATCATTGCCCACCTAAGTGGTTTTGGGCTTTTGCATTCTAAAAACAAGGATCGATCCACAAGACCTGTGGCTATTGATGCACCCAAGGACAAGTGTAACATTTTGTCTTTCAGTGCAAATGTCCTGATGATCCCCTCATCTATTTAAGCGATCATAACATCGTCGAACAAAGCACCCTGACAGTCCTAAAAATATTCAGTCATTACAACGTGCAATGGTGGTAATATGTAGGCTACATTGCCTGCAATGTTCACTTGCACATCAGCCACCTTGCTCAATAACTGAGTTTGGCAACCTCCCTTTCTTTTTTGTTTGTTGTAAATTGTCTCACTATATGTCCTTATGTTTTTTGCAAATTTCGTGTATTAGAGTATATCAATTTTGATATAAAAACATAGATGTCCTTGTATCTCCTTGTTGTAATTCATAATTATTTTCTATTATGGGTGCTCATTGGTTCTAGACAGATACTTTTTTAAGGTTGCCATTTTTTTCTGCCATAGTCAATTGGTGACTGTGGCTTGTCTCTGGATTACATGACTGGGTGTGGGTGACATTTGAGCTTTGTGTATTCCTCCTAGACAGACACACACAATGCAGAGCTTAAGTGTGACTGGATGGGTCACCACTGGCAACATGGGAGGAAGGAACTGGGCCCTGCCCCACTTATACTTTATTAGTCTGCATCTTGTCTCCACACAAAGGGCTGCACATCCCAATTAGTTAGTCTGTAGCCAGGTCCAGAAAGGCAGGGTACATGTGCACTTTGTAGCAAGTCTCTAGTAGCTTCTCCCTACCTCAAAGAGACAACGATGTATAAATACTGGATTTAAGACACTACCACTTCAGTACACTTTTGATGGGCCAGATAAGAAGGACTGCTGTGCTGCTATAAGGACTGACACTCTCCTCGACTACTGCTCTGACGGAATGGCTCCTCCTTTCTTTCTGCTTGACTCAGGTATTTCGTGTTTGGGGTTACGGGAGCAGGTGCACAGCTGCGTGCCTGTACCTTCCATATCCACTTCCTGGACTTTTGCGACCTATCAAGGTCATTTTAGAACTCCTTTGGGTGATGTTTATGACGAGTTCGGAAATACAGATACAAACTCCTTTTTTTCTGTTGGTATCCTGTTTTTTGTCGTGTGATTTTTTTTTTTTATGTCTGTGCCAGATTTTTTCCCCCGATTTTGATTTAGGAAGGTTTTGCTCACTGGGAATAAGGATAAACAAGCTGGAACTAGGAACCTGAGAACCTGCTAATCTCCTGTGATATACAAGCTTCGTACATATTAATATCCTTTAGAGAAGAACATCCTTTGCTCTCATTTTGGGTAAGAGCCATTTCATGCCAGCGCTAAGTGGTACCTGATCATGTATGCAAAGGAGAAATTAGCGATTGATTCTAATCTGTGTTTTTGCCTTTTGTTTTTCTTTCAGGGTAGATGGGCCTTTTTTTCCAGCCAGTAACAGCCAGAGAGAAGTGCTGTGCTAGAGTGGCGTCCCCTTGTTTTTTCCTTGTTTGTCCCCACCTTCTACGGGTGTCTGTGACCTTCTACGAGTGTCTGTGGTAGCCATCTCTTTGTATATAAATCAGTGGTGGCTACCAGGGCAGGGGTAGCGGATTGGGTATATCTTCGCTCCTGCAGTGTTGGGTAATACCAGCATGGTGTCAGGACAGCATGGTGAGGAAAAGAACAATGGATTTAACCCATATCTACTGACTAGGATGAATGTATGATTCATACATCATTCCGTCCATCATTTGTTTGCATAGCACTTTTCACCCTAAGTGGGATGGTTATTCCCAGACGTGGGTCCCTAGCTCACTATGCCACAGGATTCAAGCTAGCCTGGCTGATGAAGGGTAATACCCAGAAACCAACCCCAGGATGCTTGTTCTGGTCCAGGGAGGGCCTGGCTTGGCAGTTCTCTCTGGACTGTTCCCATGAGGCACAGGGTCAAGACTGATTTGCATATGGCTGGGTCTAAATTGGGGTGGCTTGGTGAGTAGGAGTGGGCAGAATACGCCGTACGCAAATCTCCGTGAAACAGTAAAAAATTTCCTAGAGCACGCAAAAGTTCAGCAAACATGCGAAATTGCTTGCTCCACACATTTCTGATGCTTTTTTCCTGTTCGCGAATGCTGTATGCATGCTCGGGGAGAAATATTTCATGAAAGCGCATACAAGCAAAAAATTCCGCGAAGCAGCGGAACGCGGAATTTTGCGAAATTCTGCGTTCTCTGTGGAATGCAAAATCACCCATATTCCACAAATTCCACAAGCAGAATGGAATTTACCACCCAGGCCTAATGGTGAGCAAAAGAACGAGGGATTTAAGCCAGATCTCTTGGCTGGGGGTGAATGTATGATTCATTCAGCATTCCGGCCATCCTTTGTTTGCGTAGCACTTTTCACCCTAAGTGGAATGGGTATGCCCAAACGTGGGTCCGTTGCTCATTGTGCCACTGGATTCAAGCTAGCCTGGCTGATGAAGGGTAGTACCCAGAAACCGGTCCCATGTTTGCTTTTTTCAGGTCCAAGGAGGGCCTGGTTTGGCAGTTCGGTCTGGACTGTTCCCACAGGGTCAAGACTGATGTGCATATGGCTGGGTCTAAACTGGGGTGGCATGGTGAGCAAAAGAACAATGGATTTAACCCAGATCCCTTGATGGGGTGAATAAATGATTCATTCAGCATTCTATCCATCATTTCTTTGAGTAGAACTCCTCATCTCAGCATCACAGTACTTTGGCACCGATGCATCGCCCCAACTACGCACCGCATCCTTGATGCATACTTTGCATCTAAAGCCCCATCAACGGGATCCTCGATGACAACATAGGCCTTCGAATTGCTTCCTCGCTGCATCTTGGAACAGATGCAGTGCTTCAGCTGTGCAATGCATCTTTAACATGGACCCTCATAACGGTCTGTAAACCAGGATTTAAGGTAGCTTGTTCATCGTGTCTAACTGGGTCTATGTTGCTCGCATGCACTCCATCACTGTTGGCCTGAACTTGTATCTTTGTCCCAGTCTGGCTTGGCCAGATATCCACATTTGGCACTTTTTTAGTTGTTTTCAATATTTGGATTTTTGTCATTTTGGTCATATTTTATTTATTAAAGATAGTTATGTTTTTCTAACTTAGTATGGGATCCTTTTTGTGCGGTGTTTTCATTGTAATACTCTTTGAAGTGTTTTGCACAGATACTTTACACATAGTCTCTGAGTTTAGCCTGATTGTTTTGTGCCATCACCAGAAGGTTAAACACATGCTAATTTGGGTTAGGCTTGTGCCTCACCCTGACAAGGATTGTGGTTACTGCTTGACCAGGGCTCACACCTCATTCAAGCAACAACCCAATTTCTTACACTGCTAATTTACTCCGTTTTACAACCTCAATAGAGGATGCCCATACTATTTGTTTTACATAAACAAGCTGTGATGTGTACATTAAATTCACATTTTTCCATTTTAACTCATGAATGAAGCACATTTATTGATTGATGGGGATTGTTTTAGTATTTGGGTAGAGTTAATGTAATTTACACCTCTTCCCAGTTTAAGGCCATTGTTCTTTCTTGCCTTGTCATACATGGGTGAATTTGTATTTCCGTTCTATCTGCAAAGACGGAAGAGACATGAAAAGGCGCTCCTTTCGCAGCCCGCGACACATCAATGGAAGCTAGGAAGGTAACTAGAAACGTCCCTGTGATTATTCCTCTTTGTTACTGTACAAGGTAAAATTATTCTTCAAGCTAAACACCGGGACTCCCACTGGCACAGATGAAGGCATAGCAGGATGGCACAGTGAGAGACATCTCTTGAAGTACTGCCTGCCAAACTTTGAATTAATCAGTGCTGAGTCTAGTACACCTGACTAAGGCCCCTGAGGACACAATTACCATATATGCCTTCTGATGCCTCAAAACCAAGGAATTCAGTAATGAACACAAGAGAGCAGGAGAAAAAAGTTTGATCTGATTTTGATTGCTTGCTTCTGTGAAGAACAACACAACCTTGACTCTCACACACGGAACCCAGGCTCACTAGCACTTTAAAGTAGTTACTGTCATTTATTTTCTGATTTATCCAGCTACCTATCATTCATTTTCTCCATTCAAAAAAATGTTAACTTACAAAGAGTAAGTTAGTATGCAATGAATGAGAAAGATAGCGACCTACTTTTACAAAGTTGCTCTTTATAGGTTGAGCATTTGCATTGGAGACCCATTTGTGTGGCTAAGATGTGCACTTCATCTTGAACTTCCTCTTTTTGTAGGCGGTGGGGCAGCCTCCATCTTTTCTAACAGAAGGGTTAATACTGCCGCGCGACTCTGAGGGTCGAATAGTATATAAAGCTGCGCTTCCTTCAAGGTGGCATGGTGGATGCAAAGTACGGCTGTTGCCGTCCACACCAAGAACATGACAAAGTGAGAAAAGGATGCCATTTTGTTGACAGGTAGTTCTGTCATCCAATCTCACAGATGCAACTTCAGTCCTTTAACCAGGTGCATTTCCCCTGACTAATAGCACTACTACCCAAATTAGCACATTGAGGCTTGCCAAATACAGAGGAGATATAGCGTTCATTGCTGATGTCACAAGAAGGCCAATCCTGTTCCGTCAACCAGGATGATTGAACCAGAAACCCCAGATAACAATCAATCATATGCCCTGATTGATTTCCAGGCCTGGTTAAGCATCAGGTTCCAGCATATCTCCTATCAATAGCCTGCCAAGGCTATCACTGAAGGTTACGAAATCTCACTTCACAACAAGGAAATTGAACACAAAGTTTTGTGGCATGATCTTAAAACACAATTTTACATATCAACATAGGCAGGACTAGAGCTCTTTAGTTCTATTTTTCTGTATTTTTCTTTTCCTCGCAGTATTTGTTATTGTTACTGCCATTTTGTTCTGCTTGTTGGCCCACCCCAGACCCTCCCTCCACCTCGCTCCCGCCTCCCAGCTGACCCTCCCACGCTCCGCCCCCCCCACTATCCATTTATGGACAGATGGACTTACGCGCAGCGTCCACACGCAGCGGTCGCGCCAAAGGTAAGCCCGTCTACGCCCGTCCGCGCCTGGACCGCGCCCAGAGCCAGACCCCTGGTCCCCGCTTCACCCACCCTCCCCGCATTACATACGACGCCTCCTCCCTCTTTGCACTCAACCCCGGCCGACTCACCAACTGCGCCCAAGCAGCACCAGGACACACCCATGGGCCCTTCACCTGCAACTCTTGCAAATTCACCTGCGTCAAGTTCCAAACGAAATCCACAAACACCAAACAGAGAGCCAACACCAACCACCTCAAATGCATCCTTCTCAACACCCGCTCGGTTCACAAACACGCCATCGACCTTTGGAATCTACTCGACACCATTTCTCCGGACATCGCCTTCCTAACAGAAACCTGGATGAATGCCTCTTCAGCTCCAGACATCACCATAGCCATCCCGGATGGCTACAAGATCATCCGTAAGGACCGCCCCATCCAAACAGGAGGAGGCATCGCCATCGTCCACAAGAACACCATCCGCGTCTCAACCAGCTCAGATGACAACCTCGCTATCGCCGAACACCTTCACTTCCAGATCCACACCGACCCCAAGACAACACTTAGGGGCACCCTCCTTTACAGGCCACCAGGAACCCCGTACAAAATTCTGCGAAGACATCACTGACGTTATCACCCCACACGCCCTCCCTTCGGAAGAATACATTCTACTTGGAGACCTCAATTTCCATCTGGAAAAAAGCAACGACAGTAACACCACCACCCTTCTGGACAACCTCGCCAATATCGGACTCAAACAACTTGTTAACACCCCCACACACTATGCAGGACACACACTCGACCCTATCTTCACCTCCAGCAAGCATATCTCCTTCACTCATACCACACCCCTCCACTGGACGGACCACAGCTGCATCCACTTTATTTACAACAAGACCTCGATCCACAACCGCCCTCAACCAACACTGCGAAGAAATTGGAACAAAATCACCATCGACCAGATCTCAACATCGCTTCTTCAAAAACCCCCTGCCTATTCAACGAGCCCCAACAAAGCCGCCATCAACCTCACACAATGGTTAACACAAACCGCCGACAAATTAGCACCCTTTAAAAAACATCAAATCAAGCAAGGAAGCAAGAACGCCCCCTGGTTCAACGATGAACTTAAGATATCCAAGAAGCTCTGTCGCTCCCTTGAGAAAATTTGGAAAGCAGACCCAAACACTATCACCCAAGCCGCCTTCAAAAACGCCACCCGCAAACACCACCAACTAATCCGGACAGCCAAGAAATCAGCACTCAAAGTTAGACTAGACAACAATGCCCACAACAGCAAGGAACTTTTCAACATCATCAAAGAATTAACCAACCCCACCGCCAGCTCTAACGACATCACCCCCTCTCAAGTACTCTGCGACTCCCTTGCCTCATTCTTTCACGACAAAATCGCCGACATCCATAACAGCTTCGACAACCAACCTGTAAACCAGTCCACCCCACTCACCTCTGAACCGTTACCTCCTCCGAATATCCTTTTCGAATGGAACCCAATGACCACAGAAGAGACCACTCGCCTGATGAACTCCATCCACTCAGGGTCCCCTACAGACCCATGTCCCCATCACATCTTCAACAAAGCAGACACCATTATCGCACCCCATCTCCGAGATGTCATCAACTGCTCCCTTAACTCCGCCACATTCCCAGAAAGCTGGAAACATGCCGAACTCAGCGCCCTTCTGAAGAAACCCACAGCTGACCCCACCGAACTCAAAAACTACCGTCCCATCTCGCTCCTCCCATTCCCTGCCAAAGTCATTGAGAAAGGTGTCAACAATCAGCTCGCCGCCTTCCTCGAAACGAACAAATCACTCGACTCCTCACAGTCTGGCTTCCGAGCCAAACACAGCACCGAGACCGCCCTCATCGCAGCAACAGACGACATTCGAACACTACTGGACAACGGAGACACAGTTGCCCTTATCCTCCTTGACCTCTCCGCAGCCTTCGACACAGTCTGCCATAGCACCCTGATACAACGCCTCAGAAACATCGGAATTCAAGGAAAAGCATTGGACTGGATCATTTCGTTCCTCGCGGGAAGAACTCAGAGAGTCCGCCTCCCCCCTTTTAAGTCAGAGGCCACCGAAGTCATCTGCGGCGTCCCGCAAGGATCATCTCTCAGCCCCACCCTCTTCAACGTCTACATGAGCCCCCTCGCAACGATTGCACGTCAACACAACCTCAATATCATCTCCTACGCTGATGACACTCAGCTGATCCTCTCACTCACCAAAGACCCAACAACCGCCAAAACCAACCTACAAGAAGGGATGAAAGAAGTAGCCGAGTGGATGAAGCACAGCCGTCTGAAACTGAACTCGGACAAAACGGAAGTCCTCATCTTAGGCTCATCCCCTTCCGCCTGGGACGACTCTTGGTGGCCAACGGCCCTAGGAAAAGCCCCCATACCGACGGACCATGCACGGAACCTGGGCATCATCCTGGACTCCTCACTCTCGATGACTAGACAAGCCAAGGCCGTCTCATCTTCATGCTTCAACATCCTACGCATGCTCAAAAAAACATTTCACTGGATCCCCACCGAAACAAGAAAAACGGTCACCCACGCACTGGTTACAAGCCGTCTGGACTACGGAAACACCCTTTACGCCGGTACCACCGCGAAACTACAGAAAAAACTCCAACGCATCCAAAATGCTTCAGCCAGGCTCATACTAGACATCCCCCGCACAGACCACATCTCCGCTCACCTGAAAGACCTTCACTGGCTCCCCGTCAACAAGAGAATAACGTTCCGTCTCCTCACCCACGCACACAAAGCCCTATACAAACTTGGACCAGATTGTCTCAACACGCGTCTTTCCTTTTACACCCCCACCCGCGAGCTGCGTTCGTCCAACCAAGCCCTCGCCGCTGTTCCGCGCATCCACAAAGCCACTATGGGAGGAAGATCCTTCTCCTACTTAGCAGCCAAGACCTGGAACTCCCTTCCCATCCACCTCCGCCTTACTCAGGATCACCTAGCCTTCAGAAAACAACTTAAAACATGGATATTCGATAAGTAAACCTCCCCCCCCTTCCTCAAGCGCCTTGAGACCCCATGGGTATGTAGTGCGCTATATAAATTTTGACTTGACTTGACTTAATATGATCCATAATTTCCCCCTGAATCGTCTTTCACCTCTATGGTTCTTTACAAGCAAACTCCACAGCAGTGGCCATCACAAATGACTACTAGCCAAGGCGGGGCAAGCCACGTGTTTGAAGATTTTGACATGCTCATGGATAACTTCACCAAATTTGCTTTGCAAAACTTTATGAACATTCTTCAGTCTGGGTCCATCACAAATTGAGGCTAATCCAGCAAACATAACTAGTCACATCATTGATTTGATCCTGGCTCTCAATGGACTAGTGATCATTGTGACATCCTGCCACTTACTAGTGTGGGTTTCTTTTTTGATCCCTGGAGCGCCAACCAGCAAAGAGAAGAAAGACTGGACTGGCAGTATTGGACCCCTGGGGCCGGTTTTGTTACCGTGGGCCGGCAATATAGGCCCCCTGCAACAAAATTGGCCAAAACATGCCCTAGAAAATGGCTCGGCCGCACTCCCTACCTCCCCAATGGTGGGCTGGCCGATCAGTTTGCTGAGGCCGGTTTTGGTTCCCAGTCGGGCCCTGATACAAACAAGCATTGTCGCACTGGGTGCCAGCAGCACTAAAGCCAGCAGCCCTGGTGGTAATATTTCTATTGCCAGGAAGCTTTTATACAGTTACCATTTTCTGGCAACAGCTGCTGATGAAAGTTAACATTATAGCTATCATCTGCAGCCATTTTGAATGTACTGTGCTGTTGCTCTCTGCAGTCATACTTCTATTGCCCATGGAAATGTATGTGCCCCACTGCCTGAGGTTAATATACTAGCCAGTTTTGATATACTGGTTGAGGCATTTATCGGTGAGAAGATAGATCCTCTTGTTGCATTCGTTCTCCGGCATCATCGGCACATAAGATATTCGAACACTGTTGGTGTCCATTCCTCCATGCTACGGTGATATGCACACCTTACATATTATGATTTAATTCACAGTGATATGCTCTCCTGTTCTACATTTACTACAATTGATGGGGGCCCATTTTACACTGATGTGCACACCTTGCATGTCAGTACTTTGAGGTTTTAAACTGAACAGCGATTTGCACACTACATGAAAATTCTATCTACCACTACTCAAGAATCATATTTGTGATTTTTGCATGTAATAACACTGTGATTAGTGCATGTTATGCTGCATTTGCCTTTAGAGAATGAGTGTATTAGTAGTGTTTCAACACTGAGGTTTTAAGCAGGATTCATATTTACAATGCAGCAGAGTACTGTACCTCCACCACAGTTTATTCCAAGGCCTGATAGTTCAGGTACTGATTTGGAACAATTGAAACAAGGGTTTGAAGCCTATCTTGATGCTTTTGAGATGTATGCTTTCAGGCAAAAAATAAAGTATTTATTATTGTGTCATTTCATTGGTTGTGAAGACAGGATGATTCTCAAACACTCACCTTATCAACTTATTATGGTTGTTGGTGACATTGAAGATGAGTATGCCTCAGCTATAACAATGTTCGATGTTAGATTTACAACTCACAAGAATGTAATCCTTGAAAGGCACACGTTTTGTAGGCATCATCAACTGCCTGGTGAATCCATTCAAAGTTTTGTGAGTGCTCTTAGAGGGTTAGCTTGTACCTGTGCGTATAAGAATTTCGAGAAGGAATTAATAAGAGACCAAATTGTCGAGCACACTGACAATAATACAATGCAGGAGATTTTGTCGCTGATACCTATTTTGATGCTTGACAAAGTGGTGGAAGTCACAGCTGGAAGTATGAGTGCAGTGTTAAACTTAGTAGAGATGTCTATTGCTACGCAAGTGTCAACTCCTCAGGATAGAGTTGCAAATATAATGGGTAGAGCAAAAAATAAGTTGTACATTTCCCAATCTGAGAATCTCAAATGTTATTGATGTAGGAATAACAATCATATGAGAAATTCTAAAGCCTGTCCAGCAATTGACAAAGTTTGCATGAAATATAAAAAGAAGGGACACTCTGCCAAATTATGCAACTCTAGCAAGAGTCAACAATCTAAAGCTGACAATTCAGCCAGTGAAAGTGACATGGTACAGGAGGTTTCTGATTCCAGTGATGAGAGTGTAGTGTTGAGCATGAATATGGTAATCCCTGAAGTTGAGTGTAAGGAAGACCATATTCTGCAACTAGGTTGTATTCCTTTAGGACAAAAATGCTACCGATTGAGTATTGATGATGAGTGATTCAACCGAGTGATAGGTGAATGCATATAACTGGCTTTGGGTAGCGGTCTAGATTGGAAGAGAGAGGTGAAAGACATGTTGGGGAATTACTCCACATTCTGCTACTCAGGAAACACTGTATTATTTGTTGAAAGGGTGACAAGTTTACTCTGCTGCTTTTGGCTTGGATGAAAAGGGCTTCACAAATGGAAAAAGATGAGTGTGTGTTTAGTGACCAAAATGAAGAAATAACAGGTACATTATGGGGGAAAACACAATGAGAAACTAAACTAAACTAAAGAAGAGTTGCAGAGTTTTTAAGAAAGGGGATTGGGTGATATTGTGCAGTTGAATTAACACAAGAAAAGGAAATTTCAAGTGGTTTATTTTACTTATTTTAACTAATCATACTTTGAGCCAGAGCAAAAGTGGGAGAAACAAACAATAGGAAAAAGAAGGAAAGAGAAAAGCAGACAAAATGTGACAAAGGGACAAAGCAAGTACCTGCAAGACTGAGACTGAGTTTATGATGAGAACAAAGATAGATCTTAGAAGCGGATCACTTGGCCCTTCCTCTTGTCTCCGCCCAATTTAAAGTGTTTACATCTTTTGATGGCCAGCATCCTCTCGGACCTGCAATTTGGTCAATGCACTCCAATCTTAATACAATCTTTTTCATAGTCTTAGCCTTCTTACGAAAAATGGGCTTTGTTTGACCACCATAACCATTCTGCTAACTATCGTATCGTCTCTTCCCCTGAGCATAGAGGGGGTCCTTTCCCTTCTTCCATTGAATGCTTCCCGCACTTCTTTCTGTATGTCCTGCGAGTTTTCAGGACATTCGCCATCTTGTCAGCAACAGCGGATCAAAGAGTTTATGATGAGGAAAGAGACATGTGGTGGAATCAAGACTACACAGACTTGGCATTTGACAAAACCGGATATTCTATAGTGCTGGCCACAGGCTTCTGAGCAAAACTCTGAGCCCCTGCACTTATTCATTAACAAATAAAGCGCTTACTAATCAATATTGTTGGGAGTAGGGCAGAAATCAAATTGATCCAATGGCTAGTTAACATTAACACACTCCATTTTGCTGGCAGTCAGAAGCTTTATCCTTTTCCTTTACCTGACCTTCCAAAGTAGACTTTTTGTGGGTACTCAGAAAGTTTTTTCAAAACGTGCTGCACTAGGGGGCACATTATTGAGGGGGTTTAACTCCACTTTTTTGGCTTTAAAAGCCAAGAAAGCGGAGATAAAATTATCTCCCTATTACCTAGCTGTCGCTAACACCAGTTAGCAACAGCTAGTAGGAGATAGCGACCATCTTGGGCCCCACTTTGCATGTCAGAGAAATTTATCACTAATGACATGCAAAGTGGGCGTGCCAAGATGTTAGCGACTGGAAACAGTCGCTAACATCGCTATCTCCTATTACCAACTGTTGGAGATATACACGCTAAGCGCGAATATCTCCAAAGCTAACACCTGCCCTGAGCAGTTCTTAGCCATGTTATCCAATGGGAGGTGGATAACATGACTAAGAGCATTAGCTCGGTAATGCCTGAATATCGCTGACTTTTCAGCGATATTCATGCATTGCGGCCGATTTTTATCGCATTTGCGATAAACCTTGGTAATACCAAGGTTTATATGCGATAAAAATCGCCGCAGGTCGGCGATACATTTTTGTCTCTAACCAAGCAATAGCGATAATTATCGCTATTGCTTGGTAATATGCCCCTAGATTCCTTGTTTCCCTACTAGGCATCTCAGGAGGGTTGAAACCATATCGACCATATCTGCTTCCCCTTGCACACCTATGATCCTCTACATACATTCTGGGAGTGTGTATAGATGGAGTCATGGATGCCTGACGTGCTCCAAGACGATAATTCACCAAGGATGGGAGCACTCCTAAGCATTCACAAGCTCATCCATTTTGTGTGCACTTTGTTCTCATGTCTGTTATCATTTAGGAGTCAATTTTGTACCCCGTTGTGTGAATCACATATGTCATTTGCCCAGTATTAGAAGCAGGTCAAGGCACATGAAGTTAAGTATTTTATTAGTATTCACTCTCCCTTTGGAGAGGTTCCTTTCATTCACAGTTTCCTGGCCCCGTACTATATAAAAACGTCTATATAGATACATAGGATCACCATTTGAAGAAGACTTCTGATTCTGCATTCTTCGCCATCTTTTTCTGCTTTTGCAATAAATAGTGTAATTAGGCCATATGTAAGGACAATAGTTCCTCTCCAAAACAACGGGCCTCATTTATGAGAAATGACGCATGGCTGCGTGAAAGCAGCAATGCGTCACTTCTCAGTGCGCACTCCTTGCGACATACATGATGCGTCATATTTAGTTTATGACGCATCATGTTTCAAGGAGTTACAGATACGTCAGTATTTCTGACATATCTGTAAGTGCAAAAGTGACGCATTGCTGGAGTGTGTCACAAAAGTGACGCAACTCCTGCAATGCGCCCTTTCACATGGGGCAAGCCCCATGTGAAAGGGCCTGCGTCAGTCTTACGCCTGCTGTGAGGCAGGCGCAAGATTTTGACTCAACGGCGTACTAGAAGTGCCGCAGTGAAATTTTATAGATTGCACTGTGTCACTTCTACGAGGCTTTTTGCGGGGGAACGGCCCCCTGCATACATTAAACCTGACGCAGGTTTAATGTAGCGCAGGGGTTTGCAAAGTGACGCATCTGCTTAGATGCGTCACTTTGTAAATACTGTGCAACAGGAGGCATGTTTTATGCCGCCGACGCGTCACAAAAAGTGACGCATCGGCAGCGCAAAATTGACGCAAGGCCTCATAAATGAGTCCCATCATGCTTGTATATAGGGATTATATTAACGACACAGCTCAATTGTGTGTATATCACGGAGTTAGAAAATATGTGTAAAACAAGTAGAAATTGTGTTTGATAGCCAGATATAATTTAATGAGGGTAGCATGCAGTTATAAAAAAAGTGCTCCATTCAAAAAGTGCGGATAAACAGTTGATGCAAGGAATAAAATATACAAGTGGTTGATTCATTCAGGGTTGTAACAAAAACACTCCGATTTTCTGCAGTCCACACAACATTATGGGCTTGATTACAAGTCTGGCGGTCCACAAACCGTCATTGCCCTGCATCGGTTGCCAGGGGACCGCCATTCCCTAGTGGTGTTGCGGCTGTCAGGAGGCAGCAATATGTTGGCAGCACCACCGTGGTCTTGCAAACATTATTACAAGTTTCTCCTCAGCCATGAAAAGGGGGCCAGAGAGGAAACAAAGGGGCCCCCGAGGGCCCCCTTTGCTTCTCTGCACTTGGGTGCTTGCAGAGGAGCACAACATGTCCATGGCATGCAGGAACTGTTTTTGGTGTTCCAATTGCGCTGCCCATTTTCAAGGCACAGCTGTGGGAATGTAAATAAAAGCCCACCAGACACAAGTATCACTCGTAATGTGGTGCCCGGCTCGACCACGGGTTTGGTGATGCGCGGCGGGGCGGACGCAAAGAGTCAATGGTATTTTTGGGCAGAGAGCAACAGAAAGTGTAGAAACAAACAAAGCAGAAAGACAGAACAGAAGGATGGAAAAAACGTTATAACTAGAGAAAGTGGGAACATGCAAGAGTGAGATAAAGGAGCAGAGAGTATCTGGTCGTGGATTCAAGAGGGATGTATGACTCAACAAAGCATGCCATTACCAAGCATGCCTGAACAAAGCAATTTTTACAATGGATCTAGCAGTAACATTCACATCTTGAACATGCACTAAACTTCCATGAACATACATGGAGGTACATTATAATTGCCATTAGCATGCATACATTACCATGCATACGACTACAATGCTAACCTTTCCTTCTCCTTTTTTTATATTAGGAAAATGTTAGTTAAGTAGTAAAAACAAAGCATATTACTGGAAAACAAAGCCATACGTCGGAAAACAAAGCAACGCTGTAACTTTTGGCTCCAATTTGCTGAAAAAAGAAATATTAAAAAGCACAAATAAACAGAGCAAACAAGCTTCCAAAACACTTTAACATTTTTGACATGTACATGATTGTCTGTCCTTCATTTCTAAATTCTATATTCATATGTTGCTTGTCCCCAAACAAGATGGCGGTTGTAAAATGTGAAGAAGGTCTAAAACGTGGTTTTACAACAAACAAATTAATTATACATTAAGTCAGAATGTAAAGCACATTAAAAAAACAGTTCAAGACATAATTCCACAGAAAAAACATATCAAATCAGCCGTCCATCATTTTGAGTTCAATGGTACACTGAATTCTATGGTGACCACACATACCATTGAAAGCAGGAGAGAGAGAAGCCACAGCCAGTTCCAAACATGCCATCTAGCTAGAGAAGTAGGTATAAACCTGACCAATAACCTTCACTACCAGTATTAATGATATCCCTGAAACAAATATTCATTCCGAATTTTTTTATATTTTACAGACTTTGTGACAGTCATCTACAACCATCATTTTCAGTTGAATTACTAATTTTACACTAACAAGGTAAAAAAAGTGACCTCATTTTTAAGAACATTCTGAAAATGTTTTTAATAAGAAAGAAAACCTGTCACCTACTCAGATTTGGTCTTGGACGGTGACAGCGGAACTACATTACTATTCCAACTCTACCTCATACTTAGCTCAGCAAAGGTGCTGGACAATGATGGGGGGAAAAATACTATTCTAATATCGCTGAGTACTTTCCTAATGGAATGTGCTAGACAATTACTGGGTGGTAAATTTACTATTCAAACTCTGCTGAGTATGTACCTCAGGAAGATGCTGTACATGGACTGCACACAAAATTATATATTTTTTGGACATCACAGGTAGAAGGCTCCGGTACAGCCCAGACATTGTGTGCAAGATGACCCCACTGCAGCCACAGCAGGAATAGCCTGTAGGAACACCATCATTGACAATTTCTTCACATGAGCACGTCACATTGTGACTGTCCTTAGCAATCATGGGATAATTCAAAATTACCACAGGCACAGCATGTGCAAATCAACTCATTCCAACACAAATTCCCTGAGTGCATGCCACTCCTCTGTACAGGCACATCACTATGACAAGTGTAAGTACAACATGTAGGGCTCACAATCTCATAATTTGAAAATAGATGGTGGGTGTGTCACCCCATGTACAGAGAGTCTGTTTTGGGTGTCATGTATTCGAAATGCCATTTCTGTGTATCAAAGATAGTACTGAATCACACACATAAGCATTTCACAAGTGACCCAAATGCTATTGAATGTGGGGTGTGGAGGTTGTCCATGAACCGTTGGAGTTCATTGTAGTCGATGTCCTGGGGGTCGTCTCCATCATCACTGATGTGATGTAGGGTCTGCTCTGCAGGAGGTGCTGATTGTCCTTCTGCAATGTAAAGGGGAAATGCAGTTTTACAGTGTGTTCCATGTATGTTTACGCATTGGCGCAAGTACATTGTGACTGTTTGTTAGGAGATGCCTATTTGATGCGAGACAGTGGACATTTATACTACATCACAGATGTGAGGTTGTACTCGTACATTGTCATCTCACAGTTTTTTTTTCTCTGCTTTTCTGGTGCATTTTCCCGCTTGACGCGTGGGAATTGCAGGCCTATTTATTGCTGGTCATTGCTGAGTTTAGAATCGCGGTTTGGGACATCGCCGCTTTTTCGTGTTTCGCATTTTTTAGGTGCCACATTAATTTCAACGCAGTAATTTGACGTGTTATCGTGAGACTATCGCATGGTACCGCCGTGTTGAAATTTCCACTTAACACAGCGTTATTTTCATGTGATAGACTGTGATGTTGAAAGTTGCATTATTCTAATTTTGGAATAATTATCACACGCTCTTGAAAATATCCCTGTTTGTGTGAGAGACAAAAATAAAAAAAGTCAAAATTAGAGTCAGTGCAACAAAGTAACTTGCTCAGTGCTCCTAATAAGAAAATAGGTGAACACATACATTTCTGCTGGTCATATAGGCCCTTGGTAGAATTACTTAGGAGAAAAATGTCATGCCAACCTCTCTTTGCCACTAATTCAAGGTGGTAAAAACACACATGATTTCCTAGTACCACTAATTCCAAATGAAAATGGAGCATGAGTATCGAAGACACAATAAATAATTGTGGCCAGAAAAAAATCAAATTATTTAGGTGTACAGGACTTAATCATGGTCCTCAAGTACAGACATCCCAGAGAAGGGGCAAGTGGCAAAACAGAACAAGGAAGAGGCAAATGTAAAACATAGCTTACCAATTGTAACAAGGTCAAGTCAGAATTTAAATGCACTTCAATGAATTAGATAAATTACCTCTTCACTGACTCTCAGGTCTCCATACTGTGCCAAGGACTACCCTTATGTTTTCAATGAATGCCTAACTTGTTTTTTACACTTAGGGGTCATTTTGGTGTCAGTAGGACTGCCATCGACAGGTAGCAAAACGTTTTATTCCCACCGCCATGGTGGTGGCATGATAATGTACAGGACCGACAATGTTTTTTCTGGCGGTCACCTGCCTGCAGTGTTGTACGACTGCCATCGTAACAAGGCCCTTAACCCCTTGGATGCTGGGGTCATTCCCCTGCCGTGCTGGGGGGCGCGCACAGGGCCCCGGTGCCCATGACGTTCCAACGGTCATGATGAGCTCAGCTCGTCATGAGCATATGAGAACTGTGGCTCATGACGAGCTGAGCTTGTCATGAGCGTGGGAGGGGTTAATGTTGAACTTTTGCATTTTCCTTCATAAATTCAGGCCTGGATTGATGGAAGTGCCAGTGCCAGGTCTGGTGGCTTAGTGGACTAATGTGTGCACTGCAGGGGCCTGTGTTCGACGCACGCCACGACCGAACCACCGCCCCCCACCACCACCCTCAGCGCCTGGACACCGATCAGCACCGAGGACACCGTCCACACGATGAACTCCATCCACTCCGGTTCCCCGACAGACCCCTGCCCTAACCACGTCTTCAACAAAGCCGACGCTGTCATCGCACCCCACCTGCGGGACATCATCAACACCTCCTTCGACACCGCAACCGTCCCGGAGAGCTGGAAGCACGCCAAACTCAGCGCTCTACTCAAGAAACCATCAGCCGACCCCACCGACCTCAAGAACTACCGCCCCATCTCGCTGCTCCCGTTTCCGGCTAAAGTCATCGAGAAGACCGTCAACAAGCAGCTGGCCGCATTCCTCGAGACGAACGGATCCCTCGACCTCTCGCAGTCTGGCTTCCGGGCCAACCACAGCACCGAGACCGCCCTGATCGCAGCTACCGATGACATCCGAGCCCTGCTCGACAACGGAGAAACAGCGGCTCTCATCCTCCTGGACCTCTCCGCGGCATTCGACACTGTCTGCCACCGTACCCTAGTACAGCGCCTCAGCAACGTCGGAATCCAGGAGAAGGCACTGGAATGGATCACCTCCTTCCTCGCCGGAAGGACACAGAGAGTCCGCCTCCACCCGTTCAGATCAGAGGCCACCGAAGTCATCTGCGGCGTTCCTCAAGGCTCCTCGCTCAGCCCAACACTCTTCAACGTCTACATGAGCCCCCTCGCAGCCATCGCACGCCAGCACAACCTCAGCATCATCTCCTACGCCGACGACACCCAGCTGATCCTCTCCCTCACCAACGACCCCGACACCGCCAGAGCCAACCTCCACGAAGGGATGTCAGACGTAGCCAAATGGATGTCGAACAGCCGACTGAAACTTAACTCGGACAAGACGGAAGTCCTCATCCTGGGATCAACACCCTCCGCCTGGGACGACTCCTGGTGGCCCTCCGCCCTAGGCAGCGCACCCAAACCAACAGACCACGCACGCAACCTGGGATTCATCCTGGACTCCTCCCTCTCCATGACCAGACAAGTCAACGCCGTCTCCTCGTCATGCTTCAACATCCTGCGCATGCTACGTAAGATCTTCCGGTGGATCCCCACCGAGACCAGGAAGACGGTCACCCAGGCCCTCGTCACCAGCCGTCTGGACTACGGCAACTCCCTTTATGCCGGAACAACCGCCAAGCTCCAGAAGAAACTCCAGCGGATCCAGAACACCTCAGCACGACTCATCCTGAACATCCCACGCCGCAGCCACATCTCCGGGCACCTGAGAGACCTGCACTGGCTCCCGGTCAACAAGAGAATCACCTTCCGGCTCCTCACCCACGCACACAAAGCCCTACACAACCAAGGCCCAGGTTACCTCAACAGCCGCCTCAACTTCTACGCTCCCAAACGCCAGCTTCGATCGACCAGCCACACCCTCGCCGCCGTCCCCCGCATCCGAAGAGTCACCACAGGAGGAAGGTCCTTCTCCTACCTGGCCGCCAAGACCTGGAACTCCCTTCCGACCCACCTCCGCCTGACCCAAGACCACCTCGCCTTCAGGAAGCAGCTCAAGACCTGGCTGTTCGAGCAGTAGCGGACCCCCTCCCCCCAGCGCCTTGAGACCCTCCGGGTGAGTAGTGCGCTATATAAATGCTTTGATTTATTGATTGATTGATTGATTGATAGTCAAAGGTACATAGCCCAGTGGGTCAACTCGGCCTTTCATCCTTCTGATGTCGATAAAAAGAGTACCGTTGGGTTTCAATAAACATCTGTTATTCAGCGCCAAGATATCATTGGGTGAACATGCACCTTGCAAATACACGGTATGTTATTTACAACATCCCTCCAATGTAATTGCTATTGCCAACTCCGTCCCTGTGAAAATCGCAACCTTTGAAAAATTAGTATGGAAAGCTTTTGAGGTTCTGCAACAACCAAACAAATATATTCATTTTAATATCTCCAAAGATGAATGTTTGGCCCTCTGGTCATTTAAAAACAACAATTCCCTCACAAAAATACATGCAGATAGGGTGGTGGCATAGCCATTGTGAATACCAATGATCAAAAACCCTTTTACAATAATCCAATGAGCAACTATAAATTCTCAGGTGACCCTTTTAAAGAACATCAGAAGGAAATCTGTACAATCACAGAAAATACGAAACTGAAGGGTTTTAGTAGCACAAAGGTATTTGCAATTCTCTGTGGGAAAAGGTTATCCTGGCAGACCAATTGTTTCCATCTGTGTGATGAATGGCAGATCTCACATCTTTATCTTTCCCTGGAGTCTAGGGAAAGGATGATAGGGGCAACCTTCTCAGCAACCTCAGCAGTGTCCTCCTGAGAGACTAAAAGACAGAAAGGAGATACTTTGAAGTAGTAACCAAGAGAAACATTTAGGGAAAGGCCAAGACGTAAGGATGGTGCCCGAGAGATGGAAAAGCACTAGTCATAAAAAAACTTCTCAGCAAAAGCAAACAATACAAATGAGCAATTTAAAACAAGGAAAAAACAGTTACCAAAAAATTAATTTGTAGCACAGAAAGATGACACTAGGTACTGTAGAACAAAGGCTGTTGTACACAATGAAGACAGAGTCCCCAAAGAATTGTGGCAAACTGAAGAATACAAAACATCCCTTTTTATTGTAACTAGTGCTAACAACCCCAAGCATGACCAGAAAACACATTACAGTCATTTTTTATGAGCATGCACCATAGGAATAAATTATACTTAGTTGTAGCAAGACAGTTTTTGTCATACAGACCTACAACAACTGAATGCCCTTATTGCTGAGAAAGAGGCCATGATTACGAGTGTGGCAGTCTTACAACCAATGCACTCACTGAGGCGGCCCACCGGCAGTCCTCTACTCTCTGAGTCGTTCTGGCAGTGGACAATCCGCTGTGCCAGGGAATCGCCATTCCCTTGTGGTGACGTGGTGGAGTGGCAATACAATAGGGAAAGTTCCACCCATCATATTACGAGTTTCCCCACTGCCAGCCTTTTCATGGGTGTGTGTCCACATTGAAAAGGCTGGTGATGGGGAAACAAAAGGGACCCCCGGGCCATCCACGTCATGAGAATGCATTCAGTGTCCCCCTGTCTGCTTACATCCCTAGTTCCAGCATGGCATGCACTACACAGTCCATGCCATACTGGAAGAATTTTGCTGTTCCTATTGCAGTGCCTGTTTTTCAGGCACCGCTGTGGGAAAGGCAGAAAGACCATCCGCCTGCACGAGTTCAACTTGTGATTAGACGGGCAGTCTTTGCATGGCTTTGGTGTGCTGCACCCGCACAGATCCAGCGCAACAAATCCAAAGTCGTAAATACCCCATAAATCCTCTTGTGTTCCACCATCTCCATTTGCCAAATGAAAGGGTGGGACAAGTAGCGTGTTCTCTTACCAAATGGCACAAAGGTATGTATAGCACTGGTTGCCTTGTTGTCAATAGGGCACCAACAATCTTTTGGGAAAGTACAAACATATTCTTGGTACCTGCAGGGCCCATGCATGCCAGAATCAGCTGCACGCTCCATGCCACGGTGGCCACAGAGCGTAACGATATGGCTCGTCACTTAAGTCCATGTGTCTCAACATTGATTTCTTTTACACATAGTTTGTTCCATGCACAATGTCCTGTACAATGCATAGAGCTCTCTTCTCAGTCACAAAATCAAAGTCCTACAAGTTAATGGTGACAGCTAGTGTCATCCATCACTGGTCTTATCACCCTAAAGTGGAACTAGCTCCTTTTTAAAATGTACATTTTCTTACATATTAAGGCTACTGCTAACAGACCTTCTTTTGCTCCAAATAAACCAATCTTATATGTTGACAATTTTGAGAAAATATAATTGTAGGCTGAACATAATTAATTCCATCATTAATTCCATCAAATGATTCAGAAATGGTTTGAGTATATATATATATATATATATATATATATATATATATATATATATATATATATATATATTCACTGAAAAAACCATAGGTTAGAGACCATATATAGTTAGCTGGACATTTTATTGACATAAAACCAATGACATTCCATATATAGTTAGTTGCACTAACTATATATCGCGCACCCGCAATCCACTGCTGATGATGTCACATATTACATCATTCATGACATGGTCAGTGACATCACTGATGACATCTCAAATGACATCACTGATGACATCACTGATGACATCTCAAATGACATCACTGAGGACATCATCTGGTGTCTGTGTGTTTTTGTAAAGTTTAAATATGTTTTACATATTGAAGAATGAGTGGATGTATGGAAGACTGAGTGTGTGTGTGGCTGGCTGGGAGGTGTGTGACTCTGTGCATATCAATGTGTACTTGTATCAGTGATTGTATAAGAGAGTAAGTATGTGTTAGTATATGTGTGAAAAGTATGGTGTTCTGTGTTTAACTGTATAGATGAGGAAATCGAAGTGTGATTGATTCTTCACAGGACTGACTAGGTGTATGAGTGCATATGATAGTGTTGTAATAATGAGTGACTGTATGTATGAGTGATTGTATGGGTGAATGAGTGAATGTGTGTGTAGACGTAGGAATCAGTGAGTGCGTATGTAGTAACTGGTATTGGTGTGTCATGATGTCATCAGTGATGTCATTTGAGATGTCATCAGTGATGTCATTTGAGATGTCATCAGTGATGTCATCAGTGATGTCACTGAAGTATGGTGTTCTGTGTTTAACTGTATAGATGAGGAAATAGAAGTGTGATTGATTCTTTACAGGACTGACTAGGTGTGTGAGTAACTCCATGGATGAGTGGCAGTGTGTGAGTGTCTGCATAGGTGTATGAGTGCATATGATAGTGTTGTAATAATGAGTGACTGTATGTATGAGTGATTGTATAGGTGAATGAGTGAATGTGTGTGTAGACGTAGGAATCAGTTAGTGCGTATGTAGTAACTGGTATTGGTGTGTCATGATGTCATCAGTGATGTCATTTGAGATGTCATCAGTGATGTCATCAGTGATGTCATTTGAGATGTCATCAGTGATGTCATCAGTGATGTCACTGACCATGTCATGAATGATGTAATATGTGACATCATCAGCAGTGGATTGCGGGTGCGCGAAATATAGTTAGTGCAACTAACTATATATGGAATTTCATTGGTTTTATGTCAATAAAATGTCCAGCCAACTATATATGGTCTCTAACCTATGGTTTTTTCAGTGAATTTTCAAGGTTTTGTAAATGCAAATTCCTAACTATATATGGTCTATAACCTATGGTTTTTTCAGTGAATTTCATTGGTTTTTTAAAAGCTAATATCTATAGCTGTAAAATATATTCTTTATTACGTGACGTATCACGTAGCCACGTGAGACGCCTCATGACGCGTCGCATAACCGTGACGTATCGGCTCTGCAGCGCAAACAAAACCCGTAACGTAAGCGTGCCGGAGCACGCTTACAGATATATATATTTTTTTTAACCTTAATTAGACAAAATCCACTCGTGCACATATCTTGAGGCCTTGCAAAGGCACATCAAACAAACAGTCCCTACAATTTTGCCAAGTTTGCTGGAAATCTATTCCCTTAATTTTTTTTTACTGTTTCTCTTGGTTTTCCCCTTGTTACGCTTACCGGGACGCTACCCGGTACGCGAACCGGACGCTCCAAAAACACAAAATGGCGGACTCCCGTTACGCTGCCGGTTAGCTGCCCGGTTCGCGTACCGGGAAGCGCCTCTACCGCGAAAAATCGCGGGGGACTTTAATATCCCCCTCATCAATCCTAGGGGGTCAGGAGGGGTTTACCTTGCCCCCTTTCCTTCATTTCCCCCTTCTTTTTTCACCACATCTTGTCTCTCGAACCTACCGAGAGACAAGATGGCGGCAGCTCCGGACTGTTTACAATGTTGACAGCTACGCTGCCGGTCAGCTGCCCGGTGAGCTGCCCGGTGAGCTGCCCGGTGAGCTGCCCGGGACGCGCCTCTACGGCGTAAAATCGCAAAAAACATTTTTTTTTATTTTTTGCCCCGCGGGGCACTTTAATATCCCCCTCATCAATCCTAGGGGGTCAGGAGTGGTCTACCTTGCCCCCTTTCCTTCATTTCCCCCTTCGTTTTTCACCACATCTTGTCTCTCGATCGTACCGAGAGACAAGATGGCGGCTGCTCCGGACTGTTTAGAATGTTGACAGACACCGGAGAGCCAATCAGCTTCGCTTCGCGAAGTTCCGTTATGCGTCAGGTACGCGAA